>NC_139404.1:184888253-186229503 GCF_905368555.1 Meleagris gallopavo | reverse complement strand
GTGACTTCTATTTTTTAGGACATGAATAAAACCATTAAAAAAAAAAATACATAAAGTTGTATAAAACTGGCACCTGCCAATTTTTTAGACACTTTTCTGCTTGCAGTCTTTGCTTGCATAAAGTCATAGTTTTAATAAATGGTATCCCTAAAAAAAATAACCTTTTAATAAACGGTTTTAATAAAACCGTTTTGTATTGAAGAGACATATGGATATAGAATACATCTAGCAACATATGTAGAGGAACAGTATTGTCAGACACTATCCTGTGATTGCATTGCGAAAGTAGGTATAATTTACAGATTAGTTTAGGAAAATAAATCATTAAAATATTATTTTGAAGATGAGCCAACTCATGTATTCCTGGACATTACCCAGAACACTCAAATCTGAAGACATGCTTTACATCTCTGAAATCTAAATAGATTCAACACAGCCTTGAACCATTTGCCTGCATCCAGCTGGATACCACCCATTTAGAAAGTAAGGTCTACCTTCTCGTCTCCCTTTCTTTTCCCATTTTCCTTAGCAAAAGACTTTGTGGTGAGTGAGCCCGAGGAGTTTTGGAGTAGAATCACTGAATCATTAAGATTGGAAGAGATCGCAACAATCATTTAGTCCAACTATCAATAATAATAACCCATAATAATGCCACAAGATTCATGTCTTAGAAATGTAGTGTCCCTTGTTGAGAATCGGATGTACTTATTCGTGACGTAGCTGCACTTGGAGAGCATCACAAGATAAACAAAGGGCACGATCCTGCAATGCAGTCTCTTTCCAATCATGATCGAGCTATAGATGTCCATGTTCATTGCAAAGGACTTGGACTAGGTGACTTTTGAGAGTACCTTCCAACTCAAACTATTCTATGATTCTGTATCTCTGTGTTGCAACAGCCTGGGCACGCCAAAAAGCAAATGCTGCTAATGAAGACAGATATTATAGGACATGACAAACCAATGTACATAAATATACATTTACACCAGAGGAGACTGTGATCTATGAAAAAGTTTGGCCAAGTTCAATAAAACTCCACACCTTTCTGGTATGTCCTATGTGATGAGCACATTGGACACAATGTGTTCTCAGTTTAAAAGCTTCTTTTTACAAAAGAATAGAAAATCAAAGATGAGTTTCTCTCATACTTGGAAACATATTTAAACAGGAGGTAAATATGAATATCCCAGATCTTAACACTTTGCTGTTTCACATAGATTTCTATTTTGTTCTGCATTTATCTGCAAATGGAAAATGTTCTTGAAAGCGTTTGCTTTCATTTCAGGACTGCAGTTGATGCTGTGGCAGCTAACATGCTTGCTCAGCTCCTCTGACCTGTAACAAAAGCATTTTCCAACAATAAAAACAAGGAACAGCAACAAACAGCAAATTTTCCTTTCTGTCATAGTTTTACAATTTCGCTGAGACCCATCTGGTAGGAATAAGGAAATTTTTGCCAATAAAGTGAATCATTCTGTCTAGAAATACATACATGAATGTACGCATACAGACATTTGCGTGCAAGCCAGTGTCGTGCTGTAATTTTTAAAATAATGCTGGGAATTGAGAAGGACGAAGAGTAAAAAGTAATTTATAATGTAAATAGTTTATATTTAGGTCCACAGTTAGGGTTTTGCAGGGACGTACCACAGTGTTGTGTTTTCTTCTTGTGAAGTACATCTCAAGCCATCAAAGCAGGGTAATGGTCAAGGAAATGGTGGAAATTAGAGCCTGCAGTTCTGTATCTCTCTGTGCACTTGTTTTGCAGTGCTTCCCTCAGTGTTGCACAAAAGGAGAGACACATTATGGTGGATCTGCTTTTATTTAAACAATTATAATTAAAAAAGAACACTTTAAAATGTTAATTTAATGAAATTTTAAGAGACAAACAGGCTGGGTGAATTTCAGTTTCACTGTGAGTTTTAAAGTAAGCTGCCTTGCTTACTTTAAAGTAGGAATGAGGCGGTCTAAGCAAGAAAGGGAGTTAGAAAAACAGGATTTATGAGAGTCCTCATCTCAAAATATAATATATTGAATTTAATATGCCATTTCTGAAAATCATATTGTGAACATATGTTAATAGAAACTTTCCACAAAAGCAGATGACAAGATGTGAAAAAGATAAGGTGAGGAGAGTTTGTTTTTCTTAAGTGTGTCTATGTTCATGTTATCCTTCTAACAGCCGTGGTTTCTGTCAGGGGAGATAAGTGCACAACCTCAGGTGTATTCGTCAAGTGAATTCCTAACTTCACTGACTCTTTTAACCCCATTTGCTAATGAGAAGAGACATTTCTAACAGGGTTATCTTATGTTCCCATCAGGTACGTCCTTAATAACCTTTGAAAGCCATTGCCAATTTTAGTACTATTTGCAAATGCATACAAGCCTGAAAGAGCTCTGTTTTGCCTGTGAAACTACGGAGCTATGTGGACAGTCTTAGTGAGGGACTTGGTTGAATGTGAGTCAAAGATGGGGATGAGTCTAGAGGGAAGATGTGTGAGGAGCAGCTGAGGTCCATGGTGTGCTCAGCCCAGAGCAGAGCAGGCTGAGGGGAGGCCTGATGGTGGCTGCAGCTCCTCACAGGGAGCGGAGGGCAGCGCTGAGCTCTGCTCTGTGTGACAGCGACAGGGCCGAGGGAACGGCATGGAGCTGTGACAGGGGAGGGGCAGCTGGGGGTGAGGGAAAGGGTCTGCACCAGAGGGTGGTGGGCATGGAACAGCCTGCCCAGGGCAGTGGGCGCAGCCCTGAGCTGCCGGAGCTCAGGAAGCTTTTGGACACAGCTCTCAGACATTGGGTTTGGATATTGGGTGGTCCTGTGTGGAACCTGGAGTTGTACTCGGTGGTCCCTGCGAGTCCCTTCCTCTCAGGATATTCTATGATTCTGTGACCAATGCACAGTGGCTGCAAGATGAATCTGGTCCTGCACAGAGCTCAGGAACACACCAGGATCTGTACACATGGATGAGTTTGCTGTGCCATCTATTCAGAGATGAGTCAACAAGGATTTGGTTGCTGGTTTAAGTATTAATGAAAAAAAGCAGAACTTATTTCACCTGTTTTTTGACTTTCCTGCTCCTCCCTTGTTTATCCACACCTAGAAAAGATGATCGTGAATGGCCAAGTGCCTTAAAACTTGTGTGGTCATTCATAATGGCTCTGTGTGGTTGTTAGCAATGGCTTTAAGTTGGCCCAGGGGAGGTTCAGGCTGGATCTTAGAAAAAATTTCTTCTCAGAAAGAGTGGTGACTTAAAAAAAAAACATTTACTATTTTTAATTTCGCTGGTGAATTAAAAAAGTCTTTCTTGGATTGAAATTCATCCGATTGCTGAAAACATGCCTAGGGTCATCTTTACCTCTTAATCCCTGCCTCCAGTCAGGGGCTATAAAAGAAGCAGTTTGCAGAAGCTGCATGCAGTGCAGTCTTCCCTGTATAAATCCAGGGGAGAGATAACAAGGCTGTTCTGTTTTCTGTCTTCTGTGATAGTGAGATGATCTTCTATAAAAGACCATCATTCTGTTTTATTTAAATATAAGAAAAATAGTCTGCAGATGTGTTTAGTGGTGGGAGGTATCATTTCTTGATTCCAGAAAATATTCCAGAGTTTAATCACTGAATGAATAAATAATGATATTCTGTATGGAAATACCTAGTATCAGAATTTTTGGCATCCTTTGTAATGTAATTGTGAACTTTCAGAGCACAAAGCTGATCAATATTGCTAGTTATTAATTTGAAACATAATTTCAATATCAATTTTAAAATCAAGTTATTGTTTGTAACTATGCCAATTCCATATCAACAGGACAATGAAAACTTCATGTACAAACATCATAAAAGGGCTGGGCAACATCAGTGTCTAGTAAAACAATCTGCATCCTCGAGGAGAGTTTTATTAACCTGAAAGGAGAAGTTAAAGATGTCATTCCTCCATTTTCAATCTCTGCAGCTTCATGGCATTCGTTTGTAAGACAAGAGATGGTCTTGTTTTCTGACTGAATCAAAATGAAGACTCTGGTGAGTTCCTGCTGTTTGAGCACACAAATATTCTAAAGCTTTAAGCCGTGTGCTGCTTTGAACTTTTATAGAGAGAGTTCGTGAATGCTCTATACATTCAGTATTACCCCTCAGTGTGGAGAAGATACTTAATTCTGGAATATTTGCACCGAGAATAGGAATGCACAATATTCTGATTGATTGTGTTAGAGCCTTAGAATCATTAAGGTTGGAAAAGACCTCCAAGATCATCTACTGCAACCATCAGCCCATCACCACCATGCCCACTAACTATGTCCCTCAGTGCCACATCTCCATGTTCCTTGAACACCTTCAGGGACGGTGACTCCCCCACCTCCCTGGGCAGCCTTGTGCCAGTGCCTCACCATTCTTTCTGAGAAGTTCTTCCTAATATCCAACCTGAACCTTCCCTCTAACCTTCCAGAGAAGATCTACTATAGTGATTGTGATCGTATCCACATCATAAATATAGGGGTAAAAAAAAAACAACAAAACCAAATGAACAGTGAGAACAGTGCAGAAGGCACTGAGGCTATACAATGTGCAGATTACTTCTGTAATGAACCCACCTCTGTTCCCTGCATGCTAAATGTTCTTGTACACATTTTGTTCCAGCCCATATGGATGGAGCATGGATCTCAAAATGAGGAAGGCATTAATGAGAATACTCTGGTTGGCTTTGGCATGGATAACACAGCTGTTGGTTATTTTATCCTTTCAAACTGTCAGAATAGATACTTGAGCCTGGGCTGCAAGATATGGCCCTGAAAGAGGACATGTCTCTGAGGAGTTTAGATCTCACCATTAGTTGTAGGATATATATGCACTAGAAACAGAACTAATAAAGTCCAGAACTCTGATATTCTGGACTAAAGATGGAACTTTTTATCCCAAAAGTCACTTGGCGGCATTCCACCATTCCATTTGTTGTGAGCACATCATGAAATACGTTCATCTCTGATTACTGTATGATGGTGTTTTGCAAGGTACAAATGCACAGATTTTTAATTTAAAATGTATTTGTATTTTTTATTTAAAATATATTTATAAAAGAAATGGTTATACTTTAAATACTTAACAAGTAAGTGAATAGAGAATAGAAAATATCCCAAATCCCCAGACACCATTCTTTACTTCATCGGAGATAAATCAACAATGTAAAATTGTTTTTCTACTAGTGCAAAAGTTTTCCAGCTGTATTTAAAAGTATGTTGATGAAAAGTGATTCATAAGGTGAAGTAATCCTTTTTGTTCTTTTGGCTGATTTCAGTCAAATTACAGCATAAAAGAAATATTGGATTTGATAGCAAATTGTTTGTATTCTGAAAGTCGAGGAAGTTGGCTGCCCAAATGGCTGTGCTGCTCTCTGACAGCACTCTGTTCCTCATCTCAGTCATGGTCAGTATATGTTGCTCCCCTCTTTGTTGGAGGTTTAAGCTTTAGCTACATTTCCAATATCCTTCCATTGTGAAACCATTCCTTTTCTTTGGTTTAAGCATTTTTCAAGGCTGTTTTACCTAGGTTGTCTACTCCACAGAATTCTTACTAGCTAAATATACTCGTAAAAGTAATTAAACTTAAAAAGTTTTGGGGTAGCTTAAAGGTTTTTGCATTATGTTCATTTTGTCTATTGTGTTTTCATTTGAAAGGGGCATGCATTACTGTGTGTATAATGCTAGATGACTTAAAACTGTAACAAATAATTACAAGGATTTAATAGAATGGGGCAAACCTCTTTATCCCCTTTTGCATGAGTGACTGGGAGCAAAAGGTTGTGACCCACAGGGTCAAGAATACTGTGTGGAGTGTTTGAGTGCAGTGGATTTATCAGACAATCCCATTCAGTCTCAGCTTTCCCATTGAAGCTGTCCTGATGCTCTGCAATTAGTATACACCAGTTACCAGGGTTGTAATGTTCTTCCTGGGTTTTGTTTGTTTTGTTGCTTGTATAGAGTACTGATTAGGGCTTTTGAGTGTGGAATTTACTTGCAAGTGATTTATTTTGTATCTCTAGGATGGGTTCCAGCTGTTTGGGATTTTTTTTTTTTTTCCCCTGGGAAATCTTGGTTTTGGATAGCAACCGGACTAGCTAACTTGAGAAGTTATAATCAGCTCCTGATAAACTTGCCTTTGTAGAATGAGATTTTCATTTTCTACCTATCATTATTTCTGCTTTGATTATCCTCCTTCAAAATCAATTCCAATCTTTTACTGCTTTAAGCATTAAATGAAATGCTGATACCAGATTTATAAGAATCTATTGAGTAAAGTTAGAACTGAGGATGTTACTGAGTCTGTGTATTCTAGGAAACCCGTGGGATGATTTACAAAAGAATGTGCCCTAGCTTAAGCTTCTCATTCAGAAATTAAACCCCTATTGATACACAGAAACAGACTCCTATTCATATGTTCCATATGATTTGTAGCATCCTAATCCTTGCTATGAATCCTTTCCTTATTCTCAGTATTTTAGACTGAAACACATAATTTCACAACATGGCTTCTTCACATTTCTTTTGGAAAACGTCAGCCCTTTGTTGATTAGAGTTTGAGTTGTCTCTTTTCACACGAGTGATTGGTTTCATAAGCCTGTTGAAGAACAATTTATTTTTAGTTATTTAAAACTTTTCTCCATGATTATATATTTTAAACTTGCCATGAATCTCATATCTATGCCTCTAACTCATTTTTAAACTTTTAATTTCTCCCACTTTTACCAGTTCTCGTATTTCTGACTTCCAACAATTAGTGTATTGTGTGTGGAGCATATAACTGCTCTGAAACAATGTAGTATGCCAGTAGCCTGTGGAAAATAATGAGTAAAACTGAACTGAGTAAGTAATTGGTAGGCTTAATGACCACGCAGCTCGTATGTGCTGCCTGGTTCACAGATTCAGAAAGACCTTTTTCCCCTTTTAGAGTAATTTCATTGATTTGTGGTTTTAGTAATGCATGGCTGTTGCTGTAGTTACTTGCTGGATTATGAGGGACATTCTGGAATCATAGCAGTTCATTCTGCAGTTGGCTTTGGCATGAATTGCGCTTCATAACTTTATTAGGAACACTTGAAATGGTGTAGGTCCAAGAATCACCATCTGCTATATGAAGTTTGTAACACTGTTTACATAACATTGATTAGTGTACTAAAGTTGTAAAAAGAGGCCAAGAACATGTCACTGGAACTTGCATTCGTCTCCAGCTAATTACTGCAAATTAAAAATTAGGCAGCCTAGTCTAATCTCCTTTCATGGCTACGCAGCATCCAGCGCAGATTGTAAGTCAGTATCAGGTGCAGTTTGTAAAAAGCCATGTTCTTGGCCTGGAAAAAGAGATGGAGAAACGTAATCCTCTGAAGAAAACGATCCAAAGGCTTTGGATATTACTGAAAGCTGAATTTTTTTTTACTGTAATGGTGTCGGAGCTGAAGGAATAATTCGTGGTGCAAAACGTTTGTGCACTGGTTTTCTTTATCTGCTGCTAAAATGTGTATCAGTAGCAGATCCAGTGTGCCAAAATGTATCTTTATGTACTACACTCTTCCCTTAGTTTGCTACGTTTTGTTGCCTCAAATGGAATTAAATACATGTAGCACCGGGAATTCATGATATTTGTTTATTTATTTTTAATCACGTCTCATAAAGAGAGCTCATCTCACAGCAAGACGAGGGCATAAAATGTCTCCTGAAGCATTCCATACAAGAAAACTGGCACCAAAAAGCAAGAGTGGGTCTCCTGCTTAACCTGGCTGGGTGTGCGCACAGCCATCTTCGTTCTCAGAATCCTTGAGTTATTGGCCACAGCTGAGAATAGTTCTTATGAAATGTTGACTTTGGAAGAGGTGCCTGGCACAAACAAGTAGAACACTTAATTCTGATTGGGTGCGTGTTTTTGTTTTATCGAGTTCACACATGGTGGCAGAAATGCTTCTTGGCCGTGCTATGTACTCTCCTCCATTGGGTTTCAGAACCAGTACAACTGTGTCACCTCTCCAGGTGTGTGCTGTAGCCAGAGAGATTTATTTACCTGGTTGAATGTCTTCTGTTGGTCTATAACTGAGCAGCAGCAGGTAACACTATGGGGTACTTTGTGTTCTCATGCTAGAAGTTCATATCCCAAACTGACCTTTGCTCTTGGGTAACAAACATAAAGCAACACTTTCTGTTTCACCCAAAGTCACTGAGTTTGCAGTCATAAGAAGGGCTGTTTGCCACACTTTTTTATTTGACCTTTAATTTTCAGGGACAACAAAGTACACTGAGCTTACTATCATTGTGCTCTTTGTGCTGTCTAAACTTCAAATTAGGATGACTCAAATTTCATTCTAGGTGGATAAAGCATTGCATTTGTGACTTCAGCATTAGAAGAGAAAGAAAATTTTAACAAGAAAGTAGGAAATTTGAAGTTAAGATGTACCCACTGTCCAATCTTTTTTCTTGCTCTCATGCAGTATTTCTTCAAGGCTTTTTTTTCCAGCTGTACGAACCTCAGGGTGACCTGAGGGTGCCCTCAGTAGAGCATTGCCTTCAAATTGAGAGTCCCTTCTGCATCCTCTTTCAATGTTTCTCTATTATTATACTGGTGAATACATACAGGTCTTCTGGAGAGTACAGTTATGGAGGATCTTCGCTTTACTTTCCCCTCTTAACAACCACCTTAGGTTATGTAGTTGTTTTAAGCATTCTATGTTTAAGAATATGTAAGTTAAATATTATTTTAACTTTTCTGTCTCTTAAAATAGAATAACAGGGCTTAAAGAAATCGTGAAAGATCATCTATTTTCACTTATACCATGAGGAAGCATCACTCAGTGCATTCCTATCAAGTGTCTGATTAACTTACTCATTAGAAACTGCAATAATGGAGAACTTGTGACATCCCTGAGCAATTTATTCCTACTAGTAACCATTTTTGTCATTTTTGACTCTCTAATCTGAATGCTATAATGCAACCTGAGTCTATTACTTTTTCTCATATCCATCACAATTACTAAAGAGAACAGAATATTTCGTCATAGCAAACATAAGTAGCAAAGACATATCACATCCTGCCCACTTCTTTCCTTGCCTCAAATCTTCTTGTCTCCTTTTCTAAATCTCAGCTGTTTCAACCATTCTTTACATACAATTCCAATGCTCTGTTCTGAATTCCCTGAAACTGATCCACCCATTTCTTGAAATGTGGTACACGTAAGTATTCTGGATGATAAAGCAGCTTTTGATTTTTGACCCCTCACAGTCCTAACAGCAGTTTCCAAAGAAATGACGATTGTTCTTCATTGTTTCTTATCTCTATTTGTGGTTTCCACCTAGTATGCCATTGATGCATAGAATCCTATTTTTTCCAAACCTCACTTTTCTGTTTATAGTCCTTTTCTGCTTGGTATTAGCTACAGATGTAGAAGGAATACTTTTTGCTCTGTTTTTTCCTTCATTGCTGAAATGATTGACTTGCAGACATCCAGGAGAGGTGCTTATGGAGCACCACTTAGTACGTCCTTCCAGTTGGTCAGAAGCTGCTGATAACTGCTCTCTCACTCCACTTGTCTAACTAGTTTTATATACAGCATGGATCCTTTCCATTAGACTGTGCTGCAGGGTCCAAATCATGACTCAAGTCAGTACTGCAACACATACTGCTTTTCTTCTCCAGTCACAAATTGTAACCCAGTGTTAAATAAGTTTTATTTAATTTTTTGATAGTTTTATGTTGATTGTTACATATACCTTAATGATTGTCTTTCAGATGCTTATAAGGCACCTTGAATCTAGTTGTGTTGATTTCTTACAGGAAACACCCTCCTCTAAGGAAGGCAGCTGAATCGCTGTTTTATCTAATTCGTATTTTTCTGCATGTATGCTATTTAGTGTTTTGCTTTTTTGTTTTTTGCTATAAATATCTTGTGTAAAGCATATGAAGCTATGTTAGCTGCTGTCACACTGGTGGTTCATAACCATTCTATAATTGTCCTCTAAAATGAGATTACTGGCTGCAAGGAAAATGAAGATAATGCCACATCGTTAGCAGTCAGCAAAAGATATGAACTCATCACAAGAATGCTCTTTATTTTGCTGGTTATTCATGCTTATCTTGAATATAAGGCTGAATAGACTCTTCTCAAAATAGTGATAGCTTGGAGGGTTCAGCCTTATTTCTTATAAAAGACCAACTTTCTGTGATTTTCCAGTCATGTTAATTCTGTGTGAGATAGATCTCTGGTGGAGACATGCTATGTGTTTGTGGCTCAGCAGGGGCATGTCATACTAACCAGTTCCAAGGCTCAGTGTAACCACTGCTTTTCTCAGTACGTCTCAGTTGAAAAGCCCAGTTTAGAGAGTGAGGCTGATACTTCTTTCACTAATCTTACTATTAATATCTATGCTGTTTTATTTTATTATTATTTTTCCTCCTGTGAGTGAGTACACAGGAGTTAGCCAGCACCCAGAGGTGTGTATTGATTAAATGCAACAGCAATTTTATGCATGGTGTCAAAATTAAAAAACAAAAACAAAAACTTCATCCCCCTCCCTGAAACAAGCAGGCAGAACAACAAGAAACAAGAAAAGCACAAGAATAGAATTGTAGAATTGCAGAATCCTTAGAGTTGGAAGGACCTTTTAAAGGCCATCTCGTACAACTTCCCTGCAATGAACAGGGACACCACAGCTCAATCAGGTTGCCCAGAGCCTGATCCAGCCTCGTCTTGAAAGTCTCCACGGATGGGGCATCAACCACATCTCTAAGCAATCTTTTCCAGTGCCTCTCCACCCCCACTGTAAAAGATTTATTCCTTATATCTAACCTGAATTTACTGAACTCAGCCATAGCATGGTCACTACAGCCCAGACAGCCTCCAATCTTGATGGCTGCACTGTTTCTGACATGTACATGTTACACTTACAGTTTCTGATTTCCTTGCTTGTATTCAATCCTTGTGTTCATGCTTTGCACCTGGGAGAGACTGGAAGTAACACTGAGGGAAAATGAGATGAAGAAAGCTGATAATTTTCTGAAACACAGCCAACCCAAGAACTGGGACAGCGTGACCCAGCCCAGCTATGTTGGCAGTCTCAGCACGATGGGACCTGCAGCATGTGGGTACTGGCTCTGCACAGCAGCCATAAGCACCACTTAGATATTTGCAGAGCAAATTGTGGCAGATTTTATTGGAGTCATAAACAATGATAGCAGCAGTTAACTTCCTAGCAGTAATTTTTTTGGAAAGTTACTTTCATAACAGCCATCATCATTTGCTAAATTAAACTACCGAAGCACAGAAAGTGTTTCATAGTACATAATTTTAAAAAATCTTTTCTTTGCAATTTTGGGGATTTTTTTTTTCCTGGTGATTGCACACATTTGTGGTATTGAGTTCATTTTCTGTTTTGCCATTAAAGCTTTACAGTGGAAGCTTTACAGTATTTTTTATTGTTCAGAGGCCACATTCCTGTGATTATGAGAGTAAGGAAGGACCAGAAGTCCATTACAGAGATAATACCCCACCCATAAATGGGGCAAGATTTATGAGCAGTTTCTTAAACTTTTGTTGGTGATGTAACTTTCTATTTCCAATACTGCACCTGGATGTGCAGAACTAAAAATACAGTCTCTCTGAATAGCACTGCTGTAATTTAAAATAAAACTATGTTAGAATAAAGTTTAGCCCCTTGTGTTTCTACATTATAAGCCAGCTAGGAAGCTATTAAGGAACGAGTTTCTGTGGAAGCACTGAAATGTGGTTCTCAAAGCAATGTTTTCTAAACTGTGCATAAATACTTTATTCATCCTGTGGTTCTTCAGACAGTTTTGAGAATGTAATATGTTCTCGGGAGTTGATGGTTAGGAACCTTAGAGATGTGTCCACACAGCACAGGATAAAGTCAGAGATATGTAGACTCCAGAGTTTATTCCAATAAACTTCATAGTTCAGACATAACAAAGAAATATTATATTGTACAAAATACAAGTTCAAGACTCAAGAAATTTTGCAACGTAGTCCTTTAGCTTGGTGGTACCAAGTTGAGGGTAGGGCTCTTTTCCCAAATAACTAGTAATAGGATGAGAAGTAATGGCCTTAAGGTGTGTGAAGAGAAATTCAGGTTGGATTCAATTATTCATTATTCAAAATTATTTTCAGAAAGAGTTTGAGGTATTGAAACGAGGTGCCCAAGGAAGTGCTGGATTCATTGTCTTGGACGTGTTCAAGAGCTGTGGAGATGTGGCACTGAGAGACGTGATCAAGGGCAATAGTAGGCATGGGTTGATGGTTGGACTGCATGATCTTATGAGTCTTTCCAACCTTAATGATTCTATGATTCGATGAAATGGATGCTGTCTTAGTGCAAACGTAATTAGAACAGTCTTCGTGATTTCTGCAGTGTTATATTTTTTAGTAACAGTCAAAATCTCACTTCAAGCCAATGTGTTACACATAACAACTCACTGATCTAAAAGGAACACATCATCAACCTAATTTGTCAATGGCCTTGACATACTCAAAATGATTGCTAACTTCTTTAAAATCTTTTTATAGCTTTTCATTTTTTTTAAAGGTTTATTCTGATTAAATACTCCCAATTTATTAAATGTCAGAGATATGGCTAATATGATACAAAAGTCTAAATGGACAGTCTCCTCATAATCACATTTTCCTCAAAGCAAACAGCCAAACACTGCCCTCACAATCCAATTACAGAATCATTTGGGAAAAGCAAATGGTGCATTCGTTTCTCTTGAATGCTTGAGTTTGCCAGTTAATCTTTGTGGGAGAGGTGTAGCCAACTGGAATTTTGAATAACCTGTAAATAGCAGGAAGGTTATTTGCAGAACACAGCTCCAAGAAGCCTAGCTGTTGCTTTTGTTTGTATCTGTTTTTTTCTCTCGTTGCAGAGAGCCAGTAGAGAAAGCCAGTGAGGAATTTGGCAGCAGATAAATTTAGCAAAGGGCACAGCATAACAGAATTACTGCATGTGCCACTATGATTTAAACCAAGCCAAACTCAGTTTGACTTTAAAATCGTTTGGTACTGATGTCCTAACAGTGCTAACATGGCACCAGCACATCCTCAGAGGTGGATGTAGGCAGGGGCGTGTGTTAAGGTATAGGTTTCCCCATCTGGGGCCTTTGAGGCAAGATTTGGAGAAGGAAGCATCACTGCCTGAGTCAGTGGCTGCTTTAGGAAGGGTTTGCTCCCCCCTACTCCCTTACTGAAAGGAAGGGAGGGTTGTGTACAGCTACAGTATATAAAGAATATATATGTTTTTCTAATCCAAGAGAAAGTGTTTCCTTAAAAATGCACATTTTAGGGGGGCATTCATCTCTCTGAAGAGATGAGAGTGTTGTAAGTAGCAGGGTAATTAACAGCACCAGAAATCAGATTTTGTATTTGGCAGTAACACACACAGCTCGATTAATGTGAAGCACTGATTGATAACAGCTTTGGTTTACAACTCAGGATCCAGTATTGTACTTTAGTATAAACAGCTTTCTTTTCAACTGCACCAAACTCTTACCAGATTACAGATGTTTTCTAAATAAAAAGTAATTATCTGGATTTACGTGGAAGCTTAACAGGGTAGGAGCTCAGTGTTGGCTATACTGCTTGCCATCTCCTTTCTTCCCAAGTATCACAGATGATGCATTCTGTCCAGATCTAGTAAAAGCTACATGCTTTGCTGTGCTGTCTTTGCCCTTCTCCTTAGAGCTGTCACTGCTTTCTCTCTCTTTTTTCATTCAGATATCTTTAAGTATAGTTTTACACTCACTGCATGCAGAAGTCACCTTTTCAAAAGATCATCTGATACTGAAAATATCATGGATACATTCATTTTGCATTTTATTTAAGTGCAAAAGTTTAAACTATCAATTTGATTTCAAAATGCAAGCGATGAGAATTCTCTTTGCATTTATATCCCAGCAGCACGGCACGTTCAGTGGTTTGGAATATAATATTTACAAGAATTTCAGCCACAACTTTTCCAACTTTACCTACTTGTAATCTGTTTCTAACATATCTTCTGAAAGCTACATGATGTTGGAGGACGTTACTGGGGGGTTGGAGGATTGTTGTTTTAACAACCCCTTGTTTTATGGACCTCTGAGGGAATACAGAAAAAATTATAAATGTTCAATCCACAAAGGGGGAAATTCGGAGAGAAAATCCAGTTGTAATTCTTTTTCTTTTAAAGTTGCCTCTGTGAGTTTCCTCCACATGAATCACAAGCTGTGTCGCATGATCCTGTTCAATGGTGGAGATGATTGCGGTTCTCTTTGCCTGCATCCTTGGGAGGAGGAGAGGAAGAGTAGGCTTTTCATCAGTTTCCATTCCTTTTTTTTTTTTTTTAATTTTCTGAAGCAGCCTTAGCAGTGACTTTGCAGAGGTGCTGCGCTCGGGATGCTTGGGCAGTCAGGGAGACTCCAAGACAATAGAAAGAGAAACTGATCATGGTCCTGGGAAAAGATTGGATATGGAGATTGTGCATGAAAGGGTGGAGGAGCTTAGGTTGGGTACTAAGGTGAAATGTTGATACTGGTGAATGTTTTTGCTCCCAGCATTTCCAGGTACCTTCATACGGTGATTGCTGGGATTCTCTAACAGAAAAGTTGCAGCCTGTCTGGATATGCAAAAATATGTGCACATCCATATAAGGGAGCCAAACTTTGTTTGAAGTATATTTTTCTTTTGGGAGTAAGGTGGTAAGCAAGTTTTAATGTCTTTACCTTGAGTACTGTGCTGTTTTGGGCTCCTCACTACAAGAAAGACATCGAGGCCCTGGAGTGTGTCCAGAGAAAGACAGTGAAACTGTGAGGGGTCTTGAGCACAAGTCTTATGGGAAACAGCTGAGGGAAGTGGGATTTTTCAGTCTGGAGAAGAGGAGGCTCAGGGGAGACCTTATTGCTCTCTACAGCTCCCTGAAAGGATGTATGTTGTGCTGAGGTGGGAGTCAGCCTCTTCTCTTAGTCAGATAGTGATGAGAGAGTATGGCCTCTAGCTGCACCAGGGCATGTTCAGGTTGGATATTAGGAGAAACTTCTGCTATGAAAGAGCGGTGAGGCATTGGCACAGGCTGCCTGGGGAGGTGATGGAGTCACTGTCCCTGGAGGTATTCAAGAGCCATGGAGATGTGGCACTGAGGGGCATGGTTTAGAGTGGTCACAGTCATAGATGAATATCTACACTAGATGATCTTATGGGACTTTCCAATCTTAATGATTCTGTGATTCTGAATTAATTAAAATGGTCATAATTGAAAAAAAAAAAAAAATCATTGAATAATCCATGTGAAAGCAACCTTACCATCTATGAGGCAGACATGCATATTGGAACTAGATGAGCTTTAAGGTCCCATCCAACTCAAACTATTCTTTGAGTTTGATCTCCAGTACCACCTGTAGTAGTAGACCTGGCAAGGAAGCTCCTTAGTGTGTAGGTGCTGCTCAGCTGCAAGTAGTGCCATGGATCCAAGGAAATCGCATCTAAATGTCTCTCTATTCCAACTTGGATACTGCAGTTTTACATTGATGTACTTTATTTCTGATAGGAAAACAAATAAGCAGAGTATGCATTTTTAAGCTGACGTGAAAGTCATGAGTAGCTTTGATCTCAAAAGAGCCATGTATAACCAAATCTTCTGAGATTTTTAGAAGTTAGCTTCTTACAAATTTATCTAAATGAGGACCAAAATGCCTGTTTGCATAAGATGCCATGTCACAATGAACAATAATCATGTTCTTCTCTGGTCCCTGAAGAGAATATTGTTCAGATACTTGGAAAATTCACTACAACCAGGTAATGACGAGTCAAAATAGTTACACCTCCAATCATAACTTTTAGAAATCTTTTTTCCACTTGAGAATGTGTATTCTTTCATGAGGAAAAATATTAGTAGTACACATTTTAGAAAGACATTTGATTTTAGTTTCCTCTTCCCATCAGAATTGACTACAGGAGCTCTTTTGTTAGCTTGAGTGCTAAATATTTCATTTTAAAATTATCTTTCTTATAAGCAGTTATATCTGCGAGGAAGATCTTATTGGTAGGAATTATTATTGGATGCCAGAGCTTTTTGGAAAATTTACATTTACAAATTAGTCTTAAAACAATTTAGTTCAACTGAGCTTGAACTAACTCTTCTGTTTCTGCAATTTAGAATAATTATGTGTGTCCTTGAATCTTGACTTGCTTTACAATCCTATTTTTCAGTGACACTTAATCTGTACCCTCGGTCCAGTAGTCACAACACATTTGATTAACAAAGTGGAAAGTATAAGACCCTGAGAAGATATGAAAGAAGTACTGCATTTTTTTTCTTCTTCTTTTTTTAAGAAAAGGGAGCTTTTTGAGAATAATGTTTAGAGGACAAACGGGAAGAGGACAAAGTACAAAAAAAAGGAATTTGACTTGGAGGAAGAGACCTATGATTTGATTTTTTGGTAGTCCTGTGTAGAGCCATGAGTTAGAAGACTTAATGATCACTGGGACCCCTTTCAACTCAGGATATCATATGATTCTAAAACAGTGGAGCAGAGGAGATGGAAAATGAAAAAGAACTGGATACAGAAGACACCCAGCTCTGATGAGGCTGCACCTCAACTATTGTGTCCAGTTTTGAGCCCCCTCACTGCAAGAAAGACATTGAGGCCCTGGAGTGGGTTCGAAGAAGGGCAACAAAGCTGGTGAGGGGTCTGGAGCACAGGCCTTATGAGAAGCAGCTGAAGGAGTTGGGATTGCTCAGTCTGGAGAAGAGGAGGCTCAGGGTGACCTTATTGCTCTCTATAACTACCTGAAGGGAGCTTGTAGTGAGCTGGGTGTGGCCTCTTCTATCGTGTAACTGGTGATAGGACTAGAGGGAATGGCTTTAAGCTTCTCCAGGGGAGATTTAGGCTGGACGTAAGGAAATACTACTTTTCTGAAAGAGTGGTGAAGCACTGGAATGGGCTGCCCAGGGATGTGGTGGAGTCACTGACCCTGGAGGTGTTCAAGGAACAGTTGGATTTTGTGTTGAGAGCTGCTGTTGACTGTTAACACTGGGGAGAAGATGAGAAGTAAAGATCGAGATACAAAAGTAGGAAGATGTAGTAACCTCTCTAAGTATGTTAAAACAGAGAATGGATTATCCTGCAGAGTTCATTGCAGCTCACAAAGGAGGGTAGGTAGCACTCAATTCCTTAATAGCAAGGGGTTTAATAGCAGGGGATGCAGATGGTGTGATCAGACACAGTCCCATTTCTTCATGATGACCCTCCCTTCTCTGTGCAATGAGACACCCTAATGTAGAAATGTGGTCCCCCGGCTGGTCCCAGCAGGCAGGGTGTGCTGCAGTAACGTACAAATCCATGTCCTGCGCTTGCAGGGCTTCCTTCCCACATGGCCATAATGAGCTCTCTGTAGAGGAGTTTCTAATTTACTCTTACCCTGAAGGATAACATAAGCAATATGGGAATGTCGTTAAACATGGCATGTGGTGTTTCTGTGAGCTACTTTCTCCTTATGAGTTCTATGGATGAACGGGGACTTGTTTCCTCAGAAGGTTTCTTGTGATGAGTACATCAATTGGTCACACTAAAAATCATTAGAAGGCTTAGGACAAGGCACTCTGATTAAAAAAACCCCAAAACATAATTGCTGGCACTCAGCCTCGCAGCTCAGTGTGGGAACTTCTTCCCACATGACAGAGAGAGAGTGGTGTGATCCCATGTATAGCACCTCTTTATGTATCCAAACATAAATAATTACGGTTAGTTCATGTCTCATTGGAAACAAAGAGACTATCACGCCTTGGCTCTCTTCCACTTTTGCTGTTTTCTTTATGAAAAAAAGAAACCTGTGTGTGGCCATAAGTTAAATTTACGTTATAATTAAACATGATTGAAATCGACCCCATTTGCTTTTGTCTTAAAATTGTGCCAGCGGGGGAATGTGGAGAACCCAGATTTATTGCTGCATCTCCTCCGTTCCTCTGCTGCTCTGGCTCCAGAGCTCAAAGCTGGGCTGTGAGCAGTGAACGATCCTACTCCGTTATGGGGTGTATGGAGCCGGACAGCGACAGCTGGCAGCCATGGGCTTTGCTGGCTTCAGACCAGGGGCAAATTCCCTTCTGATGGGAAAATTCTCTGCTGGTTGGCTGTAAGCAGATTGCGTGCCTTTAAAAGAGTGCTTACAGGGCAAAAAACGGTGCTTCCTTCCTGCAGCTTGAGATGGCTACATTAAAACAAAAAGAGGGGAGGTTTAGGTTAGATGTTAGGAGGAAATTCTTTACGCAGAGGGTGTGAGGCCCTGGCACTGCTGCCCAGAAGTTATGGGTGCCCCATCCCTGGAGGTGCTCAAGGCCAGGTAGGACGGGCCCTGGGCAGCCTGAGCTGGTGGCACCCAGCCCATGGCAGGGGGTTGGAAATGGATGGGCTTGAAGTCACCTCCAGCCCAAACCAGTGTATGATTCTATGGCTCTTCCAAATCTCCCAGATTGAAAAATACCACTAAAAAACCCAAAATGTTATTGAGATTTCTTCCCATCTCAGGGGAATTTGAAATGCTGGGTACATGCACTGTTTTTAGCTGTGCTCATTTGCAGCTTGAATGGCTCACAGAGGTCAGCAGCAGAGTAGGGACTTTTTCACCCCTTGAGCAATGAAGCATTGAGTAAAAGTTATTATTACCAATTAGCAGTGGCCTGTATGAAGCAAATCATTAGTCTTAGTTCAGTTATTAGCAGCCAGATGTTCATGAGAAGTACCATGTGCCACTGCCATTGTACATTAGCAGTATTTGCAGCTGCAATTTAGATTTGGGACATCTCCATGCTGTCTCTGGGTGTTTTTTACCTCCACCCAAGGAGTGTGTTAAGAGACTGCGTGGAGGTTTCTTTTGTTGCTGCCAGTTTTATGTATAAATTACTTTGGGAATAAATAAGGGAATGGCAGACTCTAGAGCAGTGGCCTTCCAACACTTGAAAAGAGCTTATAAACAGGAGAGAGGAAGAGTGACTTATTAGACAGGCAGATAGCAATAGGATAAGGGGGAATGGCTTTAAATTAAAGAGGGGAAATTCAAGTTAGAAGTTAGGAAGAAATTCTTTACTCAGAGGTCGATGAGGCCCTGTCACAGCTGCCCAGAGAGCTGTGGTGCCCCATCCCTGGAGATGCTCAAGGCCAGGTTGGATGGGCCCTGGGCAGCCTGAGCTGGTGGTTATCTTTGGTAACAATGGAGAAATAACTATATAGAACTATTAATAATAAAAGAACAACAAAAAGAATCCAAACCTCAATACAGCAGATATTTATTGCATAGGATTTACTCAACGTGTAGTGAGAATGGCTGTAAGAAATCCTTTTCATGGTTTTTGGGGTATGAAGAGCAAGTTAGAATGTGGCTTTCCCTTTCAGTAATTCAGATGTCTTGTGATTTTCACTAACAGCAAGGAGGGGTATGCTGGGCACTTTCCATGCAGGCGGCAGGGCTGGGGCTAGCAGCAGCTGGGAGGGACATCTGGTGGCCGATCCAGGAATGGAGGCTCAGCATCAGCAGCTGGAGTGTAATTGCACTGTAGTGATTAAGGCAAAAGCATCCCTGTGTTTTCAGTGTGATTACTTTTCTGTTTCAGTATGACTCTAGAAACACTTAAGAATGTTTTTACATTTTGGTTTGTGTATGGTTCTAATTTACTTGAAAATAGAAACTAAGGCCTTGTTCTTGAGCTGGCAGACATAGTATGTCTAACACCCATAATAACTCAACAGGACCTTAACTTACAGCTGTCAGTAGGTTTTAAAGTAAACTCATGATATTGCACAGTGGTTCTGTGGGCAGAGTGAGTATACCCAAACCCTGTGCTTTTGGGCTCCCTTCCAACTCAACGATTCTGTGATTCTGTGATTTCTTTGTTTCAGTCCATCAGTCTGCAGGCATGCTGATCCATCTTTATGTTAAAGTGTTATGAGAATTTCTTGCTTCCAAGTTCCATAAGTGAAGAATCATAAAATGTCTTCTTTGTGCCTCTGCTATATTAAGTAAAGATACAGTGGACAATGTTGTTTAAGATTACCTTGAACCCCTATAGATCCTATATACATCATCAATGTTTTAGATGCAGGAATTTTAAAAGAGAAGCTGTTCAGGATGAGCTTTCTGGCGTTGTGCAGAAGTGTCTCAAAGCTTTCTATGACATCTGCCTTCTGTTGGGAGTTTCAGAAGAGAGAAGGCAAGTGAGAGGCACACTAGTAATAAATGGAGTGAGTCCACCTGCATACTACAACCAGGGAGATGGAGCCTATTGCATGGCTGGTACCATCCATAATGCTGAGCTGGAAACTAGCCACCACCTCACTGTGTCTTTCCTGCTGCTCTCCCACCCAGCTTCCAGCAGCAGGCACTGGCTGTGTGTGCTGCCTCCTGGGAGCCCGTATCGTGTGCTCCTGGGGGCAAGCATGGACTTCCCAGGGACAGTATGGTATTTGTGGGCAGAAAGAGGAGGGTTGTGTTCATTCACTCTTGTTTATGAAGATCTTGCATTATCCAAATGGTCTTCTCTTACAACAGTGTGTTCTTGAAGTGATGATGTTGATAAGCTACTTATGCTTTGTAAAACTCATCTCAACTTTTCTTCTTTGTCACATGAAATTGCCCATTGCTACCCCAGTAGTTCTGTCACTGTCCTTTAAAGATTTCACCACTCTTTGTGTTGATAAAACAGAGAAGCACTGACGTTTATATGCTTTACCCTTTGTTTCTAAGGCATTCCAAGGCTGTGGTGACAGCTGTGAGATTGGGGGTAGCCACAGAGTTGTTACAGACTTGCTGTTTTCTGTTAATGAGAAACTGGTGTTCATCCACAGCCCTTCTACATTGTACACAGCCTACAACTCTTTGCTGCAAGCGGTCCTTTATAACAAAGATTGTTGTTTTTATGTTTCAGGTGCAAAGATGGCTTGAAGGGATTTACATACTCTGCACTGAAGTAAGTAAGGAGAATAGTTCTTTGAGTACATAGCTTGAAGAGAAGATTTTGAGGAATTGTGCACAGAAGAAGCTGCACTGCTGGAATGAGTTCTCCTAAGAAAAAGCATGCCATTATGTAATTTTATGATGGGGGGAGGGATATACAGCATATTTGAATGCACAGTATTCTGGTAAGAGAGGGAACTTTTCATATTTTGAATTACTATAGGAAGGAAATGAATACACGTGCTGTGTATGTTTTTGAAGGCATGCTAATCTTTTTTCTTTCTAAACCTGGGATTCATGATTCACATTATTCTCCTTGAAGGAAAGGGCCGCAGTGTTTTGACCTGGAATTTATTTTCTGTGTAGTTCTGTGACCAGCGACCAAATAAAGCATGGATTTCTGGCATATCCTATGCTACTAAACCTTGTAGCTGCCTTGGTAATATTGACTTTCCTAGAGTTTATTTTACCATGGAACTCTTTGGTCACATCCTTGCATTTTATACAGAGTTTTCCAGCCATTGTGCCTTCTGGCAGAAGTAGGAAGAGACATTTTTCTTATCACTACCTTATATACTCTGCTACGTGGTTACCACTACAACAGCCCATGGTCAGTATCAGCTCACAGGTGAAGAGAAGAACTGAAGCCAAAGTCAAGGAAAGCAGAGCTGCTGTTGGTAGTGGAAAATACTTTATAGAATTTGCAACCATAGTTAAGCAGTTAAATAAGTCACCATTCCTGGAAGTGCTCATGAAACATGTAGATGTGGCACTGATGGCCGTGGTTAGTGGTCATGGTGGGGATGGGTTGATTGTTCAACTGGATGATCTTAATGGTCTTTTCCAACCTTAATAATTCTATGATAATGAATTCTGTAGTCCAGAAATCTGGACATGAAACAATCCTGTGATGGCCTTCAGTACTTTCTGAAATTATCAGTTTTCTGGGAGGTTCTGTCATAAAACAAATGTCAAAGATTTATACCTTTGCCACCCTCAAGAAAACTGCTAGAGGATTACTAACTTGGATAACAGTGGTAAGTGTTAGGAAACAGTGCATTTTGCCATTGTGACCTCCTTTGCCCTTGATACCCAGTAACTCTACACCTGGGATGAATTGATTTTTTTGATAGTAAGAACTTCTGGGCAAAGGAGAACTAAAGATGAAGCTGAGCACAACAAAATTGGTGCTCTTGGTGAGAGCACAACAGTTTGAAGATTTTACAAAATTGTAAAAACATCTCAGTAGTTATCAACCTTTTTGTCAGTCAGTTTCTGGAGATAACTGAGACATTTCACACATAATTTCATTTTCTTATTTGATATTTTTATTTCCTATGAGAGGTGGACTTCCCCTGTAATGTTTTTGTGCCTGGTTTTAAAAAAATTCCTGTCTGCTATCTGGAGTTTGTGTTGGTGGATTAGTCTTTTCCAAGGAGATACAAGTATGGCACCTATTTGTTTTTGTAGACCTGTAGATAACTTCAAGTTTGTCTTACAGACTTCTAGAGACTTTGTTTTTGAGACTTCAGAGACTTCGCATATCTTTGAGTTATTTATGCAACTGTTCTTCTGTTTGTTTGTTTGTTTGTTTGTTTTTCCAGATTCATTGTAGGAAAAGAAGAAATCCCCACTCATTCATTTTCACCTGAAGCAGCTTTTTCGAAAACAGAGAGAAAAATAAAGCCTTGTGAAAAAATATCACAGCGAATGAACTTGTTGGCTCTAACGAAAAAGCTGATGGACAAAGTGTGAGTCAAAAGAAAGTAAAAGAGTAACAAAATAAAATGAATCATTCCTACTCAGCTTGTTTTAATGTTTAGATACAGATTTGACAATGTTTAATGATTCTTTTGCTTTGCATTTAAGTGTTTTGCAATTCTTTTTTGCTGGATAATTAAGAGTAACAAGTTATGAACCCTAAGAAAAACAAAATTTAAGACCTGTTTGTCATAGCAGGGATTCAAAATAGCTTGCAGTGCAGCTGTCTAACAAGGCAGCGTAAGTTCAACCAGTTCTGCATGGTAGAGTGCTGTTTGCTTTTTCTGCAGCGCTGGCTTATGGCATGGTTTCAGCAGTGCCAGTAGTGATATTAAAGAAGGAAAACTGCACAGCAGCTCTCCTTATTTAGGTCACCTTAAGTTACCATCATGTCATTTTTTTTTTGCGGGACCCACATCCCTGTATTCTAAGAACAGAATCTGTAGCACTTCCATGTCAGGAAAGTCCCAAGCAAAAGTGAATCTAAAGCTGTTTTTTACGTGAGGTCAGACACGGACTGGTAGATTAGCTAAGACATGTTCTGTCCCTGTCTACAGAATGCAATTTGCTGACCTTTATAAGGTATAAGTGTATAAGCTTAAAGAAGTGATATGGGATAGCTTTTTTTATAAAGACAATGGAATAACAAATAGAGAGGACATCTGACCATATCACACCTTGATTTCACTTCCACTGACTTCTTCAGGAGCAGTTCTATGACCAGATTCTACCTACTGATACGCAGGAAAGGAACAAGTCTATGAAGGGCAGTGTGTAGTGGCTTATCTTATTTGGTCAGCTAATGAGCAGATGTGAACTGGCACTGCTGTAATACTGCCTGTATTACAGGGAGACTTCCTATGATTTTTTTATGCCTTTGAATTGAAAAATATGAGGAAAATCAGCAATGCCTTTTCAGACAAGATTGTATTAATTAAAAAAAAAAAGACCTACAAAGAGAAGAAGCAGTGAGCTGTGTGCAGATTCCTCTAGCTGAGTTGTTTATATCTGTTTTGTCTTAAATACTCCTTATTCAGTTAGTTCATAGCTCTTCTGCTGTTCACTAAGTACTAGGATCAAGGGACTATGTGTGGAAGAGTATTTTTTCTTTAAGGTTTTGAATCTTCCTACTCAGACATTCAGAAAACTTCCAGTTTTGAGCCGTAATGCTCTCACAGCTTTCTCTTCCATATGGTTCTTTTCAATATAATTGAGTCTAAATGCCTGTAACCTGATCACATTCTCATTACAATTTTTGCTACATAAACTGACCTCACAGATGATTTATGGCCATTAGACTTTATAGTACGTGATTCAAAACTTCCAAGATATTTGGCATAGTATATAAATTGTGTAATTTATTTTATATTAAAACTTAAATACTTGTCTATAGCAAAATGTAACGCTCAAACATGGTATGACATTACTTCTATATAATTCCACATTATGCAGGGCTAACAACTGCACAGTCTGGGAATCCCACCATCCCAAGCCAATCTTTCTTATACACTGAAGGTCAAATTTGCAGTTCGAAGTCAGAGCCATAAAACAACCTACAGAGTAGGTGAATTAGCCCAGAAGTGAAATGCTTGTAATTGGAAGATGTCTCATGGGATAACTCTGTGCATTGCCTGCATTTCTTTCCAATGAACCTTACAGGCTATGAAAGATAGGACAAGGTGAAATGGGAGGCACTGGCACAAGTTGCTCAGAGATGATGGAAGCCCTGTTCCTGGAGACACTCAAGGTCAGGCTGGATGGGGCTCTGAGCACCTGATGGAGCTGTAGGTGCAGGGAGTTGGACTAGATATCCTTTAAAGATCTCTTCCAGCTCAAACGATTCTATGATTCTGTGTAAGGCCACAGATAATTGGTGAAATATACAGGCAGACTGGAAAGGGTGATACCCCTAGAGTTCTGTCTCATAGCTGCTCCCTGTTGCCCACAGCAGAAAATGCGTTGCTTAATTTTGTATTATAGGTGTAGCATGGCAAGAAAAGAGGTTGGATCAAAATAAATCTGCAGACACTTTTTCTGTACAACTAACGTATTGTTTCTTTTATTGCCCTTTTATGGCATCATAAAAGCTCACAGTGCCCTTCGATGGTGGGAAAATAACACTTTATGTATTTTTAGGCAAGAAAAATTTATGAAGTCTCCCATTGATTAGACTGAAAACAGCTACAGGTTAATACGTGTTTCATTGTGCTTTTTGCAGGTGCAAACATGGCCCAAGGCATAGATGCTGTAAACACTATGAAGATAATTGCATCTCATATTGTATTAAAGTAAGTGCAGAAGTTAGATTGACAAACTGGCAAAGATGGGGTAAAATTCTTTGGTTGGAAAAAGCCTATACTTCGGAAATGAAAAAGAGCCTGTTACTCGTTCTTTCTCTATTGAAAATGTGACTAGCCTGAAAACACGTTTTCTCAATTTTGAATGGGGCAGAGGTTAAAGTTTTCTCATCTCACAGATTAGCTGAAGTGAATGAATAACGTAAAACGTGTGGGAAAAATGGACTGGCAAGCAAAGAACTGAACTATGTGATGCACTCTGCGGCTGAGCCCATTTGTGACTCCACCCTAAATAAAGCACCTGGAATGTGCTGCTTCGGCAGCGCCATGCATACAGCTGTGGTGTTTGGCACACGAGGCTGGCTCTGGGCTCAGTCCTCCGTTCATTTATTTTAATGGCTCAGAGTAATGAGAGATTGCTCCCAGTTGCTGCGCACAGGAAGAGCTGGCCATGCCCAGTGGCAGAATTTGTCCTCCTTTAGAGGAGTGCCGTGCAGGGGAGGCTGTTTTGGCTGGCATTGGCTTGGCGCAGGTGGTACCACCTGCTGTGCCTTTTTTTAGGAGCTGGTAAGACTCCAAAAGATTTTGGTCACTTAATAAATCTACTCATTTTCATTTATGCAGATGCAGAAAATGATTTGACTGTTTTCAGTTGCTTCCAATGCGTTCTGCTTATTTGTACCAAATTTGTTAGAATTTGCCCATGTTGAATGATGTGGCATTTTATCTTTTCCTCTGGCCCACAAGGTAGTAGTAAATTTATCAAAGCTTCAGTATAAAATGGTCTTGCTCAGGGACAGGAATCAGAAGGCAGAAATAAAGTGTATGAGACTGGAGTGGATTACCTCCATACATTTTTTGCTTAGTAATTTACTGTACAAGCCAGAAATTTATAACACATTTCCTGTTGGCGGCACCCACATATAGCCAGCATGGTAAGTCAGCATCACATGCACAAACATCCAAGCAATGCCCACCTTCCTAAGGTCTTTTGGTTCCTGCTTGTATGACAGTGGTATCTGTGAAGTGCTGCAGGTTGGGCAGTTGATTAGGCTTGTGATACTTTGCTGCTCCAAATTAGATTTTTGTTCTCAACCTCTTACCACTGTCTCAGCCCACATGTGATCTCATTCCTGGGCTGTGCCTTTTCTTTAGGGTGTAGCATCTTAGGGACAGACTTTCTTCTTGCTTTGTGCTTGTTCAGTGCCTTGCCCAGTGAGTTTGCTATTCAAGGTCTCCTGGACACCTTTGACCTCCATCTCCTAAGAGTTTGAATTGGTCAACATCCTCTGTGTACTCTGTTTTCCTCAGAGACATAAGTGTCTGGCCCACAGCATGAATGTCCAACGCTACAGTGAAATTTATATTCAAAACAAGGAGTACAGTCAAGCAGAAGTGATGTTGTGGGTTGGTCTGGTTGCATTTCCAGATGTCTGCTGATGTAATATCTCCTACTGTGCATCTGTTTTAAAGGATGCCTTGCTAACTTCAGCATGCTTCACTTTTACATAAAACACTGGTTTTCATTACATATGCATATTTATAGCAATTAGCTTTTAACTGCTGCTAGACCAGACTTTCTGAGTTTTTTTTAATTAATGTTACCAAATTCTTAAGTAGTTTAGTAATCTCAGACAAAATCCTTATGCATTCTGTGCAGCATGTTAGCAGTATCTGAGTATACATCTGTAAGTATCCTCATAACCTTATTTTATTTTAGAAGCACAGCTAGAACAAAAGAATAGATTTCTATTTCTAGAGACCTGTAACCAGTGGTGTCCCCCAGGGGTCTGTGCTGGGTCCGGTCTTGTTCAACATCTTCATCAATGACCTTGATGAGGGGATAGTGGCCACCCTCAGCAAGTTTGCTGATGATACGAAGTTGGGAGGATTGGCTGACACGCCTGAAGGCTGTGCTGCCATTCAGCGAGACCTGGACAGGCTGGAGAGCTGGGCAGTAAGAAACCGGATGAGGTTCAACAAAAGTAAGTGTAGGGTCTTACACCTAGGGAGGAATAATTGCATGCACCAATACAGGCTGGGGGATGAGCTGCTGGAGAGGAGCTCTGCAGAGAGGGACCTGGGTGTCCTGGTGGACGACAGGTTGGCCGTGAGCAAGCAGTGTGCCCTCGTGGCCAAAAAGGCCAATGGCATTCTGGGGTGCATTAAGAAGAGCGTGTCCAGCAGGTCGAGGGAGGTGATCCTCCCCCTCTACTCTGCCCTGGTAAGGCCTCATCTGGAGTACTGTGTCCAGTTCTGGGCTCCCCAGTACAAAACAGACAGGGATCTCTTGGAAAGAGTCCAGCGGAGGGCCACAAAGATGGTGAAGGGCCTGGAGCATCTCCCCTATGAAGAAAGGCTAAGTGAACTGGATCTGTTTAGCCTTGAGAAAAGACGACTGAGAGGGGACCTGATCCAGGTTTATAAATATCTGAGGTGTGGTGGCCATAGCGGTGAGGCCAGTCTCTTTTCAGTGGTACGTGGAGACAGGACGAGGGGAAACGGACATAAGCTGCAGCACAGGAAGTTTCGCACGAATGTGCGTAAGAACTTCTTCACGGTGAGGGTGACGGAGCACTGGAACAGGCTGCCCAGGGAGGTTGTGGAGTCTCCTTCTCTGGAGATATTCAAGTCTCGCCTGGACGCCTACCTGTGCGACCTGGTGTAGGGAACCTGCTTTGGCAGGGGGGTTGGTCTCAATGATTTCTAGAGGTCCCTTCCAACCCCTACAATTCTGTGATTCTGTGATTAGTACTACTTATAGAATTGACACCCTTTTCTCTGTGAAAAACTGTATCTAGTGGAAAATTTGTTTTGTTTGTGATTTCATAAATACAAAGAGAGGTAATTTTAGGGCAAGATACTGGCATGGCTGAACCGAGACTTGCAGATCATCAAACTGAAGAGCAAGAAGAAAATACACAGGCATGGAAGCAAGGATGGGTAACCTGGGAGGAGTATAGGGCTACTGCTAGGCTTTGTAGGGATGGAGTCAGGAAGGCCCAACTGAAACTGGACTTGGGAAGGGGCACAAAGAAGGATGAGAAATGCTTCTATGGATACATCAACTGGAAAAAGAATGTCCAGGAGGGTGTACCCTCCTATAGTAAGCAACACTTGCAGACTGGTAACAACAGACAAGGAGAAGGATGAGGTTTTGTAAACGCTTGAAGAGTGTGGCAGGCTACTGGAGACAGCTGAATAACATTTTTCTTTGTGACTCCTGTTGATCACAGTGAGGAAGCCTTAGCCTAAAGCAGTAGTCCTGTCTCTTCTTCTCTGTCAGTGCTGCTGATGAAAACAGGTGGCTCACACAAGATCTTTGATCATAGAATCATAGAATGGCTTGAGTTGGAAGGAACCTAAAATCCACCCAGTTCCAACCTCTGCTGTGGGCTGGTTGCCCCCCATCAGCTCAGGCTGCCCAACCTGGCCTTGAGCATCTCCAGAGATGGGGCACCACAGCTCTCTGGGCAGCTTCGCCAGGTTCTCACCACTCTCCGAGTAAAGAATTTCCTCGTAACATCTAACCTAAATCTTCCCTTTTTTAAATTGTTCCACTTTGTGCTATTGCTGTCAGCCGTTGTGAAAAGAGAAGTCACCCTCCCTCCTACTTATAAGCTCCCTTCAGTTAATGGAAGGCACAGTGATGTTTCCCCAGAGCCTTCACTTCTCCAGGCTGAGCATGCCTAGCTCCCTCAGTCTCTCTTCACAGGAGAGTTGCTCCAGCCCTCTGATGGTCCTTGTAGTCCTTGTCTCAACCTGTTTCCTGAATTGAGGACTCCAGAAGTTTCACTCTACTGCTACATCTAACTGATCTCAGTCACGACTTTAAAATTGCTGTGGAGAAATGGCTTGTAGCAGAGTTTACTCCTCTCATTTAAGTTTATTATGGTTTCCTGCAAATACTTTACTGTTTTTTTACTTCTATTGTATGAGGTCTTTTTAGGGAAAAGTAACAATACTATGCATTAGTCTAAAATGTAATACTTCTGTGACTCTGGAAAACACCTGTAAATATGTGCTGTGATTTAATCAGTTAAACAGAAAGAGATTGTGTACTATTTATGATGCTTTCTTGTGAATCAAAACTAAGTGTGCTGCAGCTCAGCACTACTTATAAAATGGCAAATATAATTGACTGCCAGCTGGCACTGAAGTGTCTCTTAACATAATGTTCTTCTCCCTGTCTGAATGGTCTTTCCTACAGCTGGGAAAAAATTCTTACCTGATTGTTGTATGTTCTCTTGTTAGGACTTTGATCATAACTGGTATTTTTTGGACTCTCTTTTTATATAATGGTACCAGGTATTGTAATAATCTTTTTGTGCTAGAGGACAAGGTCTGTGCACTTTACAGTGGAGTACTTTCTTTGTTGATGGTATGAATTTATGTTCATCTTAATTTTGACGTTTTAACTATACAAAATTCACAATGCACTTAAAACTCTGCCTACTGTACATACCTTTCAGTAGGCATTTTCATTATAGGACTGCAAAACACTGGGTCGGTAGCACAGTACAATTTACACATCTTTAAAAGTAGCAGAGGAAGAAATGGAAAATTTTCATGTGTAGTTATGGGACCCACTGGATGACACAAAATAGTTTCTTTCACTTGATTCCTGTAAACCACTTTTTGAGTAGCAGCTCAGCGAGAGTAATTGTTTCAAGAAGTTTACTGCTGAATGTTTAACCAGAATAAAGTTTTATGAGTTTGATGATGCATTAGAAAGTTCTGCAGGAGGCAAAGATATTTTGAGTTTCTGAGCTGGAAAGGTTGCTCAATCCAAGTTTCTTCTGGTTACAACTGTCTCTGGGGTTATCTCAAAGATCCAAAAAATGGGCTGCAGAAATTATGAGCATTGTGTGCTGCCTGATTTGCGAATGATGAGTGCACAGCATTCTTATAATTTTCAGATGAGGTATCTAGCAACCAAACAAAGGATAAATTTTATTCAAAATTCTCCCAGAAGTTCAGCCATAGGGTAAAAATGATGATAGAAAGCATGGGAGGAAGTTACAAGAGATGGGGGAGAAGGATTTGTAGAGAAACAGCGTAGTTTTGTGATATAAAATAGCAGACCTATGTCTAAGATGAAACAGCAAGAAAAAATAATTTGAGCCGACATTACTCTTTTGCAATAGCTCTGCACAAAATCTCCTGTCCAGGTTTGGCCTTGATCTTACTGCAGAGCTCACTGAGGCTCCAGTTTGGTTGAGGAAAAGTACATGAGCTTGTGCCAAGCCATTGGGGTCAGTTTCTAATTCTCCCACTTTCTGAAATTTATTTTGTGTGGGCTTTTTACTGCTTTAGTGCGTTCTCAAGACATTTGAGTGTAGAAGTGCTGTTTTCCCGTTACTTTCCTCTGTGTATCCATTTGTGGTTAAAAACCAGTCAGTAACATGGAAGGGAAACCATCAGGATTATTTGAAAGGATGGAATTTTAGAGCAGAAGACAAATAGAATTTGCCTTTTGAGGCCTTTGAGGTATTCATTCAAATTAAAAGAGAGCCACTTGTTTATTACTTTATTGCTTTTGTTGCTAGGGAATCAGAAAAACAAAGTTGAAGATGGGAATGTATTTTATGTAGTATATGCAGAATGAGTTTTAAACTGCTGAATGTTAACAAAAAATAAGTACATCTGTAGACATTCTTGGTTTTCCTTCTTCTGAATTTGCGATTTCTTCCCGTTTCCTCTAGGGCTTCATTAGGATGTTTAGCATTGGTTACCTGATCCAGTGCTGCCTTCGGATCCCATCTACCTTCCGGCATCTGTTTACAAAGCCATCCCGGCTACTTTCACTCTTCTACAACAAGGAAAATTTCCAGCTTGGAGCTTTTCTGGGATCTTTTGTCAGTATATACAAAGTAAGCTTAAAACATGTACAGTAACAATTGCCCTGTGTTCTATTTTGCTTCTCAAAATATCAGGAAGATACTCTTCTAACTGGTACTGGCTTCTACAGAATGGCACTGGCAGTTCTAGTATTCTGACCATTAAACTGTAAACAGCAAACTAGTCTTCTATTCATTCTGTGTTTTGTTTTTTTATGTGTGTGTTGCTTCTGAAAAAACCGGATAGATTTTGCAGCCTGGTATTGATATCACGAGATAGGAGGTACTTAAAAAAAATGAATTCAGATTCCAAAGGGACTTTGTGTTATGGAAACACTGTAGTGCAGTGACTGCAGTAGCAGCATTGCTGCCAAAGAGAAGCCATTTGCAGATTTTTTGGCACAAATATCTGGAACCCTTACTTGATGCTGAGTAGAAGGAGCTTGCACAACATATATCATGCACAACTGAAGAGGCACTTGGAAATCAACCCTTCTGCACCATTAGAGGATGATAGATTGTGAACTGATATACATTCATTCAGCATTGTTGAAGTTAATTGATTTATGTGTATTAATGCCAAGCAGGATGTGAACAAGCCAAGGGAGAGGTTGTGGCAAAGCACGCTTCTAAAGTTGTTTTTTCACCTTTATGTTGTTAATCACATGTGCAATTTTTCAACAGCCACTTTACTTGCTCTCTAAAGTTAAGATAATTCTGTATTATACATGGTGAACATTACTAACTGGAAATTAAATGAAAACCAAGCCTTACTTGTAAGCAAAACAGAATCTCACTTGAATTGCCATTGGATTGAGATACCAGAATTTTTAAGATGTAAAATTATAATGGCAAAATGCAAATGGGCTATTCAGACTTTATTTGAAAATCAGATTTTTACTCCAATTTTACTAAAAGGGCCTCTGGGGAATAAAACCATTTAAATTACAAAAGTTGAAGTGATTTTCACTTATTTTAAAACCTGCAACAAAGTTAGTTTGGTTCTATGAGTATTTGTTTCATGAGACTGACACACTCTGACCTTTATTTGTTATTTATTAAGTAGGTGTTTTCTGTTATTGTTTGCCTTTCATAATTTGCATTGATTTGGATTGCACTATGTTTTTCTTACAGTTTCAGATAAGCATGTAGGGCTGTAGAGATCTTAATCAGTGCAAAAGATTGGATCTTGATGCCTTTTGAACCTGAGGGCAGATTGAAATGCCTCTATAGAGCTGCAGTAGCTGTGAATATTTTGTGTCCCCCTTTCTATAAATTATTGCCAGTAAACATGATTTTATAGAAAATAAATCAGCTGTGTCAGCCTCATTTCCCTTTTTAAATAAGATTACAAGTTTGATTAGTAAAGTTGACTGTCATAATTCAATTTTGGGACAATGTAGACATTTTCTTCTGGATTTTTTTAATTTCAATATTTTTTCAAGACTTTGAAATAACACAATGAATTCACCTGAGGGCCACCAAGATGATTTGAGGATTGGGTCATCTGATGTGAAAGGAGAGACTGGGAAAACTGGATCTTAAGAGAAAAAAATGGCTCACGGGACAATCTTACTGCTATTTACACCTCATGGAGGGTGCAGAGAAGACAGAGAGAGACTGTGTTTGGAGCTGTGCTGTAACAGGATGAAAGGAGATGGACACAAGATGAAATGCATGAGATTCTGATGAGATACAAGAAAATTTTAAAAGGTTGCCTGGTGAGGCTGTATGGTCTCCATGTGTGGTGACACTCAGAACTTAATTGGATGATGAGTTCCTGAGCAACTTGCTTTAATAAGATCTGGAGAGTGGACTAGATGATCTACAAAGGTCTCTTCCAAAATGAATTATTCTTTGATTCCATGAAAAGCACATTTTAGATGGGTTAAGAGGCTGATATTCAGCTCAAATTAGACATCAGCAGGCTATCATACAGAACTGTGTACTGTTGTCCCAGAGCCATCAGCACTGAATCTGGCCTTACAGTAAATCTTGAGCCATTTGGAAGCAAATAGATTTGCCAGGGATAAAATTTGGCAGCAAAGTATGGATTTCCCAAAATGTTAAAAAGAAATACAGAGGATATTACGGATTTCTCATGGGAAAGAGTCAAGACAACTACAGCGAAGGAAGATGCTCAGTTCAAAATTAGCTTTATTTTTCACACATGAATTAGATTGGTATTCAAACTATTGTTCTGCTCTGCGATTCTGAAAGAAACAGTAACAGTGAACAACTAAAACACTTCAAGTGGTGTGGATTGTGGGTATTACGACACCAAACTCTTAATCCATGCTATGCGTTGTATTACTAGCTTATAGCAGAATATCTCCAGTCTATGCATCCCGAAGGAGAAATGCCTGGGGCTCATCCTGCTGTCTGTTCACCTGCAGGGTACAAGCTGCTTCCTGCGCTGGGTACGGAACCTAGATGATGAGCTTCATGCGCTTGTAGCTGGTGAGTCCACTGTAAGAAAGCTACATGGGCTCTGCTGAGCTTTTGCAATTATTTGTCTTGCTCATAGATGGATGTCTATTTTCCATTCCCTTTCCAGAGTTAGATGATAAAAGTAGGACTGTATACATTAATGCTGTGTCAGTAGTGTTTCAAATATGAAAGCACGCAGTAGTGTTTGAAGTGTTTTCAAATATAGGCTTGCATTAAAATTGTAAGGTAGATTCAGTGAAACGTTCTTTTGTTTATTATGTTCAGCTTCTTGGACAAAAAATTATTGTATGCACAGATGTAAATTTAGCCTTTATTTTCCAAGTGTTTTGATTTGAGATTTCAGTAGTGCTTCTTCCATACATGATAGAATACACATTTGAAAGGATGGGCTCCACTGGATCCAAGGAAGGACCCTTTTTCAGTGAAATCTGTGTGGGAGGACCTTCCCTCTTATTTATGCACCAATAGGTGTATCCACCTTGTAGATCCTCAGAGGTCTCTCTTGTTTGTGGGATGGAGGAGGAGATTTGAGCCTTTGCGCCTGATGATTGAATGACAGCTGTATTTCAGGGCTTTTGTTGTTGTTGCTTTTTTACTGACACAAACCATATTTTATGGGCAGTACCAAAGTGTCACTGATTTATTTATTTTTATTTTTTAGCAATAGAAAGCATAATCTTTTGTAACATCTGTTGAGCTGATGCACTGTGACTGCAACAGTAAATCACAATAATGCTTCTTTTCTAACTGTTGCAGGGTGTCTAGCTGGAATTTCTATGATGTTCTACAAAAGTACTACTATCTCTATGTATCTGGCATCCAAACTAGTAGAGGTAAGATGCTGTCCTTATAACAGAGCTCTTTATTTTAGCTTCATTGAACTTCATAGTCTTTGTCAGAATATTCCAGCGTAATCCAGAATTGAATATTGAGGCTGTATTTTCCTAGGTGTGTACCACATGGCAGTGCCATTCTGTGGTCTCATTTCCTTCTCGTGTTTCATTTTAAATGTTCTTTATCCACTGATCTTCATGTATATTTGCCAGAATTTTTGTTCATCTGCTTTCTTCATAGTTCTTTGCTTTGTAGCTTTTGCACATTTTTAAATCTGAAGGTTCCAAGAATGTGGATTTTGTCTCTTCTGCTAGAAACATAAATCAGAACTAGCCCTTAATTGCAGATTTATTGCCAAAAGCTACAGCTCAACTTCCTGCCTTTGTTCCATAATTTTGGCATTCAGATATGTGAGATAACTCAAAATAGCTTAAGTTTTAGTCTATAGCTGAAGTTGTTTGTCAGTATACTTCAACTGATTGAATTCCTGGCATTGCAGAGATCTTTGTTCTATTTACCATTTGACTAATGTGAATTATTTCTATGAAATTGTTAAAATTGGGAGCCAAGGAAAGAAGAAATTAAGGAGGTTTGTAGAACTCTGTATGTTGATTATACTTTGCTAACAAAGTATAATCATTTTCATTTCTTACTGTGACTTTTCCATAATACCAGGATGTTGCCGCAGTTGTTTCCCCAGCAGCACCAGTGGAATAATTTGACAGCATTCTCTTGTTATGCTTCATCTCCAAATCACAAAGCTTTCTCCTGCAAATATCAAGGGCCTCGTTCCTTACCAGTATTTATCCACCACCATTAATTGTGCTGAATTCGTTTAAAAAAATATAAAAAGAGGGAAATTTTTATTATTTTAGACATAAGATTAAACATAAAAAGAGAAGTTCTGCTCTGCTTATGCTTTTTCTCTCTAATCCTAGATCAGGCTTCTGAAAGGAGTTCACACAGTGGTTATATAAAAGCAACTCTGAGTTATCCGTATTGATTCTTTTGGAACATCAATTGGAAAAGGAAAAAAAAAAAAACAACACCATAACAATAGTATCTTGTATTGCGGATGGTTTTCTCTGGACTTTGAGACATTGTGGCTGCAGTGCTGTGTGCTCTTTTTTTTTTTTTTAAACTACTTTTATCGTCTTATGCAAGCCAAGGGTAACTGACCAAAGAGGCGTGTGCTGCTTTGGAAGGTCAAGCTGTGCTCAGGAAAATAAACTCTACATGTTTTCTCAGAAATAAAAGTATGTGATTTCAAGCTGTTTAAGAACAGTGAATATTCACTTTGTTGGAATACTTATTGCATTATTCTTTTGCTTTTCTCAATTGCAGAATTTATCCTAGCAAGCTTTGCTTTTATTTTTCTCTCTCTAAGATCTATACAGCCCTTTTAGCACTCTCAGCTGTTGCTAAGTCCTGTTCTATGTATTTGTGGCCACTCATTCTATTGATCATGGATAACTTCTGTAAGCTAGTTCAATTGATGTCATATTTGTGGCCATATATGAAAATATAAGAGCATGAGTTAGTAATGCTGGCATATTCTGAAAATGTAAAACAAAGCAAATGTAAAAGGCGACTTTTTAGTTTTCCTTTTTTTTTTTCATTCCAAGTATTCTGTTTATTTTTATAGACAATATACTTCAAAGGCATTGAAGCAGGGAAGGTTCCCTATTTTCCTCATGCAGACAGCGTCATCTATGCCATTTCTACATCAATATGTTTTCAGGCAGTAAGTATGTTGTCTTCTGATAGAATATTAAGTTCTTCTAGTTTAACCAAAATGTCAAATGGAATGAGGACCATCAGTATACAGTGAAAAGATGTGATTTGGCAAGTTGTTGTGGATCCTACAACCTATTTTTGAGTGTCACTGTGGGAAGATCATTTCTACAACTCACATTTCTGATATAACTATGTATAACTATGTTACACAAAGCACTAAATTCTTTGGAAAATATCTCAAAACACATTGATTCGAGAAACTTTATAAATGTAGAGTCTTTCATAAACGTATGGAAGGACCATTTCTCAAGCAGGGAAACAATATGTCATAATATTTTATGTTTCTTTTTAATTAACTGGAGGTTTTCCCTGACAGCTAACTTGAAATGAAGTTGCCCATTTGCAAGAATCTGCAAAAATTAGCAGTTTTGTAGTTTTACACTTGAAACAAGCTGTAGTTACCCTCTTTTTCCCTTTCCAAGTCAATTATGTACCCTCATCTTCAGCTCCTTTTCTGGCTGCGTCAACTATAAAAGCTCCTTTTCAGCATGACCCAAATTACTCTACACTTTTCCATTTCTTTATTGATCCTTGGATTTGGCAACATAATGTACCAGAGCAGGCTGTCCCCTGACCAGCCACAACTGGCTCTTACAGATTATTCTCCTTGTAGGCTGTCATGGAAGTTCAGAATCTGAGACCTTCATACTGGAAATTCCTTTTACGACTAACAAAGGGCAGGTATGCAAAATCGGGGTATTTTACAGCTTTCTTAAACATACCATTGATCACATTCAATTTTCTGTGTCATTTTCTTTCAATAGCATAGTTGTAGCAGTACATTTGGGCTTATTTCCTGAGCATTTACTTTGCTTTTCAAGCAGCTTCCAGTCCACTTGATGTTTTTGACTGTTGGTTTAGTCTAATGACAGGAGCAAAGACTTAAATCTGGTTAAGATTCTTTAGCAGATGAGAATGTAACCAGAGGGCTTTTTATCTTTAGTTTCACTTGGAAAGGTGGAATGCTTTCAGGTTTCAGTGGAAATGAAGAATCCAGCAAATAGAGAAGCTGATGAAATCACTTACTACAGTGACTTACAGCTTGATATTACTATGTGTTTGAAAGTATTAATAGAAAATTTCTGAGCATTTCTTAAGGATACTTTGAATATTTGACAGTTTTTTATGGAACATCTATTTCAGTTGGAAAAGGATATTTTTCATTGAAAACTAATGAATAATTTTCGCTGATTTTAACCATGAATTTACACTGCAGCATCTTAAAATGCTCATCTTTTAAAATAGATTTTGCTGTAATTGAATTATAAAAATACAGTTTGGTGAAGTATGCATTGTTACGTGGGTACAATACATGGCAGAAGCAAGGCATCAAAACTGTGCTAAGAGCAGTTTATGAATGGGACTATAAAAGGTAACGTCTTGATAATACTGAGAGTTTCTTTCAGTCCTTTGGATACGACCTACTTAACTGAGGGACAGCACTGAGAGGAGGCTCTGCCTCTGTCTAGACTGTAAAAATAGAAGAGAGATCATTCCCTGGAGCGTGTTGAACCTACACACCCCGGCACACAACACGCTATTAGCTGGACATCAGGTGACCTAACGCATCGCTGGACATTGTGGGGAGCTCTCTCAGGATGCCTGGAAGCAATCCACAGGCAACCTCTGAGGCTGTGCAAACATGATGTGGGAGATGATGTCAGTGCAGATGTCCACCTTTGGCTGTATTTTTCTCTCTTGTGCTAATCATAGGATTGCTTTAGTTGACAGAGGAGAGGGAATAGTAATTCTGCTCATTTACTTCACCCACAGCAAATGTCTGTAATATTAATTTTTACACTGTCTATAAAGGCAGTTTATTTTGATATTTCATAGGTCATTCATTCAATGGTTTTGAAGAGTAAAAAGATGAAAATAACACCTATTAAATTGCTATCCAGACTTAGGCATGGCCAGACTTCACTCTGCTGCAGTGGGAAAGGCAGTAGTGTAGTTTGTTTGGACTTTTTTTGGTGCAGTTGAAAGTAGAAAGGAGCTCTCTCCTTTCTGTTTTTATACAAGTCATGTTTTATAAAGCATAATTACACAAAGCACTAGTCATCAGATCTGTCAAATGTTGATAGGTTGGCTTTTTGTTGTATAAATAAATGAATGATCTGTTCACTCTCTCATGTCTGCGCTTTCTCAGGTTTGCTTTGATGAACAGGAAAGTTTTGGATGTATTCGGTACTGAAGCATCCAGGAACTTCAAGGATTTCACGCCTAAGCTTGACCCAAGATACACTGTTGTACCACCAGAGCTACCTCTGGAGCTGTCGTGAAAATTATAGTATACCTTGTCGTTGAATGTGACCAGCGTTTTGTCCTGGAAAGTTGAATAACTTAACAGTAATGTATATGGAGGAGGGCTTTGGCTCCACTTCAGTATTATTTCAATGAGAAATGCTTTTTACCAATCAAAAGTACTGGAGCTTTGTAGGAAGGTGTGGCTTAGTGATTAAGCCTCTTCCACATACAGAACTTATTTCTGGGTTACTGTAGTTGGCTGACAGTATGGTAGATTCCTGAATGAATTAAACAAATGAGTAATATATTTAGAGAAGTAAAACATACATGAAACACAAATATGCATCATAATTTCAAAAATTTTATTCATACCAGTAGAATACTTGGTAAAACTAAAAGTAATTTTTAAATTAGAAGGGAAAATGTATGGCACAGATTAGGTCCAGAATTTCACCTGATCTTAAACCTATTACAGTCTGGCGAAAAAGTCTCCTTGGCTTTCCCAATTGTGTCGCTGATTTATCTCAAAAGAGCCACTGCCCACTCATTATTTAAAAGGACAATATTTTTATAGAGCTGTGGTTGCAAAGTAAGGCATTCCTTAGTGAAAAAAAAAAAAAAAAAAAAAAAAAGTGCATTAGTGCAGAAATCACATTCCAGGGCTGTAAATCCCAGTGACGATACAGAAAACAGACAAGGAAAATAAAAAGGCAATACCAGCGACTTGTGCGTAAGGAGCAGCAGGGTGTGGTGCTTTGCATTTGCCAAGTGGAAAATGACAAAACAGGCAGGGGAAGGAATGAAATGTTTCAGCCTCCGAGATGGTACTGGAAACAGCAGTTACAAAAATAAAAAGCTGAGAACAAAACAAAACAAATCCTCCAAAATATACTAAAATTAAATGTTTATTTTTAAAGGGCTTAACATTGTCCCTTTAGATGGCATTGGCTTGTTTGTCAAGCAGCATGCCAGCCAGCATTTCCAGTGGCCTTTAGAAGGGAACTGACCTCTGAGGTTAGATTGTTTTGATGATCATATTGATAGTATTTTTTCCTTGTATTTGGTGAAGAATGATTTTCTATTGCCCATCACACAGCCATAACTATGACAGTTACATTAAGTCTGATTTTGTTTTCAATGCAAGTAAACACCTATTCAAATTCCATTTTTATCCTACATATTTCTACATATACTAATTTGTGTTCTAAAGCAAGACCTTGACATGCTAATTACCTTTCTGTCTTTTTCTTTACTAGACTCCATTCATGTGAATGGTATTTGTTGCTCTAGAACTTAATGGAAAGTTGAACTATGTTTGCATTCAACTGAAAAGACATGTGGTAAGCCAGGGAGTAAAAGCTAAACTATGTTGCACGTATTTTAAGAAGAAAAAAAGAAGAAGAAATCAGTGTTTCTGCTGAAAGTCTTTGTCAGATAATATGAATTGGATTAATTAATAGAATCTTTGTCTCGTAACACTGTAATCCTACCCCAGCATTACGCATATTTTAATTCTCATTAATTTCATATTACTGACCAAAAAGTAATGTTATTGAATTTACAGAGATGTCAGGAAAATTGTACCAGTCTGAGCACAAAATCAGCTTCTTCATCAGCTGTTGTATCAGTGATTCTCTATCACTGTTACTTCTAACTTCAAAACAGCAGTTATCTGAGTTAATGTGAATACAATTCTGCATGCCAGTTTGTAAGCAATATTTTACTGCTGGAAATATTATTTTAAAATTCCTCAGAAGGAAATAAAACCTAATTCAACATGAAGTTTAAAAGGATTGTAATAGATTTGTAGTGTTTTTCCACTGGAATATGGTCTAAAGTATTTGACCGTGTAAAGTCTGAGAAGTTATATATTTTAGGTAACATGTTAGAACTCACACTCTATCTTATGAATGCTTTCTAGTATATATAACTATATGCTGTTCTCAAACTTCAAAATATTTTATAAATGGATTAATTTTCTTCACTGGAATGATAATTGTGATTGTTTCTCTATTTGAGTTAAAAAAAAAAAAAAATCCAAGTCCTACATCTCAGCAGCTAAAAGTTTTGTCTTAAGTTTTCTTGCTTCCAAAATTCAGTTCTTGTTTTATTTTCATGTAATATAAAAATAAAATAAATTATTTTTATTCAAATCAAATATATGTAAGAAAAAAAAAAGTAAAGTCCTAATGTTTTTCCCAATAAAGAGTTGCTGCTTGAAAAAAGTGGCTTTTTATTTATGTTGTTGTTAAGCTATCAGAAATCATGAGCAAAGTGGTGAATACTCTGATTAAGGAATGCTGGGCATGCGACCAAGCATTTGTATTATAAGTGTTTAGAAAACAAACCCCTGACACAGTGGAAGTGAAGAGGTAATGCAAAACCAGTTCAGCTGATGGCTTCAGCTCTGCACTTTCATACTTAATTGGAAAAGATTGGAATGATTGAGACCATTTAATCTTTCTTTTCTAAACAGAGGAAACCGCATAACCCATCCTCAAGGTGGAGAAGGGCTGCATGCCTCCAGCTGTGTAGTTGCTGTGTAGTTGACTGGTTGGGCCTCACGTGACTGAACCAGCAATGTTCCTTCCCACTTGGTGGGGCATAGCTATTGATTTATTTATTTTTATCATGTGATGAATATCTGTCTGATCACCTCCAACATCTTGCAGAACAAGTTGATTTTGCAGAGGAATCCTGGAGGAGAATCACTCAAGAGGTGGTAGGAATGAGGACCATCAGTAAATGTTGAAAAGATGTGATTATATTGTGTTATGTATACTTTACAGAAGTCCTTTTCATTGCAATTCCTATTTTGATGGATGGATACTCATTATTATTCTTTGCCTGCCAACTTTCAGCTGATTTTTGTTCCATGTGAGATTGCTTCCACTGCAAACTTCTGTCACCTTTTATCCTTGCTGGAGGTGATGCTGAAGATGCTGGCATCCGAGATCCACTAAAGAAGAGGAATTCTATTATAGAATCATTTTCATTCTGAAAACTTTTGCAGGTTTGCAAGATTTATGTGCTACAGATGCTTCCACCAGTAGATGTTTTGTCTTTTTAGAGGTCTTCTAATAAAAGCAAAGAGTAGGTAAAAATGGCATGTTTTTGTACATAATTCCATCACAGCTCATGAGGAAAGGAAGTAAAATATCAGAACTTTTTCAGCATAGGTGGATCGATTTCACTGCTGAAGGTAAAAGTTTGAGCCTCCTTGCATTCCCTCATACCTGGGTCTCCAGGACAGTCTCAATTTGGCCTGCAAGAGGCATCTCTCCTGGTAAGTCTATTCTTAGAAAATAGTATATTTCTGTTGTGTGGTTGAGAAGCCTTATGTTCTCATAGTATCCTTTCTCCACCTCGATGGTAACTACAATGCTTTCCCTAACACGGACAATCTTGTTTTCCTAGGAGCTTCCTGCAATCCTTCATATGCCAAGCTTTTTATCCCTTCTGGTCTTAGCTGTGGGACACTTCTGAGAACTGCCAGTAAAATTCAATTCTTAGAAAGCCCATTGGGTTGTTCCCTTTCTCCTGTGAGAGTTTGCTTCCTTTTGCCCTCCCCACCATGTTCTTGTTTTTTCAGGAAATGGGAAGGGTTGCATTTCAGATGCTCACTGACATCCCAGATAGCGATCTGTGGCTTGAGCTCACCTATGCTTGGTGAATGAAACATTCAGGACAGCTTATGCAGGGATATTTCAATTTCACTTAGTCATGTTGAAATGGGCTTGTGCCACCTGGGACATAGCACTCACCTTTTGCAGCTGCTAGATTTTGTCCTTCTGTAACCATCAGATGTGAGACTCAGTTTTACCAACAGGCTTCCCTGAACACAGCAGGGAACAAATGTGAATTAGCATCCACTTTGATCCGAGGGATTTTTTTTAATTCCTAGCACAGACCAGGGAGTTTTTCGCTTGCAAAATAAAACAGAAGGAGGTCAGAAGAATTTTAAATATTAATGCTACGCTTTGCCCATGGTTGAAGAGGCTGATTTGAAAGCCTGCCGGGTGATTAATCTTCCCAGCTCCATGGAATCCAGTCAGTATTTTCCCCTTCAACTGCCATAGCAGAGACATGGCAATCATAGAAATATTAAAGTTGGAAAAGACCTCCAAGATCGTCTAGTCCACCCATTCCTCACCATGCCCACTAACCTCATCCCTGGGTGTCACGCTTCCACAGCTCTTGAACTCCTCAAGGGATGGCAATTCCACCACCTCCTTGGGCAGCCTGTGCCAATGCATTCCCTCTCTTTCAGAGCAGAATGTCCTGATATCCAACGTGAAAATGCTGCTATGGCCATCAGAATGGGCACTAACAGGTGTTCCCAGGTTTGCCCAAAGGTCACAAGAAACCTGGTCATGTAGGGCCAAGGGCAAAAGCAAGGGATGTTTCTGTGTTCTGAAAGCTGATTTCCTCTTATAAAGTCAAGAAATGCCTTCCCACTTCAAGCAACAAAAGCTTTTGTCCTAGGGAAAAAGGGGAGGTTGGGCTGGGCTAAACAGAGCTCCTGTGAGAGTCCCTCGTCAAAACTCTGCTGCTTGCACTGTCTTAGCTCACACATACGTAAATAAAGTCCTGTACAATCCAGAAATGATGTTTTGCTCATTGTCTATCACACATTAAAAAAAAAAAAAAAAGAGGCATTTCCAGCCCTGGCAGTTTGTGATTATATTCCCAAATGTCTGTAACTATCTTACACTGAGATGTTGTTACGTCTCCTTGGACACATAAAAATAACATAATGTAAACAACATGAAGTGCTTGCAGACAGCAGTCCCTGGTTCTCCTGTCTGATGGTCACAGCCTGGTTGGAGGGGATGGTTCAGCTATTACATGGGCCACATGTGTGCCAGTGAGGCCTGGCCCCATGCACAGCACCCAGATTTCTGCTGGAGCTTCACAGAATTCACTCACACATCGAAGTTCATGTCAGACTATGACTACTACCACTGTGGTGTTTGTTTATCTGTTGACTTTTAAGAGGGAACAAAGTGGAAGATTTCATTTATTGCCTCAGTACTGCGTGGGTACCATGTAAAACAGGGATCAGGCCCCAGGTCCACCACAGCTGCTGGGGCAGCCTGGGCAGGGGACACCCTCAGTTCACCACAGTCCCTCCACTACCAGGGCCATCAGGCCTTGCTCTGGATCAATGTTCCTGTTGTGTTTAGGAAATCAGGCATATTTTCACTAAGCACATCTTCAGGTTGTTCCTGCAAAAGTTGTCTCTTAGAATCACAGAATTATTAAGGTTGGAAAAGACCAATAAGACCCTCTCAAGTCCAAGCTTCCCTATTCCCTTATCTATCCCTCCTTGTGTTCCCGATACCCAGCCCTGAGAAATGCTGTGTTAGCCCCATCATACTGGGCATATTGTTTCCCCAAGAATGATGGACACTCCAGGTATCCTGGTTGGAATTCCTAGGCTACGTGAATCCTATAGGATACTACATACTCCTGTAGGAGCGCACTGGTATTCTGCACAGAGCTGATCTAGGCCTCTTGGCTACAGACTAATTACAGATTAATTAGTAAAGGACCTTTCCTCATTACCCAGCACTTTCCATCAGGCAAGATGGCTCTGTGGTCAGGGTGATGTGGAGTGGGCCTTTGCTTGGTTGCATTTGGAACAAGACTACCAAGTTATTTGACAATTTCTGTTGGGGCTGCCATGTCAAGTGTTCTGCGATTGAATTATTGAATTTTGCCTTAACTGGATCTCTAAAGGCATGGCCTTGATTTCCCAGGCAACATATCATGGATGATGCAAAGATCAAAGTGGATTTCTAAAAAAGTTCATCTGAGTCCTGTGCCAGCAAGGAGCTATCCTAAAGACTGACACCTTTAGCTTGCTGAAGCTAAACCTGAAGCCACAACCTGCAGTGAAGTGTAACCCCAAAGGCAAAGGAGTGCTGTTTATGTAGGAGTTATCAGAAAAGTGAAAAACATGGTATATAATAGCCCTTGAAAAGTCTTCTTCATGCTTGCAGGCTTATAAGGAGAAAAAGCCATCAACTTCTGTACATGTTCTTTTCTGAATGAGACCAGCAGCAAAACCTTCATCTACAGTCAGCTGAGATTAAGGCAGGAAACTAGAGGCCCATGAGACCAAACTCCAGATCATTAGGCCACTCAACACCACTTTTCCTTTGACATTTTGGGATCCTTTTTTCAAGGAGGTCCTAGAGTGACCCAGGCCCGGGCTGATTAGATCAGTCTCAGCAAACTGTCTGGAGCCAGATCAGCACTTGCATCAGACATGCCCAATGGCCTCCTGCAATTTGCAATTTGTACCATGAAGAACAAAGCGGCACTGATAAAAGCCTCCCGCTTTGATAGTATTGCTCACATGGTAGCCTGCCTGGGAGCATGGCTCCGTGCAGTCTCAGCTGATCAGCTGCTTTGTGAGCACAATATCGGGCTTCACTTTGCAGCTCCAAGAAACAGAGGGAAGCTAAAAATTAAAGCTGGCAGTAGTCCTGCTGGAAGCTTTATGCTTGAGTCTTGCTCACCCCAGCAAGAGTTCCTGCTCATCTCATCTTCACCCTCATGGTTCTTCAAACCCAACAGTAACATGCAGCCTCTGAAGACTGTAGGTGACTGTGCTCCAGGGCACACAGAATCCAACCAAAACCCAGCAGGTCAAATGCAACCTTCTTGCTCAGCTGGGAGCAGTGGCAATGTCACTGCCTTTCTCAGCCAAGGGTGTGCTTGACCCAAATGCTGGCTTTGATCTGTATGTAGACATTGCTCCAGCAATCATAATACCACTCAGCATGGGATTAATTTTTGATTCCATGACTGGTTTGAAATTATTTTGCTTTAATAAATTCGAGTGGGAGGAGAATATTCTTACAGAAATGAGAATGAGTCCAAATAAAACTGTGTGTAGCAATGCAAAGTAATTTTCCTGAGAGCTTATGTGAGCTGAGGGCAGACTTGTAAGCTCTATCTCAGCTTAGATTCTCAGAGTAAATATTTTTTTAGGCTCCTTATCCTCCAGGGTTTCTACCTAAGTCACTCTGAAAGTAATGCCTTCTATTTATTTTCATTGAAACTACATCAGATACAATGAGCACAATAATGGTCTTTTACAGAGCAAATTCTCAGCTACAAAACACTATGTTTTAATAGTCACCTGTGCATTATTGCCAGTGATGAACAAGAACCTCCATGCTGTGTATGTTACCACCACTGAAATGGACCGCCCACCACCTCACTGTGTTCACATCCAGTGCTTGGTTCCACAAACTTTCAGCAAGTATTGAATGTCAGAGGGTGAAATTTTCTCTGCATGGAGAAATTCAGTGACACACGTTTGCCTCACGTGCACTTCTATGTCAGACTCCATTTTGTCAGACAGCCCCTCTGCTGCCATCTGTTGCACAAAAACAAAATGCATCAGAATGCTGCTAGGAAGGTTCAACCTCTATTGCTATCCGACTAACATTCACCTCTGACGTAGTGGGCCAACAACAAAATAGGAGACATTACTTTTGGAGCAGCCCTCATATAAGGAAGGAGTGACCTGTCGCTTGCTCTGTTGGGATATACTGACTTGGCATTTGGAATTCTGTATGCCATCACATAGTAAAAAGATCTCCTTCCACTCCTGTCTTCTCTCTCCTACAGCAAGTGAGAGCACAAATTGTACACCCAGAGAATTTAGGAGTCTAATTCGCCCCTTCTGCTGTTTCAATCTCAAATCATGACCATTATTCACCGCACTTTCTTTCTAACTTGCCTTTGGTGTGCCATTTTCTGATGATCTTCTGCTCTGCTAGTGCTACTGCACAGATTTCCTTAGCTGCGCAGGTACTAAGCAGCCTCCCACCTCCTGTACACACATGGGACAAGGGTGTTCCTTGGCCCCTGCCAGTCCTTCAGCACACCCAGGAGATGCAGACAGTCCATGGGGAACAGCATCTGGCCCTTGTGCCCTTCCAGACATCTCCCAGGGCCTGCTGGCCACATACTGCTTACTCTCAGCCAACTGATGCCAAGGAGCTTGCTAATGACTTAGCACCAAAAACACACCCAGCAATGTCCCCTGGGTTTTGTCCTTCAGTTTGTGTTGTGTGTGCACAAGGAGGGACAGGACTTCATGCAAGCTCAGAACTGATGTTGGGCCAATCCTGCATTCACTGCAGATCTGAAAGCAGCAAGATTTAAACCACAGATTTCCTTGTGATTTAGAGGTTTAATTCCTGATGGGACTTGTCACATCACCGCTTTGTCCCTTTGTTCTCACAGGAAGTTTCTGATTCCAGTCATTGCTTACTGCTGTTGCAAGGGAGGAAAGTGAGTCATGGTGTTTCCTATTGGCCTGATGAGATATGCAGAGGAACGACCTGCAGCAGGCTCTGCCCAGACAGCCCAGTGCCTGGCAGAGATCAGGGAGAGAGCTTTCAGATTCATTAGTACGACTGCAAATTTATTGCTCGTACCAGGAACAGACAGAAATATGTTTCCCCTGTGAGCAATCAATCCGGGAGGGAGCAGCTCTGCTTTGTCAGGGATCGGGATCAGGCAGGGCCATACGCACTTTATAGCTTTCACCTCTAATTTATTGTGGGGACAAAGCAGGGGAGGAAAACGGATGCGTGCAGAACAAAGATGGATGTGACCTTTCCTCTTGCTCACCCCTCTGCATGCTCTCTGGGATCATTTCCATTTTCCAGGGGTTGTTCAGCCCATCCAGAGGACACACTGCAGTGGCTGAGCACCTAGGCCAGCTGCCATTCTCCTCTCCTCTCCTCTCCTCTCCTCTCCTCTCCTCTCCTCTCCTCTCCTCTCCTCTCCTCTCCTCTCCTCTCCTCTCCTCTCCTCTCCTCTCCTCTCCTCTCCTCTCCTCTCCTCTCCTCTCCTCTCCTCTCCTTTGCTGCTCTGCAAGTTTAATTTTAGTGGCTGCTGCAGGCTCTGAGGTCACACAGGAAAAAGTGGAGAACCAAATTAAGGGGAAGACAGTGAGCATGGACCAGACCTAGGGATGGAAGGATATGAATGTGGCTCTGTCTTTTCAGCCATCACTGCATCTGAGAAATTGCACTGGCACAGGCTGCCCACAGAGGTGGTGGAGTCAATGTACCTGGGAGTGTTCAAGAAGTGTGGAGATGTGGCACTGAGGGACATGGTTAGAGGGCATGGTGGGGGTGGGTTGATTGTTTGACTAGGTGATCTTAGTGGTCTTTTCCATCCTTAATGAATCTGTGATCTTTCTCATCCTTTAAAAGGTGGATCCTCATCTTTCCATCCTCCAGATGGAAGGACTAAATAAATAAAATTTCATGTTACTGACTCAGTTGCTCATATTCTTGAGTCATTTGCAACCTGTTGGCTCTGTAATTTTCATGAATCTCAGAGCCAGCCCTGCTTTCTGCTAGGGCTATCCCCATGGAAGGTGACAGCTCCTTACTGCCTGCAGGGCTCAGATGTTGAGGCAAGAAATATCTCTGTATCAATAAGCACGTTTCCAGAACTCCTCACCCGGGAATGCTTCACATCCCTAATTGCCCTGATGCCATGAGATAACTTATCCATATATAAATACAAACAGAGGCATACATGCACATAACAGATGCCTGCAGTGCAGGGAAGAGAAATTCAGGATTTTGCTTAGCTTTGCTTCATATCAATTAATGTGATGCTCCTGTGAGAAGGGATGTTTGATTTTTAATCAAAGCAGGATTATGAAGGAAGCACATTTTTAATAGAGATGAAGTGTGTATATATTTCTCTCCTACCTATGCTTTATAAAATTCTGTACCAATGAGTATGAATACCAATCTTTTTTTTTTTTTTTTTTGGTGAGGGTATGAATTTTTATTCAAAATGAAGCATAGAAAATAAAAGTTACAGCTAACAGCATGTCGTCTCTGCCAACGAAGTTGTGTCCAAGACTCATTTCTTGCACTGATGCACGAAATACTCATCCTGCATTCATGCCATGTCTAATTTCTGTCCCTTCTCAGCAACTCATCCTGGGCTAGGAGTTTTTGTACCTTCTATGCCATACCTTGGGGGCAAGGTGGGAGAAGACACTGGGAAGTGTCTGTGGCATTCAGTGCTGTCTCTGCCTCTTTCAGAACAATATCGTTGACAACTGGAAATGCTTATCCTCGTAGTATTGCAGAGGAGGGAGGAACAATAAAAAACAGTGAAAACAGCTGACAGAAAAGAAAGAGAAATAGAGCCATCCATTGCTCTCCGTGTTTGGAGGACAAGATCAGACAGGCTAGAAGTGAGCAGGCTTGCTGGTGAGGGAGCGGGGAGAAACAGGAGAGGCAAACTCTATTTGAGTGCCAAACGGTTTGGACATATGTTCTTAGCCTTAAGACTGAGTCAAACCAAACCCTGCAAGGAATCTATTTTTTTTAAATCACTGAATAGCCAGATTAAAAGCCAATATGGTGTGGAAATAATTGGGAAGATATTATTTCCTGGTTCCCGTGGGAACGTGAGCAGGGATACCCTGTGCCAGTTGTTGTCAGCAGCAGCTATTCTGAGAGGACCCCAAGTACCAGGTTACAGCAGCCCAGGCTGGGAGGGCACGGACTGCAAGAGCAGCTGATCCCAGTTGTCCCAATTAGTCTACTACTAGTGTCATCACTCTGCTCCTTAGCCTGCAGGTGAAAAGGAAGCGACCTAAGTTACACCCTCCAGCATTTGTGAAATGCCACATCCTGCCAAAAAGCAGAATGGCTTCAGCTTGAGTGACTTGGAGTATGGGCATCGCTGTTCCTTGAGTTGGGTTTGTGTGCTCAAAATTCTGCTCTTTGAAGAGATTCATTGAAGAAACGCTCTTCCTCTGCAGTGGGGGGGAGGACCGTGGAGGAGAGCATCTCTACACGTATTCAGATCTGGTGAGGCCACATCTCAAGTACTGTGTTCTGTTTTGGGCCCCTCACTACAGGAAAGACATTGAGGCCATGGAGTGTGTCCGGAGAAGAGCAACAGAGCTGTGAGGGGTCTGTAGCACAAGCCTTATGGGGAATGGCTGAGAAAATTGGGATTGTTTGGTCTGGAAAAAAAGAACCTTCCTGAAAGGAGGTTGTGACAAGGTGGGGATCAGCCTCTTCTCCCAGGTAACAGCAGTAGAACAAGAGGGAATGGCCTCAAGCTGCACCACGGGAGGTTCTGGTTGGATATTAGGAAACATTTCTTCTCTGAGAGTGGTAATGCATTGGCACACGCTGTCCAGGGAGGTCTTGCAGTCACTGTCCCTGGAGGTGTTCAAGAGCCACATGGCACTGAGGGATATGGTTAGTGGGCATGGTATGGATGGGTTGATGATTGAAGCTAGATGATCTTAGTGATCTTCCCAACCTTAATTATTCTATGATTCTATGATCTCACTGGGTCAACCCAGCTTGTCTGCAGGGTCATGGGAATCTGCATGAACTTCTCTGATATGCCCCGTTTCTCATTCCTGTTCAGAAGATCTCCAACTGTCCTTTTGTCCATTTAATTTAATTGGTTTTATTACTGCAGAAATATATATTTTTTAAATCAGGTTAATTAAAATGTATTATAGGTACATGGGCAAGCAGCAGCAGTGGATATGTTTGCCTTGGGAAACAGAAGTGCTCTGGGTCAATAGCTGTCCATGTGCTGGCTTTGCTCTTTGTTCTCCTTCTCCTCCTGGGCTATTGCTGTATTTTTGAGCTGAGAGGTTCTACATCTCAAGTGGTTGGACAAGGGGAGAGGTTTTGGGGGAAAGGAGGAGGCAGGGAGGCTGATGTGTCAAAGAGGCAGCAAGGTCAACTTTACTGTAGTGTCAGAAAAATGCCTGCCAGGTCCCCTGTGTTCCTGACAGTGGGCTTCTCTCACAGTGCTTCTGCCAGGTGTGGCTTACTCTAGTAAGCAGACATTCAAAAAAGAAGAAAAGGTGGTCCCTGTTCTCCCTGTGAATGTACGAGAAGTTACATGAATTTTCTCCATAGTCCATCCTATTTGTGAATTTTTGTGGCCACATCTCAATCCACCATTAGTCATGGTGAAGCAGCTCTTTTTCCAGTGGAAATGGAGGTTTTGAGGGGGTTTTGGACACATGACAGGTAAGCAGCAATAGGAGATAGTTGTCATGTGCAGAGTGCTACTTCTGGAAACTTTCCCTCCTCTGAGGCCAAATTTCTTCGTCTTCCTTAATTCAGTGATTCTGAACTCCCATTTCCTCTTTATTCTGACTTCTGCATGGCATTTCTTTTCCATTTCTGCTTTCAAGCTCTTATATGAGTTTGGCCAAAACTGCTCAATGTCATTCTTTTGTTTCCTCTTTCAAACAGTGCTCGTCATATCCTGTCTGGCCCTGTGCATTCTAAAGGATGCTCTATTTTAACGCTAAGTGTGTGAGTTTGGGATCAGAAAACAAGAGTCTTTTATTATGCAACTGAACAACAGAATGAGGTTCTAGTGTCAAAAGGAATCACAGAACAATGTAGGCTGGAAGGGACGATGGGAAGTCATCTAGTCCAGCTCCCTGCACAGAGCAGGTCAGATGATGGCCATGAGATTTTGTCAGTATTAACAAACGACTCTCTTTATTCCTAGTTAGATTTTTCATTGTTTGAAATTCTCCTTTATTGTAAAGTAGCTGATACCTACATGTAGGAATGGGTATTTCTGATCTCTGAGGGTGGGAGAAGAGCCTTAGTTCAAGCAATGGTGTAGTCAAAGACAAAACACAGTTACTTCACCCACTTTTCACTGCTTGGTCTGATAGAGATGAGTTCCCCTGGTTTGCGTTCATTGCCAAATGACTGATGACTTGTGCACTGAAAGTGCATCATCCAGGATGTCAGAAGACCAGGATGTACCCAAAGTGGAAATTTCTTCTAATGTTAGTAGAGGATTACCAGACACAGCTCAAAGGTAGCTATTGAATACTCAAATCCGCATGGGAAATGGCAATTCTTCAACAGTCAGGAAAAAGCACCAAAGGATATTATATTGTCTAACTCCCTCCCTACATACCACAGTCCCACAGGTACATTTACAGCTAAGACAACCAGCAGTAAGCAGCTTAACAGAACCAATGTCATGTTTGTTATCACAAGACATTAGTGCCTCCAGGCCCAGCTCCAGGTCCAGCTTTGTCACCTGGAAGAGCTCTGGTTGTGGCTTTTGACGTGGTGATGCTAATTCATGCCAGCTGAGGATTTATTGCACTGAACTGTCCGTGTCTCAGCACAGGAGATGGGTTGATGCTGGTTATCTACACAAGGAGAAGGCTGAGAAATCTGGGGCTGATTGCCCTCTCATTTTCAGTAATTCAAGACTGCTGAAATCATACCAAGTTTTCTCTGTGTAGGAGCATAATTCAGTCTGATAGAGACACTAACTGTACAGTAGAGGCTAGGGAAAAGGCAATCATTTTCAAATTGGAAGAAAAAACACCTAACCAACCAGTCTATGTGTAAATCAATAAATCTGAATTTCTCTAAGCTTGTACTCGACACTACCGTTTTGACTAGGGACATAGTTAGTGGGCATGGTTGTGATGGGTCAGTGGTTGGTCTAGATGATCTCAGTGGTCTTATCTAACCTTAACATTTCCATGATTCTATGATAAGTACATCAATTTTAAACCATAAATGTTTATGATAAGTCTATAAAGTTTAACGTAGGTGTATATGTAGTACATGTAGCACAACAATAAAGACAGACAGTTTTCCTAGTAAATAATGAATTATTTAAAAGTTTGTGTCCACAACAATACATACATTTATAAAACATAATTATTCTTGTATTTTGTAATGTTATGTCAGCATGAGAGAACTAGAAAACTTTGTTCAGCTTCACAGAGCTGTGGTGTTTTATATGAGCCACTCATCCAATTTAGCACACTAATTCTGCTTGAATCCTTTTTATTTCAAACTTTGATTTCAGTTATGCTTAACCCAAAGGAAAGCTAAGCTTAGCAGCTTTTCCAAACTGGGAAACAGGACAGCTGGTGAAGGCTCTGGCTATCAGTGAAACTTGAGCCAAAGACTGTTTCAGTGTTTCTTTGGTTTTGTTTCCACCCCTAACCTTCTTTTGCCCAGCTCCAGGTGTGCATTTCTTTAGCAGATCCCTGATAGGTTGCTTACAGCCTTGGGGTGCCCAGTGCTAATGTTTGTCCCTTTTCCCATCACTCTCAGCTTGTTGATGCCACATCCCATCCCAGCCTCAAACCTTTGCTATCTTCCATGCTTGTTCTCCTGTACAGTGCATCGTTACCTCGAGGTCATAAATATTTCCTTCAGTACAGAATAACTACCATCTATATAGAAATTATGGTTTTACCACAGAATTAGATCAAAGAAAAATAAATCAGACAGTAGCCATCATGATTACTAGTAAAATCTGCTGGCAGGAGCTCAAGGAGACCTCCAAGCAGGCCAAGGCACGTTTAAACAAAGCCTGGCTAGTCCTGTGAGCTTGCAGAGAGAGGATGAATGAAGCCTGTGGCCTTTTACCATCAATAGTAATGCTGAATTTAGTGGGATAAATAATGACAGCAGAATGAAAGCATCACAGAGATTTGGCGTCCAGACTGACTCTTGAGAAACAGCACTAATAACATCTTCTCATCCTGCTAATTTCTCGGTCAGAAGACTGTTTTAGGACAGAAAGCACTATATTAAATATTTGCTCAAAGAGAGACAGAAAAATTACTCTGCACTATACTTTTGTAAGAAGTCCGTTATCACTTGAAAGATGTCCAATTTGTCAAACGTGATGTACCTTAGATTAGACACTGCTTCAGCTCTTGACCTCGCTGACCCTTTCCTCCCAAGTCTGTTCCAAGATCTTAAGTGCAGCAACCTAAACAGTGGCCAGGATCTTTTGTCCTTCCTTTCAAAGTCAACTCTTTCTTTTGTTGATATTTTTCTTTTATAGTGGGATTCAGCTCACCAAACTGGAGGTCTGCAGTGTGGGAGCCTATTCCTGATAGTGGCACTGCACATCAGTGGCGAGAAAAGGGTACTTCAAGGCATTGAGTCTTCTTTGCTTAGGTATCTGTTTTAAGATGAGATAATAGAATCCTCTGCAAAAAGTTTTTCCAGACACATGATTTTATTTTGTTGTTGATCTCTGAGGCATCAGAAAGTGGTTTATAAAATATATACGATATTAGTAAGAATTATATTCCTTTTAGACATTCACAAGCACATTCCTATGTGCACTGTAACATACTGCAATGAGAAGGTGGGAATAGTGAATAAAGATTGCATAGCTTTTTTTCCTGATTTTCAGTAACTGAAAAACTTTGCATGACAAAGTGCCAGGGGACAGAGATTTTTGTAAAAGTATTGTGTGATCTTTGGATTCAACAACGTTGATCAATGTGACACTAGGTGGCATTGTATAAATACGTATAAAGCTTTGTGTTTTATCTTTCTGTTTCAAAGGTACGATCAAGTATGAAAATCTCACTGAAACGAGTGGGTTTTGTTCACTGGTTTCTGTTTTCTGTTGATTGTAGTTTGTGATTTAGCATCACTGAAAAGTGTGGAGTAGTCCAGAAATAAAGTACATTTCATTGCTTCATCTGCTGGTGGGAATCTACAGCTCACAGTCCTTTTGTTTATACAATACCTACTACCAGTATCTTCTAGAATATAACAGAGAATATATTCAGTTGTCATGACTTCTTATCTTTTGTGAGCAGCTGAAGGTCTCACTGGTTCAGTCCCAAGGTGGCCAGTGAGTTTCTGTGAATCACCACAAACCATTGAGCATCCTTCTTCTGAAATAAATGTCGCCCACTTGTTTTTAAGAACTCCTGTCAGCTAGATTGTGACTCTCAGGAATCACATCAGGATATTGTGATGACTCCTTTTCTTGTAAACTTGTTTGAAACACCAACAAATCCAAACAGGAGGATGTTGATATGCACATCACGGGAGGAAATTAATCTGCTTTTTTTTTCACCAGTGGGAGATTTTGGGTGTCTCAAGTGTGAAATTATTCAATAGGATCATGTTCACACTGGAGACAGGTAAATAAACTAGATTAAAAATTTTCTTTGGAAACAGCAAGATTTCACAGCCTGTTCTGAACACTGAGATGGACAAGATCTTAAGAAAGGGAACAGTGCAGTAAAGCAAATCCTCTTCACTGATTATTCTTTCTAGGCCGATGCAGATGTTGAGGAACACAACCTGACTCCAAACGGAAGATGGCCCCTGATGGCCCAATGCAAAACTGACTGGAGCCAATGCAAGTGAATCTTCACCAACCTGGTGAAGAGAACTTTAAGATAGGAAAGTTCTTGTATCTTTTCTGGGAAATCAGTATGACTGGGCACTCTCTGGAGTGCTGACAAATGTGCAGTATAGCTAACTAACAGGAGGAACTGGAGCTCTGCGTGAAGCTCCAGGACTAAGACCTCATGGAGATCACAGTGACTCCACAGGATGAGTCATTCATTTGAAGTACTGCAAAGTTCTTTAGGAAAGACAGGCTAGAAAGCTGAGAAGTCATCATCCTTTTTATGAGAGAATGTGGGGAATGCCTGGGGCTTTGTCTTGGTCTGAATAATGAGCCATAATCTAAGAGTTGATGGATCAGTATTAAAAAGTGTTGTTATTGTTGTGGATGTCTGATAGAAATAGCCTGATCAGGAAAAAGTAGTCAAGGCATTTCTCAGTCAGCTGGAGGAAGTCTCACATTCACAGGCCCTAGTGTTCACGAGGGACTTTGACCATCTGAATAGTAGTCAACATTTGTGGAGGGGAAGTTACGCCAGATCAACCTAATTGACTTATACAGGAAATGATGACCTTGGTGGATGAAGAGAGGGCAGTGGATGTGAACCTTAATAAGACTTTTGACTGTCTCCCAAAGCATCCCTTTGCCTCATAAGTGAACTGATGAAGTATACGGTGGGTAAATGTAAAGCAAGTCAGACTAGAAACTTGCTGCACTTTTGAGATAAAAGACTTCCTCAATGCAAGAAAGACACTGAGGCCCTGGAGCAGGTTCAAAGAAGGGCAACAAAGCTGGTGAGGGGTCTGGAGCACAGGCCTTATGAGAAGCAGCTGAAGGAGTTGGGATTGCTCAGTCTGGAGAAGAGGAGGCTCAGGGAGACCTTATTGCTCTCTATAACTACCTGAAGGGAGCTTGTAGTGAGCTGGGGGTCAGCCTCTTCTCTCATGTAACTGGTGAGGACTAGAGGGAATGGCTTCAAGCTGTGCCAGGGGAGATTTAGGCTGGATGTTAGGAAATACTACTTTTCTGAAAGAGTGGTGAAGCACTGGGAGGTGGTGGAGTCACTGACCCTGGAGGTGTTCAAGGAACAGTTGGATTTTGTGTTGAGGGCCATGGTTTAGTGAGAACTATTGGTGATAGGTGGATGGTTGGACTGGATGATCTTGAAGGTCTTTTCCAACCTTGATGATTCTGTGATTCTGTGATCAAACAGTATGAAGTCCAGCAACTAGTGGGGTACCCCAGGAGCTGATACTGAAGCCAGTACTGTTTATCTTCATTAATGACCTGGAAGATGGAATAGCTTCTGATGGAGCAGTTTGCTGTCAGTACAAAACTGAGAGGAGTCCTTGATGCACCAGACTCCATGCAGACAGACCTTGAAAGGATGGAGAAATGAATGGGCAGGAGACCTATGAAGTTCAGCAAAGAGAACCTTGAGTTTCTCTCTGCTTAGGGCTGAACCTGTGGCTCAAATCTTCAATTTCCAGAACATCCGGAACTATTTTAAGCAGGGCAGAGTGATCGGTGCTCTGCAGGACTACCCCAAAGCTCTGTTCTGCTGCTCAGGGACAAAAGTGGCAGATGTGTGCACTCTCATTTTTGGAAAAAGACTGGTTATGACCAAAGCTATATTTACTTCTGTAGGCTGGCATATAAAACTTGGTCCTGCTGGAGCCTGTAAGAGAAGAAATTGGCTTTCAATCTTTAATATGATTTGGTACTTGGACTGACATGTTTTGTACTGGGGAGATTTCACACACAAAATATTTTAAGTTTTGATGGGTAAATAAGCAATATCTTTGGTAATTGAAATGCTGTGCCATGTTAGTAATACTGCTATTAAGTATAGGAAATTTATTTGTCTTCAGTCATTTGAAGAAGCAGTCTGTCTGAGGTTCATTCTAATGTCCTCGAGATCCACCCAACCCAAACAAACAAACATGGATTGCAGCTAGAAACTTTCACGTGTAAGGAGAAAGCCATCCTTTCTCATCCTAAGGAACAGCCAAAGCTACCTCAGTGCAGAAGGTGGGAGGTTTATGTGAGCAGTAAAGAAAAAAAAATATATTGATGGTTGGACAAGATGATCTTGAAGGTTTTCTCTAACCTTAATGATTCTATGATTCTGTAATATTTTAGGGAAAAGAACTGCTAAAAGTTACTTTAAAAACAAACAAACAAACAAACAAAAAACCCAGAGGTTATTTTCCTTTTGGCTAATTCCATTATCTTTTAAATACTTTTAAAACTTCTCAAAAAAAAAAAGATCTTAATAAAAAAAAAAGATATTCTGTGTTAGTGTAATTCATAATAGTACCAGATTATTTAAAATGGTTTAAAATTAATTAAACTCCTTAAAGTAATTCAATGATTGTAGGAAAATAGATTACATAGGTAGTGATTTATGGTGTGGTTTTCACAAGATGGAAATAAACCAACCAAAATATTATAAAAAATACATTTCTTGTCAAACACAACCCTGTAAAACATTTTATGTTTTATTTATTTTATTTTAAAAGCTTGAGATCTCCAGAGGAGAACTGAATGCTGCAATGATTAACAGACCTTAGTAATTGAGCTGGCCCAGGAAAAGTTTCCTGTGCTTGCTTGCCATCTTCGAAAGTACTTTCAGCCAATAGAGCCTGTTTTACTGCATTTATGGATCATTGTTCCTATTTCATAGGAGACAGTAGGGAAATGAAAGTGTGCTGAGATCATGGGGCAATAGAACTCAGCACAAAGACCGATTTATTTCTATCTTTAATAACTGTGGGGAATGTCACAACATCTGTTCTTTGTGACTATGGAAAGCATTTGGTCAACCTGCCAGTTAGCAATTATTGCATTGTACCGACAAGAATGAGCATCACACGATTTTAGACATATGGAAGGTGCCTGTTGGGATGAATTTCAATCTGAGTTGTAGAACTGAGCCAAAAATTCACAATCATTTATATGACAAATTTGGGTTCCCTTCTGTCCATCTTTCTGATCCCTTAAATATGATGTCTAATTCATTTCTTACAAATAGATGAGTAATTCCCTGGAGTTCTTTGGGCAAAAATGAAAGGTCTGGAACTCTCTTCTGGTTTTGCCTTTGTGATTGAACATCCTTGCACACTGGGCAAAATAATTGTAATAGATGTCCTTGTGGTTGCTCTTTCATGTCATTGTCATGCTGCTGTGTGACCACAAAGAAAGCTGATCTAGCCCTTGGTGTACCTGATAAGCAGAGGAGAAGGGAAGATGCAGGGTAAAAACCTCCTAGCTGCTCCTTGAGGAAAGGGGCACTTCCCTAACCTTCAGAGCTACGAGCCCTCCCCCACCATCCTACCTCCATGTTTTTATTCTCTCTCTGCTCCCCAGGATGTGCTTCACCCCTTGAGCTGTGCCAAATACTGAGATAGTGACTGCTGAGTATCATAGTATCACCAAGTCTGGAAAATACCTCCAAGATCAACCAATCCAACCGTCTACCTACTCCCAACATTTCTAACTAAACCAGCTTCCTTAGTACAACATCTAAGCAATTCTTGAACACCTCCAGCAACAGTGACTCCACCACCTCCCTGGGCAGCCTGTGCCAGTGCCTGACCACCCTTTCAGAGAAGCAATCTGCTCTAACATCCAACCTGAATCTCCTCTGGTGCAACTTGAAGCCATTCCATCTCATCCTATCACTAGTTATGCAGGAGAAGAGGCCAATTCCCACCTTGCCACAAACCTCCCTTTAAGTGGGAAAAGTTCTGTCAAAAAAATAGAGTGCTACTACTGCATTTCTAAATTGTTTCAAATTGCTTTTGATACACACAGACTAAATGACAGCTTTATTTTGAGGATTTATGTTGGAATTTTTCACACAGTTTGTAAAGAAGGAATCCGAGTAGCTCTCATGGTACCAGATCTCTTGGTGCCTTGTTTTCTCCTAGCTTTAAAATGCAGACAATACTTCTCATGCACAGACCACAAATCATTTTCTACAGAGACAGGTGTTACAGAAATGCTTATGTCTTACTTAGGATGGGCAATGACTGGCTTGGAAATCACACTGGATTGGTATTGTTACTGCATTGCATGACTCTACTCACATCCAGCTCTGTTGGTCATGGCATTGGAACAGGAAAGGGAGGTTTGGGTTCTCCTTGGGTTCTGCCAGGATGTGTTCATCCTGATTTCTGTGTTGAATATTTCTTCCAGCAGGCTAGCAAAGAACAGTTCCTTCTCCTGTGAGACTGACATGATATTTCTCAGTCATTTCAGATGTTAGTTCTGCTTCTATATTTATTTTTCATGTACTGGAGTGACTTTCCTATCCTGTATAACACCTTTGTCAGCACTGTCATGCAGTTCCCACCTTGGCATAATTCTTCCCAGCAGAGACTTTTTATTGGCAATTTCAGCTAGTGAAGGACATTTGTACCTGGAGAGGAAGGTCCCTTCTGCATCTCACGATTACCATACTACATGTACGACCCATGAATTCACAATATTCAACATCATATTCAACTCACTACAGATTTTATGTGCACTCATAAAAACTAAACCTCTGGGCCTTCCTTTTGGTGAGAGAAATGGAAGGCAGAATTGCACTGACATTATGGGCTGTCAAATACAGTCATGCTCCCTCTTCCCAGTTAGACAGAATTAGGCCCAAAGCTTGAAAATGGGATGCTCATATTGCCATCCGTTGGTGATGCTGCTAAGTTGCTCCCTGAGTAATTACTCCTGATTTTGGATGCAGTACTGTGCTCTGATCTGAGCATGATGCGAAAGGGCCCAGCCCACCCTCCTGTGGATTGGTTCTCCTATCCTCCTCCTAGGATCCTCTGGTGTAATATTTCCAAGGCTCCATCTACCAAAATGCCCCTTTTAAAGACCAGAACAAGCAAAGAACTTCTAAAAAGTTATAGCTAAACCTAGACAGGCACACAGTTTTTCTGGTGGCTCTGGAATAGCAGTAACTGGCATCAAGATGGGATGGCAAGATGGGGATGAGTGGCTGGGGACAGACTGGGGCACTGATCTCTTAGACCATGTCAGCTGCAGGCAGTATGGTGTGTCCAGTACAGACATTACGTAGTGCAAGGGAGAGGACCCAGACTGGAGACCACAGGGAGCTTAATTCTTCTTGCTAGGTCCAGACTTTGCCTGATGAGCAGATGCCCACTACAGCTGACTTGCCTATCCCATCTTTATTAGAGTTTTGGTGCTTGATTGGTTCGGCACTGCTTTATGCCTTTATACAATTAATTTCATTTTTCTTGGCATTTGAATGACCTTTTTTCCTCAGACCTTCATTTTATATTCATCTTCCCACAGACAGATTAATAGTGTGCTCTAATAACAGGTAAGTGGTGCAGTAAATACCCTTGGGTCTTGTTACCATTCCAGAACTTACTGTTTAAGGAATGTGGCCCCAAATGTGCTGGCAAATGAAAATAATTAGTCATAGCCCATTTCAGACAACTGCTCTATGCTGTGCTCTCTGTGTGCACTTAGCAACATACATGTGGCCATTGCAAACTACTGGTGAGGTCCTTTTTTCAAGCAGTGAGTCTGACTGGAGCTGGTGGTGTCACCATGCACTTCCCTAATATCTAGTGTACTTAGTGTGCTTGGCATACAGATTTCTCTCATTCTGGGGAAACAGGCTGATGCTTTAACTCATAAATAAAATGCAATGGTGTGGTGTGAAAGCTGAGGAGAAACTGTGATGTGTGCTGGAAGGTGCATCCCTTCACTCTTACCTACTCTTTATATAATCTAGGGAACCTGCCTTAGCGGGAGGTTGGACTAGATGATCTCCAGAGTTTCCTTCCAACACTCCAGTTCTGCAATTCCCATATTTTCTGTAAAATCTGAGCTCTGCCATGGGACAGTGGTGCCTCCTGGTTCCTCTGGCAAGATAGTGGCTATTTGCATAAAATCTAAATTAGAATGTAGTTATAATTGATTTCATAATCAATTAAATTAAATTATTTTCAGGCTCTGTGCTGCCATCTGATGGCAGAATCATCCTTTTTTTTGGGGACTTGAGATCTTGGACTCATGGTGAACCCAACCCAACTCTTTCCAGATCACTGTATGGAAGACTCACCTTTTTCCTGCTATTCCAACAAGCGTACCTGCCCTCTATGATAACAACTCCCATACAATGCTCCCTTCACACATCTTGTTGGCTTGGTGGGCCTCCATCTCACAATGCGTTAGTGATGGGGAGCTATTCATTAGAGAAGCAAGCTTTTCCACGTTCGTTTCTTTGGAGTTTTCTCCTGCAGTACATAATATGGATAGAGCTTGAGCCTGAAAAGAAAGAAGAGCTCCTCTTTCTGGTGATACAACAGACCCATTGCACTGAACTTTGAGATTTCCCAGATTTTATGTAGGAGCACAAGTCTCAAGAAATTTTTTGTAAACATATATGTGAACAATATCTTCACTTTCCTATTAAACAGACTTGAGGGGAGCACGTTTGCTTTAACTTCATTTCCACAGCTATTGCTACCCTGGAAGATTACAGCCGTTCTCTCAGCCAGTTCTCTCCATCATTATTAATTTCTCGAGCATTTAATCAATTTTGTGCAAAGAAGCCTGCAGACATTCCACTGCTCTGTATCTGTTGAATTTGCAGTGTGGCAACCTGCATTAGTAAATAGCTGTAGTTCTTGGAGAGCAAATCAAATCAAGCCTTTTTATTAGTGTAAGCAGCTGCTCTTTGCAGCTTATTTTTTTTTCTTCACTTGCTGCTTGTGAGTGATCAAGACTCTGGGCTCACATGAGGCCTCCATCCCCAGTTGCTTTGTTTGGGCTGACCCTTTGGTCTTTGCACACAAAGGCTAGTTTACAATTTCAACTTTAATGAAAGCAGAGTGCTGGGCAAACGGCTAGGTTGTACCAGATCTTTGCTGGTCTCCTCTAAGTAAAAAAGGGAGTAAAGGATAAGCATAAGTCTAAGGAATCACTGAAGTCCCCACCTCAAACCTCAGCTCTGTGCAGTGGATTGTTGCATTATTCAGTCTGAATGCAGTGTAGTTGCTTGGTTTCTAGGTCAGTTGCTGAATATTTTGCTATTCTTGCTATTTTTGGCTGAAGAACTCTATCCCCCTGTTCTTTCATTTTTCTCTAGTCAAAATTCTAGTTTAAAGAAGCGTAATATATACTTTGAAATATCACTGTTGATAACAATATCCTTGTTACCTTAACGATCAGAGGAAATAGTACGGTATCTTTAAGACTTAAGGAAAAAACACATTTGCATATAGGATTAATTTGGTGGTAGAAAGAGTGGCTTAATATTTTCCAAAAGCAATGCCAAGATTGGCTTAAAATTATTTGTTATTGATGAATACTGGGGAAACTGCTCTGTATATTTGAAAAGATTTACTAGTCTGGAAAACTTTGAGGACTTTTGCACGGATAGATCATCCAGAAAGTCACCACAGAAAGTTTCTCTTAGCTTAGTATTCTCTAGTGTCTGGTGTTTCTGTTACCACTCATCAAGTGGAGATAATATGACTTATGTAGTTACTGACATTAAAAAAAAATGAATAAGCACATTGCTCGTTTGGAGGCACTTCTAGTTTTTACTGTACAACTGCACAGACAAGATATTGGCAAAAAGCTTTTAAACAAGGAGTTGACTTTTATGAAAGAAATTAGTACAAATCTGTGGAAAAATACTGAGGGGCCACTTTTGCAGTGGATATTATTCTACAACTAATTTAACTACTTCTATTTATAAAGCAGATACAGCTGTGGAAAAGCTTTGTAAGGAAACCTATAAAAATGTAGCTTCCATTCACTGTTAGCCCTGAACTGGGGATATGTTCTCCTTCCCATTGCCAAGCCTGCGGATAATTTGCTTTATTTTTCTATATGTGGAAAACACGTAAAGTTGACTGGTGGCTGTAATGTAAAACCAGGAGACTTCTGCGGTTTTGGCTGGGGCTCTCTTTTACAATATGATTCTGATGGAAATAAAACCAACCTTGTTTCTTGGGAGATGGAACCAGAGTTGCCATCTCCTCAAGTAAAATACTCAATCTGAACTGCAAAGATGGTGCAGCTTTGCCGCCCATGATGATCCCTGTCTTCCTCCTGCAGATGCACGTGCAACCTGCCCTTGATCTCAGAAAGGACAAAAGGCCTCGCTGCAGGTCTACTATGTAAATTGTGTTTAAATTCTCACTTGGTAAGTATTTAAAATTTGTTTGTTTCCATTCCCTTGAGCTTTGCCAAGTTCATAATTATTTTAATGCTCTTCTCAGTGTTTGGAGAATGGAAACCAAGTGGTTCTGTCACCTTTTTCCCAGTCAGATTTGCTTTCAGATGGCTGTGTTTTTGGATCAAAACCACTGAAGAAGGATGTTTTTTCATAGTGTTTCTCAGGGAGATTTCATTGCAGGAATGTGCTGTTAACTTATGCTAATATTACCTTTGGCAGTAGCACTGTTCCTGCTTAATAAATACAGTCCAAACGGACAGAACAAGTTGGATGAACTGACCAAAGTCTATTTTTCTATTTCTGTCAGACTTCTGTGTGTGAAGAAAGATTTGACTGATAAGAAGTCCCTGAGTGATCTGTCATGGTGTCTATTTCAAAAAGGAGCTTTATTATAACGGAGCCCAATCAATTACTCTAACTCACATTCCGTGGCTCCAGGCAGCTGACAGTTACTTGACAATTTTAACTCAGAAAGTCAAAATCCTGGTGACAGACCATTTTCACCTATATAGCCCAAAGCAGAAAATATTTTTACTCCCTCTGTTACTGCTGAGATAAATCTGTTTCTCAGATTTATCTAATACACACAGCGTTTTGCAGAATGCTGTAGAGGAAGTTGTGTGGAAACCTCCCTGAGGAAAGCTCCAGCCCATATTCATATCAGGGTCACGCTGGATGAGGCTCTGAGCACTTGATCAAGCTGTAGGTGTCATTGCAAGGGAGCTGGACTATATGACCTTTAAAGGTCCTTTCCAACTCAAATGATTCTACAGTTCTATGATATTCATGTGCCTTCATTCCCCAGTGCCAAATGAAGTTGGTTCAGCATCACACTGGTATAAGTGACACCCACCAGAGACTGTCATTGCTAAAACAATTGCCCTTCTCAGTCCTTGCTGCATGGGCAAATGTGTAAAAGAGTGAAGGAGCCATTTGGTATTCTGTGCCCACACCAAAATGTTTGATACAAACAAATACAGGCTTCTGGCTGCTAATGTTCATCCCTATCTGCTTGCAATCAGAGCGGAGATGAGTAAGACCTTAATTCTTTGGGAACTTGGCAGACTTTGTAAACAAGATGAAAAATGATGTTGGAAGGGAGCTGGGATTTCACTGCTGCTGGTCTGAGCAGGATGGATGCCTGCTGAACATGTCTTCTGTCTACTAAAGATAATTAGAATAAAGCAGCTGGATTTTAACATTAGCAGGCAGAGTGCCTGTTATGCCAAAATCTTACAAGTGCCAATTGCTTTTTCCATCTTTTGTGAAAATTTCAGTTATTTAACACTGAAATTTGCTTGTACAAAACTGACCACATCTTGGAAAATTTTGCATCCCATGCACTAATTGTGATTGACACATCACATGTCATGACAAGCTGGGAGGTCAGCAGTACTGACACTAGATTTCTCCAAAGTCCTGTAGAAATTTTCTTGTCTATCATAGAATCATAGAATGGCTTGGGTCGGACTGCTTTAATTTACCTACTTAGAGCTCACCCAGTAAGAACTTCAGCATCACAAAAATAATTTATGTGGGTTTTTCTGAGGATAAATTAGTGGCTGTTCTGATAAAGCAAGGTCTATGCACTCTTAATTCAATTTAAACTGAGAATATTGAGAACATTTTCATGCTGGCTGCCCCTCAGTATGCATTTAATCAGCTTGAATTCTGATTACAGACAGTGCTAAACCCTGGCTTGTGACCTGCACTTAGTAAGTTTCATTAGAAGTGATTTGGACATCACTCAGATAGAACTAGAAGCACTCAAGCTAAAAATAGGGAAAAAAAAGAAAGAAAAAAAAAAAAAAGAGGAAAATTAGAATAACAACAACAACAGAAAATAAACACAAAATAGAAAAGCACCAAAACACCCAAATAAATGTAATTGCTTTGTTTTAAGATGATGTCCTTTATTTTGCTCACCAAGTGATTTCAGACAGAGCAATGAATGACCAATAAATTCTTAAATTAGCTCTGTCTGAGCTGAGCTGCATTGTTTGGGAACTCTCGCTGTGTCCACATGAGGCGTAGGCTATTTATCCTCAAAGTCATCAGAATTTGTCTTTGTTTCTCTGTCAGCCTTGCTGTGCGTCATGCTGGGGGCAGCCAGAGGACACACAAGGACTGGAGATGTGGATTCTCTGAGGGCTTGAATTATGCTGAGACTTGAGTGTGCTTTTCCCATGCAGACTACAGAAGATGATTCCCATATCAGAGTCTGTGAATCTTGTTGTTATCAATGGTGCATTATTCACTGGGCATCTGACTCTCGTCTCATGGAGTGCTTGGCTGCCTCTCAACATTGTTACAGATCCTTATGATGTCCTCACAGACCTTCTCAATCCTGATGGTTTTTAGAGCTTGCCAAAAATGTTCTTCCATTGTCAAACATGCCCCTGTTCATTGCAGGGGAGTTGGACTAGATGACCTTTAAAGGGCCCTTCCAACTCAAACGATTCTGTGAACTTCTGTTCTTCTTCACCCAACACATCTCGGAGTCCTGTGGATGATCTTCCAGAAACTTCTCCAAAATTCCTTCCAGATTATAAACTTTCCAAGCAAAAAACTATCTGAAATTTTGAGACGGTGTCTGCTTGTCACTGTGGCCATGACAGGCTGTGCCATGCTACTTGGTACCTCTCCATGTATTACTGATTGGAGAAATGAAATGCACATAGACTCACAGAAATGTTTAGGATGGAAGGGACCCATAAAGATTATCTAGTCCAATCCCCTGCAATGAACAGGGACACCTACAGCACCATCAGGTGCTCAGAGGCACATCCAGCCTGACCTTGCATGTCTTCATGATGCATCCATCACCTCTCTGGGCAACCCGTTCCAGAGCCTCACCACCTTTACTGTAAACAGTCTTCTTCCTTATACCCAATCTAAATCTCTCCTCTTTTAGCTTGAAACTGTTTCCTTCTGTACTATCTTTAGAAGAGACAGTCATTTTGGTAATTGCGACTGTTTTGTTTATAAATAGGCAGTCTTCACAGCAGGTTTTGGCTCAGAAAGCGCACAATACCCACTGTAACTGCTTCTTTCAGCTTAAGGCCTGAGAAACAAAAGTAACTTTAAGGCAAACCTCTTTATCATGGCATTCCTTCCTCCCTTTTGGTGCATAGCTGGTTTTCCAGCCTTCAGCCAAGAGCACTGAACACAGACCAAATGAATTACGTCCTTGGCTCCGTTACTTAGTTCCACCTCCTCCACGCAAAACATTATGTCAAAAGGACTCCTCCAAAAGCTTTGTGCTACTCCCTGGGGTTTCCTGCAGATCTCTGGGATATAATTTATCTGATCCAATGCTTGTCAGCCTTCCTTGTTTTGCAGTGTCCAGCTGTGTGCAACAGGACAGTACTTCATCCTTTCAGTGTTTACCTTACCCCTTCCCCACCCACCTCCACAGGAAATCTCACCAGAGCTTTTGCAACATGAGTGTCAGTCTTCTGTTTCTGGGATGAGAAAAGCCAGAAAATTCTTTTCATCTGCAAGTCAGTCTTCTGGAACGTGGAACTTTTCTGCCATACACTAATTTCTACTGCAGAAAAACCTTTGCCTTCATTGCCTTTTTTATCTGTCTGTTTGCTCCTTTGTCTAATTTTTGCCTTTGTTTTTATTCGTTGTGGCTTTTTTTTTGTTTTGCTTTCATTTGTTTTGTGCTTTTATCATTCTCTGTTTTGCATTGCCAAATTTATTGTAATTTACTTTATGCCCATGGCATAGTTTGGGGTTTTCTTTTTCCCAATATTTAAAGTGCTTTATCTTTTTCCCCTGAATGTATGTTTATATTCTTACAACTCTCATGGAGTTGCAGTTTTAAAACATGTACATATGACTGCAAGAAAAGAAGTTACTATGGTCTCACAATTTATTGCTGACGAATTGAATTACTTAACTTTCCTGGAATAAAAGAACTCATATTATTTTACAAACAGTCTATTTTTTAATTGCTAAAACTCACATTAAAGAGTGCGATCCATAAGGGTGTCTTCTGAATAATGTAATTTATTCTCAATGAGATTATTCTCTAACCATAACCACAATGTTCAGAGACAACCTGGCACAGCAGAGGGGCACACTGCAGCACAGCAAACTATTACACAGCCAGCTGAGCAGAAAATTCACTGCCTAGGTGCTGGCCTCTGGGTTAAGAGTTAAAAGCATTGCTGAGATACTTGAGTTGTGAGGTTGCCATTTCAGTGCTACAGCACGAGGAACTTAGTAAAGTCTTTGGTTTTATTTATTGACTAAATGAGCTATCCAGGGATTAGCTTTGTTACTCAATGCAACGTGCTCCTAACAGATGCCAGATACCGAAATTCCCCATGCACAGTGATTTGTCAGCTACAGAAAATGTTGCAAGACTTCACCATGCCAGGGGTGGTAGGGAAAATGCTTTTTAGGATATCCTCTCCAAATCTGTTTTGGAGGACTTAAATGTAATGATGGGGCCAGTTAGCAAAGCAGGGCAGCCTCTGGTGTCAGGCATTCCTCAGCTATCAAGCTGGGCCATGTTTTGCCTTGGCTTCTCATCTGCACAGTGGGTGCTATCACCTGTTAGCTCTTGCTGGGATAAATGACAGGATGAAAAGAAGCCACAAGTAGCATTCTGAGGTAAATATTTTAAGGGACAATCAGAAAATATTTTGTATGTTGTAAGGAAAAAAGGCCTCTGCTTCTCAGTGCTTTGTTGTCACTAGTCATAACCTCTTTGAGCAAACGCACTTGAGTGTTTCCAGTGCACATATGGCAAATCAAAATATATTTGCTTTACCCATGTCCTTTCTTTGCTAGAGGGACCCATTCATCTTGATCTGGGGACTGATAAAACTAAATTGGAAATTAAAAATGTACTTGTTATTATACAATTATTTAATGGATTATTAATATAATTGGTTACCAAGTGATGTGGTTGATGCCCTGTCCCTGGAGGCTTTCAAGGCGAGGTTGGATCAGGCCCTGGGTAAGCTCATTGAGCTGTGGTGTCCCTGTTCACTGCAGAAGATTTGGATTAGATGGCCTTCAGATGTCCCTTCCAACTATAAGGATTCTATGATTCTATGCTTGGAAAGTTATAGGATTTGGCAACCTTCTGCCTCTGGTCATATACTGGCTCTGGTCCTTCATCTGAACTGGCCATCTGAAGAAGAATCTGTAGGTGTGTGGCCACTGAAGACACCTAAGTCTTCAGGTGGAGCCTGGTTAGAAATGGCCAGGTGAAGGGGAAAAGGCAAATGTAACAGAAGACGGTTTGGGACACCCAGGTGCTTTAACATAGCTCTGCAGCTATACCTAATGACCATCTCAGGACAGTGCCCACAAACCTTACAGAGTCAAGAACACAAAATAGAGTGAAAGTGAAGCATTTAATGAACTTTCTTTTCTAGTTCTATGTTTTAGTTATAGTATTCTTACAAAATTCCAGTTCAGTATGAAAAGGAATTCAGCAATTTTTATTGACGTAAAGTTTTATTGCACATGTACTATTGTATGTTGGAAAGTTTTGCTGTTGGTTCAGAGCCAATTAAAATACAATTTAAAAAAGAAAGAGTCACAATGTACTGTTATTTATGAGACTCTTATCTCACACTTTTGTGTGAGGTCTGTGGTTTCTAGTCTAGACCGTCCAAGTGTGAAATCTGTATTTATTTATTTGTCTCCTAGGTGATTATGGTTAGCTTGGATGAATTCATAAATCAAGCAGTGCTTTGTCATATTTATTTCTTTTCTATTAAAAAAAAAAAAAAAAGTGTAAGTACTTGGATGACTGTACTGGACTGAAAAAACTTGTACAATGCCGGGCTTTTGGATCTTCGTGCTATTGTATTATAATGCCTCAGGGTATGGTTGTCTGAACAGGTAGACATTACTCATTCTTCACTGGACCAGTTTTCTGGAAGCAGAGTTAGAAGCACTAGGGGCTTGTCGGGTATGGGGGAACAGCAGGATGGAGCCAAAGAATTAATCTTCCCTTCTACCCAGCCCTGGTTATCTGAAGGACTTTGGGACCCCTAAGATGACCAGGGTCAGAGTTCCTGCCATCTAAATAGAGGCTCCTGGACTGGGACTCTGAAGGGATGGGGACAGTGACTCTATTGATATAAATTGTGGAGAAGGCAGGGTTGGAGTCCTCATAGCATAAGGACAATGAACAACAGGGAGGTGACAGAGCAAGGGCAATTTCACTTGGACACAAGAGAAAAAGTGTTCATCATGAGGGTGGCTAAGCTGTCCTCTGGCAACAGAGGGCCAGTGATCTCAGGGTCACTGAGGGCGACTGAGGGACGTGGTTAGTGGGCATGGTGTGGGTGGGTTGATAGTCGAACTAGATGATTTAGTGGTCTTTTACAACCTTAATGATTCTATGATTCTGTGTTGTTGGACATTTTCAAAAGTCATTTGGAGTCCTATGACTCCACTGTTAATGCTGAACTTGCTTTGACTTAGGATGGGGGCATACAGGATCTTTGCAGATACTTTTTCTAATTTGCTTTTACTAAAGTAAATGATTTTGCTTATGGAAAATGAAACTCCTACAGTGTGTCACAGTGTTTATTATGGACTTGGAGGTACAGTACTGGGCTTACATTAACTCTGTGACAATAGGTGCTCTTTTCCCTGGAGAACTCAGATATATAAGAAAATGCAAGTACAAGATTGAAAATACTGCCTTTGTCCAACTCAAACTCAGTTCTAATTTTGTCTCTTTTAAATCAGTATGTAACACCATAAAAAAAAAAAAAAAAAAGAAAAAAGAAATGATGTCTCGTATTAAAGTGTAGAAAATCATTTTCTAATGCAATAACAAGTTGTTCCTTGAGCAACAGGATGGATGACATACATGATTCAATTTTGTGGTTCTGAAAATATATGAGTGTAAAAGAACCAGTGTTCATAGTACTCATAGTGTTTTTCTCCTATGCAGACTTCCATAGTCTTTCTAAAGGTTTGAATTCTTTCTGTCACATATCTTTTGATAAGAGCAATCACTGGAGCTTGATCTCAATTGGATGTGGTGAAACCTGTATGAATGTAATGTGCTTAAAGCTCCATCAGAGTGTTCAACAGTTGCTTCAAAAAGCATCACGGAGTGGAAGATTGATATATATATATATATATAAATATATTAAGACTGATCATGTACACTTCATTTCTGTAGAAAATTTGGGTAAAATGTAAAGTATATCTAAATGCATTCAGCGTGGTTAGCCAAAAAGTGCCAAGTTTAGGTTCAATTAACAAACTTGTTCCATGCCCACCACCTGTTGGTGAAGAATTTTTTCCTAACATCCATCCTGGACCTCCCTCAATACAGCTTCATGCCATTCCTATGAGACAGGGATGGATGCTGGAGTGTAACTCTGTAATGAAATGGACAGTACACTGTGCCAAGGAGTAGCACATGTGCTTTGCAAGAAGCTTCACTCATGGGGGGTCTCTTTTTAATAGATGGCTGTTGCATAGCTGATACAATCAAAAAGTCAAATGCACATATGAATTGAGATTTAAAAAGTTTTTAAAATAATTGTAGGGATATAGAAACAATTTACAGCATGGAATTACCTTCTGTGTTTTCACTCCAGTACAAAAGAAAGAATTTCCCCATGAGGAAGATACACAACATACCCTTGTAGATGTCATATAATCTGTCCGAATAAAATTGTTTGTTGTAGTGAGTCTATCTGTCAGCATAAATATTAACGTAGTGTTGCTTAGCTTCATATAAACATTGCTTTTTGGCCAGACACTGAAGCTGTGATCTGGAAAACAGAGGTGATAGAGACCACAGTGGAATCAGTGAATGTCAATGAGGCTGAAGTCTACACTAAACAATGTTGACTCCTTCTTTAAACTGTGGCTTGGGGACTGAATGAATCAGACCACCTTTGTGACAGACTGCAGGTCCTTTCTCAGTAAGAATAACAAATAGACACTGTTTGCTTTTTTTTAAGCAGTGCTCTTTGGTCTTTCATTCAAATACTGATACAGAAAAGAGAATAAGAGGGTTCCTACCGTACTGGTTACTGGTTTCTCTCTTGTCATGACAAGACAAATGGGAGGAACCAACTTTTTCTGTGCTGTCTGGCACACAGAAACGATCATTTTAATTCAGTGCATATGGTTGTTTCCTGAGCCCAAGGGTCAAAAGTGAGTCCTTCACTCCCATATATACAGCATTGAACCTTCTATTAATGAGGACACTACTGAATTCCTTCAACTCATCTTGTTATCCAGCTAAGAACAAGGGAGTTGGAGCACATTCTCCAAAATGTAATTCTGCCAATCCTGTCATTTCTGCTTAGCACGATGAAAACACAGAGGGAAGCCTCCTTGCTGGTAAGATACAAGCATCTTCCAGCCATTAGCTATTTCAGAAGATGACTGAAAGGAACCATTGCTCTTCCCTAGAAACAATAGCCTGGCTCTGTAGTCACTCCTCATAGCCAAGTGTAGTAGCCAAGAGTCCCTACTTCCACAGCTGGTCCCAAAGCATCTGGAGTCATTCCCTTCTTTTCATACTTATCCCAGCTCTATCAGTTTAGGCTTTTGGAAGGTTAGTGCAGAGAATCTACCTCTGGTTTATCTGCTTTTCATCTATACAAGGTGTCTCGCTCCAATTTACAGGAGGGATAGGAGGTTCTCAAGCTTTGAGACAATGATGTAAAAGAATAATCTCTTATAGAAGGGTATTTCTAGGCTGGGAAAATGACAATCTAGAAAATGAAAACTTACTTGAGCAACTTAAAAATTCCTTGACTTCTTTCCTTTAGTAGATGTGGGTTTTGCATTATAGAAGATATTAATAAGGCACCTTTTTCAGTGTAACTGAAGTTTTTAGAATTAAATTGTATGGGCTGAAAAATAGTAGCACATATCTTATCCAGCCATTCTATAAGAAACTTGTTAACTAAAATGAAATCATCTCTGGGGCTAAGTTGTCTAACTTACTTTTGGTAAGACAATCAATTCAAATCCTTGAGCCTTACTTTCTGCAGAATTATTATGTATCTTCATGGGGGTAAGAAAAGGTGGTTTGGACTAGGATGTAGGAGCCTTACAAGGAGATTGTGTTGGGCATATTCAGGAAACGGTGTGACTGTTCTTAGAAATTGCTGAGCAGTTGTATCAGAAGGGGAGACATGTAGTTTGTACCATATGGAGAGTCCTACTCAGAGAAGCACTGCGGGACTGACAATGATGTCTCTTGGACAGGTTTAAAAAAATCTCCCTGTACTGAGAAACTCTTGTCCAGTCGGTGTGTTCACTCCTCCATTCTTCCCCTCTTTGCCCTCAACTTTTCTCCAAAAGCGATCAGAGCCATGAAGTCAAATGGAAGAAAGCACAAGGATTAATTTGTTGTGCAGCAGCATAGCTCCTCTACATCAGTGCACAAAGAAGGAAATCCATTCTTGTTGTAAGCTGGTTCAAAAAGGGAAAGATTTGTACATGGCTTTGTAGCACAATATAGTAGTATTTAGTTAAAGAAAGTCCATCTTGCAGGTTACAGCATAAGCAACCCAATCAAGCTCATAATCCAAGGATGCCCAGTACTAAAGAGAAAATTAGCTTGCATTTTAAGACATCATTAAGATTTAAGTTGAACATTAACTAGGAAAATGTGGATCATTTTACATCCTCTGATTGTTGCTCAATGTCTCTGATACCAAGTTACGATGCTATTACTGCAGACAAAAATCAGTTTAGTACAAAATTTTATACTGAAGTGAGAAAGCAAGAAGAGAAAGCAAGAAATATGTTTATAGGTATTATTGTGATTTTATAATGGCAGCTGCAATAGAAAGTTGCACAGATGGAACCTTCCTCTCACAACAGATTAACATTTTAAGTAAATTTAAGCAGTTTTTAAAATCCAGACTGGGTTTGGCTTTGAGAAATTTGTGCGTGTGGAATCTCCCAAAAGAATGATTTTTTTTTCCATTTCTACTTGGAATATATTCGTTAAGACTAGATTCTCATTTTAGTAGACATGGGAAAAAGATGAAGGCTACTGCTAAGCAGCATTTTATTAAAATGCTCTTCATATTTCCGATGAAAACTGGCACCACATTTCTTGCATTAAACATCGTCTTTGTTCACATCTCTTGTGAAAGCTCAGCTCTTTTGTTATGCCCATGAGGGTCTCTTATTCTTACATATGTTGACTAGAGTTTGACCTTCCTGCACAGTGCTGTACTGCCAGTGAGGTTGTTTGAAAAACAAGGTGCTTGTTGGTATGAATGGCAATGAAAGAATCTCCTGAAGAATACTAAAAAAGAGACAGTAGAAAAACTATACTCCTTACATAAGATACCTATACTACCTGTAATAGATTCCTTCAAGAATTAAATACATTTTGGTGTTTAGCCACCGTAACTATAACTACAATCAGTCAAACAGTGTAACTTAAGCTAGTTGTTTTTAGAAAAGAAAATAGATTGGTTTGATGCTATACAGCAAATGTAATGCAAATAAGAAAATCTAGTCTTAGGTCCACAGCATCTGATATATCTATATGATGACTGAGCTCTTTTCTGGGCTCCACAATGTTCACTCCTCCACAGTCTTTCAAAAAACTCTACTTTTCCATTCAGCATTGTGATCGTTTTCTGGCATCGTGCAACATGTTTGTTTTGAAGGCTGAACTTTCTCTTTGACACATTTTATTTCCTTCAAGGCATGTTGATTTTGAAATTTTCGAGGTTATTTAGACAAATTTCTATTGGATCTGTAATGCACACTTCAAACACTCAGATTAGTTCAAAACCACCAGAAAGAATCAATTCCACAAAACCTTTTCTTCTTTTCACTACTTGCAAATTATTCCTTCAGAAATAAAAATGAAATATTTCATCTCTGTATTTCCACACAAAAGCCAATAGATCTCAGTGGATGGGCATCTTTTTTTATTATATGGTGGTTAGGTTTGCCTTCAAGATGTTCACACTGCATTGGCTTTTCAGTCACACTATTTCTTTGAACAAGAGTTTCCTTCATTCTGACTCTTAGAAAATCAAAGTGACTTACTCTCTTCTGCTTCTAAATCAATTTTTCAGAAGAATGACTGAAATGGCCTTGTTTTCTGAAGTGATGAGATCCAGTGCATGGGAACTAAATGTGGTTAACAGCGATAGAAGCTCAAAACACATTTGGTAAGGAGTCTAACTATGGACAATGGAACCTCATTTTAAGCAGGAATGCTTTGTCATTTCAAACTAATGATACTGGGAAGGTTTTTGTTGTGCACTGTTGATTTTTCTAGAAGTAGAGTCTTTGACTTTGGAATGGGGAATGGGCTCTCTGGGAATGAAATATGTTGTGCAAGCACAACTAACTAAACTACATATTACCAACTTCATTTTCCAGTTTTTTTTTTTTTTTCCCCCAGTAGCAGTAAGACCAGCTGTTGAAGAACTGCCCAGAAATATATTATGGAACTCTCTGAACTTACAAAACAGAGGCCATGTGTGAACTGCCTGCCTGCTGCCTCAAGCCTGTGCTAATTCTCAAACTCTCCTAGAAAGTATTTTGGAGATTGCCAAAGCCATCTGGTATGGCCAGAACTGCATGAGGATAACTTCATACTGCAGATTTACAGTACAGACAATTAATTTCCACTGCCAAGGAATTTTCCCTGGAAGTGATAAAATTACAAGTATAGGCAGAGCCGTAACCTCTGTCCAGATGTCATCGATGTACTTTATTGATGCAATTTGTACCGTAATTGCATGTCTCCTATGTGACAACACACAGCATCCATCCCAGATACCATAAGAGTTACGTGTGAGTAACTGAGATGCTGAGGAAATAAAGCACAGCTTCTTCCCCTCATTCCTTTAAGAATTGGTGGAGGAAGTAATTTGCATAGGTTGCCCCTGTATATAAAGAAGTATATATAGAAGTAGTATAGTAGTATATATAGAAGTTATAGAAGTATCCAGTGGACATCGAATCACAGTATGGCTTTGAGACCATCCAGATCCAATCTCCTGCCATGGGGGGTTGCCACCCACCAGAACAGGCTGCCTGGGCCCATCCAACCTGGCCTTGAGCACCTTCAGGGATGAGGGTCATATCAGAAGTGTGTCTACATGCAGAGATAGAGATATCTGTGGAAGGAGACTGCAGTCCACCAAAGCCACTGCTGTGCTGTGCCAGGAGTTTCTCCACTGATGGTAACGGACAGAAGGCACAGGCAGCCAGCTTAGATATATTGCTGCTGCTGGGAGACTTCACTGATTTAAGGTTTACTCTTCCCTAGGTGTGAGATAACATCGGTCATAGTGTTGTTTCCACAAAGGATGCTGTGACAGACTTTGAAGTTTTATTAATGGGATCTGTAGCTGATGGCACACACCTCTAGAATTACTTTTGGGGAAAATGCAAAGGAGAAAAAGAAAAAAAAAGAAAGTGAAAGCTCTCTCTTATGGCAGTCCATGAAGAGGTACAGCAGGAGCCTGTACTGCAAGCGTCCTCTTCTGGTGTCCTCTTCAAGACATATTCATGATAAGGATAGTTCTCCACGTTTTCATGTTTTTCCATAGTATACCTTCTAACACACCTTCTCAAAATCCCTCCTCCTGGTTATGATGCTATTTGCTCTGTATGGAACATCAGGCACAAGTGTTGCACACTTGTATGATACTAACTGGGGTTTTAAAGGACTGAATGGCTTATTGAATCTATTATTTTACTGACCAAATCTTGTTTGTTAATTTGTTTGTTTAAACTAAAATCTACAAAAGAATGGATAAGAAAAAGTGAAAGGGGGAGGAAAGAGTTACTCTCACTCCGATGACAGATGTAACATCAAGGTTTGCAGATGTGAGACCATGAGAATAACAGCCTGAGAACATAAGAACAAAGGAGAAATACTGTGGCATTTGCTTTGGTGAAAGTAACAGAGTTGCAAGTAAAAAGTAGAATGCAGAACTACAAAAGGGTGTACCTTCCATATTACCCAGGAGATAATGTCTCCCTCTCACTCTCCATCACTTGCTACCTTCTTTGACACTGCTGAACAAAGCAGACAAGAGATATGAAAAGTTCTCCCACAGCTTAACAGAGTGGGCTGAGATGATCCTAACAATTTAAAGCCTAGAAGTTTCAAACCACTGAAAAGAAACTGTCTTCTGTATTATTAAGAAATTTTCTTTGATTGCTTTGTTAGATTTTATGCATCTGTCTTCTAAATTTATTAGATTTTATGCATCTGCTGTGTTCGTGATCACACAAAATCACTGAGTCCGTTTTTGTGAGAGTTTGCAGCAGCAGGCGTATTCTCAGGGCAGTTGTTCTGTATTTAAAAGTCTGTTCCTGATGAGTCTGTGATTTCCTCCACATTTACCTTTTCTGCACCATCTGAGGATACAGCCCTCTGGCTACAAGTGCTAGCAAACTGCCATTCCAAACCATAAAATTCATTACAGTATTAACTTGGCATGTGTTTTGTACGGTAACAATTTTCCAGGACAGTAAACTTTTCCAGGATAGTAAACTCCCAATATCTCCCTGGCAGCAGTTATATACTACAGTCTGCTGCCAGATGCTGCAGATTTTCTGAAGTCTGGCAAAGATCCACATGATTTAGCAAAATTGTGGTTGGTTTGTATCATTTCTTTTCTTAAAATTCCCTTTGAGATATTTATCATTGTAGGTCAAAGATGTCAAGTTCAACGGAAATAAAGTTGCAAATGCAGCCTTAAGGATGCCCCTTTGTTGCATTTTGATGGGTACGTGATTTCTTTATGAGGTTCAGTATAAGCCTTTAGGCAAGAGACAGAGTAAAGCAGAACAAAGCAGTAGTCACTCAACCAAGCACAGGGTCTCAGAACAGCAGGTCTAACTATAGGCAAGTGTTGCTGTTTGACCAGTTAATCACAGAACACCCCTACCTCCCCTCAGGAGAAGGGGAGGAAGGAAAAGAACCCAACTGATAGAAGATAGATAGAAGAAACTAATTTATTAAAAGGAATGTGAGATAATAAGGAATAATTAAGAATAATAAATCAAATGAACCAAAGAGAAATGGGAACTGAGTGAGTCAGTCTGAGTCTTTATTGGCAGGCCCTCACAGCTGGCCTCCTGGAAAAGATGAGAGCTCTTCCGCATCACCTGGAACTGGAAATCATATGGAGGCTCCTGGAAAATGCAGTACATTTTAGTGTATCTTCCTCTTGGAGACTCAGAACTCATGGGAGACTGCTAGAGATAGAACTGAAAGTACAGCTCCATCATGTACTCTGCCTCTGCACCCAACACCCAACAGATGTCATAGTATGGAATACTGATAAAATCAGGACAACAAGCTTCTTGGAATTTATCCAGCTGAATAAGTGGAATTTTGGTGTTCATGACAAGAGGATTGGAGTTGATGATCTCCAGAGGTCCCTTCCAAGCCCTACAGTTGTGATTCTGTGATTCATGAATAAAGGTTGGTGTGGGAGACAGCTGTAGGGCATTTGCTTGCAAATTGGCAAATGATGGTAGAAAGCTGACACTTTGGGCAGAGTGAAACTGGTTATTTACATTATGTATGGGATAATATTTCTTGAAAATATAGGTGATGGGGAAGGTGTGGGACTGGTTGGGATTGGTTCAGCAAGAAAAGTGTAGATGTGGTGCTGAATGACATAGTTTAGTGGGCATAGTGGTGATGGGTTGATGGTTGGAATAGATGATCTTAGATGTCTTTTCCAACATCAGAAATTCTATTATTCTATTACTCTATTGTGTGTTTGTGAATGACATATAGTGAAAGAAGCTTTTGGCAATTGTGGCCTATATTTGATTGAGAAATGATAAATAATGCTGGATGAAACAAATACTGAGAAGCTGGTCACAGTTGGAATAAATGTATAATTCATATGAATCAATTTGTACTTGGTCGTAACTATATTTATTTCCCTGTAATAAGAATGTACCAAAACTGGGTGGTAATTTGTACACATATTGAAAGAGCAGGGGGGAAATGGCTGTGAACATACATATGTACATATATAAATGCATTACGTTTGTGATGCTGTAGCAAATATATAGTGCATTGTATTAGAATGAATAGCATGCAGAAGGAAATGTGTGGTTGGTTAACTTGTCTTGGGGACATATGCTCCACTGCCTGTTGTTTAACAGTGTTGTGCTGCTTTGCTGATTGTCACCCTGCCTAAACAAAGAAAAATGAAGTGACTGTTTTGGTGTCAGACTGAGTATTTAGGAAAAGGGAACAGTGATTATTTTTGGAGAAGACAAACTCTGAAAAAAAACTGTAAAATCACTATGGGTCATATCATCTCCTCCTGTATTCATTATTTGACTAGTCAGTTATGGAAATTATAACTAGGGAATTACAGAGTAAAATGTACCATCCCATGTCAGGGAATGTATGGTACTGAAAAAGATCATCTCATTGCCTTTACTTCTGTCTGTGAACCACTACAAGTTGCAGGTTGGAATTCTTGTGGTGTCCTGTGTTTTGGGATACTGATCCAGGAGTTAGTTATGTAGAGGAATGGCACTGTGGCCATATAAAGGATGGATAAAAAGAGATTATATCTACAGAGAGCATTATCCTGGTTGTAAGCAAGTATGTGTGGATATTGTGAAGATGAATATCTTAGGGCAATTTGGTCAACAATGAACTTCCTCATAATTCAGTTTTTCAGTATTTCATACTGAACACAGAACAATGTTGACTTCAGGGGCAATTGAGAGGCAGAGCTTGTTTTCTTCATATGCAGCTCCTCTGAATTACTATTTGACATTTTCTTCAGTGCCTTGCTGAGCAAGGGTATTTTAATGATTCATTCTCTGATCCTTGCCTAGGATTACAGAAGGAACACCTTGTTATAATTTTCCCACCTCTAGTCCACCTGAGACACTCTCAACTGCTGAATATAATATGACTAATGATTAGATTTCTACAGGTAGGTGTACTGAGGCAGTGGCAAGCTGTTTCTCTTCTGCATTCAGGTCCTGCATCTCACTTTTGAGAATATTTATTATTAATGTCATTTCTGCTTGTCATTTCTTCTGTTACCAAGACAGTGAAGCCAGGTAGTATTTAATTTTGAAAAGTCTATTTGAAGTGGTGACCTCAATTCAAATGTTTTATTTTCTATAGGAAAAGAACTTAGTAAGCAGCAGAATAGAATCAAGCCCACTTACCGATAAATTTCTCTTTGCCTGATATCCAGACTAGTATAGACTCTTGTAGAAAACATTCACTTTCAAAATCTGTTTGTGAATGTTTGAGAAACAGATTTCATCTTTTTATGCTTCACATTGCATCACTTTGTAAATCACATTAAGGATGGAGAATGAGCAAGTGGTGAATGCAGCTTTCTGAAAAGTAGTTGCTTAGGGAACAATTCAGTAACAGACAGCTCCCTGTCTAGCAGATTAAGATACTTTGATATCCACAAACTGAATTTCAATGTTGACTCTGGAGAAACTGCATTAAAAATGAATGGTAAGTCTGTGAAGGCTATTGGAACAGTTAGGAACGGATGAACATCTTTTCACTGCTCAGATTTTATTTTCCCAAAAAGAAATTGTGTTCTACTTTGAGCATGCATTACTTCTAGGAAGTCTTAGAAGAGGCCTCAGAGAAAGGAAAGCGTGAAAACAGAAACTGGCAGAGCACAACCAAAGCCAAAGTGCACTGATTTATACCACTGAAGGATATGACCCGCTGCTCTTCAGACTCAGATTTACATTGAACTCACCATTACATAAGGCATTGCTATTTATCAACTTAACTCCAGTAATGCCTTATGTGTGGGTGCTTTGCAATGAAAAATGCAGGACGGCTCAGTTTAGTCCGATTTCATCCAGATTAGATTAAACTGTAATTGTGTTTTCTGCATGCACCAAGAATACTGAGAGTGTTTATGGACAGTGACTGTGCTTTGGCATTTTAAATTAGTCTGACTTCTTAATACTGCACCGCTATGGAGAGCAGTACCTTCAAAACAAAGAATTTTGGACCATGAGATGAGTCTGACTCTGGATCACATTCTCTGGTTTGGTTAAATCTGCTGGCTAGCAGAAGACTGCAGATAGCAATCTGTAGATAGCAGAGGATGACATACTGGATCCATGAGCTTGCAAAGGAAGTAGTCTCCTGCCATGACGCTTCTACACCATTTTTGGATTACCTCTTAACAAGTTCCAGCTGCTGCATGTAGATTAGCACCTATTGTTACTGTGAAGGAAATAACATCGTGAGCAGTTAAAATCCACTTCTGTTCCAGTGTTTTAATTCTTAATTTGTTCTGACTCATATACTCTGTGGGTATTCTTGCTCTCTCAGAAGCAGCTCTCTCAAGAAAGTAGTGAGTGTTTTCTGCTCAATATTTTAGTTGGAGGGCCATGCATATCTTCACAAGGACAAGTCATTGGTGCCCTTGGGGCAGCCCTGAGGAGCATAATGTATTTTCTCATATCTGGAGGCTAAGTAGGCATTTTCATATATATTATCTGTTATTATAATTAATAGATGCCTCTATTTATATATCAGAGCTGAAAGATGATGATAAAAAAATCACTTATCGTTCAACATGTCTACATATTAAGTAAGACTGGGATACCTTGAGCCCCAAATGGCTGCAATAAATATTCCAACTTTTCCCTTGTTACCCTTCTGGCTGTCACACTCTCCTTTGTTCTGATTAATAGAATCAACCTTCTAAAGTTAAAGATAAGAAATAATTTAAAATGGCATAGTAGGATACCTGTAGTGAATGCATATTCTCTTCAATAGAGAAAGACAGTGACATAAAAGACTTCAGAGTAGCTCTCAGCAGGGTATTTAAGAGTGTAAACAGAAAACTTTGTGAAAAATATCCTTATGTATCTCACTTCTGCTCGCAATTGCTGGTAGATATACCTTTACACGTACACAAAATTTATGTCATCTTTTACACTTATTCTGTACAGATGACATGGATTTCAGGCTAGCAAAACTCAGACCCCACAGAAGACTTAAACTATCCTAGTTTTCATCTTTCCTCACTTTCAGTGAAATCTTTCATCATGTTGCCAATATTCTGAAGGAGAAGTTCATTCATTCATTCATTTTGGATACAAGAAGGACATGGATCTTCTTGGGGTCATGGGAGAGTTTGTGGAAGACCAAATTGTGTTAACAAATCTTCAGACTTAATGCAGTTCTCTAAAACTCTTGATTCCAATCTACAGTAGCTGCTGCTTTCATATTAGTTTCCATAATTCTGTCTATAGCAAGCAGTAGATTTAGTAGATCCATGGAAACATGTAGCGTGCCTATTACACATCATGCACTAATGTCACCCTTCCCAGCTATGTAATGGGGTTTGTAGGAAAATCCTTCCACACTACCATTCCACCTGCCCCGAGTTTAGTGCACAGGCCATATTAATTGCCTTAAATAACATGTAGGTCTCTGTATCCAGTAAATGGAGAAAATCTGGCTTCTCAAAAGGCTTCTGGATCAAAAAACTCTTCAGCATAAGGTCAAATGTATCCTAAAGGGAAATGGAAGCAGAAAGTTCCACAGAAATTGGACTTTGTGAACATACCCACGCATTAATAACAGATAAGATGAAAGTATTTAGACAGTGACCATTACCTTATAGTTGCTGTTTTGTTAGAATTGAGATTCTATAATTCCAAAAGAGAGGATTTCTATGGTGATTGTCAGGAATTTCCCTTTCCTTCAGGAGTACTTGGGAGCTTAAGGCTGACTTCATCTTTCATAGAATCATAGAATCATTAAGGTTGGAAAAGACTACTAAGATCATCTAGACCAACCATCAACCCATCAGCACCATGCCCACTAAGTGACATCACTGAATGAGACACCATTTCCTTAAACAAATCCAGGTACTGTGACTCCACCACCTCCCTGAGCAGCCTGTTCCAGTAATTTACCATTCTTTCTAACAGGAAATTTTTCTTAATATTCAGCCTGAATCTTCCCTGGTGCAACTTACAGCCATTACCTCTCATCCTATTATTAGACGTTGCAGTGTAGAAATGAGTGGAATTTAATTTTGAGAGTTTTAATCCTTAAGAAGATGTCAAGATTCGGAAGAATCTATTTTTTTCAGAATGCAGAGATGATGTATATGGCTGTCTCAAGTACAAACATCAACTTTGCAGAAGAGAGTTGGGTGAGTAAAGACTTAGCTTCTGTTCTTAGAGATTTGCTGAAAACACATTCCAACAGAAGAAAGACTGATTTGAAACTGTTTTCTACTAGCAAATTATGCAAAGGAGTAGGATTGAGTGAGGTGCTGCATTTGTGGGTTGGTTAAAGTGTTGATAATGTTAGTCCAGAGGGATATACAGATGAGCATTCAGAGATCACTGACATCTGTTGTTTTTCTGACTGCTTGTTCTTTAAAGCCAGACAGAAGTTATTGGTAGAAATAGCTGAATCATTAGTCAGAACAGTTGTCAGAATTGTTGTGCCTGGGCTGTCATTTTTGATATTTAAGTGTATGAAAGTTTGTTTTCATGGGACTTTGACATGTTTTGAGATGAAATAATCCTTAATGGTAAAGGGAACAGAGGACTTTCTGTAGTAATCATAAGGCAAGAAATTGAAGCCTGGGCAATTGTTAGTGCCAGGCTAAACTCAGGGATAAGGTTGACAGCCAGGTATTCTCATAAGGACAAGCCAAGTCTGGAAGCTAAAAAAATCAACTCTTGTTTTAAGCTGATTGTGGGGCAAAGACTGGCTGTCAAAGTTTGGGCAGTCAGGATACTGTAGAAGACATGAGGGAACAGTGGGTTCAGGCCAAAAGCCAGGTTGTCTCTATTACAAAGTAAATCCTGGACATCGAATGGTCAAGCTGGAATGAGGACATAGGATTTGGAAGCAGGGATTGGAGCAAACAGTCAAGGCTGAGTGGATGGACAGCAACATGAAGTGTGAGATAGATGCCTAGTGCCATGCTGAGCTACTTCTCAACAAGCTATTCTGTTCTGGAAGCAACTGCTGAAAGCAACTGGATCACACAGCTTTCTTGGCTGAGCTAAGAGACTGAGTGAGGCCCTGATCTCTTCTGCAAAGCTTGTTTTCCCAGGGCCTCACAGTGACATGATTGAGAAGCAACAAGAAAAACACTTGCTGAAGTTCCTTAGATCAGACATTCACACTGGAAGCAAAGCCTGAAACTCAGATACCCTTCTTTCTGTTTTGAAGTTCCTCTGATGGGCTGAGCCAGAGCATTCAGCTGCTTTTTTGGTGAGTGAAAGCAGTCTGCAACTCCTCATCCTTATAACAAACTTCCTTTCAAATGTGCTGTCATTTTTTCCACCATTTTGAAGCGATCCCTGTGGATCTCAGAACTGAGCAATGTGTGACCTTCACGGTGGTGTGAGAACATCCATTAAAGCCTGTGGAGCACAAGAGGTACAACAGTGCTGAGTGATACAGTGCTTGTAAGGAATTGGTCCTAAATCCTTGTGAAAAGTGGAATGAATAATCTGTTAGTTTCAGCCAGTTTTTCTCTTTTGGGAATAGCCTACACCAGATTATGAATTCTTAGAGCACATTCAGAAAATGATTCTTTGAACACTGATCCCACTGCTGAACATGAAGGTTAAAGCTATGGGAGGATGTTACCATAAGACAAATCCTGTGGAAGTATTCCATTTTTTCTTAGGCTGTGCTCAGTTCCAAACAGCAGAAAGAGAATATTTTAAGATATTAATGCTCCACAAGTGAAATGCGATAACTGACCATATGAGAGCCTTGTCCTAATGCAAATCACATCAACAGACTTTAAAAGGACAAAATGATGGGAAATTAGGAATTTGTGAGGATGATGGGATACAATGCAACCTTAGTAAATTCAAAATTAACCCAGAACTGGAGGGAGTTAGCAGGGGACTGTGCTGCCATCCAGAGGGACCTGAACAGGGTGGTGAGATGGGCTGACAAAAATCCCATGAAGTTCAACTAGGAGATGTGCAAAGTCCTGCACCCAGGAGGAAAAAATCCCAGAAGACCAATTACATTCTGGAGGCACCCAACTGGAAAGAAGCTCTGTAGAAAATGACTTGGGAGTTCTGCTGGACACCAAATGAGACACAAGCCAGGAATAGGTTACAGTAAGTATTAAGTTATGGCTTGATGCTTTCCTATGGCATTACAGTATAGTTGGATGGACACTACTTTACCAGCCTTGTCCTTCATGTTGCTAAATACTCTCAGTATCAGTTAAAGACAATGGCATTGAACATAACAAACAGTCAGAACTGAAAGAGATGGAGCTTCTGCTTGTTTTTATTTTCAAGGTACACTATTTTTATCCTTGTACCATGACCAAGAATTGCCCTTGAAAGAGACACATCAGAATTATCTCCTGTGCTATCTTTTCTACAGCAATCTTATTTAGACATGATTCGTTTTTTGATGCTATATCCTTCAAGTACAAGCTAAAGGACAAAGTGTCTGAAGAACCACAAAAATAATATATCCTATGTTTAAATGTCAATCCTAAACAAGAGGATTAGGGACTGAAGACTGAAATAATCCTTGGAGACATGAAACTAACAGAGCCAGATCTTTTTGCCATATAAATCCACATAGCTTTGCTGGCTTCACTTCACCAGAAGGGCACTGACCAAGTGTACTAACCCACTGGGAGAAGCAAATTGGTTACCAAGAACTCCATGCAAATTGCCTTTCTCATCTCAAAGTGGTTATAAAACTTGAGGACTGAATTAGGGAGAGCAAAAGTGCCTTTGGTCTACTAACTCCTTTAGGGAATAAAAGAATTAAAATGTGTAATGAAGTATTCATTTAATTTGCTGTTTGCTCTCTCTGCTAGTTTTTTGTTCCTTTGAGAACTGTGTGAATAGACATCCCTGGTGCTTTTGTGTGTTTTTGGAGGAGGATCAAATGTCTGGCAAGGAAGGTGCCAGCCTTTCAGACGTGGTCTGTTGTTGGAGAATGTTGCGCAGGATTGCACCTGTATTTGGGACACAGGAGGATAAAAAAGCTAGGTTATGCAACACTCATAGTCATCCATTTGTTTTCTGTCATATCTAAAATTATCTTTTTTTTTTTCTTTTTTTTTTTTGAGATTTTTTGCATGTATTCTTGTCTGTGACTCAGTTGCTGTACTTAAGAAAATGAGGAAGAAGAGATGTTATGCAGCAATTATGTAGCTATTTGCTGCAAATATACCATTATTGTCTTAAGGTCTTTATAAAATTTTATCAGTAAGGAGGGAATACGAGAAGCTGAAAACAAGCCATCCTGGTTCCAAAGATTTCTGTGACTAAGCTCTTTCTGTTTCAGGTGGCTGAAAATCATTGCTTTTGCTGATAATATATATGATTATAGATTTGATTATATACATTATTATGAATATGTATGATTATCGTTATATGTGATTATACATATATCCCCATACAATATATATGATTATAGGTTGGATGTAAGGAAGAAATTTTTTGCACTGGTGGTACTGAGGGACTGACACAGGTTGCACAAAGAAGTGGTGTATCCCCCATCCTTGGAGACATCTGAGGACAGGCTGATGGGGCTCTGAGCAACCTGATGGAGCTGTAGATGTCCTTGTTCGTTGCAGGGGCTGGAATAGATACCCTGTGAGGGTCCCTTCCAACTCAGATGATTCTATGATTCTGTAGCTTAATGCTCATCACCTTTATTGGCTGACCTGTGAAGAATTCAACATGCAGAGAGATTCTTTCAGGTTTCAAGGAGCTTCCAGAGCCTTTTCTCTCTGGCTTCCGTTCCTGTCAAGTGGGGGTCTGCTTTAAGAGCTGAACCCACTCCTTTGCCCAAGAGTGCTGCCGGTTGGGCACAGCTGCACTGGGCATGCAGTTGATTAAGCAAACTAGTAATGGGCTTCTACAGACATCCAAAGGTTCTTCGAGATCTGAGAATGGACTGAGTGGTGAGAGTTCTCATTTGGGCATAGGAACATCCAGTTTCCGCCTTTTCCTGAAAAGATTTTAGTGTTCATCTTGAAGCTCACCAAGCATTGTATTGGGAAAATTTGTCAGCTCTCTCCCCCTTTGGTCTCTCAAGGCTTTCTTCAAGGGCCATGGGAGAATGTGGTTTCTTTTACCATTTGTTGTGATTGTACATGTGGCTCTGAAAATTGCCTGACTCATTTGCAGCAGAGACAAAGCTACCAACTGAGTTATTTTTTCTATCGCTGGTAGAGCATTCAACTCTCGACTGAAAAATGGAATCAAATTTTCCACTTAAAAGAAAATCTGTTTTTGTTGAAGAATATATTATATGATCAATCTACCTCTGGTATCTAGTTACAAAATCCACTTACATCTCTTATCTTTTGAAAACCTAGAAAATTGTGTATATTTATAGGAAGTTGCATTTCCCATGATATTCCCTAGCCTTATATGTAGAGAAAAAAGATCCGCCAGGAGGTAATACAAACATGTAAGTCATGTTCCTTCTCCAAACTGCCCCCTGGAGGAATTTTTTCCCTTCTGCTATTTAATGAAGATCTGTCTGTCGCTAATAGCTCTGCTGAAATCCCAGCATAAACCATCCCATTAACTGACTTGAGTCAAATGGATAAACTTATTCATAGTGCCTATATAAATGAAGATGGAATAGTTCAGGAAGAACTGCTTTCTATTCAGGAAAGGTTAAATATAGCCACACATTTGTAACAGACTGCTCTTTGCTCTCAATATTTAAATTCCTCTAAGTGCCAGGTCAAGGGTCAACCTTTATAGAGATGGGAGGTTGTTGCATCCTCTGGGGAGCTAGCAAGCTTGAATAAGTTTCAGAGGCCACGAAAGGAGCCTGTGAAGAAGTTCATGGAATGGAGCTCAGAAAGATGTTGCAAGATCAGTCAAAAACAGAATAAACAGACAGGACACAAAAGTAATTAGAGGAATTTTCCTGGTACCAAAGGGAATTATGCAGAATTTATTCAGGCAACTGCAACAAAGTGCAAGAAGGGAGGGCACAGTCAGTGGTGAGGGAGTAATATACTTTTCCATTTGAAAATCTGTTTTTCTCATTTTTATTACTTTTTATTTTAATATAAAACATTTGGACATTCTGGAATTGCATGCTATAATCACTGAATCATTGAATCACAGGATCATAGAATAGCTTGTATTGGAAGGGAGCTTAAAGATCATCTAGTTCCAACCCCCTACCATGAGCAGATTGGTCAACCTCTGAATTAGGCACTGGATCAGGCTGTCCAGGGTCCCATCCAGTCTGGCCTTGAGCAGCTCCAGGGATGGAGCATTCACAGCTGGAGGTGGTCAAGGCCAGGTTGGATGGAATAATGGAAGTGTCTGGGTTACTCAAAGCTCCATGTGTATATTGATTGACAGGTATGCAAATAATCCAGGGGAAGAAGGGAATATCTAAGAGCTGGTGATCCAGACACCTCATTGCTTTATAAAAGACTAATGTAACAAGTCTCTTTAACAAGGATGGTTAATGTTTCCACAATATTTCCAGTTCTTTGAAAATTGCTTATATCATTGACATAAGGATGAATTTAATTTTGTAGTTTTCATTTTTCATTTATAATTGAAGCCTTAAAGAAGCCTATTTGGACAGATGGTCAATACTTTTATATGAAAATGGAAGCTAAGAGAAGGATAATTTACCTCAGGTCTGTATATTTTTTGTATTTTTGTATACCAAAACTGGCTTTTTCTCCACCCTCTCTAAAGTAACACCTACAGACTGCCCTTTGGCTTTTGAAATTTCATAGATGAATCTCAAATGAAAAATAAGATTCTCATAGGTAGGAACAAAAAGAAGGACAAGAAGCAAAAAGAAACAAATGTATTACAGACTTATTCTTTGTTTTATCCCATAAATTGAGCTTCTCATAGGTATAGCAGAAGAGAACTCTTCACTCTCAAATGTTTATGACTAATCTAGAAGCAGCATTTGGAGAGCTGAAGAAAGGAACTTGCTTTTTTTTTTTCCCCTAGAAAAAGGCCATCTTCTGTTTTCAAGGCTTTTAAAAATTTTTTCCCCTCAAACAATAAAATTATACTTTCCATTTTACAACTATGGAACTGAGATGTGAAGTGTTCAACCCTACTGAAGTTAAAACTGCTACAGGTTTTAATGGAGCAGAGTGTGATCTGAATCAGTCTGCTGCATGAGTGTGCAGGAGCATGAAGCAAAGCCCAGAGCAGAACAGATTTCTTAGGCTGTGTCTGTAAAACTGTGGCAGTACTGGAAAGCAATGATGCTGATGGCTTAGTTGTTAGCACAATTCCTGGCATAGTTTGGACCCATGAGAAAAAGAAGAGTAGTTTTGGACTGGATTAGAGTTTTCTTTTGTGGATTAAGCTGACCCATTTACCCTCACACCTAGCGAAAACATTCTTCTTTCTTCCAGTTTAGTAGGTCATATGCCTCATTTGAAGTTCTTGAACAAGACAAAACATGCAGCAAAAAGTTAAGAAAATATATCATTAGTATTGTTCCTTTTTCAGTCCATGGTTCATGAGTTTTCATTGTTTTATTCATGTTTTTCTTTTATTGTTTTCTCTCTTTCTCTCTTTTTTTCATGTGTGATTCCCCCACACTGTGAAGGTATGCTATGCACAGTGACTGCTAGCCTAGAGGGTCCCACAACACTGTGAAAAAATGGAATGGTCTCAATAATGTTGCATATGAATAGAAGAAAAGAAGTGATGATGTAATGGTTCATAAAACTAACAAGTTCCTATAGTGACAGAAATGACCTGTTTTTCATCTTCATAATATTAACACTTTGGAACATTTTTATAATTTCCATTTTCCAGAAAAAAAGCAACCTGCTGCTATTCTTTATCTGATTGATAGTTCTTAAGAGATGAAAATGGAGATGGATGAATAACTGTATGACTATTTGATTATTCTTTTCTTTGATCATGTACAGGCTTATTTTGCATTTATAATTAAATTATAAATGGGAATTATCTAGGAGTTATTTAGAATAGTCATTATCTAGACTGTCAAAAGTGATGTGAATTAATTTTTTATAGAACTGTGTTAGAAGAGTGCTTCTCATGCATCTGCTTTATGGTGGACTAGAAACATTAACAATAAAAAATAGTTTAAAACTGCTACTAAGGAGTATATTCCCCTTTATAATCATCTAATAGACCATAGTTCTGTACACATTTATATAAGCACAGAGGTGTTATGAAGAGCAGTCTCCATGTTTGATGGACAACTATTTGGATAGGATGAGCATCTTTAACGAACAGCAGTGTTTTGTTAAATCGTTTACATGTGTATTAATATTTACATATCCCTATCTTTGTGCTCCACCCACTCTGCTGAATTTACTACTGGACTGATAACCACATGGAGAAGAATGGATTGGGCAAAGAGTATAATAACCATTTTATAAAGGAGTTGCTTGTTCTATCTGGTTGTTTTTTATCCTGTAGTGCTAGTAAATTAACAACAGAATTTGTGTCAGCAAATTTGATAAACACTAAGTAGAAGCCAGAAGTCTGCATTCGTATTGACTGTAAGTTCAAAGCCAAAGTATTTGTAGTAGAATGCAGCAGAGGACATATCTTCTTATATCTCTGTTTTAATTTTTATTTCAGTAGTCTTGTATGTTCAAGTTAACTGCAATTTTAATCTAGCAGACATTTTCATGTGAAATTTTTGAGATGATATCTGTGATATTTAGTAGGTTGAAAACCAGCATCAGAGCATGATTTGCTGTAACCTTTTTTTACAGTGACCTGAGGCAGTCTGACATTCACATCAAAGCTAGACACTATGTCTTTGGGAAAGGCTGCCCTTAAATTTTTTGGAAAAAAGAAAAGCACCCAATCATGATTATTTCAAGAACTGCTTTTGAATGGACCCTCAGAAGACAGAAGATAGTGGAGGCCAGGATAGCTGTCATGAATGCCTTATAGTCATGTGAGGATGGTGACCTAGCTATATCTCAGACTCACATACTCAACATAATAGTGTGGCAGGTTAAAAAAAAAAAAAATGCATTAACTGTGCCACTGAGCCATGGCATCATGACAGGTATAGCATAACTTCTCATTAGGTTCTGAAACCAGTAACAGGCTTTTGATGCCAATAATTTTTCATCAAGTGTCATTGGAAGAGGCACATCTGGGAAAGAAAACCTCATTTGAACTATTAAGGATGTCCTGACTGTATATGGAGACTTTGAAGAGAAGAGTATTGTCACTGTAATTAGGGCCTGAAAGTTTCTTTACACAGTACAGACCCACCTGACTCTCACCATACGGGATTCAGGAGCCTTCTTGGACTGTAAGGGTTTCCTTGGCCAAAAAAAAAAAGAAAAAAAAAAAGAAAAAAAGAAAAACAACAGCATCCCTTCAGCATTTTGAGAGGTGTAAGACAGCAGTGCCAACGAGCACTTCTGGAGAATAGCAGTAGTGCCTGTAAGAAAGGGCTGCCAATGTGCTATTTGCTTTCCTCCATGAGGGCATGAGCACAAGGTAGAAGAAAATCGAAGGTGGTCAGCAGTGGTGCTTAGGGATGAAGATAAAAGAAAGTATAATATTCAGTCTGAATCTCTCCCAGTGCAACTATTATCCATCTTGTAGAAGAGGCTGACTTCTATCTCACCATAGCCTCCTTCCAGTGAGCTGTAGAGAGTGATAAGGTCTCCCCTGAGCCTCCTCTTCTCCAGGCTGAACAATCCCAGCTCTCTCAGGCAGCCCCCATAAGGTTTGTGCTCCCCCTCACAGCTTTGTTGCTCTTCTCTGGACATGCTCCAGGATCTCAATGTCTTTCTTGTAGAGATAGGCCCAAACAAGAGCACAGTACATGAGGTTCAGCCTCAGCAGGGCTGAGTACAGAGGGATGATCACCTTGAAGGGTGAGAAGGGCCCCATAGTAAAAGAGTAAAAAGGCAAAAAGGCGGCTTCACAATGACTGACAATAAGGGGGGTGAAGGAGGATAGTTAGACATAATTTATAGAAGTAAGAATGTACAGCCTGTTAGAAAAATAAGGGATGGCAGACACTGGGTCTGAGATAGTGAGGGGGATGAAGGCCATACAGATAGGGGATTGAGAACAGCTTGTAGACATCTGGCAGGGAGGTGATTAGATGTCCACAGGGCAAGAAGAAACCAGTATGGGGGTTGCCTCTCCCAAAGGTCAGAAGTTTGCAGCTACGAAGACAAAGAAGCTTTCACTAGGAAGACAAAAAATCTTCATCCCACGACCCTCTACACATGCACAAGTGGGGAGGGTCTGCATGTTAATGAACTCTCGGGGGTGTAATGAGTATGTATCCAAATTCCGGGAAAACTATTGATTATGTATCATTTCAGACTATATCTGTAGCACGCTTTTTCCCAACGGTGTGCAAGTTAGGCAGATCTATCCCCCTTGCACCTGGCGTACACGTACTGCTGAATAAACCATGCCTGCTTTGTAATCTTACTTGGGTTACAGAGTTTGATTCCACATGTCAACCTCCCTGCTCCTGCTGGCTGCACTTTTTCTGATACAAGCCAAGATGCCAATGGTCTTTTTGGCTATCCAGCTTGTCCAGCTTGCTCTGTAGGGCCTTCTTACCCCTAAGCATACAGATAATTCCTCCAGCTTGGTGTCATCTGCAAACTTAATGAGAGTGCACTCAATGCCTGCATCCGGGTCGTCAGTGATGATACTAAACAGAATAGGCCCCAGTACTGATTCCTGGGGAACACCTCTCCTGACTGGTCACCAGCTGGATTTCATTCCATTCACCTCCACTCTCTAGTCCCAACTCTCCAGCCAGTTTTTTACCCAGCAAATGGTACAACTGTCTAAATAATGAGCTGTTAGCTTCTTCAAGAGAAAACTGGAAGACAGTGTCAAGGGATTTACTGAAATCTAAGTAGAATACAACAAAAGCCTTTTCCTCATCCACTAGGTGGGTCATCTGATCATAAAAGGAGATCAGGTTACTCAAGAAGAACCCATGTTGTCTGGGCCTCATTCCCTGGTTGTACCACACATGCTATTTGATCACACTCAAGATGATCTGCTCCATCCCCTTCCCCAGTGCTGAGGTCAGGCTGACAGGCCTGTGGTTCCCTGGATCCTCAGATAAATATAACACTAGCTATAATGATTAATCCTAAATGTGTCCATGATTATAAGCCACTGTTAGAACCTATATGCTGAATCTAGGATTATTCTTGACGAGGAAAGCAGTCCTGCTCAGACAGTTAAACTCCTGTCTGTAATTTTATTTTTCACTCCCCAAAGATTAGGACACTGAAAATTGGTTGGTTTGTCTCACTGATGGATGACTAAGGCATTTGATTAACTTTGATTAACTTTTCTTTCAGGTGCCTAGAGACAAACAGTTCCCACCTTTCTGTTAATATTAACCTCAAAGCTCACTTTTAGTTGCTTGTCTCCCTTTGGCATCAGTTTGGGTAGTTAGGGGTGTCTTTGCCACAGCTAAGCAGATACTATACGCCTATTTTCTTGGCTTCATTACACTCTTAAGAAACAGCTACCTTGTGTCTTGAGAAGGTGTCTCGTGAGATGAGACAAGAAGTGGTCACTTCAGAGAATGCTGTAAGTGTGTGTGTGGGGGGGGGGGGGGGGAAAGAAAAAAATAAAGGATCTACTATTTAAAACATTTTATTTGGGTATTAACACTGTGGATGGGAAAAAATCAGAAGCCTGGAGGAGAAGTGGAAATGGTTGGAGGAGCTTTAGAGCTTACTTAAAGGACAAAGTTTCAGTCTACTCACCACTGGTGGCAGAAAGTTTTAAGCACATTCTTCTGGGTACCGTGGGAAGTTAAAAATAAGTGAAATGTCTGATTTTAATTGCACTGGTGGGTTAGGTGTCCCATCGGTAAGCATACTTACTTTTAATTGCCTCACATTTTCTTTATCTGGTCAAGATGTTCTTCACAAGGAGTTGTGAAATAATGAGATAGATAAGGAATGACTCTGTTTAAAAGAAGCTTCCTTTTGAGAAGGCAAAAATGATAGTAAAATCAGCAGTGTCTCTTATGCATGTAAAGATTAGTCAGTTAAAAGATAGTAGACAGCAAGTGTTAACATTGCTTTGTTTTATACCATGTCTACTATGTTATATGGTGGTAAGATAATGAAGAGAGGCCTAATTAAACAGTAAAGACCTACTTCCATGTCCCTAATGTTCATAAAGGAGTAATAGTCTGATGTACTAATAGATGGTGCTTAATATTTGGCATGGTCGTTAACTTAGTACAAAACAGTAATTATTCAGAAATTCTGTTATAAAATAATCACCAATATTTATCTCCATACAAGAGAATATATGTGGGATAACAGTAAAATATAGGTAAATTCTAATGTAGAAATACCAAAGCTAAGAAGTTGGGATTAGGTTGGGTTTGGGAAAACAGCTGCTGCTGCAATGTGCTTGTGTTCTACAAAAGTAGCTGCCAGGTTGGTTGTCCAGGACGTAGTAATCCCTACATGGTAAAGAGAGAAGCTCTTTAGCTATCTTTGTCTACCTAGGACCCATAAAATGTGAATTTTGCTTGTGCCTTGAAGTTGACTGTTTACATAAGAATGTGAAAAAATAAACAAAAAAGTTCTTTTTGTCTTGCCCAAAATCAAGGCTGTTCTACTAAGTTAAATATTCTCATTCAAATAAATTAATCTGTATCCTAACTTGAAATTGTTTACCTTCTATTCATATTCTATATGAAATATTATTTTTGTTATAAACAACTACTTGTTGCCATACGTACTTCAGAAGAAGAAACAGGCTGGGAAATGATTTATGGATCAGCAAATTCAGGTCGTCATGGTCACTGGAAGCAGTATGATAGAAAATCCACAGAACACATTAAATAATACCTCCGCTTTCTGTAAATCTTGGAGCCTACGATCAGAGTAAGTCAGCGAGATCAGGATCATCAGTGATCCTTCAGCAATGGCAAAAGATTTATATCAAACTAATAGATGGAACTTCGAAATAGGCTAGATCTTGTGCTGTAAAAGAAATAGTAGAAAAACAAATGCCTGGCTCATTCAGATAGAAAATCAATGGCAAACCTGAAAGAAGTTTTAACCCTGAATCAAGGCTTTGCCCCAAGCTGTGACCCATTTCAAAGAAACTGGTTTTATTCTGTTGCTTCAGAGCAAGGCAAAATGTCTTTTTCATTCCTGATTATATGTTGTGCACTGAGACAAAAATAAATCAATCATGTAAATGCGGTAAAACAAATGCAATCAGTAGACAATAACAAGTCTTTTTCAATTAGCTTTCGAAATGCCAGTAATTTAGAATTCCAGAATTTCACAGACTGTGATTAAGGAATTTCTCTCCCTGTTTTTCAATATTAAACTAACTGGAGTGGCCTCCTCAATTGCCTTCTGCAACATCCATCCTAAAATTCAGTGTTCACTACTGTGATTCTTTAAGACCTTTCTAGTAGTTCAAAAGCTGTCTGATATCTATCACTATTCCTATAGTGGTCAGAGCCGCTTCAGACTTATAGCCCCAATAGCATGTGCTCCAAATCAACATGTTCAGATAGCTCAAGATCTCATCCAATCTTTGATGATAGTGTCATATGGAAGATGACAATGAGTCTAATGCCTGCCATGATCTCAACTCTATTTCAGAATATTTGGCATGTCTGAGGTACGTCCAGCATCTGCGGACAACGTCGTATCTTCCTAGATATTCTTTTCCTGTTTTTGAAAGATGCACTGCTTCCTTGCTTCCTGGCTTTTCAAGAGATCAAGGTTCTTCTGTTTCACAGTTTCTCTTTGTGATTTATCATTTGCCCATTTTTTTGCCTCAGTTGTAAGCTTTGGATTTTTTTCTTATTTTTTGGAGGGAGTGGGAGGAGTGTGGGAAAAACAATCTGTGCAGGACCTCATAGAAATATTTTTCATAAGACCTGAAGACAATTCTACTTTTAAAGGAATGTAAATTTAAACATAGCAGTTTTGTTTAAACCTCTTCCTCTGTTGTAAGCCTTTCCAGGGAAACTAGAAAAAAAATTATCTGGAGGTTTCCAGTTTTATTATTCTACATGTTTTACATGTTTTGGAAGTGCTCTCGATGAAGTTAATTTCCCCATATTCCTATGTAGTCAATTAAGTTTTCTGTAAATGCTTCAGCACTTGCCTAACTTCACTCGTGGGATGCAACCGCATGGCAGTAAAGGGAACAATTCACATAAACAAAATTCAGCACAGGACTTTAGCAGGTTGTTTTGCATGGCACATGCAGCAATGGAGTGAGGAGTATTTAAAATAAAGAAATGTAATGCAATGACGCATCACAAAACTGGTCAGATCTAAGATGGAATTAAAAAAGAAAATAAAGTCAAAACCTAAAGAGCCAGTTATTATAAAGGTATCTTTTTTTCCCTGCTCTCTCTCTTTTTTTTTTTTAATTGATTCATTGATTTCTCAGATTCCAAGATCTATTCCTAGACAAGTAAATAAAGCAGGGAAGGGGCTGTTCCCTAGCCCTGAAACCAACTGCGTGGCACAGCTTTTGTCTTGCATCTACTGAAAGAGATTGCTTCATCAGAAATATCTTCTGGAAATGCCACCTGGTCAATCTACACTCCCTCAACCACGTCTAGACTTTCCTTGGGAAGCTCTTAGTTGGCAGAAAGCAAAACCATCAAATGTACTCTGCTATTACATGCTCAGAGCATCATGCCCTGTTTAGTGCTTTAATATGGATATTGTTTCTGATTTTCTATCTTTAGCAGAGATATCTCCTCCCATTTCCTTATAATAATTAACAATAAGCTTTTAAATTCTTAGCTTGCTAATTGAAAATGGGAAGGATTTGTTCCTAAGGAAACATTCTTGTATCTATGGCAAGGCATCTCTGCCAGAGGGTAAAGAAGTGATTACAAATATATACTTGTTTCTTAGCAACCATTAAGAGCTCCCTTTTCTAATTAATGTCGTACCATTCCTTGAAAGTCTTGTTAGTTCACAGTACTGAAAGATCAATTAATCTCTGTTAAAAAATTGTGATACGGGTAATTTTCATTGAATTCTAGCCAAGCCTGCAATTAATGTTAAGACAAGCAAGAAACCACTTTTTTTTTTGTTGTTTTATTATTAACTCTTATAAAAAGTTTTAAAATACTAAAATACGGAGTATGTGTAAACATTAAGAATGATTTTTTCTTCATTCACTGCCGGTTTAGTTCCTGCTTTACATTCTGAAATTCTAGCAGCCTAAATGGGAAACAGTTTCCCCACGAAAAATTTAATGAAGAAGTCGCAAAAATCAACAGCAAAAACAGAAGCGAGAGGGAAAAATGGGTTCTCCAAATCTTATACCTTACCATGACTTTACATTGTAATAGCTAAATTGATCTTAGGATCACCAAGGTTGGAAAAGACCTCCAAGAACATCCAGTCCACACTGTCTACTTATCACCATTATTTCTCAATTTCCCTTAGTACAATATCTGAATGTTTCTTGGATACCTCCAAGGACGATGACTCAATCACCTCCCTGGGCAGCCCATTCCAGCACCTTACCAATAGAAATTTTCCTCTCAAATGAGGACGTATCAGATATTAATTTGGTAAGAACAGATACTACACTTGATCTTAGTCAAGAGAGCAAGAGACAAAATAGAGTGTCTCAGACAAAACAAAAGCTATGGAAATAGGCAGTCAGTGAAAGCTGCGTATGTGAACAGCAGTTTCAGTAAAGAAACGAGGAATGTGGTAGGACAGTGAGAAATGGTTTCAAAATAAAGAGGGGAGATTTAAAGTTTTTTAAAGTAGTGAGGAGCTTAAACAGGTTGCCCAGAGGAATGGTGGAGACATCCCTGGAGACTTCCAACGTCAAAGGGCTCTGAGTACCTGATGGAGCTGTAGGTGTTCCTGTTCATTGCAGGGGGGCTAGATTAGATGGCCTTTAAAGGTCTCTTTCAACTCAAAATATTCTGTGATTTTATGAATGTGATTTTTCAGAAAAAATCTTTAGGATTGCACATAAAGAGCTACCTCTATAGATATGACTGCATAACAGAGGTTTTATTAGTGTCACGACAGATTTATAACTCAGAATTTCTATCATTTGCTATAACATACCTTCTCCAAGGTAACAGCAGATGGTGCTGGTAGATAGAGCCAAGCTGTGTTCCCTTGTTACTATGTAGAAGTCCAGTTTGGAGTAGAAGAGTGTGCACTGGATTGATGTCGACTATACCAAAGGAGTGTTTTTTTCCTATTATTATTAATTTGATTGGGTGTTATTTAGACCTGAGATGAATATTGTTGTAGACTGAAGCACTGGTCTGCAGCACTTCAGTGGAGAAAAAAAAATAATGTTTCCTCTAGCAACAAAAGCATTGTTTTGAGCTCCTGTGCCTTGGGTCTGTTACGTAGGTGCTCTGATAAAGTTACAGATGGAGTACACACACAGCAGATATATTCAATGTCTGCAAGCTGATTTCTACACTACCTGGAGAAGAAGTGCTTGCTTCCTGCTGCTTTCAGTGAGAGGCAGATCCTGAATTATCTAAAAAAGTTCGTTTTGCTACAGAAAATTGCTGTTGTCTGAATTACAAGAGATGACAGACAAGTTAAGCAGGCAGGGTGTAGGCAGCAACAATGCCTGGTGGAGGCACCACTCCTACCCAAATCCATCAGATAACAGCACCTTTCCCCATCCTGACAGTGAGGATAGGGACATAAGGCCCTTAGAATCATAGAATCATAGAATCACCAAGGTTGGTTAAAAGACCTACAAGATTATCTAGTCCAATTGACTACTGATCACAAATAGTCCTCACTAAACCATGTCCTGCAACACAACATCTAAACGTTCATTGAACAACTCCAGGGTCAGTGATTCCACCAACTCCCTGGGCAGACAGTTACAAAGTATCACTGCTCTTTTGGAGAAGAAATTTTTCCTAATATCCAACGTGAACTTCCCTTTATGTGACTTGAGGCCATTGCCTCTCGTCCTATCTCTACTTGATATTTACCTGGATGTCATTTACCTAGACTTGAGCATGGCCTTTGACACGGTCCCCTACCACATCCTTATCTCCAAATTGGAGGGATGTGGATTTGATGGGTGGACCACTCGATAGATAAGAAACTGGTTGAAAGGCCGCAGACAGAGGGCTGTCATTAATGGTTCTGTGACCAGGTGAAGGCCGGTAACGAACGGTGTCCCCCAGGCGTTTGTCTTGGGACCAGTGCTCTTTAACATCTTTATCAATGACATCAATGACAGAATCGAGTGCACCCTCAGCAAGTTTGCTGATGACACCAAGCTGAGTGGTGCGGTTGACATGGTAGAAGGATGGGATGCCATTCAGAAGGACCTGAACAGGCTTGTAAGGTGGGCCTGGGTAAAACTGCTGAGGTTCAACACAGCAAAGTGCAGAGTTTTACTCTTGGGCTGGAGAAATCCCAGGCATCCACACAGACTGGGAGGAGCAGTCCTTGAGAGCAGCCCTGCAGAGAAAGACCTAGGGGTCCTGATGGATGAAAAGCTTAACATGAGCCAGCAGTGTGCTCTTGCAGCTTGGAAGGTAAATGGTACCCTGGGCTCCATCAGAAGAGCGGTGGCCAGCAGGGACAGGGAGGTGATTGTCCCCCTCTACTCTGCTCTTGTGAGGCCCCATCCGGAGTACTGTATCCAGGTCTGGAGCCCCCAGTACAAGAAAGACAGAGAGCTGTTGGAGAGGGTCCAGAGGAGAGCCACGAAGATGATCAGGGGACAGGAGCACCTCCCCTATGAGGACAGGCTGAGGAAGCTGGGCTTGTTCATCCTGGAGAAAAGAAGGCTGTGGGGTGACCTCACTGCAGCCTTCCAGTACCTAACGGGAGCCTACAAACAGGAGGGGAATCAAATCTTTGAAAAGGTTGACAACTGCAGGACAAGGGGAAATGGTTTGAAGTTGAGGGAGGGGAAATTTAGGTTGGATGTCAGGGGGAAATTCTTTACAGAGGGAGTGGTAAGGTGCTCGAACAGGCTGCCCAGAGAGGTTGTAGATGCCCCATCCCTGGAGGTGTTCAAGGCCAGATTGGATGTGGCCCTGGGCAGCCTGGTCTAGTATTGAATTAAATGGAAGTTGGTGTCCCTGCATGTGGCAGAGGGGTTGGAGATTCGTGATCCTTGAGGTCCCTTCCAACCCTGGCTATTCTGTGATTCTGTGATTCTGTAGTTGTGTGGGAGAAGAGGCTTCCCTCCAGCTCATTGCAACCTCCTTTCAGATAGTTATAGAGAGTGATAAGGTCTCCTCTGAGCCTCCTCTTCTCCAGACTGAACAATCCCAGCTCCCTCAGCCAGCCACCATAAGACTTGCACTCTGGACCCCTCACAGTTTCTTTGCTCTTCTCTGGATCCACTCCATGGTCTCAATCTCTTTCCTGTAGTGAGGGGCCCAAAACTGAACACAGTACTCAAGGTGCAGACTCACCAAGGCTGGATACCAGTTTTCTGCTCCTGCTGGCAACTCTATTTCTGATTCAAGCCAGGATGCAATTGGCCTTCTTGGCCACCTGGGCATGCTTCTGGCTCATCCGAGGATCAACCAACACCACCAGGCCTGTTTCCACACAGAGGAAACTTGTTCCATCAAGCATTCCAGCTTGCAGTAGCTGTTGGTTTTGGATTGCTCTTGCAGTTCATCTCACAGCATTTCACAGCACTGCAGAAAAGTTGAGATGGGAAAAGACTTCTGTAGATAGTCCTGTCCACCCCCACTGCTCAAAGCAACTTCACCCAGGGCTGAGTCTAGATTGGTGTTGACTATCTCCAGTAGATGGAAACTCCACAGTCTCCTTGGACATCCTGTGCCAGTGCTTGACTGCTTTTACTGGGAAGAAAGATTTCTTGTCATAAAAGACTTTGTTTCAGTGGAACTGCCATTGTTCCAGGTTGTGCCCATTGCCTCTTGACCTGTCACAAGACAGCACTGAGAAAAGCCCTGCACTGTCTTCTCAACAGAAGCTATCTATACACATTGCTAAGATCCTTGGAGCCCTCCCTTCTTGAAGCCAAGCATTCCCCCTTTTCTTGGCCTATCTTTGTATAGCAGATGGGACAAGCCCTTAACAATCTTCATAGCCCTTTGCAGGACTCACTTCAGTACATCCATATCTCTCTTGTATTAGCAGCTCATTGCTGGTTGCAGCATGCCAGGCATGTCTTACTAGGGCTGAGCAGAGGGGAAGGACCACAGATCTACTGGTAAAACTTTGTCTAAGGCAGACCAAGAGGCTGATTGCTTCTCTTGCCACAAGGGCAAATTGCTTGCTCATGTTCAGCTTGGTGTCCACCTGAATTGGTGTGGAGGAACAGACAACTACAAGGAAAACACATACACTAGTTGCTCAAAATTCTTCTGTTGTTTCACTTAGAAATAGCTGTTCCTCACAGGAATGTTTCTGGTATGTTTTTCTTTTTCTTTTTCTTTTTCTTTTTCTTTTTCTTTTTCTTTTTCTTTTTCTTTTTCTTTTTCTTTTTCTTTTTCTTTTTCTTTTTCTTTTTCTTTTTCTTTTTCTTTTTTTTCTTTTTCTTTTTCTTTTTCTCTTTTTCTCTTTTTCTTTCATAGAACTCTGTATGTCGGACATACAGAGGAATTTGGGTGAGCCCTGCTTGTGTAAAGATGGAAATACTGGGTCTACCATTATTAAAACCAGTTGTGAAAAATGTGGTAAATTATTGATGGTTATGGGAAAATGAAAATGGGGATCTCAGTGACTGACTGGCTTAGAGAAGAAAGTGATAGACTACTCCAATTGAGCAATGACAATAATCTGATTTTCACGTCTGGTAAAGAGAACCAAGGAAAATCTTACAGAAATATTAAAATTATCACTAAGTTCTGATGTGACATTTTATCTTGCATCTTATTGATGCAACAATTGAAACCTAAATTGGGCCACTGATGAATTTCAGTAATAACAGTAGGTATCCTTATTATTCAGTGTGAATTCAGCAGATATTCTCTAAAAGAAACTGGCTGTTTAAAATCCTTTTCCACAGTCTCCTTCCATTACACATATGTACACATGTATTTATGATTGGCATGGAGTTAACTAGGTCAATCTATGCCCGTGACGGGGGGGCAGTAGGCCCCAGGGCCCCTGCAGCCCCACAAAATGGGGAGGAAAAGGGAAAAGGGATAGGGAGATGGGAGTTGAGCTCAAGGAAGGAAAAAAAAACAGCGGCAATGATCGATGGAGGAAAACTTATTTTACAGACTATGATATCAGAATGCAAGATAACACAATATAATACAATCTAATTGAAATTGAGATTAATAAATCAAATAAAATAGGAGAGAGAGGGAGTTCCTGAGACCGAATCAAACCTGAAAAGCTTGGAACAGCTAGGAAAGCACCCTCCAGCACCCACTGCCAGGCAGTAAGAGACCGCTCCACCAGGGGAAGGGCCAGATCCCATGACTTCTGTGATGTACAGGGACAGGTACCTGGAATTGGAGCATTAACACTTTAATTCCCAGTGCACTACATGATGTTTTGATGTGGAATACTGAAAACCAAAAAACACAAAACCGTGACATTGCAGCCCTTATTCTAATCACTACGTCATGCTTAATATATATACATATATATAGAAACAAACAATGATTAAAATGCACTACACAACACGTCTATATACATATATATACATAGAATTACTGACTGCACTCCCCCAGTATCAAGTTTCCTTGTGGTACACAATGAACATCCCCGTTTTTCTGCATCACCCACCAAGTGGACGCAGGTCCCTGGGCAAAAACAGTACCATGGAGAGGTTTGCCATTTCCAGAAGCTGGAAGGACCCAAACTGCTTTTCCCAACATACTCTTTACATATACTACAGGTACTTTATCTCCCTCTATGGTATGTAGGGAGCTGGACTGGGTTGGACCATCACGATTGATAGATCCTCTGGTATTGACTAACCAGGTGGCTTCTGCCAAATGCTTCTCCCAGTGCTTAAATGTTCCGCCACTCATTGCCTTCAGCATAGTTTTTAACAACCCATTGTATCATTCAATTTTACCAGAGGCTGGTGCATGATAGAGTTTATGATAAATCCACTCAATGCCCAAGTATTTACAAAAGAATTTTTGAAATGGTTCCCATCATCTGACTCAGTTCTTTCTGGGGTGCCATGTTGCCATAGGACTTGTTTCTCAAGATCCAATATGGTGATTTGGGCAATAGCATGGGGTACTGCATATGTTTCAAGCCACCCAGTGGTTGCCTCCACCATAGTAAGCACATAACATTTACCACTGCGAGATTGTGGCAAGGTGATATAATCAACCTGCCATGCCTCCCCATATTTATACTTTAGCCATTGCCCTTCCCCCCAGAGTGGTTTCATCCTCTTGGCTTGTTTAATTATGGCACAGTTTCACAGTCATGAATAACCTGTGCAATAGCATCCATAGTTAAGTCCACCCCTCGGTTGCTAGCCCACTTATATGTCGCGTCTCTTCCTTGATGGTCCAAAGTCTCATGGGTCCACCGAGCTAGAAATAATTCACCCGTGTTCTGCCAGTCCAGATCTGTTTGAGCCACCTCAATTTTGGCAGCTCAATCTACCTAATGGTTATTTTCTTGTTCTTCAGTAGCCCGACTCTTGGGCACACAAGCATCTACATGACGTACCTTTACAACCATATCCTTTATTCAGGCAGCAATGTCTTTCCACAGTTCAGCAGCCCAAATAGGTTTACCCCTCCAATAAGGCATTTGCCACCATCCATGAGTCAGTATAAAGATCAAGCATTGGTCACCTCTCCCGTTCAGAAACATCCAAGGCCAGTTGGAGACCCTTTACCTCTGCAAATTGGCTAGATTTTCCTTTCCCTTCAGTTCGTTAGACAAAATCATTGCAAGGGAAATGTGATGAATCTATTGATAGAGGGAGTGATATGTAACAGCAGCTGAAATATAAATGACTGTCAGGTCACAGACCTAGGGGATGTGCTATAAATCATGGGAAACTTGAGACAGTCAGCTGCAACTCAGTCTATGACCTCAAGCAGCAGGATAGCTAAGTCCTGCTGCACTTGATGAATAACGCAATGCTCCTTTGCTGCATGCTCCTTGTAAATGTATATCAAATACAGGATGAGCAGCATGACTGGTGCTAAGCCTGTGGAGAGGGGGAACAGCCCAGTAACAATCAGGAAAAGGAGCATCCTGTTATTTAGTCATCAGCATGCTGAGAAGGCACAGAGGAAGGCAACTGCTCTTTGAGTGAATCAATCCTAAAGGAGGTAGATATGATACCAAGTTATGACTGAAGAGATCTGCTCCAGGTCTTTTAACTGGGTTGTGAATGACTGAAATTACTATGAAGATAGAAAGGCATTCAAGGCCATTTTGCTGGTTGTGTGTATTTCCTTTTTGTATTTTATAATATCTTCAGAAGAAATCAGCTTCCCCACTGTCCTGGTTTCATGGAATCATAGAATGGCTTGGGTTGGAAGGGATCTTAAAGATCACGCAGTTACAGATCCCAGCTGTGGGCCTACCAACCACTATGTTAGGCTGCTCAGATTTCTGCTGCGATTTTCTTCAGTGTCTGCCATAAAGCTGTATTTTGACTTCAGGAGAAATAGTTGATTACATACTGATGTTTTAGTTGTTGCTGAGCAGTGCAGAGGGGTACCACTGTGTGGAGGGCATCGGTTGGCAAGCGGTGTGCAATTTCTTGGTGCATCATTTGTTTTGTAAATATATATATGTGTGTGTGTGTGTGTATAATTATCGTTACTATAGTTTCTCTCTTCCATTTCTTTCTCAGAAAACAGTTTTTATCTCCTTTTTTTGAGTTCCACCTTTTTTTCCCAGTACTTGCCCTCATCCCACTGGGTGGGACAGGGAGTGAATGAAGGGCTGTGTGCTTTTTAACTGCTTTCTGGGTTAAACCATAACATCCAGAATCTGTGAGAGGGAGGAGTCTGTGGTTTTGATTGATCCTGCCAGTGGTCTGCGTAGAAGAACAAATTGCTGGTAATTACAGAGACCGAGTATATCCACGGAAGGAGCTGAGACTGTCAGTCCTACAACAGCAAAATAGAAAATAATGTGCAGACCAGATTCCTAATAACGGTCAAAATGTTAAGGTCAACAAAGTTGTAGACAGTATGTACAAATGGAAACTGATCTTGTTGACGTCAGTGCAAGTACAGAACAGCCCAACTCTAGTTAGTGGACTCCAACTGCTTTACAAAGCAAAATAAAGGCAAAAAAAAGTTCAGCCCAAGTGTATTGCAGTGGATTCTTCTATCATCAGAGTATGTGTGTCATTCAGCTCTTCTACAAGGCACTGCAAACTGTAGCTGAACTCGTGATCATTACTTTCCTTTCTTCCTCTAGCTGTCACAGTTAAAAACACTTCAGTGCTAGTAATTTTATTTTACCATTCTATTTGGCACTGCCCCAGTGTACAAAAAGGAAGTAACATCAAGACTGAAAGTCAAGAATAAAATTCTCTTAAATAGAATGCTTAGTAGCATATATTCTGGTAATGGACTTGCTGTGGTACTGACATTGTCAATTGAAATACTGATGTGAGTACAAGAATATAGACTGAAGGTTTGTATTTTTTTTCAGTGTAATGAGAAATACCTTAACGTATGATCTGAAAAGAAGAAAATGTTATAGGCCTAGACCTTAACGTATGATCTGAAAGGAAGAAAATGTTATAGGCCTAGGGTCTGATACAGTTCGCTGGATTCTGTTCTTTCTTACATCAATTTAAATGAAATCTGTTGACCTTAAATCCATGCCAGTAAATGGAATCAAAACCTTTTCCATTTTTCTGGTGTACTTAGTGTTTAACTATCTACAGGAAATGAATGCTAGATGTGAGCATGAAAATCTCTTTAGGTGGAAGTTATCACTAGGTGAACAATAGCTCTGATATTCCTTTTGGAACAGCTCTAGCTTTTATTGATGTCAGTGCTAGCACTACTTTGGTTGTTGTGGCGAGTAGGATTGTAGTGAATTTCTGTAATGTAAAACAATACTGAACAAGTATTGTCACATAAATTATATTGTTACTAGCACAGATGTTCTTAACATTAGAAAATTGCTTGTATGAGAAATAAGCAGCAAATTATATGATACAACGTAAAGTCTCATATCCACAGGCTTGGGAATGATGCATATCTTAAGATCTGCGGCCACCAGCATTAATGACATATGCAATATCAATGGAAAATCAATGTTTTCTGAAAACAGAGGAAATACATTTCCAGAAAGTCTTTGTTTTCAAATAACCTGATATAAGTGCTTATAGCATCTCTTCAAGCAAATCAGTACAAACTTCTGAGAAATATTTCTGCATTTCTTTTGTTTGCAAGCCTTCTGGTGAGTTACCTTCAAGAAGGGACATAGTAACTTTAATAAAATTAAGGAAAGATGAAGGGAAAGAATCAAAGAGGAAATTTGTTAGGTGATGTGGACACTGTCACATCAATGGGAATTCACACAGTGCATTGCAAGAGAAGCACAGTTGCAAGTCTGAATCTACCCTCATACCAGATATACACATGGATACACCTCTGATGTGCTCATTTCTTCCATGCTCCATCTGTATTTCTCCCTAAACTTTAAGGGTAGCCAGAGGAAATTCTAACATATTTTACTGTCTTAGTAGATTGAAATGTATGGGGAAGGATGAAGGTAGTAAACCTGTTCTGTATAATGCGAGGAGCCATTCTTGGGCACTGAAATTTTACTGACCATGCAGTTTAGCTGTCTGTATGTTCCCAACAGAGCTACAACTCTCCCAAGCCTTTGCTGAGGTTTGAGTTAGAGGCTGCAAGGACCAAGCACCTTTCCAAATGGCACTTTAAATGCAATCACATTCTTTCTGAGGATAAGATAAATAATGTAAACATGGGTTAGTCTGTACCATTTAGCATCATTTTCTGCAATCATGTTTAGTTTCCACAAACACTTTTAATCTCTGGTGGAGGTGTTACAATATGTGTGCAATAATGTTTTTCTCTTCACTTGAGCCAGGAAGAATAACATGTCTCTACTTTCCTGGCCAGAGCTAAATATTCACAGGTTGCTTTATCTCTAGGTAATTTAAACTTTTGCTTATTATCATACTTTCTATATTTCTGCAATAGAGTGGAGGTAATTCAAGTAAAAAATATATATTTATTAAAAAGTTTGGAAAAGGTGACTTAAACAAAATAAAATTAACTCTGTACATGCTGTGATACATGCTGAGTTACTACATTACAACATCTGTAATGTAGTGACACTTGGCAGTGACACTTATCATTCACAGTATGCTTTAAGATCTGAGCAAAACAGCTACACGTTGTCACTCTGAATGTCTCCTTCTAAAATAATTACAGTCATATAGTATATCAAAGTAGCTAAGTGAATTTATACAGTAAGGTGGCAGAATAGCTAGGCAAGCAACTGTAGAGGCTAACACTTAAAGTTGCTACTCGTATCTGCTGATGGAATCTGTCACACAAAAGACTGGCTCAAAAATTTTCTGTAAGTTGCAAAGCCATGAAAAAGAATATTGCCTCTTGACTTTTAAAGAAAGCAGTCAGTAACCTAAAGCATAAGGTTACTCATGGAAGCACAGATTGCATATTCAATTGAGATAGAATATGAAAAACAGTTTTATTTACAGAGCAGCACATTTTGCTGTGTCATCTTCTAGTACTACTTTATTTTTTTCTCCAAAGGATTTAGCCAATTTTTAGTTTTCTCTTTGGGATGCATGAAACCATCTAAATCTAATTAGCTATTCATATCCTGAATCAGCTGATACCAGAATGACAGAATATTAGGAGAAAAAATAGCCAAAAATTACAGCAATGAAAACCCAATTTAATGAAGATGAGAATCAGATTCATTGTTCATTGTTGTCATATCTGAATTTTGTTCTTTGGAGACAGAATCTTTGCCAGATGCTAAACATAAAATTGTGACATAATGCAATTATGTATGTTTCATCTCTATCTAGTCAATAGCTTTTTCCATAGACTCATAGAAATTAAAGATGGGAAAGAATACACATGCCAAACTGTCCACCCAACAGGGTGCGTTGCTTCCTTGCAGACTATTAATCATGACTTTATCCATTGCATTTTGCATATTTCTTTTAATATAATACATCTTATTGGATATGAAATGAAAAGGTGCAAATGTCTTTTTTCACATATTTTATAAACGCTCTATGCTGATCAGTCTTGAGGACAATAACCAGAAGTATGTTTAATGGTCTAATTGGAAAATCTTAGAAAAAGGGAGAATTGAAATCTTCATGGATTAAGGCGCACAGTGAGAAAAGGAGAACAGAGCATTGAATTCTGCTGGAAGATGACTTTGTATCTTACTTTCACTAATTTAAAATTTAATCATAGGAAATGAACTCCTCCATTTAGCCTTCCAGAATCAGTCACACTAGTCTGAATATTAGAAATACATCTTCTTTAATACAGCTCTAAAATTTATTGCAATGTGAAAAGCAATGCTGTGGGTTTTTTACTTGTTTGTTTTATTATTATTATAAACAAAACATTTGGAAACAGACTTCATAGAAAGGTTATGGAAAGTCAAAGCGGTGTTAATACCTTTTTTTCTTTTTTTTAAGGAATAATCAGTGTGCGATTTTTATCAGCAGCCTTATTTAGCACAAAGATGTAATTGAATTTCAACTGACTAATTTCACTTTCTTTTTGTTTAGTGTGAAAATTTCCCCAAGCCAAACTTCTTTCTGTGTGTGTTTACACATTTTTTAAACAAAAGTTCTCAAGAAGCATCCTAACACCCTCAAAGTGAATGTGTTGCTATTAAAATCTTATTTCACATCATCCTGTGTCCATTCTAGATGATTTACTAATTTTTTTTAAGTCAACAGAGCAGAAAAAAGCTTTATTACAGGTATTTGTTTAACTTAACTGATTGTGGTACCTCAATAGGAATTCCACAGTGTCTTTTAGTTTTCATGATGTGGGCAAGAGAGCAGTAAAATTGCATCTGGAAGCTATTTCAATTCAAATTTAAACTAAGGGACTTAGGAAATGGAGCAGACACTGCAATAAAGGAAGAAACCCAAAAATATTAAAGAATAAAAAACCAGAAGTCATAATAATAATATTTTTTTTATCTTTTATAAGAGCTTTTAATTAAGAATAGAATCTTAAGAAATGTGAATAAGTAGATTGATTCCCTCTGCATTGTATGTCCCAAAGATCTACAAAATTGCGTAAAATTAGGCAAAGGCTGATCCTTTCTGCAGGAGAATTGACTTTTCTGGCCAAACCTAATTGCTAACAAGATCCTTGGCTGTTGCTGTAACTCACAGTAAGAAAACAGTAAAAGCAAGTCACCTCCACAACTTCCTCTCCTTACATTGTTAACCAGGGTAGAAAACCAGGAAAGAATGAAAGAACTGAGTAACTGGGAAGACAGTAATTCTCACTGTGTCTACTTATTTATTTTCCACTTCTGAAGAAAAAGCCATTTAGAAACCTTGAGCAGCTCTCAAGATGTACAGCTGGCAGGGACAGAATTTGCTGGTATGGATTGATATACATGTACTTGTCCAGTTCATGAGGAAACAGAAGAAACATGCACTTTTGCAGGTGTAAATTTTGTGTGCTTCACCCTCTCTTAGTCTTTGGAGTTGCTTTACAATAAAGGATATGTAAAACTGCACAGGTAGTGTTTAGCTATGTACCAGGGGACAACTATAACATTCTTAAGTGCCAAAAATGTGGTGATATAAAATGCTTTCAGATACTCGTTCAAAGAAACTCAACCACATGTTTAAATTTTGTTAGTGTTAAGGGCAGTCTAGTCTATGTTTTGCTAAACAGGGATTGAAAATATGAGTCTACAGTTCTAAGTAGTTCTAAGTAGTCTATGAGAAAATCTGGAGATTCTAGCTAAGAACTAAAACTATACTGAGCTCATGAAAGAAAAAGATATTCTTATCCCAGTTAAATCAATTCTTTATAATAGGTGACTCAGAAGCTCTTATTCACATTTGCTGCAGCTGTATCCTGTACCTCAAAACATTTCAGAGGAAAAAGTGAGAAACATGACTAAATGAAATGAAATGATGCTTTTTGTAATTATTTATTTATTTATTTATTTTAAGAGAAAGAACATAACATGAAATTTCCAATTACTTTTTTGGAAACAAAAGGTGAATGAGGTGAATTCTCAGAAGACAGGACACAAGGACTGAAAGCAGATGTAAACAGAGCAAATCAAAACGAATTAAACACAGCAGCAGTCATGGAAACATGGAAAGTGACTTGCCCACATCCTTTTTCTAAAAGCAAGTATTTACAAAAAGGCTCCTTGGCAAATACAGGACAGTACTGAAATGTTGGTATAGCTGTTTGAACCATCAATTATACGAATGAGAGACAGTGGTCTCATTAAGTATGCAGTGTGGAGATCTATCCAGTGAAGATTCTCCTTTTTCCTTTAAGACTTCCTATAGCACTTTAATTGCAATGTAAAGAAAAGCAACATCTATCTTTCTTTGCAAATAGTACCTGGAAGAAAAAAAAAAAAAAAGAAGGGATAAAGGAATACAGATGGAGCTTTGTTAAGCATTGCCAATGATTTGAATTTACATATGTGGGAGCGAAGCAATTTGGATGACAAAAATGACCAACAAAATGAACTTAAATGAGAAAAAAGGTAGCAGACTGCGGTCTTAAGCCAGAACGAATCATGCCAGGGTAGTTTTAGATAAACCCTTTCTACATTTCTTGCTTTCTGAACTCCTTTGTCTCAATTCCTGCTCTTGAATATTCTGCTGTTCTGCTGCTGATGTCATTACATAGTTGCTCAGATCTCTGAAAACAAACTCACACAAATACAGGGCCCAAAAGACATAGGAATGGCTCAAAGAAGCTGGACTAAAGGCCTGTCTTGGCATGTGGCACTCTCTAGAGTATAAGGGAATAGCAGGCTTCCCTTAGTTCTCTCAAAAGTATACTGAGTTTGGGCAGTTATGCACGAGCTGTACAGCTATAACAGAGCCTCCAGCAACATACTACTGAAAGTAGGTTACTCTCACAGAAGATGCTTTGCATATACACTCTATTTATTATAGAAACATTTATTATATAGAGACTGCAACAAGTGAATCCTGAACTAAATGAAATGTTTAATGGGGTACCTGTTATGTCAATACTAATTCTTCTTTCTTATGGTTCTGCTTTATGGAAGATGATGAATAAAGTTAGTTATTTTATTTTTTGTTTGTTTGCTTGTTTTGAAACTCTCTTTGACTATTCTCACAAATGCAGATTGTTATCCCAGTCCTACAAATCTTGACTTACTGTTTGATGATAATTCCTCACTGTACTATATGACCAACTCACTTGATCACTTATAACCCAATTTTCAGAGCTTAATGGATTTTCAATATTTTTGTCTCAGAGCTAACAGAAACATATATTTCTATAAGGAGATGTTGTATATATATCTTTATTAAAAATGCTCATACATTTTTAAATGATATTGGAATAAAGAGTTTTGAGTGTCTAATCTCTTAAAAATTACCATAAATTTGTACACTACAATTTTTAGCTAATAGCAGAGTCTCGATGTATAAATCCCTTTACAAATACACAGTAAAAGATGTGACAAGCACATTTTCGTACTAAATTACTATATCAGAGGCAAAGAAAGAAGCTGTAATGGATCCAATAGATGTATCTGCTGTAAAACGAAAGAAAGTCACAGCTCAGGTTCAAATTTTTTAATTCTCTTTGTTAGCTATTAACTCTCTCTTTGTTCTGTTCTGGGCCATTTTGTCTACAGTGCTTGACTACAAAGGTTTTGGGGACAGTTCATGCTTCTGACATAGGACTGGTATGGGCTTTCTATCAGCAAGCTTTGTACCTTGGAGGTCCCCTGAATGTATTGGCGCCATCCCCGCCAGGAAAGGTAGCACAATGCCTCACTTACATGTTGGGCTGCAACACAACCTTCACTTTTGTCATGGACTGCTAATTGAAAACCCACTCAAGATAAAGGAACTGTATCTTTTAATTGCAAGAGTTTGGATCTGATTTATGGACTGCTATGGGAGTCCCATGTCAGCGACAATTTTGGCAACCGGACAGTATGAACAATTTAACTACGGAGACAAGGTACACTGTTTGGCTTTGTTCCACCATTGGAATAGAGACCCAGCCCATGGATTCAGGTAGGCCATACCATGAAGGTTCAGGCTTCTGGGCTGGTTTTGTGTTTAATGGGGTAGTTTTCTAGCTCTTTCAGTAGATAATTATGGGTATATTTCAACTGATTTCAAATAGGAAGGCATATGTTTACATACCTTGCTGACTCAGTGTTCCGCGTCTGAATTTCTCATGACTAGGTCCTTCTACCATCACTAGATGTCGTGACTCATCCATGATATACCTGGGTTTCTGCCCCAGAGCTGAATAACCCTCCCTGTCATTAATAAAGACATTTCAGTGCATCATGATGTTATCTTACTGCAGCTTTTCTGTTAACTGTCAACCCAGAATTTTGCAAGGAAGCAAGTGAATTCACACAGTGTCTTCCTGGTAGATTTACATTTAGGTGCTCAGTGACTGTAAGCTTTAGAACAACCTTTCTGTATCTGTAAGTTTGTTTTATTTTATAGGGTGTAATTAGCACAGTCCAGTGTTTTTAGCAGCTTGGCTTCGTGAAACTGCATGCTTATTAATGCAATTGCTACACTGGGAGATATTCTACACAGTCCATTTGACACTGATGAGTTTCCTTTGATCTCATTTGTATTAACCACCACTACTTTCTCTCTTAATCAGTTTTTCTCAATCTTTAAATTCCCCGGTGCCCCAGATATGCTTGTTGCACTCAAGACTTTAATGCTGATCTGGAGATCCAAACTCCACTGGAAAAACTGAGCTTGGAGGACATGGGTGTTATGACAGCCAGTTAAAACAATTTGTTAAATATTTTTGCTATTCTGATGTTCAGATATTCATGTTATTAATTATTATTAACTTCATGCATCCCTCCTAGGTGGTCTGAGAGGAATTTGCTCTCAGTCTTTTTTTTCTGTGTGTGCTCTGAGCGAACTACAGATAGCTTATATAACACTATGGCATTGACAGGTTATTTAGGATGAAGCAGGCAGTTATGAAACAACCAGTTGGAAATTGATTGAATAATAGCTTTTATTGGTTTAAATGGATTGCATTTTTATTGATTTAGATTGATTGCATAATAGCTTTTATCAATAGCTTTAAAATTTCAAGTAGACTCTACTGAGCTTTCTTTCAGACATTTGGTTGAGTTTGAGAAGAACATCTTCATGAACAAATTGAAGGTCTCACTTTTCAAATCTTTTCAGGCTCTTGTTAGCATACTTTGAAATAGCTTAGTAAAATTTAAACTGCTAGGAAGATGCAATGACTATCTCTGTATCCCAACTTTATACTGTTTTTGCTTATTGTGTTGTAATTGGGCTAAAAATAGTATGTAAGTATAATACATTTTTCTCTTTAATATTCAAATTATCAGGCTTTTCACTCCAGAAATAACATTAGTCATTACAACAGAAATAGAATATTTTTAAAAGATTTTAAGGTGAGAATAACATTTCTTCACTTAAGAAAATGCTGAAGTAAAGCATTTTGAAATATTTTTTACATCTGAAATCACTCATCAAATGTGAACAATGTTTATCAGTCCATGGAAACAGGTCCAAAGGAGGACCTATGATGATAGGGCTGGAATACCTCTCTTGTGAAGACAGGCTGAGGGAGCTGGGCTTGTTCACTGTGGAGAAGAGAAGGCTCAAGGGAGATAAGATAGCAATCTTCCAATACTCAACGGGAGCTTATTAGTAGAAGGAAACTTTTTACATGTGTGGATAGTGATAGGCCAAGGGGGAATTATTTTGAACTAAAAGAGGAGAGATTTAGAGTAGAAGTTGGGGGAAAATTTTCACTCAGAGCATGGTGAAGTGCTAGCAGAGGCTGCCCAGAGAAGCTGTGGATGCTGCATCCCTGAAAGTGCTCATGGTCAGCGTGGATGGGGCTCTGAGTAACCTGATCTGGAGCCTGATACAGTGGTTGGCAACCCTGCCTGTGGCAGTGGGGTAGGAACTAGATGATCTTTGAAGTCCTTTCCAACACAAGTCATCCTATGATTCTATGAAAATGCATTGTTAATCAAATAAACTGTACCTATGTTATTCTTCTAGTGATACTTTCCGACTCCAGTTGTGAGCACTGACAGGAAATCTGTTTCTGCTCTTTGTTCATTGTAATAACCATACTAGCATCTTCCATTGTTACTTGGGCTTTGGGGATTTGTGGTAACACAAACACTGCTAACTGTGTGTGAATTTTTGATCTAATTTCAGAGCTAATTGGCATCTGGATAAAGGAGTCTAAAATACCAAGGCACAACATTCTATTTGTCTCTGCCCATCAGCAGGAATATATTTTCTTCAGGAAAATGGTCACCAATCTGCTGTGTCTTTCACTGGCACTGGGGGATAGCACACATTACCTTCAGTCCCTGGGCTATCTACAGTCTGTCTGTCTTCCCTTTATTCTTTTGTAAGTGTAAACTACTTCCAATTATTTCTGATCTAAGAATGAATTACTGATATAAGTTAATGAAGAGAATAACATACAGCAAATAAGAAACAGACGATGAGCTTTGGGTACAGATTTTATGAAACATAGATATTTGTGCTGGTGTTTATGCATTCAGGAGCTGAGAGTGTTTCCTCTGTTATATAGAAGATGTATAAGAACTTTGTATGTTTCTGATTGCATTTTCTTGTTGCTTTTACTTTTCTCCTTAAGATCAGCTCTGTGTTCTCTATGCTGAACATCAAACCTCAATACATTTTGATAGCCTAAATATTTGTTTCAGTTAATGAAAATCTCTCATATGGGCTGCTATTTCCTGTTAAAAGTGGGATGCCTTTTGTAACTTGAAGATGGTATTAGATTCTTAATTATATGTTGCTGTGTAACACTACTTAAACAGAACTTGAGAAAGAATTCTTGTGTAGCAAATAAGTGAAATTTAAAGCATGTGTTCCATTTAATTAGACATTTTCTGCTTTAACAGTTGAATTCCCTACCCAAATTTCATTTCCATAATCAAGCCATGTTGACATACTGTTTTTTCATCAAAACAGTCACTGCAACCTTCACTTTCCATAATTCTAGTTACACTAAGATTAATTGAGAGTATTTGCATAATGCCAAAAGACTGTGAAGTTTCACACAAGATGATAGAATGTTCTCTCCCACCTACCCCCAGTTTTAATAGTCTAATCACTAAAGTCAATGAGTAAGATTCAGCACTGGAAACAGAATACTTACTGTGAGCTTTATGAACGGTGATGGAAAATATTGACAGTGTAGTAAGTGCAGTAAAAAATATGTATTTTTATTTGTCCTTTAAAAGGCTGATTTCTCTTTTTGTAGATTCAGATGCATCTACAAACTTCCTCCCCTCTATCATCTTTTCCTACCTCAACCCATTGAGCAGTGCAGAGTAATGGGGAACAGAGACTGTGGACAGTCCATAACTTTGTCTCTGCTGCTCCTCCATGGTCACTCTCTGATCCACATGTCTCCCTCCCATAGGATGCCATCCTTCCACAACTGATCCTGTGGGCTTCCCAAGATCTCTATGAACAACAGTTACAGTATTAATTCTAGAAAGGAATGCAGACAAATAATTCATTGGAAGCTCTCATCGCTCCTAGACAAAGAGAGACCCCTCTGATGGAGAAGTTAGAGAAGGCATTTTTTTCTTCTGATGTTAAGTTGTTGCTGCATTTGAGTGTGTCACACTGCCACATGTCCACAGAGAAAATTGTAGAAATGAGAAGGGTAAGAAATAACAGTGCTTCTTTTAAAACTGAAAATAGATAGATGGCACTGTTATGTATGTGGGAATATTATATAATGTTTCTTTCTGGAGTCAGTGTTAAGCCATATTTTTTCCTCTACCTGAAAGTATCCCACACAAAACAAGTGATGAAACACCCACAACATTCCTAGTATTTTTACTCATGGTATTTGTTTAGTGGAAGAGAAATGTTAAGCTCTGACAGTTTGTTGAAACTTGTGGGGCCACTAGGGAAGTAGTGGAGTCACCATCTCTGGAGTTGCTCAAGAACTGTGGAGATGTGGCACTGAGAGACATAGCTTAGTGCGAATGGTGGAGTGGGTTGATGGTTGGACTTGATCTTAGAGGTCTTTTCCAACCTCTGATTCTATGATTCTATTAAATGGTTGTTGCCATTAATAACTCTATCTTTCCTCCTGGCCATGCATGCTGGTGTGACCTTGGGAGCCATACAGCTCAGGATGTGAAGTACAAGGCCATCTATACCAAGAATAAGAAAATTATTCAACTAGAAATTATTTTTTTCCATGGCTTTCACTATTGCTGCTGTTGGCTTTGTTGTTGTTTTTTTGTTTTGTTTTTCTTTTTTTTATTTTTTTTTTTCTGAAGACAAGACAGATGATGCAAGATATAATGTAAATCAATGAAATGCTAGGAGAGAGCTTCATGTATATATATGTGACAGGCACTGTACTTCTCAGTCACCAGTTATTCAAAAACAATCTGATATCTCTTAGACTTTCAAAAGTCCTCCTCACCACTGCACAATTGAAGCACTTTGATACAGTTTGAAATGTGAAACTTTCAGTTTCTTGTTAGAGGTTAAAACTGCTGAAGGAGAAGTACTACTAGAATGGAGGAACTAGAACAGAAAAAAGTGAAGAACCATGTCCCCAGTGAGACATTTTGATCAGCAAATATCATGGCTAGAAGACAGGCTGATAAATTTTCTCTTCTCCCAGGTACCTAGCAATAGTATAAGAGGAAAGTGCTTTAAGTTGTATAAGAGGAGGTTCAGATTGGATATTAGGAAGAATTCCTTCTTACAAGGAGTAGTGAGACATTGAAACAAGCTGCTCAGGGAGATATAGAGGTGTTTAAGGAAAGGTTAGATGTCACATTGAGTGACGTGGGTCAGTAGGCATGGAGACAGGTTGATGGTTGGATTAGATGATGTTAGTGGTTTCCAACCTTAATGATTCTGTGATTCTATGACTTTTTCTCCCAGTTTTGGCACTATTATAAACAACAATTTGCAGATCTGTCATTCAACAAACTGAACCTTAACTCTACATCTTCTTGCCTTATTACAGGGTCTCAACATCCTTCACATTGTTCATGGGATCTTAAACTTGTTAGTAGGGGGAAAGGTGCCTGGCTAATACTTCACTAGAAAATTAGTTTGTAGACTAATATCTGAGATAACCTAGATGAGGAGATGTGGATGTATTCGTGTCTATTGTAGTGTTACATAGTACAAAATGTTGCATTTACTTTTCTTAGACCCTAGAGAGTTGGCTAATGCTGTTGAGAATTCTTAACTACTCTAAAAGCTGATGCATAATCCTCCTTAGTCAAAGCTTATAGAAAAAATGCAATTGCACACAACTTCCTTCTTTTTTGTTTAACAGTAGAATGGGCATCACAGGACATTCCATAGCAAAGTTACTTCACTGTCATAGTCTAATAAGCAGTGCTATTTGATAAATGACTACCTGCTCACTCCACATAAACACCTCTCTGCAATAAGCCTTTTGCTTTCTGTTCTGCCCCTACGTGGCTATGCCAGTATTATTTTCTTCTCAGAATCTGTGCCAGGATTGTGCGTCATTACTGTACTTCAGCCTGATATATATTGAAATTGTTTCAATTTCCTGTTGAAAAGAATGAAAAGAGAAAAGATCATTTTTAACAAAATAGGTGTTAGTATCATTTGGTACATACATGTTGGGACAAAGCCTAGGTACTGAGTTAATAGTAACACAAGAACAGTGTAACTTGATAAAAGACCTGTATGCTCTTGAGTACCTCTCTTTGCAATAAGCATATGTGAGCAGGATGGGGGTGCACAAGATGGGAGGGAATGCAGCCAGAATGGCTGACCCAGACAGGCCAAAGGGATATCCCATGTTGTACAGCATCAAATCATGCTCAGTAATAAAAACTAGAGTAAAGAAGAAGGAAGGAGGTAATGTTAAGCATGATAGCACTTGTTTTTCCAAGGTACCATTATGTGTGATGAGCCCTGCTTTCCTGCTAATGAGAAGTAGCAAATGAATTCCTTGTTTAGCTTTGCTTACACCAAGCTTTATCTAGTAAGTTATTGTTATCTCAACCCAGGAGTTCTTGCACTTTTATCTTTCTAGTTCTCTCCCCCATCTCCCCTGGGAAGGGGAGATGCTGCCTGCTGAGGCTAAACTGAAGTACACAGCTTCTCCTTGGCCTTGCTTCCGCTTTCTTTCCTCCATCTTTGCATATAGATAAATCATTTAAGACCAGGGCTTCTTTGCGTGGTTCCTGCCAAAGGTAGCTGCTTATTAAATTGAAAAGCTGGAGGACAAGTTTTGAGATTAAAATAATTCCTGTGTTCCTGTGGCAGTGACTCAGGGATGGTGCCTTGTCTGACCTCTCCCATGATGGATTCATTAATCTCACTGAAGGTGCCAGCAGATCAGTTAACTGCTATTCCTTTTTGGCTGCTCCAGATGGTATTTCTGAGGAAACAGGGAAGATTAGATGGAAGATATGACTTGAATTTCAACAGCACAGTGTATTCAGCTGAAGAAAAACACGGGTGTTACCTTTGTCCATCTCAAAATAGTGCATCAAAAGCATTTGGAGGAACATGCAGACGGTTTCTTGATTGACTGAGACATGACCTTCAGACATAAGGAGAACCCACATTCTCTGCTGGGTTGCACAGAAATTTCATTAGCATTAAAAAGCTTTTTGAAATAACCCACTTAGTTCTTTTGCCCTCTTGGATGAGGAAAAGATGCATAAAATGTTATTAAAGTCCTGCATGGTTAGAGTCAGGATAACTTCAGCGATGATTTGGTACAGCTACATAAGGTCAATCTGACAGAGAGCAAACTTACCCCAGCCCTCAGGGGAGTGTTATTCCTGCATTTCCCATAATACTCATCTGCCTTAAAATACTGTTTTATACAGACTTGAACAGTTCACTGCTTACCATGTATTGCTTCTATAAGTTTATAAGCCTCTTTGGCAACTGCTACCTAATGTGGTGAAAATATGCATTCATAGTTAAGCTAGGGAAATGGGCTTTGTCCAGCAAGAAAAGTTCATGTTTAATTTATATATTTTTTTTCCTATTAATTTTAAAACAGAACCATAAATATGTACGGTGGACTGCTCAAAGTATCATGGATTGGATTACTGCATTGTCTGAACTCGCAGTGTAGAACCAAGAAAAACTGTGAGGGTTATGCTCAAATAAATTTTGTTTCTTCAGTGTAGTAGAAAGGTCATACCTGGCACAAATGAATAGAACAAGCAGGGGCTTTGGAAGGAAAGAAATGCTCTTTTGAACTCCCAACATGAAGAAGCATCATTAAATATTTATTTGTGGAGAGCTTGTGAGGCGACCAATATTCTCATACTAGGGGTTGTGTGATATTGTGTTGTTGTTGTGCTGCTACCTAAAGAAGGATAAGAATCAGGAAACAAATAGTGAGAGATATGGCTATGTAGGGGTCCAGAGTTGGAGTTGCCCCATTATATTCAATTATTTAGCAATGTAGACATAACTTGTTAGAGCCAGTCCATGCCCAAAGGCCAATGGATTGATCAGATGAACACGTGGTGGGGCCCAGAGAGCAGAAGTGACAAAATGAGTGAAGAGGTTGTCTGGAAATAGCTTCATTGTGTCTCAGGCTTGATTTCTGGATGTAATTAATAGCATAAGCTATGGGAGGAGAATAAAAATGGAATCTCTGGAGAGGTCCCAAATGGTGGCTGAAACTATAACGAATAAGAGAAGTTGTAATGGAGTTTGTGGATCAACTATCTCACTGATCTAGTTAAGGGAAGATTCAGAGCCAAGGGTGGAGGAAATAAGCTGAGGATACTACTCACTATAGGGCTGTTTTGGTTATTTTATTCTGGTGTTGACCCTTTGGATTTTTCCTATTATTTTTTTTCCAAAATGCAGCAAAAAGTTGCTCTGTTCTCCTGGAAGGCTGCCCTTAGGCCAGTTTCCCAAGGGCTTCTTTGTCTATGGAAGTGCCAAATAACAAAGCTGCACTTTACAGACCATCTGGGCAAGGACTGAGGTGGAACTTTAAACCATGGCTTCTATTTCCTGAATAAATCCTTGACAATCAAGGAAGACTCATACAGGGATTTCAAGTCTCTGTCTTTCTTTTTCTGGACCTGTTCTTATTTATTTTAGCAATTGAAGTGATGAGAACAAGAAAACCCAAGAATTTTCAAGACTAGACTTCTGTCTTATAAACATATGATTATGGCACTTAATTACTGACCTATAGTATCAGAGCCAATTGGACTCTCACTCATAATTTTACTACTCATCCCACTTTTCCATGTCTGAGGCTGTATGGTTTATTTTACAGTCTACATTGGGATGAGTCATCTCTAAAACTGCCCATTTTTCTTCTTCAGCTGTATCTGAGGGTCTAGTGACTGACTCAGAAGGATGAAAACATCTATGTGAATTTCAGATTAAATGTTCCTCTAGAGTATTGGTTAATCTCTGAAGTCTAGAGTAAAAAAAAAAAAAAAAAAAAGAATAAATGGTAACCAAATTCAACTTTTTTCACAACCAACAGCTTGCATAGCATTTCATTAAACTGGTTAGGTAGTGAGTATGGAATGAATTCCAGTTCTTCAAGATTTCCTCTGAACAAGCAAGTATAGATGAAGAGCCTGTATGTTAAAAAGTAATTATTTCAGCACATTTCAGCTTTAAAGGAAATGCACCTTGCCATTGAATGTCACATTCTGTGAAGTTATTGCTTCAGTAATTTGCATCTAACAATCTTTTAAAGTGGAGCATGCATTGTGAAGAGAAGTGATAACTTTGATTAGAAGAAAAGCTATGGCTGAAAGAAATTAGTTAGCTTATCCCTTTTTAACTTGCCTCTCTGCAAACATAGCCTCTTTTACATCCACCATAGCTGCCACTGCACTTATTTTGTAGGTTTCTTTTCAAAGCAAATGGGTCCTGACTTCTTTTAAGCTAGCAAACTTTATTCCAGTAGACTTTCCATCCAAGATAAAATCTCTATAAGGGTTTGAATTATCTGTGCCTGTATAGGCTGAAATTTTTTTTCACTTGATTGACTACATAGCTTCTCTGAGCAACATAATTCTTTTTTATAAAGGAAGTAAAGCCACAATAAAGTATACACTGATATAATTCATCATATGCCTACTTTTATTATGAAATACATGATTCTTGGTACTGTCTTCCCTGAATTAGAAAAGCCACTTCTACTCTGATTCTAGTATCCACATTACAATTTATGTCCTTAAACTGGTGGTGATATAATTGCATTTGGCATATCTTTCCACTTAATTGCTCCGTATCGACAAACTTTTAGTTTAAACTATGTAATATAAAATGTGGAGACAGCCAGATCAGTATAAATAGCATCAGTAATTCTGATTCCAGAGGCTAGCTTTCTTGAAATTGCCAATAAGACATTCTACTTGACTTTAATTTAATAAGTGTGGGTGGTTTTTTTTTGTGTTGTTTTGTTTATTTGAAATAATTAAAGCAAATTCTAGTTAAACTAGTATACTGATCCTTGAAATAAATAAAAAAAAGAGTGCATATATTTGCTTCACGTGCAACTATGTTATATATATATAATAATATATTAACTATATTGCAAAAGCAGATATAATTGTGAACATTTCAGGTGGTACAACAACATCTTGACAAGCTTGATGGATTTGCTATTCCACTTTAAAAGAGGTTATTCAACTTTTTCAATATGCTTTTAAGGTTTGTCCCAATGGAAATGGTAATACTGAATAGTTGGATAGCAATTCACATACTCAAAGCGCTGCAGAAACATTAACTAATACACTTACATAACATGTAAATAACTATAATACTGGCTGTCAAGGCAATGAAGAAGCTGACAAATGCACTGTGCACAGCTCTGGAATAGATTCTACAGGGAATGAGTGCAATGCCTTACAACAGGGCGAGGTGCAGCCTGCCAGTATGCTCAAGATTTGCATTGTTCTCTTTCAATCACCTGCAATGCTATGTTTAAAGTGTTAATTAGCAGGTAGCAGATGCTGGTCCTTTGCCAGTTCAGCCTTGGAAATGTATTTTGGTCTGTACATCAAAATATAATGGTGTCAGTTCCAGTTTTCTTGTGATTCATTTCCTATTAATTATCTTTAATGTTAAATATACTAAACATTGGGTACAATTTTGGGCACCGATTTCTTGAGAAATTGTTCTTTCAATCTTCCTCTTTTTTCCTCTTGTGTGTTTATTTAAACAAGCTGCTGGCAAGAATGAAAAAAAGGATGGATTTGGTGTCTTGGGTGACAGCAGCCTGTCACTGTCATTTTTAGATGTTAGCTGGTCTGTGGCAATAACAGCAGAATATGGTGACAAGTCTATTGGAGTGCTTGAAACATACATCTGGAGACATAATTCTTTGGACCTTTTTGTTAATTTCTAGTTAAAAAACTGTTGCTTCTGAGGTCTGTTAAACAAACTAAAATCACATTACTGACAGTTTCAGATACATTTTATTTACTATAACTTGAACAGATAACTATTACTTTACCTTCATCCATCACTATACATTACTAGTTATGGCCTTGCCCAATGTAATATTGTGCAATAATAAGCCAATTTGGAGGTGCTAACAGCATTGATTATTACTTTGGTTTTATGCCAAACTGAGAAGAATGAGTCTTTGACCTTCAAGTCCAAGGGAAAGCTTTCTTCTCAGTTTTAATGCTCATCCATAACAACGTAACTTCCTCCATTTATGTGCCATCTTTCAGTATAAACGTTTTAAAGCAGTGTGGATGTGATTGTGCACACTGTGAATGAATAGATCTCTTCACACATGACTGAAATCAATCAGAAGTTGCTGGGAGATGCGCAAGCATTCTGTAGTGACTAGTGTTCTGCAGAGCAATTTGGAGCATGTTGAATCAAGGTTCTTTTGCCTATAAAGAATGACATGGCTTTAAAGATCATCCATTTGGTAGTTCTGGTTATATTGTTTATATAAGCACAGGTACCTAAGGGCAGTCTGGCATTCCTTTAGCAATGTGATGTTGATTCACCTGCTGGAAGCTGGGGTCGAGTTAACAAGTAAGATTTGTAAATATCTGTTAGTAAAAATTCTCACTGCTAGAAACTGGCTATTGCTTCTCCTTGTGATGGTTTTGGTTCCCAATGCAGACCTGAAGAGTTTGTGATTTTGAATGTAGTGAAAATCCATAAGCATGCAGTAGGTAGAGGGTAATAGGAATTTCAGAAAATGGTTGTGCTTAAATATTGTTCCTGAATATTGAATTTCTGCATTTTGTTGGACTCTAGTGATCTGTGAAGGCCCATTATGGGCCTCTATGGGAAGTTGTCCTTTCAATGCTTTTTTTTTCCCCTCAGTGGCTTCTCTGGCTTTGTAAAACCCCAGCTCCTGTCTCAATTTATTGCAGTGCTGTCACCATCATTTCCAATTCCAAAGTGGCACTTGTGTCTGAACAAAATACTCTTTTCAACTGAAATCACTAATAATGGTCTATTTCTAGGTTTTTTTTTTTTTTTTTTTTTTTTTTTTTTTTTTTTTTTTTTTTGTTAAAAACCAGCAGATGTCGTAGTTTCTCCAAAGAGAGCAGGTTTATCCCTAACCCGTGGAAACTGCAGCAATTCCTGGGCATTTCTGTGCAATGTTTTACATAGAAATAATTCTGTGTTTGCAAATTATTGCTGAGCTATGTGCTCTAACCATCTAATATGTCAGCTCCTCTCATTGTTAAGCAGAATACATCAATATATAAGAATATTCACCTGTTTTATTTGCTGAAACATAGGGAAGATATTGCTGTGATGCTAAACATGCAGGACTGTGTGGTACTGTCTCAGGTTGATTACTGCATGGTGATATTTTCTGAATTTTATTGCCATTATCCCTTCATTCAGTCATTTTTAGCAAATGACCTTTTTTTCTGTTACTGCTCAGATATGTTAATGGTTATATGGATGCAAGCTAATTTGACATTGTGCTAAGGAAACTGAGTAAATGCTTTTGTAATGAAAGCATAAAGGTACTGAAACCAGCTGAAATTCATCTTACCTAACTTAACAATTCAGGATTGGATAGTTAGTCTAAGGTAGTACCAGCTGCCTTCTTAAGGGAGAAAAATAAACACTTTAAAAGGCCATTTAAATCTCATCCTGAGTTAGTGTTGGAAAATTGTAATTTCGTGATACCTATATCTTTCAATTAAGGATAGGAGGAGACTAAATGACAGTTTCAACCTACAAAATTAATTTAGAGATGACTGGAAGTAGATAATCTTAATAGACACAGTGAATCCTGCCCTTCTTTTTGCTTTCTTTGTAAAAACAATAAGAAAATTGTTAGTAAATATTTGTTCCATTATACCTACACACATGCTTGTGGGTGTCGCTGGAGCAGCACCTAAGCTCCTGCAAATTATCACCAGCATTTTCTTTGCACTGTCTATGGGCAAGGGGAGGTGATGATGATTCAAATTGTTCAGATGCAGAACTGATGTATAGCAGTTACTTTCCAGTTCTACTCCATTCTGACTGGTGAATAGAGAGCTAATCTCGGGGTATAAAGCTGCTACCCAGGATAGGAGTAATGTCCTCTGTGGAGGCTGGGGAGGTAGGGAAAACAAGAAAAAACGTGAAAGAGAAAATATGTCAGGCAGACATTTTTTTACTCAAAGGATGGTGAGACCCTGTCACAGGCTGCCCAGAGAAGCAGTGGATGCCCCAACTCTGGAGGTGCTCAGGGCCAGGTTGGATGGGCCCTAGGCAGCCTGAGCTGGTGGGGGGCAACCAGCCCATGCAGCGGGTTGGAACTGAGTGATCTTTAAGGTCCTCTTCTACCTAAGCCATTCTGTGGTTCTGTGAAATGTGAGTGGAAGTTGAGCTTTGAACAGACTGCTTGGGAATTTCTCACACAGAAAGCTGACGACACAGCCAAGAACAAAATATAAACCTATTGAATTATCATGGTGAAAAGCTCATCCACAGTGACGCCTTATCCAAGCACACTCCTAAATTTGCGGTAGATAAAAGAAACAAACAAACAAAAGCCACTGCAGATACAATATAGCTAACATTTAATTTATTGAATAACTGTTTAAATTTAGCTTTTGTGGTTAAATTTTACCAAGAGGAAAGAGTGAGATTACTCTTAATATTAAGCACCCAATGCTTAGGCAAGCAGACTGATCTGTGTATCTTGACTCTCCCAGTACTCAGTGCCATCTACCTCCCTTACCTATAAAGACAACTTACGTAAGTAGGAAAAAAAAAAAGATGGAAAACCATGACAAAACTAACAGTATTTATAGAAATCTAAATGTTGAAATAAGCATATGCTTACAGAAATTTATACTTGGGATCAGAAAGAAGTTGGCAATTTGAGCTTGTAGGGAGCTAATTCAGATAAATTGCTGAGATAATAACGAAGATACATGTTTGCAATAAACTGGAATAATGAAGATGCATGCTCTAAAACAGAATGGAATAACAGAAGAGGGTTTCTAGCCTGTGGCATGCTGGGAATTAGGGAAGCTAGAACTGAGCTAAGCTGAGATGTCTTGTTCCTCAAAGAACATCATATGACAGGCAATGATTTCTTGCCATTCACACTTCAGGCAGACATAAAAAAAGAAGGAGGTGTAGGGAGGGGGCAAACTGTGCTCACTCTAAAAAGTCCTGGCACTTTTTCCAATCAGTGCTCAAAATACAGATGTCTGTCTTGGATAAAAAGGAAATCATTTCAGCATGGAAATCAGGAAAATTTGTTGTGAAACAAGTCAGGGAAACAGCTCTATAGAGCTGTATCAGAGGCTCTATACACTGCCTGGCCCTATCAAAACATGTGCAGTATTAAATATAGCTCCACCTGACATTCAGAGTTGCTCACTACTGATGTGGTTCTAGCTGAGAATTGATGGTACTGATGGTGTAGCTTGAGTGAAATGGCAACAGTTAGCATCTTCTTGAAAAAGTCAGCCTATATTAAGTTCACACCACCTTCTGCAAGACCGAGGCTATTTTATAATCTTTTAAATTCAATTTCTGAATTCGTCGATCTGTAAACAGCCCCTCTTGCTTTAGCAGCAGTGGTGAGGAGACAAATACCCGATTCTCAATTTCAACTTCTGAGTGAATGCCACTGACCCAGTTCTACAGATGTGGAAATCAGAGCTGGCTGAAGCTGACCAGTTCAACCAGTCAGTTTGGGATCTTCTGGACTGTCTATGGTTTCAGCAGTGAGATGTCATTTACACTTACAGTTTTGCGCTTGTGTGCTGTGTCGTGTTGGTCGTGCTGGTGAGTAAAGTGTATTTCTCCATTTGGAAACTGATGAAAGCAGGATTGCATCACGGCTTGGTTTGGGATGGAATGGGATGGGATGGGGTCTGTTCCTACTTCTCCATCTCAGCAACTGTGGCTGTGGATAAGGGGAAGGACGGTGGGGAATTAGACAAATAATGATATGTGATGAGTGAGAGCACTTTGCAAGGTGTTGAACATAGAGAAGAAACAGAGCAGAGACTCTACCACAGCAGCTTTGCATCTCCATAGCTGCCACCTCACACACTTTGCTCAGAAATGTAGGACATCAGGAAGCAGAAGGGATCAGGGCCACATCTCTATGTCTGCAGCCTTTCTCTGAGTGCTTGCTTTCCTTTCTCTCTTCTCCCACCAAAACATTTGGTCGTGATTAGTAAAGATAGCTTGCAGGAAATACTGAGACAAAATGTCCCAATTACCCTCACAAAGAAAGGATCCATCTCTGCTGCCAGCAGAAGTTATAGAAAACTTGACCACATGAAAACAAACGGATCTTTTAAATGTCAGTGAGCCAAATACGTACTGATGATATTTTCCTAGACTGACGAAAAAGGAGAGTGGTGTGCTATGGTTTGATATTAGCAGGTCTGGTTTATGTATCACCTCCTACGTTCCTTCTGAAACAACATTGTTAGAAATGTTATTTGCTGAGAGAGGCCTGTTTCGTATGTATTGTTTACAATACTGTAGTTTAAAAATAAATCATTCTCACGTCAGCATTTCTAATTGAGTTGGGCAACTATTACTGACTCCTAAAGTACATCACACCAATCTGGGTGACCTGACAGCACCTGACAGTGGCTCTAAGAAGAGCAGAACCCTATTGTCAATCGCAGAGAGGTGAAGAATTAAATGAAGAATCAGACTGATTGATGAATGCCGCCCACGAGCAAGAACCTGGCAGCAGGTGGAGGCGGTCCTTACAGGTATCTGAACAATGTGTAATACATATCAGAGTTGTTTTTTAAATCTCTTTCTCAAAAAGAAAATGCAACCCCATTTTGGGGCCAAAGGGAAAAGAAAAACCCAAGTATTACTTGAATTCTCATTTATGAAATTTGATGAAGGGCTGAAATTCACTTTTTCTGTTGGATCATTTCTTGGTCTATTTTCTGTCTTTAAAAACACCAATAATACCTCACACTTCTCATTACTTTACAACAGATTATAGCCTGTCTCATTTAAGACAGAACTCTATTTTCACAAACTTTTTGAATCTATCTTTTCTCCTTCAACTCAAACCAAGGTATTTTAAGAGCATTTCATGCCTTTTTTTAGGTAACGAACATTGTTTCACCTCATATAAAACTTGTCTTTCTTCCCATTCCTAAGCATGGACTGATGGAAGCTACTATCAAGAATACATCACAATGTTTTTTTATTATTATTTTTTATTTGTTTTTTTTTTGCAACCTTTTTATTACTGATTATTTCTGTCTGTCTCCACAATCCCCAGTAAAGAACTGGGTGAGAAATTGTTTGGTGAAAATCTTTTTTATCCAAAAAATGTTTATCTCATAAGATCATCTGAGAAAGCAGCTTTTGTGGCAAAGCCTTCGCTGAAAGAGTACTCTGACCTTTGATGGATTTAATTTTCACATCTGGGAGAGCAAGAACACAACTGCAGAGTGTCGAACACCCAAACAAAGAGCTAGAACCTGAGCTCAAGATTGTTCTCTGAATCAAGAGAATCCTTTAACTTTTCCCCTACTGATCACAACATCTCATTAACTAAAGGCTTACTGGCTCTTCTTTTACAAAGAGATTTGCAATAACAATTGTATGCAAATTTGTTTTATGTTTATGATGCTCCAGAGGAATAAACAAGAGGAAGATTTTAGGAAGAAGAAATCCCTTGTATTAGAGCAGATAAAAAGTTTATGTATGTCAACGGTTTACGGGCTGGTTCGGCCCGGTTCTGTGGCTAGAAGGGTGGAGGGATCCGCGGATCCGCGCCCCCGGAAAAGGAAAATAGGGGACCCTGAAATAATTGAAAACAGCGGCAACAATCTGAGGTGAAACAAACTAATTTACTAAATGTGGTATCAGCAGAATTTTATAAGGAGAGAGAGAGAGTTCCTGAGACCGATTCAAACCTGAAAAGCTTGGAACGGCCAGGAAAGCACCCTCCAGCACCCACTGCCAGGCATAAGAGATCGCCCAACCCGGAAGCGCCAGATCCCATGACTTCTGTAATGTATAGGGATAGGTGCCTGGAATTGGAGCATTAACACTTTAACTTCCTGTACACTACATGATGTTTTGATGTGGAATACTGAGAACCAAAAACAAAAAAAACATAAAACCATGACATTCCATCCCTTATTCTACATCACTACATCATGCTTAATTTATGTACGTATATATGAATAAGCGAAAGATGATTAAAATGCAATACACACACGTCAATATACATATACATAGAATTATCGACTGCACTCCCCCAGCATCAAGTTTCCTTGTGGTACACATTGAACATCCCCGTTTTTTTGCATTACCCACCAAATTACCCAGGACCCTGGGCAAAAACAGTACCACAGAGAGGGTTGCCCTTTTCAGAAGCTGGAAGAACCCAAACTGCCTTTCCCAACATGTTCTTTACATGTACAACAGGGACTTTATCTCCGTCTACGGTAAGTAGGGAGCTGGACTGGGTTGGACCATCACGATTGATAGATCCTCTGGTATTGACTAACCAGGTGGCTTCTGCCAAATGCTTCTCCCAGTGCTTAAATGTACCGCCTCCCATTGCTTTCAGCATAATTTTTAACAACCCATTGTATCGTTCAATTTTACCAGAGGCTGGTGCATGGTAGGGAATATGGTAAATACACTCAATGCCATGATCTTTGGCCCAAGTATTTACAAGAGAATTTTTAAAATGAGTCCCATTATCTGACTCAATTCTTTCTGGGGTGCCATGTCACCACAGGACTTGTTTCTCAAGACCTAATATGGTATTTCGGGCGGTAGCATGGGGTACTGCATATGTTTCAAGCCACCCAGTTGTTGCCTCCACCATAGTAAGCACATAACATTTACCACTGCGAGATCGTGGCAAGGTGATATAATCAACCTGCCATGCCTCCCCATATTTATACTTTAGCCATCGCCCTTCCCCCCCAGTGTGGTTTCATCCTTTTGGCTTGTTTGATTATGACACATGTTTCACAGTCATGAATAACCTGTGCAATAGCATCCATAGTTAAGTCCACCCCTCGATCTTTAGCCCATTTATATGTTGCATCTCTCCCTTGATGGCCCGAGGTCTCATGGGCCCATCGAGCTAGAAATAATTCACCCTTGTTCTGACAGTCCAGGTCTATTTGAGCCTCCTCAGTTTTGGCAGCGCGGTCTACCTGATGGTTATTTTGCTGTTCTTCAGTAGCCCAACTCTTGGGCACATGAGCATCTACATGGCGCACCTTTACAACCATATTCTTTATTCGGGCAGCAATATCTTTCCACAATTCAGCAGCCCAAATAGGTTTACTCTTTCTTTGCCAGTTATTTTGCTCCCACTGCTGTAACCATCCCCATCGAGCATTTGCCACCATCCATGAGTCAGTGTAAAGATAAAGCATTGGCCACCTCTCCTGTTCAGCAACATCCAAGGCCAGTTGGACAGCCTTTACCTCTGCAAATTGGCTTGATTCTCCTTTTCCTTCAGTGGCCTCTGCAACTTGTCTTGTGGGGCTCCACACAGCGGCTTTCCATCTGGAATGGTATGCCACATAATATGCAGATGCCACATAGTTATTTCCATCAATGTTTTCAATTGACTATATATACCTATTGCTCCATAGAGCAAAGTGGTGAACTTAATTAAGGCCCAGTATGTTTTTAGCATTAAGGAAGAAGAAACAGTGGCATGCAGCCCCTTAAAAGGCAGTTTCAGTAGAGAAAGCATTTTTTTTCTTTTACAGAAGCAAGATAGCAAGGCTCAAAGTTTACAAATATCCTAGAGTATTGGCAGTCCGCCTGGACTTTTCAAGGTCACGCTTTCAGACAGTACTGATGAAACAGATAAACTTTCCCAATGAAGCTGTCTGAGAGCAGAGAGAGAGATTTGTTCAAAAAGCTAAAAAGCAACTGTTGCCTGCATTCTCCACCAAGAATGTCAACGGTTTACGGGCTGGTTCGGCCCGGTTCCGTGACTAGAAGGGTGGAGGGATCCGCAGATCCGCGCCCCCGGAAAAGGAAAATAGGGGACCCCGAAATAATTGAAAACAGCGGCAACAATCTGAGGTGAAACAAACTAATTTACTAAATATGGTATCAGCAGAATTTTATAAGGAGAGAGAGAGAGTTCCTGAGACCGATTCAAACCTGAAAAGCTTGGAACGGCCAGGAAAGCACCCTCCAGCACCCACTGCCAGGCATAAGAGATTGCCCAACCCAGAAGGGCCGGATCCCATGACTTCTGTAATGTATAGGGATAGGTGCCTGGAATTGGAGCATTAACACTTTAACTCCCAGTACACTACATGATGTTTTGATGCGGAATACTGAGAACCAAAAACAAAAAAAAAACATAAAATCATGACAATGTAAAACTTTCTTCAGTTCCTAAAATGAACTTTGTTTGATAAAAGATATTATTTCACTTGACAAAACTTCCCATCTGGAAAAGTTTGTTTCTTTCTGGTTTGCTACAGAAAAAAAAAAAAAAAATCCCAAGCAAACATAAGTATTGTTTCTCAAGCAGCCTGTCTTGCCTTTTGAAACCTGCAAAGACCTTCATCAAGCTTTGACTGTTCTTAGCAGGAGACAAGTTCAGATACAGCCCAGTTCTGACTTTTCCTTTGGTCTAGTGGTTTCAGGTAGGTTTGAAAAGAGGCTAAAGGAGTTCAGTGTTCTCTAATTGCAGCTAAGCTCATAATAAATCCACCTCATGAACAGAAGAGTAGGTACACAAAGTACTTGAAGCTGAAATATTATTTTCAGTAGTCTGTTCCCTTCACAGATAATGAGTTCCATGTTGTCAAAGCAATCTTAGCTTCCCATTTCTCATCAGACTCTCCCTCTTTTATTGCCAATTTCTTGTGTGTCACTAATGCTACCAGAACTTTAGACAGGATCAGATCCCAAAGCAGTATTGCTTCCTGGCAGAAAACATTCCTAAAGTGGTTATTAGTGATAGCACATAATTTCAGGAATGATCTTGGGAGAAAGGAGATTGGGATCTGGGTTTCTCGAGTGCATATGTTGACCTAGTTGAATTGGGAGCTGAGAAAGAGGAGTTTTGCCTTTTCACTTCTGGGATTTTACTCTTGCAAACAAATTGTAGGTAAAGAGAGTGGGGAATATTTTCCTAGTGACCATAATTAGAGTTTCTTGTGAGAGAGAAAGCTCAGTTCTGCTTTCTGTGACAGTGACAGGGCCCGAGAGAACGGCATGGAGTTGTGTCAGTAGAGAAGTGGCTGGGATGAGGGAAAGGGTCTGCAGAGGGCGGTGGGAATGGAACAGCCTGCCCAGGGCAGTGGGCACAGCCCTGATCTGCCAAAGCTCAAAGATGGTTTGGACAGTGCTCTCAGACATTAGGTTAGATTTTATTGAAGTATGAGGATGGCTGAAGAGGGAACCTTCTTCACCTTTCTTTGAAATCACATATAGGCATGTGGACATGTGTTACTATCTCCATCTCTTCCATCTCTTCCATCAGCAAGCTGCTCAAACTAAGCTCATTGGACCAGTTTGCCCATTTAAATAGATCTGAAAGCTAAGCACTCATGGGAATACTTATTCTTCAGTGGATTGAAAAAATAAACCTTTAATGACTGTTCAAGGTGCTGTACTTCTTGGAGAACAAAGACTTGGAAGAAAAAAGAGTTTAAATATTGTGTTGAAAATTAAGTAGATTGTGTGCGTAAAGGAGATGTATTACAGTATTGCAGACATTAGTAATTAATCCTGATGCTTTCTCACATGTGATCATTTGATTTTGACACCTTGAAATCATTTTCATGCCACTTTTTTGGGTACTAATAGACCTTGGAGCATTAGCAGACACACTAAGCATCAGAATGAAGTACGAGAATTACAGGAATTGGAGCTGATAAAGTTTGATGAATCTGAAGATTGTTGATAACCAGCAATGTTCTTAAGGGAACTGTTCTCCATAACTGATTAGTACATATTATACCATCTGGCAAGTCCAGATGGTTTTGAGCAATCATCTGTATCCTTCAGGAACTTTATGGACCTGAAAGACTTTAGAGCAGCAACCTGATTATAGGAAAGGAATGGGCCAGGTGTGCCAGATAGCAGGAGAAAACAACTGTATAGGCCTATAAAACCTACCATCTTTTAAGAATATGTTGCAGGTTCACAGGCAAAACCAACGGGAGAAGGAGATCCTCACAGAGCTTTCAGTTAGATCTACAAGGAGAATTATGTTGCAATATTATAAGCACTATAAGACTGTGTTATTATTAGCCTTTTAAACTACATTAAAGGATAGGGCACATAAAAAAGGGATCCACCAAAGTTTTGTTAGTGGGTTGATATCTGATCTTGTCAAGTTGTAGAGGAAAGTACATTTTAAATGAGAGAATCACAGAATCATATAATGGCTTAAGAAACCTTAAAGGTCATTTCATTCTAATCTCCCTATCATGGGCAGGGTTGCTAGCCACTAAATCAGGCACTAGATCAGGCTGCCCAAGACCTCAACTAACCTGGTCCTGAACACTTCCAGGGATGTTTCACCCACAGCTCTCGAGGTAGCCTGTGCTAGGGACTCATCACTCTCTGAGTGAAAAATTTCCCTCTAACATCCAATTTAAATCTCCCCTCTTTTAGCTTAAAAATTTTTCCCCTTGTCCTGTCAGTATCAGACTGTGTAAAAAGTTGATCTCCCTCCTGTTTATAAGCTCCTCTTAAGCACTGGAAAACTGCTGTGCAGTCTCCCTGGAGCCTCCTCCAGGCTAAACAACAGTACTCCAGATAGGCCTAATGAGGATAGAGCAGAGGTGATCAACCCCCCTCCCTCACTCTACTGCCACCCTTCTGTTGATGCAGCCCGGGATACAGACCTTTCAGGCTGCAAGAGCACTCTGCTGGCTCACGTCCACTTTTTGTACACTATGAGCCCCAGATTCTTCTCCACAGGCCTGATCTCAAGAAGTTCTTTCAGTCTGTACTTGTATCTGGCATTGCCCTGACCCAAATGCAACACCTTTCTCTTGGCCTTGTTGAAACTCGTTAAATTCACATAGACCCAGTTTTCAAGCTTGTCTAGGTCCTTTTGGATGGCATCTCTTCCTTCTGCCATATCATCTGCACCACTCAGCTAAGTGTCATCAAAAATCTATTTCTCTGATAAGGATTCAGATGTTTACTGTGGAGACCAGGTCAGGCATCGCACACATTCGCATGGGAGGTACTGGAAGGGTATTCCACAATCACCTGCTCTTCCAGTGCCTAGTATTGAGAATATGAGATTTTGGTAACTGATAGCCTTTTTCTGCCTGAGTTGATTTGAAACAGTATCACCTACACCACTGGTCTACAGCCTTTTGCACCAAAGGCAGCATTTCTCTATTTGTCTATCGAAGCAGTTTCAATTTACTGGAATATTTTGATATTTGATAGGCTAGAGAAACAAGAGCAGATCTATAGTCCTGTGGAGTGTTGTCACCTGGAAACACATTTTTATTTACTAATGCAATAAATGGGTAATTTATAGCACATACTTTCTCTCTTTAATGTATGTTTATGGTACCATCAGACTGAAACTGTATGCTAGTTCATTTGAGCAAATTCTATAGCTTTATCCTAGTGGAAAGAAGAGTGGTCTAGAAGATAGGAAGTTTCAAATCCCTAAAGAAAACTGGGGTATCATACATAATCCTTCCTTATCTAGGCATGTGCTGTCACTGATGAGCTGCTAAAGAAGAGTAAAGATGACATCCTGTCTCCTTATTTGTTTGTTTGCTTGTTTATTTACCCTCCAGGATCTGACTTCAAAGTTAAGGAATGTTTTGTGACTACACTGCTGCACTGAAGCAGGCTGGACTTCCTTCTGAAAACAGGTAGGCATCTGTTCGCAGACTAATTATTAAAGCCTTCTTAACAGTTGTTAATAATTTTGAACACTCTAAAACCACCACGTAACTCCCAGTCTTGCATGAAATTTGCTTACTCCTTTTGTCTTTACCTAAGTCTAAACAGAGTTGCTGGCTCTGGAGTGGATACACACTTCTCTAAGCCTCTCTGAAAAGCAGAGAGGAATGTAAATGCTCTGCGTCTGGAACAATTCACCTCACTCAGAAAGGGCCAGGCACTGTCAGCAAGAACAAGAACCTCCAGAACTGAAGTCAGCTTAGAAAAATACAGGCAGAAGAGAAGGCAAGATTTCCTCCTCCCAGATCTTTCACATAACATCCTGCTAATTCAAAGACCTGCCTATTTGTAGAAGGGCTTGAACATTATAAAAGAATCACAGAATCATTAGGGTTGGCAAAGACCACTAAAATCATCTAGTCTGACCATTAATCTTACAACAAATTTCCTAAAAGGAATGCATACAGAAAAGAAAAAAGAAAAATAATAATTCTCTTGAAACTGCACATTCTGCATGAGTTAGCATCTAATTTGACAAAGGAGATATTTGTTGTGAATTTTTCCTCCTTTATAAATTCAAATACGAAGAAATAGGTTTATTTTGATCTCTGCTTTAGATCCATAGAAATTAAGACTGAGAAATCAGTGTGACATTATTATAGTTCTCTTTAGATTTTGAGAAAATCGAGTACTGTCTGTAAACAGGCTTTAGTTAATTATCATTTTTAGTGTTCTCTCTTGTGAAAGAAATCCCAATTTGTGCAATAGTACGTGTCTGCACACAGCACACAAAGTCAGTGTTAGAATTCTGTATGGTACAGCTAGAAGCAGTCAGGAAGAGAGGATATAATTCCACATGTCTGTGTCTTATACAGGAATTCCTAGGTGTCCTAGTTATTTTTCACATCACAAAGATTAATCCATTATTAGTATCTGAAATAAGAGAAAGCAGTCAAGAAAAAGTATGAGATGGTGAGTTTGGGGCTAAGTATCTGTGCTAATAATAAAGATAAATAGATAGAAAGTCTTTCTGTTGTATCTTAAAATATGCTCAAAGACAACCTGCAGGAGAAAAAAAGTATCAGAAAATCTACTTACGTGAAGTGACCTTGAGAAGGTAAACCTCCAGAGAAATTTGGGAGATTATGGATAAAGTGCTCACCACAGATCCTGCTGTTGGACTGTATACATCTTCTGTTCCTGCTGTTGATACAGACAAATATACAACTAACTTCATTAAATTAAATTTCTACTTAACTGCATACCTACAAAAAGATGCAAACAGAGTGAAGTTGAAAAGAGATCATCAAATGAAAGGAATTATTTTCCTTTCTTCTTCAAAATGTTCTAAATCTGTACCTTCGTATCCTTGAGGGACCTCCAGTAGGTATCTCATCAGACTACCTTCGTATCTTTGAATGTTCATCTTTACTAGTTGTTTTATAGCCCTAATGAGAACCTATCTGTCTGAGATCACTAGTTACCCATTAGCTATAATCCTTTATTTAAAAATAAATAAATACAATTTAAACATAAATCACTGAAAAAGAAAATTGAATTGATGGCTAGGTCTATACAGAGCTACATGAAAGTGCATCACAGAAAGCAAATGGCAAGAAAAATATTTACCAGTAACAGAAATGAATTATGTGTTGTCCGGGAAATTATTTGTACACATCTGATTATTTATCTTTACATAAAGGGCCCTAGGTAGGTAGCTTCTGAGACTCTGTTTACTTACAGTTGGGAAATGTCTATAAATGATACATATTTCATTATCCTGAGGTACTTGGCAGCTTTTCATACCTATGCAAATAGGGCTGTTTATCAAGCTTTGAATGACTGCGGGCATCTATTTCAGAAACTCTAGGGGCAGATTTAGAGGATAAACAAGTATATATTAATGTGCATAACTTAAGCTATTGCTTGATTGCATGTGAAGGCTGGAAATAAACATAATGATGTCTGGTCAATTGACCAGTTAACAGTAAAAAATTTTGCTTATTCTACTGTATAAGGATGAAAATATTCAATCTCCTTGAACTATAAAATAATTTCAGGAGGTTCCCCTCAAATACATGGCTTGGGTAAAGTAAGTGTGGTAACTCCAGAATAAATCAAAGACCCCATGGACTTTATTGTGACAGAAATGAGATGGCACAAGCATATTCTTCATTCTAAGCAGTCTAGACCATTGAATCTCTCACTTTCAGGGACTTATCTCCTTGCATTTTTGTCAGTTTTTCTAAGAATGGAGAGAACTCAATAGAGATATTTTGGTGGGACTTTTTGGTTTAGTTTGGTTTAAATATTCTTTTTTTGTTCTTTTTCTTTATTTGTTTACACAATATAACCTATTTAAGAATGGCTGGGCTGATGGCACAACAACTTAAAATGAAAAGGCAAAATGGACCAAACTGCAGAAATCCATATCAAACAAAATATCTGAGCAACTTAGATAACTTATTGTTCCTTGATTGAATATGAGTGACTTTCTCAGAGCCTCAGGGCCAGATCATCATCTGGTACAAATGCATTTAGTATGAGCTTCTGTGGACTTACCCTACTAAGCGATAGGTGCAGATCTAAGCTATTTATACCTGCACAGAGGTGTGTTTTGTTCTAAGCCTTTGAATAAAAGCTGGTAGAGTATCTTGAGCATGGTTCAGGCCATGGTTGGACTCATACTTTGTTGAGTAGATAACATTTGTTTTCAAATGAGTACCCAGAACCTCAGATCTCACCAGCAGTCAAAAAGTGTAACATCTTCTGACCCACAGAGGTCTGATCTAGAGCAATTTCTCATAGCAAGAGACAATCTAGCATGGTTTCTCTCTTCCTTTCAGTTGTTTCACTTGGATGGAAACCCCGCCCTTACAATAATGAATAGAGCACTTCAGTGGTTTACATTTTGCTTGTATTTATAGATCTCCCCTCTTCACATATTTATTTCAATTAACACATCTTTTATCAATTGTCATTTTGTCCACTTCGGATTCTAAGAGGGAAAAGAAATATTCATTATTGCTGTTAGGCTGATGATCAGCAGCTTAATTGATTTTCTGTATTGTTTAAGTGAAGTTTAATAAACTTGGAGTTCTACTAGGTTAATTTTGAAGAATTACATCAGAATAATATTATCCTGGGTTAGAAAATATTCTATATAAATAGCAATTCCTATGGAGACATAACAGTGTTAAAAGTAAGTGCTCGCAGCCTAGATAATCCACAAAAGACTTAAGAGCCTTCCAGCTGATATTGTCCTTCACCATCACCTAAAGGGATTGCGTTGACTTTTAAAATGAGGAACTGTAGACTGACAGATGAATGACTAATTAATTTCATACCAGTGAGTCATAAATATTTTGTTGCTGTTCTTTTTCTGGAGATTTGTGTTTAAGGCAATATTTAGACAGAATCTATGCTGCTCCTGAGGGATAAAAAGGAAGGTGGCAATTTTGTGTTTCCATGGTTCTGAGCTGCTGCAGTAGCACAAACAGCTCTGGAGTTAGGAAGTGAAGACCTGGCTTCCTACAGTTTTGAATCACAGTGCAAGTGGTGTATCATGTAGAGGATGCAGCTCACCGCAGACTTCTTGTGCTTTTCTTTGGGCCTCCCCTAAATTACCTTATGGTATTTAGATTATTTTGTTAAAGGTAGGAGTAACCACTCGGATAATTAGGAGTGAGCTACTCGTGCAAGCTCTCATTAAATGAATTTTCAAATAAAAAGGCCTCGGCTATCCTTGATAAAACTTGATTTCTGGCTCCAGAAGTGAATGCCTGAGGGAAAAGATCTCTTCATCCATTTAGATATGCCAGTAACAAGAATAGGTCTAATTTTGGACAGCTTTCGCATGCTGAGAGGGAGGAAGTGGAACACTCCAAACACTATAGACAAGTCTGGAGAAATAAAATAGGTGGAGATAACAAAGCTCACCAAGCACCAGAAAATGTTTGAAGATCACATTTTTAAAATGTTGGCTAGAAAGTGGATGAGAAACTCAGTGGTGACATACTGGAACAGGTTGCCATAGGAGGCTGTGGATGCCCCATCCGTGGAGGCATACAAGGCCAGGCTGGATGTGGCTCTGGGCGACCTGATCTGCTGGTTGGCAACCCTGCACATAGCAGGGGTTTGAAACTGGATGATCATTGTGGTTCTTTTCAACCCAGGCCATTCTGTGAATCTATGATTCTATGATTCTATGAACACATGTAACTGGATGAAATGCTCAGTGTCTCTTTACTGTTATTCTACCCTTTGGAAAGAAAAGGTACCTTTTCTAGGTATCTTTTGGCATGATGTTGCAAGACAGATAGGATAAGGTCTTTGGTTGGACTGTGCAGCAGTTTTGTTACAGAATCAACATAACTGCTCTGTGCTCAGTCCATGTATGCATGGTCTCTTAAGCTAGTGAGTAAAACAAACCAGGATCTGGTCTTTGGCCCTGAAAACAAGGGTCACAGAGTGGGTAGTCATGGAGCAACAGAGACATGGCATGATTGAGTTCACTCATACAGGCACAGTTTTGCTGCCTATTGTATTTACAGCAATTATAAATGAGTGACCCATGTTGTAACATAAACTTTGGTAACATCTGACAGGCAGGAATAACTTTGAAGAGATGCAGCAGAGAGAAAAGCTTTGTATCCATGTCTGGAAAGTGTATGACAGCACTCCCACTGAATGTTTCTGGGAAGCTACTTAGTGACAAACTGAAATTCTGTGACTTTCCAGACTTCAGTCTAGGTATGCGTCTTTGTATTTCCTACACGAAGGAATTACTTGAAATTTCTGTGGACTGTGAGTGAGAATCTAGTCCTCTTTGTCCTCTAAACTTGGGAGAGGCAAGGACAACCTCTCTGAATGAAAGCAAGAGACTGAAGCCACTCTAAGTAAGAAAAATAGTTGGTGTTTTATATACATGTCTGAGACTTAGAGACCAGAAAATGTCCAGGAAACTCCTTCTGTCATTAACTTCAGACCAGCTCCTTTGAGTGAAAAAAGTGAGCTACTGGAGCCAACCCAGAATCCCAAACAAAGCAAAGCAAACTTCCTTCTTCTTCCACATCTCAAACATGCAGCTGGATTACTCATGGGAAATCATTTGCTCTTATTCTATGGAGAGATAATGACAAAATCTGAAAAACTCTGAATTCAGGCCATGTTTTGATGACTGGTATACCAACTGACTTGAGGGCGTACTTTTGAAACTGTTCATTTCTTTCACTTTAACCACTAGCGTCTCTCAGAACATCTAAGGGTTATGAGTCAGGTGTAGCAGATGAGATAAGATCTAATCCTCCTAGGATTAGGGTGAAGTTTAAAAAACAGATATTCAATATCATTTCCACATTCAGTGGAATTTAGAAGACTAAGGCTTAGTCTTGTAAAGAGACTAGAAAGGAGAGACTCTAACAACTGCCTTGATTTTTATTTTCTTCTAATTGCTGGGAACTGTGTGATATTGTTTTGTGGCATGAGAAAACTTGATTTCTTTGCTTTTGTAAACAGCTGTAAAAATGAGGTTGATTCAAGAGGAAATCTCCAAAGCCCTATTTGTGTTAGATATGGATATGTTGTTTGGCTTCTGTTCATGTCTTACATTTTTTGGCTTGTCACTTACTTCATCTGACTGTTAGGAAATTGGTGTTTATTTTATGCTGTTTCTTTGTCTACCCGGCCACTAAAGAGCAAGATAATATAAACATAACAAAATTTAAGCAAACTATAATTTGACTTTCTGCTAAGCCTTTGTGGCATAATGAAATGCGTATAGAACTGGGGTAAAACTAGGATTGGGAATAGTTTTGGGACAGACTGCAAGGTATTTACCAAAATGCAAGAAGGAAAAACAGCTCTAGTATTTTAAGGTAAAAAAATAACTCAGGAAAGTAAGCTAGGTAAGATATCTCTTAAAAAAAAAAAAAAAAAAAAAAAACAAGCAAGAAAGAGAAGTTGCATGTTTTCCTTTGTGATGCTTACAATATATTTCAGCTGAAATATATAGACCTCATGTTTGTTAAATGCTTCTGTTGGGCAGTAGGATCAATGAGCTGAGATGTGGGTTCAGAGAATCACAAAACAGTTTGATTTGGAATATCTATCTGCTCCAACCCCTGCTCCAGAAGGGGCACCCACAGCAGGGTGGTCATGGCCATGTCCAGGCAGCTTTTGGAGATCTCTGAGGAAGAAACTCCTCAACCTCCCTGAATCCTTGTGCCCCATCACCCACACAGCACAAAAGTGCTTCCTGAAATTCAGAGAGAACTTCCTGTGTTCCAGTTTGTATCCATTACTTCTTATCCTGGCACTGACAAGATCATGGCTCTGTCCTCCTTGAGACTTCCCTTCAGGCATTTATAAGATCCCTCTGAACCTCCTTTTTCTCCAGGCTGAACAGTCTCAGCTGTCTCAGCATCTCTTCACAGGAAAGGTGCTCCAGTGCTCCAGCTCCTTCATCATCTTAGTGGTCCTTCCTTGGACTGTCTCTGGTTGTCCATGTCCCTCTTGTACTGGAGGGTGCAGATCTGGACACAGCGCTTATCTGCTGACTAAGTGAGAAGAATCTTCCCTCTTGACCTTCTAGAAATTCTTAGAATGACAGAATCATAGAATCACCAAGGTTGGAAAAGACTTCCAAGATCATGTAGCCCAACTTTTCATCTAGTACCAATAATTCCCCACTAAACCATGCCCCTTAGTACAGCATCTAAATGTTTCTTGTACAACCCCAGGGATGATGATTCCACCACCTCCCTGGGCAGTCTGTTACAATGCATCCCCACTCTTTTGGAGAAGAAATTTTTCTTAATATCCAACCTGAACCACCCCATGTGTGACTTGAAGCCATTACCTCTCATACTATCTCTAGTTACGTGGGAGAAGAGTCTTCCCCCAACCTCACCACAAAGTCCTTAAGGTATAGAGCTGTAAGGTCTTTCCTGAGCCTTCTATTCTCCAGACTGAACAATCCCAATTCCCTCAGCTGTTTCCCATAAGCCTTGTGCTCCAGCCCGCTCACAGCTTCAGTGCCCTTCTCTGGACACGCTCCAGCACCTTGATGTCTTTCTTGTAGGTAAAGGCCCAAAACTGAACACAGTACTGAAGATGTGGGCTCACCAGATCTGAGTACAGGAGGACAGTCACCTCCCTGCTCCTGCTTGCCACACTTTTTTATTACAAGCCAGGATGCTGTTGGCATTTTTGGCCACCTAGACACATTGCTGGCTCATGTTCAGCTGAGCATTGACCAACACGCCCAAGCCTGTAGCGCTGCCTGGGAATTTCAACCCATTGGCCTCAGCCCAGAGATCCCGCTAAAGGGCCTTTCTACCCCAGGGAGATCACCACTTTCTCCCAACATGGTGTCATCTGCCAACTTAAAACATTAACGTACATTGCAGCATTAGCTTACTTACAGCATGAAACTCAGAGGCTGAGAGCATCACTTTCACTCTGCTACGAAACCTCTTGCAGTTTGAGGGCTGATGTTGCAGCCACACCATATGACCCAATCATGCTATCTTTCTGGCACTAAGGGCAAGGTAATAGCTTTTGACTGGGAAAATTCATCTTTGCATTACTTTTTTTTTTTTTTTTTCAGCTGTGATTCAAAAGCAGACGAGTCTTAATTGAAGGCACTCTGTAATAATGGAGATGTTATGCCATGACTAAAGAAGAGGAGAAATGTGAATTGTTCTCCAGTGCCTTATAGCAGGCAAAACAACTGGTTTAACTGCAATCAGGTAAAGCCACTGGGTAGGAATGAGCTACAGAATAGGAGCAAGTCCCTTTTTGAAATGCTACTATCAAGAAACAAGATGGAAAGAAAAATGGATGTGTCTTTATGGTTTGTCCAGATATTTTATAGAAAGGTCTATTCAAACTGTAAAGCAGTAAGCATTTACTTTTGGGTCTAGAAAATCCTTTTGCTGTCTGGGAGCTGTAAAAATCTACTCTATCTTCAAATACATGGCACTATTTGTCTTTTCAATTTTTCCTGCCTGTCAGAAATAACTCCAAATAGTTAAAGTTATGACAAAATATAAGGGCAAGTTCTTCCCACAAACAAGAATGGAGAGCATTGTCAATGTTATATTGATATAATGGGAGGAAGAAGGCCTATTTAACCTTCTTTCTAATAAGATTCTGAGACAAATCCTACAGTTACACAAAAAATGCCTTCAAATGCTGTTACCCTAAGTGCCTTTGGAAATAGTTTCTATCAGCTCATTTACTGACCTGCAGCAGATAAAACCTGTAAGGATTTTCTTGAAGTAGTGAGCACATTCCTCTCCATTTCTATATGTCTCTTCCTTTGTATTATCAAGTCTACTGGACAATTGAGACTAATGTCTTTTTCAATTTGAAGATATGGTAGAAGTGCATTCCCCAAGCAAAATATAATTATAGAATCATATAATCATTAAGGTTGCCAAAGACCACAAAAATCATCTAGTCCAACCATTAACCCATCACGACTGTGCCCTCTAAACCATATCCCTAAGTGCCACATCTACAAGTTTCTTGAAAATCTTCAGGGAAAGTGACTCCACCATAGCAAACAATAAAAGACCTTGTATGCCTTTTTGGGAATGCCTGGGTGATCTGTGCAAGCTCCTTTCTCCCTGGACAGTAGTGTTAATTCATGCCACAAAAACACTTGACCAACAATGAATAGTTTGTGGCTACACTATTCCCCATGTTTACCCTGTGAGCATGTGTGCCTTGAAGAAAGTTGCACCAAAACTAGAGGTGGTGTCTTGTGTCCTCTCCAGGAAATGCTAACCATCCTGGACAGAGTGCACTGTCCCATTCCACTCTTTCATACATTTATCCAGGTAAGTTAGCATTCACAGATAAACAGAGTAATGAGTTGGGATGGAGAACCTGGCTTTATACGTGCATATGGCAGTATAGACTCCAAATCTTCTTAGTTGAACTCCAGGACGTTTTACAGGGTAAGGAATCTACCAAAGCTGCTGTCCAAAATGTTACGTCAGATTTTGTCTCTACTTGGCCAACATTTTTTAAAGAGGATCCTGAAGACAACCTGCATTCTCAGTCTAGCCCCCAAGTACAAACTCTTCCAAACAAATAAATCAGCATCTCTCAATTGATTATGTGCCTCACCAGAAGTAATTAGCCTCTAGTTTTGTTTTTGCAGGTTGTATTTTAAAGTGCAGAGCTTTGCACTGAGAAGGCAGATAGTGAATCCTAGATCATTCATTTTTTTTTAAAAAAAAGCTTGTCAAGGAATGGTAAAGGCTGAGATGTTTCCTAATCAAGAGTTCAGCCAAAATGGTGCACAAAGCCATGATGCACATACCCTCTGAGGGTCAGTTTTGTCTCTGAGATGTTTGTTGTTACGATTGCCTGTGGTGCAGTGACTAAAATGCAAGTTTCAGTTCTGGAGCAGTTTAACACATCAGCTGTGCTCTGGTGTTTAGCAGGAGGATACAGAGTTCAACCTGGTGGCACCTAGAAGTTGCTGTCTTGTTAGGTACAAAAGCACAGAGGTAATCCTCCTTTTCAGGAGTGCACTGTTCAGATAATGCACAAGAAAGACATAGAGGGAGGTAAAGGAGTTTTGCTGAAGACACGAGGATGGTAGCAGTTAGGTAAAGAACATTTCTGAGAGGGTATTTTTATAAGGTTTCAGATATTCTCAATAAACATCCCATGCACTTATAACTATATGTTTGTATACGTAAAGCCAATGCATCCTTAAAAATTTCTTACAGATCTCTGCAGTCATTCAAATTGTTTATTTAATACAACACTTTGAAATGAAAGCTACTAAATACATAAACGAGAAAAATAAACATTGGCTTGTTTTACATATATGTATATGTGTGCAAAAGGAGAGAGAGAATGAAAAGTTGAAGCAAAAAAAACTTGCAGTGAAAGTGACATTTGTACTTTGTTGTGTTTTTGTCACCCATCAGTTTCAGCAAAGCCTTCTCCTTCCCAACCATTTAAAGTGTATTCATCAGAAAAAAAAACACACAAAAACCTGAGCCAAGCAATTCATCATCCTGCTATGTTTTTGCCCATGGAACATAACCCAACCATAAAGCTTCTCCAGCTTAATGAATAATTTGTCTTGTGGGTCTGGCAAAAGCTAACATTTCCTTGTAGCAATATAAATCTTGATACACCTATTTGAGGTGTAGAAAATCAAAATATGGCTTCAGAAAACAGGAGAAAACAATCAGAATAACTTTTGGGATAGAATTTATAATATCAAATGTTCATATACATGTTAGCTGAGCTTACTGGACTTGATAACTTTAAGTTGCTCCATTCCTCCATTCAGGTATGGCAGATTGACTTTCAGGTTTTATATACAGATAACACGTAGAATAAAATCCTACAAAAAAATTAAGATGGCTTTTTTTTTCAGAAGAAAAAAAAAAAACACTGAAGTTTTCTCCTCAGACTCTGAACTAACTGCTGTTTCCAACAGATGGAAATTTGCAGAGGGGGAAAATTGAGTTTCTTTTTTATATCCACAGGTGACATTAAGAAGACAAATCATTTGATAGTTTCTTCTTATACATTTGAGGACAACTGTTTCCATTCAATAGATTATTTTCATTTAGCTCCTCTACACTCTTGTCAATCGATTCATTCTTTTTGAAAAGCAGTTTTGAAAAGTACTCAGAGCAGAATGAAAATAGAACTAAAGTGATACCAGGACTGAGGAAAATAAAGGAATTACTCCATTTTTAGGCAGCAGTGAAATTTAGCAGAAACCTTGTGGGTAACTTGGTTCCATCTAGCCTGCTTATCACCTTTATAATACCCCCAGTGCATGATGAGGTTTCTTCCATTGCGCACTTCAAAAAGAAAAAACAAGAAAGAAAAAAAGCAATCTTTAAATTAGCTTTTTGTTTCCATTTAGAGCTTAATCATATTTCCCAGACTTCTTATAATGTCCTTGTAAAACCATTTACTGCTCATTTCCTATTTTTGATACATAAGGCTCTTACAATCTGAGTCAAGGCTCCATATTAAAACACTCTATTCAGTAATAGAAGGGTAGATAATTCAATTCTACGTTGGAATAATGTGAGTTTCATGTTTTTTGTTTTTATTTATAGCCAAATAATCCACCTCCTTTTGCCCTACCTCTAAATGCCCATGAAAAAGGTCTGAAATCTCCTCTTGTTAAATCCAACTTTTTTTTAGTCACTAGTATCATTACAGCCTCACGCTGTGGATTTTCCTCCTTTTGTTCCTTCCTTCATCTCCCATGATACTGCAGATTCAGCTTATCACCCAGCAGCATAAAAGCATCCAAAAAGTTCTTCAGGCCTTTTCAGACATTTAAACACAGCATGGCAACACAAAGGTGATTCTCCCTTGCAGCCCATGAGATTTCCACCTTTGCTGTAATCAATCAGGGTGTTCATTGTCTGTCTCTACTTCTGTCCATGAAGGAGCTGTGAGTCTGGAGACTGAAAGTCATTGCTTATAATTAGATTCAAGAATTGGAAAAACTTCTACTCTGTATTTCTTGATTTTCAAGACATTGAAAATATTAGGATATGCAAATACAGGACATGAAGCTTGGCAGAATCAATAGCTCTTGGAAAAAGCAATTGAACAAGCTCGTGTAATTTCTGGAGCCAGAGCAGAATTACTTTTAATGATATGCTCTTGGTTAAAGGGCAACTCAGAGCAGCAACTTGTTTTTCATTGTTTTATATCACCCTTCAGAGTCCTGCTCCCTCCTTTGAGAAGGAAATAAGCTCTTGAAGAAAAAACCCAGAAGTTGAAGTCAGCTTGGAAATATAGTCCATGATCCATTTCCTACACAGGCAATGTTGCCCATTTGTTAGGAAATCACATCAGGTGTGTATAAATTTGGTTCTGTTGCAGCCTGGCCTTGCATGTGGCAGGGGGGTTGGAGATTCATGATCCTTGAAGTCCCTTCCAACCATTCTGTGATTCTGTGATTCTGTGTGATTCCCCGATCTGGGAGAATTTGAATATGCTTCTCTCAATTCTCAGGGCGTAGCAGGATTTGCCTTGTGTAGATTCTTGTGAAAAACATCTAGTCCTTGAGTTTTCCAAAGTTGACTGCAAAGTTGACTGCAGTCATGCTATATTTTCTTGAGAGGCTGGTGATGTGAGTATATCTTCATGCAGAATCATGAGTCACAGAATACTTGATGTTGGAAGGGACTTCTGCACGTCATCTGGTCCAACCCTCCTGGTCAATGTAAGGTCAATCAGAATACCTTGTCCAGGGTCATGCCTGGTCAGAACCTGAATGTCTTTAAGATGTTCACAAACAACCCATTTAGGTAACCTATTTTGACCACTCTCACAGTCAAAAAATATTTTTTACTGTGCTCAGTTTTCATTTAGCGTACTTCAGTTTGTGGCTACTCATCCTGTCACTGGGTACAACTGAGAAGAGACTGCATCTTCTTTCTTGATCCTCATTAGGCATTTGAAGACACTAATAAGATCTCCCAGAGCTATCTCTTCTCAAAACAGTTCCGACTCTCTTGGCCACTTTTTGTATGGCAGATCTAGTTCCTTATCAATTTGTTCTTTGGCCCTTGGCTTTGCTAGTCAAGGTGAAGAACCTATACTGCCCTCTCCTTGACCACTGAGTTGCTCATCTCAATGTAAAAGGTTCTCACTCTGCTGAGAGGCACAATTTCCCATTCATAAATTCACACTGACTACTGCCAATCACTTTCTTGCGCACTAAGTATAAGAGTTTGAAAATAGTTCTCAGAAATAGCTGATCCATTACCTTCCCAGTGATTAAGGTGAGGCTGAGGACTGTACATCCCTCGCTCTTCCCTCCTGTTGTTCTTGAAGGTGAGAACGGCATTTGCTTTCTGTTTGTCCTTAGGAATCGTCCCAGTACCATGACCTTTCAAAGATGACTGAAAGTGGCCTCATGATGACATCAGCCAACTCTCTCAGCTTATATGGGTGTAAATTATTAGGTCCCATTAGTTAAGTATAACCAGTTTGTTTCAGTGCTCCATAACCTGATCCTCGTACAATTAGGATAAGTGTTCCTAGCTTCAGACTTAGCATCTGATCTCAGGGGCTGAGATTCCTGAAGGCTTCTCGTACAAGTATGTAATGAGGCAAAGAAAGCAGTCAGAGGTACTTAGTCATTTATCATGAAGTCCCCCAGTTCATTCAGCAGTCAGCCCACATTTCACCATTTTCATATCTCTTTCACTGTCTGTATAGCTATAGAAACCTTTCTTTATGCTCTTTGTGTCTCTTCTCAGATTCAACTCCAGGCAGACTTTGGCTTTCTGAATTCCATACTGGTGTCCATCGACAGAGTCTCAAAATTCCTTCCACCTGATCTGATTTGTCATACACATTTCTTATGTTTAAATTTAGTAGGAATTTTTTTGTTCATTAATGCAAGCCTTTTGTTGGGATTATCCAGTCACTTTCATTTTTTGCTCTCCAAAATGTATTTTTCCAGTTTATGTTTCTGGTTAATACATTTGTACAAATCTTTTCTTCAAGTGACCTGAAGTTAACTGTACTGATTGTTGATAGTCATTTGATTAACGTATATCTATCTTTCTTTACCTAATATCTGTCCAAACTTTTATGAAGACCACAATCTCCATTGTTTAACATATATTTGGTGGAATGTATGGAGTCACCTGCTTTTTCCTTTCCATATCTTGACAGATTATGAGTTCTTCCATTTATTATGGACAAAATGGATTAAAATATTTTTCATTTAGTCAGTTAGCTACCAATTCCTCAGTGAACAAATGCAGAATCGTGAAAGATAATCAATATCTGAACACACTGGGCCGAGTAGAGACTGCTGACTCATTGATAATTGCAAGTGAGAAAGAGTGACTCAATCAATACTCTGACTCAAAATTGCATGTTAGTGATTTTGGAGACAAATACTAGCATAGCATTCAAGCATTCAACAAAATTAATCCAAGTGACTGCAAATCCCTTGTTAAGACTAATGATGATATATGAGTGATCAGGATCCTGTTTAATACTTCTTTAAGAAAACAGATCTCTTCTGTGTGCATCTCACCTCAGCTCCCCAGTTTGCTTTCCATCTATTTCAGGGCTCTTTCAAGCTAGGCAAAAATTTCTCTTGGATATCCAAACTGTGTCATGAGGAAGTCTATGAACCTAGATAGGGCCTGTCAACTCAATAATGGCCTTTTTCTGCCCTATATGCACTTTTTGATTATGTTCTTTTTCACAGTTATATTCTGGCTGCCACAATATCACTAATACCAGACATTACGTAGCTCCTATGCAGATTCATCATATAATAATCTGTTCTGCTTCCTCTTACTCTGCAGCTGTCAAAGGCTGGATGCTAGCCTGATTCTGTCTGAATTAACAGAAGTCTTTCAGAAAGTCTTCTTGCCAAAGGAGGAAATGCCCAAAGCCCTCAGCCTTGTGCTTTTCTCTCTTTTAGATGAATGCTAGTGATATTAGAAAGACGTGATACTGAGTTAACTGTTAATGCACATGGATTTCCATGACACACTGGAATGGCAATGGTAGATAGAAAGGTAGTTTCTATCTTGTCTAGAAGCCAATCTCACCAGTGTTTCAAAGGATCTTTTCTACAGCCTGCTATATGTTGCAGTCCTCCAGTTTTGCTAGGGAAACAACTCTACTGGTTTGATCCATATGACATCTATCAGAAGTGCAGGAGCTATCCTGCCTCCCACAATTCTAGTAGGAAGTTTGCATTGTGACACTTGGATGGCAAAGACAATTCACATTAACTAGTCACAGTTTTCTGTTTTGGAGTGTTTATTTTAACAGAGTGAGTTATGCAAAGTTCAGTCCCTCTTCCCCTCTACATTGGATGCACAGTTCAAATCTCAGAGTATTACACAGTAAAATCAATTGGTATTCAGCTGCACATCCTCTGCACTGTGGAAGAGACTTGCTGGCTGCCTTCCAAGGCTGGTTTCAGAAGGGCTTTTAAACACCTTGAAAAGAGAGCAGACACTTAGAGGAACTATTACTTAGAGAAGGAGAAAAGAGGCGTGATTCTCAAACTGACTTGTGAGTCCTTTAGAGAACCACTATCGAGACAGTCTGTCTTGCAGTTTACATATCCACTTTCCCTTCCCCAGAAGTTGTTCTATTAATGTTTTTCTTCACTAGTTGCTGTTAATCCTATCTTCTCAAGAAGGGCATCTCTACATGTTTTCCACATGTTCAGTCAGTGTGGTGCAGCTGTTCAAGTGCCTTCCTAAAAGTGCAAATTGCAAATACCTGGACACCAATGTTACTTATCATTATGGTTGGGGATCTGTATTCTGAAGACTGAGGCAACATCATTTTTGCTTCAAACACAGATTAATTTCCTCAACTGGAACTTCAGGAAACACAAAGCCTCTCCCTGAAGAGAGCACTCCTAGACTGAACTCATCAAAAACCAAATACTGAATAATGAATAGATGAGTCATATCCAAAAGTACCTATTTTTCTTTCTTCTTCTTTATTTTTATTTTTATTTTCATTACGGAGGATATCATGACATATATGTGAAACAGTTATATGAGATTCCAGCCTTTAAAATTACTTGAAAATTCTTCCCTGGAAAAAAGCATGCAAGCTCCTGATCCTTGCACATGATTATCTGCAGAAGTCTTTCTATCAAGAATGCAGAAGGCATATCAGAGTGAATTAGGAAGGTCAGAATTAACAAATGCAGCCTAAAATACAGCAACCTTTTTTTTCCTTATTTTGCCAGTAATTCATCACTTGGAATCCCTTGGTGTCAATCTTTCTGAATGGTGTTTTGACAACCTGAAATTGTTTCATGGAAATTAGGATAATTCTTCACTTTCTTCTAGATGGTAAACTCAGAAATCATGTGTGTGGGATATCAGATATGACTTCTTCAGAAATCAGGATATGAACTCCAAATTTAATGAGCAAAACTGGACAAAATGTCTCATTGCATTCATCAGTTCCAGTTTTGACAGTGTTCTTGCTTTTGTAGGTCAGATTGCTTTGTCGCTGACATTTGTTCCTGTTTTTTGGTATTCTTAGAATTGGTGGTCTTTCCTTTTTGGAAGGCTGGGGAGTCAATCAACATCTGTCTCCAGTTGTAATGAAATAAACCTGCAAGAACTCTGTTGACTACCAATGCTTGTTTTCATAGGGTTTTAATTTCCTTTTTTCCCATCTTCCCGGCCTCTGGGTAGTTCATTGAAGATCCCAAAGCCTGATGGGGTCCAGGTCATTGCCATGAGCAGGGGCAGGGCTGGAGGAAAATGCTGTAGGCATGGAGATGGAGCATGAATAGCCAATGTAGCTGAACTGACTGGGTATTAGTTCAAGGAGAGGATGGTAGAAATGACTTTTCAGTTCTTCTCTAATTAGTAGTGGGTTTATACATCCTTACAGAGAATAAAGCTGTTGATGAAATTATGGTCTGATATTGGACTGGTCCCCATGTGGAGCCAGGAGATGGACTTGATAATCCTTAGGGGTCCTTTCCAACTTGAGTTATTCCATTATTCTATGATTCTCTGGAGGTCCACTTTAATATACCCCAGAGTGAATGAAAGCAGGACTGGAACTGTATCCTAACTCTCATTTTTATTTATCTCAGTGAACTCTTCCCATAACAACTCCAAAATCAACCAGCAGTTTCCATAGTTGCAAACTGTTTGTTTTTCATTTGCTCTTCAGATTTGAAGGTCTTTTATATTATTGGTAAGCCTTTGTATTCACAGAAGCATATATACTAGAAACTCCAATGCACTGAGATTAAGGGAAATATTTTGAAAAATTAATGATATTTGAGTGCTTTATTTAGCATTCTTAATTATAGAGCATGTTTTCCTCAAAAAGAAGAATAAAAGATTAGGGGAAAATGAAAGTTAAGATTCTTGGGAAATTAACAATCTCGAAAATTTTGTAAATCACATAATTTCTGAGATGTGCAATGAGATTTGGAGCACTTAACAACACAAATTACAACTGTTTTTTTCTAAAATATATTTATTTCTTCCTTGAACCTGTGAAATGCACAGAAGTTCATTTTGTTGCTGTTGGCTTTTTATGTTTGTGAAGCTCTGACATTGGCTGATTGGCAGGAGCAGCTGGTGGAGCTGTCCAGCAATTGTTCCTGCTTAATAAGGATGAATAGTTTCCAATTATGCTAACTGTAATCTGTATCTTATGATTGGTGTTTAGAAAATAGATATTTTTTATTATGGCCTTATTTTCCAAACTTATTATGCTAACAATATTGAACTGTACATTCTGCAGCAGCAGAAGGGATGTTGGGCAGAACAAACATTTTGTGGGATAAAGAGTATGAGGGCTGGTGCATACTTTGCACTGGGGAGGGTTGTGAAAGGGGACTGTCAGTTTAAACCAGATGAGTATGTTTTGACATTCTTTCTTAAGACTTTCTTAAGATTATGAAATCTAAACACAACTACTATGATGCTTGTATCAACAAAAGGTCTCCTAAGTGCTAACAAAAGCTGTCTTATACGTATCAAGGTGCTTAATTCGACTTCTCTGAGTTAACTCAAATCTCATTAAGCACATGCAGAAATGGCTGTGGAATAAAGCGTGGAAATATCCAAACAAAAGCATCTAGTGGTCCGTATGTTTTGAGCATTTGCAGTTTGACCAGAGTAAAACTTACGGGTGCACAAGAGCACTTATTCAAGTGCCTAAAAATAATTTCCAGTGCCTAAAAGTATTGAAAATCTTCGCTTAATTTTACTGAGTCAGTATTCTATGGTAATGAAAAAAGAAACTGCAAACACATGTTCCACTAAATTAAACTATTGCTCTTCACTGTTTGCAGCTAGAGCCCAAGAGTAAAACTCATTTCAAAGTCAGTAATCCAGCCTGCCAAGTGCTCAAATGCTAGATCATGTATATCTGTCTACTTTATTGTAAGCAGTTCACGTACATTATTTAGAAACTTTTAGAACAGTTGAGTAGGAGGAGAGGATTTTCCAGCCTAATACATCTGAAGAGTGTTTCAAGATTGCACCATAGTTTCATAGGGGAGGTTCAAGTTGGATTTTAGGAAAAAATTATTCTCTGAAAAAGCAGAGAGACATTGGCACAGGCTGCTCTTGGGGAGGTGGTGGAGTCACCAGCCTTGGAGGTGTTCATGGAATGTGAATATGTTCATGAAACATGGAGATGTGGCACTGAGGAATACGGTTTAGTGGATATGGTGAGGATGGACTGATGAGTAAATTAGATGACCTTAGTGGTCTTTTCCAGTCTTAATGATTCTATGATTCTATATTTCGTTCTCTGCCTTACCTTAAAGATAGTGCAAAAATTCCATGGTTAAATGCTCTGGAATTTGATCCTCAAATTTCACAATTTTTCTTCCACCACGGAATGGGTCAGCTGAAGAAAGCATTAAAAAAAGCCAAAAACAGACAAACAAAAAAACAACAAAACACCCACAAACAAACAAAAAAACTTGTTTAGGTTTTTAGGTGTTTGTTTTATTAGGAAGGATGGGAGGGGAGTTGGGAAGCTCAAAGTACTTGTGGGAAGTTTCTTTGTGTTCAGTTATGCACTAGTCACCTGTGGATATTGTATTCGTGGTGCTGCTAGAGACATAAAATCCTTGTATCAGGGCTTTCATGACAGAAGCAAGCTGCGTGACTGCCAGAAGCAGGCAGCTTCTCAATGGCCCTTAGCACTGGGCATACTCCTAAGCAAGTGATGTGGACAGCTCTTGACTGTAGGGTGCAACCCTACAGATCTGGCTTAATTTAACAAAAAGTGGCTAGTTGGTTTTTGGGTGGAATCAGCCCAGCGCATCCTGGACTGTATTGCTGTATCAGATCAGCACTCAGTTCCCTTCGCCTTTCTTATTGCTTCATGATAGAGATGCTCCATTCCTCAAAAGTGTAATTCCTGTTTTACAAGTTTTCCTTTAGAGACTGTATTTTAATATTTCTTCCTAATATTAGTATCAGAAATTGGAGATATTTGTCAATGGAAGAGGCTAAGTATTTTAGAAAAATTCCCATTTGAATGAATTCCCACTTGAATGAATGCACTTTTCCAGTATTAGCAGCTTGCATTTATACAACCTAATTCAGTTCATTTGGTGACTACAATAGATATGGACAGTGGTAACAGCATTTCTCCCAGCTGTTCAACCTTGTGCCTAGAAGAAGGCACTTAGCTTCCCAAGAGCGACTCCTAAAGCAGCCTGGAGCATCTCATGTAGTGCATAGCAGTGCTCAGGCTGGGAACAATACCAAGGTTTCTTGGTTTTTCATCATGCTCAAAGCATTCCTATGAACTGGCAAACTGTAAAGTCAAGAAGAGAAAAACCTTTGTGTGCAGGAGCATGGTTTGGAGTAAATGGGGGAATGTTAGTGGGATACTGCTTTCAGCTCCTTGGGAATCCTGACATGCCAAAACAACCTTAGTGATTGATACCAAGGAAATATACAGGTAGCAATAACCCACAAAAACCTGATTTAACGGGAAAGGCTGGAGACATCAGGAGCTGGTAGCTGTGTGCACAGTTGACGCACACACTGTGTTTCAGCTGTGCTTACATGTTACTTAACCTGTGCTCACATGCACATGGTGTGCTCAGATTCTTTACAAGCCCTGCTCTCATTCCTGTACTGGTCTCACCTTCAGCTTCCTTGCCACTTACAGACCTGACATATTGCACATTTTGAGATGTCAATTAGGGTGAAAATAGAGAGTTGTTGTTGGAATTAGGTGATCTAGGGAGACACAGTTTTGCATTGCCTTTGCCATGGATGGATGTTATCATGTTAACAGCAACAATGAACTTCCAGATTTACTTTAGAAATTAAAAAAAACAGGGCTTTGAAACTTTGGTAAAAGCTGGTGGAAACAACTATCCACAGATTTTTAAAAAATAATTATACTTTTTCTGAATCATAGGATCATAGAATCATTAAGGTTGGAAAAGACCTCGAAGATACCAAGTGTAACCATCAACCCACCTCCACCTGCCCACTAACCACATCCCCCAGTGCTACATCTCCATGGTTCTTGAACACCTCCAGGGACAGATCCCCTGGATCTTGAGCATTGATCTTATGGAATCCTCACTTCTAGGTAGCTACTGTTGTTCTAAGTACAAGAATTTCTTTTGGGCAGACTTGACAAAGTCTACTTTGGAGCTAATAATTAAAATATATCAAATTATCAAAATACTTCTGGGGAGTAGTATCACGAGAAATTAAATACACTGCTGCTGTAAATAGGAAAGCAGCGACTATTTAATGATGCACAGATTTAATTATAGGCAAGATGACTTCTTGATGATAACATTATAAATGTAATTATACATTGCAGGAGCTGAACTGGAAGTGCATTCTGTCCTCCATTTTCAGTGCACAGCTGTACAGAGCAGGTTATCAAACATCCACAAGTCCGTGAGAGTCTGTTTTATTCTGTAGCCAGCTGAGTGTCTGTGAGTAATGGTTTGCCTCCCGCGATAGAGCAGTGTTTAATTGACCACAACTAAAAAATTGGCAGGGCAGATTTTAAGCAGACATGGTCTGAGAGAAGTGTGTGTGATTGTGTAGTCAGTAGAAAGCGTGTAACAACGTAATTTGGATCTCTCACTTGTAAGTAGCAGTTGTTTGTCAATAATGAAAAGCTAAAACAAGAATAAATATATCACCTCTACTCTACAGTTTCATTTGTCTGAAATGTACCCAATGTCAAGAGAACATCTTTCTTAATGAGATTTTTCAAACTTTCTGCACAACACATTTTCAAGCCAAATTGAATATGAGGAATGTTTCAGAAACACACATATTATTCAGGAACAGTTTTAAAGGAAAAGTGAAAGATGATGTATTTGTCCTTATTGTTCTTCTTGTTATTATTATTTTTTTTAATATTTATTTATTTTATTTTAGTATTTATTATCTTCAGTCATGTTTTCTATCTCAATTCATATTACACCAAGAGGAAATGTCTTGTTTTTTTCTACCTGAATATGTAGCCACTGTGCAAAGTCCATCTTAAATTAAGAAAACGAAATACTGAATGAGATCAGGGAGAAGAAGGATTCAGGGGGAAGAAAAATTTATTTAGCTGAACTTAGCTTAATATTAACAGTTTGTAAGTGGAGACTGGGGCTCACATCCTGGCTTTGCATCAAATCTGTATGCAACTCCAGCTCAGCATCAGAGTCCAGGCCCAGAAGATCTTTGGATCCCAGCAAGAACAATTCATCTGATGTAGTGATGGCACAATATGTGTAGAATTACAGTCCCAAATGGTGAGAGAAACTGTGACAAAAGGAGAGTTATATAACCAACGTATATTAGTACCTTCTACAAACAAGCACCTCCATTGAGTCTCATTGATTCCTCTTTATGGATAGGCGTTGTGTCATCTCTTAGCACTGCAGACTGGCTCTAAATAGAAAGACGGAGGGGTTGAGTTTGTACTGCAGCTTTCCTGCACAGAATCACAGAATAGCCAGGGTTGGAAGGGACCTCAAGGATCATGAATCTCCAGCCCCTCTGCCACATGCAGGGACACCAACCTCCCCATTTAATACTAAACCAGGCTTCCCAGTGCCCCATTCAATCTGGCCTTGAACACCTCCAGGGACAGAGCATCCACAACCTCTCTGGGCAGCCTGTTCCAGCACCTCACCACTCTCTCTGTAAAGAATTTCCCCCTGACATCCAACCTAAGTCTCCCCTCCTTCAACTTAAAACCATTTCCCCTTGTCCTGCAGTTATCAACCTTTTCAAAGATTTGATTCCCCTCCTGTTTGTAGGCTCCCGTTAGGTACGGAAAGGCTGCAATGAGGTCACCCCACAGCCTTCTTTTCTCCAGGATGAACAAGCCCAGCTTCCTCAGCCTGTCTTTGTAGGGGAGGTGCTCCAGTCCCCTGATCATCTTCGTGGCCCTCCTCTGGACCTTCTCCAACAAATCCCTGTCTTTCTTGCACAGGGGGCTCCAGATCTGGATGCAGTACTCCAGATGGGGCCTCAAGAGCAGAGTAGAGGGGAACAATCACCTCCCTGTCCCTGCTGGCCACCTCTTGTCTGATGGAGCCCAGGATACCATTTGCCTTCCAAGCCGCAAGAGCACACTGCTGGCTCATGTTAAGTTTTTCATCTATCAAGACTCCCAGGTCCTTCTCTGCAGGGCTGCTCTCAAGGACTGCTCCTTCCAGTCTGTATGGATGCCTGGGATTCCTCCAGCCCAAGTGCAGAACTCTGCACTTTGCTGTGTTGAACCTCATCAGCTTCACCCAGGCCCACCTTTCCAGCCTGTCGAGGTCCCTCTGAATGGAATCCCTTCTTTTGATAGTACATCTGGATAATGATGTGTATGTGACAAGCACCACTGTTCACAGTACCTCCACTTCACCCCAAACTGGCTTCCACCAGTTTTACAAGGTATACTGTAGATATTAGTATGCAAAATTATGTGTGAAGGAATTGTCTTGGCTCATTAGAGAGTCATATAGCTAATTAATAATTTACCTTACTAAAGGATCACTGTTGATCCTCTGTTTCACCTTCCCCTGTCAAAGCAAGGCCAACTTCCAGGATGTTTTGTTATTCAGCACCTCCATTGCGTGCTTATGAAAGGTGAGTTGATGCTCAAAAAAAGTCCTGTTATGGAATTGAAAGATATACAGAATGAACCACATGAATAAGTCAGTGAATGAACTAGCATACTGTGTTACACGGAAGATGAGATAAGAGCTTGAGAGACATGACAGCCCTTCCTCTTACTGTAACTGGCTCTGCAATTGACCTTGGGAAGATTTCATCTTTTTCATATCTCATTTAAGAAGATAATGATGTTTGTTTCCTTTGTCAAGGACTCTGTGATGTACAAAATAAAGGAGCTGTATGTCAACCACCATTATTATCTTGATTTTCTCATCCTGTAGAGCAGCTTTGGTCCCTACTGTGAATGAAATGTTTTCTTTTCTTGGAGGCAAACAACAGACAAAGGGAACAGGAGTCTGTCCTTCTAGAATTATAGAAAATGAATCAAGGAAAGCAACTTGAAACTCTATCTTATCTACACTTCAACCTAAATAATTATTTCCTAGAATATTTTGTCTTCAATTTGTCTAAACTTTTTAGAAAAGTCTAAACTTTTAGAAACCTTCAATTTCACAGATTTTTTTACTCCATATTTTTCCAATGTATTGCTGTTTTTACTATTTGAAGGATTCCACTATATTTGAAAACCATTAAGGTGATATTCTTCTGCCTTTTCTTTTTTTGGATCAAACAACCTCAGCCTCTTACACCTTTCCTCTTGAGTGATGTTGTAAAGTCTTTTTCAGTTTCTCAAGGTCACACTGAATTTTTGTCCCAGTTCCTTCCCTTTTTATCAGCTGAAAATTCAATCTCTATACATATTGAAAGTAAGGCTGATAGGAGAGAAGTATAGTTAATAGTGAGTTCTGCAAAAATTCCTCTAGGAACTGCTCTTGATAAATCTTTCAAGTCTAACTACTGGTGTACCTTCCTGGTAATTACTCTCTGACTGGTTCACAATCAATTTTCTATCTGACAAGAATTTCATCATTTTGCCCTAGTTTGCATTTCAGAATGTTGTAGAAAATAATTTGAAAAGCCTTGCTACTGCTTTGTTACTGATGTCCACAAAATCTGTTCCAAGGTAGACTGACTTGATGTTTGTATTTTTGTTCCCGTTTTTTTTTTTTTTTTTTCCTTGATGGATCCATGTATTTTATATGTACATATATGTATTTTACATACTTACAGACTGAAACTCTAGGGTGATATAAATAAAGTTTTTCTTCTTCTATTACAAGATAATTTCATTGTAAGGCTATTTTCACTGTCACTGTACTATGTTTTCTTGTGTTAAATCTCCACAGAGAGCCTGAACATTTCTTCATTATCCTAACATCTATGAACAGTATGAACTACTTTATGCCATACTTTTTGTTGTGGTAGCCTGAGCCACTAAAAGTGCATTTTGACTTTGTAATGAAGAGGTTAAGCAACATAGATGTCCAGATGAAGTCTGATTAATAGCCTTTTATTTTCTTTTCAGTGTCAGATATAACAATAAGTCACAGTCAGCCCTGTTTTAAATTCCACAGATTTCAATACATTTAATAATGAGATTTTTTTTTTTCTGGTTATGATTTCTTTTAATAAAAAAGAAGATTGTATCATTGTAACCAGGAAAGGAAATGCTTACAAATTTTGCACAGTAGGTGAAATACATAAAGAGTTTACACCTACTGTGAATCCAAAGTGGGCTGGAGATTAGTTTTGTTCTGTCTTTCATTTAGTGCAATAAAGTGGTAAAAATGCAGGTTTCTTTTTTTTTTATTTTAAGTTTTCATTTCTTTTTGCTTTCAGTTTCCCTAGAGATTTTGTGCTCTACTTTTTCATCTAATCAAACATCAACAAAATCATTTTATTTACCTAAGACATCAAATCCCTTTCAGAATGTTAAATACTGCAGAATGCCCATGTAGTTCAAAACAAATTAATATAGACCATTCACTTTTGGAAAGCACTTGACCAGTTTTTTCTTCAAGGACTTGTGATCTTATCTAATTAGTCTTGAAAATGGTTTTGTTTTGGAGGTAGCTGAGAGCATGTGTGAGTCATAGAATGACTGATATACTTTCAAAATATTTGTTTATATGATTAAGAAGCAAAAGGTGCCCTCCAATCTCTTCAATCATTTCACTGTTCTTAGGACCAGATGTTATCTTCAGAAATGAGGGCAAATTTGCTTAACATTTAAAATACTTTGAGCAAATAATAAACATTTATTCTAAATCCAGACGGGCTGTTCTTCTCTCTTACTATGACAAAGATTATAGCATGAGGCACACCCAGTGACGTGAAGGCAATTTTTGTTTTGTACCATGTTGTTAGAGCCACTGTTGGGATTTTGAGTTAGAAACAAGAGAGAAAATAGAGTGTTTTGATGCATAATGCTGATGGGATTAAAGAGTATTCGATATTTATTTGTTAGTAATGCTTTTTTTTGTTTGTTTGTTTTCTTATTGAACTAAATAAGATAAAATGCTTATTATTTTCAAGTATTTTTTTTATTGTGACAGATTTCTCAGTTAGCTTGGCCAGTTTCCTTCATCTGCTATTGTTAGAATTATTTTGTTTCTTGCTGTTCCATAATATCTTTATTTCTTCCAAACTCTCCAGCCTGCATATTGATAATTCACATTAAATCTTCAATCATAAATTTGCGAATTTGTATTCCTTTGTTTTTCAAAGGCTCCTTCTGCTAGTGATTTTTCTTCCTTGAAAGAACATTGTGAAAGTCTTCCAGAACCTCAGCTAATTCACTAGAACACTTGTATTAAAAGCATCTTCCTTGACGTCTTGAAAGTTAATTTCCCATCGCCTGCTTACATAATTTTCAGATATCACTCCATGAAAGAGAAACAATTTGATACATTTTTAATGATAAAACATGACTGCAAGCAATTTTTCCGTCTAAAAGAATGCTATGCAATCTGCTAGTATTAAAAAGTATACTACAATAATCTGTAACAGCAGGTTATCTAACAGGTAGTTATAAAAAGACTTAAGTAGTATATTTTTCACTACATTTTCTATTATCTGTCATGTAAAGAATGCATGCAAAAATTTTACTTTAAGGCAATTTTATACCCTTTGGATTTAATAACTGAAACTCCATAATAAACAAATCTATACAAAGGGAAATAAAGTAACAAAAAGAAGAAGCAACAAAAATTAGTGGCAAAGATGAGCATTTGATTTGTAAATTTAAAAAAAAAAAAAAGGAAAGGAAAAAAAGAAAGAAAATAGGAAACTGAAAGCTATTAAAAAAAAATCATGAGAAAGCTTTTGTTGAAGTTAGTAGTTTGTAGTATAGATTTTGAAATCATTCATCTGTAACTGGCATTACAGAATTACTCATAACTGAATTTCTCAATTTCATTTAAATGTGTTTAATTCTAAGTTTCAGGATAAAATTGTTCAGTCTTTAGTTCATCATTTTAAAAAGTAATTAAGATGATTTTGTGACAATCAATAGATGTTCATATGATAAGAGCTGAATAGTTGAATTTGGAAGGAACTCATGAAGACTGTCAGTTAACCCCCCAACTCAAAGCAGTGTTTTCTAGAGGAGGTTGATCAGGGCTGAATCTAGTGGTATAATCATAGAGCTATTATGAGGCCTCTGAGGATGGAAACTCTATAGCCCCTCTGAGCAGTTGTCATTGAAAGAAATACATATATTTTACATCTTCCTCACTTCAGAAGTAACCAAAATATTTTGTACATTATTTTAAGGTTGAAAATAGTGGTTTTATGATCAAACCCATGATGTTCTAAGAAATCATCACCCTAGAAGTAGCAGATAGGTGGTTTCCATGCTAGAAGGTATAGGAGAGAGCGCCTTACCTTTAGATTTCAATTTTTGGCTGCACATTTTCATAGAATGGTTTCAGTTGGAAGTGACATAGGATCACCTAGTTCCACTCCCCCTGCCACGGGCTGGTTGCCTCCCACCAGCTCAGGCTGCCCAGGGTCCTATTCAGCCTTGCTTTGAACATCTCCAGGGATAGGGCATCCACAGCTTCTCTGGGCAGCAATGCCAAGGCCTCACCACTCTAATAGCAAATAATTTCTTTGAAGTATCTAATCTGAGCCTCTTTTAATTTAAAATATTTCCTCCTTGCCCTATCTCTATACTCTCTGATAAAGTGTTACTCTCCAGCTTTCTTGTAGGTTCCCTTTAGGTACTGGAAGGGCCTCTTTAAATTTTGTGATTATAGACAGGCTTAAAACATTTCATTATTTAAAAATGTGAAAATTATTTCTAACCTGGCTTCATTGCTGCCTATATTTCAGAAAACTTTTATCATAGACTGAATATTATAGGTGGTACCCATTATATGCTTCATTTTCCTGTGTAAAGTTCTTTCAAAGCACTTTTTTAGAAGTAGAGGTCCTCAGTTGTGGAGCAGATAAACAATCTCTTACATCCCATACTTACTGAGGGATACACTTAAATCAGTTTATGCCAATGGTTAACTTAAACATGTGCTCATTTGCCTGACAGGTAGCTACCTTCTTCACTGCAACCTCTGAAAGAATATTTTACATTAAGAAAAAAAAAGCTTTTTCTGTTTATGAAATGAAAATTTTCTCTAGCTGATAAATTCACTCATGCAAATTTGTTCTCATTTGAAGATATTAACATAATTTGATTTAACATTTTATCTGTATCACACCTAATTTTGAAGATCATTTATTATATAGAGTGGAATATAAACTCACATAATGTGTAATGTCATAGCTGTAGACCACAGATGATTCATGAAAGCAAGAAGGAGTCTATTTTTGAAAATATTCAATTCTGCAGTTTATGTGAGTCAAATATTTCTTGAAGGAAATAAACCCTCTAAGTGGATAAACATATTTTGCGTGCTTGGATGAGATCATGCTAATTATCCATTGCAATCTGGTACAGGCATAATCCTGCTAGTGCTGGGACTGACAGAGGTTACAGACATAGCAAAGCATAAATTCATCTCTCTGCTGCTTTCTTGTAACTTTGCCACAGAGGCAGGATGATAAAGACATATACGTTCCCACAGGCTGGGCATATTTCAACCATTAGCAATTTGAAGACATTTTGAGGGAAGTTAGGTGGCTGTAAGTCATAAATCTTCATCTTGGAAACAGAGTATATTTGATAAAATAAAAGGCCAATCTGGGCAGAAGTTCTCCAGTCAGCTGAGCTGCGAATTGCTAAAAAAGCCTTTCAGCTGGAGAAGAGCTATTTGTACTAGAGATGCTCAGAATGATATGTGAGATTTTCTGGCAGGATAAATCTGCCAGCGTTTCTTTTACTGTGTAGGCAGTAAGAAATACAGCTTGTAAGAGAAGTGGGAAAATTAATTTGGAAAATTTGCTCTTTCTTTGTAGGACATCCGGGGGGATGACTGTTTTCCATAGCCTGAAATCTCTTGATACCAATACTGGCTCAATTTCCCATTAACAAGAAAAGTTTTAAATGAATTAACTTAGAAATTTTTATTGTAATGAGACTTTACTCTGATGTGAAACTAGACTTCTGGAAACAAAGTGGGTCTCAAAATACCAATCACTAGCCATCTGCACCAGATCTTACTGTAATTGTACTGCAAGCACAACTAGTTAATCAAAAGTGCTCTGTTTGGGTCTTAACAGAAGCTGAAATGTGCAAACGAGAAGATCTCACAGTTTCAATAAGTTCCCAGATATTTTCATGGGCTTTGGCACTGGGCAAAAATAGAACTGATGAACTGGGAGATGGTGCTATAAAGAAGATGGGGAGATTTGCCTATGCTCTTATTTTTCAAGCACCAAGAGTTACAGGTGTAAAGTGGCAAGAGGCCATGAGTGGCCATGCTACATTCTTCTTGAGGCTTCGCTATAATCATCTCTTCAAATTCTTGAATTTATACCTAATCACAGTTCTGTGATGACAAAATCACAGAGTGGTTGAAATTAGAAGGTTCTCTGGGTCCATCTGCTCCAACCCCTGCTCTAGCAGGGATACCCAGAGCAGGGTACCCAGCGCCATGTCCAGGCAGCTTTTGGAGATCTCCAAGGAGAGGACCCCACAATATTTTGTAACAAACTGTTCCAGTGCTCAGTCACCCACAAAGGAAAGCACTTTATAATGTTCAGTTGGAACCTTTTCTGTTCCAGTTTTTGCATATTGCTTCTTATTCTCTCTCAGCACCATTGACAAGAGCCTCCTTAGTCTTCATTGCATTCTCCATTTAGGTATTTACATATAGATACATCTCTCAGTATGGGGAATACCATGGTGATTTTCTACACTGTGTCTTTGACAGCTTGTGTCTCTTGAGACATTTTTTTAAACCTGAATGTTATATAATTTGTTGGTCAGTTCGCTCCCTTGTGTCAGCAGAGCTTTTTATGCATAACCAAAGTATTCCATAAATGCTAGATCTTTGGCCCATGTATTTTGTTGTCTATTCTGAGAAGATGTAGTAAACATCAGAAGACATAGAAGTGTCTTTGCCTTCATCCACAGTGCAGATCAGGTACGTGCCAGCTGAAGAGAAACCTTCCCATACGCCAGATGTTCCAGATGTAAAGTATCAACAGACTCCAGTGAGATAACTTGGCTAGTGGAGAGAAGGGAGATCAGAAATTAGATCCAACTTCAAGCTTTAGTGAACTCCATAGGATGGCATACATTGTGTGTATCACAGATCATTTTCATAAAATATTCAGCATCAGAAGCATCTTGATACCAGAATCTGGTCTGTTATGTTTTAAGCACTTATGTCCTATAAAGATATTGCTTTGTACCTCTGTAGAATCCTACAACAACTCTAAAGCCTCCAAGCCTGAAATTGCTTACCAAAAGCATAAAATAACTATTCTCAGCTAAATGTTCAAGTGTTCATTTTTATCATTCTTCTGATGACTTTTAATTAAGGAATTGATGAAAAAAAAAACAACATGGAAATGAAAATTTCACAGTTGATTGCATAAAAGAAATTGTAAAATGTTCTTTTCAATGCTGCTCAGTTTTCAGCACTACTTGGAAACATTTCCAGACACCAAACCTGATACTGCTCTTTTGGTCAAAGAGCCCCTGGAAACTGTCAATATATAGAATTCCTGTTTGCTAACATATCAGCCTCTACTTCCTGATATTTCTTTTTTTTTTCTTTTTCTCCCCCATGAAGTTTAGCTAAAAGGAAGTTTGTATTTGAGAGTCAAAAATTAGTTATTGCCTTCTTCTTTGTAAGATCATTTTGACAGTTTTATCTGTTGAGAAATAATATCATCTAGAAATTGGAATTGCGGTCAAATTGGAATTGTTAAAAAAAATCTTTCTCCCTCTTCAGATCTGATCAAAAAGACTACTTGGCTTTTAGATTTAAAAAAAAAAAAAAAAAAAGACTAAATTCTGCAAATAAACCATTTCTGTACAATTTCTGGAAGAAGTGGGATTTTCTTCCTGGAGTAAACACATGTAATTATTTCTGGGAAGAATCAAAGTAACATTTTTCATCACCTGACTTCATTGGCTGGTAAATATTAAGAAACATCTATTCTACACAGATAAAATATGGCACATGAAGCTCATCATCCACAAGAATGGATGCAGTAACCAGATCCAACATTGCTGTTAAGTGCATCTGGTTGTGAGCATGGGAGGCGTTGCTGAAATAAATGGAATAGTTACAACATATGCAAAAGGGTAGTTCACATTGTGATTTAAGAGGAGCTGGTAACACAGATGAAGGGATGTTGTTCTTAATAAGAAAGTTGGAATGGACATAGAGAATGGGATTCATCTGACCTTAGTGCAGAAGACCACTGAACTGGTCATTGTGGGCACTCCCTTTCCTAGAAGAGTTAAGTATTTAGGGCATAATTCATGTGGCTGCTTGTCACTGTTTTGTGTTTTTTGGTTTTCAGTATTCCACATCATAACATCATGTAGTGCACTGGGAATTAAAGTGCTAATGCTCCAATTCCAGGTACCTGTCCCTGTACATCACGGAAGTCATGGGATCTGGCCCTTCCTGGTGGGGCGGTCTCTTACTGCCTGGCAGTGGGTGCTGGAGGGTGCTTTCCTAGCTGTTCCCAGCTTTTCAGGTTTGACTCGGTCTCAGGAACTCCCTCTCTCTCCTATTTTATTTGATTTATTAATCTCAATTTCAATTAGATTGTATTATATTGTGTTATCTTGCATTCCGATATCATAGTTAGTAAAATAAGTTTTCCTCCATAGATCATTGCTGCTGTTTTTTTTCCTTCCTTGAGCCCAGCTCCCATCTCCCTATCCCTTTTCCTTTCCCTTCCCATTTTGTGGTGCTGGGGGGGGCTCAGGGGCCTACTGCCCCCCTGTCACGGGCATAGATTGACCTAGTTAATTCTGTGACACTGCTCTAAATACTTTTTCAAGATGAGTTGAATCTTGGTTTGAATGCCTTTCTCCTTACACACTACAGAGTAGAAGATGGGTTGGAAGGTAAACATCTGCTTTCTATTTCTTTAAGCAACTAGACCTCAAATATCTTTTCAAAGGTGAAGTATGTCCCCCGCACCATTGGGTCTGATGTTGCTTATGGCATTTGAAGCAAATTCCACTTGTGTAGGAGGCTTTGTTTAACCTGCTCCTGGGATTTTCTCCTCTATTATTTGGGATCTAGGAAAACTCTGTCTCACCAGATTGGATATCATAGAATCATAGAATTATTTGAGTCAGAAGGCCCCCTAAAAGGCTATCTAGTCCAACTCCCTTGCAATGAACAGGGAGACTTACAACTTGATCAGATGCTCAGAGCCACATCCAGCCTGATCTTGAATGTCTCCAGGGATAAGGTTTCCATCACCTCTCTGGCCAACCTGTTTCAGTGCCTCAATGCCCTTCTTGTAAAAATCTTTTTCCTTCTATTCAACAGAGATCTCCTGTTTTACTTGTAACCATTTGTCTTTGTCTCTGATAAAGTCTGTCACTTTCCTTCTTATAGCCCCCCTTTAGATGCAGAAAGGCCACTATCAGCTGCTACTAAAAATTACTTTTGTCAGCAGTTAGGAAACAAGAAAAAGACAAGTATTATGGTTATTTGAAATATGAAACATGTCAGAGTTTTTTAATTTAATAGAAAGGACAAAAGTAGTCCTTTGCATGAATGTCTAAAGCAGAAGTACAAGGACTTTCCCATCTGCTGAACTTGATGAAGGTTGATTCAATCACTATCTGCTGCAATTATCACTTGACAACATCAGATTTATACTTACAATGGATGCTATTAATGCATCTTTAATAAGATGAATACACTCGCTAATGAATCCCAGAAGTCTCAGACATCAGAGGATGAAGAGTTCTGTGTGCACATATGTGTGAAGGCAATAGTGAGGCACCAGGGGCTATCATAGAGCTATTATGAGGCCTCTGAAAGCTGTATATCAAAGGCAGATAAAACACTTCCTGGTCTTGCAGCTTTGCAAGTTCTTCCAGTAGGTACGTAGGCTGACTTGTATAAAGTCTGATTTCTTCCTCAGAATATTGAAGACACTGACCAAGTCGGGCCACCGACTGAAATAATTTATCTCAGTCTAACCCTTGTCTTAACCTGTTTGCTTTCTGACTCAGCAAAGCAGTTGAATGTTTGAAGTTAAACATCAAAAATGCCCAGATGGTCATGACTTAACCAGAGCCTTATGCACTACTCTTAACCCTAAATGTCAGTGGGGTGTTTATTTCATCTTGCTTTATTGAATTGTACGATCATGGTTTACCATAGCATATGATCCTCGAGGTCCCTTGCAGCCCAAGCTAATCTATGATTCCATGAAATGGAGCATAGAAACAACCTTACACAAGCCCTAAAACTGAGAAGATCAGAAGAAACCAACACTTTCAACATCAGCCTTCTTGTACTGTATGCTTGGAACACTGCAACTTCTCTCTAAAGAAAAAGAATCCGTGCTCACAAAATCCAGGGATTACTGGGGAGGTGCAAATATTCTGGGCAAGAAGGGCAGCTCTAGGATAGAGTGGTCTATACTTTAGTATTTAAGTGGGTTATTAATTCCACCTTCTGTTTTAATTCAGTTATAACAAGACATCATTTTAACTAAACCAGTAACTAACTTTACATTAGTTGGATTAATTCACCACTAATTGTCTTCTCTTTTTGTAGTCAGCAAAACTGTTAAGCAAAACAATAGTAAGGACAATGACACACAGATAACAAACAAACAAACAAACAAACAAAACCCAAAACAAAACAAAGAAAAGGATTTAAAAGGAGAAAAAGGATTTAAAAGGAGAGCAAGCAGCACCATCCTTCTCAGAGCTGTTGTACGAGTCAATGAAAATGTAAGATTGCTGCATATAGTGGAAGTGTTTGTTACACCATGAGCAAGGAAAGGAGAGGGCAGAAGTTCTTCCTCAGGGTGGGGGCTCTCAGACCTGAGCTGTCTGTGAAATGAGGAAAATATCCCTATTGGAAGATTTGTTACAATACCTTCCCATATATAAGTCTTGTGGGACTTCTGTATGAATCCCCAGGGGTCAATAACAGAGAGAAAAAGGATCAGAAGAGAGTTGATACCTCTTTTCCAAAAAACTGTGTCTGTTAAAGTGGAACCCTTGTCCTTAGTCATGCTGCTAGCAAAGGTTTTGTGAGAGCGATAGCAGGGAGGTGGTTTCCCCATGCTGATGCAATTCAGCTCCCTGATGCAAACAGCAAGGATATTGAGTGGACACATATTGGTTTTCTCCCCGGCTGGAATTGTGGATTTGGAGGTCTCTTTATTAGTTTCACAGTGTGCTTTTGAAAAGGACCCTCTTCTCATGGTTTGCTTTGCATTGTGAAGTCTCATGGTGAGTGAACTAGATTTTATTTTATTTTATTTCACATAAGATAAGCCAAAGATGTACACACTTAATGCACTCTTAATGTATTCCAGTCACTAATGGGTGTCTTGTTTCTGGGAATATCCTACAGATATGAAGTAAAACTCCCCTGAGCTTGCAAAGTGTAGATATCAGATCCTCAGCATCAGCTATTTTGCTTTATGGATATGCTCTTATTATGCTGCAGGAATTGCTAATGTAGACATTAAAAGGTCAAACCTTGTTAATGGATGACTCTGTATTCCCCTATGGGTTACAGACAGACAAAATGGAAATATCTGCTGTATATGAGGCCTGAAAAAGAAGAATGTTACCATCTCCCAGACAGCTCCACAGGGTTGCAATATTTTTGTGAAGCCTTGTAGTAGAAAAGGAAGCAGAACAAAAGAGACTATTAGGAAGGCCTGAAGGAGGCTTAATTTGTATTATATGTTTTAGCAGTTTGGGGAGTGTTTCTGAAGAAAATGGAAGAGAAGGAATAGAAGGGAAAAAAGGATATAAGCCAAAAAGCTGAGGAGAAGTTATCAACTGAAGGGAACAGACACATTAGCAGGGTCTGCTGTGATAGGAGAAAGCAAAATGGTTTCAGGCTAAAACATGTGATTTATATTGGATATAAGGAAAAGTTTTACAATAAGGGTGGTGAGGCACTGGTACGGGTTGTTCAGAGAGACTGCAAATGTTCTGTCCTTGGAGACATTCAAGGTCAGGCTGAATGGGCCTCTGAGCAAACTGATCAAGCTGTAGGTGTCTCTATTCATTGCAGGCGAGTTGGACCAGATGATCTTTAAGGACTCCTTCCTACTCAAATGATTCTATGATTCTATGACTTACAAATGTCTAAAGACCTGGGTCAGCTAACAATGACTAAACATGCCTGAGGTGATGTTTGGTGCACTGGAGACCACAAGGGAAGAGCAGAAAAGCCTGCTGTGACAGATCTGATGGGTACAACCAGCACTGGATGGCCATTGGTGTAGGAATGGGGAAGTGCAGGATAGCTTTAGATAGACTTCTGCTGTCCATCAGCTGGGGTTAAGATTCACCCTGAGAATCACTATATTATGCATGGAGTAAGTGCAGAAAGGCAGTGGATCAAATAGCAACAAGTTACAATTATCTTTCCTATTTTTTTTTTCTTTTTCTTTTCTCCATCCAATGAATTTCAGTTTTTAAACCATTAGATTTGCTTTTCTATATAGTCAGTAGAGACTACACATATGAGGGAAGGCTGAGTAACTTGGGTCTGTACAGTCTGAGGAAAATAAGACTGAGGGGGGGTCTGATTGATATTTATAAATATCGAATGGGAGGTGGGGGGCAAATGGATGAGGCCAGGCTCTTCTTTGTGGTGTCTAGCAATAGGAAAAGGAGTAATGTCCTAAAACCTGAAAATAGGAAGTTCTGTACTAACATGCAGAAGAACTTCATTACTGTAAGGGTGATGGAGCACTGGAACAGATTGTCCAGAAAGTTGAGGAGTCTCCTTCTATGGAGATTTTCAATATCCATCCGGACACCTTCCTGTGTGACCTATTGTAGGGAAGCTACTTTAGCAGGAGGGTTGGATTCGATGATTTCTTGAGGTCCGTTCCAATCCCTGTGATTCTGTGAATCTGTGAAATAGAGGCATAGAATAGAGAAGAACAATTTAATTTAAATGCTTAATTTCTCTCAATTTACATTTCATAAATGGAACTGGGGACAAGCTTATATGTACCAGACTAACACTAGGTGAATCATAGAATTATAGAATGACCAAAGTTGGAAAAGACTTCCAAAGATCATCCAGTCCAACATCCACTTATCACCGATATTTCCCACTAAACCATGTCCCTTAGTACAACGTCTAAATTTTGCTTGAACACCTCCATGGAGATTGACACAGGCAGCACCTGATATTGCTACAGGTTTATAAAATACACCAGGTTTAAACTGTTATCCACTAATATAGCAGCATGGAAGGTATATATACTAACAACAAACTAACTGATTTCATCCACTGAGTGGGCAGTAGAGGGAATCATACGAAGCTGGGATTGCACTGGGGCTTGGAGGGATCATTATTTTAATTGTTTAAGTTGTTGCACTACATTTTCTGCAGTTGAAGATGTGTCATGCTCAAGAATGAAGAAATACTCTCTGTTCTGAACAGCTAGGAAAACTATTTTTAAGAGGAAATTTGAAACACTTGAATTCATGTATTATTATTAGAAGTAGCTACCAGAAGAGCTAAAAATTAACATCGTCATTCAAAACGATGATGTATTTATTAACGATCTAGCAATCAGTTACTGCTGTTGCAGTAGGAGATTGATAAGAATGGTTTTGGTCTTTGTTATCTGCTACCTCTTGCTTCACGAGAGCTTCAATGTGTGAAAGGGAGATTCCAAGTGCCTGTGGGAAATGACAAATTGCTTTTGCATACAGAGAATTTTTAAGGTAAAGGAAGGGAACCTTTAATTACTTCATGTAAAAGTGTGCCGTTTTGTACTTCTGGGAGGCCACATAATAATACTTAGCTCAGCATTGGCCATTATTAGACTGGAAGATGATTAGCTGAGTGAACTGCCTGTGCAGTAAAAATCCTGTTTTTCCTGACTCTGCTGTTAATTTTCTGTGTGATATCTAGATCAGTCATCTCTGTGCCTTGCTGTTTCCTACAACCTGCTGCTTCTTAGCTGTTTAGACTCTTTTAACATATATTCTTACTCTAACAGCACAGAGGGATGCTGATCTACTGGGCACTACCATGACACAAACAGTAATAACTGTCCCTGTGCCCCCTGTGGTGTACAAAAGTTCACTGCCTATACATCACTTTGAGCATGGACCATGATGCTGATGAATACACTGACACTATTGTATGGATTAAGAACTGTGTATATCCAAAGTTTTATCTTACACCAGAGAAATTATTGTGAATGACTCTTTTTATATTTAACCAAAGAAGGACTTTAAGACTGTGCTTTAATTACATTGCAGATAATTTTCATCCTGATTACAAACAGGTTTTGTAGACACTGACATGATTTTTTAAAATCCATTGGTGTTTCCTTGTGAACATGTGTCTGAAGTGTTGATTACAGCATCTCCACTCAACTCTGTGGGGGAGAACAGCAGGATTACAGCCTAATGGGCTGAGCCAGAAAGGAGATAATAAAAGGTGAAAACTATATCTGCAATGAAATTGGATGGATTTTATAGTCATAATTCCAGAATGATTTAATAATAATGGAATCATAGAATCATTAAGGTTGGAAAAGACCTTTAAGATCATCTTGTCCAACCACCAACCCCCCCTCACCATGCCCACTAAACACATCCCTCAGTGGCACACCTCCATGGTTCTTGAACACCTCCAGGGACGGTGACTCCACCACTTCCCTGGGCAGCCTGTTCCAATACCACAACATGGTGAACATTGTACATGACAGTTATCCAACTTGTCTTTCCTCTCTTGCAACCTATACTAAAAAATAGATACTTTTGTTCACACTTGGAAATTTTCATGAAGGTTCCCATCTGTATGCAAAAAGTGTGTCCCATTTGGAGACAAAATGGTGTCCAAATCTGTCTGACTCATTCCACTCCTAAACTCACATGTAACAAATAAGATCTGTATTTACCATAGTCAGATCTGATGAAGTTGTATTGCTGAGGTTCTTACATTCCTGAGCCTCTTACAGTCTGTTCCTCCCACCTTCCTCGGAGATGATGTTAACTAAAGGGGGTCTAAAATTTATCAACACTTCACAGTATTAATGCTAACTCTGGTGCATCTCCTTTTGTATCCCTTTTGCCATTATGTTACGTCCTTTTGTTAAATTTTCCTGTGACATCTCAGTGTCTGAAGACAAACAGATAACAGATAATAACAAAATACATATTTTGTTAATAATATGAACATGTTTGTTTAAGGTACTTGTTTGGAATTTTCTTCTTATTTATTTTCATTCGTATTATCACAGGTTTCAGCATTGGAAGTTGGAAGCTTCATTTCAAGCCAGCTCCTTCTAAATCCTCTGTCTGAAGCAGAAGACACATTCTTGAGATAGCAGCCATCCTATTTAGAAGAACTAAGACCAGAGATATGCAGTGCTGTCACTATGGAGTGTCAGAATCACTTGGAGACCTCGCGTTAATTGCAACCTGCTGATAAGTATGAACTGAAAATGGGTGGGAGTAATAAGAAGATCAACACATTAACAAAATCTCCTTTTCTCCATGTCCAGCATTCTTCCTACTATATTATCTGGATTCCAAATATCATTTTAAGACCTACCTTTAAAGTGTTCTCTAATCTACCCTACCTTTTTCTTTTTTTACCTACTGTTTTGTGAATATTTCATTTTTCTGTCAGAATTACATATAGAGAAATGCTGCAGTGATCAGGGAAATTCAAAATGCGAGTGAGCTAATGAAGTTTTGCTGCTGCATGTGTTACATGTGCTTTCTTATTGTTCAAAGAGCTTTACAAGAAGAGAGACCATTAAGATGTTCATCTGATCCTCAATAACACACTGAAAAACACCCCAAAATAAGAGATCTATATGTAAAACCAAAAGGAGACAGAGGCGATAGCAGGTGCATGATCCTCCCAGTAATTTGTCATCTGAAACGGATTTAGTCCTATGCTGCAGCCTTGTTTGCTTCAGTTCAGCAGAGTAACCTTGGTTCTTCCTTCAGCACTTCAATGGATTTTAAAGGCTTTGAGAATGGCATTTTTATGCTGTCAAATTTTAATAACTTTCCATTGGCTGGCTCCCTTAATTAAGGGGAAAATGCAGAGCTGACAGCTGGAAATGAGGGGGCTATGACTATGATAGGGTTTGTAATGGCTTCTCTGGGCTTTGTATGTGCAGCATGAGGAGATGGGGGACTGCTGAGTCCGAATTAAAATTCTTGTTCCATAGTTACAATTCTGGAACGGAGTTATTTCTATATATATGTCTTAAGTCCTACTGCCATGCTTTTCCTCAGAGCAGTAAAAGTGTTTCTGGCTTTCCTTTGTTTACTTATAAGGTCACAGACTGAGGATGGCTCTGAAAAGAGCCACCTGAGCAAATACAGCAGCACTGCAAGGGGTGGAGGGTGCACAGAGTTGAGACAGAAATGTGTGCTGAAACTGAGAGAAACATGGAAAGAGATTACAAGCAGGCCAAAAGCAGGACATGAATGGTGTTAAGGAGAAAGTTAGGTGAGAGAAGAACCTGGTGTCTGAGTCTGGAGCAGGTGGTTGAACTCGTTTTGCTCACTTAATCATCAAGGACTGGAAATGGGCACTGTTATTGCACAGCTCTCTTCTGTGGTGCTCTTTGGGTCTCTCAAGAGCTTGTTACTGGAGAAGTGTACAGACTTAATTACTGTCTACAGAGTACCTGTTTTTATACCTTGCTGTGTCATTCCAGGGAGACGTACCCTTAAATAGCCCCTTTAGTTTCTATGGGTGTTGAACAGCTACCAGTGCATTAAAGCCAGTGGAGTTATGAGGTGGGATACTATTAGCCCTGTTGTATAGAGGGAAGAACAGGAGCAAAAAAATCAGATAATTTCTCTTTTCTCTGAACTTGTAGATTGCAAATATGGCAGCACTGCTCCTGCATCCAGGAGCTCTGTGGATTAGGAGGGCTTTGGAAATGGAGACATGAAGAAGCCTTTCTGCCTCTGTGGCCTCATACTAAAAGCACTTGCAGGATTATAACTGAGGGTTAATGAGAAAGAACAGTCTTTGGAGCTTCCTCTTACTTCTGGCAGCCAACTGGAAGGAAGCAAGGAGGTGGAGACTCTTTCATGTTGTTCCCTGGTCCATACCCACCCACATAATGGCTGGATGAAGCCTGGTCTTCCAGAATATACACAGAAGTAATCAAACATATACACAGAAGTAATCGAACAATGAGTCATTATTCAAGAGATTTATTTTGATGAAAAAAATGTTCATAAAATGCAAAGGAAGAGCTGGTGACCTTTTATTGGATGAATTTTCTTACCCTTCTGGCAGGAGGCTTTTGGCTAAATATTAGGTTGGTGATGTGAAGAATGGGCTTCAAAGATTTCTAAACACCTTTCAAATCCTGCTGATTGCCTAGTGTTTACCTCCAGAAGAAAGCAATTAGCGAAGTGGATTCTTCAAAATCAGAACAGCCACTGCAGCAACAGAATAGAGAGCAAACTTCGCTATTATTTTTTTCAGAGAAGACCTGCAATTTCATCTGAAGTTATATGCATTGCCTGTGAAGAACATTTTTGCCTGAAGCTGCTCCTTGGATTATGAAAAAGCTAAGGAAAAGCAGAGAGACAATCTGACACATTTTATGTGCTCTTTAGAAATCATTCTATGTGTAGGTATCAGTGTTATTTGAGACAAGCTTTAAATCTGAAGTTTCCATTTCATAGGTCGTGTGCTTAAATCTCTTCTCTGAAATGAAGGAAATTGCTGTTGTACCTAAAGGGTAATCATCAGCAAGGCTGGTATGATCCCAGCTTCCCCTCAGACTGATAGCATTTAAAAGGAACCACAACATCTGTGTTGTAATGTGCGTAAAGACAAGCACTGAAAGAAGTAGACAGTCTTGTCTGTGAGCTTTTGCTTAAAGCAAATTTATTGGGTTTGTATCCATCTTAGAGCAGTTACTGGGAAGAATTGCCGTTTTTGGTGAGGACAGACTTGAAACGTTGCCTGATTTTTAGTCCCATACAGAAGACATTGCCTCTAGCATCACTGCTAATATAAGAGAGAAAATCCATTTTTGTTAGGCAAAGGAAGAAATTTGTTTCTTTCACAGTGAGAAGGCAATGAAAGAAGTGCAATAGAATAGAAATATTTAGTAAATGAAACACAAAAAGCAATTTTGTGCTTTAATATCAGCTATTTACAGCTTGAGCTCAGTGATCATTTTATGCAAAAGACAGTAATTTAATGTACTAATGTGCCACAATGTCACAAAAGGATTCCTATTTCTAGAGTCTATTGTTATGATGAATGACATCTATTTTAGCAAAGAAATGGTATTCTTGAACAAAGCTTATTGTAGGTATTTTTATCTTTTCTGTCACATTGAGACATAATGATATTTAAAAAGAAATCTAAATATACAGTGCTTACAGTCTTACTCCTAAAACAAGGAAAAATACTGTCTCTGAAGCTGGTTGGATACAGTGTTTGAGGCAAGCTGATACAGATACATCAGTATTAGGACTACCATCTACATTCAACTGTAAATGAAAGTATCTCGAATTTTCTTTTAACAAACTAATTTATTTGTTTGCTATTTTAGTCATGACAAGAAGGAGGTGCCTAAGCCTATCTGATGGCTGTAAGCTTTTTTCTTCTGTAGTCTGGTCTGTGCTTGAAGGTTTGCTGTTCTGTAGGAGCCAACAGACGCTTGTGCCATAGAAGCTCATCCATGTCTTCTGATGTCTGCTTGTGGAGGCAGTAGGACAACAGGTAACAGAGTGGAAGGGCAGTCGAGGTGAAGATGGATGCCAAGACTTAATATCTCCTGCAAAAATCTTCTGTTGCCAAGGGGAGAGTAAAGCTATCAGAAATTTGATCTCAGCTTCTTTCAGCTTGATACAACAATGACTGAAGCTGGCAGACAAAGGCACAGTTTGGGTGGAAAGGCAGCCTCTCAGTGACTCAAGAATGTCATAAGCTGCTGCAGACACTGACTTGCCAGAGACAAGGACAGCTGCAAATAATATGGGCTGGAGGGGAGTAAGGTGGCATTTTCAGGGCCGAGTCACTTTTCCTTAGATCAGGCATCAGATCTGAATAACACATTTAGTGGGTAGACAGGAAGAAGCCAGAAATTTTGTGCCTACTTATTTGTGCCTATTTGTGGTGGCTATCTATAATACAAGAAGTGCAAAAGCTGTGTAGAAATAAAACATTTTTCTTATAATGAATGTAGTAAAAGTAACACCACTCAAATTCTGGTAAGATTCTGATGCTGATAACACATTACTGTTTTGAGTATCAGTTTTCTACTCCCTTGCTCAATGGTCTGTGCTAAAGCAATAACCACGAATAAAGGCAAATTCAGCACAATGTGGTTTACTATTATGGCTAATTTATATTGCCCTCAACAAGATAAAATAACATCCAAGGTGCTGGACACATAAAGCTGGAGACATAAAGCTTTGATCCAATGCAATTTTCCTGAAAATTTCACAACACTTATTGTGAAATATTGACTTGTTTTCTTCCTTCAGCTTCGGAGCAAGTGGAATTTCTGCTGCACACCTGAGTAAAGACTTGCAGAACTACACCAAATAAGGTGGTCAAGAGTGGGTCAAAGTTGACCAGAAAGCATTCTATGCAGATTCCTCATAATATAGACCAACCTTGAGAAATATATATGCTTTTCTGTAAGATTTGGTATGCAGTGCAGAAGAGTAATTCAGAGAAAGCAGAATTCAGTACTCCAGGCAGGCCAAAAAGAAGGCTATTACCTCTAAAGAAATACCTACAGAACTAAAGGTGGGAACCATTCTGCCCATAGCCTGCATAGGGAAGCTGGGCACTTCCTTCAGGGACTGCAGAACTCTCCGTAGAGTGAGGGGCAGATGGACTAAAAGACAAGCTCCACTCTTTGCCAAGGCTCATATAATCAGACTGGTTATCTAACCTAATAGGACTGCCACTGCTATGGGTGCCTGTATCTGCAGGTGGTTAAAATCCCAAGACAAATTTTTGGCTTCTTATACTTACTATTTAGCCTTACAAGAGAGTTGTTGCTTTCTGATCATTTTCCTCACTTCTTTAAATACATAACTGCAATATTTCGAGCCCCTAGGCTTGAAATTCTTAGGCTTTCCTTAAGTTTGTCTTCAATAATCCTGACCCCTCTGAGTTCCTTCTTACCAAAATACATAAAATCTGCTTATGTGTTCATCCAAATATTTTCATTTTTACAGACCTATAGACTATTCCCATGCCTTTGTTGTCTAGTTAAAAACATTCATCCCAACTCCCACATCTTTCCTTTTTAAGTTTGGATTGCCAGGAAATAGAGGTTAATCTACTTCAGTTATTCATTAGGCAACATTTCTAAGCTATCTACGGGCAATCAACAGCATATCTAAATTATGATATTCCAACATTAACATAATCTTCGTAGTGTGCAATGATGAAGCACATTTGAAAGAAAAATTAAATATTCAGTGGGCGATCCAATATTCATACTGATATTAAGTGAAGGATGATATTAAGTGAAGGAGTTCACTCTTCAGTTTCCATCTCATGATAAATCTTTCCTTCTGACTGTAGTGCAATTACAAAGCCTGTGGTTGTTGATACATGGGAGGAGGACCTGCTTCATTACCATGAAAATGTTTCTGTTCCTGCACTTCCTCATTTGAAATTTTTAATGTTTCTCTCCTCTTAGATTCATGGTGCAAACCACTGAACCTTAGGTGGATTTTCGTACAGTTTGCCCTATAAATCCCTCACCTTCTTCAAAGCTGTGCATTGGACAACTCTCTAATGGTTTTATGTCCTTCTTACACTGTGACACCCAAAACTGCATACAATACTCAGGGTGATGCATTTTCTCATTTTCAGAGTATTCTCTCATTTCCAGAGCTGTATTGCAGATAAAATGTTCCTGATCTTATACCTCATTCATCTTAACCTTGCCTTGCTGATTTTGGGTCTGCTGCAGTCAATAAAGACAGATCCAGAACCATTGGTCTGCTAATAAAACCTGCTTATAGTCATTGGACTTTGTCTATTTTTTAATTTTTTTGAACAGATTTGTTCTTCTAGTCAGTCCATACCATCTACCTGGATCTATAGATTTTTATGGTTTTTCTCTTCTCCTGTCACTATCTTACTATCACTTGTCTTTATTTATACAGCTAGGCTGTAACACTTTGGGTATAGGCATCTCCTTAATTCAGTCTATTGTGCTATGCTCTGTACAGTGTAAACATTTCCTTTTAACCATCATGACTGTATGTGTATCTGTATATGTGCATGCATTTCTAAATTAAACAAAGCAAAGAGAGAGTAACTATCTGTCACTGATAATTTCTGAGAACTACTGAAGGGATATTACAGATAGGTTTACTTCAGTTATATGACATTATTGCATTGATTTTATAATGAAGCAGTTCTGGGTGTTTGAATTATGACCTCATTATCAAATAAATACTGAATGGGAGGTGATTCACGACATGATAATCTTGCATGTTAAACATGATGTGGATGCGTGACATAGCAAGACAGAGTTTATTAAGTCATAATCAGCTTTGAAAATCAGGTTAGAAGAATAATGACTTCAAATGATCTTTTAATGAAACAGCAGAAAAGCTTGGCAAGATCAGTTATGCAAGAACATAGTTATGATAGGAAAGAACTATTCCAGAATAAGGGAGTGCAAGTGCAAACATCAGCAAAGGTGATGGCAAAACCCAAAAATGATAGGTCACAAGATACCAGCAGTACCACTGCTGCAGAAGGCTGACCTGTGAAATACATTATCACCCTGATACTGGGAATTAGGATGTCCTGGTTTGAATTCTTGTTCTGTTCCTCTCTTGTAACTCACTTCACCTACACTACTCCTTTTATTCTATGAATACTCTGTCTCTTTGGTTTCCAAAAGGCAATCCTCAGCTTGTTATTTGCTCAATACCTTGTTGTGGTTTTCTTTTGTGGTCTACTGGTTAGGAAGATGACCAGTCTTGCCCTGAAGACTTCAATTTCTGGATCCTTTAAACAGTGTTCAGAATCTGTGTCTTCTGATTTGAATTTTACTGGTTTTCTAGCTCTTGAGTCTTTCTGTTTTCTGCTTTATTAAAAAGCTTTGTGATACTGCATATAATTTCCCTGAGGAAAATTTGGTAATCATCAAAATGGAAAAAATACTACAAATCTATTTTCAATACATGTGTATGGAGAACAAAAAGGATTTAACTGTTAGCAGAGATTGATCAGCAGGTCTGGATTACATGTTATCCTACTGATTTAGAATTGAGCACTTTGGAATTGCTTGAATGTGGAAAGTATTTAGAGGACCATAAAATCATATTATTTTTGAGTTGGAAGGGACCTTCAGAGGTCATGTAGTCCAACTTCCCTACAATGAACAGGGACACTTTCAGGTAAATTGGGATGCTCAGAGCCTTGTCCAACCTGACCTGGACTGTTTCCAGAAGCAGAGCATCCATCACCTCTCTGAGCAACCTGTTCCAGTATCTCACTGCCCTTATTGTTAAAAAACTTTTCTTATGTCCATTCTAAATCTTCACTCTTTCAGTTTGAAATCAGTTTCCCTTATCCTGTAACAACAGACCATGCTAAGGAATCCATCTCCTTCTTTTTCACAGCCCCCCTTTAGATACTGAAAGGTTGTTCTCAGGTCTTCCTAGAGCCTTTTCTCATTCAGTCTGAACAGCTCCAGCCTGTTCTCATAGGGGAGGTGTTCAATCCTTTGGATTTTTTTGTGGCCCTTCTCTGGGTGCACTCAATAGTTCCACATCTCACTTGTACAGAAGACTTCACATCTGGACGCAGTACTCCAGGTGAGGTCTCACCAGTGCAGAGTAGAGGGGCAGGATCACCTCCCTCGCCTTGCTGGTCACAATTCTTTTGATGTAGCCCAGGGTAGGGTTGGCTTTCTGGCTTCTGAGAGCACATTGCTGGCTCATGTTCTGCTTGCCATCCACCAGCACCTCCAAGTCCTTTTTGGCAGGACCAAAAAGGCCCTATATGATTTAATCTCCCAGATTGTATTGATAGTGGAGGTTGCCATGATTATGATACAAGATCTTGCACTGTGATTTATTGAATTTCATGACATAGACTTATCAACATCCATAGACTTATGGATGTTTAGGCTCCTTAGGTGGTAGCAAACCTGATCTTTGCTTACAGTGGTAGGGGCTTCGCTTCCCCTATTCCCACCTTGTGAACCATCTACTCGAGGATTTTATATAGGACAGTTGCTAGTGAAAACTGAGGCAAAAAATTGTTGAGTACATCAGCCTTGTCCATGTCTGTTATTACTAGCCTTCCTGTATTGCTCATTGGAGAAGGCGCTTCCTCCTGGACTTTCCTCTTCTAGTTGAGGTACCTATAGAAGCCGTTCTTATCCTCCTTTGCACCCCTTGCCAAAACCAGTTCCACCACCACTCAGCCTAGCAGCATCTCTATACTCTTCCCAGGATACCCATCCCTGCTTACACCCAATAGGTCCAGCACTGCACCACTCTTTGTACAGCTGTCTATTGTCTGGCTCAGGAAGTTACCCTCAATGCATTCCATGAGACTCCTGGATCACTTACAGATCACCATGATACTTTACCAGCATATATCAGGATGGTTGAAGTCCCTTAGCAGGATGAGAGCCTGTGATTGCAATGCCTCCTGTAACTGGAGGAAGAAGGCTTCACCAACAGGCTCCACCTTATTGGGTGGTCTGTAGTAGATCGCAACCACAAGGCTGCCTTTGCTGCTTCAGTCTTGTTCTCTAGCTCTCAATCCTAAGTTTAAAAACATTGAGTTGGTGTGGATGATGAATGAGGAGGGGTTTGGCCTCTTCCCCCAGGCAACAAACATGACCCAAGGAAATGGCCGCAAGTTGTAGCAGAGGAGATTTAGATTAGACACGAGGAAAAACTTTTTCTCTTAGAGAGTGGTCAGGCACTGGAATGGCCTGCCCAGGGAGGTGGCGGAGTTGCCATCCCTGGCAGTGTTCAAGAGGAGTCTGGATGAGGATCTAGAAGATATGGTTTAGTGGCATTGTGGCATCAATGGTAATGGGCGTACGATTGGACCTGATGGTCTTGCAGGTAGTTTCCAACCTTGCGATTCTATGATTCTATGATTGAGCTTTGAAACGGGGAGCACAAAGTATAATGAATCTTTCCTTTGCAGGAGATAGGAGATCAGTTGTTCAAAGTCACAATGGGAAAAAATAATGCACAGATTTGAAATGTCTGAAAACAGAATTAAGGATTAAAAAGATCTCCTAATACATAACTGAAAAGTCTAGATGGCAAATTTTTGAATTTGAATTTTTGAAGTCTACAGTAGAGTTATATTATAGAGTGATAGATTGGGAAACAGTCATACATAATAGAATTGTACAGTGATATAAATAACTATGACACATATGAATTTATACACATGCAGTATGATTGAATGCCATGACTTCTTCAAGACCTCCACATTGCCACTAGTTTGGAAGTAATTGGAATCCAAGTGAATTATTTTGACAGATGGCAGTAGATCATGACAGATGGCAGAATAACTGAACTAAATTCCAAATTTCAAAACCTAATTGCACATATGACATGCCAGTTCAAGATACAAATGAACTATAGAAGATGAAAGAAGCAGGGAGGGAGAAGGCAATGGATTCTGCAATTTTAGAAAAATTTAAGCGGATGTTATTACACTTAAAAATGAGAAACTGCTATTGGTTTTCACCAGTGACATAGAAGGATTCACTTGGGCTTTTTGTCCAGCTGCCTGTTTTCATCTCCGCCTTCCTGTCACTTGCAGAATGCCCCTGCAGCCCTATGCCCTGGTATAGTCTGAACATCTGACAGATATGCTGCTGATCATTGCATGCCACATGATATTTCACACCCCTACATCTGTCTTTTTCTGAAGGGTGTTATGGTGCTGAGTGGGTGTAAACTGAGAACAGAGATAGCTGGCTTGCTTATATCATTGTTCCAAACCTTCCCTGTTAAAAATATTCTATGATATTTTGCTCTAGTAATCCCAAGCTTTGCAAACTTGTAGGTGTCATCAATATATCCTTTTTCCACTCGAGTACTTAAAGCTGAAACCAATATTTTAATAAATTTTTACATCAAGTTGTTGAAGCTTTCTTGAATTTGAAATTAAAAAAAAAAATACTTGCAGTTTGAGAAGTTGATGATCTTTCTACTAGTATTTGGCAGGGACTCTTAAAGAAAGACTTTGAAGCAGTGTAGAGTCAGTGTAATGTGCCTTTAAAAACTATTGCAAATAGATTTATTATGTAGTTCCATCTTAGAACTCTCCTAAAAAATGAAGTTTTCACTTTCAATTCCTGAAAAAAAGAGTCATAGCTCTTATTTTCTCTATTTTTTCTATTATTTAATCACTCAAACAGGAAACTCTCAGATGCCAATGGCTATGTTAAGGAATGGGGTTATAAAAAGATGTGATATAGTCATGATTTCTTCTCTTTTCCTCATACAGTGTGCGACTGAACATCTGTAAATAAGGAAACTTTAAAGATTAGTGTCTTCTCAGATCATAGAAATGTTGAAAGATCAGTGACACATTGGTGAGATTAGACAGGAGAGCTGATATGGGGCAGTATTGGTCATTTTGACATTTTGACATAGATGTGCAAATGCTGAGTTGTTCTGTGACTGGATTCTTCTGTAATTCTTCTGCTTGGAAACACATGTAAAGAATCAGAGGGAAAACAGAAAAGTGAAAGTTAGAAATAATCTTGGGACATGACCTCAAAAGTTTTATAGGGAAGTCTAGTTTATCATAGAGGTGTTGAACAGATGAGGGTGTGCTGATACTTAGAGTACTCAATGCCTCACTGTCTTTATTACTTGCAGTCATTTCCTGTCCTTAGGAGTATTTATAATTCTTAAGAATCATTAGCATTGGATGAATTATGGCAAATGAAAGTTATTATTTTTGAAACTCCTATTCTCACAGGTTCACAATCAATTTTCTTTCTACGCATAAGACAAAATATACACTACAGCCTGTCTAGAATTCTATCATTTTAATGACAATGAACCACAATAAAGAAAGGAGAGCAAATCCGATGAAGTGATCTGTTTCAGAAACTGTCCTCAGATTTGATTTAGTGCTGCAGTTTCTCTGTGGAATTGCTCTTAATGATGTAAGGACTCACAAAGCACTCAAAGAATATTGAAAGACAACTGAGAAATTGTGCAGAGAATTGACCAAAAGTCATCAATATTTATTTTAACAAGATTATTTTCATAGCTGCTCCTATTACTATGCTGAAAAACCTTGTTTATAGGCAAAGAGTAAGCACACTGTTTATAAAAGTGAAAAAGCTAATTTATAGCTAATATTTTTACAAGTCTAATCTCTATTAGTCCAGATCCACTTGTTGCATAGAATGAAAGAATAATACATCCTGATTGCTATATACACTTTTTAGTTTCAGTCACATCCTTCCACTGCTCGTGTATGTAAGATTCTTTGAACTCTTCTTTGTTTCTTTGAACTCTTGTTACCTTTAAATCTTGTTTTGTCCAAGTCCACGTCAACAGGTATTTTAACTGACCATTCATAAGTTGTCTACTGGGATTCCCAGTGCCAGCTTATGTCCCATCTCTCATCATTGTGTGTCTGCATTTCTCTGTGCAGCATCCACTTCTCAAGACCCCTGTTCTTGAGCTGTGTTTGTTGACACTGCATCATTGCACTAGAATCCCACACACCTCATTCTATGCAGAACAATTGCTTCTTATTGCTGCCTATACAGAACTACAGTTGTACTGTGCAATGGTAGTACAACTACCATTGCATATGAAAGTAAAACATACTAGCTGTGGACACTTAGTCAACTGGAAAAATTGCTCTTACAGCTGAATTAAGTAATGCAAACTGCAAGCAGATCAAGAAGAGCTCAAACAAAATCAGTGCCTTGCAAAAATTATACTTATTTCTTTTACTTCCTTTATTGTATTTCATTGTACTGGTATGTAGTGATAGGACAAGGAGCAATGGCCTAAAACTTGAACATAGAAAGTTTCAAACAAACATGTGGAAGAACTTCGTTATGGTAAGTGTGGCAGAGCACTGGAACAGGTTGCCCAGAGAAGTTGTGCAGTTTCCTCTGGAGATGCTTAAAACCCTTCTGGATGCCTACCTGTGCAACCTATTGTAGGGAACCTGCTTTAGCAGGAGGGTTGGACTTGTTTGTCTCTTGAGGTCCCTTCCAACCCCTGTGATTCCTAACTCAGCTCTGTATTGCTCCTGCTCACTGATGCACATTCATTCCTCTGCTGAGAGCCGTGGACAGGCTATCCTCGATAATGGCTCTGATAGAATTGTCATATTGTCATATGGCTGTGACATATCGTCTGTTGTTTCAATGTATCCCTAAAAAATATTAGCATATTTCATGTTAGCAGAGTTCATTTGTGCCTCATACATTTTGATGAAGTAAATCTTTTCCATACACTTTTCTATATAATGATTCAGAAGTTAATGGTTAAAAAAGATGCCTAAAGTTGTAATTCACAAATTTTCTGTTTTCTTTCTGCTGATGCTATAGCTTTAGAAGAATCACCATTGCAATTAAATAAAGTGATTTGTAAATAAAGAACACAGTCCACTATCTGATAGTTATACATATTTGTTCATACTGCTCAAAACATTATCTATGCCTTTGAGCTCATGGAATTTTCAGAATAATGCTATTCTCTCTCTGGTCTCTCAGATTCACTTTACTCTTTCTCTGATGAGGATTCTCATGATTTCCTTACTGAAATTACTAGAAGCCAACCAAACCAGGCTGTCACACTAAATAACAGCCATAATCTCCCTTGAGTTTCCTTTGTGTCAGTTTTCTTCAGCACGATAGCTTGTACAATAGATAATATCAAAGATGTTTCTTGTTGTAGAGAGAAACCTGATTGAATTTGTCCAAAAAGAGGATGCTAATAGAACATTATTATGCTCACAAAATAGAAAAGTGTTATATTCACATAAAATAGGGAAGTGGAAAAAAGAGAAAACTTGACAGTTAAAATATTGGAGGTAGTTGGAGGTATATTCTATGGCTTAAAAAAGGGGAATAATATTCCCTAATGCTTAGGAAGTATGCAATTACAATTGAAAACATAATCAATTTTCCAAGAAGGAGGGCTATTAGAGGCAGCATCAGTGTAACTATTCTTCACATTGACTACAACATGGTCCAATTCATTGATCAAGGATTTGATTTCTTTGTATGACCACTAAGAGTGTTTTTATAGTTTGTGCACTCAGCAGTTTTTCTGGGAATAGCAGGAGTGAAATAATGTCCCAGAAAGCTGATAATGGAAGGAATTGCTCTATATCAGAAATATGACATTCCATTGCAATTTATTTTATTCCCATGCTTGCTTATTTCATGAATCAAATTATCTGATTGCCTCTCAGTCACTAATGGGTTTATCCTCCAAATACCCTTGAAGGTTAGGTAAATGCTAAGTATCTGCAGTTTCAAAGAGGAAAACAGAGATGGGAAGAGATTGGTTGCCTAAGTTTCCATGGTATTAAGCAGCTGCTTTTTTAAAGATGAAATCAACAGAAATAACAGCTCTCAGCACATGTGAAAATCAAACTATAATGGGCTTAATTAAGACACCAAGAAAGTCAGTTTCAGAGATGAAAACACAACTGAGATTTTGTAAATTGCCATTAGAATTTCAGCACAGAGTTTTATTTCTCTTTTTCGCGCACAATCAAAAATAAGCAGTAAATATAATAATTTTTTTTTTATGAATACCTCACTAAATGCAGTATGAGGATATCTGTGGTTTTTTGTTTGTTTGTTTGTTTGTTCCCCCCTCCCCCCATTCCCCCAAGGAGAATTGATGATTTAGTTCAGTTGGCTTATTCATAATGCACCAAAATGCAGAGACAAGAAAATTAGTAAGACAAGTGAAGCTTTTCCTTTATTTTCTATCCTAGTAAACTAAGTGTTAGAAATATTCAGGGAAATAGGGAAATGATGTGAGAGCGTAAGTCTCTGATGTGAATAGTCTATACATTATCTCCTAGGAAATATTCAAAGTCCAATATCAGTAAATACTGGATGGCAAGATTACCCTCTTCTTGCTGTTATAACAAATTATTATTTCCCATGTTCTGAAAATGAGAACATACGTTTCTGGTGCTCCAGGTATTTTAAATGCTGGGAAAAGTCAGGAGTCAGAATTCATATGCCCTCTCTAAAATAAACTCCTCATTTATTTTAATGGGACTTTTTCTGTACATTAATTGCCACTTTGTTATTCATAGTTTTATTGCTGCAGGTAATGCTGAACAGACAGTTTTGTCCCTCTGTGGTGCTAGTCACTGCCAAAGTACAGATGGATGTCAACTTCTGAGAACTCACTGTAAGGAGCAAGATCCAGCCCTCCTATACCAAGCAAATAAAGGCAGTCCATTCCATAGAATGTAAAGAACCTGTAACCAAGAGACAGAAATGTACAGCCCCTGAAGAAGATCAGACTGACCGAGGTCGTTCCTCATGCTTCCCAGCTGTGAACCTGAAGTTAAACAGATAACTACATCCTCAGATGTTTTTGACTACTTGCAGACACAGCATTGGTTGGAGCCAATTTCTCTCTACTGTCTGTAAAAGGAGCCTATTTTTACAACACAGAAGAGGACTTATCCATTTCTAAGTATCCACATTTGGTCAGTATATAAGCATAAATGATAGAAAAGTTTATATTGAAAGAATAATTTATTTTCAAAGTTTCAGCAGACATTAACTTAGTGGCAGAAGAATTAAAATTGCTTTGATAGTTATTCATTCATGAAGGAATCCTTTCTGAGCAGGAGGATGTGAAGGATCTAAATCTAGAAACACCTGTGAGGAGCACTTAGAATATGCAAAGATGCATGAGTCCTCAAATCAAACCAGCAACAGCACAGACTAAGCCAAGGATTTTATGATTCTATGACAGAGGCCATGCCTAGCTACCAGCTCCCCAGCTGTGCTGTTTTTTAAAACCTTGCAAACTGAGAGTGTGGAGTATACAAATAAAACCATATGTGCTTATACAAATGAGTTAGCTCCTAGGTTGATTTTCATTTTCTTTCACTGTATCTCTTTCTAAAATATTTGCATTACATGTACTTTACCTCTGGAATCTGGAAGTTATTCTTGCTACTGACAGATTGTAAGGTTTATGATTGTACTCCCTGTTGACAGAGATTATCAGATTAAGACAGAACATTAATCGTGACTGGAGCAGATTTGTGATAGATGGCGTCACATTAAGACTCCCAGAAAGGCACCGTGGATATATCTTCTTTATCTAACAATACTATTTTATCTACCATTATATTCCCTTCAAGAAGTCCTCCATCATCAATGGCCAACAACAGCAAGTAGATTCCCAATACATACTGCCATATATTTACTACAATGGCTTGATGTAACATTAAAACAACAACAACACTGAATAGCTGAAGTTCTACTATGTGCTTTAAATAGGGTGACAAGAATAAATATCTTGCACAGCCATTTCAAATAAAAATTAATAAATTGAAATGTTTTTAAGAATATTTATATGTAAACAGCTAGCTATCCTGACTGGCAATATAAAATGCAGCAAACTTTTAACTCTGCTTTTCTGAAAATGAGTTATGTTCTCTGAAAAGCAGTCTTTTAATGTATGATGCTGCATTTGGAATTGTATGGCTTCACTGTTATCAAGCCTATTTTACTCTGCTATGCTTTAGAGCATTTACATTTATATAATACATTATAATATACATTTATATTACAGGATAATACATCTATAAAAATATAAACAATATTTTTAACTCCTATTTTTCTAGTGAATTGTATTCAATATCCCTCACACTTTTTTTCCAATCTGTCTGAGGATGTCTGAATTTGGGGAATTTCTATAAAAATTTGCTATTTTCTTGTTCTTTTAAGAAAAACAGCAATTAAATACTTCATTTTCTCTGTCTTTTGCATAAAGGAGTGCACTCAGCATTTGTGAATTCAAGACTCCTGGTCCAGACATGCTCACTGGGAGGCACATGCAGAGGGTGTGTGTTCACATACAATTAAGTATATTCCATTACTACATAATTGCATTTTGCTTTTATGGGTGAATGAATAAGAACTACTTCTGTTCAGTGAAAACATAGCTGACCCTTTGGTTTTGTGAAAGAGGAGTTAAAAATGGGCAGTATGGTTTTAAAAGAAAATGAAAAACCTTTTTTTAACATCTCTCAGCATCAACTTTCATGCAGTATTCCAACTTAGACTCACCACCACCACCAAGCCTGCCATAATCCAGCACAAATAAATGCTCAACAAGTGTTATATTTGGCAAGATACCTTCACAGCCATTGCAATTAGTATTGCTACAATAAAACCATCAGAACACATGGTTCATACATTTTTATCCCCAAATTTGGTATATGTCATGCAGCATACAAAATGTCCTCCTGGAAATTGTGTGGGTGACACTTAACAACTACTATACATCAGAAAGGACTCACACAGAGAGCTGGAACAGGATAGAAGCATTCAGTTATCAATGGGAAAGCATTTTCTACAAAATAATCATTTCCTAAAGCAAAGGAAATCTAAAAAATAAGGTCTAAAGACGAGTCTAGAAAAGGAATTCATAACCACTGGATTGTACGAATTATGGTCTCAGCAGAAACACCATTTAGGGACATTTTTATGATCTTTCTCGTGCCCTCTTTCTCTTTTGCAGTCACTAAGAATGGCTTTTTTTCATGCTGTTCCTGTTCTCACTTTCCCTGCGCTTGGGCAATTAGCCATTCTGTTTGTGTAAATGCTCAGTGTAATCAGGCTGGACTAACAGTACTTGTGTTCTACTCTGGATTTTGTTCTTTCATATCATATTTCTAGCTAACTCTTCAATGGGATGAGCTGAGGGGAGTATGACCTTAGGTGTAGAGTCCGATTCCCCACAATAAGAAACCCACCAGAGGGTCAACCCATTACAATCATATCCTAAGAGAACTGGCTGTGGTGATTTTACAATGAAGGGCAAGGAAAATACACCACATTACTCTTACACTCCATCTTTTCAAAGGAAGAGATGGAGAAAATACAATGAAAAACTGCTCAAGGGTTGAAGTAAGGACAGAGAGACCACTCCTCAATCACTGTCACAGGCAAAACAGACTATGTGTAAGGAGGTGAATATAATTTATCCATTACTAACAGACTAGGGCAGTGAGAACTAAAAGCACACAAAAAACACCTTTTTTCCACCCACCCTTTCCTACCTCCTCCCACAGGGCACCACAGGGCAACATGGAATGAGGGCTGCGCTCAGTACAAAACTCCTTGGCTTTGCAGCTCCTTCATGGTCACTCTCTGCTCCACGTGGCTCCCTCCCACGGGATGCTGTCCTTCCCAAACTGATCCTGTGTGAGCTTCCCACAGGCCACAGCTCTCCCAACACTGCTCCAACATGACTCCGCACCATGGGGCCCAACCTTCAGGCAGTGCTCCAGCACAAGGCCCACGGTGAGGCACTAGAACAGGCTGCTGTCTGAGTTTCAGCTGTGAAGGAATTGTTTTTTTAAGAGTATTTTGTCTGATGCTATGTTTTGTTTCTAGCAGAAAAAGAATGCTGATAACACATTGTTGTTTGTAGTTGCTGCAAAGCAGTGTTGTACAGAGCCAAGGCCAATTTCAACTAAGAGCCCAAGCAGCTGCTAGGGAACAGAATCAGCACATCCAAAGGGATATTCCATACCATATCACATCAAGTGGAAGGAGTTTTTAAGTTCATCTCTCTCTGCTTGCTTGGGAGACTAGCTGGCCAGGAGGTGGTGAGCAATTGTTTGTGCATCATTTGTTTGTACATTTATGTATGCATATGTATATGCATATGCATATGTATGTGATAATTATTATCCTTTTCCCTATCTTAGTAAATAGCTTTATCACAACACAAGTTGTTTTTTTTTTTGTTTGTTTGTTTTTTTAATTCATTCTCTCCCCATGGAAGATGGGGAGTGAGTGAACAGCTGTGTGGAGTCCAGGAGTACAGAAATTTTCCTATTTACGCAGTTTATGCATTACAAATGATGTAAAGATCAAGCAGTAAAGTGATCTGGTAAATTCAGGACGTTTTGCAGCACTAAAGATCACAGAATTCAAATCTGTCATTGCCCTATAGTAGTCCATTTGAATAAGGATATGTGGAGGTCTTGTAGTAATACAAGCACTTTAGTAATGCAGTCTCTTTCTAGGAAGAAAGAAATTCAGAATCTAACAATCAGGTCCTAATAATTCAGTATCATTTTCTCACTAATGTTGAAATGGTAAAAAGAGCATTGAAAATTCAAAATATTCTGGGTGCCACCAAGCCAAATCTGTCAGCATTAAATTCCGGATGCTTCTGAACTCTCTAATGATACAGCCTTTAAGCCTTTGATGGTTGCTTTGATTCAAAGGACATTAGATGGCTGCTTTTCCATGCAAATACTTTGAATCTATAAGCTTCCAGATTGGAAAGAAATCTGAGTGGGAGTAAGAAATTTTCAGAAGAAAGAAAGTTCTTACAGCTCTTGTTGCTTGGCAACTATTTCCTTTGCCTCTCTGTGTTAAGAAAAATAGCATTCTTTGGCGTTTAACTCTCAAGCCTGGTTTGAGGGGAAGTAAAAAGGGAGAAATAAGAGAAATGCAGGTTACGGGCTAGGTTGCATACCAAATGTTAGACTCTAAGGGGCAAAGTGAAACCATGAAGTCTCTGTTTGCAGATGCAGTCCAGCCAAAGGAAATAGAGTAGACAGGGATCCATGGCCCTTCTTGTTGGACATGGGAGCAGATACTTGCACAGTCCTTAAAATAGTGCAAAGTTATAGAAGATGTCTTATGGAGAGAAATTAAAAGAGTTCTGCCTTTTTCATGCATCAGAGAGAAGACAGAAGAGTGATTGCACAGTAAAATATAAGTAAATGAATAGGGGAAAATGCCTTATATGAAAGATATTTTTATTGTCTAAGAGTGAACAGTTCAATGAGAATTAGTTCCAGTGCCATGTGAAGGCAAGCACATTTATGTTCAAATTAAGGTGCACATTTTTAATTTTATCAGCAGTCAAGCACCAAAGCAAGGGAGACCTGTACTCTTTATCTCTTGAAGTCTTCAGGTTGAGATAGATGCTTTTTGGAAAATATGCCTTAGCCAAAATGTTTAAATACAAAGGAATCGTGCTCAAAGGAAATGTTATGTGATTCTTATGGGATCAATGTGTCTTTACTGTATCTTCATCTTGAGACTGACAAAAAGGGTTGGAAATTTTACCTCCATTAAAACGTGCACTGAGTGACGTTCCTGCATAGCACTTATTGCAGCTCGACACAATGACTTCATCTCTAGTATGAGATGAATGACACACAGTGAAATTATCAGCTTATGTCATATAGGAGAACTTTAAATAAAATGATGGCTGACACAGCCTTACTAGGCTTCTAGGATAATTTCTACTCCATTAGAAAATGCAACATATCTCTGTGAATTTTATTATTCTTCTATTTTACTTTTGCCAACTCAAAGTTCTTGAGTGTTTTTGTTTGTTTGTTTGTTTGTTTGTTTGTTTTTAGTCTTCAGTCCTACGAAAACAGCCCTTACAACCATTTATACTTGGCCATTCAAAGGTACAAGGTAAAGAAAACAGCGTGGTGACTTGAATTCTGTAAGAGCATTTGAAAGCTGTTTGAAAGGACTTGTGCTTAACAAGAACACAGAACATGGGAAAACTAATTTGAAGGAAAAAAAGAAATACCTTTATCTATAAGAAACTGGGAGCTATAGAGGATTCTGAGTTCGTTGGCATATATTGGCTTTCGTGGTGAGTGGGCATTTTGTCAGCTGCAAGCACAATTAGAAGAAGCTGCAGCTCATATTAAAACAGGATAATTCCATTCCACAGTTAACAAACAAAGAAGAAACTATTCTATGTAGAAATTGAACTTTTCACAGATTCCATGTCTAGACTAAGCAGGATGAAAAGTGATATTTTTCTTTTTCAGAATGCTGTGTAACAGCATGAACTGAAACTAGTGAGGTATGCTGGAAAAATTAGATGAGAAGTCTTGATTTAATACAATTCTAATATTTAAAAGCAAAAAAAAAAAAAAAGTGGATTCTGCTTATGCATGATGTTCTGAGAGCAGCAGTTTCGAAAGACAAGTGAGGCACTTCAAACAAGCAGTAGGCCTCATCCTAAATATTTCTCTCCTCTCCATCTCCAGCAGGAGTGCAGGCCACTCAGTCTGGAAATGAGTTTTAAGCCTCAAATCAGCCTCCTGAACTCAAGCACAAAATATTGTTGTCAATTTAGACACCTACATTAGGCAGTATGAATCTAACCTTATGCCTTATTTAGAGAAAATGGAGAAAAAGAAGTACGTGGAAAAGAAACCAGTTATACGTTTATAAAATGTTACAACAATAAAATATCGTGTCTGTACTAGATTGTTTCTTGCTTTCAAGATTTTTGCTCAAGTCGATTTTCACTGTTTTAGGTAAATCAAATATTCTGCATCACATATCTTCATCTCTTTGCAAATCTGAATTAGATTCAGCATGAGCTGGAGCTGGCACTACAGAAGCATACATACTGAAAGGTTTTGAGGTATCAAACCACATCACCAGGGCATATTTTAATGCCAAGCAACTATGTTTTTAGCAGTAATTACAGGTCATGAAATTTTGTTTCAGACAATGGGTGTGTTCTGGCTGGTTGCACACACCTGGGACAACTGAGCATAGTAGACAATGTGCAGATAAGAAGGCAACAGCACTCAGTGGTGGAAAAGGGGCAGCCCAAATGTCTGCTCATGACCATTTTGCAGATCCAAATCTCACCAAAAAAACACAGTAGTCCTTCTACAATTAGGATGAATTGATATAGGGACTGGAATTGTCATGGACATAGCAGTGTGAAGCCCAAATGTGTCCCTAAGCCTGCAGTTGTGATTGTGGAGAAATAGCATTTATGTTCTAAATGTTGATGTGGGGAGTAGAATATGAGTAATACCATGGTCGTAGAAATAACCTAAGCACTTCACTGTATAAATATACTCCGTTTTCTACTTTCCTTGTGCCCCAGTAATATTTAATGACATCATAAAACTCATAGCGGCTGTGAATGGTGACTAAAAAAGAGCTTTCCCCTGGTTATATTGAACCTGGTGATTATACTATTTGCCTCAGTGATGAAACCAGGTAGACCTCTAGCTTTTGGTGGGACAGTGCTAATCATGGGATGTTTTGTGAAAGGCAGACATGTTTTCTTCAAATGGCGTGGGTTCTGCTGGTTGGGACAATCCAAAGTATCCAGCCTTCTGGAGCACAGGTAATCACTGCCTTCTTCATAGTTCATGCTGGGTTAGCTCCCCAGTTCTCTCAGACATTGGCAGTCCTGAGCCATAGCAGATTTGCTAGAAAGTTTGTTCCTGGTCTGTTAGTACTGCAGCATGACCCATCAGCTGAGTGGCTGTGATCTAAGAAAATCAGTTTCGGACTTTGTTACAAAGATAGTTAGGACACACGCATTTGACTCCTTAATGAATGTCTCTTCAGGTGGTTTTTTCATGATAACAATGCTTGCAATAGTCCTGAACTGTTCTCATTTTTCCTGCTGTATTATTTGAGTAGTGGGGGGCAGAAAAAGTTGGTTGTAAATGATGATAATGAAAGCACTACAAGGCATGTCCCAGCCTGAATTATTTTCAGAACATGAGAAAAGAAGGATGATAAGTGAAATTTAGAAATGAAATATAGGAATTACAATAACTTTTGAGAGGAGATGTGATTTGGTAGATGTGTTAAGGCTATAAAATTATTATCATTGTCGGGCTTTCCTGAAGTAGCCCTCAGGAACAAAGTGAAAGAGAAAAGGAAGTTAAAGGACCAAATATCAATGCAAAAGTCTGTGAGCTTTATACGTCATCTTTAAACTGACCTATAGGCACAAAAATTGTTGTGATATCCAGTTTTCTAACCAGTCTCAGTTCCCAGACTTGGGAAACAGCAGATTCAATCGGAATCGTTCAATTTGGCGGTCTGGTTCAGAAGGAGAACCTGGTGCTCCTGGGATTCAATTCCCTCTCAAAGTAGAGGCAGTTAGTTGAGATTTCCCAGGATGATCCTCTGTCAAGCTTTAAATATCTCCAAGAAAATGCAACAACCTCTCTGGAAAAACTCTTCAATATTTGAGAGAATGGTTTGGTTCCATTTTCCTTGTGTCTCCCTATCAGGCAGTTGAAAGGCACATCCTAAATTTGAAACATTTTTCAACTCTGTGAAAAAAAAAGTTCCATGAGAGTTTTCCATCACTTTTGGTGAACTTCACTGGGGCTTGATTCATAGAATCGTAGAATCATAAAGGCTGGAAAAGACCACTAAGATCATCTAGTGCAACCACAACCTTTCTCCACAGAGGCCACTAACCATATTCCTCAGTGCCACATCTTCTCGTATCCTGAACACCTCCAGGAATGGTGATTCCACCACCTCTCTGAACAGCCTGTTTCAGTGAATTACCACTCTTTTTGGGAACAGCCTTGATGCATGTGTCTTGCTCAGTTAAACTTCTGCTTTACGTGATCAGTACTAATATGTCTGTCTGTGATAAGTGGTAGAAGCAGCTGACAGAGCCAGAGAGAATTTTGGCTCCCATTTTCTGCCCCAATTGTCCTGTCAGTCAGACTTATCATTTACAGGGCTCTGTAAGGGCTCTGGTGTTCTCTTAGCTCATTAAGTAATACCATTATTAAGAGAAGGTGATGCGCAGCATTTATTTTCTGAAAAAGCTCATGACTTCACAAAGCTTGAAGAAGAAAGCTGAGTGGTTTGTACTGAGGGGTAAACCAAGTTGTACTTCATTTGAAACCCACAGAGGGAATTTAGAAACAGATAAATGGACTGTGGTACCTTAAGTACATACTCCTCCTTATGTAGCAAGCTTCCAATCTACAATTGTTCAGTGGCTGAAGATTGCAGCCTTTATATTCACTTTTCCATTCAACTTCAGTCTACAGCTAAAATTGCTTCAAATTTATTTACATTATAACAGATTTATTTATTATGCCTACACATTTTTTTATGAACTTAGAAAGTAATCTCAGAAGTTTACAAATCCAAGAGATCTGCCCCCCTCTTGTGTAACTTTGAGTAAGTGGAACAAATTAAATCATCTTTGTTATGCATCTTCAAGGAACCATGCTGGCTGGTCTTGCAATTGTTTGTCCAGTATTTCCTTTTGATCTAAATGTTCTTCAATTGACACCAATTAATTTCAAAGTGACTGCATTCTATTTCCACTCTGCCCATTTCCTAAAGCCCTTCAGTGCACTTCAGAATAATGGTTAGTGGATTATAGTATCTTGCTGCTCATACCAGCCCAGCCTTACACACCTCCGGGTGTAGGCAGAATGACATTTTTAAAGATAGTTATCTGGTTCCTTACGCACTAGAAAAGCAAATTAAATTCCTCTAAGATCAGTGAAATTGTACCTTAGCATAATTTGTGGTTTCCTTTTTTTTTTTTTTTTCCCCCACCTGATTATTACTGGTTGTCTGTATCTTTAAGAAGAATCATTTTCCTCTTCATATGCCTGTCTTTGCTAATAAATCACAGTGATGAGCCTGGCTGGAGCTGAGGGCAGAATGGGGGATGACTTTCAGTCAGAGGCCACAAACAATCATCTTTTGCAGCACTCCTCTTATTATTATTTTGATTATTGCTTCATATTCCCAGGAAAAAAAAAAAAAGAAAAAACACCTTTGGGCTCAAACTAGAAATTCTTAGAAGCTGCAGAGATTTTTTTTATACTTCATTTCCTGTTGAAGGAAGTTTTGATTTTATTCCTGTCTGAAGACAAAATGATTATGTGTCTGACAGTAAGAGGAGAGGAAATCAATCCTTAGGTTTGCAGATTCAGAAAGATTCTTTTGGTACAGATGGTTGAAGCCAGTCATAGCATCGATCTATTAATGAAGCTGATATAAAACTGAAAAACAGACCTGCTTTCTCACAGAGCTCACAGCTCATTTGTAGAAGTTATTATTATATGATATTGATAAGTTAAGAGCCTAAGCAGAGTGAAGCAGTTTAAAAAAAAAGCCACTTTCAGGACTACAAGGTTATTTGGAATTGTTGTAATGGATATTAGTGAGATCACTCAAGGTCCTTTTAAAGGAATTTGTACGAAAGACAGACTTACTCACTGCAGGGGTTCTGCAGGGAAGAGCTAACAGGGGAATCAGCAGGCAGATGCTAGGAGAGGCACAACTCAACCTTTAGCATTCCAGAACTCAGGGTCCCTGGTGTGTGTTCCATACTGCAGGTTGCCTGCATAGTTTCTGTGCAGCCACAGCTAGCTGCAGGATGTTGGATCAATAAAGTCATCAAATCACTAAGGTTGGAAAGACTATTAGGATCACCTAGTCCAACCATCAACCCACATCTGTGACCACCATGACACTCCCAGGATAGCTGCTACTGAACTCTGGTGGCGTGTACTGGAAGATGTAAAAGAGTTGATGTGCAAAATCTACTCTAACTTCACCTGAGGGACAAGATTTTAGTAGAATTCTTTATTGCCAGCCTCAAAAATCAGGGAAAATGTTCTGAAAGCAGGAGGGCAGCTCCTCATCGTATTTCCAAACTACAAAATGTCATCTTAAAGCTGGTGCAAATTGGATTCCTAAGACAGGAAGAGTTTGGAATGGCATGTTCAGCTCTGTGAACAGAAAAAGGACACTCGCCCTATTAATTCTGCAGCCAGATTTTGCTGTGACAGCTGTACAAAGCTTTTTCAGAATTGGGAAGGCTTCAGTCAGATGAGAGTATGTTGAGAGGAAAATGAATTACAAGCATCTCCTTGGCTACTACAAATAACCTGGGCCTGCTTTCCAAAATGTTACCTCAGAAGCCTTCTTCCTGTTCCTTCCTGCATCATTTTCAGGGTTGTAAGAAGTTGATGGATCAAATGTAGTGATTTCCCCAATTCTAATTAAAATTCAGCAGGCTGACAATGTAACACCTGAGTCAAAGTAATAGCGCAAGGTCATTTTTGTGCTGCCTAAAGTAACTTGTTTGAAGTGTTGTGTTGACTAGGAATATCTAACAGAGAACACGCGCTCTGTCTCTGTGCTTCCGACTGTGTGACTTATTAACTTGAAGGACAGCTTTCTGCCTTTGTCAAACAGACCTTGTCAAAGGAGAGAAAAGGCATTTTGAAGTCTGGGCAGGAGCCTGAGCAACACCAAAATTTCCTCATCGTCAGAGATTCATTTCAAAAAATATATTTCTTCTTTACAAATAATGTGAAGCATTTGTAACATTAATTATATTGCTTACTGTAAGGCAAGTGTTTAATGAGCATAGTGCCTTGGACTCTCCTGAGACGAGGGGCAAAAAGAGGGATGTGCAGAAGTATCTGTTCTGTCAGTTCACATTTTGTCTGTTCCCCTTCCAGGGATTGGCATGCAGTGCTGTCAGTAGTTTGACTCTAATGAGACATAATGTGATTGTATGTGTGAAGCTCCAGTGGGTTGTTTGTAAATAAAACATATGTTAGAACAACAGCAAAACTCTTGTTATGAAGGTTGAGCACTGAAAAATGATGGCCATCACAACAAGAGAGATGTGAAGTGTTTATTTCACAAGATGGTATGCCTTTTACAATTCATTTTTCCCTGAATCAATATTAATCCTGTCATATTGTTCCAAAATGTAAATTGGATATAATAAAAAATGTACAGCTATTTTCATGTAGGAACAGAAACTACATAAGGAAGCTTTCTTAAGTGTTAGTCATTGCTTTCCATTCCTCAGAGGCTCTGAAAATCATGGTCTTCAAATTAGATTTTCCAAGCCTATTTTCATGGCTCTCATCACATTCTGTGGACAGACACATTGCAGAAGAACTGCCTTAGAGAGTTATGGTTTTATCCTCGTTTTGAAATGAGGATAAAGACTAAGGGGCTAGGGCATTTTTAAACCTTCCTCTTGAAAATTTTTAGCATGATAATTATTTTATTGATTCAGTTTCCTATGTATGCTTGTACTTGTCCTCAAGAATGTAATCAAGACAACAAGAGATAATATGCAAGTTAAAAAGAGAAGTGTGCTCTTGGCTCAGGCTGGCTCTAATGACTGCTTGTAAATCAATAGAGAAGACATGGCATGTTGAAGTTTCCAAATGCGGTAGCAGTTCCAGTAGGCTCCAGGCTTGTTTATAATAAAGATGCATTAGGTTTCACTGTTTCTTGATCAGGGCACCCTTGACAGCCCCAGTTATTTTATTTTTTTATTTTTTATTTTTTTGACCTATCATGTTTTCATCTCACAAGGGGTATAATTATTGGGCATTTTTTGGTATTTCTTCTGTTTTCCTGCATTTGTCATGTATTAAGAATTATTTGGCTTGGTAATTTTATTTAAAGAAAAGTCCTTCTTTCGTGCACTCTGCATAGGAGAATATATTCATATAGAAGTGTACAGGAGTATGTTTGATGCTCTCATGGCTTTCCTTGTGTTGTTCAGCTGCAGTTTTAACAGAAAATGCCTTAATTGGGGTGTAAAAAAATGCCCTGTGGACAACGTTGCACTGTGCCATTTCCAGTAGGTCTGGGATATGCTCCCTGAATCTACTGCAAACCTCAAACATTGCTCCAAGTAGCATTTGCTCCAAGTGAGAAGACATTCAGTTCTGTGAGCTGTGACACACCACATGTTTCTCCTCCAGTGTTCAGTGGTGTGAATAAGCCAGCACTTTTCTGCAGGGATTTCACAGCTCTGAGCAGTCCTGGTAAGCTGTTATACCCAGAGCTGCCTGCACTTTCCCATCAGCCCTGCTTGCAGAGTTACACACTCTAGCAGGAATTTAATTTCCTTGTAAGCGCTTAGCAAGGTCTCACTGCGGGCAGCACCATCCATCTCCTCTTTGTGGAAGAGGTGAAGCCCAGAAGCACCTTTTACTTTGCTACTCAAATTTTCCCTTTTGGGCCAGCAGTGTCTTCAATGTGTTTCATTTTGCACTTAAAACCCACTATTCACTTTTTGATGAAAACCTCTTGTCCTCAGAGTTCTATAAGCAAAAGGCTGAAAAAAATGGGGAGCCACATTGCAACAACAAGATTTTCATAGAATCATACAATGGCTTGGATTGGAAGGGACCACAAGGATCATCAAGCTCCAACCCCCGTGCCACAGGCAGGGCCGCCAACCTCCACATTTTTTCAGCACTGTTTGTGATCTATCAATATACAAGGGTTGTTCTTTTATTATGTTGGCCCGTGACATCAGAGGCAGATGTTGGTGGGATGCCAGTAGTGGTTGAACCTTTACACCAATATTCCATGACATTTTGTTGCTGTGTGACAGATGGCAGCAAAAGGGCAGTCTGGAATGATGATGTCTGACATGGAAGTGCATGTGAAGCAAAGGTGTGTCATTGAATTTCTCCATGAGAAAAGGCACTCATGAACATTCACTGAATCTTAATGAATATTTATGGTGTCCAAACAGTGGATGTGAGCTCAGTGAGGCAGTGGGTGGTGTGTTTCAGCAGTGGCAACAGTGACATAAAAGATGTGTTCTGGATGACCATGCATATTTTTACGAGAGCAGCATGCAGGCTCTTGTTCGTTGTTGGTGAAAATGCATAGCCAGTGGTGGTGACTGTATCAAAAAATAGTGTTTTGTAGCTGAGAATTTGTTCAATCAAATGCTGTTATTGTTCTCCTTGTATCTGTTGTAGTAGTTTCCATGGAAATAAACAGCAGGCATCACGTATGGAGCTACCTACATAATATGCTTTACCTTTTGGTTAGCCCTGAGGCAATCAGTCAGTTGGACTTGACGATCTTTGTAGACTGCTTCCAACTGAGCTATTCCATTCCATTATACTCTACTCTACTCTACTCTGCTTGGCTCTTAGTTTATTATTTCCTCTAACTTTCCAATAGGAAAAGTTATAGGATTCTTGCAGGACCAAGATTTCCATGCCAATTTTTGATATGGTGCAGAGGAAATGTGGATTGAATACCACCTCCATGTTTTGTGAGTTTCTCATGTCCAACATATCTTCCTCCTTCACACAGCAGGAAACAAAGACGAAGAGCTCTGTCTGCAGAGCAATATGTGTAATAGTGCAAATGAGTTTGTTTTCACTTCTTTTTTCTTTGGGAAGAAGTTCCATCTTTGTGAATGAATTCCTTGAATGATAGATGTGCTGGAACATCAACAGTTTTTGTGTTTGCACACGCACTTAGAAGATATTTGTGCTTAGCTCTTAGCACGTGGTAAATTTCTCAAATTTCCAAGAGCATTTGCATAACCCTTTATAAATAGTCTGAACAGGAAAACCACACTGAAAGGTTTTAGGTAAATTATTCAGATGATGATGATTAAAAATAATTGGAGCTCCACTAATATGGTTCTGTACAAATAACAAATGGAAAAGTACTGGGATGAAGTATGAAAAGAGAGATTTGAAAGGTTCAAATAAGCTAATTACATTTAATTCATTTTGTATTGCAGAATTTGATGATGTTTTAATACTCCGTTAAGGAAAAAAAAAAAACAAAACAAAAAAGACTGACATTTTTCCATATGCATCTTTGCCACAACTCATTTACCCAGAAATTCATAGATTTACTTATTTACAGATTTTACATTTAATTATTAGATAGCTTAAGTTGCAAAATGGTTATCTTGAAATGCTGACAAGAAATATTATAAAATGGATGAAATCTATCCTCCACGTAGCTCTAAATGAAATTTAGCCGCTAATCATGTCCCTCAGTGCCACATCTCCACCTTTCTTGAACACCTTCAGGGATGGTGACTCCACCACCTCCCCAGGCAGTCTTTTCCAATGCCTCATCACTCATTCTAAGAATAAATTTTTCCTAAGATCCAACTTGAACCTCTCCTTAGGGCCATTCCCTCTTGTCCTTCCCTTTTATCTGGGAAAAGAGGCCAACACCCACCTCACCACAACCTCCTTTCAGGGAGTTGTAGGAAACAGTAAGGTCTCCTCTGAGCCTGCTCTTCTCCAGGCTGAACAATCTCAGTTCCATAAAGAACATCGTCCGAATGCTCTAAGCTGCAATTAGCTACCTTTTTACTCTGTTCACATGTATATCTGATTATATATTATTCTAGACCTTCTGGATGCTCTGAAAACTTGGCCCTCTTATATCTCTTCTTCCTTGGCACATGGTAGAAACTGATTTTACTGCTGGCTCATTGGACTGAGGGTGATCACCTCTCCCTGCATGCTGAAGGAGGACACCTCTGCTGCTACCAATGCTGGTGCATTCTATGCACTAGAAAAATATGGGCATGTCATTTCCCAATAATTTTCCTTCCTCCTATTCCTTCCTTAATTCCTCATTGTTCTTCTGAGAATGATTCTTCTCTGTTCCATTTTTACTGTCGGTAGAGGCATCATTTTTCATTTTCTCAGTGTTTTAGTCATTCATACTGTAGGCTTCAGGGACACAGGTGCAAAAGTAACTGATCCATATACTTTGTGAGGATACTCACAAAGTGAATGTTAACTCATGGATCTGTTTCGGTCAAGAAGTGATACTGCAGTGTTCACTGGGTACTCTCTCCAGCTAATGTCCTTCTTTCAGGCTTAATGAGGCTTGTTCACTGTCATTTCATTTCTTCTTTGTACCCATCAGGTCTCCTGGCATAATAAATTCTGATTTAATTGGATGTTGGTGTGAAAGGATGAGGATATATGTAATCTGGTAAAAAAAAAAAAAAAAAAAAAAGTGGGTCTGCACTAGCTGGCAGTTCTGTTTTTATCTATAACATCCTGAGACACTTAATTGTTCAAGTATTCAAGAAATGCCCTCTCAGTCAGAATAATCTTTAGCTGGCACATCGTTAATGGTATTTGGAGCTCAAATATTTACTGTATTGATTTCTCCAGGCTGACATGAACATCCATTAAATATACAACAACAAAATGTCTTCACACTTCCAATCATCCAATCTGCTTAGTCACATCCATCCAGAATAACACAGAGGTTCAGAATGGCTTGATGTGCTCCACATGACTCTTCAAGTTCTTGCAAATGTCTGAAGTGTTTCCTGCAGACCACAGTGAAGGGTGATCTCGGAAAGGAAAAGTTGTTGAGAGGCGTCAGTGTCTTGGATTGAAAGTCCACGTGCAGTGTACTTTCACATCAGTTGCAATGCACAGAGAGAGCTGGTTTTCTGGTTAAGCGGTAGGTGGTTCAAAGCACTTCAAGCTGAAAAGAATGATGAAAAAATGATTTGAGAACCAAAGAAGCAGTCATTCTTCTATCAAAGTATCTCAGAGTACTTCAGCAGCAAGAGAGTAGTGCAAGGGATGGCTGAGGAACAGAAGTTAATGGTAATAAAAACTTTGTTTGACACTTTACAGCTCCCATGTGCCCTGCCAGAAGGATGAATCATGCTCTTAGTGTAAAGGCCAATAAGGTAATAAGCCTCAAAGGTGACAGCAAAGAGAGCTTTCTCTGCAGCTAATTATTTTTATTGTTTCGCAGCTAATGTTGTTTTTATCACAGCAGTTGTCTTTCATCATTATTTTTTCTTTTTATATATTTCTTCTTAAATTTTGTTTCTTTTACTCACGTTTTTTGATTCCTCATTTCCTCTCTCCATATCCATAAGACAAAACTAAAGTATCTTTTCTCCTCTTTCATTATCTGTCTAGCCACTTGGCTCAGCAACATGGACATCTAGATTTCCTTTTGAAGATGAATGCTAACATCTGAAGTCAGATTGGGCACTAATTTTAATGCTCCTATACTGAATTTCTTAAATCAAAGCTAAAATTTAAGCAGGCCAGAACTCTTAGAAGCCAATGCCACAGGCAGAATAAAGGATAAGATTGATCTAAGGTTGTTTTCCAAAAGGCTAACATCAAAGAGCCATCACTGCCTATTCCCAGAGCTATGCAGAAGACTGGATTTCTTGGGCAGATTTATTTGTATTTGAAAAGCTTGCTTTTGGGATGAAGGTTTTCAAGCGAGATTAAGCTTTTTGATACACCGGGTGCCAAAGCACTGTGGTGACCAGTCAAGAGGCAGTAAATGGGATTAAAGTCTTTTGTTATTGTCTTCGGGTTTCTTTAGTTTCCCAGAAGTTACCAAGCCAAAAGGAGACCACCACCACCTCAGTTATTTCTTCCTGCTCCCCCTCTACAGCCTAGGGATCAGAAGCACTTTCAGCAGCTTTTCTGAAAGACTCATTTTTAACAAAACTAAGCTGGTGCTGCTTGATCTGTTCCGCATTTCACTTTTATCTAGATGTTCATTTATTTGTTTTCAATATTTCTATTCCTATCTAGAAAGATAACTTCTGAACAGAGTGGATGAGACATAAGGAAATAAAGGGGAGAGATGGATTAGAAGGGCTGAACTTCTTTCTCTTCTTTCTCTTCCTTCTTATTCTCCTTACTTTATTTATGCAGCTTTCACTGCACTTGACCCATGATACATTTTCAGAGCTATCCCCTGCATCCTCATGCTTGGCTGTTATGGCAGAGCTTCTATTTTGCCTCATTACAGAGCCTGACACATCTTGGAAGTGCATGCGTTACCTTGCCCCTCTCTCTTTCTTCATGAGCTGCAGCATATACATTTGTTTTAGTAAAGAAATCTTAAAAAGCTCAGTCAATTTTATTCATAAATCCAATTTTATGAAGTGGCTTAAGTTTATGCTTTCAGCACGTGCTGTATAAGGGCAATTATATATTGACTAAATACTGATTTGACATGTATAAGTGATGGTCTGAAGTAATCCAGATCAAGCTCAGACCCTGTCATAGGAATGGATGGTAAGTGAGTTGTGAGTGCTTCTGATGGACTAAATTGAGCCCTGACTTTAAAGCTGCCTTTAGATGATTCTTTCTGGCATGCTTTTAGTTAGTGCACGTCTGGGTCAAACATTTACAATGGGATACTATTCTTTTTTTCTTCTAGGTAGGATAGGCTTTTTTTTTGGGTACTTGATAATTTTCTAAGACTTAACTTCTTCATATTTTATCTCTGTGTCTCAGTGAGATATTTATGCATCCACTTAGCTTGAATACATTGCCGAGGTTAGAGTATCAAAAACAAGATACCAATTCAGGTGGTAGTCTTAAGGCCCAACACGCACTGTAGACAACCTCGTATAAGGTAATCATAATGCAATTGGAGAGTACCTGGTTGATTTTGTCTCCTTCACTCAAATTATTAATGTGTTTATGAGTAGTTCAAATGAATGCTACCATCAGTGCAAACATTGCTAGCTCAAGGCTCTGCATACATAGAGAAGATGTAGATTCTCCCTGTTCTTCCATTATTTATGCAATTTTTTTTTTTTTTGCAATATATAGAATTACTCACTTCTACATTCTTCATTAGAACTTCTCCCTTTTTCATTATAACCTAATTTTTGTTAACACTAATGTTTATTGATAATACTATTTTTGTTGGCACTGCAATTTATTCACTGAAATAAAAGCTCTGCATACAAATACCAATAAACTGGAGCAAACTAAACTGAGATAAGCTTTATACCATGCTGGGAAACTTGTGCCTTTAAAAAAAATAGAATCACAGAATGGTCTAGGTTGGAAGGGACCTCAAGGATCATGAAGCTCAACCCGCCTACCACAGGCAGAGCCACCAACCTCCCCATTCAATACTAAACCAGGTTGCCCAGGGCCCCATCCAATCTGGCCTTGAACACCTCCAGGGTGGACGGGGCATCCACAGCCTCTCTGGGCAGCTGTTCCAGCACCTCACCACTCTCTCTTTTTCCCATGACATCCAACTTAAATCTTCCCTCCTTCAACTTAAAACCATTTCCTCTTGTCCTGCAGTTATCAACCCTTTCAAAGAGTTGGTTCCCCTCCTGTTTGTAGGCTCCCTTTAGGTACTGGAACGCTGCAATGAGGTCATCCCACAGTCTTCTCTTCTCCGGGCTGAACAAAATAAGCCAGCACATCCAAAGTAATAAAATTCTCCACTTCAGACCAATTCTAGATGTATCACTATGTTGTTTCTGGAAGCTCTTCATGAAATGAAAATAATATTTTGATTAGTATAGCTGAAGTAGAAAAGCCTTCTTGGCAGTGACCTCTTCCAATTCAGGTAGGAGACATGTTCCTCATGCTGCCGTAAGCAGAATCTTGGAAATTTTCAATCTCTGACAACAATATGTAGTACATATGTAGGGAAATTTTTTGCCTTCCTTTCTTTTTAAACTTCTGCTGATAAACCTTATGTACTCCAATAAACTAATGACAGGGAAAATAAAAAAAAAGGTGTTTCTAGACTAGATGTTAGGGCACAGGACATGAATTTTAAATGCTAACAATTTGGATGATATCTTTTCACAGAACAATGAAATATATGCATGTAGACATGTTGTAGGTAATCCACAAAATAAAAACAATTTTTTATCCAGTATCTGCAGTCTTAAAAGATCAGTAATCACAAAAGTCAAATACACTTTAATTGGAGTACCATTGCAAAGAGTAACTATTCTAGAAGTGAATGAAACTTCAATTAAAGTGGATTTCTATAAAAATTTTTTCCCACAAAAACAAAATCAAAAGTTTCACTCATAATGCATTATTTTGTCCTGATTTTAAAATTTCCCACTGTTTGGCATCCTGCAAACTAGACTTATTGAAAGGATAAATTAGACTTTATTGCTTATTGAGCAATAATTGGACTTTTGCTAATCATTTGTAATGAAGAAAATTTTGTTATCTGTGGGACTGCAAGCAAATCAATACAAGTAATTTTTATTCTAGGGAAACATTTTTTTATAAATTAGATACAGGAAGTGGAAGAATGTTGTTGGCTGATAAAATATGAAGGACTGAAAAAAGGCATGCTGTTTTTAAAGTATGGGACATAAAACTAGTTCTTTTTTTTCTAGCACTAAAGCAAAACCACTGAGTTTTGCATTAGATAATAGAAACCAGTGATTGTATAAGAACAGAGGATGAAATTTTCCATTTAGTTAGAGGAACACATGTGGAGACAGGAAACTTCTCTGAATATCGTTATTAGATAATAGCTCATTTTACCACCTCAATTAGCACCTCAGTCTCAGGCATTTTCCAAATCAGCTACTCGTTATTAATATTTTAGGTGGGGTGAACGAAGTCCCAACCAAATAATGTCAGTGTTGTAATACCGTCCTTGGAAAAATTTCAGGTCACAAAAAGGAGAAATACAAACCCATAAAACGATTGCTTTTGCCAAGTTTTGTTGTCTATACAGTCTTATATTTTCTCCATCTTTGATGGACATGGGTCCTTGGTTTTGACCCTGAATTGGATGTTGAACAGCAGTGCTCAAGTAGTGACAGGTGGTGTCTGCATCCCAGTCCTTTTGAACCACAAACCACCAGTGCTCACCCCTTTTTTTTACTACAAGATTCATCTTTAGACCTGAAGCTTTCATTTGTGTTCTCGCTGCAATCAAAATCTCCACGTTTTGTCTAATCTCTTGTGTGCAGCTGCGTACTTCCTACCTCAGTAAACTTCAGGAGTTGATGGAAATAATGTTAATGTTTACCTTGCTGAGTTACACATCTTGATAAGTAGCTGCATGTGGTACAACAGTATGTAGGGATTTAATGACAAACTATGTTAATTGTGTTTATCAAAGAGAGCATAAAAAGGCATAAATCAGCAGAAAAACGGAACTTTCAGAGGAAGCAGCAGTGTGGATGAGTCAAATCATCTTTTCTTTTCAGGCTTGAACTTTTTTTTTTACATTCTGTTTTGAACTCTTCACTTTTTGTCATGCCTGCAACCATCTAGCTCTTCTGATTGGGAATGGGACTGAGAGCTGTTATGGAGTTGTTCCTCATGTCTGGCTTTTACCTGCTATTTATACAGTTGGTTGATTTGTCACATGCCAGGAGGGTTTTGGCTCTTTATTTGCTATGGTCTCTGTAGCCATAACTTAAGCCAGAACAGGCTGCACTGCTCATAAAAAACACTTGATATTATATATTGGCATGGCATTTAAGCCTTTTTATTGTATGATTCTCTGAGAATTTCACAGAGATGTCTTATGGTGAGTAACTTTTTCCCTTAAAAAACAAAATTTATTTGCCTCTTGAGACTATTGTGATAGAAAAATTTGACAAGGATTAGTGTTTGACAGGTTCTCTTTTCCTAAAACAGCTCACAACCTGCTTTGTAACCTGAAAATTCTTGTTTCTTTCAAGTTGGAAAATGAATTTTTGAGAATTTTGGAAAATGAATTTTTGAGAACTCCTTCCTATTATTTCACCTAAAAGGGTCTGGGCAGTGCTGTAAGATAGAGAGCATTGCTGAATGTGAGAAATACAGGATGTGTCCCTCCTCAGCTTTACCCATAGATGAACGCCCGTTGCATTTCATGATGGATTCATTTCTTCTTCCTTTGGGTTTACATGCCTTATTTAGAGCACAACAGAAGGCACTGAAATAGTATGTTTTTGGTTTTTCTTTTTCCTTCCCCAATATCCATCACAACTGGCTTTATTAGAAAATATAGAAAAAAAAATTAGAACATCAGAAAAGCAAATGCACCTTAGCATGCACCACCTGGTACTGGGGCACATCAGTAGAAGCTGCAGCACTGAGCAGTGATCTAAGATTCTATGGAAATTCTTTCAAGTATAGTTTCATGTCATCTGCTAGTTCTATGCTGATGGATACATGCAGTCACCTATTCCTCCCAAGGGAAGTGATCACAACTCCAAGCTCGCTGGAGTACAAGAAGAGTCTGGACTACACACTTACATGTATGGCCTGATTTTTGGGTGATCCTTTGTGGAGCCAGGAGTTGGACTCAATGATCCTTATCTAGTAGATCTTCTAGATCCTTATCTACTTATCTACTAGATCTGATCTAGTACTCGATCTAGAGACTGGCAGCCCTGTCTGTGGCAGAGGCATTGAAACCTGGAGATACTCGAGGTCCCTTGCAACCCAAGCCATTCTATGATCCTATGATACTTATGGGTCCCTTCCAACTTGGGATATTCACTGACTCTACAATTAGCACTGAGCTGACTGCTGGTATCCAGCCCAAAGTGCCTGAGTACTTGTTTTGTGGCAATGGCCATACTGGTACCTCATGAAGCTTTCCTTTCCACGCTGCATTGAACTCAGCTCAAAGTAAAACAAGTGTATTTGAAGGTCTCCTTTGCCTTTCCTTTAAATTGTTTTGAAGTTAATCCAATTTCATGGCTTTTGCATTTTACTGGAAATAGAAAAAAGAAATCCCACCTGTCAAAATGTAAGATTTTTTTTTTTTTAAATCTTTATGAAGCAAAAGTTTGGCATTGTCACACAGCCCAGGCAATTTTATAGGAGAAGGAATAAGACACATGAAAGCCTGGTTACATTTGTATATTAATTGCTTAATTATGTCAGGCTGCGAAAAACAATTCTTAGTAGCAGCAGTAACATTATTGTTCATTCAAGTAATAAAATATATTCTGCCTCTGAATCTGCACTTTTGTTCAGTGGAATGAAAAATAAGAAGCAGTAATTACATCCTGGACAGAATTTTACTGAATACATAGCATATTTTTCAGCATTCCTGGTGTCACAAACCAAGAGGAATTCAACCTTCTTTCCTCTATCTATCCTTCCACCCACCTCAGCACCCGTGTGTGCTGGAGTTGATTGGCTACACAGTAGATACAAGAAGTCAAACAAGGGAAATAACCAGTATTCAGGTGCATAATGGGCAGTAAACATCTCTCCAGGTCCAAATTATCACCTCTAGAACCTTTGGAACTTTTAGCTTAGTGTCCTTTTTGTTCATGGTGTGGCAGCAGAGTTTGCTGTCCACTCTAGGGAATGACTCTCCCTGGGCTATCAGTTTCAGCCCCTAATCCCCCATTATAGCTGAAAAACACCAGTTTAACATATTCACCTCGACTCTTTCAATAGCCAGCAGGAGATCTTTCCAGAAGGAGACTAATTTCATTTCTTTTGGACTGTTGTCCCTGGAGGTGCCCATTTTTTTTACAGCTCAGTTAGCTTTAACTAATTATATTCATTCTGTCACAAGTTTTTGGCAAGCTACTGATGGTAGTTCCTGCTTAGAAGGGAATACATCAACCACATTGAAAGTACTGTAATCATCTCCATTTTGTAGTTGAGAAAGTGAGGCAAAGAGGCTGTTACTTGCTTACTCAGTGTCCTGTAGTCAATTTATGGTACAATAATAGGTTCCCAATGAACTTCAGTACATTAACCATTAAATAAGCTATTAAGTTGCCCAGGCGTTCAAGTTTATATAACAGTTGGCATGACACAGCTGATTGTGGGTTGTTTTTAACACATTTATAACTTCAGTGATTGAATTCATAGCTCAGATTTCAGTACCTAATAAAAGAAGCTTCTAATATTTGGCAAATGGTCTCCAGATTGCTGTTATTTTTTCTCCTGATACTAAAATATTTTTGAAAGATTGGTAAGTAATTTTAAAACTGGTCACACTGCATCTGACTTAAGCATTTGGACGTAATGAGTTGACTGCGGGGATGTCATGTTTATGTCAGAGTGATGCATGAGTCACTCTACTTTGTCATGTTAAAGGAACACTTGTTATTTTTAGAATTTGGCTTATAAACCAGACATATTCCCATTTGCTGCCCAAGGGTGAAAGAGTAGCTGTCATTTTACTGACAGTGCATATTGCACCATATGTCTGTCCCTGAACTCCTGCAAAGTTGGGTGAAAAAGGCAAATGCAAAGTGAAACTCCCTCCCCAGCTTTGGCCTTTTCAAACATGCAAACTTTCAGGAATTATTTTAGTAGTCAATATAGTCATCCCCTCCCCACCACAAAAGAAACTAAACAGGGCCCAAAAATTCAGTCTCTGATTTCCATGTTTATAGTGGTCATCACTGTGACCAAGATTCTCAGGGACTGGTTCTGTTGACCTGCAAGACAAAAATATTATTGGGAACTGAATTTCTAAGATTACCTAATCATCAAGGCTAACAGTTTACAGATTTGTTGGAACTTGCATCTATTATGAGTGCTTTTGTGCCCATGATGTTCCCCAGTTTCACCTTTTATCTCAATAGGATAAAATGTGTATTTGTGTGACAGCTCCCAGTGGTTTTGTTGTTGCTGCATCACTGAGGAGTTTATAAGAAATAAATGTAAACTATCCAGAGATCTCAAATTTTCAGCACCAAAAAGAGAATTTTCAGCACCTGGAAGTGAATGAGGATGTGAAAAATATTGTGTTGTACTTTGGGAAAAAAAAAAAAAAAAAAGTTTTCTGCTTTTTTATTCACGTCTGAGCAATCTGATCTAGCTATGGATTTTCCTGCTTGTTGTAAGGGAGTTGGACTAGATGGTCTCTAAACGTCCCTTCCAACTCTAAGGATTCTATGATTCTATGCTACTTGACTAACTTCAGATATTTTTTCCATAGTTGTTTTTTATCTTAGCTGGACATCCTGGGCTGAATTAATTCTTGATGCAACTCTGCTGTTTTCCCCTAAATTGCAGCAGGAATTACATTATAGTGCTGCCAGTTCTTTCCATTCATTTTTGATTATAATGAGGAAGTCATTGTGACTGAAATACAGCACTAAGAAGAACTCCCAGGAAAATTCCACATACAAAATGAGAATTGATGGGCCAGCTGATAGAAGCCAAACCCAATTCCATACACCTGCATCAAAAGTAACACAGGGAGTAAATAAGAGTGGAATGAGGCATGAGAGAAATGACATAAAGTCGTAATTGTGACTAAGGCATTTTTAAAATAAGCAGATATAAATTTAGGAAACTAAGAAGTGGATGGAAATAGAAAACAATAAGGAAAAGCTTGCTGCAACTAAGACCTTGCTTCTGCTCCTTAACCCTGTGCCGAATGAATCACAGATGTATGCTTAAATTTAAAACTTCTTTGTAAATATAGGAGGTTACTGGACTTAAATATATTTTCAGACGCCTTAGTGTTTTCTCTGAAGGAGTCTTTATGTGGTGTAAGAGAGGAACAACACAGAGAATTTGATCGTATACAAGCCCACTGTTTTTGGTGCTCAAATTCCTGGTCTGAGGCTCCCAGAGCAATACCTCTAAACCCAAATTCCCCAGATGTGTCACACAGCTGTAGATTAAGGGAGAGGCAGTCAGACAGGTCTTACAGCTATTCCTGTTCTGCTCTGGGGATTTTATTACTGTTCTTAAATTGTATGACACGAATAGAATTAGCCACATGGTTTCCAATAAAGATAGTTTTAACACTAATTAAACAGTGTTTCTTGTCAGATATGAAGCATATAAAAATACAATCATCCCCCTAGTGTTAATATTGATCTCTAGACTGAAATTTTGCCACCTTTTCTTTGTCAAATAGACATAATTCATAGCCACTTTCTTCGGCCAGATGTTGCTTCAAATTAGATTCATCTAACTCAGGCAATATGTTCAGTGACTCATCTGCAATTTTCTTCTACATGCCACCATTGACAGGTCTGTCTTGGCTTTGTGTTTTTCTTTTTTCTTTTTTTTTTTAACCTACACTAAGACTTCGTTTTGACTGGAAAACGTGTCTTTTGTTCAGCTACTGAAAAGGACTTGAATCTACATAACTTCAGGCAAGGAAAGTTTGAAAGGGTTTGAGTCCTGGTTCTGGCAGAGTATAATTGTGCTGAATATGTTTTTATTCATCATAGCTCAGAGAACTTATTATACTGGGAAACAGGCTCTACCAGCATAGAATTCACTCCTCATAATGCTGATTCCATCAGCATATTCACATACACATTTCTCACTAAACTCTGTCACTTTAAACTCCTTAAATCACAGCAATAATTTGTCTTGTTGATTAATATAGTTTAGGGAGTGCTCACTAGAAAAGAGACAGTAGATCCGAGGAAAGGGAACACGGTATGGAGTGAGTGATGCACCGATGATGCGACTAGTCCATCCAGCCTCAAGAGCTGAAGTAATGCCCCATCACTCACCCTGTAGTGGTCTGCTTCTAACTGCTGGGAGAGAAAACTTTGAAAATGTAAAAATGCACTTCATGACTTATGACACATAGAGTAAAGGATTCTCAAATCACTTATTTGAAGCATCATGACTAGTAGTCTCTTCTAATGTGTGGGATTGACAATATTGCAACATAATGCTACTGCAGCACTTAAAAATTTTATGCATCACATCAGATGGCATTACTTTTGTTTAAAGAATCTGTATTGCTATCACTGAGTTAATAACACACTCTGAAAGCTTTGTTGGTATTAATTATGGGAATACTATGAGCAAACCATAATGTTTTCTTCCTTTAAGGCACTGAAGCAGACACTTATCAAGGACTGGTGCACACTTAGTGAGGAAAAGCTTTGAACGTGACTCTTTTAGCCCACTCAGGAACTTCCTGTTCCTAATTTTTACACTGTAAAAGAACTAATAACACCTACATTTTTCACCCAAGTCATTGGCCCAACTACTGTACCTTGCTTTGGGAAATCATGTTTTAGGAGTACTGTTTTACCTTTGTGTATATGTTCACAGAAAAGCAAGTATTTTTGAATTTTATAGCAAGTGTATGGAAGTAGCGAATTGTTCTGAACCATTATACGTAAGTTTGCAGTCTTAGCAAAGTGTGTTGGTTGCTTTCAAGATTTGACATGCAAGATAGTGCCAGTATGCTTCCTTTATTAGAAAAATCCAACCCACTCAGAAAAAAAAATAAGATAATGGATTAGTCATCAGCCAAAAATAAAGAAGCAGGCAAAGACTGAGACAAAGGGATAAAGAAAAACAAAGAACTTCCACAGAAGTTGTTGTAAATGTACAACTGGAGAATCCATTTCCTCCCACCCAGAGTCAGGTTGGGTCCTGGCACTGACTTCCTTATGATAATGGTTGAATGAACTTCTTGTTTTAGTTTGTAAATAGTAAAAATCTGCTCTTAGGAAGAAGGAAATCCATCTACCATTCAGTTCCTTATACATCACTATGTTTTGCCATCAGAAGTGTTCATCAGAGAATGACCCAGTCTAACCCACAGCACTACAGAAACACAGCAGAAAAAAGAAATCGCCTTAAATCCCATTTCGTGGCATCATCTGAAGCTGGCAGGGAAAAGTGGATGAAGTGGCTTGGAGAACCCCAGTTCTCTGTTTTTTTCTGTTGTGCTGGCAGCCCACTAGCACCACAGCAGACAGAGCTCCAGTTAAATCAGCTCTTGGTGATCCCACTCTATGCTTGATGGGAGCTGCAAAGACATTTCATCTGCCTGCACTGGCCTCAGCACAGGCAAGCCACTCCCCTATGGACCTGATCTGGGCTTTTGTTGAGTGACTTTTTTATAAATTCAGAAGATGCATTAAAAATGTTATTATCCAATGTTATAAAGTAGAATGGGGGGGGAGGGGGATGGAAAGACCAACTTGCATACACAACAAAAAGCCAGAACAATAACAGAAAAGGACAGGTGCTGTATATTGGATGGCTGCTGCTTTTTTAGTTTTCCTCAACTTACAGATGACCTAGTATATAAGGCACAGACTGGTTGTAAGGACTTGATAAAGGAGAAAAACCATTTCAGCGATGAGCAAGATTTTACTCAAGGGACTTCCTGATCATCTTTTAGAGATAATGAGGAACACCTGCCTCAAGCTGAGCATTTCATAGAATGGCTTGGATTGGATTGGAAAGAACGTCAAAGATCATTCAGCTCCAACCTCCTGCTGTGGTCAAGGTTATCAACCACTAAATCAGGCACCAGATCAAGTTGCTCAGGGCCCCCATTCAATCTGGCCTTAAACACCTCCAGGGATCCCATTTATTGGGATCAGCTGCTGCCAGACCACATTTCCTTTTTTTTTTTTTTTTTTTTTTTTTTTTTTTAAACCCGCAAAGCAATAAGTCACAAGAGTTATGTGAAGAGTTATGAGTGCGTCAATATACAGGAGTGCGGGTTGATACAACAACAAGAGACTTTAATGGATAAGAATTTTGAACTGATGCATTTCGCTATATAAAGATTACACAAGTGAATATATTTTTAAACTTACATTGTATTGTTATTATGAATTTTAAGCTCTTTCTAATCCATCACTCACTCTGAAATCCAGCTGTGCTACATATCCTGTGATTTGACACATAGCTTCATCATTAGTTATTATTGACACCTATTTGAGACTGAACAAGACTGATTGTATAACTAGAGGTTTTTAAACTAAATATTTATTCACTTGTGCTTTCAACAGATGGATAAAGAAGTGAAATATTAGCTCCATTTTCTTCTACATAATTGAGCCTTGCATTAATTAATCTTTACAATTTGCATATCATTTATAATTAGGTTATTGCCACCTCTAATCTGAAAGTCATCAAGAACAGCTGCAGTGATGTTCTCTGTTTTTAGGTAGAAATGAGCTTCTTGATGGGCAAAAAAATGGGAGTTATCTGATTTTATTAGTGTGATGCTTACTGGAACACAAAATACAGAATCCTCATTGCACTAGAAGATAAGTTAATAATGCAAAAGTACATAGATTGATATCTAATAATTTTGTGCTTCAGATCTTACAAGTTGTAAGAAAAAGGCAGGAAAGGCAGGAAATGATGCATTCTTGTGATCTTTCCTGTAGGCTTCCTAGAGACAGACACTTCCAACACCAGATGTCCTACTGAACTGGAGATAAAAGCCTTAGGTTCCTCTTCATAAGGAAATTATTATATATCAATTTAAATACATTAATCAATAGAAGAAGAGCAATTGTAGCAGTCATTTCAAAATGACTGAGTGATCACTGTATAAACCTTACCTGAAGAAGATGGTGAAACTGGTATGTGTGACAGAGACACAAAGGTGAAGTCCACTCACCTCATTACCTAAGGATAAGTCTAGAAAATAATTTCCTACCTAGCTGTAGATGCACTCTGTGTGTATTTTTGTAGCTGCAATTTCTGCAATCTTTGTGAAACTTCCTGTTGATAATTCATTCAAATGTCATTGCATCTACTATATTAAGACATGTAATTTAATGGATGACATGAACTCATAGGCAGAAAACTGCCTTTCTCCCTGGGATTTTCTTATAACTTTCTGTTTTTAGTTTATTCTGTTAGCCTGGTTGGTAAACTCAAGAATATGGAACTACACGTGTACAATTCATTTAACAATAAATATTTCAAAAGCCAGGAAACCCAGAGAAGGAACAATATGATAGACATATCAATTATTTTATGAAACTTGGGAAATTCAAGTAATTTTTCCAGATAACCATAAATAATACAGTTTAAAACAACAGACCTATTTTCCATCACAGAAGTGAAAAGACTTCATGTTCAGAGCAAGAGAAAAAATGGCATATTCTGCTCTTCTGTATCCCATTACATAGCAATATATTGTTTCCACTACGTTGAAGAGAAGATAAAGTATTCATGTTTTACTCCTCCTTGAGGCAAATAATCTAGGAGAAAAAAATGTCTGTTTTTTTTCCCCTTATGTTTTAATATGTTCTCTTTATTATATCACCAGAAGTCCATGGAGCTTCATGTAAATTTTCCAAGTGAATAGATTTTAATTCTATGCTAAATAAGAAAAGTTTTTCTATGTAATATTTTGCCCATTTATGAACAGGGGTAACTCCAGCATCTAACTTCCCTGCTATACTAAAGCAAGGAGTTTGAGTTATAGTTTCTGGAAGAAAATGGAATCGTAAAGTGGTAGCAGAACATTATACGAAATGGAAAAAAAAAAAAAAAAAAGGAAGAAAGAAAGCTTTCTCCATAGGCTAGAGGAAGAATCTGCCATTAGTGTAGGGTGACCTCTGAGAAGGATGGAGTAGAACAGTCCAGGGAAAATCTCAGGTTTTTTTAGAAAGTGAGAGAAAAATTGTGAAATATGAGAAAATCTTATTCTTTTCTCACAAAAGAGATGAGCAGATGAAGATTATCAGCAGAACAGGAGACAGGAAGCATCCAGATGAGAGAACCTTGGGGAAACATGGATCAGGCAAAGAGCAGAGATATGGAGAATTTTCAGCAGGCTTCAATGAAATTCCACAGAAATTCCAGAACCATCAAGGCTATCTCGTGGGCTCTCCTTCACCTTGGATAAGAAGTCATAGCTTTGCTTCCTAACAAGTAATTTTGTTAATGTCTTTAATCTTGAAAGTGTCTCAGTTCTTCTATTTCTCCTATTTCTCTTATGATTGTTTTCTTATTGAAGAAAAAGAGAATTTTGACAAAGTCATTTGTGGTAATACTTTTATTAGCAGACAGCAGCCCAGATTTTTTAAGTTTCAAAATGACCAGTGTGGAAGTACCTCTACGGTTATGGGGGAAAAAAAAAAGTCACTTTGCCTCGCAGTGACCTTCCATTCAGTTACAGTTAGGAATTCAGGGATTTAAGTTTTGTATTTATTTTGAACTTACATTAGATGTTTCTTGAGCCATTCCTCAGCAAGACAAGGCCTGCAAGGAAAAGGCAATGTTAGCTCTCCTAGCCTTTTAGATAGGGTGCTGTGTGTAGATGTCTGTTGAGAACGCTGTATGCAATCTATGATTCCTGAGCTATGGTCAAAGAAGTTAAATGGCCAGTAACGTGCAAAGAAAACATGCTAACAGTTTACTACTATAGATAAACAAGTTTCAATGTGCAAGTACATTCCTTGTTGCCATTTTGGCATACACTATCTACTAGCATAGGTTGCTTTGAGAGCTATTATATCAGTAATGGAACATACTGCATGATTTCTACCAAAGGACCTCATTCCATTAAGAAAGATAATGAAAGATCACTATACTTGTATTTTGAAGCATAAAATGAGGCATTGCAAAATATAAACATTGGTATAGGTTTACAAATCAAGATGGACTTCAGTTTGCCTGGAGTTAGAGAAAGAATCCTCAACTCCAAGAATTACAGCAATTTTGCTGGAACGAGTGCATTAGTCCCTTCATAAGGACAAGTTGTAGAGGGGGAAAAAAAAATAAACTTATTGGACTAGTTGAGTTGGAAGACCAGGCAAACTTTAAAGAGCCAAGAATGTATTCATACTTGAACATGAATCAGCACATTTCAAACCAAGGACAGTCTGAGAGCATTATCTTTGACCTTATCCTTGTCATGACAATCCATGAGACAATTAGGAAGGACAGGTTGTCTGATATTTTTGGAATAGAACATGATGTTGGAAAATAGAGACGTGATGAGCTTGTTGCTTCTTGTGGGAGAGGGGTTAGAGTGTGCAGAATTGTATTATAATTTGCTAGAAAAGCTTTACTTTTGTATCTCTAACTTTTAGCCACTAGTCAGATTATGTATTTCACTTCCTAATTTTATTTTTTTTTTATGGAAGAGATGGGGATCTGTTTTATACATTACTCTCAGGGATTGGGACTAAGACTTTGTAGAAATAAAAATGTTTTCCAACTGATAACAGGCTACTTCTGTCTGCAAGTGATATCTCCTTGACATTGCACAGCAAGTATTTGGTCTGCTACTGAAATGTTTATGCTAGGGAGTGCAGCACCAATGCAATAATCAAGAGCTGTTATTCTACAAGGACTGCGAAGGCTGTATATATCTGCCCTTGAGAAACTGCTGTGTGATATTAAATAACTCAAGATTTGGAGATTTCTGTGGAAAGGATCACATTTTTGACGTAGTAGCACACTGACCAGTTACTTTTCAGCAGTTCTATTTTTCTGATTATTTCTTTTTCCCAATCACACATGATAGTACTTTTTTCCTTCGGGTTTTCTGGGGGAAAAAAATAAATAAATAAATAAAAACAATTATTATTTTTTTTAAAGTTGAGAGTGTTTCTTGCTTATCTTTATTCTTCCCTCTTTTGAATCAGATACATATTCTTTGCTGCTTTGCTTCAGAAAGCAGTTTCTGAAGGAAGCATTTTCATTGTGTCAATAGGTTCTTGTTGCCTAGGAACATTTTTCAATTTGCCACTGTGTAGGTATTTAGGTCACTAGTGAATTAATCCTTTTAAAATTATAGCTGCATAGTCAATCACCAATTCTGAACTATCCTACTGAGAATTGGCAGTGCAGTACTTAGTTACTCATGGACTGAAAAGTAAAATTAAATGTTCTACTTGCAAAGAAATTTTATGGAAGGAAAGAAAATGGGGTTGGTTCATAAGAAAATGTCTGTGCTCTGCAAACATAAACTCTGCTGTCTTCTTTCCTTCACTTAATTTACCCCTGCTGTCTAAAGGACAGATCCTACTCCAGTTATGATTTCAGCAAAACTCCCTTTCACTTCAGAAAATCAGTATACGATCTTACAGTAGAAAGAGAAATGAGTCCTTTTTATTTGAAATCTTTTTCAAGTTGCACACGACTTAGGGATCTGCCTTTGCCACAAGAAATGTGAACAGTGTCCTGGATATCAGGCAAAGCGTAGCCAGCAGTTCGAAGGTGATCATTTTTCTCTATCCAGAACTGGTGAGGTAGTGTGTCCAGTTCTGTGCTCCCCAAACAGACTTGGACATATTGGAGAAAGTCCAACAAAAAGCCACAAAGATGATGGGGAAATGCATCTAAAAAATTAAGAAAGGTTCATATTTTCTACTGATTGCTACATCATTTTTTAGCACATTACTGAGAAACATAGTCTGTAATTGAGACTCATTTTTCCATCAGCCTGATAGCTGAACCTGCTATTTCCAAGGAATATTTCTAAAGAAAAATAACACTGGATAGAAGATGATTCAGAACATGCCTAAAGTCAAGTGATCTCCTCTTCAGAGAAGAATTCTGCCTCAACTCCTCATCACCAGATCTCAGATCACACAAAGTATATTCAGAATTGAATAACATATCTCAAGCATGATTGTGATGAAACATGCAGAAAGAGATATTAACTGCCTTGCTCTACAAAGCATCCCTGTACTTGCTGCTGAAATTGGACAACGGATTTGAATTATGCAAAGATTAGGTCAGAGTGATTAAGAGGATAATAAAATGAGTGTGTCAGACATAATATTGTTTGATCCAGTTGCACTAAAATATTCTTTTTATTGTTGAAAAAATATAATAATGAATTTAGGAAAACTTATGGATGGGATCATCAGCTAGCGTTTGCCTCATTGATGCCATATTTCATGGATCTTTCCTAATTTTACAAGTAGCATGATAGCTATATGTATGACAATGGAAAGACAGCATTATAAAGGGGTTAAAGAGGGAAAAGGCTGATATTCAGAAACAATGTAGAAAGCTTTCCTTTGTATGATTTGAAGTCTGAGGCATTTGTTAAGTTGCATTCTACTCACTGGAGTGTTTCTGAAGTATTATTTCTGACATTCTCATGAGGAACATTTTTAAGTCAGTTATTCTGTTGTGTTTTATATCATGTTATATTTGTAGAATCATAGACTTATTAAGACTGGAAATGACCTCTAAGGTCACCTAGTCCAACCATCAACCCATCACCACCATGCCCCTCTTGCTCAGTGTCACATCCCCACATCACTCGAACATCTCCAGGGACAGTAACTCCACTATCTCCATGAGCGGCCTGTTCCAAAGCCTAACCACTCTTTCTGGGAAGAATTTTTTTCTAATATCCATCTGGAACTTTCCCTGGTGCATCTTAAGGGCATTCCCTTTTTTCTATCACTGTCACCTGGGAGAAGAGGCCGACCCCCACCTCGCTACAGACTCCTTTCAGGAAGTTGTAGAGAGCAATAAGGTCTCCCCTGAGCTTCCTCTTCTCCAGACCAAACAACCCAGTTCCCTCAACCGCTCCCCATAAGACTTGTGCTGCAGACCATTTACAGCTTCACTGCCCTTCTCTGGAACAACTCCAGGGCCTTGTTTTCTTTCCTGTAGTGAAGACAACTGAACACAGTTCTCAAGGTTTTGCCTCACCAGAGCCAAATGTTATGTTATTATTTTATGTCTGTAATTTTTGTTGAAGCTGGGAACCAAACTAAGCAGTTCAGACCCTAAGTCTATTAAAGGCATTTAACAGATAGAATGCACATGAAGGTGGTACGTTGGGAGGTAAGGCAAAGGCTCAGTAGATTGCATATATAATCAAATCTTCAGTATGCATATACATTTTGTTCTTCTATACTTAAAAGCATTCTGGTAAAAGAAGCTATGACTGAAGGAAGTGAGAAGAAAGTGTTATAGCAAGATAGAGAAAAATTTTTGGAAAAACTCTTTATAGTGGTAATTGATGAGATGATGCCTGAGTTCTATGTGGAAAAATACATTTCATTTGAAGTAGCATTTTCTGATCATTCTTACTGATTTTTCCCATAAGACCTCTTCTAAGACCTACCAGAAATATCTCTTTTTTTTTTTTTCTTTCCATTTTTATTTGAAGTTTTAATGCTCTTAGGGATAAAATGCTGCTGATCTCTTTTGCTTATGCCGTTGGACAGACTATCCAGTCGTGCCAGAATGGCTCATTGGAGACAGAAGGTGACTCTCTGTTGAGATGAGAATACCCTCTGTGTCTGTTTCTGCCCTTCAGGTGTGCCACAGTCCTTTGTGGGACTTTAAGGTTGTTTATCATGTCCTATCCAACCACTACAGCAGTAATTGGATGCTGACTTTCAAAATGTTATTTTTCATTTCCTTAAAAGACACGTAGTAACAAGCTGGTATCACAGAGTGTTTGTCAATTGTACTCCAGGGGCACCTGTGCTCCAGGGCTTGACAAGTAACTTTTGCTGATTAGATGTCATTTCTTAAGTTCTTTGGGAAACTTTAGCATGAGAAATATTATGTAAACAGTTTACTTATTTTTTGCTAAAATAAAAATGCAAACACTGGAATGAACTAGCCTACCGAGGTGCAGAAAAGCAGAGAGAATTTCTTTACAAACACAATATTTCCTTACATTTGTTTAGTGCTATTCTAAATTTTCCTGAAGACACATAAGAGTGCTGAATATTCAAAGGATTTCAGCACTTTTGAGTCAATGCAGACACTAAGGGGGAAGATTTCCATAGCAACAAAATTACAGAAAGGAAAATATGAAAAATTGTTGTTGGATAAGGATATGAAGACATAAGCATGTAGGGGGTGGGAGTGGTATGGAATCTGTAGGGTTTTATAAGGCAAGCAACTGAGCCCTCATTGCTCATTTCTTCAAAGAGAACAAAATCACCAGCAACTCCCCACTCTACATTTAATCAGATTTGCATAAATTTTCTAGGTGATCATCCAACTCTTCCTGAGATTCTTACTTCTATGGAAATGAAGATACTAGTTACTTCTCTACTTTTTAAAGGATGAAGTAGTGTAGGCTTTCCACATGACTGATCAGTGGCATACAGTGATGTAAGATGCTTAATTGTCAAAGATGTCAGAGAAACCGTATATTGTGTACTATATTGTGTAATTACCAGAATTTCTGTTGAGTGATGTGTTTATTATTTATATATCTTCACAATGTTATAAATCAACAAATAATATAAAATACAAGATAATTCATATGTTTTTCTATGTCTTATATATACTATTACAGATCATTAGAATAATAGCTGTAGAGATTATTACTGAGTAAAGTCTACAGTGAAGACAGCATGAGGATAGGTTTTCTGATAGGAAGAAGTATGAAAGCCGAGGTGTGTCTGACAGCACTTGCACTTTTTAACATTTTTTTTCAATGGTGTTTAAGTTTTAATGTGCAAAACTTATGATTATAGTTATTTTTAATGAAATGATGTTACAGATATAAGGATTATGCTCCTGGTGAAAGGTTGAGTCAAGGCAATCATGGGGTGGTCACAAAAAATTTCAGTTTTGCAGAGTGGGAGTCCTGTTCAAATTTTGCACTGTGTTTTTAGCAGGCTTTTCCTAAGGAAATGTTCTTCAAGTTTAGATACAGATAGTGTGGAAAGGTCTTTAAGCTTCTAGCAGCTAGTCAGCAACAGAGGAATTTTTCTGGTTTGGGGACTGAGTGCATAATCCTGTAAACACAGTGCCACCAATTACAGCCAAATCTTACACTCCCACCTTGAGGATAGGAGTGGTTGCTAACTCAGGCTTTCACTAAGAGAAGTGAGATATAACCACCATAAATTACTTGTTTCTATGGGGGAAAGAAGAAATGAAAATAGTAGGAAGAAATAAAAATAGATGGTCATGGGGGAAGGAGGGCCTGGAAGTGCAAGTGTACAGTGATCTGTGGGTGCAGGAGCAAGGAAAATCCTTCCTGTGAGGGTAGAGAACAGGAAAACAAACAAACAAACAAGAACAGTGCTGCTGTGAACCAGACTTTCTTTTATGTATGCATTCTGCTTGCGATGGAGATATTACTTGAAATAAATCAATAGTAATTCACTTAACAGACCAATACTGATTCGCTACTTCTCCAAAGTAAATGGTGACTGACTTTTTACCATCTTGAAAACAAACTGGCTATGGCCTCGTTCATGTGTGCTGTGTATTGTAAAGAAGCTTTGCAAAATCCGTATATGTATTCCTGTGTCTCTCACATGCACTCAGATATACACATATGCATACCCATACATATGTACATGTAGGTGGTATGTCTGGATATGTCTTACATCACTAGTGACCTTTCTGAACTATTTCCTGCTGTGCATGGCACACTTCTTGTTAGCTGCGTTGCTCTTGTCTGTTAAAAACCAGCAGGTCATTCTACATATTTTTCATTTTCTGCAAACTTTCTCATTGTCTTTCATGCTTCTGGATCCAGATGTTCAGTTTCTGTATTTCCAGTATGCTTCAGTATCCATGACTTCTTCATCTCTAACTCTATCTTAGCCCACTCCTATCTACTTGAATAGTTTACATCTGAAGAACCGTTTGCATCTGAAGAACCAGCTAACAGTTTGCATCCTCCTATATTATCTTTATGTCCTCCCCTGTTTCCCTGGTGTCTGACAGCACTCATCCTTTTTTTTTCAGCCAACCACATTAATTTTTAATAAATTTTTCATCTTGGCTTCTGTTTCATATATCTCCGATCATATATCGTCTTCTATATCTGAGATTGATTCTTACTAGCAATAGTGCAGATGATTTTATTTTGCTACATCTAGCTAAAATCCCATAAGTTTTAGATAAGAATTCAGCGAGGTTCTTATCTTAACTGAACAGATTTAACTTTATTTTACCTTTAGAAACTATAAGCAAAAAAATCGATTTCAGAATTCTATATACATATTTAAAAAAATTCGGGGAAATCTTGGATGACAAGGGTCAGTATTGATGTAATTGTACAGTTAATTGTCTTACTGCAGAAAATACTAAGTCCATGGAAAATTACATATTCTGATTTTTTTTCCTTTAGAAAATTTTGCTGAACTACTGCATGTTCTGATAAAATTAAGGTCATCTTACCTGGCAACAGAAAATAATATGCTGAATAAACTTGCAAACTTCAGCGATAAGGAAAAAGCAGCTAGCAAGATCATATTTCAAGAAAGTTGCTAGCATTAATCTGTAAAATCTGTTCTAAGTCATTCTAAGGAGCCGTGAAAGTGAAGTATATGATGAGACATACTTTTTAACAGTTTAAACAAAATGACATTGGCTTACTCAGAATAATCTCCTTAATGTGATACTGTGGTTAAAAACAAGAGCAGCTTATTTTAACTTCCACCTTCCTCTGGGGAGAATCTGTTTTTGTGTTGTGGTTGATTTGTCATGAATGCTAATAGTGCATTTAAGAAAAACTCAATGCACAGTGTTGATAAACAGATTTCAAAGCTGATGGCACAATGGGATTATTTAGACACCCTATGACATCCACATTTGCACTTAGAATTGTGGTCTGGTATTATGTGCTTGTTTCCAGGGTTAAAGCTGCAGACACTGAGAAAACATTTGTTTCTAGAATTATTATTTTTTATTTATTTTTTCATGAAGGCACCTGAAATATACAACTATTCCACCTTGTAAGGCAATAATCTAACTAGCTCTTCCTATTCAATCTTTTGGAAATGTTAGTGTCAGAAGTCTGGGAACAATGCTCTGTGATCACTGGAGATGCCTAAATAAAATCAGAGAAGGCTGAAGCAAGAATTGTCACTTGCTCTCCATAATTTTACATTCTAGTGCTAAATATCGTGGGATGATGAGAGGCATCATGTTACAATTCCCTGAAAGAAGGATATGGAGATATGTGGCTCAGCCTCTTCTCCCAGATAACAGTGATAGGACAAGAGGGAATGGCATTAAACTGCACCAGGGCAGGTTCAGGTTGGGTATGACAGAAAAGTTCTCAGAAAGAGTGGTCAAGTACTGGAACAGACTGCCCAGGGAGATAGTGGAATGATTGTACCTGAAGGTTTTCAAGAAATATGTAGATGAGGCACTGAGAGACACGGTTAGTGGGCATTGAGGGGGTGAGCTGACGGTTGGACTAGATGATCTTATACATCCTTTCCAACCTTAATGATTCTGTGATTCTAAGTGCTATCAAAGGCATACTTGCTTAGAACTAGAGGATAATTAAATTTAATCACAGAGGTGATTCAGTAAATCATGTAAGTGACAGTGAACAAGGCTATCATGCTTACCTTAAACTTACTGTGGGTTAACGTTTGTTACAGTTCTCAACTGTAATAAATAAAAGCAATCTCTGATGATAAGCCATTACAAAACTTTGGTACTTCAGCATGATTCTATAAGAATTATTTCGCACTGTAAATATAAGGAGTTTCTCCCATGGTTATTCTCATAAAGTAAGACATGCAGTTCTACAGCTCCTTCTTGGCTTAAATTGTAGTTAAATTAAATTTTAATAATCCTTCTTCCTTTTTAAAGAGCATTCAGATTAAAAATACAAATAAAAATAGGAAATAAAAAACCTTAATAAAACTCTTCAAAAATGATCATTTCACAAAGAGACTGAATAGGTATTTCCATTCAGGAACTACAGTGACAAAAAAATCTAAAGAGAAGCAAGAAGAGATCCTCTTCAGTTCTGCAGTTCTAATCCTTGATGCCAGATTTCTACTGGATAAGACTTAAAAGAATCTAATCTTCTCTTAAATTTTCAGTACCTGTATTGTCATTTGATATTCTTATTACATGCACTATGATCTTCATCCAGATTCTTTCCAATGCTATGATAAACTGTATGTGAATACCACCCAACATTTTATAAGAAATACTACATTGCCTGAAAGTTAGTACATTGTGATTAACATCCATCTTTCATTTTTATCAAAAAAAGTTTGCCAATATAGCTAAAAGAAGGGGGACTTCTCTGTAGGAAGGTCTCATTTCACACGAGAAGTAGACCCATGTAGACTTCCTCCGTATTCTGCCACTTTGCATTAGAATTCAGATAATTTTAAATGGCATTTAGAAGAAGGCCTGAACAAAGGATTTGGAAGGAGAAAAGAACAGAATGGATCTGGTGATTATCCACCATTTTAACACTCTTTGTGTATTTTCCTTGATTTAAAAAAAAAAAGTCAGTATAAGGAAGCTTTCCCCCATATGTCATAGACCATCCATCCAATAGCAGATGACCCTTCAGAGGATGGATGCAAGTAGCTCTCTGTGTCCCCATGTCGGTATGCAAGAGTACAGCAGCTGTGTCAGGCATCTATCCAGGGAATGCAGTATTCAAAGCCCCAGGCCTGGCTGAGAGATGTTGGTTAATATTAAACTCTGGCAACCCAGGCTCCATGCAGGCTGGTTAAACACTGCTATTTACATGCAAAGTCAAAAGCCTGGCACTGAACACTACCTCTAATCATTTTCCTTTTTCTTGTTCTAAACATTCAACAAATTAACCTGCAAGGTTATATATTATCGGGCATTATAGTCCATAAATCTGAAATAATGGTTTTTACACACATATGTCTGCTGCAATGCTTTTACATTCAGCACATAAAGAACATTTACACAAAAAATCAATTTTTTAGAGAGCAAGTAGTTCAAATACCACTTACAAATAGTCACAGTACAGAATCACTTAACTTCTATTCTTAGATCCTATCACAAGATATTGTCTTTTATAGGATAAAATATCTCGTAAAATATCTGAATTTTTTTCGGTGTTTTAGCATAATGTGTGTCTACAGGTGTGGGGTTTTTTTCAGTACTTTATTGACTTACTTTGTTGTTGTTATTGTTCAAAATTACAAAGACCTACTTGAACATCCAGCCAAAATAAAATAGTAGATATTTTATATTTCTGAATCTTTTCTAGTGCTCATTAATCAGGGAATAAATTACACTAAATTACTGCAGGATTTTAGGAGAAGAACTTTAGGAGAAGAATTTTAGGAAAAATTCCCATTAGCTTTTGTAGAAGTTGTACAAGCAGGACAAAAGAAAAATACTTGACAGAATTAGCAATATTAAAAAATAAATGGACTTTTCCTGTTATTGCTACAAGGTAGAGGGGTAAAATAGACTTGGCTATCTATAGTGATTTGTCTCAAAAGGTAGGTCATCTGTTATTTGCCATCTTCACTGCAAACCTCCCAGCATCCAAATAAAACAAAAAACTGTGGTTGCTAGGAGATTTGATAATTATCAGGTATAATAGTGGCAAGAATTATTCCTGGTAGTTGAATGTACTGATAAAGAATAATTAATATCATTATTTATTTTGCTTTTGATAATGGCTTGAAAGTAGATAATGAAGAAAATAAGATAAAACGCTTATTAATTGTCTCAATCAAGCAAAGTTCATGATATAAGCAGACACTTCCAAACACTTTTGCCAGAATAGTTAGCTTGTCTACAAAACTTAATTTGCTCTTTGGGTTTTACTGCTGTTGTCAGAGCCCTTAGGACTTCTTCCTTCCTTGGGATTTGGCTGCAGGGACTTAGGGGCAGCTTTGGTAGCGGGCTGTCATTGGTGAGCAGTGAGAAACCTCTGGTGGGACCTGCTCTGCTTCTTTGGTGACAGTTTTTAAAATCAGGCTTTCACTGTTAGTGTCTGAGATATTTTGCAAGTAGCTGTTTGATTCTCTCTCTGCTTGGTGCTATTGAGTTGTCATCCTGGCTTGATCTCAGATCTCTCTTATCACTGTTGCTTTTTTCCCAACTTACATATTTATTCTGTCACTGGAATGAGTGGATTATTCCAGTCCCAACTTTTGAAACTCTTGTCCTCTTATAATTGAGACATCTAGCTAGATAGTTGGCTTTAATAACTCCAGAAGCAGACACAGCATTTGTTATAGACTTAAAAAAGCATGACTGTGAGACTAGTTTAAAACACAGAACGAGGATTCTACTGGGAATGATAGGAACTCTAATGCAAATTGCCTTTTGTTTCAGAGAAAATGATGGCCGAATGTTTGTTAGAGAGAAAAACTGATTTATTCAGATTTTGGCATAGGATAACACTCACATGGGCAATCAAATCTCTTGAAAAGAGCAGTTAGTAGCTGACCAGATGGCAAAGGGAGTCTCTGTTGCACTGGATCTCATAGTGGCATATTCAGCTGGATTGATACAGCCCCAAGACATGGTTCTGGCCAGTTCTCATAACCCAGTGGCTACTTGGCCACCCCAGCACATGCATAGTTCATAGATATTGACATAGATTAATTAAATAAAAAATATATATACTAAATATCATTATTACATAGAAAAGACTATCTTACATGGAAATTAACTGCATCCCAGCCAGATCCAGTATACCTTTTCTGTAGGAACAATTTCTATTGAACGTTTACAGGTCTTATCTGTGGACAACTTGATCCCTTCTGAAACAGGACCAACAGAGATGCCTCTGGAAGGAAGATTCAGTCTCTCCACCAGCAAGAGCAGCACCTTTGAGGATCTTGATTGGGTTGGGCACAGCAGAAGCTGCCTATGATTATCTCTATATCTGTCTGATGTTCCCACCTATAACAGTATGTCAAGAACTTTATTCTGGCAGTTCAATCAATCACCAAGCTTCAAGCTGATCCATTGACTCAAACCTGGCTCATCTTTGCAAATGACAAGCTCCTGGACCATACAGGGAATTTATGATTAGAATGCATGGATATATACACTTGCACAACCCTTATAAAGCAAATACATCACAAATATAACTAAAGAACTAACTTATTTGCCTACTTATGACTCATTCATAAATTATGCTCCCTAAGTCTTGCCAGACTTTGACCTTAAGATGCATTACTGTTAGACAGACAGAGGAGAACTGTAGTGGGGGTAGAAGCTGATTCCTGAAAACTGATACCAGACAAGAAATTGAAATTTTGGAAAGAATTTATAGATAATTTATTATGTGTATGCATTATTGCTGGTTAGTGAAATAATGTTCTACAAATCCTAAATCTTTTCTATCTTGCAGTTCTTCATACCTATATGCGAGACATCACTGTCTTGTGGAAGAAATATAGAACCCCAAAGTTCATGTCTGCTAGTTTATATGTGGCATTCCTTTCTTGTTCTGTGCTTGCAGCACGTAAAATAAGAAAATAACAGGAACTGAGAGATGCTTTTTTTTCTTTTTTCTTTTTCTTTTTTCTTTTTCCTTTTTTTTTTTCTTTTTTCTTTTTCTTTTCTTTTTCTTTACTTTTTCTTTTCTTTTTCTTTTCTTTCTCTTTTTCTTTTTCTTTTTCTTTTCTTTCTCTTTTTCTTTTTCTTTTTCTTTTTTCTTTTTCTTTTTTTCTTTCTTTTTTTTTTTCTTTTTCTTTTTTTCTTTTTTTTCTTTTCTTTTTCTTACTTTTTCTTTTCTTTTTCTTTTCTTTCTCTTTTTCTTTTTCTTTTCTTTTTCTTTTCTTTTTCTTTTTCTTTTTCTTTTTCTTTTTCTTTTCTTTTTCTTTTTCTTTTTCTTTTTCTTTTTCTTTTTCTTTTTCTTTTTCTTTTTCTTTTTCTTTTTCTTTTTCTTTTTCTTTTTCTTTTTCTTTTCCTTTTTTCCCTTTTCCTTTTTTCCCTTTTCCTTTTTCCCCTTTTCCTTTTCTTTCATTTAAATCCCTTTCTGGCAAGGGCAGGGCCCCAGTCCAGCAGGTGGCAATTACTTATTTGGCTGTCAGGAATACTGGTTGATTAGCAGACCAAGCACGGTATTAGTAGAACACCACAGTACGTGTCTGTGTCTGAATAAGACAAAGGGACTTGCAGCTCACATCAAGTGAAAGTAATTTCTTATATCAGGTTTAGCACTATGTAAGCATGATTGAATTGGCTTGACTTCTCAGCATATGTCTGAAAACAAATGTGTATGGGTGCATCTCCAAATATCCAGAAGATGCCATAATGGTCTACAGAGCTGGAACAAGCCATATCATTACAGTTAAGTGAGTGGGATTTGGGAAGGACTTTGACTTACTGTGCCAAAAAATATATCTGTACCTCTAAGAGACACGTAAGCAAATCCATGTTTTTTCCTGTAGAGTATCTTGAGTATTGTAAAACAAAGGAAAATTTCCTGTTTGGGAGTTCCAAGTGAGTGGTTTCTTTTCCAGTGGTTGTTTTATAGAATGCAGAAAATACTTTATGGTCTAGCTATGGTAAAATTAGGCCAGTGTTATTTATACAAAATTAATGAACCACAACTAGTTGTTCATTGTGTGGAAGGAGGCAAGATGGCTTTTAAGTACTTTTGAGTCTAATGCTTTAATTTACTAGACTTGCAGATCTTTATTCAGGAAACTACCCACCTGTATTCAGGATAGTAAAGATTGTTTTTCTCTTAAAAACAGATACTTTCTTCCGTGAGAAGAGTTTTAGGAATTTATTTTTTTTGTTTGTGTAAGGAATTTTCTGAGACCCAAAATTCTCATTTTCCATAAAACTTCAGAGAAATACATGAAATTTAATTGTTATTGAGAATTAGAGATCAGCAACATTTAGTACAACTGGAAATTGGGAAACAGAAAATGCTGAAAGCAATTTCCAAAACATTTTAAGCCATATTTTCAGTTCATATTTCAAAAAATAAAGAAGAAAGCAAAGAATAATATGTTTCTTATACCGCTGAATTCTTAATAAAGATGATATTTTACATTTTGGCTGGCTCTACATGCTGTGGACTAGATGATGTATAGGTTTATTCTTGCAGCTCTTTTGTAAGCTGCTTGATATGGAAAATGGCCATACAGATTCCTGATCTTCTCTCTCTTCCACATGTCCTTAAATGTTTGGCCAACGCTTTACAAGAACAAAGCCAAATATTCTTCCTTATGGATATCCTCTCTGTTTCTTTAATCTGTTATCTTCCTGTCAAACTCACACTAATGATGAAAATGTAGTTAAAAATATATTTTGTGTCGCATTTTTAATTTGAGGCCTGTTTTCTTTCAACAAATTAAAGCTTGTTTGGACAAGTAGTTAAGTTTACAGTCATTAAGAAATGACTTAGAGAAATAGTAACTGAACATTTAATTGTTGTTGTGTTTTTATTTCAATGTACATATCAAATTTATCCAAATCAATATTTATCAAATTTTCTCGTTATTTCTTTGATAGATTTATAATTTCCATTGATCTTATCTCATAATTGAGTATTGTTTAGGCTTTAGATTTATTTTTAATCTAGGATGAACAAAATTTATTCCATAAGAAGCATTTCCCATATAACACAAACTTTTTACATATGGGAGAGAAGGAACAGTGCTCTTTATTTAACACCGTTGGACATCTGTGAAAAAATAAGTGGAAAAAGCTGGTCATGAGTCAGTGTGTAGGCTGCTTAATTTCTGTAAAAGCATTTAGCAAAACCAGAAGGCAAATAAAGAACAATTTGAAATGACATTTTAGCATTTTTATACTGTGAAAGCTAAAAAAGGCAAAGGTCATGCTTTGAGAAAAGATGGCTCTAATTCATATAGAAATGTATATCATCCAATTTGCTATGTCAGAAATATGCTGTACCTAATTGATGATGTGCATTTGAATAGATGCTAAGATACTACTTATGGGCAAGACAGCACCACCATCTATGTACTGGTTTCCCAGACAAAATTTTTGTAAGTAGGTTACATTGAGAGAATATTTAGCTTAAACATTCTTTGTCTGAAACATGCAAACAAAATGCTAGGTTGGAATCCAGCTCTTGAGTTCACTTTAGGGAATGAGAACTTCATCTGCATTATCTTACTGGTAGATAATAGACAACAAAATATTACCTCAAACAGAACAGAGTTTCCAATCCACATTTTGTGCAAGGCTGATCTTCCCCTGAAGCTGGCTACAAAGCTGAAGGGTTTTTTGAACTTGGAATTCTGTCCTGAACTTTTCTGACTGTCACAAATTGAAATGTCTTGTTGTTATTACTGGGAATATTTGTCATCAAAGACTTTGTTTTGCTTGTTCCAAGACATCTTGGGAGGATGAAGAATGTTTTTAATTTCCATCTGGTTTTATATGACTATCACTTAGATGGATAACATAAAGAATGTGCAGAAGAATAGCTTAGTAGCCATAAAATGTGAGACATCAAAGAGATGCAGATGGATTCGAAACAAAGATAGCTTTGTTTTACTTGCTATGAGTAGTTAGTTAAAATAGCAGCTCAAATTGGGAGTAGTCTCATCAAACTTTGAGTATTAGTTGTGTGGAGGTCTATATATGACTTAGTTAGTGAGATGTTTTAGGGATCGATGGAAGAGATATCTCTTGACAGGGAACAATTTTGACCACAACAAATGGAATGGTGGCTGCATAGTTTAGATCTAGCCTGTGCAGCATTATTGGGTTTGTAGTAATTACTAGAAGTTGTAAAATCCCAGTTGCTATTTTTTAAGGATTTGTTTTCTCTGTTTGTTTTAATGACTTTCCAGGAAATAAGAACTATCCTAAACTGTGACTAAGACACTGGCAGTTATATTTCTTAATAAGATGGACGTCTTCCCAGAAAATATTATTTCATTCCTTCCTGCTTTCAGAAATTCCAGTTCTAATTTCAGATTGTACTGGCATTGCGACAAGGGGTACAAAGAGTAATTTTCTTCCAAAGCAAATCCATCAACTTTGATCTACTTCACAGTCATTACCTTGTCTTTATCCATATCAAGTTCTCCCGTTTCTCTGGTCCCACCTGAACTAAAATTGTCATTGAATCATAACAGATCAATGATTCTACCAGTGGCCAGAAGTCTGAGAAACAGACTTTTGTGGCAGACTTTTGATATTTTCTTGTTTATCAGAAGTGTTTGAAATGCTTTTGCAAGTTGTTTTTGTTTCCTGATACAAATATTAAGGGTTTTCAAAAATAGTTTCATTAGAATTAAATGATTTTTATTCTTTTGCATATGTCACTCATTTGTCATAGGAGATTTAAACAACAACATGGGCTGTCGGAGCTGTTATTTAAGCAGTCACATTGGTGCTTACCCTGGCTGAAGGCAGTAAACTACAGAATTAAATGCCAGGAGGAAAAAACAGGTGTTCTATTAGACTTTGATCACAGGCAAAGTTAAATCTTCTGTGTGGTATTGAATGGCACAGTATTTTCTATGTTAATGATTTCAAACAGAGTATGTGCCTGGTACATGAATCAAAAGGACTGTGCTTACGTTTTGGTTGCAAATTGTTAGTGCAATTTGATTCCCATTTTGTTGGTTAGTCTCCGTCTCCTCATGTCTTTTCTAGATTGTAGATATCACTTGTAGAATATGCTGAAGTAGGAGATGTAAAACACTTAATAGGAGATCATAATTAAAAATATCTTTGCCTTTTGTACCTACCCACAAATCAGTCTTTTAGATTTGAGAGGCCAATGAATTTATTCTTAACATGTAAAGACAGGTATTCTTTTTCCAACTTATTTCAGAGCATTCCTGTCATCCGGAAGAGGAAGTACAAAAATCTGTCCTAGAACATTTAACATTAAGGTCTTCAGAAGGCAAGTGTATCATGTCACTGTTTGACTTTCTGCTCAAGATTTACAGTCCTGAGAGACTTAAGCATCCTCAGCAGAACTATTTGGAGTTGCCTCTTGAAACATCTTTTCTACTGTACCCAGTATGATGTGGTCTTCATCCTAAGTATAATTTTCCTTGCTGTGAAAGAGGAAGAGTCAGTTGTGAAACTAATATTCTAAAGAAAGTACACTGAATAAAAGAGCTGAGCTGTTTTATTAGCATTCTTCCAAAGAAATATATTCAGACCGGCATGGGTGTTATGTTATTCAATTGAGAAGAACACATGGTAATTTCTAGTGCTGGTCAAGACAAGATTTCTGCTGAGAGCTCAGAAATGTATTTCACTGTATGCATTTCCCAAGCCACGCCAATTCCATGCTCCCAGGAGTGCATTAAAAGGTGGGTGCAGCTGTACTCACATGGATGACTTTTTTGTTGTTGTTTTTTTTTTGTTTTTTTTTTAATGTGTTTATAAAACTATATTCATCTAGTATTTCCTAACCTTATCCTTGTTTTCTGTACACCTATAGGTTTCTCTGGATAAAATAAAACTCCTAAAATAAAAAGAATCTGTCGTGACAAGTTAAGCGATTTTCACCTAATTGGACATGGTTTGAAGTCTTTGCTATGACCTTTGTGTATACCTTATTCAAATCAAGAGGTCCAAAATGATGCTTCACAGGGAGGTGCTATTTATGTAAATGGGTACATAGATTTCTCAATCCTCACCTAAGAGTCTGGGGTTCTATCTGGAATGTAGAGGACTCTCTTCCTGCTGGCTATTGCATATGAAATGGGTGCACACACTTTGGAAATCAAGAATTTCACACAAGACAAGCTTCCTCCTTGGTTCTGGTCCCTTTTCTAAACATCCTCCTGTGGGCATTCACCTGTTCTCTGTGTCATGAAGTTGTGTAAAGAACTCTATACCTAAGGAACCAGTGCTTCTGCATATGATGGATATCCTAGAAGGTCCTTTCCACACTCAGAGTGTGTGCAGTCAAGGGGAAATGTCGAGCTTACAGACTAAACCTTTCTTCTCTATCTTCCTTCCATTTGTGTGGCCTGCTAAAGATTAAGATCGACTGCATAACCTTACTGGGAAACCAGTTTTGCTCCCAGTCTCTGATTTGAGGGTAGAGCCTGGGTATGTTGGGAAGGTGAGAGGGGAAGGGGCAGAGAGTTGGAATCCCCCCCTCTCCAGTCTTGAAGGAGGGAGGATCATCCCCCCAGGGAGGAGCAGCTATAGTGCAGAGCAGTGGCTAACACAAATAGTCCTGTTCCTACATTTCCGCATGGAGATTTACTACTGAGCCTTTGGTAATTTGCTGCGATGACTAATGCACACATAGAGCAACAGCGGAAATATTGTCCCAGTGTGACAGAGGTAACACCAGAGGGCACTCACTGATTCTTAATCCTTCACCTTTCGGCGTACAATACTCACGCAGTCTCTGCTGAGTTACTGGAGAACGGCCTCTCCTGAGGTAGAGGATTTATAAAAGTACATAATCCCTAACTTATTACTGCTCACATTGAGATACAGTTTTTCAGTGGGGAACTCAGATCCTATCAAGAAATTTCTATCATCAGTAGAGGGGAAGCTGCATGAATGAATCCCACAGTGTGTAGAAAATGCTGTGGTTTCAGCTTCTAATCACTGCACACTTTCCTGTTTGTTTTTCTTGAAGTGTATCAAAGTCTGCTGTAATGCAAATCTGGCCGTTCTGTTATTTGTGTTTAGCAGCAGGATCTCCAGGTTAGTTCCCTGCTTGGTGCTTTACATTAATCCATTTCTGATTGGAAAAGATGTGAAATTTACTCAAGAATGAAATTGTATTCCACATCATTACACTGTTCTCATTAAATCTATTATTTCCACATCATTGCCCAAGAAAATACCTGATGCGAGAATCCTCTGAGAGTTCACTTCTCTAATTCACAGGACAATTACAAAATTGTTTTTGCCACAGTGGGAAATGTTGACTGCTGGGTCACTTAAATTCTTGCAGTGCCAGCTAATAAAAAAAAACAACTCCTTCTGCTTGCTGAACAAGAATGCAGCAACACAGCCAGAGGATGTGAAGGCTTTAATTTTATTTTTTTCCACTTTTGCTTTGTTTTTTAATTTTCTTTTGTCCTGAAAGTAGATACTTTTCTGGGACAAATAAATAAGATTTATTTTATTTTCAAGGTTGCTGTCTTTCTATTAAGAAATCAAATGCAAATACTTTTAAATCAAGCAACCCATTTATGTAAGTAAATTGCAGTATAATATATACAGAGTATGAGCTGCCCAAACTATTTCATTTTGTCATCCTCCTGATAGTAAATTAAATCTTCTCATGTAATCCTTTCTAAGGGCTTTACCAACAAATTTGTGTGATTTTCTTATTCCAAATTCTCTTATTTTCTCTGCTAGTCATGGAAGCATTCACAGAAACATTTTCATAGAATCATTAAGGTTGGAAAAGAGCACTAAAATCATCTAGTCCAATCATCAGTCCATCATCACCATGCCCACTCACCACGTCCCTCAGTGCCACGTCTCCATGGTTCTTGAACACCTCTAGGGAATGGTGACTCCACCACCTTCCTGCACAGCCTGTGCCAATGCCTTACCACTCTTTCTGAGAAGAAATTTTTCCTAATATCCAACTGGAACCTCCCCCAGCACAGCTTAAGGCCATTACCTCTCATTCAATTGCTGTAACCTGGGAGAAGAGGCTGACCTCCACTTCCAGGGAGTTGTAGAGAGCGATGAGGTCTCTCTCCCTTGAGCCTCCTCCAGACTGAACAATCCCAGTTCTCTCAGCTTCTCTCCATAAGACTTATGCTCCAGAGCCTTCAAAGCTCCATTACCCCATCTTTGCTAAGATATATTTTTGTTAGTGCTGAAAATGAATGGGTACTTTCTCCATACAGAGCTGAAGAAAGCACTCTACAAGCAGCTGTGTGTCCTACAGGCTGATCCATGTTATTCTGAGCAGGGATGTAATCGACAAAACCACTTATACATTCAGCTGAAGTTAATGACAATATCTAGTTTATTGTTTTTTGTTGGAGGTTGAGGGCAGTTTTGAGGATTTGGGGTATCTCACATTTCCAGTGTCAAAGCCTGGATATGTACATGTGCTGTAAATGTACAGTCTGCCTCTCAGTTGTAAAAGTTTGAACACATAATTACTGTGGGATGCTTAATTGATTTCCCACCCAGACTGATTTTAATGAGGGCATAGTAGACTTGCCTTTAGTTTCTGTAAAAAACACCAAAAAAATTTTGGTGTTTGCAAATATTCTCACAGAAGGAGCTGTATAAACTCAATGTGCAGATGGAGATTTTGGTTTATCAGGTAATTAGTGTTCATCATTTGGATTTCTTTTAAACTCTGACTGTTCATCCTGAGGAAGCCTGAAGTATAGTTGATCCTAAACGTAAAGAAGGTCAATATGGGAGTCTGCAATCCTTGCATTAGACATCCACATGAAAGCTACATTTCTAACTGTCACTTGTAGATTATAGAGAAACAAATATAATGTTAAATCAAATTTCGCCTCAGCTTAAATTTGATCATTAGCTGAATCTTGTCTGTAAAAGTAGCCTTCACTGTCAGTTCAGTTGGAGACTACATGTCTGATATTAGGGAGAAAGATCCCAGTCTGATACTTAATTACCAGAATGAGAGCCCTCTTAAATATATGACTTAGTGAAACACACTCAAGCCAAAGAGAAAAACACAGCACCGCATAAGCTAGAGGAAGACGTGGTGCCTGAAGAGCATCAAACAAAACCAAACCAAAGAACTCACTGTCAACACAGTGTTTTCAAATTTATTTTTGATAATAAAAAGGAAAATAGAAAAAGAATTGATTCCCTATACACATAATCTATTTTCATATGTTTTTACATATGTACAGTTATACATGTCTGTCCGTGGTGCCTTCCATTTCATCATGACATATATCCCATTGAATTTGCCTTGAAATGTGCTACAGACTCCATACACAAACCTGCATGCTACTCACACTAATTTTCCCATATATTTTCCAGTCCTCAAAAATATTCATGCAAGGTAAATGTTGCACAGTTCCTTAAATAGGTAAATATGTTTGCACAGTTACTGTGTGGTTATAAGATCTGTCCATGCTCTGTATGCATGCTTAAATGGTTGTACTGATCATGCATGTTCACATTAGCAGCAAATGCAGTTCAGTGTTTCTAAGATTTAATGTTAACAGAGAAAAATAGGCTAAAAAGATGTCAATTAAAATTAGTGATCACAAAGTTATCTAGTGTTTCTTTATCAGGAAATATATACATAGCAGGAGAGAAAATGCATACATTTCATTTGTTTCTGAGTGAAAGTAAAAGCAGTGATTCTTCTTAAACATAGTTACTAGCATGACAGATCTTCCCTACCCTTGCTTTATATATATATAGCTATGTATCCATATATACTCACTTTCATTTGTAGCAGATGGCATTTTTTTTAATCCAATTAAATATTCCTCTAATTACATGACAACGTTGGAAAAAAAAAAAACAACACATTATTTTAAAAGCATCTCTAACCACTACAGTGTTGGAGACCTAATAAAGATAAAATAATATTTAAAATTATGCAGTCAGTTCAGGCTCGCTTAGTGATTTTCAAGACAACCGAGACAGAAAATTGGTACAACACATAGTACCCTATCCCTTAAACTAATTTATTCCTTATGAATTCAATCTTAATAGTAAATATACTCCCAGCAGAGTGAAGCATTTTCATATACAGAAATGTACAGAAAACAGCAGGAGAACTATTATCAACACTGTCTTTTGAAAGTGATTTTTTTTAATCCAGCATGAATTTATCTGTACTGTTATTCATTTACATCATATTTCTTTTGATAGTACAAGTATCATAGTCAATATTTGTATTTAGCATTAGGGAAGCCTGCAGTCACAATTCTTTTAGGGTTTAGAGTATTTCTGTAAAAAATTGTGGTTTCAACCCTCATCTACTTTTTTTGTTATTTACAGAAAATTGCTTAGGCTAAAAAAGAAATCCGGACTGTTTTCATCAGTAATGATACGTAGTCGCTGTGTTGGAAAGACAGAATATTTTGCATACACAGTTGGTTGCTACGGTCAGTAGCTGTGTCCCCACTCATTTACTTTTTCGGTCTCCCTCCAGTAGGATGAGAGAGAAGAAAAATGTGAGAATAACTTATGAGTTCAGGTAGAAAAATCGTGCATGTTTTTTTTTTAAAAAAAAAAACATTTTGATACAGAGACCCTCACTCACCTCCTCCCAGCAGAAGATTGATACCCAGCCAGTCTCTGAGCAACATTATTTTGGCTTTGACATCATGTCCAGTGATAGTTCAAACATTGATGTTTTATCAACACTGTTCTGATAAGAAATCTATAACACAGTGCCATATGGGCTGCTATGAGGAAAATTAACTCCATCCAAATTAACTAAGGCTCGATTCCTAGAGATTACTATAGGAACTGTGGGACTTATGCAAATATCTACATGTGAAAATACGTATGAGTAGGATATATATTTCATGTGATTATTTTTATAAGCAAATGTTATCTGCTTACATGAATGGCAAGTAAGGCTATGAAAGGCTATGAAAATATATCTATAAGAAATATAGTCAGAAGGGTTCAAAAATCTTCTAAAATGTCTCTGTTGCCAGTGCTGTAGAGAAAAACATGATATAAATCTTTTCCGATGAACTGTGCACGGCCAGCTTTGAAGAGCTCCATTCCAATTAGCTTTATCTAGAACTCAGAAAACTATTTCCCAAAGACTCTGTGTCATGTCATTCATTTTTTTTTCTTAGATTTTTAAAACTGAAGGAGAGTTTTACTACTTTTTGTTCTTTAGGGAAATAAAAAGTATGATGAGGTCAAACCCTTATGTTCTTATTCCATTTTGCTTTAATCCTTTTGTTTGAGGTGAGACTGTGCTACCTTCATATTGATCAAATCCTGATCTCTGAACTTGATTAGAACTTCTGTCTTAGGAAAGGCTGTATATTAAAGACACAGTTTGATGAGAAACTTTTATATTGTTCAAGTTATATGTGAAACAGTTCTACACTGCACTCTGCTGAAAGAGGAAGACTTCAAGTTCTTTCCCCACTGCATACAACAAACATATCCTTCTAGTTCAGTACAGACACTCATTCATTTATGACTGCTTTGTGGGGTGAAATAAATTGTTCTTCCTTTTACCAAAATCCTTTGTACTTTCTCTATCAATATCTAAATCTAAGACTTACGGAATAATGCTGCCTATATGCAAGTAACTCACCAGCCTTTGATGGATAGTGTCCCCCATCCAGAATAAACTCATAGTTTTCAAACCTCTAGACAAGTTCTTTAAAAATGATATATCAAAAGTTTCCATACACTCTGGGGAATTCATAATAACTTACACTTCACTTTTATTTTAACTTTTTAATATTTTTTCTTCTAAATTCCAGTAACTCACCAGCCCTGTATGGTACTAAAGAAGATGCTTGGAAATGCTTCGCGTGTTCTAAATGAGAGAAGAACCATAAATATTTTAGCGCTGGTGGTTTTTGCAAATGCTGTTTTTTAACACTCCTAATAAATTCCAATTTCTGTATGTTACACACTCTAGGATGATGTGGAATATGTAAAAAAATATTTCTGCCACATTTCACAGGTCTTAAAATATACAAGAATCAAAATCGTTGTTAGACTGGAGGTCTTAGTAAAAATAAATGGGAAGACATTAGTGAAAGTGCATATTTTCATTTAGGCTCCATGAGAGCTGACCAGGCTAATGACATACATTCACAGTTCTCACGACTGTTCAAAACTATTCAGCACTTTCTACAACAACAAGTTTTAGATAATTTGGCAATTTAAATATGCATAACATTTTAAATATATAATAAATTTATATGTGGTGCAGGCAAAGGAGGTTTAATACTTTATATAAATATTTCTCCTGAACAAGATGAGATAATTTCCACCTGGAAATTGTAACTCGGGTGAAAGAAATGAAATTTGGAGTTTACTCTTTAAAATTTCTTTTATAAAAATAAAATCTTATAAATTAAAGAAAACTCACTAAAGCTGTCAGCTGAAGTGATGCTACATGCCTACCTCATTCCAGTCTGGTTGAGAGCTCATTGCAAGGTGCCTGCTTGTACAGCCAGCAATGTAACCCGTGAACCAAAGCTCTGCTGCTCTGAGATTTCTTTACACAATACTGCCTCATCAGTCAATTTGTAAGCATTTTGAAAAGCTTTTCCCCAGCTGCTGAAAGTTTCAAGGGGCATCAGATACAGCTTTCAATATTTGATGATGGATTTTAGCACTAACTGAATTTTCAGAACATTTTTAGTCCAAAGAATGTCTTTTTTTTTTTGTGGATGGGATCTCTGTCTGCAGTCAGTCCATTTCCCACAGGCCAGGGAACAGCTGTGAGACAGTAATAACTTTCAGTCACTGTTGAATGGTCTGAATTTGACCCAGATGTGAAAAGGCTTTTACTTTTCATTTGAAAACTTCTGTGTTTTATAACAGCCTCTTAGTGTCTATTTTCATTACCATTTGCTTAATTTCCCTCTTGTTTCTGCTGATGGAAACCACTCAGAAATGTCTGTACTACAGAAATCCTGGCAATTGCAGAAAACAACCAAAAAAACATAAAGCAAGGTATATTGGGACAAGAGAACTAAGATTTCTTTGGTTCCCCATTTTCTATGAAAAGCAGTAGTATTATAAAGAATATAAACCAGAACAATTCAGTGCATATTTCTTTCTCTTGTGCCAGCAGATGTTATTTTGAATAGATACCATGACAAGTGGTTGAGGGATACCAGAATAACTGCGGAATGTGAAGTTCTTATTATGTATTAAGTAAAACCAGCAAATGTAATGAGTAATTATTCACAAATGTAATGTAATGTTGTTAAAATTAACCCACAACCTGAAGGGTTAGAACATGCATTTACAGGTCAAGATTCTTTAATGAGAAAAATCTCACATACATATTTTCTTCTTATTTCTTCTTTTTGCTTACTTTGTACAAATAGCTTTGTAAAACAAAGGATTTTCTTCTTTGCCTTAACACACACGCACACAATAAACTAAACAACAACAACAAAAAAGTATTTTTTAAAATAGATTTTAGGAAGGAAATAGGCAGTTTCAGTTAGATAGCATTGCATTGCCAAGCTCCTTTATGTAGTACTGTATTTATAAAAGAATCAACAGTTTGATGGAGGGATTTTTGTATTACCTTGGGAGTAAAGAGGAGAATATTTCCCAGTGTCTCATTTTCCATCATTCGTAATTTGATCTAAGCTAAAAATTCCTTTTAGGATATACAATGTTTCAGACTGATGTGAGAAATCTTTTTGCTGCAGAAAAAGCTGTGTGCATCAAACACTGAAGTGCTGGAAACCTGTTTGGTTGGAGCTTCACTAATTCACCATTTCTACAGGATAATGATATGTTTGGTTCTTTATTGATTTATTTCTGCACCTTCAGGTTGAAGGGCTGCTTAAAGACAGCTCGCTTTAAAACTGCATGTAAGTCTCCTTCCCCCTAGGACTTCTGCTAGAGAAAAAATATCAGATGGTTTGCTAATAAAACTGTGCCTTCAGCATTTCTCTGAAGTGCTTTAAAAATTTTGGTTGTTCTTTCCGCTTCTAATGCTGTGAGGAAAGATGATCATGTGCTTCAGATCAAAGCTCTAAAAAGGGTTACCAAAGCCTCAGCAGACATCTGATCCCTGATCAGTTTAACCAAAAACGAGTTAAACAGCAAAGCATTTGCACTTCTCCAGACTATTCAAAACATGCATATCAGGACTGTTTTGCAGCAGTCACAGTACATTATCCATAATGTACTGACTATTTGTACAACAAAGGCTTGCTCAGAAAGCCAACAGCACCCTGGGCTGCTGGGTGGCAGCAGGAAGAGAGAGAGGATTGTCCCTCCTGCTCTGCCCTTGTGAGGCTCCATCTGGAGTACTGCGTACTACACATCCCCGGATGTTCACAAAATCACCTTAGTTAGTACCTAGTTTAATGAACTGCATTTAACGAAGGGAGATTTAAAATAGTCATCAGAAAGAAATTCTTTACCCAGAGGGTGGTGAGGCCCTGGCACTCACAGCCCAGAAAAGCTGTGGGTGCCCCATCTCTGGAGGTGCTCAAGGCCTGGTTGGATGGGCCCTGGGCAGCCTGAGCTGATAGGGGGCACCCAGACCATTGCATGGGGTTGGAACTGGTTGGGCTTTATGTTCCTTCCATCCCAAACCATTCTGTGACTCTATGATTCTGTGATTCTGTGTTGTATACAAGGCCATTCACACTGTTGTACTTTGGGCTCATCCTAATATTTCATTGTGTGGATTGGACTTCTGATAAAATTTCTAAATTCTCAATGTTGCTCCTGCTCTGTGCACGACTGATTAGATAATAGTTTGTTTTTGCTGTATTACGTGAAATACAGCAATTGTACACAAAAGCGTTTGCATTTAATCCTTCTTTACTGGACAAAGGTGGTATTGATAAAGGACTAGTACAGCCAAGTGCTACTGCCACCTTTTGTCTGGATACATAAAATAGCAAAGTGCTTGTATTTACAATGACCTCTTTTCACTCAGGGCAGGAAACTCATCCAAGGAGCAATTTATTTTTTGAGAAGTGGAAACAATTTTTCCCCCATTTCCAGAGAGAGATCTGTAGGTATCTGCTAAGGACAAGAGCAAAGACAGGACAGATGTGCTTCCTTCCCTATTGTGTGTATCAGTATTTCCCTTCCTTCAGGCACTGAAATAATGAAGATTGGCTTCTACATAACTTTGATGATTAGCTTTTCATCACTAAGTTCTGACCATTGTTCTCTATTGTGACAGAATAGATGGAAATACTAACTGAACAGTTTCATATGAAAGCAAAAATTAATTTTCTTATGTCTGTCGATGTTAACTAAAGCCTCACTACAAAATGTCTGACAATGTCTTTTTCTAACATACATCACCAGTAGAGTAAAGCTTTCTGTGTTAGAATTCGCTTCACCTTCACATCCAATCCATAATTTTTACAACAAGTGCTTACATACAGGGCAATACTTCTTCAATTTCATACTTCAAATTTGTCTTGTTGACCTTGAAATGTGTACATTTTCTCTGGAGCTTAATATTTTAGAAGCACATCTATTCTATTTTGTCCTATATGGGATCTGGAAGTTACAAATTAGCGCCATTTTTCTTTGCAATGATAATTATCAGGAGTCTATAACTTTCATATATTCACCAAGCACTTGCCCTTACTTTTTAAAGCTGGATTCCTCAGAAAGACTTTTCTGATGCTTTTATCTTTCCCAACACATACTCTGTTGCTGTCAGTGAAGTGAAATTTTTTAAAGAAAGGTATTTTTTTAATAGTGAAGGAAAAAATGGTACACATAATTTTATAATAATATATCTAGTCAGTGCTCTTTATGATTCCAGGCCTTTATGCTTGTGCTATAAAGTTAAATGCCTTACATGCAGGTTATTGCTTTTTTTATGTTTTCAGTATGTTCAGGGTAATCTTTTCTTCTGTCTTGGAAAGTCAAACCAAGTTGTCTCTTTGACTTATTTCTGCTGCAGAATGGCATAATAATATTTTTTCCTTCAGCCTGTCCCATGGCTGTCATTCATGAACAGGTGGAGGAGCTGTTTGCTCTTGAATGTGTTCCAAAACTTTAGCTGATTTCTGCAGATAGACGCTCACTTCTCATGGTCTCCTTAATTCCCCAAGGGAAATCTTAAAACTGTGGAAAAATCTAAACCTATGAGCCTTTTGGCTGGTTTTGTCAGATTAATTCCTAGCCATCGCCAAGAAGAGAATGTGTCTCAAATCTCATTTTTGTTTGCTGCTATATGTCATGTACTCAGCAGTGGCCACATCTCCCCATATGGTTGGGATTTTCATAATTCCATGCTTTGGGCATAGTCTAGGAAGGACATCCTGCAGCATTACTGCATTATTGAGCTCATTATTTCCCCTTTGGTTTTTCCTTAAAGAACACCCTTGGGAAGGATTTATGGCCATCTCTCCAGTTGCTTCAGGCACAGAACTTCCTCTGCATTCTCCATTGTCTCCTTCATTGTGACTTATGAGATCACGAGATAGCTCTACTTGATTTAGGAATGATTTAGCTACTCAAGGGTTTATACTGTTCTTCAGAAATGGAGACAGTTTGGAGATGCAGTGTGCCACTAGCTGACTAAGTGATATCAGTCTTTTTCTTTGCACACAGTCATTATGCTATGTATGTTTTTCTTGGCATAGACGATATCTCTACAGAGGAGAAGCAGGTGTCAAATTGAAGATCTGATTTTATCTGAAAATAGAAGCAAAGCCAAACATTTTCTACTCTCATTTGGTAGTCAAGTCTGTAGTTTAGTAATTAAGCTGAATATTCTGCTATTCTGATGACTGTATTTTTATGTAAAACATGTGCATTTATCACTTTCTCAGTTTGGTTTGACTTGTTTCAGTGAAGGCAGTTGAAGGCAGCTCATGAGAAGTAGGACAGAATATTTTTGTCTGAGTATCTTTTCTACTAGGTTTTTAACATTGCTGGAATACGTTCAACATCTCAAATATCTGTTTCTCTTTTTATCTCTGTTGATAGGATGTGTCAACTAAATATTAGATAGGATGTGTTCAACTACATATTAGATTCTGATGAGGTAATAAAGACTCCATCTATCACAGTTGCCTGTCTATGACTTTCTAAGGTTTACAACAATCTTAATAACAAGGTTTCAAGGATGTTCTATTTTGTTTTGTCAACATTTTTATTCTTTTTCTTTTGCCACATGACTTTACACTCCAGAATTTGTCCACAATATTCAAAACAAACTTTCTAGGGAGGAAAATTAGCATTTCCTTTTGAGGCAGTCTGAGTAGTCTTATAATATAGACCAGTTATGCAATCAATAACTTCTTAGCACACGTAACAGAAATGCAGTTCAAATGCAAATATTGAAGGAAAATATCCACTTTTACTTTCTGAGCGGTAGAAGTTCATCCAAAAACATCTGTGAAAATAATGTCAGTTTAAGCTTCTAAGTGGTTTGATGGAGATCATTACACCCAAGCAATAAAACTGAATAAAACTTCTTTTTCTGAATATGTTTATACCACTGATTTCCACCTGGTACAGTATGTGTTGCTTACATCTTTTCTTCTTCTTGATTTATACATTCTTGCTATTTACCTTTGATGTCTCCTGAAGCCTCAAAAGGAAGTAAATGGTCATGAGGGATGATCATATCTAGAGATCCCAAGGGTCCTTTCAGAACAAACTTCAAGAATTCTACAATTCACGTACTTCTATCCTAGCTTATGACCCTAAAATCTGTGTATGTTATGCAGAACAAATCACAAACCTAAGACACAATTAATTAAATCCTGAGTTTGATTAAATGATTCTCATCTTAGAAGTGATTGTTTCTATTGCCTGCTAAGGAGTTCAAAGGAGACAAAGTTAGACGTAGAGATTTCTACTATAGGTATAATTCGATTTAAACACTCACTGCAAATCTTTGAGCCCATCATAAAAATTCCAAAACAATGGCCAAATGCTGTTTTCCTGTTAAACACAGACATTTATGTCTTGAAGACCCCCTGAAAAATCTTTGAAGAATGAGTTCTCTGGGAAAACCTGGCATAGGCTGCCCAGAGAATTTGTGGAAGCCCTATCCCTAGAGGTGCTCAAGGCCAAGCGGATGGGGACCTGCAGCCTGCTCTGCCCAGCAGAGCAGGAGCCCACAGCAGGAGGTTGGAAATGGATGATCTTTAAGATTCCTTCCAATCTAAGCCATTCTATGATTCTATATTTTATTCTGAAGAGAACATATACCTATCAGTTTTTCCTTCTCTCAGTACAAGGAAGAGCCTATATGTTACATTCTATTATGAACTATAATCTTTGACTTCTCATAGGCAGAATGACTTCAAAACACATACTCAAGCCATTTTCCTCCTTCTGTTAAAACTCTTTATCTTACACTTAGTCACTGTCATATTTCTGCCCATTACGCAACCATTTCTGAATGACTTGAACTGCTGTTATTAAGATCTTTCTTGCCACACACGTACTTGAATGGATGACTAAAAGAATGGTTTTGGAAGACATAATTTTATCCATCAGTACTCTAGTGGTGCTTACAGCCAATGTTTGTGATTTTATAACACTAAATTCAATGACTCTACAATGAAGATGTTAGCACTGAAGAATAAAAACTTCTTTAGAAGGCCTATGTGTCTCTAGTATCTTTATTATGCATCAGTAAGTGAATACAACTAATTACCAGTCCTCTTCTAGAAATTTGATGAGCCAGTGTATGTGGAGTGCTTGATTACCTGAGTATCTTATTTTTCTTTATTTCTTTTCTGAGAAGAAGGAAGTTATAGGTTTTTTTTTTCAATTATACTTAACTTGTATGAATTTGTTAGAGTATGTTTTTTATGTATAAAAACCTTGTAAGCCTTGATATTGCTAATTTACAAGGGCTTCCTAGAAGCCAGAAGATTGGTATGCTATTTGTTTCATCTTAGTATTCAATGCATGAACTGAAAGACCTTTTTCATTATTATTTGAACAATGTTCTTTAATTCTGGTACAAAAATTGTGGCTTCTTTATTCTACAGGATCAGTCTGTTGCTGTACTCAAGCATTCATCCAGGACATCGGATTTCTCTTACTAAAATGACCATGTTGTATATATGCCTTTCTTGCACAAAAATTATATATGGAAATGACTCCCGTATTTTCAAAGGAGATTTACTGTTTAATCAACAAGAAGGCACATGAGATCTGCATTGTTTGAAAAAACATCAAGTAAATAAATCAACATTTCTGATGCAAGTCTTCAGCATTTCTTGAATGATCATCAGGGTCACGGGTTGACAGTATCTGTGATGATAATAATTAACTGTTTTGATTGAATGTGGATTTGAATATATTCTGTCATAGACTCAACATCAGTTGGACTCATTTCTGTAAGTCCTGTTCCTCCTAAGAAAGGAAAATTACTATTGTCAACATTTCTCTTGTAATTCAAACCATCATTATCATGTGAAACACAGCTGTCAAAAACAATTTCTTCCAATTCAACCAAGTGTTTCTGTGGAAAAAAAAAAGAAAAAAAACAATCAGTATTGTGAAATTCCCTGATATGCTGAGTGCTGTTGGTAATGTGTGTGTTTTCATCTGTACTCTGTATGTTCATATCTCTGCCTTCTCTAGGAAACCATAGTGACAAAATTCTCATTTTTTGTTTTGAAACTACTTTAGAAAAATCTCTGTGCTGTAAGATGAATCATCCACCTTTTCTCTAGGCATTATAAAGTCTTCTGTAAGGACCAGGCAGCACTATTATGTCTTTCACACTGTTTTTATAAGATTGCCTATTTCTTCACCATCAAAGAAGCCTCAGCCCTTATAATCTTCATTTATTCCTAAAATGTCTTTAATGTATACAAAAAATTGCCATACATTTTCTTTTGGGATGATGCCAATCCATATTAATTCTATTTCTCACATCGCAACGAGAAGAGTATGAGTACGAAGAAATTATACATCCCTTTTCTGGGTCACCTTAAATATGACAAATGTTGGAATTCTCATTTATGTCAACAAACCGGATATAGTATAAAAAATATTTACTATTCTCCTGTTACCTACCAGCAAGCTAGTCATACCATTGTAGAAGGCTATCAGAAGACTTTGCTCTGTTTAAGACAAAAGCATATATTATTCTCCATATTTCTCACTCTAGTTAACTTTTCATCTTGGATACTGTTGCTATTTATTACAATTTCCAATTATAATAGTTATGGCAACCTTCCCTAGGTGGCCCTGTCTGCACCGTGAGATTAGATCAGCTGACCTCCAGAAGTCTCTTCTGATCACAATCCTTCTGGGGTTTTGTAAAATACAGAATATTTCAGATCTTTCATAGATATGAATGAAATGCATTTCCACTTATTTCTCCAAATCTTTTTTTTTTTTTTTTTTCCCCCACAGAATGCTTATTGTGGTCAGAAAATCATTTGGAGAAGTTCTCTGTTTTACATATCTCATGAGGGTTTAAGAAGCAGCTATTGTTCACATATTCTCATCAGTGAATTTCCTCTTCTGAGAAAGGAGCATTACTTTATCTCCTTTTCAAATTGGTGAGGAAATGATTGCATGGTTGAGAACAGTATTGACACTCTTTTTCTATAAACTTTCAGATACTTTCAGACTATTTAGCACTAATTTCAAAATGTATGAGATATCAATCTAAGACTTGCACAGTGTAAACTGTTCTCCCCTTGCTTGGTTTGCTCTTCACACTGAAATGCTATACCAAAGAATTGTTCCTGTACCTGCATGCTCATTCCTCTAACACTCATCCTCTGTTCCATATTTTCTTTACCAAATCCTTCCCATGGCTGAAGCAGAATGAACAAGTCTGCTCATTCATGATTGAAGCCAGAAGTTGAGTGCACACAGACTCGTCAAGCGTGGATGCAAAATAAAGTTATCTCTAATATTATTTCTCTACAAACACAGAACAGTAAAAAGAAAATCATGAGAAATATAAGGTCAGATCTATTAGCTACTTACCACTATGTGGGGATACCTTTTCTCTCTTGATCCAAAAGTTGTTGCTGGGATTAAAAAAACTCTGTGGCACAAAATTCTTTCATACAATATTTTCTGTAGCTTAAAATCATTTGATTTAATACAGTGGAATGAGTAAATCAGACATACAAAATATTCCCCTCCCGCCTACTCTAAATACCCTTGAGTACCATTTGATCTCTCTCTACAGATATTCTACTATATATGTTTGCACATGTATGCAAATACAAGGAGCCTTTTTTTAATAACGAATGAATTCCAGGGCAGATCCTTCCCATCCCCTTTGTAATCACAATATATAACAGCTGATATTTTGCAAATGAAGTAGATGTCCCATTGTTCCACAAACTAGACTTCACCAGTTTTGCCCACACAAAGATCAACTTGGTCATAGATAGGGATTTACTTTCCAATAGCAGGATATGGCTCACTTTGTTCCTTCAACTGAGTGGATGATTTGGACTGGTGTCTTTGTAAATCATACTATAAGTCCATAGCTCTGCCATCAGTATTGCCATTGACCATAACCTGTCTACTGAATTTATATATAGGCTCAGGACTAATGCTTTCCAGGTTTGCTCTGCCTGAATATTTCATGACCTGTCCACACTTTTGTTAGAATTAGAGTAGCTGTGACAGAAGTTTCTCTACTCACTCAAGTGTCTGTTGCTATTTTGTTTTACATATCTTCGTGTAATATAATTATAGTTTTATATATAGATAGCAGTAGCAACAAGTTCTTCTAGCTAGAATGAGATATTTATGACTACACAATGAGGTAATATGCAGAAATACAAGTGCGAGAGCAGAGGCACTGAGAATTAGAAGCATGGAATGTTGGCATGGGACCACAGGAGATGGGGCCCAGGATGACACTGACTTCATGCCGTAAACAATTCATTAGTATTCAGTTGAAAGTACCTGCAGATCTGCAGCTGGACAAAATAGTTTTTAGGGCTAATGGAATAGAAAAGAAAAAAAAAAGACACTGTACATCGTACATGTATATGTGGCCAGAGAAAAGTGTACATACATGTTTAAAAGTGCAGTTCTTCCTCTTTGGCAATAAACAAGTTCTTGAACTTGAGACTACATATATGACATGATGATGTGTTAGGACAGTACCTGGGGCTCTGATCCTCACTGAGATCAACTCAGGACATAGCAGTAGGGTTAAAATTGAAAATTATATTATTTGAACAAGAATAGGATAACAGGTTTCACCAGTCAAGATCTAGTCTGTTGTTTACTTCCTAGCATTATATTTGCTTCAAGACTTTCTATAAAACAACTCCTAGTTCGTATTAGTTCCTATGAGCATTTTATCCTGCTACACTGCGGTAATTCTGTGCCACTGTTTTTATTCTGAATCATTAATTTTCTTGTGTGAGTGCAGCAAAGATGCATCCATTATCCTGAAATAATTTGAAAATAGGACATTATTGCTTGCATTTATTTTGGAACATCGAGGAAGAAACGTTTCTGATCAATTCTTTCAATTTTCTACTCATCTAATACTGGCTTTCTTTTTGCAGTAATTTCTCCCCATTATTTGTAGAGGTAGTCTATTGTGCTGACAAGACTCAAAGGAGTTTTCTATCATCTTTTCTTCCCAAGGGAAACAGCAATCTGTAGCTATTTTCCAGTGTTGAATTTTCATAAAAGCACTTGTCTCGGAAGTTTTTATATAATAGTCTATTATAGTAGATAGTTTTATTGCCAAGAACAGAGAAGCAGTGAAGGTATTCAAAGCACACAATTGCACACTTGTTCTTTCCTCTTCAAATCAGCAGAGTAGGAAGTATTATTTATTTGCCTTTATAACTATTAAGAAATAAGTCAACAACCAAAGAGCAAAATAGTTTTAATATACACATATTTTTCTAACTCATAAATAGTAGATGTAATGCACAGCAAAGATATTTTTCCCTTGCAATTATTTTCTTTCTTAAGATATATTCTCTCCAGGAGTTTATCACTAAATTTTCTGTGATGGTAGGTTTTTACTTCTATACAAAATGTAATCATGAACTGAGTCAGAAAAAAAAATACAACAAACTGAGACTTATTTATATTTAGAAAATCAACAATATTTGTTCTGTCCACATGTTCATGATATGCATTAGGGATTTCTTGTATCTTACAGGTCACAGACTATGGTCAGCCTGTGAAAGAAGATGTAAATAACATAATAAAGTCTATGAGAATATGTATACTGTTGAGATAGCATTGCTACCTTTATCTTGCTGTTGTGTATCTCTGGAAAGGAATCACATCTCCTCCTCAGATTCTGCCTTTGGATCATCTACCACTACAAACACAATCATAAAATCATAGAATCATTTGAGTTGGAAGAGATCTTTAAAGGCCATACAGTCCTATTCCCCTGCATGGAACAGGGACATCTACAGCTCCATCAGGTGCTCAGAGCCACATCCAGCCTGATCATGAATGTCTCCAGAGAGGCATCCATCACCTCTCTGAGAAACCTGTTCTAATGCTTCACTGCCTTTATCATAAGAAACTTATAGATATAAGGAAATGCAATGAGATATTCAGTCTGCAAGATATTAAAAATTAAGTGTTCAACTGATTACTGTTCTTGTTATATGAAGCTCTCTTTAACTTGTTGAAGTCATTTAGAACATCTGTGGAGAAGTTTTCGGGGTTAATTTACATCACTGTTATATAACATTATTCTTTTACATGGCCTTGTGCACACATTGAAGAGCGTTACCTCCAGTAAATGAGTTCATGTATACTCTTTTTGAAATGTGGGGCATAAAAATCTTCAGTGATTGTGGAAAATTTCTTGATATCTTTCACAAGAAAGTCATCACAGTTATTTTGGCATTGTACAAAATGGTATTTTTCTTCTGTCAATAATGCTTCAATAGTGAAGAAGAAGGATTGAGACAACATTAACACTGAATCACTGGAGTTTTACAACTCTAGCAGCAGTAGTTTACTTCATAATTTCTTTCACTAAAAAGAAAACATTTGTGACAGAATGTGTTCTTAGCTGGCTTCCCCACTCTATTTTTTCAATTTACAAAATGAAATAGAGGAATATTCTGGAAACAAATTATAGGAACAACGAATTCTGTAGGAAAGCATTACAAATACACATTCTGTAACTTTTCCCTAAAGATATTACTTATACATTAAATCCTTGACCAACAACAAGCACTCCTTTGTAAATTTGCATCACCATTCAACCTTTTGCCAAATGGAGGTGACTCCATTCTCATCTAGGAGGCACCAAATCTCTTGAGAGCTCTATCTCAAATTCTCATAATCTTTTTCAAAGTCTGATGAGTCACAAACAGATGTCCTCTGTCTTTTGAACTGCCATCTGCTGTAACTGGCTGGAAGATGTTTGTCGATTTCTGTCAAAGTGTATAAACTTTTTTACTGAAAAGCCTATTCCTCAGACAGCATGTTGAAAAGCAACCCTGGAAAGACAGCAGATGTTTTTGAAAGCGTGACAAAGTTCCACTTCTGTTAATTTTCTTGTAGTCCTTTAAGGACGGGAACTGGATTCTCATTCATTCTGAAAGTTTTAAGAACTGTCCAAGCTCTATAATGAGAACTTCTTCACAGTCATCTTCTGCTTGGCTTATTCCTGTTGAAACAGATGGAGTTATAATAGCTCTCTGAGTCATTCTTAAGCTGGTGCAATATTTTGTATGTGATGAATATTTGTATGTGTTTGATGTGGTTTTTCATCCAGGGGTCATGCCTTTTGGGTCAAATGATATTTTACACTAGCACATAAAGTAAGTTCCTTAAGCATGATGGTAGGTAGGCAAGGTGAACAAGATGGATATTATGAGAATATGTCTATTCATGCTACTTCAACCTTTAAAATAAAAGCATATAAGATTTACTGACTTTTTAACTTCTAGAGACAGCAACATAATTGTAATATGTTTCTGATATATTTCATGTCTTGGAGTTTTCTGTCTCTTGGACTGCCTTGTATGAAGTTACCTACCATGACAGTTCCTCCTTCCATCCAGAATGGAATTTATCAGGATTAAGTTGCACCCATTCTACAGGCTTTCACTCTGCATAAGGAATGTGATTTCTGTTGTCTCCACCTTTGTTTTTTCGTTTTTTGTTTGAAAGCTATGAATTCCATGCCAGGGAAAGACAAACTGCATTGCTGCTTTAATTGTGAGAGAGATCACTTGTCATAAAAATTGTCAGTCCATTCACAAAATTAGTTACTAATGAAATAAATCACATCTTAAATGCTGCTTAAAAACTTATCTTCACCTATGAAATAGCAGTTGCTCCGAATGCTATAGATTGTCTGCTCATTTAATCATTCATAACATTATTGTCATATGGTCCAGTCACTTTGCAGAATTGCCTGTATCACCTGCTGACCCTAGAGAGTTCCAGGTTATCACCTCAAAAGAGTATAGCTTCATGTGATCAAGATTTAACTCATCAGTGTTCAGCAAAATTGGAATTCTCTTACTAAGGAGAATATTTCAGGGAACTTGACATTCACATTCTTCTTAATTTTCAGCCTAATGCATAAATCTGTAGCACTATATCTAATTTCATTCACTCTTGTTTTAATTTAATTTCTATATAACAGAATATTTCTGGGACATACACTAATAGCCTAAAATAAAATTTTTTTAACCTAATATCCTAATGTACATTCTGCCATTTTCCACGTGTGCATGTGTATTTGTCAGTTCTTTCATCCATTTATTAACGACTATGGATGCAAATACAAAGATGTTGAAAAATAAACTGAATCTTCCTCATGTGTACAGAATATTATTGTATGGATTCTGAGAGGTCAGAGTTCAGAACAGCAACAGAATTTCATATTTTATTACAATAAAGAGTTTATTAATGGCATTGTTGATCTAATATTCATACTCATGCAATCACAATCACAGAACTCTTACGTAGGGAAGTCTTTCTAATATGATTTAAATAAGAAGAACAAATATGAACACTGAAGATACGAGCATGGGAAACAGATATATGACCCTAAAAATGTAAAAAGAAGAAAGAAGGCTGAGAAGAAAAAAGGAGTTGGGAGGAAATGTGCCACGAAGAATGGGAGGAACATCTTTTGAAATTGTGTAGTATTGTTTCTTCCTATTCATACTCTTATTTTAAACAAGTGAATCATTGATTCCAGGACCAAAATCAATTTTCTTTTCCATGGACAGAACATAGTCATGGATTTTCAATTTTAATAATTTCAGATATTTTAGTTCATGAGAAACAACAGCAAAGATAAACATCTGCTAAATTTCACAATTACTTATTTCATTTTGTAAGATTCTTTACCAACCTTTCATCGCAGATGAGTGGGAAATGACTAGAAATGCAAAAGGCTACTGGAAAGGATGCCTAACACTAACCACAACTTCTTGACAGCAGCTAATGAAAAGAGTTGCTTCTGATTCAGAGGATTCTGGTCAACAAAGAGAACAAAAATTACGTGGTACACATGACATTGGCAGAACTGTACATCCTTTGAAAATGAACCCCAGCTAGCACAGACAGAAAAAGTGTTCAAGAGGTAGTGATCACAAATAAAGAAAAGTAGGAATGCTATTTGAGATGCTTACCAACACAACCAAACCATTGCTCTTTCTTTAATTTTTACAGACCAGAGGATAGGTTCTTCCAAAAGCACCGATGCTTCCTCATGTCCAGAGGCCTAAGAAAGGGTAACACAATCTTCTTAGCCTGAGAGTGACAGAAAATTGTTACTGGTGTGAAGACACTCCTTTTGACAGCCTCAGTATTGTTAAGGTGAGGATCTACATTCTTACCAGATGCTCTGATTTACAGGGAATGCTGCAATAGCCTTCATTCCTTCAAATCTATTATTAATGAAGTCTTACACAAGTATTAACTATTCTCACCATCAGCCTGGGATGTACATAAGCATACAAGAGAGTTTTTGCTTTTTTCAGAGGAAAAGCATACTGTAGGGGAATAACTATCAGTTGTAAAATTAGACTTCAGAGCTTCACAGTGAGTATACCTGTGTTTCTACTCATTAAGTACTGCTGCTAAAGAAAGAGAGAAAAGAAATTTTCCACTTTCAGGTCAAACAACTCAAGGCTTTTCACAGCTGTTCTAGCACTTTCTGGCCTTGCAGCATCATGTGATGACAGAGTGTCTCTGAACCACAAAATGCCAAGTTTGGTTGTAACTCTTCAGACAGGTGGGCCCAGAGTTTACTGGGAGCAAAAAACAGTGCCTGTTAAAAAACGTCCTGTTGTTTCTCAGTACCCAGTTTAATCAGAATCTAGAGAATCTGATAAAGCTGGAGGGAAAAAGTAAAAGGCTTTTTAATCAGTTTTATTGCTGTCATGAACATCCTGAGAGAAGTGAGAGAGCAAGGGACAGAGAGCCTTTAACTTTCATTATTCAGTATATCCAATTGTTTCCAAGTAGTTTTTAAAGCTTTGGTAAGATTAATGTTTTTTAATAAGTATTCAATTTCTTATTTCTTTCTCTCAAACGTTGCGTTGATAAGCTTTTTAGATTAGGAGATAATGTAAAGGACTTCAAAAGCTTATATAAGCAATCCCTGTAGGCTTCCTGAATACAACTGGGAGTAAAACTAACTGGCAGTCTGCAATGAGGCAATTAGCCACAGGATGAAGTAAAATGGAGGCAGACACTTGACAATTATGTATGCATCATTACTTGACTGTGTGCTTAGGCTTGTGTAAGTGAAACTGCTATTATTTTGTTTTTATAGACAAATAACAGAAATTCCTCGGGGGGAGAAATGGAGGGGTGGGGGTTGGGGCAGAAGCACTGAATCCTCCATTCTCATTCTATAGGAAAAGCTGGCAATTTAAGTAAGATAAAACCATTTTTAAAAAGGTGTCTTTGTATTGCATACTTCATATTTGGTAAGCTGGCAATAAAGAAAGATCTGAAGGAGTTCCTCATTTCTTCTGCACAGTAAAAATTGTCAATTACACAGTAAAAAAACGTCAATTACACTGTATTGATTTTCTTCTGAGATTGGAATCTAACTATCTCCACTACAAACACATCACAGTCACCATACAAAGAGTGTTAAGTAACTTTTCCTTGGGTAAATGATGGCAGTAAGATAACAGGACTGTTTCTTTCCTCTTTTCTTCCTCTGAGATCACAGTCATTATAGCAAACATTCAAATAGGATCTTCCTTTCATAAAAGTAAAAACGCAGTGGTACCATTCAGTGTGACAGATTAAAGGATTTGAAAATGTCAAAAGACTGAAAACATTTTCAAGCTATTAGCGATTTTCACTCATCATAATTGTTCTCTGGTCTTTGTGGAATTCACTGCAGTCATTTGCAATGAGAGCAAACATAGACCTCCCTCAGTGTCTGGGCAGAAGAGCTGCTAGCCTGAATCATACAGATTCAGCAAAATAAGTTTTCCTTAGGAAACAGAATCTCAATTTGAGACCATTGCAAAGACTGAAAAAAAGTAGTTTTTGACCACAGAGATTCTGTAGGAAGATCACTGCTAGCAGAGTTCAATTTCTTTTATTTCCAGGAGTGATGTTATTATGTATAAATAAAAATTTGTATTTCCAATTAAAAAATGTCTATTTCATAGAATCACAGAATTTAAAGCTAGATCAGTTTGCTCAGAAATCAGTCTAGCCTGACCTCAATTCTCTCCTGGAATGGGGCATCCATCACCTCTCTGGGCAACCTATTCCAGTGCCTTAATAACCTTACCATTAAAACTCTTTATTCAGGGTTAGGTACTAGATAAGGAACAACAACTTCCTGCTGTCTTACTGCTTTGTTATAAATAATTTCTCTTTCTCACTTCTCTTATCATTGTGCAGCAGATCACCTCCAAAAGGAGGTATGATATGATCCAAATTCTGTTTTTTTTTAGTAAATGGAAATCCACAGCTTAAACTGTGTTTTTTAGCTATGGACTGCTGCATGGGAAGGAAGGGAAGGGAAGGGAAGGGAAGGGAAGGGAAGGGAAGGGAAGGGAAGGGAAGGGAAGGGAAGGGAAGGGAAGGGAAGGGAAGGGAAGGGAAGGGAAGGGAAGGGAAGGGAAGGGAAGGGAAGGGAAGGGAAGGGAAGGGAAGGGAAGGGAAGGGAAGGGAAGGGAAGGGAAGGGAAGGGAAGGGAAGGGAAGGGAAGGGAAGGGAAGGGAAGGGAAGGGAAGGGAAGAAGTCTGACCGGACAGTGAAGAGTGACAATGCTAGCAAAATTATCTATTCAAGTATGTACCATCTCTATCTAGCTATAGATTACATAACCCTAGTTCTTCCCATATAACTATGCTTTATTTGTAACAATGAATTGAGTCTTTCTAGATTTAAACTCCTCCTAAATTATCACCTCACTGCATATATCACCAGCACATTCCTACTCTCTGTCAGCCCACTCTATCAGTCAGATCACTTCCTATTAAGTAAAGCTGCATTTACTAAAAAGGCAAATACATTGTTTTCTTTGTATCTTTAAAAGTATTTTATTGCACTCTGATCACAGATACACCATACATGGTGTCTCACACATTAAAGGTTCCAGCAGCAGATTAATTTTTACTAGACTTCCCCATTTAGCTTTTTAAATATTTGTTTGGATGTTTGTTTCTGCAGTGAACAGGATTTAAAATGATATAAAACCAATAATGAAGCAATAAAGTGCTCCCCTGTGAAGAGTTCTTACTGCAGTTAATAGGCACAATGGAGCACTTTATGGCTAGTATTCTTGGATGTGTGAAAGTTTACTGTTATTGTGCTGCAGATGTTTCTAGGTAACCTTCAATAAGAATGGGAAATACAGCTTTTTGAGATTGTTTCTTGTGCTTGATGAGCATATTTTAGACAAATCTACAGAGACAGAATGACACAAAATAATGGTGTCATTATTTCCTGAGAGCAGGGCACCATTAATGTGTCTCAGTAGGAGCTCGGTAAACCACACCGTTGTGATGCAGCTTAGTGGGAGAACCAAGTTTGCCTTCTGCAGGCCTACTAAAGACCTGTGTAAAATCAACAGAGAAAAACTACAGGAGAAAACTTACAGTCAAGGTTGGAAGAAGGGATATTGAAGCTATTTACAGGGCAAGAAAATGCTCATATATTTTCATTTCCTCTAGTGTTACAGTAGAAATGCTTTTGTATCTCAAATACTACATTTCCTTGCTGGCCCTCTTCACTACTTTACTGCATCATTAATGAGCATTTTTACTAATGTGAAGTTCAAGTTGGCTTACTGGGATGAGGTATAACATTCTGAACTGATGTTCAAGTATCTTCAGTGCAAAAGTCTGTAATGCTGAAAAATAGGTCCAGGAAAGTTCTCCCAGAAAAAAAGGAAAGGAAAGCAAAAAGGAAAGGAAAAAGGAAAGAATGAAAAGAAAGGGAAAAGGAAAGAAAAGGAAAAAGAGAAAACAAATGATGGATATTAACAACCAACTGGAGAGTAATACAGATATTTAAATATTGCCAGTATTATTTTCTGTTTCCCTGATAGTTTTGGTTGCAGTTGTCTGGAGCCCATTACCCCTTGCTGCATTACTAGGCACCACTGAAAAGAACATGGTCCCATCCGTTTGACAGCTGCCCTTTAGCTACTTGCATGCACTGATCATACCTCCTCTCAGCCTTCTCTTTTCCAGGTTGAACAGTCTCAGGTCTCATCCTTTCCGCTCTACAAAAACACTTTCCTGCATTATCTCAGTTCTCCATAAATATGCACAAGCTAGTTATTATCAACTTTCCTAAAGATCTTGATTTCATAATTCTACCTTTGCTTAAGAAGTTGATGTATGTTTTATTTCTGTCCTTTAAATACTTGCACTAGCTCTCCTTTAGAAAGTTCATAATAATGGATTGTTATACGTTGCTGAATGATTTGCACAGCATCAGCAATGAGTGTTGTATCTTCTCCAAAATCTGGGTTTTATTTTGCTTTCATCAGTGGTAATCTTCAACCTCTACAGGAGAAGAGCTTTTTCAACAGAGTCCCCAGTACTTAAATGATTTCATTCATTTCCATAGGCAAAAAAATAAGAGGTTGCTCTGAAAGAAATGCCTCCTATTTATTTTCTTGGAAACTACAACAGATCCAAAGAGCATAATAACACTACTTGGTAGAGGCAATTCTCAGCTACAAAACAAGATTTTTTAACACAGTCATCACCATTAGATGTGCATTTTTGCTAGAGATGAATAAGAGCCTGCATTCTGCAATCATAAAAATCCACACAGCTGCCCAGAACATGGGTTTTCTTTCACATTGCTGTCGCCACTGCTGGAATACACCATCAACCACCTCTGTGTGCACACACCCATTGGTTCCATAAACATTCAGCAAGTTTCAGTGAATATCAATGATGGGTGCATTTTTTTCCACTGGAGGGATTCAGTTCCATACTTTTGCTTCATACACACTTCTAAAACAGATGCCCTTTTGTCAAACTGCCCCTTGGCTGACATCTGTTACAGCAACAAAAGTAATGGAATACAGTCGGGAAGGTGCAACCTCTATGGCCATACCTCCAACATCCACCTCTGACATCATGGGGCAACATAATAAACTAGGGGGCATTACTTTCAGAGCAGCCCTTCCAGAAATTTCTCAAGCTTTTTTTCTGTGTAAATTGACATATCCAATATTTAGTATATTCTATAAATACATTCCACATATTCAATGTAGGAGAGCACATCAGTGTATTTAGCCGAGAACTGTAACTTGAAGGTCGGATCTCTGGGATTGACGTTAATAAGATCTGACAGCCACCCAATGCTGAGGCTCAGCACAGCTCCTGCAAGTGTCAGAAACTCAGCACATAACAGCAGGATCCTCTGTCCTTGACAACAGAGAGTTGTGAATACTAATCCAAAATGCCTGAAAAGGAGTTTGCAGCATTCATTGCTTAAAATTGGTGGGAGAAGTACTGTCTTATTAACAGTGGGGTTCTGTAATTGTTTCTTGCATTTTTAATGTGATAAGTAGGATTCTTTCCCACAGCACAGCAAAAATTTGGTGTGGTAATGCAGGAATGATGAATGTCTAGTTCTGAGAGTCTGTCCTGCATTCATCTATGCAGCACAGGCAGATCTGCCAGATGTCAAAGATGCCTGTGCAGGAACTTGAATGGAAAAGCCTCAGCAGGAATTGTGAGCATACAGTACCTTTAAGGATAAACTTACCTCAATCTCGTAGACCTGATTCAAGAGTTATTGGGCATACATTTTTGGGGGTCATCTCTGCTCTGGTTCATCATAAAATCACTCAGATTTAAGCATGGATCTCAAAGTAAATGTGTTTAAGGTTGCTGAGTATTGGTTTCAGAGGGAATGAAAGAAGGAAATCAATCTCAGAGGATATAAAACCTAGAATTTTGATTTAGAACAGAACTAAAATTTAAACAGAGGCCCAAAGCACTGTTCTGCACAGGATGTGTAGGATGAATCCATGCATTGCAAAGTGTGGCATAATGCTTAGCAGGGTGTGAAATTAATAAGAGAACATGACTATTTAGCACTTTAAACAACTATTTTAATCATTTAATTCCAGCATTAATAATGGCCTGAATATTCTTTTTGTAGGTTGGAATGGTTTCTTGCACTCTACAGTCCTTTACTTTCTTAATAGACTCTTTAGCAGGGTCTGTTGTGATAGGACAAGGGGAAATGCTTTCCAGCTAAAAGGTACTCTGGATATAAGGACATTTTTTACTGTAAGGGTGGTGAGGCACTGGAATAGGTTTCCCAGAAAAGTGGTGGGTACCTCATCCCTGGAGACATTCAAGGTAAGGCTAGATGGGGCTCTGAGCAACCTGATCAAGCTGTAGGTGTCCATGTTCATTTCAGCGGAGTTGGTCTAGATGACCTTGAAGGATCTGTTCTAACTCACAGAATCACAGAATCACAGAATCACAGAATCACAGAATGGCCAGGGTTGGAAGGGACGTCAAGGATCATGAATCTCCAACCCCCCTGCCACATGCAGGGCCACCAACCTCCCCATTTAAATCAAGTAATTCTATGATTCCATGATATGTGAAGAGACAAGACCAAGTGAAAGACAGGACATACAGTGTAACTTCATCTTCCACAGGTCCTTCATCTTCTTGCTGACTCTTCTTCATTTAATATTTACAAGGTAAGAGGGATATTTTATTAATTTCCAGAAAGTTTCATATTATGATTTTCATGCATTTTTATAATTTCAGCAAATTAATTTAAGAAATTTAGGAAAATGCAGTGCTAGATACTGAAGAGGGTTTTCTGGTTTGTACCAATAAAAAGCTGCAGTGTTCTTCAGAAGGAGTCATGAAAGAATTACAGGACATAACTCCTGGAGTTTTATTTTTCCATACAGTAATGCGTTATTAGAGAAATGGATCTGTGCTGTGAAAAGAAGTCTAGATGTGCATATTTCAAAATTTAAAAGGTGGTGAGAAAGGCAATGGAAACTCTGTCATCACAGGGAACCACATGGAGAAGACAAGGGACAAAAGGTACAAGCTGCACCATGAGGAGTTTTGTCCTGATACAAGAAAGAATGTTTTACAGTCAGAGCAATCAATCAACAGAACAGCCTCCCCAGGGATGTGTAAGAATAACTATAATTGAAGATTTTCAAGATGTAATTGTACAGGGTACAAGATACTCTCTTCCAGATTCCCTTTTCCAACAAACAGTTGGATATGATGATCTGAGTTCCTTCCAATTTGGGCTGTTCTGTGATTCTGTGGTTTATGATCTCTCTGAGATGGGGAGTGGAGTATCATTGCTCAAGAATATCCCTTATAGTCTTTTTCATGGCATTATACTATTTTGTTTCTCTGTTTTTCTTTCAAATATTTACTGGTGTCAATGATGTGTGTACAAACTGTGTATAAGGAAACATCAAGCCAGTCATTTCAAAAGCAGGCTTCAATATTTTCAGTAGCTATGTATTTTCATTCAGTTCATAGGCATATAAAAGGAATATGGTAAATATGATCATGAATACTATAGAAATAAAGTGCAAGATTTATTTCTCTGCACTTATTTACTAAACTCAGCTTGTTAGCTTCAGTAGTCTGAGAACATTGTCCATTGATTCAAACCTTGCTCAAGCAACTAAATGATTTCCAGTACCTGAATGGGGCCTACAAGAAAGCTGGGGAGGGACTTTTTATAAGGGCGTGTAGTGAAGGATGAGGGAAAATGGCTTTAAACTGGAAGAGGGTAGATTTAGACTAGATATTAAGAAGAAATTCTTTACTGTGGAGATGTTGAGACATTGGAATGGGTTGCCCAGTGAGGCTGTGGATGCCCCCTCCCTGAAAGCATTCAAAGCCAGGCTAGATGGGGCTGTGAGCAGCCTGGTCTAAAGGTAGGTATCCCTGCCTATAGCAGGGGGTTGAAACTAGGTGATCTTCATATCCACTTGGACTTTTGCCAGGGATCTGATGTAAAGGTCTCTTGTGCCATTCAACGAACTGGAGAAGTCACCCAGAGTATATGCTAGAATAAAAGTAGCACAGGGTTAGAGAAGGTTCCTAGTAGTGCCCTTTGTGGCTGTCTTCTCATCTTTGTTTGCAGTCCAACCTCAGAAGTCCTGAGACTTCACTGTAAAGTTGTTCTTCTGCCAAGTGAGATGCAAATGGAGCGTATAGGAAGAGAGCTTGTAATATGCTTAGCCAGTACTTTTCATAATGCTTATCTCTGTGATGACTTTCCATTTTTTATTATTCATATTGCAAGATCTGTGAATTCATGGCTGGCATTGTGTCCTGGTTAAAATTTGTATATAAAAGTGATCCAAGCTCAGTTCTTGTTTTGTATCTTATAAACACAGTTCTTCAGCGCCAAAGTATACCTTCCCAGTGGGAAAGGGTGGGAAAATAAAAGAGATTTCTTTAAGATCTCATCCTAAACAGAGATGTACTCATTGTTTTGTCATATTAAGAGATTTCTCTTCCAGGTTAGTTGACTGTCCAAAGGAACATTTTTGAATATAAAACTGTCCACAAAGTGTTGCTCATTGTCTCATGTTGATTTGAGACAATACTTTCCTTACCAGACTCTGTCAACTTGTTATAATTCAGCTCGTTTCAAATCTCCCTTTAAAAATAGTATTTCTATACTTGACAAGCATAACGCTAAGAGTTGAAGAAGTCACAAAGAAACAGTGCTGAGAAGTGGCAGAAGCTGAGTGAGGTTCAGTACTATGTTGACATCATTTCTATCATTTCTATCATTTCAGTACTCTATTGACATCTTTATGAAGCATAAAGAAGATAATGTCTGCTTAGAGCATAACGCATGCACCTGAGATAGGTGTTTATTCACATAGTGCAGGGACAACATATGACTTCTAAACTAATTATAAGATTAAGTGGTGATGAGATTCCGTGTTGCTCCTGCAGGAAAGGGTGCTTCCCAGTTTGGAATTCCATATGAACTCATCTTGATTGTTCATGTAAATCACTGAGTCTGCCATCAATCTATGCAAATAAGCAGTCATTAAACCAAACAGTGGCATCACCATGTATAAATTATTACAAGGATAGGAAAACAATAATATTTTTTTTACAGAATTTTCTATTAACAAGGGTCCAACCCCCAAAATCTGAATTGTTTCACATATCCACAATGAAGACACTTGCTTCTTGTTTCTGCTGTACAGAATGAGATAATGAGGCAATAAGGATTTCCTGGGGCAAGGTAAAAGCTGAGCACACATCATTCATCTTGATTAATATTTCAGATCATTATCAGAAGATAAGAAAGTGAAAAAATGAGGAAGCTCTTCAAACTTGCAGGCTATTTTTATATGCTTCAGAACTGAGAATTTGATGGCCACTGTGTTCATTTCATTTGCCTGTACTAAAGTGAATGTTCTTTGAGAATAAAATACACACATAATTTGGTTTTGACTTGGTGGAAAAAAGACTAAGTCACTAGAAATTATGTGACTGATTTCTAAAGAAAATAAATGGATTTTGGTGGCTAAGTCTTTAGCTGAAGAGATTGTACAAAGGAGCTTAACATGTGGGTATAATTTTCTAAAGGTTTCCCAGAGGGCTAATAGGGTAAAATAAGTCAGATATGTTATGTGATTAATGCAGCTGCTTTGTCATCATAATTCAAGTGGTCATCAATTAGATCAGTGTAATGGGGTCAACTACAAACTGTCAAAACTGTAGAGAATACCAAATGGACAATCATAGAGACAAAGAGGGGGAAAAATTAAATGTAAATGTAAGAGTGGCATCATGATCTGTGCTGATATGATATGTTCTTATTATAGACTGGCAATTAAAAAATGAGTTATGACAAATTTATACACTTACATTCTTTTAGAAGTGGTCATACACCTACAAATAACCTAGAGAGAAGTGTTCAATATATAAATAATGGGAAAAAATAGCTAAAATCTTTGAAAAACTCTTGAGTTGGAAAGGAAAACTGTTATTGCTGACTTTGACAAAAGATAAGATATAACTAAGGAACAGCCAACTTATTAATAAAAGAAACAAACACCAGTAACCTGATGTTTCACTTGGTTTTATAAATGCACTTCAAAGCAGATGTGGACATGACTTCATATACTAAAGAATACTACAAAAAAAAAAAAAAAAGGTAGAGACAAGAAAATATAAATTCGAACTCAACTACTGTGTAGAAGATTTTAGTTCCTGGGAGAAAAAAAAAAAAAGATATGTTCTCAAATATAAAAAATATAAAAATAAAAGTGCCCTAACAGGAATTACTATTGATGCAATATTATCAGGAGGGACAGGATTTTTCATATGTCCACATTTATGCTGTACATCTTACAATTTATTACATTTAGGAATCAAAATTTTCTGGGTTTCGATTTCACTAGTTGTAGGCAGTACACAAAGTGATAATTCACCTCATCCAAAGTTCAGCCAACCAGTGACACTGGTCATGTATGCTTCTGTCATATTCACTGTCAAATCATATCCAAGGACATCTCTAGATAGGAACCCAAACAAGTGTCTTGTTCTCTTCATATATTTTTATTCCTCTCCAGAGTCAAAATGGAGAAGAGGAAATGAGCTTAGGAATTAACCTCTTAGGAACCAGAACTTTGTTGCAAAAGCTCCAACCACTGACTATAGGGGTAAAAGAAAATACACAGTGAGCCATTTTTCATGTCAGAGACATCATGCAAGGTGGTGTTTTATTTGATGTTAAGAATTTGAATATAATTGCTCAAGATGACAAATTGCTTGGCTCCAAGTGGTTATTGGATATTTTCCTAATATTCAGCATGATTCTTGTAGAACATGAGCCAAAAAATTGTCACCCAATTACCCTGCCATTCTCAAGGATGAAGGTGTGTAGTCCCCAGAAAAAATCTCAGCTGGCTTCATTCCACATCCTGAGTAACTTGAAAAGAAACATCATGGGTCGGACCAAGGGGCAGTGCCATACTTCCACTAGCCATCAAAAACAATGAGGAGAAGATAAGAAAGTGTATGTATCTGATACTGTCTCAGCTACCAGCTGTTTTTAGTTTGAGAACTCCAAAGGCTGTATGTGCTTCTTCATTAGACTGGTTGTCTAACTAATACTACTTTTGGTTTTGAGTATATTTAAATTCTCTGGATCTCCCACAGTCCTGCTAACCCGAGATTATTGCTGTGTTAGGGAAATGATCAAAGAAAAGCTGACTCAATTGTCGAGAAAAGCTTTTCTTTTTTTTTCCCCCATTACTATAAGGAGATTAAAAGATTTCTAATTAATGGCTGCAATCTCAGAGAATTTAATGATCAAATTGATTATGTGGGTTTCTGTGGCTGTGAGGCCTCCTCTGATTTAGTTAAGATTTCTGTGAGACCACTTATTCATCGGTGGCACAGCAAAAGAGATACAAGCAAAACTGAGAGAAAGAGATCTAGCTGCTCAGTTGGTGTGGCCCCAGGGAGATGGCAACACTACAAGTGATCTCATAGGGAATTGGTCTATGTGCTGGATGATGGGTACAATTCAGTGGTTTAGCTACTGATTGGATCTTTCTCCGTTATGTTTCTGTCTTCCTTACCTGTAAAAGAAATATGTGCTTGGGACTTAATGGATGGTTTTGTTTAATTTTCATACTACTGCTTTTGTGTAACAGTCACCAAGTAGGCTTCTTCCCCTGGGTAACTAGTGATAGGAAGAGAGGTCATGGTGTTAAGTTACACCAGGGAAGGTTCAGGTTGGATATTAGGAAAGAGTGGTGACGCATTGGCACAGGCTGCCCAGGGAAGTGATGAAGTCACTGTCCCAGGAAGTGTTCAACGAACATGAAGATGTGGCACTGAGGGACATGCTTAGTGGGCATAGTGATGATGGGTTGATGACTGGACTACTAGATCTTAGATGTTTTTCCAACCAACAGGAAAGGAAATTACATGTCAGCAGCATGCTGAAACTGACAAATCCCAAGAGACTGCAGTGAACAGTCCTCCCATACCTTTGGCAAGAGTACTTTAATCAATATGCTGTAATGTAAACACTCCACCTTTCACTGACTTACCATAATACATGTTTTTCATTTTCTACATCTTGGTTATCTGTCTTTAGAGATCAGTCTGGTTGACTTCAGTAAGTGTAAGCTCTAGCTAGGTATTTTTGAAACTGCCATGGCAATTGTGCTCCTAGGAAATGCTGGGGAAGGGCAAAACTTGGCTACCTTCTGTAGGCAGTGAAAATGGTGGCCTGCAGCAAGAGTGCAGAACTACGGACAGACCCATGGGGCCATAGTGGTGGTAGGGCTGAGCAGGGCTGCAAGGGAGGCAATGGAAGAGAGAAATGATAAAATGATGCCATGATGGGAAGAGAGGAGTGCTGGTACATCTGGATTGGAAGGGAAAGGAGGATATAGAATTCAATGTGAAGAAACTGACATGAGGTGTTGCACCTCTAACATTAGTTATATATTGTAATTAAGTAAATTCTGTCTATATAATGCTATATAAGCATATGTATGCAGTGTGCATATAATGCATATCTATATTACTCCTTCAACATATACCACTATGCATATTTCAGGTCATATACTGTATGAAAAACAATGTTTTCAGAAATTACTGTTTAATGTGGACTGTCAATCAAGGTTTCTTCTTAACATAAGTTATTGGTGATCCTTCTGCTGAATGTGTTTAATCTCCCAAATTCTGGATTTCTGTAGTGCATGGGAATTTTTTCTTTCATTGCCTTTTTTGGAAAAGGATCATTCTGAATCTTGTTTGATGGAAAAACTGTGAGGAAAATTGTCTGAAACAATGCTTAGAAACCAGAAAAGAAGGTTTTGTTTTTAGAGGCATCCAATGACTATGAAACCAATATGACATTATTTGGGAATGGTATTCCCCATGACTTCTGAATATTTTAAAATCCTTGTTGTTAGCTTTATAGAGCTCAGTGGGAATTGCAGGGCTCCTGTAGTTCCAGGATTCAATCTATTTTTATTTAAATTCTTTGATGCTGATATTTCAGTATAGCTGCTATCCAGACAATAAATGTAAAAATCAAAGACCTAGTTTCAATTTCTGTAAGTTTTGATGTCATTTGCAATCATTATTTCCCTTTTGTAAATAGTTTTGTGAGTAAAATTGTACTGTAATGCTTACAGTATTTGATATGCTTTCTCTAGCTAATGTATCCTTACTCTGTAATTTTCCAATGTTTTCTGTTTTTTCTCTCTAAATTCAAATAATTATATCATATTATTTTCTGCTTTCAAGTTCTTTGATCATTTTGACACGTTGTTCCACCATGTTCTTACTGACAGTCCCACTCTGGATGTATGCACGTTTGGATTTTGTGTTGAGGGACATGATTTAGTGAGTACTATTGGTGATAGTGGATGGTTGGACTGGATGATCTTGAAGGTCTTTTCCAACTTGGTAATTCTGTGATTCTGTGATTCAGACTTGCAACTACTTACACAATGAGAAACCACTTTTATGAATCTTCTCTGTAAGATTTTCTCTTATTTCTTTCTTAACTCTTAAGAAACATTTTGTTATGAATTTCACAGTCTGCAATTTTTAATTTACATTTTTTTTATTTTAGCCCTCAATTTCTTTATTAGGTGGTAAATCAGACCATAAATGCATTTAGCATTATCAGAGCAGAAGATCAATGTGCATGCAGATGTAAGAGATTTTGTAGCTCTTAAGTCAAACATGGATTTACACAAATGCAAATGCAGCCATTTCGTTCCTATGCACAAAATTTACCTGAGATGCATGAACACACAGAGACTATAAAAATGAAGAGACAGCTGTTATAAAGACATGTAGGATATTCTATAGATTTACAGAACTTGGACCTGTAAATCTTAGAATGAGTATAAAGGAAATTTGCAAGAGAAGAAATTTAAACATTTTCCAAGTGAGTGTTTTGGCTGCCAGGTTAGATAATCTTTTGACTAAATCCATCTAAAGCCTGATCCTAATGTGGTTATTCTGCACAGGCAATACTTCCATTGCTTGCTCCACTTGAGGGCAACATGAAATAAGACTTTGAAGCCCACTAGGATAAAAGGTTGAACATTCTAACTAGTGGGTGATAACATAGGAAAGGAGGTGGCAGTAAGACTTTGAAGTTGTTGTTTAAATATTAATAATCAGGGGCTTTGTAGTGGAAGAATACGGAGAATTAACTGGATACTAAGCTGCTCAGTGCTGCCATCAGAGAGGCAATCCATGAGTGTGCCAGGAGGCAGAGCAGAGGCACCTGGAGAACTACTGCTGCCAGGAACAGAGGCGCTGCAGAGCTGTGTGTCTTCGGGCTGGCAGCTGCCTTGGTTTCAAATCGTGTCCCTCTTTGGGTCCTTATACTCTCTTTTAGGTATAGCTTTCTATTCTTAGAAGAGTTAGAGTTCATTTCATGATGGACAAGACTGCATCTAAAGTGACATGGGGCTGTGCAAACAAAGCATAAGTGAACTCCACAGAAGCAGTAAAGACCTGTCTTATGTGACCTGCCAAACCTTGACCATTCCTGTGCTTGGTCAGGAGGCAGGTGTAGCACCCTCTTCAGTTGCATGCTTGAGATGAGATCCCTTCCCACTTGACAGAACCCAAAAGCAACTGTGGTGCTTGGATCTCCCTTGGATGAGCAGAGGAGAGGAGCCTCATTGCAGAGGATGTGCTACAAAATCCTATGAACACCAACCATACCCAGACATGATGTTTATAGGCATGCTCTCCTACAATGGTGATCATTTATATAAAGCTAGATGAACAAACTCTAAAGAAATTGGCATATAAAATGGATAGAAAGAGAAGTAGATCTGATATATATCATAAATAGTCATTTGGTTTTTTTTTTGCTAGCCATAGAGTCTGTGAAATATTTCTGGTCGCTGTTGACATCACCTTAAATGTGCATAAAAGGTATTGTTTCAGATGGAAGTAATCCTCTGAGAGGCCAGCTATAACATCAAACAACTGACTAATATCTAGAGACTCTTTTCCCTGTTTGCTGATGATTATGTGTTTGCTATGCAGTGGGAGGCCCTACACATGGCATCTCAACAGTTTTTTTAGCTATTTAGGTTATATGTTTAAATTCTGGAGACTGTGGCTTTTATTTACTTGTGTCTGCTAAGTGAAAAAAAGAACAGTAGTTCTATGGAAGATACAGAGTTCTGACAAGTAGTTCGCTTTGTCAGTGTATCACTTCTGTGAGAAATTTGTGAAATAATGTAGAACATTTAATAGGCCACAGACATGCTGGCTGTGCTCTGTGTTTTCCAGTCTCTGTGCCACACACAGGTTCCTCTTTGGAAAACCAGAGGAAAGGTTTTCCTCCAAAACTTAAACATGAGTTTTTTTGACACAGAAGTCAGGAACAGATGAAGCCTTAGATATCCATTATCTGTAAATTGCCTAAGAGCAAACACAGATTTCAAGGGGCAGATTCCTTTGGGAACCTTCTCTTTTCACTTCTTTCAGGTTTCTAACTCTCTTATCTTGTTCAAATGCCAGCATTGCTCAGACAGGGAATTGACATCGTCACACTTTTCCTGCAGATGGGTTTATGGACAGTTCGAAGATTTTTTTTTCTTTATCATCCATGTGTTGCAGCAAGATTCTGCTTTGGTAAGGCCATATCTGGAGTACAGTGTCCAGTTCTGGGTTTATCAGTTCAATAAAGAAAGGGAATTGATGGAGAGAGTCCGGCATCCAGAGAAAGATGATGAGGAGCCTGGAGCATCTCCTTTATGAGGAAAGGCTGTGGGATCCAAGACTGTTCAGCTTGGAGAAGAGAAGACAGAGGGGTTCTTACGAGTGCTCATAAATATCTAAAGGGCGTGAGTCAAGTGGGTGAGACCAGACTCTTTTCTATGGTGCCAGTGACAAAATAAGGGGTAAATGACACAAACTGGAACACAGGAAGTTCCATACAAACATGAAGAAAACTTCTTTACTGTGAGATAACAGCACTGGCACAGGCTGCCCAGAGAAGTGGTAGAGTCTCGTCTTCTTGAGATATTCAGGATCCACTCAGACACTTTCCTGTGTGACCTACTCTAAGGAATCTGCTTTAGAAGGGGTTTGAACTATGTGATCTCCAGAAGTCACTTCTAAACCCTACAATTCTGTGATTCTGTTATTCTGTAATATTGATCATCGCTGTTAATCAGAAATGCTAATGCAGAATTACAAGAGGCCCTTGGAAGCATGATCTGCATGCAAAGAGCACATTGCAGCGTGAGCCTCAATGCCAAACACTTATGAATCATAAAAACTCCTCACTAAAGTAGCAAGATAAGGAAATGAGATGGCACCAAACACCAAAAAGAGAGAATTCCTAAAAAAAGCTAGGAAGCTTCAGGGAGGTAGCCAATGAAGAGGCAAATTTCAAGGCACACAAGAAACACAACTCTTTGTGCCCTGCAAAATTCATAGAACTCTGACTGATAAAGGGCGTGGATAACTTACAGTGTGAATGCTCCGTCCCTGAAGGCGTTCAAGACCAAGTTGGATGGAGCCCAGGGCAGTCTGGTCTACTACCATATCTTCACGTTGGTGGCCCTGCCATGGCAGAGGAGATGGAATTTGGTGATCCTTGGGGTCCTTTGCAACCCAAGCCATTCTGTGATTCAATGATTCAGTGATTCTGTGATTCTATGATTCTATAATAAAAGCTGAACACTGAGTCAGATTTTCACTAAGAAATTTCTGCAGTTCTAAGGAACTTGCAAAACATCTTTTCATTGCTCTTGGATGTTTCTTGCTTCTACCCCAATTCTAGTCCCAGATGCTGCTCTTCACCCTGATTCTGGTTACGTTCCCTTCGTTATGTTTGTTCATCTCTTTTGCATATATATGTGTCTGAAATGGTACTGTTGCCTTTTTTTTCTTTGTGAAAGCCGAAGGCATGAATTCACAAAAGTAGAAATACATGGATGGATTAGTATGAGAACTGGATCCCAAATGATCTTTTAGGTGCCTTAGAAAATGTTTAAATGTCACTGACATTTAAATCTTTAACAAAGATAATACTTCTGAAATAAATAGTGCCTGGTCTTTTAAAACTGCTTAAACTCATAATGCCAGGTGTGAATACTGCGAGGAGCACTGTTCTGTTGCTACAGAATTCAGATATTATTAAAGCTTAGCTGGAAGCTCATTTACTGGAAGAAACCAAGCAAATATCAGACTAAAGCAACTTTCTCCTGCTACTCACATGCAGAGAAGTCTGCCAGGACATGTTTATTAGCTTCTACTCCAGGGAGATGCATGCTGTGGCTCTACTCAGTTTAATGTCTTATCTTTGTAAACTATTATTAATGCATTTGAAACATAGAACATGGAGATTCTAGTCTTAATTAGGCAGCAGATGCACTGAAACTGTAAAGGGAAGTGAACTACAGGAAATGAGTATTCTCAACTGTTCAAAGACGTTTCCTCATTTTAAGGTGATTGTTCGGTGTAGCAGCAACAATATCATCATGGTGGGGCATTTCCATTCATAGAGTGCGCAGATGTCAGATTTCATTAAAAAGGGAATGAAACCAGAATGCTTGTGTGTGTGTGTGTATGTGTGAGAGTGGTTGCAGAAAAACATCGTAAAATAAAGTCTGGAATCACATTGCAAACATGCACCTTCTTTTTAAGTAAGACAATATAACAGCTGAAGGCACAAGAAGAGAATCATGAAAGGTCAATGTGTAGCATTGCTGCAGGCACCTGTTTGTCCTGACACCTAAAGATGAATGCAGTTTCTACATCCTAAACATGCATGCTGTCTGGTTTGCAAATGTAGCTCACTTATTACCCAGTCAGACTTCCAAGAATCAAGGTTGTGATTAATAACGAGCCCCAAAATTGATGATGCATCTATTTCTGAGCCAAAATTTCTTCCTTCAGAAAACAGACTTTGAACTGCAGCTCTCTCAAGAGGCAGAGTTATAAAAACTGCATCTGGAATTGCAAATCAAATGGAATGACGAATGGATGAAAAAGTAGGAAGTTTCATTCTCAGACATGCAAGCCTTTAATCAATGTCAAATGCTAACCTGGATGCTTTGTGAGAGAGGATGTACAGAAAGGAAACAGTCTTAATGAAACTATTCCAGGCCAAAAAGACAAAGACAAAAACAAAGAAACAAGTGGGAAAAAAAAAGCAAAAAACAAAGCCATTAGGAATATGTCATACATTGACTGTGAATGAGAACAGTTGAATTAACTTCTGCCTATTTGTATATCCTTACAAAGTTAATGAATTAACTTAACAAAACACTCATATTCCACATTTAGTCAGAAATATCTTTTTTTTAATTACAATAGGACCTGCAGTCACATGCATAAATATTGGTGCAATAAAATATATTTCCATTGACTGTTTGCTGGCAATTGACATAAAACTCTGCTCCCCCATGTATTTAAGAACTTCACTTCAGCCAGCTGAACATGCTGTTTCAAGAAGTAAAACAAAATTGCTCTTTAAACATGCCCCTTCACCCTCCCTCCCCTTTTATATGGTCCAGTAAATTAAAATAGAAGGAAGAAAAATGAGAGAGAGAAAGAGAGGTAGTCTGAAGACATAATATCACAAAGAAAGTACTGTCAGGAATAACTGTTCCTGAACAGAAAAGTTCAATGAAAAAGCATAATCTTAAAAATGGTGTATGAGAAGACTCGAATTTTAAGTGTTCTAATGGCTCTTTATTGAAAATCCAACCTGATTAAATAAATAATGATCATGATCTTTCAGTCATAGAGGAGCACAATTTGCAGTTCACTCCTATTTTCTTGTTCGAGGTATATGTATGTGCTTTCCAAGTTATTTAGGATCACCTAAATGTATTTAGGACTTTGAGATACTACTTGTCTCCACCTTTGAGGACAGAAAATGGAAGACACCCCATCATTGCTGGTGTTGTGGTTGAGTTGTTATCTGACATCTTTAGCAGAGATGCTTAACCATTTTTCATGAGTGTTTGGGTCTCATTCTTCATGACCAGCACATCAGCTGTGTATCCCATGGTCCTAGGTGCTGGGATATCCTGAGGTTTTATAGAGAACTGGAATGACTGTGAATTTTAAATCCAGTTTGCAGTATCTTTACCCACTTGAGTAGCTATGGCGCTGAAGGACATGGTTAGTGGACATGGTGGTGATGGGTTATGAGTTGGACTAGATGATCTTATCGGCCTTTTCAAACCTTAATGATTCTTATCAACCTTATTGCAAAAGGGGAAAATGTTTCATTTTGAAATGGCTATGCAATTAAGACTCTTGATCCATAATGATTAGCAAAAAAAGTATAATATAGAATTCATCAATTAAAAAAATTTAAAAATCCAATCTGTTTGGGATTGACACAGTATAATTAAATATTACATTTGTTCCTGAAAAGGTATCAGCTAGCGAGCTCATTAATTTCAAATTAAACCTTTCATTTTGGTCTGCCTACAACCACTCTTTCTGCAAAGGCTTTATTTAGTAGATGCCCAGGTGGCATTCACACATTTATTGCATTATAGAAGGAGACTTGACAGGTTCTTACCACTTGAGTACAAATAAATATGAATATTTGGAGTTATATAACTTCCTAAGGAAGCTTAATTCTTCATATTTTTCTTATTCTTGTAGTATAAATATGTATGACTTTAGGTCTTGTGTGACATCATATAATGTTTAGCCTAGAAATGGACCAAACTCTGACCTTCATCTATTAGAGCGTATTTTGGCCCAAAACTGTGATTGCAGCAAAATCTGACACAACAGAAATACAGGGAACAGATAATGAGACCAGAGGTTTATAAAACACGCTGAAGCAAAATTAAGAGAAAAAAATAAGAAAAAAAAAAATCAGAAACAAAAACTATATATCCTCTAAATGTTTTATTTATGTTTATTTTTTTTAAATTGCCATTATCCCAGACTTTTTAGCTCTCATAAGCATGAATGTTGCCTAAAAGCTATTAAAGATAAGTGATCAGAAGATAACTAGAGATGAGTACATAGTAATTTTGGGGGAAGAAACAGCAGCTTTCTTTGCTTGAGGCATCTACATTTACATGTAAAGCATGGGTTTTGGCTTGTGAAGCCTTTTAAAAGCCATCTATATGCCTAGGTGCTTGTGTTCCCCACAGTGCTAGCTGAAGGTATGAATTAAGTGTTAACCTTACTAAGGCATCCATACAGCTTGACTTAAATAATGCTTTAAATCTGAAATAACTGACCTGGCAGTAGTTCTTAATTACAGCCTAGCAGCTGAGATTATTAAACTAGTACCACGGTATCCGAGCAGCCAGTTTCCATTTGCAGCACATCTGCAGCTAATCAAATCATCCCGTGCACCCCATGCTGCTTTACAACCCCAACCAGGTTAACTGAGGTGGAATAATTGGAGCTAATTGTTGCAGTACAGACAAGCAATGGGTAGATTTAAACATTAGGGCATTACAGCACCATGTATTTATGCTAGAGGGCACTCATAATTCATTCTGAGCCATAATACATCTTGGCATTCGTGTAACATATCAAGGCACTGTGCCAACAGTAACTTCCAAGGAGTGCTGTGAGGTAGGTGTGTACATCAATCCCTGTTTTACAGATGAGGAAACTGAGGCAGAAAGGTGTTTGACCCAGATCGTAGCAGGAGCCTGTGTTAAAGGATGACACTGAAATCAAGATCTGAAAGTTATTCTCCTTGAAAAAAGCCAGTCCATACATCTATATAGGGCTTTTTCAATCTATGTGTGTGCGTACAGGTGAATCATGAATGTGGCTTTTTATTTTTAAGATCAAAACTTGCTTTCTTATTCTAAAATCCTAAGATAAATATGTATCAATTTAAGGCTGTAAGCAAAGCATACAAAGGGCCAAATCTCCATCCTTGGCTCTCATCTGCAGTGCCTATATAGTAACAGAGCATTCAGTAACAGACTGAGCAGTAGTGACACTTGAACCCCAGGGGTTTCACAACATAAGATCACTATGGAGATTTTTGTTTTGTTTTTCCTAGCCATACCCTATTTGCTAGCCTTTGGGAGCTTTACCCCTTTGTCTCTTTGTGGAGTATTGCAGCGATGTCTGCAAACACCTGTATAACACTCTGCCTCCTCCATGGTGATACACATCTCCAAGGACAGAAACTCATTTCAGAAGATAGGTCTTGCCACTGACCTATCTTCACAGCTCAAGGGGGGATAGCTCAGGGGAGAATAGGCTGAATGAGAACAAGAAAGTGGAAGTGATTTGCCTGTGGCAGGAGACAGGCAAAGTCTGTCTTGCGGAACCTGCAACCAGATGTCAAGACTTTTTGTCCAGACACTTGTCTGCATGAGTCCACGCATATTTCATGAGATTCTGAAAGTCAACTATTTCATTTCTAGAATGCAGCTCAACAAATGCTGCGAATTCTCCAAGAGTGTTTACCCTCAAGACTGTTCCATTTTGCTTCCTATGATCATTTTGATTTCTATGATCATGCACAGAATTTTGTTTTCTATGAGAATGTTTTCAGAAAACATATATCCTACTATTCAATAAAGATTTGTTCCTTCAAAGTTTAATCATTACACCGTGAAAAAATTTCCTACAAGAATCGACGTAATGGAAGGGATGCATTCAGGGACTTGTGGAATACATGGCATGAGGGATGGAGATGTAGGAACAAAATCACTGAGTTTTTTTCAGAGGAGATGCAGGATTTCTGGAACAGGTAACCTTTCTGAAAGCTGTCAGCTCCATCACCTGTCAGACTACCCTTGATTCACTGTTTTATCACCCTCTACTTGTTGTAAGTCTTCAGGAAGAGACAGCAAAAACTACCGCGGTTTCAGTCTCACAATCTGAGATCTTTTAAAGAACTGAATGACATGAATGGTTGCTGCAAGTTCAGCCTTGCCAACTCATCCAGGAGAATGAATTTGGGAATATTTCACATTGCATGTTCTTGTTGCCTCTCCCTGAACACCTATATCTTCATTATCATCATCATTTCTCTCATGCAAAAAGAGAACATTCAAGTGTAATGGGAAGCAAAACAGTGTAATGATGATGGTTGTCTGGTCAGGGAATTGAGAGGATGGGCTGGAGAACCAAGGAATAAGTAGGTTATTGCTGCAGGAACATCTCAAAAAATGAGCTTTCAGAAACCACAGTGCAGAGAAATAGGTTTTGATATCACTGATGGTGACACCCAGCCAGGAAAACACAGCCATCACCAGGGGTCTTATTTGACTAATAATCAGTGGCAGTTTTGAATAGTTGCTATCAATGAAAAGTTTGCAATGAAAATTTTAGCTGTTAACAAATTATGGAAGAATGTAAGTAGATTTTTGAGGTGACAGAAATCTGTTTATGGACAATCTGGGTAGGGTGGGTATTTTGGATGAAGGATACACTGTGAATTATAGTTGTTCAGCTCTTGCTGAACTGAATAGTCTGGAAGTCTCTTAGGATTTAAAGCAAGCCGAACAGCTGACAATCTTGCCAGAATTCAAGTGTGGTTTTATAATATCTGTTTCAATAGGCTGAACTGGATCACTCTCAGTAGCAATTATGTGTTTCACCAAGCATCTGGAAGCTTCATTGATGTTTATATTTTCCTGCAAGTGAAGGAGAAAGAGGTTGATTAGTCAATATTAATTGCACTATGCTGCATATTTCCTGAATATAATTAAACTTTTCTCTGGGCAACATCAAAAGTTTACTTTCCTTAATAAACAACTTTTAAAAATTGACTCTACTAAATAATGCTTACGATAGTGTTTTGTTTTGTTTTTTTTTAAATTACTTAGGTTTCATGTATTTTATGATTCACATCTCCTTTAAATTATACACAGATCTCACTTCAAATTATCCAAAGTCTTAGTGATGTGATTGCTTTAATAAACTAAACAAACAAATGCTAAAGAGATGTTAGAGACAAATGCTTGAAGTAAAGCTCCCAAATCCATACTTCTTGACTTGAATGATTGTAACTCTGATTTTCAAAGTAATATTTTTCCAACAGCAATTACAGCCATTAATGACTTACTTTTTAGGAGACGTTTCCACAGTTTCGGGAAGGTCTCTGTATACACTGTTTTCAATGAAATTTCAGATGAACAGTTTCATTGAAAAAAATAATACAATCTCCAGTTATTAACAAAACAGCAAAAATAAGCTCTATATCACTAAGATTCCTCCGTTTTTTGGTTTTTTTTTTTGAGGCTGTGTTATCTCCAAAGTGTTGCTTCAGAAGAGATATGCCACCTCTGGTTTTATTTTCAAGACAGAAATCCTCACCCCAGGGACTCAGATTGAAATGCACAGTATGTCTGTTCCTACAAGGGTCTTCCTTCCACATGATGTTCAGCTTGAACCCTTATTCTGTTTATAGACTAAGCAGAGTTGAAACAACCTCATCAGTGAGACACAGCTTAGCGCAATATATAAAATAATCAGTAATACTGAGTAAGAATAGTAAGGATATTTTAATGATAGCCACCAGTGTAGCTGGAATGAAAAGTCAGGTTTTCTGGTATAAAATGCTCTGTTCCACTCTAGCTGTTGGCACGTACTTTATGCGACTTTTGGTTGGAATAGATGATATTGGTGGTCTTCTCCAATCTTCATGATTCTATGATTCCATGATTCTACAGCAAGAGATTGAAACTCACTGCTGATATGGAATATCGTATCACACACGAACAATACATATATATGTAAATTCATCTACAAATATATGTGTGTGCTGATGTATACATACGTAGTTCTCTTGCTCCAAGAAAATTATATATTATTGCAACTTAAGGCTGACCCACATTTCCATGTTGTACTGAGACCACAGCCACCCACACACACAATGCCATGAAGTCCACCTTCAGAAAATGCTCAGCGTCAGTGCAGCAACACTAACAAAATAGCCTGCAAAATTTAATGTGAAACACTTTGTTTGTGCATGTGTTCAAAAAAGTCAGATGAGATGTTTAAGTATGGAGTTTATCTATAAAAAATAAACTGAAGTGTATGTGTGTGATACCAATAGGGATGGTGCAATTACATGAAAAATCATAGAATCATAGAATGACCTGAGTTGAAAAGGACCACAGTGATCATCTAGTTTCAACACCCCTGCCATGTGCAGGGTCGCCAACCACCAGACCAGGCTGCCCAGAGCCACATCTAGCCTGGAGATCAAAAACCAAAGCAATGGATTCTGTGAGGCTGATTTCTAATCCTCTTGCAATCTATTGCAAAGCTCCACAAACTACGCTGTGAGCCTCACTTTCGCACCACAATAAAGACTTGAAGTCTGTGTATTTAACTGAAAATGCTAATTAGTGCCAGCAATTCACAGGATTCTTCAACTGAACAACTGAATTTAAACATCTGAACTTTGTCTGATAAAGAATATCCATTGGTTGTAAAAAAAAAAAGAAAAAAAAAAAAAAGGAAAAAGAAATCTTTAGACAAGCCATTTGTATAGTAACGCCTGGAAAGTAAAAAAGAGCTGAGAATAAGATCTGCACTGAGCTGTCAAAGGGCTGCAGCATCACATGGTTCTCTGGGACCAGACAAGCAAATTCCTTAGGCAGGCACCAAAAGTCTTTTTCAAGACACCGTGAAATTTTCTTAGAAAAAAACAGGCAATGAGAAATGTCTCAGAGCTGCTTAGTGAGCTAATGATAAAACAGGATTGCTAAATGTGAAAAAAGTCATGAGTCTTTCCTATTATGTTTTCTGTTATTGACTGACTGGTAAGCACTTCATTTAGCTATGTGCTGCTTCTCTTCTGGGATGGCAGTACATAATTTTTCAAGAATGCCTTAGTGACTTTCTGAGATTGTGCCCAAATCCATTGATGTTGACATGTATTAGCAGCAATTCACTTTGTCAGAGATATAAGATCAGCATTTTATCCGAGTGGGAAAGAGGGACTGATCCCAAGCCCACAGGGACATAACATGGGTGCAGGTGACCATCTCTTATTCTCACTGATGCTAGATGAAATTCCAGGTGCCTGAAACTAGAAATTCAGAAAGAAAGGCAATGCTATCCTACCTCAACTAGAACTCAAACCAAATCAAAATCAGATTACTAAACCTTCTTTTTGCTTTTTGGGAAGAAAGCCAAAACTGAACATGTGAATATTGTTTTGACATAAAAATTCAAAATATTTAGTTTAATATTTAGGGGAAAAATTGAAATGAAATGTTTTTCTTTTTTCTGCATTGCTCTTTCTCCTTTTTAATGAAATGATTTACCAAAGTCAACTCATCTTGCTGATTTCTTTGCTAGTTGCATTTTAGATTGAGTCTACTGTTTCACAGATCTACTGATTATTATAAGGTTTGTGCTGGGCTCTCACCATTCCACCTGAATAACTCTGATTTTCAGTTTATGTCCACCTTCTTCTCTGCCAGAGTACCAACTCTGCAAATTGCATTTCCAGCCATGCTACCGATTTTCTGCTCTTGGTTCTAAATTAGTGGAAAGGAATAAATTCCATGGCAAGGGAGGTTGGAACTGGATGATCATAAGTTCCTTTCCAACTAAGCCATTCTGCTATTCTATGCAATAATGAAAGGAATAAAAGATCCCATCCACAGTGTGTCCTGAATCAGTCATATTATCATCCAGCTTTTGGCCCAGTGACTCCTGAATGAATGTGTATTTGAATGGTCCAAACTGCTCAGTTGAAAATTTCTGCCAGATGACAAGGGAGCAAAAGATGAAGGGTGACCTCTACAGCCAGCACTACTGCTCTTAAGTTTGTATCCAACTCTAGCCTCTAGCCTCTAGCTGACTTTCAGAATCTCCCATGCTTCAGATGACAGCTGGGATGTGGTACAGGTGAGAAGTAGCACATTCAGTCACTCTCTGCAAGGAGTCTATGCTCATGCCACCAAAGCAGCTCTATGCCTTGACCATCCCCCTTCTGATGCTGTTGTTGCCTTTTGTTATAACCTTAATCCTAGTCCCTGTTCTGTTGACCAGATATTGCTTGATTCTGATCTATCTAATGAAATATTGATTTCTGCACCTTTCCTCCTACAGCGTAGGGGAAAAAAACCTAACTTACTAAATAAATAAATAAGAGAAAAAAATCAATACTCTCCTAGGGAGAAAAACAACTGCAGAGAGTAGGAGGTGATCTGCTATCCAAACAGACACCCGGGGATCTGACAATTTCAGTGAAGAGGAGGTGTTGGAAAGCAATCCAGGAAAGGACTGAGAAAAAGGAGCAGGTGCAAATTCATCCAGCAAATACAAAGGAAAAACAATCAAGATGTAAGACTGGACAGAGAGGAATAATCACAGACGCCCTGCTGATCGTACTGAAACATGGACACAGATCCCATTAAGCCTAAAAATAAAATTATGTTTCAAAAATGATATATATATATATATATATGAGAGAGAACAGAGTGAAATGTCTTTCTATGTAGAAATGGTTTAACTGTTGCCACTATTATACATTTTGTTCTACATGAAATACCAAAAGAATTGTGATGACTGCTGCAGATCACCTTTTCCTTCAAATTGTCCAACTGTGAGAAAAACAGGTTCATGATACCCTGGATAGTGAACTGGATGAAGGGCAGAACTCAAAGTGTCATAGCAAATGGGGCTACATCTGACTGGCAGCTGGTCACCAACGGTGTTCCCTACAGCTCTATTCTAAAGTCACATCTATTCAGCACTTTATCAGTGATCTGGATGCAGGAGTTGAATGCATCCTTAGCAAGTTTGTTGATGACACTAAGCTGGGAGGTGCTGGTGAATCCCTGTAACGATGAGAAGCTTTGCAGTGGGATCTGCAGATTGGAGCATTGGGCAGTCAACAACTGTGTGAAGTGCAAGGAAGCAAAATGCTGGGTGCTGCATCTGGGATGGAGAACTGTCAGACATGGGCATAGATAATGATGCCCATGAGTGGCTGGAGAGCTCAGCAGGAAGGGACATAGGGGGTAACGGTGACAGGAGGGTTAACACAAGACAGCAGCATGCCTTAGCAACCAAGAGGGCAAACCGATGACCAGACATGTGAGAACAGCAGTAAGAAGTACCAATGGAGGTTCTGAAGAGGAAAAAAAATTATTTACCATGAGGGAGGTCAGACACTGTAACAGGCTTCCTGGAGAAGTGATTGATGCCCCATGCCTGTCAGTTCAAGAGGCAGTTGGACAATGCCCTCATTAATGTGCTTTGACTTTTGATCAGCCCTGAAGTAGCCTTTCAGCTGGACTAGGTAATCTTTGAAGATCCCTTCCAATTGAACTACTCTGTTATAACATGTGTGCAAGCATATCTGCCAAACAAGGGCACTTGGAACATCTAAACCATCACCAGTTAGAGATGTGAACCCTAGACTGGACCTGGATGTGAACCCTACTGGAGATGAAGATAATCAGCTTCTCATAAGTAAACATTTGCAAATTCCAGAACACCTTGATATTACATGGAACTCAGTGTCAACTACATAGTTTCCCCATTTTCTTTCTATCATGCAATAAAATCCAGGAGCAGACAGAAGGCTTTAAAGACTTTTTAATCTGCACTTCTCTGGAGCAACCTCTTTGAGGAATGGCTACACAAACTCCCTTATCAGTGCTCCCTTGGAAAGTGCTGGCAGCAAAGACTTATTAAGATGTGCTGTATCACCATGGTTGGGTTTCTAGGAAAACATAACAGCACAAGTTAAAAAGCATCCAGATGCATGAACATGAAACTCACAGATGTGAACTGCCTTGACTGCACTACCAAGAACAAGATAATTTCTGGAATTGAATTGTTAAAGCTCATTGAATATGATACAGTAAGAAACCTTCCCATCAGGAGAAGCAGATCAAGTGTGGATTCAGGGAAGTCTGCCTGAAGAAAGGCTGGTTGCAGTCAGAGGCATGCCAGCCCCCAGGGCTGAGGAATAAGAGTAGTCCTAACCCAGACCTCAGCCAAAGGCTCTGTTAGATATAAGATTTTCCTGAACTGAGCAACTTGATTGTTTGGAATAAAAAAATATGACTTTTTCTTTTTTTTTGGTGGGAAATGTCAAAACATCCAGGTTTATGTAAAGAGGTAGATATAAGTAATTGCTTCTGAACACAAAGAACAATTTCTTACAGTGGGAATGACTGAACACTGGCACAGGTTGCTTAAAGAGGCTGGGGACTGTCCAGATACAACCCTACTGGACTCCATCATGAGCCATCTGCTCTAGGTGCCCCTGCTTGAGCAAGGTGTCAGGTATGATCAGATATGACCTCAGGATGCCCCTTTTTCAACAGTTCTGTGATTCTGTGAATGTACCGATTTTGACCAGCACTAAGCAATATATTTCATAACAGTGATCCAGAGAGCTATTGGATAGATCTGATGCCTGCTGTGTGCTCTGAAGCAACTCTTCTTTTAGTTCCAGGAAACAAAATCAACAATGTATTCCACACACACATACATATATATATATGACTATATATCTGAACTGAAATCTTCTGTCGAGATGTCAGCCTCACATCTTGGTTTATGGCAGAAGCCAAAGTATTTTCTATGGTTCTGTGCAGTGAGATGGATTAGATTTTGAAAGGGGGGCAAATTAAAAAGACGATGTAAGGAGCAATACATTACTCATTGGAGGAGTCTGGGGATAGAGGACTTTCTGAAAGATAGAGTGACTTTCTGAAAGATTATCCAGCAGAATAGTGGCAAAGAGGACTCCTGATTTGTCCAGTGTTTGGGAGCTACATTCTATACAAGCTGCAGGAAGGACACATTATTACCTATCTTTCCTAATGAAGGAAAGATGATATAACTTTCTCCAAATAGGTCCAAATAGGATGTGTCCAAGTAGTCTAGAGCTACCTGGTATCAGCAATCAGTCTGCAAGCCCCTGTTGGTAAGAATCTGAAAATCTTGCCTACTAGACCTTCTGGGCAATGTGTACAAAATTTTTATGTCTTTTTACCTAATTCTGATGCTGACAGCAGTATTATAAGATGGAATGAGGGACCCAAGCATAATCATAACACAGCTATGGAAGAAGTAAGATATTTAAATTCACTTCTGAATCAGGTATTTTCAAACACACTCTGTTTTGCCTGATTTGTCTGTTCTGATGAATGGTTCTATTTTCATTAAGAAGTGATAATAAGCTTAACATTGATGCTATTCTAATCCAAGTTAAAAGCTTCCATCTTTGAACGGGAAACATTGGCAAGGATGGTTTAAAGTCTCAAAAAAGTGAGTGTACTTCTCAATTACGCTAGTGACACGCTGGATAATTACACATGTAACAGGAATGAGAAATTTTCCTCCTTTAAAAAAACATTTTTCACAATATTATACAATATCATATCATAGAATGGTTGGGTAGGAAGGGGCCTTAAAGCCCATCCAGTTGCAACCCTCCACCATGGGCTGGTTGTCAGCCACCAGCTCAGGCTTCCCGGGGACCATCTAACCTGGCCTTGAGCACCTCCAGTGCTGGGGCACCCACAGCTCTCTGGGCAGCCTCTGCTAGTGTCTCAGTACCCTCTGAGTAAAGAATTTTCTCCTAACATCCACTCTAAATTTCCTCTCTTTCAATGCAATTCATTAAATAATTTCCTAATCAATATGAGTGAACCAAAGACACATGTAAAAGACACCAGATTCTCTACTGGACTTATAGAAATATATATAACATGACTATATTGCATTGTGCTGTTGCCCAACAAGGTTCTTCTTACATAAGAATCTGTCAAAATAAGTTTTATCTTTGTAGGGAGCAGAAGATTGGAACAGGCTGAATGTTTCCTTTAGATTAATGTAAGAATCCAGGCTAACACAAGAGAATACATTAGGTGGCTCAAATGATTTATATTAAAGTTGTTAAGAAAAACGGCACCAGGGAATAATACAGCAATGTTTTTGGTGTAATATTCCGGTGTTATAGAAAAAAATTTCAAACCATTGACAGCATAAAATATAGTAGGTACATATACAGCTTGCAAGGCAACTGGAACTAAAAGATGCATTTTTATAAATAATCACCATTGTTTTTCCAAAACACATAAATCATATTCAGTTTGTTATGAAGGTGATAGCATTTCCAAGCATGCTGGCAGAAAAACTCTGGAGACCTAATTATTCCAGGATACCCCAGAAAGAGTTATTACTTATTTGAACTGCTAAAACTGCTAGCTGCAATATGATGACTTCTCTGTCAGTGTTATTCCACTTCAGAAAAGAGTTTCTGTTTTCTATAGCAACCATAGGCAAGTTTTTATTTTCCCCAGTCCCAAGTTCTATTATTTAATATGCCCTAGGCTGAAAGAATACGGGGTACATGCTACAACTAGTATTTTAAAATAATAGTTATAAGAACTTCTGTTTAGTAAAAAAAAAAAAAAAAGACCAAATGGGGAAATTATTGTGATCTAATTCACCATAAATATTGTGATTTCACTGTCCTTAGTGTGATTACTTTGCTTTGAATCATTTTAAAGCCTACAATTCTGGATGGACATCAGATGTGGAGATCTCAGAATATCAGATCCTAGCTTGTATCTTCAAAAAATAGTTCAATAAAAGGAATGGGGGCCTCAATTCTCACTTCTCCCCGCAATGGCTGTTGAAGACAAGTCTTGTCATAGCTGGATTACTTTATATTCCAACATGACTTCAGTGGTAAGCAGAGGACTGCTTGGTCAGCAGTTATTTCTAAGCTAAATGAAGTAAGAAGAATCTAGATAATTATTGTTTTCAAATAACTCAAAATCTTAAGCCTATTTGGATTAGAGAAACTTAGTCTGAATTTTCCTCTTTTGAGATATTTTTTAATTGTCCTTTGCATTTCCACAGTTCTGCCCAAGACAAGCCACCCTCCATTACCAAGCCACCTTTGAAATTGTTTGTACATGTCACTAGAAATCTGTTGCTCTTAAGAGGTGAACAAATAGGAATTGATTTCTAGAATTCATAGGTTAAAGATCAGTGACCAGCTGCTGATGCAAACCAAAAACTAGAATAATGAAACCTCTATCCCTCAATCAAGAGCTATCCTGTACCTCTGTTCCATCAAATTCACATTATCTCTGTAAATCTTATAGATTCAAGCATTTTAAACAATCTGCTGTACATTTCTTCCCAGGTTTTTTTTTGTTTGTTTGTTTGTTTTGTTTTGTTTTGTTTTTTGGTGATTGATTTTGCCATTAGACCTTGAGTTTTTAGTGAATTGATTCTTGTCCCCAAGATATGTAGACTCATGTACATGTCAGGAATGAAGAATAAGTAGTTCTGAACAAAATAGCCATATACAACATCACACATCACAGGCTTGATATCAACTATAATGAGATATTTCATGTTATTTGTTACCTGAAAGGCAGATGGACACCTAACAGAATACTGAAAAGGGCCAGAACATGAAATTCTTACACAAAAAATAATTTGTCCTGATAAATTCCCCAAGCTCTCTATATCTTCTACTTGCAGCTGCTATTCCAAATGCTTTGCTCCCCAGGTTTTCCTTTTCTCCTGGAATAATTAACTTTCTGCCATAATTATCATGAAGAACCCGATGTAAGAGATCTCAGTCTCTCAGTTAAACCAGAACTAAACACAATCCACAGCAAATATTTGGTTGTCCTATAGAGGAACACTGGCTTCTAGTGGCTTCATCCAGCACAAATCAGCAGGAATGAGGAGAACCCTATTCGTAGAGAAAGATAATTTGCTCATGGACATAGACCAAAATGTTTCCCTGAAAAGAGGACTTTGAAAAGTGACTACTTTGAAGGCCATTCAGTAGGAACAAGAAGACGCTGACTACAATGACATATCAGCCCACAACTCATAAAATTCTTGAAACAGTTACCTGCTATTACTTCTGCTAACTACAAGTGAGACTTCCTTTAAGTATTAATACTTTAGAAGATGTCAAGATGCCAAGAAAAGTAAAATGCAAGCATATCATCCAAAAATTCTTAAGTAACTTTCATGAAGTGTTCTTACAAACTGAATACAAAACTGTCTTTCAGTCTGCTAAAAATTTTGGCCAAGTCAGAGCCAAATTGTATTTAAAATATCCAGATGACCTCCCAGGCTGTAAATGATGAGAGCAGTTTTCATAATCGGAGAATATAATAAACATAATATCCATTGAGAAATTGTGTTTAAATCATTATTTCGCATACGATCAAGCTTCTACTAGAAATCATTGTCATGACAGAAATGAAATAATCAAAATAGTGAAAATTTAGGTTCCAGCAACTTGAAATTAATTGGATACAATTGTTGATGCTAGGAATCACAATATGAAATTTCCTGTCTTTTTATTGAATGTGATAGAAAAAAACTGGTTGCATTGTGATAGAAACTACACAAATATAAAAAGTGTGTAAATCATATAAGCTAATTTTAGACAGCTATAGGGAGGATATAGAGAGTTAAGATCTCTTGACAGTAAATGGAGAGCTAATATTCCTTTTAGGGAGATGTGTCCAATTCTGGATGATACAGAAAGGTACATTTTTCTCCGTTTACTCTGAGAGGTGTCTAGACAGCCACGTCACAGGCTTCTCACTCTGCTTCAAAAGAGTTAGAGGAAAAATGTGATTCAAGGCACTGAGATGAAAATATAGGTGGAACTTAGGTATGTGGGGACAACATATTTATTCAAAAACGTCCATTCAGCATAGAAGGGGTCAAGCACCCCTCTCCTCAGTTCTGTGAATACGAGCCAAAAATTGAAGGCAGACAAAAGGCTGGAAATGCAAAGCAGATTTATAGATAAAGGGTTGAGGACAAAGGCTCTATTTAAAAGACTATACATACTAAAAGCTTTTGAAAATACAATGGTGGATATTTGTTCTGCATATTTATTTATTCTTGGTCACATCCTTTCTTCATAAACAGAAATCTTGTCAAGGTGTATCTAGAGGCAGATGCTTTCCATAATTCCTGCACAGTAACCCTATTAAAGTTTACTGCATTTTTAGAATACAGTTTTTACAGAAACTATCACAATTTCTTGGGTCCTTTATTCAAATTAAACTACATAAATGAGAAGTCCCAAGGTTATAACAATCTTTCACAAACTATAACAACATGCAGGTGTCATATAGTCAAATAGGGTCTTTGAGACAGTTCCCTTTCACAGAACCTCAGTCTTAGTATGTCAGCTCTGCAAATTTTTATGTAGTGAAGTTGTATGAAAAACTTCAAACTGATGTATGGGAATCATGACCTGGATATACTGGTCTTTTCACTCTAAATATCCCAGTGCCTTTCTGATTTTAATCCTGAGTTTCTTATGGTCACCCACGAAATCCGCACCAAGGCAAAGAACTGAACAAAAGAGAAGCTCATTCAGCAGCTTCAATACTCTTCTCCTCCCTGGTTATGTAACTTTTCTGAAAAGGTCATTGAGAATGAGAGCTTATAACACTTAGACTACTATGAGTGCTCTCATGGATTGGCTTTCTGGAATTTAACACAATGAAGCTCTTGTCTCAGATCAGATTTCTAAGGGACAGTGGTCATATAAATATTTAGAAACAACATTCAATGCAAGACTTATGGGAAAAAAATTCATATCCTTGTAAGAAATAGGCTATGCATCTTACCAAAAGTCATCTTCTTCCCTAGGCTATTACAAAGTATGTTGTTGTCCAGTTGTATATTTGCTACTGGTCTATAATCTTAAGAGAAGTTGCATTTCATATCATTGCATATAATTTGCTTTGGAATAAAACACCTAAGGAAAATACAAATTACCACAGAAGGCTTTATGAATTTGCAAATTTACCATTAACTAAATCCACCAAAATAGAAGCAATGCAAGTTAGACATTTCAACTCTGTGAGCTATTTTGGGAACCAATTTCTCTGTACAAAGAAAAACATTTAAAAAGAAATTGAAACATTACCTTGGCTGATGTTTCAAACCAGCCCACGAACCCATTTTCCTTGCAGAACTGATCCATCTTGATGCCGTTGTTCATAAGAACGTCTATTCCCTGGTCACATTTGTTTGCTAAGAGAACTGTTGGCACAGGTTTGCCATTTGGAAGAACAAGCTTAGAGTCCAAATCTTCTTTCCATTTTGTCACAGCTTCGAATGTTGCAGGTCTTGTAACATCAAAGACAATAAATGCTCCCATGGCCTCTCTGTAATAGACCCTGGTCATGTTTCCAAATCTTTCCTGACCTGTGGTTATGAACGTGGGAAGAAAAAAACAAAAACAACTTGTAATAATCATTGCTTCTGATCTAAGTCAGTATTTCACATTGCACATTTTCTAGTGCAACGCTATTGAAGTTAGAGCTTGATTTCCTAAGTCTGACACCTCTGGAAAGCTATTATTTGTCTAAATAAGTGTAACTACAGTGCTAGACTCATTTGTATGAGAATGAAAGTATAGCAAGAAAAAGGAGCTAGAGGAGTTTTAAAGCAAGCATGCAAGGAAATGTAATAACAGTATGACAAGCTTGAACTTCAGTCTTATTAAGTGGCCAGATTTCTGTGGAAAGTACCATGGCTCTTGGTACACTTCATAGGATTTTAAACAAAAGTCACAAAAGATCTAGGTATGAGATTTGAAGCTCCTTGACACTACATTATTACTTGGGAAATATCTAACCCGGTTGATCTCCTTATGCATGAAAGTATTGCATATTTTCAACCATAACTTAATTAAGCTCTTGAGCTACACTAGACATTAGATTCGTTATGAACTTAATTACTAGTGAAGCAAAGCATAAAGGTGAGAAAGGTGAATTTGAAATCTTACAGAAGTGGAAAGCATTATCAGAACCAGCACAGCAGTAGTAATATAAAGAACTATATTGCTCCAGTAAAAGGTGGGAGAAGTTTCACACTAGATCTGTTTAGAAGTTTTATGGCTTTATGTGCTGAATTCAAAGAGTTTTATGGAAATATATTTAGACAAGGATTTTTTGTTGCGTTTGTTGCTTTTTTTTGTGAGGAAAAAAGTAACATTAGGTTCCAGTGTGGAAATATCTCAAATTTCATATGATTAACAGTGAAAAAAAGTTAATGATGTTAAGATGCGATATATTGGTGATAAGGGTTTTGTTAATATGTATGCTATTTTCACAGGAAAATTGAAAAAAAAAAATTCTGAAAATACAAAGATTTTCCTTGAAGTGAAAAGAATTTCCATTGATCTTTTTTGCCAAGCTGTGGCCCAAAAATGAACAATTGTAAATACCCCAAACATCTAACAATTACATCAATCTGTAAGCAAGACAGGCATTGTATTTAATCATAAGCTTCCACAGCTGGGAAAAGAAGCTATGAAAATAGACAATGCTCCATGGAAACCTGTTTCTAGCCTTATTTTCTGGATGCCTGTAGTTATGATTAGGTTACAAAGACAAGAAGATTGCCAGTTTCTCTGACCTCAGGGAGGTTATCTGCAGAGGCTTTACGTGATTAAATGTGTTGTCAAATGTAAAGCTAGAATGAGACCTAGGCTTCTAGAACATGCATTTAATGGAAATGGCACTGACCAGGCAGATTTAGGGCCTGTCCTTGGAATTCACTGAATGCACATCATGGAGACAATACCACCTATTTGTATTCATCTTTGGTTTTATGCAGTAGTTGTTCCAGCAATAGCAAGGTCTTTTGAAGGACTCAGAAACCAATCTGTATCTGACTTCCCCAAATTAATCTTTTTTTTTTTTTTCCTTTAACAAACACTACTCTCCACTGATAAAGCAAGATATAAATATAAAAATCCAGAAAATATAAGGTCATATTGAAAATTTCATATGGTAATCTTTATTAAAATGTCTTATGATTCCTATCAGAAGGGAAAATCAGATTCATGGTTAAGTCATGTGCTATTCAGCAATTTCCTTGTTGAGAAAATGTTTTTCATCTACTAGAAAGTATATGCAAAAAAAGACAGAAATCTCATTAACATCTCAGTGAGGTCAGAAACAAGAAATACAGCTTGTTTTTGATGCATTACAGTAATACTTCTTACTTTTCATGTAAATTTCTTAGTTGCTTACATGCAGATGTGATGTAGATACAAGAATAACTGAACTTGGACCTTACATACTGTGCAAGTTGTTGTGACACAGTTCTTTAAGATAGGTGGGATGTTTTGTTATAGAACATGCACTGAATCATTAATTTACAGCATATAAATCATGTATCACAAGGAGGAAGGAAAGGCTCCAAAGATGTGTTCTTCTGGCTAATAGTGCCTCATAAAACACTGACAAATTCTATGACACTAATTTCTTCTCCTACTTTCAACTGCATTTGTGGATACCCAGGTTTTTCACTCTACAGAGAAGCCCCTGTACCTGTAAAAACTGCTTTCTGCAGGCAGAGAGAGCTCACCAACCTCCATTAGAAATCACTTCAAAGAAAGGAAAGAAATGAGGCTGCTGGCTGAATAAAGTGTCTAACCCCTTTTTAAAATGATCTTCTTCCCTATCAGCTGCAATTAATATATGAACATATTTAGCATAAAGACATAATTAAACTTTGAAAATAAGTGGTTTGTAACCACAGACTTTTAGTATTATATCATTTGCAAAATAGATTTTCTTTTATTTAAGCTGAAAGGCAAAGCTGGAAAGGGAACTCTGTCGGTGCTGTGCTTGCAGTGCAAAATATTGTCTTAGCATCCAGGAAGACTTTTTTTCCAAAGGTCCCACTTTATGTGAGCAAACAGTTATCTTAATAGATGAGGTTCCTAAAACCATTTCCTTTTGCAGAATTACTCACCAAAACAGGCACTGTTTGATGTATTAAAGGTGTCAGAATGTGGCCTCAGGTTTTCAGCAACACAATGGCTTAGGCAGTAATTATGTTAGAAAATAGATCAACCATTAGGTATTCACTGGTATCTCACAGGCAGTCTTGAACATTAGAACATGCTTTATAGCAAGAATCTGGGGCAGGTGGGTTTTGCTTTTAATGGGAAGAACCAGAAACCTCTTAAATCTTTTATGTGGATCACTGTGCTTTGCTGCATCTTTTACAAGGCCACTATGCAGCATCCGGCATCAAACCCCACACGTCTGATGATTTTGGTGCAGTGAGATGGTGGTCTCCATTGAGATTCACCAGCCCCAACTTCATTCACTAACATTCACTAACATTCACTGACTGTATCTAAGACTAGGTCTCTTTTTAGTCAGGGACTGAGAGAGATACCCAGAGGCCATCTTCTCAGCCTGGATAGTCACTTAAGAGGTCACATAAGCTTCCCCATGGAGGCAAAGTAGCACAACCTAGGAATTGACAAACCTGAAACCAGGAAAATATCAACAACAGAGTTAAACCTGATGATCTTTATGGGTCCGTTCCAACTCGGGACATTCTATGATTTTATGACTCGATTATTTGACACCCTGGTGAGCTGAAAAATAGTAGCTAACACTCAGCTGGTTCAGTAAAAGATGCCTAAGTGTTAAACCAGACAAATTTTGATCCACTTTGAAGTGATCCCAAACAGATGAAGGTGCTAAAGCAACAAGATGTCCATTCAAAAGAAGGATTTGCTTTCTGAATTGTACTTGTCCATACATTTATACTGATATCAGAGGCACCTCCGCAGCAAGGTATCATTTAATAAGCTTAAAGCTATCAACACCCGAACTTTTATAGCTTATATAAATGCACTCTACATAAGAATAAGTTGTAGAACTCTGCAATCTCCACAAGCCACTATCATCTTTGATAAAGTTATAAAAACTAATGAGAAAGTGCTAATATCTAAAAAATAGCTTCGATAAAAATTGATTAAAACCATCTAAACCCCAGTTTTACAATGAGTTTCACTTCTTGTTACTATCCCTCATCCTACAAGGGGAAAGCTGGGAACCAGTGGTCTTTACCCAAAACTGAGAAGCTAGAAATTGTGCAAAAGATTTAAACACATTTTATCTTCCACTTAAAAGCACCTTTCAGAATTTTCCCCCCTTATGTCTACACTGTCTTTGTAAAAGTAAGACTAAAACTTAGCCAAAAGGCACCCTGCATTTGGCATGCAAAATGTGGAAAAACAACCTATGGGCTGGATCAGGCTCTCAGATCCCATCGAATCACTGCTGAAAGAAAACCATCAAAGTGAGGGACATATTTATGATTGTAGAACAGTAATTTCAAGGTAACTTAGCCTGGAAATCACCATGACTATCTTATTCATGTGTATGTACTGTAATCTTCAGCAGGCACGAAAGCTTACACTGTGTCTCGCATTAGTGAATGGCCTCTTTACTCCTTCTGGAGTATAACAGTCCCAGCAAATTTACAACTACTAAGTCATGTGACTATATCTATGCAAATACTGTTGCTTCTGAAGGTGGAAATTGCAGGGAAAGCAATTAAACTGGTCTTTTGCCTCTGGTATTGCCTGGATGTCTCTAATGCAGTGGACCAAGTGCTTATGAGTCGAGATCCAGCTTTGTAAAAGCAAACCAATATGTATTTGTTAACAGTGAATAATGCAGCCCACTCATGTAGAGTGGTAACAGCAGAAGGAGTAACAGCAGTGTTGAAATGGTTCTGAAAAAGAAAGTGGTGAGGGGAAGGCTCTGAGTGCTGCTTTCTGCACCATACCTCTCCCAGAGAGCTGCTGCCTGCAGTAAGTCTACAGCTAAACATGGACAACACATGGACAACAGCACAGAGAGGAGCCTTACAGAGAACTGAATAGCAAAGACATCTGGACATGTTGTCTGCAATAGGTGGTTTCTTCTGCAGAGCTACCCCAGAGGGAAGGGGGCAAGATTTCAAGATATTTCACACAGCAGTAGAAGTGATGGCATATTTCAAGAAATACGTGAATACCACAGCAGGTTTTTTGGGACATTCAGTGAAATAAAATTGAACTATTGAGGTGAAATTAAAGACAAGGAGAATGTTACCATGTGTACCTATTCTTATCAGAGGTTTGTAATTGGTAAAATCGGTTCTTTGGTGGCTAGAGTGCACCACTCCACCCATGAAGTCACCAGGTATATTCTTACTAATAATGCATATAAGCTTCACGTTAATTTTACTCAAAATATTTTTGATAAAATTATTTTTAGATTATTAAACAATTTACTGCCCACTGATGCAAACAGTGAAGTGTAAGAATACACATTATGCTTGGTAGTAATATTGGCTGTATGAAGGGAGAGATAGGAATGTGAGAAATGCAGAGATATCTTATATATATAGATACGCACACATATATATTCATATAGAAGTACAGATACAAAACAATATTGACACGTTTGCAGCATTATCTTCAATGTAAAAATTCCCTAAATGCTAAGCCAACATCCTCTAAGCTTGGTTAAAGAGAGAAAATGCATTGTATCCAACATCTTCATCCATGATAGACATCAGAATCAAGTGCACCGTCAGCAAATTTGTTGATGTCACCAAGTGAGTGGTGCAGTTCACAGAACAGTAGGAAGGAATGACACCCAGATGGAGCTGGCCAGACTTGAAAAAAAATGGGTCCATGAGATCCTAATTAGGTTTAACAAGGTCAATTGCAAGTTGCTGCACCTGGGTTGGAGCAATCCCAGATGTGAGTACAGACTGGAAGAACTCCTTGAGAGCAGTCCTACAGAGAAGGACTTGAGATTCTGGTACATGAAAAGCTGAACATGAGCCAGTAGTGTGCTCTTGCGACCTAGAAGGCCAATAGCATCCCAGGCTGCATCAACAGAGGAGTGGCAGCAGGGAGAGGGAGGTGGTTGTCTCCCTTTATTCTGCCCTCATGAGGCCCCATCTGGAGTACTGCGTCCAGGCCTGGGGACCACAGTACAGGAAGGAGCTGCTGGAGTGGATCCAGAGGAGAGCCACAAGGATGATCAGATGGCTGGAGCACCTCTCCTGTGAAGAAAGGTTGAGGGAACTGGGCTTGTTCAATCTGAAGAAGAGAAGGCTCTGGGGAGACCTCATTGCAACCTTCCAGTACTTGAAGGGAGCTTATAAACAGGAAGGGGAGTGACTTTTTACATGGTTTAATAGTGATAGGACAAAGGGGGATGGTTTTAAACTGAAGGAGGGGAAATTTAGGTTAGATGTTAGGAAGAAATTATTTACTATGGGGACGGGAGGCACTGCCACAGGCTGCCCAGAGAAGCTGTGGTGCCCCATCCCTGGAGGTGCTCAAGGCCATGTTGGATGGGCCCTGAGCAGCCTTAGCTGGAGGTGGCAACCAACCCATGGCAGGACGTTGGAACTGAGTGGGCTTTATGGTTCCTTCCTCCCTGTTTTGTGATTCTATAACTTTTATCCTCAAAGCTAAACGTGACATAGTAACAAAGATTCTAGCAAAAGACAGAGGTTGCTCCTACCCCTATATATCTGTGCTTTGCAAGTGATGACAAATGACAGCCACAACAAGGACAAAGTACTTCCACTCCCACCATATACCCAATCAGTTTCACTTCACTATCATTTTTAAACGCTTTTTTTTCCTCACCAGTCAGATGCATTATTGTAACTCCACGCTGCTCTGAATGGAGAGTGTTACCTGCAGAACTTATTTTCTATGTACAGCCATCAACAGCTACAGCTCCTTACGCAGAAGTCATTAAAACTCAGACAGCACTCTATTTATTACTGGCCACTGTCTTGACCTTCACAGAGATGCTCTGAATTGAGCAATTCATATGAAATTTAGTACTGTGCTGTAATTCTCTCTGTCATGTGTGATAACTCAGAAAGCATGCTAGTCATTCAGTACTACAACTCGGTGTAATTGCTTCTGCAGCCTGACTGAAAGCTACATCATATGATCCGCCAGCACATGATTAGTAGTGTAATAAATCTCTGAAACAAAGCATGCAAAATACATTCTTTAAGTCCCTAATGCATTCAGAATTTACTATTAAAAGTCTTTTTTTTCTCCCACACAAAAAAAAATTTGATGGGTGTATACATATTTATTATTACAATCACTGATGAGCAATAAAAGCAATGCTTTCCCCATTATTCCAACTTGTAATATTGAATACTGAACATGGGCTTATTTAGTACCATAAAGCCCCAAAACTATCTGGTTGTTAAAAAGGCTAAGGGTATGCACAAAGCAGCGTTGTTGCATAAGTTTTAGTACCTCAATGCCAAATTCAGTGCTCAGATACGAGTCAGCTAACTGTGGAAGAAAGGCACACCCTCCATGGATATGAATGTTAAGAATTTTCCTATTTCAGTAGTTTTACTCGGCACAACACCATACTAGAACCCTGAGCCCACAGGCAGGCACAGCTGCCTAAAACAGCTGATGTAATCTGCACCTTCTTTCCCTACTTAATGAACACAGTGTCTTAATTTAGAGTTTTAAAGATGCCCTCCTTTCAGCTGTAAGCTGTCGTGTTTTTGCTGAACTTGGATTCTCATGTATGCTACATGAGGAAGGATTACTTACAGCACGCAAAATATGCCATATACAGCTTCTATTTTGCCCACTGACTCAAAAATTCTTCAAGTCTAGGAAGGGGGTTGGCAAAAAGTAAAAGCTGTCATTTTAATTGGAAGGTAAATATAAAAAAATCCCACTGACTATAACAATGCCAATTCCCTATTTTTAATAATGTAAATATGCAAGTATAGAGGTGGACTTCTTTATTCTTTTTCTCCCCAGCCGCCCCCAAGATTAAATTATCTTTTTTTTTTTTGCTTGATGTTAGATTCTTTATTCTAGACTAAAATAAAATAAAGTAGTTAATTCTTGGAGGATAAGTAAATCTTACCAAATACATTTTAACCATCAGAAGTCTGGCAAAATGTAAACAAATTTCAAATAGCTGCAGAAGTTTTTACGTTTTATTGGGCGCAAGGAAGGTGGAAGAGGGAGGAAAGGAAGGAAAAAACTTACTATGACAAAGCGACACCATGATTTTTTTTTGTTTTGTTATTTTTTAACTATAAAAATCATATTAGCAATCTTACTGAATCCCTCATCTCTTCCACTAACTTAACTAAATGAGCAAAAAAGTTCCAGTCAACCTCTCTCCCATCCCAGAGATCTTGAGTCTAATGATGTGGCAGCTGCAGGGAAGAGTCAGGGCACCTGGAGAGAGGAGTCCGTGTCCCCATACAGGTCTGAGGGCTTGGGAAAGAAATCAGGCAGGACAAGTTTTGCTCTGACATCCCTTGTTTATGCGTCTGCTGGCTTTGTGGCAACTCCAAAATCTCAAGCTACCTTCAAATTCTCTCTCCTCCACCACAAAGGCAATTTAAAGACTGGTACAAATACAGATCTATATTTTGTCTATAGTCTCTTGATGGTTTGGGAACAGGTTTCCTTCTGTACTTACCCGCAATATCCCAGAGCTGCAGCCGTACCACAGTCTCAGCATCCCAACTGAGGACCTTTAAGGCAAAGTCCACCCCAATGGTGGCCCGGTAGTGGGGGGAGAAGTTCTGGTGGACATAGCGCTTGATGATGCTAGTTTTGCCCACTCCCAGGTCTCCGATCACCAGCAGCTTGTAGAGGTGCTCCTTCTGGTTGTGCTTCTGCATCTTTCCTGCTGCAGTGGCTGCTCCCTGCGAACTGATTGCATGCTCTGCCCCAGGAATCCGGCCAGCCCGAGGGGAGAGAGGGAGTGAGTAGCTGGGGAGGGAAGCGAAGAAGGGAGGGAGGTGGAGGCTGCTTAGCTTTGTCCGGAAGCAGGATCACTAGATCCTGCAGGCAGCCCTGCCGGGAGATGGAGGAAGCAAAGGCTGGGGGGAGAAAAGTCACCCAGAAAGTTTAGCAGGTACACGTGTAAAAGTCAGCGTGAGGTGTGTCTGAGATTAATCTGCCTGCTGAAAACTTCATAGGAAAATCAGTGTCACAGTCCTGGTCCCTGTTTCACTCTTCACTAGGAGAGTTTCTACTGTGCTTTAGTTTTGCTTGCTCTTTTTTTTTTTTTTTAATCACCGTCTTCTTAGTGATAATTAACCACACATCTCCTCATTTCTAGACAGGTTTAAAATGCCAGTCACTGCAACAGGGCAGAAATCTCCTTGCAGGATGTCATGCTTCCATTACAGTGTAAAAGTTAAACCTGTGTGGCTTTAACTTCAGATGTGATTTGTTTTTAATCATTGTAAGTCAGTGTTAATGCACTTGTATCACTAGAAATGGCAGTTGTAACAATATAAAGCATTTTTACATGTGTTCACACCAGGAGGGCTGCATGAACTCAATTATAGCAGACAAATATTTTTAAATTGCATTAACATAATAATTTGTGATCATCTGTCTCTACATATCAGCATGCTCATGTTGGCTGAATGCAGAACAAAGCTCATACTTTGTTTTTTTTTCAAGCTACAGGAATCTAAAACTCAAAAAATCTGGAAGATTTATTCCATGACTGATAATGAGAAGTTATAAAAGCATAACAGCATTAAAGCATATGAATACCAGTATCTCAATGGTTCTCTGTTTTCCAAATTCAATTATATCAAGCTTGCAAGCAATTAAAAAAAAAAAAAAGAGTAAATCATTCCATTGACACGATTGACCCTATCTTTTAAGTGAAAATTGCAGTGACGGTTTCAATTAGGTAATTTTGCTGGCAACCTTCATCTGTTGTTGCCTAAAGGCATTTGATCTTTCAACAGTTTTGATAGCAACCTCCACCAATTTTAGTATTGCGTGAAACTCATCCATGATTGATTTTTACATTATTGATGACACTGAGAAAATGAAAACATATTCTGCACTTACTGAAATACTACTTAATAGAATTCTCATCCAAATATGTACTGAAATGGCATTAGGAATTTGTCACCTATCCAAAAAGCTGGATTTTATTAAGAGTGCAGTGTACCATTAGGAAAAGTTATGTTATGTAATGTTTTATAATCAGTCATTAAACTCAAACTTAACATTTTGTCTATACACATACATATGAAAAAGTGTAATCTGAGTTCTTTTTTCCTTGAAACTTGTTTTTATTGAAAGACTTCTTTCAATAAGACAAAATCTCATTCAAAACAAGCAAACAAAAACCCCTGTTATTTCTATACTTCTGTTTGGAGAGAAAATTACAAAGGAGTTATCCTTCTTAGCTACAGACATCATTAAAGGCTGCAATTTGAGACGCGAAACAGTTCACTGCAATGAGCTACCGCCTTTGTGTGATTCATACTATTATTATTGCTACCTACTATAGTGCAGGATGTGTCTCTAACTTCCTAGCACTGCCATTTTGAGGGAGTATCTGATGGTCAAGCATTTCCAAGGGCTTACAATACTTCCATAAAGCTTCAGTGTCCTATCTTGCAGGTTAAGAAAGAACAGGGTCAGAGAGGTTAGCAATATAGGAAATGAAGAAATTGGTGTTTTGGATGAGGCTGAAATTACAGTCATATCTTTTATCCTTCTATGTTATGGCAATACAGAGTTCAGTGCATGAAACCCAGCTGCGAGCAGATATTAACAAGGTAATCGGTCCTAAGGTCTTATGCTATTAGAAAGTTCAGTTAGAGATTGGCCTACACCCTGGAGCATGAGGCTTTACCTCCTTTCCAAAGTTTTTGTTAGCATTAGCTATAATAACTCTGAATAATCACATTATTTAAGTTTCCAATTCTTCTTTGAACATGCCAAGATTCTTGGCCCTAGCAATACCCTGGTACAATGAGCTCCTCATAGGCTGAATCAAGGTCACCATCAAGGATGGCGGGTAGGGCCACAAGTGAGGTGTTCAGTGAGATGTTCAGATGTGGACTGAGCATGTTAGAGGCTCCATTGCCTTTAGAGAAATTATTTTTGCTGAGTTAATTAGAAGAACATACTGAGTATCCAGATCTATTCAAGTATCCAGGGACATTAAAGCCTACCTAGTTCCAACCTCCTGCCATGAGCTGCTTGCCATTGACCAGCTCAGGCTGACCAGGGCCCTATCACCAACCGAGATGAGGTTTACACTGTGCCCTGTGCTGTTTGTTCACAGAATCACAGAATGACCAGGGTTAGAAGAGACCTCAAGGATCATGAAGCCCCAACCCCCCTGCCACATGCAGGGACACCAACCTCCACATTCAATACTACACCAGGCTGCCTGGGGCCCCATCCAACCTGGCCTTGAACACCTCCAGGGATGGACGGGTTATCCACAGCCTCTCTGGGCAGCTGTTCCAGCACCTCACCACTCTCTCTGTAAAGAATTTCCCCCTGACATCCAGCCTAAATCTTCCCTCCCTCAACTTCAAACCATTTCCCCTTGTCCTGCAGTTATCAACCCTTTCAAAGAGTTGATTCCCCTCCTGTTTGTAGGCTCCCTTTAGGTACGGAAAGGCTGCAATGAGGTCACCCCACAGCCTTCTTTTCTCCAGGCTGAACAAGCCCAGCTCCCTCAGCCTGGCTTTATAGGGGAGGTGCTCCAGTCCCCTGATCATCTTCGTGGCTCTCCTCTGGTTCCTCTCCAACAGCTCCCTGTCTTTCTTGAACTGGGGGCTCCAGACCCAGACACAGTACTCGAGATGGGGCCTCACAAAAGCAGAGTAGAGATGGACAGTCACCTCCCTGTCCCTGCTGGCCACCCCTTGTCTGATGGAGCCCAGGATACCATTTGCCTTTCGAGTCGCAAGAGCACACTGCTGGCTCCTGTTAAGTTTTTCATCAGTTTTTCATCTGCAGGGCTGCTCTCAAGGACCGCTCCTTCCACTCCGTATGGATGCCTGGGATTCCTCCAGCCCAAGTGCAAAACTCTGCACTTTGCAGTATTGAACCTCATTAGATTCATCCAGGCCCACTTCTCTAGCCTCTTGAGGTCCCTCTGAATGGTATCCCTTCCTTCTACCATGTTCTATCCAACCTGGCCTTGAGCATCTCCAGGGATGGGGCATCCACAGCTTCTCTGGACAACCTGTGCCAGTGCCAGCTTGTAGATGTCTTATACAGAAGCCTGCTGAGATGGGTTTCAGCACCTCCTGAATGCTATGTCCATACTGTTTTGGCTTAGTTGGCATATAAAGGCAGCAGGACAGAGAGGTGTGGAATGACTGCTTGTTTACACAGCTCTGCTGAAGATATGACAAGCACTACCATCGAGCAAGTCAGACAGTTCAGTCTGGTTGTGTCTTAAATGATCACTGCCAGACTCGTTTGACAGCACTGTCAGATCCCTTCAGGCACACAACCAGGTTACTATAACTCAATGATTTGCTGTCCCAGGGAAGTGTGCTCAGCCTGGAACATATATAATGCACTCTGTCTTCACAGGATCACAGAATGACCAGGGTTGGAAGAGACCTCAAGGATCATGAAGCCCCAGCCCCCCTGCCACATGCAGGGACACCAACCTCCACATTCAATACTACACCAGGCTGCCTGGGGCCCCATCCAATCTGGCCTTGAACACCTCCAGGGATGGGGCATCCACAGCCTCTCTGGGCAGCTGTTCCAGCACCTCTCCACTCGCATAGTAAAGAACTTCCCCCTGATATCCAGCCTAAATCTTCCCTCCCTCAACTTCAAACCATTTCCCCTTGTCCTGCAGTTATCAACCCTTTCAAAGAGTTGATTCCCCTCCTGTTTGTAGGCTCCCTTTAGGTACGGAAAGGCTGCAATGAGGTCACCCCACAGCCTTCTTTTCTCCAGGCTGAACAAGCCCAGCTCCCTCAGCCTGGCTTTATAGGGGAGGTGCTCCAGTCCCCTGATCATCTTCGTGGCCCTCCTCTGGATCCTCTCCAACAGCTCCCTGTCTTTCTTGAACTGGGGGCTCCAGACCCAGACACAGTACTCCAGATGGGGCCTCACAAGAGCAGAGTAGAGAGGGACATTCAGCTCTCTGTCCCCACAGGCCAGGATACCATTTGCCTTCCGAGCCACAAGAGAACACTGCTGGCTCATGTTGTTTTTCATCTATCAGGACCCGCAGGTCCTTCTCTGCAGGGCTGCTCTCAAGGACCGCTCCTCCCAGTCTGTATGGATGCCTGGGATTCCTCCAGTCCAAGTGCAAAACCTTGTACTTTGCTGTATTGAACCTCATTGGATTCACCCAGGCCCACCTTTCAAGCCTGCTGAGATCCCTCTGAATGGCATCCCTTCCTTCCACCGTGTCAACTGCTCCACCCACCTTGGTGTCGTCAGCAAACTTGCTGAGGGTGCACTCGATTCTGTCATTGATGTCATTGATAAAGATGTTAAAGAGCACCAGTCCCAAGACAAACACCTGGGGGACGCCGCTGGTTACCGGCCTCCACCTGGTCATAGAGCCATTGATGACCACCCTCTGTCTGCGGCCTTTCAGCCAAATTCTTACCCATCGAGTAGTCCACTCATCAAATCCACATCCCTCCAATTTGAAGATAAGGATGTGGTGGGGGACCATGTCAAAGGCTTTGCTCAAGTCCAGGTAAATGACATCAGTCACCTTTCCCTTATCCACCAATGCCATCACTCCATCATCGAAGGCCACCAAATTGGTCAAGCATGACCTTCCACTGGTGAAGCCGTGCTGGCTGTCTCAGATCACATGCTCATTCCTCATGTGATCAAGCATGTCGTCCAGGAGAAGACATGGCCTTCACTGAGGCTATATTGAGGTAGTTAATATAAACCATATTAGTTTGCATTGGCCACCCGTAGGTAGGTAGTTACCATAGCTCAGCTAACACAGAGTAACTCGTCAAGCTGGGAGAACCAGATGGTGACTCTGGGCCTTACTTTGGGTTGTTCAACGACCCTCAGGCAATAAAAACAGGTAAACATACCACAGATTTAGTTTATGCTTTAGTGATTATATCTTGGTTGTCTGTGTTTGCTCTAGTAAACAAATGCATTTTAAGCTTTAATAAATAAATATAAATAATAATTTGAAAATACCCTACATAACAATACGATTCTAACTATGCTGTTTTATTTTGCCCACAGTTGTGGTGACGACTCATCTCTGGAGACACTCAAGGTCAGGCTGGTTCAGGCTCTGAGTACTGGAATGAATTGTAGGTGTCCCTGTTCATTGCAAGGGGGGGTAGGACTAGATGACCTTTGAGGGTCCCTTCCAACTCAAATGATTCTATGATTCTACGATTTTTATATTCCCTAACTACTATTCTATTTGCAACAACAGTGTCATCCCACACTCTGCTACCTCAATTTTAGTACCTATATTAATATTAATAAAGTATACCAATGTTCTGTTTTAATTTGCAGGAATTTGTGCAAACTCACACCTCCATTGTAAGTAATAATACTCAAGGAATTTTCCATCAAATTAAGGAACAGTTGTCTGTATGTTGGCCACAGCATAAAACTCCACTCATTTTACAGTGGTAATCATCAGTAATGTTTCATTATTTCCCTGACATTAGTAAAGATCTTTTTTTCTGGAAGAAGTGATAAAATTGAGGGTGCAGTTACATTGTCAGGAGACATGGACAACGTGGCTGCATCCTGGAGTTTATCACTCCTTATCTTTGTGTGGCATATACCACAGAAAAAAACTTCACTCTGACTAAGAACCAGGCTTGTTAAAAAATGACATGTTGTCTGAAATATTAAAATCACAAGGTAACAGTTTTTGGCAGAGGAAATTGATTTAAAATATTACTGTATTATTATATCATTACAAATATTTGTCCTTAAAGAATGAGCATCTAATTGTCTGTTTTCATATCACAGCTATTACAGTTACACTTGGTAGCTTTGAATGCCTTGAAAGAATCTGAGATATGAGGTACATATATATGCCTATGTATATATATTACATACATATACACATGTAAATATTCATATATTAAAAGATTACCCTATTGAGTTCTTTAAAAACTAACAAAATCTCTACCAGCAACAAAATACAATACAAAAGCTGATATGAAACATTGCAATTCCGTACAGATTTCTGCCAGTTTTTCACATCCCAATTAATCCTAGGGTATGGATCAAATGCTAAGTGGTTAGCTGCACAGAATACAGTTCATCTTTTATTAATATATTGTTTCCCTTAGTTCAGCCACGTCATATTCACTGACTTCATTAGAAGAATGGCTAATTATGACAACAGTAACCCCGTACAGATAAATAGATTGTTTTAACAAAATGGTGCAATTCCCCCAGTTTTATTTTTAGACGAAAAGGGTATAATTAGCTTGCATTTTCCTCTCTTCCATTCCAATTGTTACCCTGATTAAAATTACTATTGACTTATCAAACATACCATACCCATAGTGGAATGTTTATTGACTTGTCAAATATGGCTAAAGCTCTCCTTTGATTAAATTATGATCTTCCTAACTTATAATTAACTTAGCAGAAAATACACTTTATCAGGAAAGAACTTTCAGGGAATATCTAAACAAACGTTTATGCAACCAATGGAGATACCATTTAGCTTGCTATTATGATTAGATGCCAAATTATTGTTTTATCTTTTGCACTCAGTTATTCTCACTCATTTTAAGTCGAGTCTACACCACAGCTGAAAGCGCTCTATCCATAGCATAATAATATGGGCATGCCCAAATACTACTTCCTGAGAATTATGTTTCAGCCGTCCAACCAAAAAAAGAGTCTGGCTGGCACAAAGAGTCTATAGCAGACTGATTTATCTCAGGAACAAGACCTCTAAAAACAACAGCTGAAAACATTCCCTCTAGCAGTTACAATCCCTTTAAAAATTCTTAGACAGGTATGAACCAGTGGTTGAGGAAATTTGCACCCAAGAGCAGTGGACCTGTTTCTAGCACTAGGGATTCTGCAAAGTCAGATCTCAAGAACTAAAAATGATTACCTGAATACCCTCTAAGAAGAATTTGTAATGTGTGAGGCTTTTTTTTTTTATATTCTCGCACAAATCCACACAACCTAATAAAATGAAAGTTAAGGCCTACCCTTCAGAGCCTGCAGCAAAATCTTAGATGGGTTGCAGTGTGTTTTACACCAAGCACATTTGAGCAATCACTGGGAATACATGAACACAGTGTAACTCAAGAAGAACAATAACAAGTGGGAGCACAATGTCTACCATGGATAAAATCTAATAATAGGCATCAGCAATACTCTGGGAAAAGAAAAATGGCTTCTCCCTGAGGTTAAATGGCAGTGAAAGCACAGAATTAGTTCTAAATGTGCCAGTTCCAAACGAACTGTTGTGCCCCAAAGTCAAAAGCAAAGCATAAGAGCACTCAATGAGGCTGCAGACTTAACTGTCACATTATTTGTAGAACTACTACTTCAGAGCTACCAACAAAAATCTGGGTGAACCTGCGTCAACCTGACAGTACAGCAGTTTTAAATCTCTCCAATTACTGTGAATTAATTGTGATTAATTGTGTGATGCAGTGCTACAGATGGGTGTAGTCTGAAGAAGAAAGTTTGTCTACTGTGTCCTCAATAGGACAGCCTCACCTTTTAGAACAGAGCTGAGCCACATCAGAAGAATTTCTATCTGATTCACACAGATTTAAGTCTGATTCTTGGAGATGATCATTCTCGTATGGTGTTCACATTGCACTGTTGACTTTATGTACAGGAACATGTATAAAGACAGATCTGAAATGAATACACATTGGTTTAAAGAATTTCCATTGAGGACTGAGTTCCCAGACTGCGTATTCAAACAAGGTCATCAAAGGTATAGTTTGTATGTCATATTTGCTGTTCATTAAAATATTACAAGATTGCAGAATTGTTGAGGTAGAAGGGTACTTTTGGAGGTCACTGAGTCCAACTACCATCCTCAGAACAAAGTCAGTGATAGCAGGGTGCTTAGGGCCTTAGAGTTGGGTTTTGTGTATCTTCAGAATGGAGACTTTCTATTCTCTGAGTAACTTGCTCCAATGTTTAACCACACTCATAGGAAGAGGCAATTTATTCATACAGCACTGTCAGCTGCAATCCTATTTGCTTCATTTGTCTCCTACTGTAACTATTTCACAGGGGATGGTGTGCAAAACAAAGCCTCCAAGAGAGCTTTATCATACTGGAATGGATTCCATAATAATATTTGCCATGAAATAACAATGTCCAGAGAGCCTGATTCTGTGTGGTCTGAAGTACTTCATGGAAAGTATCCACAGTGCCTTGTAGTCAGATAAATTTGAGACCTGTGGAGTTCAATAGCTGACTGTTATGCTGAATTAATCAGATTATTGATGCAATGAATTTGTTAACAGAAGTTCATATTGCAATCAGGTCAATTCATTCTTCGGTGCCATTACACGTTATGTCTGGAGAGGCTGAAAATCAAGTAGGCACAAGAAGATGATTAATTATGAGATTCCTGCTCATGAAAATGAGCAGTAGTGTGGGGGCTCTAAAACTCTTCATTATGCTGGGCAGTTTATCTGTGCAAAATGTCATTAGGCAAATGATATGTAGAGATGGTAAGGAATCGGGCTGTTTTGTCTGCACCAGTCCCCTCTCTCTGCTATTTCTGCTCAGCATTTCTCTTCGTAGTGTTTGGTTTCTGTGGGATTATGGGTAATTTTTCTGGTAATTTCTGTGGTCTCTTATAGCATCATACAGCAGTCTGGGGTGACCAGTGCCAGTGGCTTCCTTTTCCTGAAGCCCTGCTGACAGGTTTTGTAAAGCAAATACTCATCCAAACCAAGCTGTACACAAAGTCAACAGGAAAGGACAGACTTACAAAAATTATTATAAACACCAACTAAAGGTTCTGTAGGAAAATACTTAGGTTGCACTGAAAGTAATTCCTCCTATTTATTTTCATGGAAACTACAACACACACAAAGAACACAATAACACTGTCTGATAGAGCAAATTCTCAGCTACAGAGCACTAGTTTTCAACACAGTCACCACCATTAGCTGTGCATGTTTTGCCAGTGATGAACAAGAGCTGCATGCTGCACACAAAAATCTGCACCAGTGGAAGTGACCCACTTTTGCTGTCACCAATGCTGAAACACACCACCCACCGCCTCACTGTGCTCACATCCACTTTTAGGTCTCCAAAAACTATCAGCAAGCACTGATGAATGTCAGTGGGTGTCTTTCTTTCCACATGGAGGGATTCAGTGATATACCTTTGCTTCATACACACTTTCCTGTCAGACACCATTTGTCAGACTGCCCTCTGCTGCCATCTGTCACACAGCAACAAAACATAACGAAATATTGGTGGGAAGGTTGAACCCCTACTGTCATACCACCAACACCTGCCTATGATGTCATGGGCCAACATAATAAAATAAAAGGTATTACTTTTGGAGCAGCCCTCACAGTTTAGAATAAGAATAATAATAAAAATAACCCTTAATTCTGAAAACACCTGTGAAAAGCACAGAAGCTGTGCTAAACAGCCAGTACTGAGGGCAATTTTCAACATGTATCTGGGATGCTTACGAAGTTCTCAAACCCATGGGCATCCATCTACCCAAACAGGGAGAACAAATCCTGCCCTCTACTCACTAAGACTGGTGTTTGGCAGTCTGAGGAGTGCAATGACATCAGTAACATGGGCCAGGGAATCAGGATTAGCTCACTGTAAGTAGCATTTATCTGCCTGAGAATAAAATGCTTGAAAATCATAGACAGTTTCCTGAACTGTCTGTCCTGGTTTCTTCCTTCCAGTGACAACTTACCTTTAGCAGAAATTCACCTCAGCTTATTGAAGAATTTTCTACTGTTATTCAAAATATAGAATCACAGATGGGCATAGTGGTACCCAATCATTACTGATGTTTACTGTGTCTTCTCAGGGACTCACCTCCAGTGTTCAGATGTAAGAAAATAACATGCAAATGGAATGCAACAGGAATAATGACTCAGTTCAGAGAATTTCTAAATAAGCATTTATTCTTGTTATTCTCTATTCTTGTTACATAATGCAGAGCTACGGAAACATATTGAACTGTGCACCTATTACCTTCTGGGGACACATCACACTGCCATTCACAGGCACAACTGTGAAACATTATTATTGTTCCTTTCATGAGAAAGGTCAAGAAAGAAATAAATTGCTTTCTACCTGCAGAGATAAGGGTTGATTTTTTTAGGGAAAAAAAACAAAACACAAAAACACAATAAAAACAAGCTTTGTTCCCCATTTTCTTCCCAAGAAAGTATAATCATTCTGTACATTTTTATACACAAATAGGTTAGCAATAATGTTAGTTTAAAAGAAAGAAGAACTTTTCAAACATATTATAAATGCACTGCCACAGCATTTCACTTGTATGAGGAGCTAAGGCTGAGATCTGATTGCATGTCCGTGCCATCTCCATTTACAGATGCTTTATATATACAGTAGCCTTAAATATTAATATGTATTAATAACATAATGAAAACCCAAAAACTTATTCCTACTGTTTTTTGGTTTTTTTTTTTTTTTTTTTTTTTTTTTGCCAGAATTGGGATCTCATTTTTCATTAATGCAACTAAAAATGATACTGTGTTTCCAAGTCTAATGACTTTTGCCCCACACAGACACAGGAATAGCCTGTTCTGGCTGAACATTTCTGTTGCCCTCGTGCAGTGTTGGCAAAATAGTGCCCTGACATTGCCCACGGATAAGTGCTGCAAAACATTGCCACAAATGTAAAACATAGAGAAAAGCCGTTTCCTTCTTGGAGCAAGCATTTCCTATAAAATCAGCAAACAATTTTACTTAATGGAAGGTTTAAGAGAGTGGGCTCTTTACAAGACAGGCAGAGATTCACCTGGTGTATTCCAGTCAGCTCAAATTCCACTGCTCAAATTAACACTCAGGAAAGGGGCTGTACTTGGAGATCTGTAGCTGAATTCTTAAGCCAAAGATTTTGTAGTAATTAACATTGCTTCACTGTAGCAGCAGTGGAGCATAGCTCAATGAGAGATCTATACGGGGGGGGGACAGAGGAGATGGAGCCCAGGATACCATTTGCTTTCTGAGCTGCGAGGGCACACTGCTGGCTCATGTTAAGTTTTTCAACTATCAAGACCGCCAGGTCCTTCTCTGCAGAGCTGCTCTCAAGGACCGCTCCTCCCAGTCTGTATGGATGCCTGGGATTCCTCCAGTCCAACTGCAAAACCTTGCACTTTGCTATATTGAACCTCACTGGATTCACCCAGGCCCACCTTTCAAGCCTGCTGAGATCCCTCTGAATGGCATCCCTTCCTTCCACTGTGTCAACCACTCCACTCACCTTGGTGTCATCAGCAAACTTGCTGAGGGTGCACTCGATTCCATCATCGATGTCATTGATAAAGATGTTAAAGAGCTCCGGTCCCAAGACAAACGCCTGGGGGACGCCGCTGGTTACTGTCCTCCACTTGGTCATAGAGCCATTGATGACCACCCTCTGTCTGCAGCCTTTCAGCCAAATTCTTACCCATCGAGTGGTCCACTCATCAAATCCACATCCCTCCAATTTGGAGATAAGAATGTGGTGGGGGACCATGTCAAAAGCCTTGCTCAAGTCCAGGTAAATGACATCGGTCACCTTTCCCTTGTCCACCAATGCCGTCACTCCATCATTGAAGGGCACCAGACTGGTCAAGCATGACCTTCCCTTGGTGAAGCCATGCTGGCTGTCTTGGATCACACGCTCATTCCTCATGTGATTCAAGCATGTCATCCAGGATGATCTGTTCCATGATCTTCCCAGGTACAGAGGTGAGACTCACTGGCCTCTAGCTCCCCAGGTCCTCCTTGCTCCCTTTCTTGTAAATGGGAGTGACGTGACCCTTCCTCCAGTCATCCAGGACCTCACCTGGTAGCCATGACTTTTCAAATATGATGGAGTGCTGCTTGGCAACCACCTCAGCCAGCTCCTTCAGAACCCTGGGATACACGCCATCTGGCCCCATGGACTTGTACACATTCAGTCTCATTAGGTGGTCTTGGACTTGCTCTGTCCTTACAGTGGGAGGGGTTTTACTGCCCCAGTCCCCACCTAGAGTTTCAGGGATGCAGGGCTCATGGACTTGAGAAATATTAGAATCGTGGCCGCCCGTGAAGACCAAGACAAAGAACTCATTCAGTACCTCAGCCTTCTCTTCATCCGTTGAAGTCAGTTCTCCTTTTACATTTACCAAAGGAGGTACTTACCAATTAAAGTATCTGGTCTTCTTGTTTAGATGCGACTGCTTAGAAAGATTTGTCCTTTTCTTCTCAACATTACCTCAGTGACATAAAAAGGTATGTCTTTTTTTTATTCTTCCCCCCTCCCTTCCTCTTCCTTCCCCTTCCTTTCCTTTTCCTAATCATCGCCTCTTTTATGTTGCCCTTTGTGACCTATTCCATGTATCCTGAAGGACTTGGTGCAGATGTGCTGGGAACTCAACGCACTGTAGCTAATGCACTTGCCTTCCTTACAGCTTATCCCCCACTGTCATTCCTGGTGTTTCCACACCCAGTCAGTCCCATTCATTTTCCATTTAGAGCAATTTTAATGCTGCTATTACAAATCTATACAACCCAAGTGGGTAAGAGAGATAACATTAAGTTTTGCTTCACCAGCCTCTTTAATTAAAAAGGAAAAAAATGAACTTCTCAAATGTCGCAGCTGAAAAATCAGCCCCCAAGCAGTCAGAAAGATGCAATCACCCTATTTCTATTTCTTTCCTTGAGCAGCACAAAAAAAAAAAAAAAAAAAAAAAAAAAAGCAACATTCTGTGGAAAACAAAAGCATTGCATTGGTTATATTTTATCATTCCACTGCCAAGTTTTATGTATTTGATTTGGCCTTTTAGTCCATTTCTTGTAATTGATTCCCTCCCAGCATACATACAACTGGATGTCATTTCCTGCAGTTATTATCCTACTGATTTAAATGCACACATATAATCCCAAGGTTAATAGAGGGCTTCAAGAAAGGAGGTAGAAACATAACTGAGAGATAAAATTCACATCCTCAACAACCTCATTAACGTATGAGATTTAGAAGGCAATCATTGTGCAAAGTGATAGTATAATACAGACTGCAGACTTTGTTCTCCCCCTATTCACAAATATTTAGCTATTTGAGCAAGGCTGCTTATGCCTAAAAAGTTACAGGCTGAAAAGAAAAGTTCCCAAAATCAGGCCACAATTTTGAGGGCTGAGGAGGTTCAACAAAACTGAAAGTACAGTGCAAAAGTGGGGCTCACAGAAGGACTGGGAGCAAGAATGACAGAGCAGCAAGCCAAAAGCCAGGAGGCTGGTGTTTCTGGTACTCTGGTTTCCAGGTGAAATTGAGGCCTCTCAGTGGTCCCAGAATGTCTACTTTCAGGAAGATTAATTCTTCTGAGATACTCAGGTTGGAAATATCTTAGGGAATCTTATGTACATTTTAGAGCAATCCCAAGCAAGTATACAGACTGAGAGAAGAACTCATTGAGAGCAGCCCTGTAGAGAAGGACTGCATGAAGATGATCAGAGGGCTGGAGCACCTCTCCAAAGAAGAAAGGCTGAGGATTGTTCAGCTTGGAGAAGAGAAGGTTCTGAGCAGACCTCATTAAGGCCTTTCGATATAAAAAGAGAGCTTATAACAAAATGGAGACTGACTTTGAACAGTCTAATAGTGAGTAGACAAGGAGGAATGGTTTTAAACTAAAAGTTGGTATATTCAGGTTATACGTTCGAAAGAAATCCATTATGAGGGCAGTGAGGCCCTGGCACAGCTGTCCAGAGAGCTGTGCTGCCCCATCCCTGGAGATGATCAAGGCCAAGTTGGATGGGCCCTGGGCAGCCTGAGCTGGTGGGGGGCAACCAGCCCATGGCAGGGGCTGGAGCTGGATGGTCTTAAAGGTCCCTTCTAACACAAATCATTCCATGATTTTATGGTGTATGCTCCACACCAAAAATCATATTTATTCTATCTAAATGCTAAACATGCCTGTTCCACTGTAGACTGAACAAAAAAGGCTTCAATATCTCTCCATCCTGCCTTACCTGGTATACAGAGAGACCTGACAAAAAATGATGCTCTGTTACTATTCTGCATCTGATCACATGGAGAAGAAACCTTCAATTTAATTTTGTGGGTCACTAGTAATTCTTTTTTTGAAACCTAAACATGCACATACATGTTCATGCACTTCTTCAGCTTAAAGCCACTTCTAGAAACCATAGCAACCAGCATGGAAACCTCAGCTTGCTTGAACTACACTCAGTGACACTTTCTTCTAATCACACAACATACTCTGTGTCTCATGCAAGGAGGGAAAGCCTTTTTGCTTAAAACTTACTGTGCAGAAGGGGTAGGCAAGTACATTTTGTTATTTCATATTGTAGTCAAAGCTTTCACCTCTTTTTTTTTTTTTATCATCACATGATTCCCATAGCATCCAGAATATGGTGTGTTTTTGTTTTTTTTAAATATATGCTTCGGCTCTCCTTGAGTCACTGCTTGAAACTGAGTTCAACTTTTAAAAGACATCTACATGCACAATACATGCACTGGGGGAAACCAGTCTTAGTGAACCAGCATGGGTACAAGTGTGTTACCCACAGGCTTCCTGACATATCCTCTACATGTCATTCTACAACTCAAGTGCTACTTCACTTCCTACAGCACTGGTGCACACGTTGGAGGCTGTGGCTTTGACACACTTAACAAAGACGGGCACCTCCACACCTGCAATCTAAATATCTCTCCCAGTAACACAAAGACCAAGATCACTATTTGTCAAACTTAATGCTGCAGATACCATGAACAAAGTTTTGCCATGCATGCAGGAATTGGGTCTTCAATACTCTTGTCCTATTCCTGCAACACCCTTAAGCTCCCCCTAAGTCACAGTGGGATCTGAGTGCAGATGAACCCCAAAACGTTTCTCCTCATTCATTACTCAACCACTGCAACCCAGCCCTAGGAGGCTTCAGGCATTGCTCTTCAGAAAATTCTGGAGGCTGTGCAATTTCCTATGCAATTTCAACACAATGTTAAGTTAGCCACAGCTATATAAAGGTGCCTTTATCATTCACGATGATCTAGAGCAGAGTCAAATTTAAATACACTCCATCTATTGAGGTGAAAGTGAAAGCAGTGATAGCTTTCACATCCTAAAGGGAATTTTAACATATGGTAGATACAGTTTTTCTAAAGCAATGTTTTTTTCTGAAGCAATGTATGATTTAGTGGAAAAAGCCACACTCTGGAGGGGAGGGCAGTGATTGTCAAGAATGAGAGTTAAAACTGGAAATTTTGGTAAAGGGATGAAACAACTGAAACCACTGAAAAAAATGTTTTGCTATTCCACCTTTTTACATCTCCAAAAAAAAAAAAAAACCAAAATAATTTGCCTTTTTCTAAACATAAGAATTGAGGAAGAAATGTGTCAAAATTCTCCAGCTTGCATCCTTGCACCTTTTCCATTAACAATACCTACAAACTTGTTGTAATCACACTTTGAAAGCCAATTAGTTGAGGTATACAAATTCATGTTCTTGAAGGTCACACTAAGTCGTACATTAGCAGGGGAACCTTTTGAAGCAGTCCTATGGTTTTAACTTCTTTTTACAAACAAATTCTTAATCTTCCAGCAATGGTGGAAAGAGAGCAACAGATCTGACTGCAGCTCATTAAAGGAGAGAAAAGAGAAGCTATCGGAGTATCATGTTCTCCCAAGTTTGCTATTTTAATAATATCCACTGGCTCACATTATGATTTTCTTTTTCTCCCTAAGACCCTTGCATCTATAAAACTCACAAAGCTCTTAGCCCCAGTTTTAAGTTTAAACAAATCTAGGAAAAAGCCTCTTCTGTCATTTCTGATACAGCGTGTAACGTCAGGTTAGACAGGCAACTTTGGAAGCTAAAAGTCACCTTGTATTTCACGTCCTCAGATCACAGCAATGAATTATGATAGTCTGGTAAGATCTCCTCCAGATATCAATTACCAGCTTCCCCAGTGCAGTTCTTGTACCAGGGGAAATGCCTGAACTACAGAATGACCCAGCTCCAGAGATGGAGACACCACCATGGCCTTCAATAGGTTTTAAGTATTTACAATATTTGCTGCTAAACAGGTAAATTTTATTTGTCCTTTTCACAAATCCAGTTTCAAAACACTGAATTTTTAATACATTTGCTGGACTGATGATCAGCTTTTTCCATTGAAAATATTTATCAACCATGACATTATCTATTAAATTTCTTAAGTTAAATAGCTTGGGCTCCTACTTGTTGCAAGTAGGACACAGGAATGCAAGACACATTTCTGAAACACGTGCAATTATTCTCCTAGGTGACACTTTATTCCTCCATTTAACACATCACTCATAGACGGAAACCATCTGAACAAACTACAGCCTCTTAGAAAAGGTGAAGCTGCAGAGACCTGTGCCTCTCCATTTTGTAGGCAGCAAGTTTTTTTGTGGTCTTCTGTACTTATAGCCAAGCTTAACCACACTTCCTTACTTCTGACAACACAGAAGGATACCGGAAGGATTTGCTCTTTGCAACCCAGCATACTATGGATATCCTATGAGTCTATGGTTACAAGAAGGTTTATTAGTCCCTGCAGTTGCATTTCTTTTGGCCTCTGGGAAGAAAATGTGTCTGCTCTTCAGCATCTGGCTCCAATATATAATTTCTATGCCTGGCCTCACAATCCCAAACAGAAGTTGAGAATCCAAATGTCACGTGGGCCACATAACCAGCTCCATCAAGCTGATGGCTTGACATTTTTCCATGCAACTTTGAAACAGAAAACTGGGACATTCACATACATAGTCAGTCAGAGGCAAACAAGCACATCTGATGACAGTTGGTGGCAGTGACAGACAGCTGTGAGAGCTCACATTAACACTAATGCAGCTGCCACACACAAGGAGTGACAGACAGACATTTCTAACAAAAGAACATATAATCTTATTTAGAAGATGTAGCTAACATGAATCAAGGTGAACAACATGTCTTTATATTATTAGTGCCACAACTGTCAGCAGCAGCTTGGTGATAATGAGTTGATTAAGATCCAGTTTTCTAATGGTTGATGGACTGTAAAACTAATAAAGATGACTTACCTTTTGCATCTGTTCTGAAGCTTATCTTCAAGACAGTACTAGAGATGTTAAAGAAATCTAAGAACCTAGTACATCTACGCAAAATTCATGAAGATAGCTGCTTATTAATAGACACTTCTAAATGCATTTGGCATTCAAATATCAATATTCAAAATGCATTATACCTTTGTAGTGAAACTACAGGTAATTACAGGTGACAGAATAAGCCTGCAGATCATTTATACACAGCAGATCATCTTTCCTACCTCGTAAGAGTTTATATCTGTGTTAACATAGCTACCTATGTATAGAAAAGCAGCCATCCAAATTAGGTCAAGCTGTGCAGCTATAATACCAACATAGCAGGCAGTATGCTGCTGGCATTACAGTGCAGCCAGCACTGTTGTCTTTCATAATGAAAACAGACAATTTCTTCTATCCCTGATTGTTTAGTTTCAAGCAATTTTCAGCTTTAGTTTTACTACTGTAACTCAAATCAGTCCCCAGATAAGAGATGTGGGGTAGTTTACTGAGAGGTCTTTACCAGCACATAAACTATCACACCATTATTATGCATGGTAACACAGCAGGCACAAACTGTGCATACATTATCTAGGGAAATCTGTACCCCACCATCCATCCCCATCCTCCATAAAAGGCAAGAAAACAGTAGTATTGTCTCTCACACCTCAGGAACAATTTTCTTAGGGTTTCTATACCAGCACTTTCTCTAGAAATAGGGTTCAGGTCTAGGGAGAAGCAAAAGAGAAAACGTTACCATGCTTGGTTGTGTATTTCAGAAAAAAATATCTGTGGGACAACTGTGTAGCCTCACAGTGTACTGCAGCCACTACTAAAGGATTAAGTCATCACAGGGCATCTCAGTTTGCAGCAACATCAAATAGCTCTTTCAGGAAGGAACAAGTTGAAAGCGACCCACTCCTTCCCCACTCACAAGACACCCCAGCTAAAAGTGATCCAAATGACACCATGTTATCCTGGAGACTGTTGTTAGCACGGTTCAATGTATTTTCCCCATGGAAAACTGAAGTAAAAAAGGAGTTTTCCCACCCAATTTAAAATGAGACATTTTGGTCACTAACAGACACTTTATCCACTTATAAAGTTCTCCATGTCCTTGAATATATTTTATATACAAAATACTGCACTGGGCATCTGTACCGTAGCAGATCACTGAAATTTTCTTCCACACATGAAACTAGGTCTCATCTCCAGGACACTCCTACCTATTCATGTGAGCAGCAAAAGCCAAGTACTGCTGCAATAACAAAGTACTAATTTCACCTAGAAAGTAATGGCTCATTCCAAGTGTTCCAACTCCCATCTGCCCCTCTGTTCCACTCTTCTTCCCTGCATATTTGAGATATAAAAAGAGATGAATAGGGAGGGGTTTATTAGCAGCATTGGTAGAGATCTAGCCAGTTTACTCAGCAAGGACTACTCAGCTCCTGGGCATTGCCAACCTTACTTGACATACCTGTAAGAATCTTGGATTCACTTGGATGATTTTAATTCATCCCTCCTTTCACCCTCCTTCCCAATCATTATACATTCTGCTAAAGCAAAAAGTTCTTAACAAGTTCAAAACTACTTCAAGTACAAACAACTATAGGAGTGGGATAATTTTTATTGAACTCTGAGATGATCAATTGCAAAGTACAGCAATAAAATCCAGAGCTGGAGCATTTAGCAACAGGCCAAAACGCAGAATTGATTTTCATCATCGTAAGAGTTTGACTTGCAGCTTTTGCAGGACACTTAAAGCTTTAAAATTTCCCTTTAATCAGCAGAATTGCCCATTCCCTCCCCATCACACATTTAAGTTCTAAACTGCAGTGACTTCATGATTTCTGAGGAGTAAGGCACTACAGTGTCCTTTCAGAGTAGTTACAGATTATCACGGCACTTGCTGTGATGTTCAAGATTGTCCATGGCAAAAAAAAATAAAAAATGCAACTGGTGACAGGAAAATGTCTATCCCATGATTAACAAAATGCCAACTGTATTCTAGGTGATCTACTGGTAGACTCCAGAGAGGAAGCCTACAGTACTCAGTGCAGAGTTTAGAGTCCTCACCTACCAAAACTCTTTTCTCTGGTCTGAAAAGTGTCATTAAAACTCACTTGTTTAAGCTAGAGAATGGATTTTAACCATTCTCTAAGAACTGGTACGCTTTCATAGATGAGAATTTCCTTCTCAAAGGCACTTAATGAAGACATTTATAGTTTTGGAATAGGAGTGGCAGCCACTGCAATGCTTTCAATTGCACATTCATCAGTGCCACGACGGATTCTGAAGTAACCATCTTCTCCCCATGAGGTGCCCCAACTGTTCTTGACAATCCAGAACTTCTCACCACTTTTTGGGTCTTTACCATAGCCTACCAGCAAGACAGCATGATTGGTCAGTTCAAAAGGGTTGAAGTTATCCTTGAGCCCAGTGTGATGGTAGATTCCCTCTTTATAAAACATGAAATCATTATAAACTTCAAAGGCAACAGCCATTGGCCCACTCAGAACAAGCTCAAGTTTCATCAGGGCTTCATTGCAGGCTCCATAGAAACCACCAACATAGTGGTACTCAGAAGTGTAGTAGTGATAACAGCTGCGCTTGAACAAGCATGGAGAATCTTGAGCTGTGTAAGGGAAGCAGTCCTCTTCCACCACACCAAAGTCTTGGACATACTTCCCAGCAATGAGGTATGGAAAGCCACCATCACAACCTAAACAAGAAATGCCTGGTTATTCCCTTGGAAAATTATTTGATATGGAAGATGTTCCCATTCAAACGTTGGAATACTTTCAGATTACAGTACTGAAGACAAGATGCAGTGCCTCCAATTATTCTAATATTCCAGTTAGCTATAGCTAGCTTTCTAAATTACACACAAGAAAATTCAGAAAACAGTGGGAACTGTATTGGGAATTTTCTAATACATGGACCACCTCCTCAACGATTTGCTCCTGACATCAAGAACAGCAGCTGATTATATGCTACAGAAAAAGCTGTTACAGCATGGGTACTCTCCTCTGAAAATTTAAAGTCTTAGTCATCGCTTTTGCTCGTCTCCCCCCTCCCCATATGTTCCTTTTCTCTCTGAATACGCTTTCAGGACACTTGGTTCCTTTCTATCTAGGCATGCATTGAACTTAAATGTATTTTCAGCCCGACTCCTTAGACTGGCCAGGAGGATGGAGGCTACTTAAAATCCAGTAACATCCTTAGCATGGAATCCACCTACTCCTAGTCCAGTGCCACCCCCAACAGCAAAGTGGGCTGACAATTCCAGTATATTTTTTTAACTATCTTTCAGAAAACTAAAGAAAAAAGTACTATAATGCGTAGTTTGCCAGATTATTCTGACAACAGAACAAAATCATGTGTGAGAGGAAGGTGTGTAAGTTTTGAATGTACTTCTGCAGTATCATTATTACTGGAAGTTAACTTCGTGTGCACCAGTGTACTTACCCTGAGAATACTGGCTGCAAGATACAACCTGCTGGGGACTGAAGACTGGCTTCTGAGTGTTGTTTGTGAGAATACGTATTCTTGCTTCCAGCATGCCCATGGAGGCAAACGCATAACAGCTGCCACACGAGGCTAAGGAAAGGAATAAAAAACAAAACCAAAAAAATACCACAAAACAACATGAGCAGTCAGTTATATAAACAAGGTGAGTCACCTGCATTCAGGTACCAGTATGACTATACTGCACTGACAAGAGTTAAAACCTGACAGACCAACACAGTGATTTTAAGTTGAACATTGACAGATCAAGAACTTTAAACATACATTTACCTTTTAGGCTTGTAAGCAGTTTTGATCAAAACAGCTTTAGCAACTGTTTTTGTTTTTTAAAAAACACCAAATTACTTCAGAATAACAGACTGTATTCTACTCTTCAGGATTTTTCAGCAGTATCATTTAACATCCATACTATTCACCCTGAATGAATCTAGAGGGACCATATTATAGCAGAAAAGCCTCACAACCTACTGCCTCAGGCTATAACCCTTTAAGGAGCACTGATGGGCAGTGAACTACTTTAAGTTAACACTGACAAATCTTTTCTAGACTATTTCAACCTCTCAGTGTATTTTATGCTGTAATCTCCTGTGAAAATCTTCCACCTCTAGAACCACCCCCCCCAAAATAACTCACTTTGGAGAGTCTAGTGGCATAAAGGTTTGATACTGTATATTCATTCCAGTTACCTTTATTTCCCTAAGGATATCTAATTGTACACTGGATTTTCCAAGGCACTTAAATTTCCCTTCTGTTGCCTGGCAAAGAGCTAAGTCTCCTACTTTTGGAAGAAAATTTAGTAATGCTTCTAGTTTTAGGCCTCTTCACTCCCTAGGAAATTTCTGTAATGCATTGAAAACCTCTAGAAGTAGAATGACATGCATCACAGGGAAGGACAATTACTTGGATGAGGTCCTATTTTATCTGATTGTCACCACGGTGCCCAATTTTCCTTTGTTTCCTGACAGTAGGGAAGTCAAGAATTGCAGAGCTATGAAAAGGAGGGAGGCTTAAGGAACAAAGCAAAGTAGCTTTTCTTGAACTGTGTAGGTGTGTAAAAGCAGAGCTATAACAAAAGCAAGACTTGGTGAAATTGCACCTTCACTGAATTAGATGCATCTCTGAAGGGGCAAAAATCAGACTGGAGAAGAATGTTTTTTTGCCCAGCAGGGCTAGCTGAAGCAGTGAAAGGTGCCATTGTACAGTCACAGCATCCAAGATGGGCCATGCTACAGAAAACTTTGCTGTGTTTTTGACATATAATCAATGCAATCATTTCAATCTGAAATCTGCTGGGGTGGTTGTTACATATAAAAAGAAAAGATATATAATACTTTTTTTTTTTTTTAACTCTGATCGTAAGGGTATTTGTGCAGTTCTTTATGTGCGAAGCACACTAGCAGCAGGGAGTCAACTTCACAGCTGCTTTTCCTCAGACTTTCTAGAAATTCTCTCCTCCAGACACAATTAAAGTTTCAGTCAAATGAGATGCCACTTGCTCTGTAGGAAAGGGCTGACAGATGTTGAGGAATAATAAGGAGGGGACACAGCATCTAGGAAACAATCAGCTGACCAGACTTCCCACTCATTGTTATTTGCAAAAAAAGCTTGCAGAAGTTGGTGGAAATCAGAATTGCATGGTAAGGCTAACAAAATGTTTAGGTTTCTCTCCTCTCCCATCCAGTAAACTTGGTAACAAGCAATGGCAGGGCTGTCTTCAGGATGATCCACATCTTGGCTGAAAGATGCCATTACTGCTCTATAAGCTGCCTCTAAGTATTACCATCGAAGACAACTGCAGTTGCATGAAGCCTGCCATGTCTCAAAGCATTATGCCAATGAACAAAAATTTATCTTTTAGTTCTTGTTCAGTACACAAGCTTATTTTAAATCCTTAGATAAAAAGCAGTGACTTCACAAGCATGTGACATCTGAGACACCACAATCTTTTAATTCATACAATTCTCCCTGCATCTTCCAGACAACATGCTTCCTACTGCTTAGAGCCTTCTCCATCATGTCATGTTCTAATTAGTCACCTAACAACCTCTTCAAATCAAGAGCTCAGTACCTCAGAAAAATCACACAATCTACAAACTTAATTGGTGGGTAGTTTTTTCTGTTGTTGGGTGTTTTTTTTGTTTGTTTGCTCTCTGAAAGCCTGAAGGCTAGAATTCTTATTTAATGGAGCAGAATCCATATTCCACAGACATTTAATATACCCAGCATGGTTTCTCAGATTACACAAAAAAATACAGACACTTTTTTTTACTGGAAGCAGCAGAACATTCTCATTTAGAGAAACCTTGAAGCAACACAAAGGGAAAAGAGTAAGCTTCAGGCTGAGTGTTCCTCAGTTTGGAAAGTTAAACAGTCTTGGGACATTTGCAGTTCACATCAGGAGAAAGTACAAGACTGTATCATTTCCTGTTACCATCCTTCAGCAATGTGATGTGACAGTCTGTGATCTAAAACTCCCACAAGACTTTCTATGCTTTTTTCTACCAGAAATCTATCAGGCAGAACTTGGCAGAACTAAATTGTAGATGTAGATCCAGTTATGTAAGTAACCCTCTCCCTTCTCCACCACACAAACCCATTTTGCTTTTCAAAGTTGCTGGTAATTATCCAGTTGCAGGTGGAAATTTGTTTTCTCCTAGAACAGGGAAGGCATGCATTAAAAATGCGTATCTGGCTTTCAGTATGTACCTATTTAATTGGGAAATAGAACATAGAACAAGTATCACAATGCCTATGGAAGAGGACACTGTCTATGTATATGTTTACACCTATTTTGAGTTCATGGTACACTGCATGTAATCCATCATATACATACCTTTCACAGCAAACGACATCTCATCTTGCAAGTAGCTACTTAAGCAACTGCTCAAGTTCACAAACTGATAAGATTTCAGGGCAGTACAGACAATTTTCATGAGTTATTAATTATTGCTGCATGATAATGTTGCATGATAATTTGCCATCAGCACAAATTAGGAAAAGAATTAAGTGCATATCAGTTCTGTCAGCATGCAAAAAGCCATGACTGAGATTATTCGCACAAAGCTTGGCAGCTGTCTTTATGCAGGGCACTGTGGTTGTTGGCTTTCACTTCAGCAGAAGACACTGCTAAGATAACAGCACAACCATAAATACAACATTCTATTTTGGCAGTGCTGTCAACCAGGATTCCACAAAGTTTCCGCAGGTTAGTCATAGTAAAGATGCAATCTATCAATTACAAGACACTATGCAAGTAAGATAAAATCTTGTTAATAGCAAACTACAGAGTACATCAAAGGAGATTTAGTATATTTCAGAGAGATATATATACACATTTATTTATTTTACCTTGATTCCTAACAGGGCTGACATAATTGACGCCATTCACATTTCTCCAGTCCCAGGATTCTGGTAAGTTTGAAACTTTTTTGAGTAACTCAGGTGTTAGAGGAGCAGGCTTTGGCCTAAAGAGAAGAAAACACTTAAGTAACATATAACACTAAGTAAGGAAACAACACGTAACACTCAAATGTCACCTTCCATCCTTTTTCTCATAGTTTTACACTAAACAGTTTAAAACAGCCTCCATCTACGCTGAGTAAGTGTCAATCTCCAAAGATTACTTTCAACAAGATGAAAGACCTAATCAGATCCCTCCCAAAGGGAACTGTATTACAAAGTATCTACAAGCAGATTAGTTAAAGTATTTGCCCTAACCAGAGGTGCAAACTCTCAGCAACTGTAGAAATACTCCCATCCAAATCAATTTTTACATGTTATGACATTCTTCAAAAAAAAAAAAAAAACATACAATTGCCAAGGCTTGGAAAGGATCAGTAGCACTCCACTCACAGCACATCAGAATAGAAAATGGAAGAATTAAAAGGTGAAGCAGCCGCTAAGAAAAGAAACTTTCTGAAAAATTCCAGTTTTCACATTAATGGTGTAATGGTGGACTATATATTCATTCTTATTGCCAATCTGTCATGTGACCTGGAAGACTCTGAATATACTCACTGGGTGATTTCACTGAAACTGAGAAATCACTTCACTCAAATTATGGAAGACCCTCGCTGCAGGCAAGACAGGTTGCCATAGTAACCAAGGACTTCCCCTAGAAAATCTTCATGTTTAATAAGGTAATGTACTTCCCAGCTTTTTAATTGCAATGATGAACTAGTAGAACCAGGAAGATAGCCACGCAGAGGCTGACAGCAATGGCAAGCAAGCAGTTGATGGTTGCAATGTCACACACATCTATTCAAGATTATTCCTTCTTCTGTGCATGTAGGAGTTCACCAGAAAGTTACTGGGCAAGGTAAGATTAAAGGGGAGGTGATTCCATTTGTCTCAGCTGCTTGAGAAAGCACATGTTATGAATTATTATTCAAATGAACAAGAAAGCTGGCACCCCATGAAAGCGAGCTAGAGGGCTTGAAACACTAAACATCTAAATTTTTATCCAAAACCCAAATAGGAAAAGTGAGCATAAAGATGAACATATTCTTTGCAGCAGTGGGTATAGCTGTTGATGGCAAACCAAAAGGCTGTAGTACCGTGAAGTCCTGGAATAGAGACCCCCAGCTCTTCTTGTTAGTTCTTCCAGAGAAAAATTCTCATACTCCTCATATCTTGTTGCTCTCCAGGACTTCTGGTAAGTATTGATAGCATTGACAAAGTCAAAGTTGTGCACAAAGCGTCTGCTAGAAAGCCTGCAATCACAAAACAAAACAGTACAATGAAAAAAAGGACTGGGATTGAAATATTTGATTTGGTAAATGCTTTTATGTGGAGAAGGCTGTAGTTCTGGAAGAGCTTCCTACCAGGCAGAAATGAGGAGTTACACAATTATATGATCAAGACAAGGCTTCTGAAATTTGAGACAGCCTGTAACTCACTAGATACAATCACCTCAATCAGCTCAGTTCTAAAACTGAGCTTAAACAGAAAATGCAGGAAGACACAGGAGCATGTGTGATGTAACTGGCACAACCTCCTGTCTTTGTACACTCAAGGTTTATTTGAACATTATCACTGGCATTAACTTTATCTCCAGTCACAAAATTGAACCATGCTGAATGAACCTGCTGAAACCTGAAGCACAACTGCCAAGTGTTTCACCTAGCGAAATATTTGTTGCTTACCCTCCTCCAAGTTTCTGGAGAGGTAGTTGGTTTACGTGAACATCTGAGGCAGATGAAGAAACCTTCTGTCCAGTGAAGCAAGCCCAATTGTGGCCAAGTACATCATGCACCCATCCTGGCAGAGTCTCATTACAGTAGCTGGTTACGTTCTGGCCTTCTTTTTTATACTGTGAAGAGATTACACTTGTACTGAATACACACATTTGTTAGCATAGCAATAGTCCCTACTCACCCAGGTGCTTCTTCTGTTTCAGTCAAAGTGGCCAAACATTCTAGATCAACCCACTTTATGTTTAATTTCAGAAGAAAGCATCAAATAAACACTAAGCAAATTAATGAAAGCAATCCTCATCAACTTGCTAAAGGACTGCAGGGCTGTGACTTATACTTACAGCAACAAACCATGTATTAGTACTGGTATTAACAAATGATGTAATTCTTTGGGTTGAACAGTTACTTCCTAGCTAAAATGTAAAAGGCATCTTAATATTTAGCCTTCTTTTCAAGGTCTATGTGGATTACTGCACCGTATATGCAACCATTGAAAAGTAATCCCAGACTGCTGCAAACATTAAAAGAAGCCAAGACTTGTGGCAGCATGAAAATCAAATACAGGGAGGATGGCATGTTTTTTCCCAGGGAAAACTATATTAGAGCGTTTCTCTTTCCACAAGTCAGAGCAGTAGGTGGGATGTCTTGCAACTGCTTGAAGTCTGAGCTGTGGTGAAAGAGCACAAAGAATCAGTTTCACCTCAGCTATCAAAATGAGATTTTAAAAAAAAAAAAAAAAAAAAAAAAAGAAAAAAAGATGATTCATTGAAGGCAGCTCATTAGAAATTTGGGAGTGGGTGAGGAAAGTGGTACTAAAAGCTCAAGTACCAATTCCTAACAGATTCAGTGAAACTTTCTGCATAACATGGTTTACAACAAACATTGTAAGCTTGCATGGAAAATTCCTGTTAGCAATTCTGTGACAGTAGTATGTCTGGGGGGGGAGAAAAGTTTTTATACTCATCTTCTAAGGTGCAAGTTTTGCATTAGGTTACACAGGAGACTGAAAATTTGTACTACAAAAGCTTTAGCTTGACTCTTCCAACCACGGATTACTTCAACAGAATACAAATTCCCTAATCCAGGAATACGTCATTAAATCCCATCCAATAGTTGCAGATGTACAACTGCACATGGATTTGGTATGTGCAGTGTATAGTGCTCACTGAAAAAAGCAGTGACTTGCAGCAATGCTTCTAAACAGATTTAAACTAAACTAAGCACAACCACCCTGTATGAGTACTGGTCTTGCTGGTAAAAACAGCATGTTTTAATTCTGCAAGTTGTTAATTTCCCTAACAGGTAAGAATGAAAGGATAGAGACCTTACTGGACACAGCACTGCAGCACACCCAGGCTGCTATCTCATCCCCTTTTACAGCTACTGCTGTCAATGTTCAGCCCATAAGCCTACTCAAATTCTAGCAGGAGGATTGCCACCCACATTAAGCACGATGAAGAAATGAGAATTGGCCCCCCATTTCTTATAAAATTTACAAGCACTCCTATGGGCTATAACATCAGGAGTACAGTTCAAATTGGAATAGGACAGCAGACACCTTATTCTACAAATAAATAACAATTGAGACTATCAGAACAAACTGCTATGTTGCTACCTGATATAAAATGCAAGCAGATATAAACCACATCTGCATTTCCTTGGCTCCAAAGAACATTCTGCAGTTTAGAGATATATATTCACATTTACACTCTGGGAAAAGAGCAGAAACACCTTGCTAGTAAGCTAGTCCAGCTAATGACATCAGAAATAAACTTTCAATTGATCTGCAGAATTAAATAGCACTAGCAACTCTACCATTTAGATTTCAGCAACAGAGTAAAAACATTCAGACTTTTTTTTTTTTGCAACATCTTGAAGTTTAAATCGTAATTACTGCTACTTGTCCAGGTTGGTTATTTCAGCAATTGTTGGGAAATGGGAGAAAAACCTGCGAGAGGGAAACATCACCAAGTGAGCCTGGAAGAGCTTAGTATATATAGTCTGAAAAAGCTTACCTTGTATAGTGAAATACTTTATAAGCATTTTTTTCCCCAGCTGAAATAACGCTAACACTTTAATATGAAAAAAACAAACCTTTCACTTTTGTTGTTGTTTTAGGGCTTTTTTTTCCCTGCTAGAATACAACTCAAAAGTTTGAAGTAATATCACTTTGTCTGAGGAACAAACCATACAATTTTTAGGAGACTGTCTTTCTCCAATGTACTAGCCTTAACAATAAGCAAATACTACAAATAACCTGTAAAGTCAGTGAGATCTTAGAGTAACTTGGAAGGGCTCAGTAAGTCTGGAACTGGAACAAGACTACTAAAAAGAAACCTAAATGAAACATACATTATCAATGAACAAGCTGCATCTATATCCACTTAGTATAGTAGCACAGCTAAAGACACACTTTAGACAAAATATCATCATTCTTTTTAGTAATTAGAAGTTCATTTTGGCTTAATGTTGAAGAATTACACTGAAAGTTCAGCTAGCATCAACTGAGCCCCTACGCTTGAAACACATATATTGGCTGAAATACAGCTGTTCATTTGTATGAAACATAGCTGTTCAGCTCTGCTGAATGGCTGAATGAGGAAAGTGCTAAAACATCACAGATCAATCAGGATACTTTATCAGTTCTGTCATGGTAATGGGGTTTTAGTCAAGTAACTTAACTGCAGTGAAACAGAAGTTCATGAGCAGATCTTAAACGATGAATGCTTTCCTAACAAGCACAAACTCTCAGCCATGACAGAAGACATGCAAGGCTTTCTGGTATTGCTACTCTTTCAGAAGAGCTGAAGTCTGAGGATCAAATGAGACCAACTTCAGAGCATTTTTAAATGTAATAATTGTAACTACACCAGTATTTGAAAGAGAAAAATTGCCTAGTTCACTGAGATGCTAGGATAAACAATTTAGCTCTTCCAAAATGACTCATCAGCATGAAATCTTTCTTTTGGAAATCACCATCACAATTGCTCCATGAAAAAGCAAAGAACATCAATCCAAAATCATTTGGTAAATCCAGAACAGTGTGTAAATTGTGAAATTATTTCAGGGAGAAATAAGAAATTTTATGAAGCAGTAAAGCAATAGGCAATTACAGAACTAATGTTTTAATACAGAGTATTGTCTTGCTATAAAGCAGGAGTGTCAGTAAGCACAATACTTCTTCCTTTCCATGAACTCCAAAGGCACTTTTCCTACTATCATCCTAAACAGCAGTAAAAGCTAAGCAATCCTATAAGAGGTAGCCTTCCACAATTTCCTCTTGTTCCATTTTCAGGCAGTCCTTTCCCATTAGCATTCTACTTCAGCCCATTTTACTAGATTATGACCAACTCTAAGCAAATGAATTCCACTACGATTAAATAACTTTCAGGTGCAAATGGTATGAATATTTTAAACAATAAGCAGTCATTCCTCAAACAAACTCTCAAGTGTGCATTGTACTGAGTATATTATTTTCCCCTAGGAGCTTTACAGTAGATGAATGCAAACTGCAGTTGATAGAAACACATTTTCAATTTTTATCAGGGCTAAATAATTTTATTTTTATTTCAAACTATTGGAATAATTAATGGTTTAAAGTAGACATATGTCACAAAAGTTGAAGTTCTTCCCTACAAACAGCCTGACCACGTTCCCACAGACAATTGTGAAATAGTAGTTTCGTGATGGACAGTATTACAAATTCTTGCCCAACAAAGTCAATGAGTTGTTTGCCAAAAAAAAAGAAAAAGACAAGAGGAAAAAATTATTTGCTAAGCACTGTGATATTTCCTCATGCTTCTCAGTAATCTGTGGTTTCTCTTACAGCAATAGCATGAACATTATACAGAAGGTAACCAACTTGGATTCTTATTCTAATTTTTAAGGAAATAAGCCTTTAATTTAAGCATGTCTTGCTGATGGAATCCTTACTACTACACAATGGTCCAAACTAGCTCACTATGTCCGAATACCAAAAGCAACTGCAAAACAATTAATGAGTCCATTTATTTACAAATGGATTTCATGGTCATGAAATACAACCTATTGTGCCTTGCTACTGCTCAGGCACATTTGACTCACTCTGTTTTTGAGCAGCATGTTGAATCAGATGACCTCCTCAAGTTCCCTATAAGCAAGTTTTTTTTTCAATGACATTCTTATCATACAATATCCTGAGCTGGAAGGGACCCACAAAGGTTACTGAGGCCAACTCCTGGCTCCCATGTGGTGTCCTGAGAGACGGATCATATCAAGGAGTGCTGTTCAAACATTTATTGAACAATGAGAGACTTGGGACCATGATCACTCTCCTGGTAAGCCTGTTCCAAGACTCAACCTCCACCTCAGTAAAGAACTTTTTCTAATATCCAGCCTGAACATTGCCTGACACAGCTTCATGCCATTCCCTACAGCATTCTATCACTGGCCACCAGAGATAAAAGATCAGAACTGCTTGACTTCCTCTCATAAGGAACTCACAGACAGCAATGAGGTCACCTAACAGTTTGTTCTAAGCTCAACAAACCAGTTAGCCACTCCTAAGTCATGATTTCTAGCATTTTCAGGACCTTTGGGTCCTGCTCTCCTTTGGGCACATTCCAGTATTTTTGGTATAATGCTTAACAATACCCTCACGTATCAAAGCACTTACGTTTCCATAAGCAGAGAGAAAAATACCAGATCAGTACTTAGCTGTCACTTGATGTGGTTCTCATCTTCTAGAAAGATATTTCACAATTGAAAGCCTTCACAGACTTAAGGTTGCCTTCAAGTTGGTGCCAGACAGCTCTTTATTCTGGTGAAGGTTGTTGTTTCTGTGATTAAGTTCCTCACAATTATTTTGATAATACCTCTGCATTTCAATGTAAAAGTATCAGCCTAATGATTCCCAGCCTGTTAGCTCAAATGTCCTTCTCCTATGATGTCCCTGGTGTACTTATCTACCATCTGCTGAATTCCACTTGCTAGAGATGACACAAAGCCTTAGTTTGGATACAATACTACAACATATAGCAGTCCACTATCCTCACAGAAGCAGTAATTCCTAATTCTTGAGGTGGGCACTCGCAGCTAGCGAATCTTGCAGCAACATCCCCACCTGAGATATTTCAAGGCCATTTTGCCCTCTTCTACTCTTCACAGTCAGCAGTTTTTACTGCCTCACCTACCAAACCTGTCAGGCGTATGCATTGTGGTAATTTAGTGTCCCTGTTTTGGGATTATGAGAGCCTCTCAGTAAGCTATTTCTCTCAAACTTTGCTCTTGCTCATGTATAAAATCCTGATTTACGCACCATAAAAAGTTCCTTAAAAAACACAAACAATATCAGTTAATCTTTTAGATCCTACACTGTCCTTTCCTTTTAACTTAAGTGGACTCCTGCAGCCATAGAGGATGTCACAGCTCAGTCAGAGCCTCATGTATCACTTCAGATAGGACTAGAGTCCTCCTGGAAGATAAGATTGCCCACTTTTCTTAATATGTAACACCGGCTTCAAAATAGCTGCTCCCAGGAAGCTGATTTGAAACAAAAGTCATTTCATCATCATCCTTACTGGCAGCCCATGTTCAGAGATCCTAGGATGCTAGGACACGGCCTGAGTGTTTATTATTGGACTCATCTAAAACCAAATAGACCACATCTTATGAAGTGAAGAAGAAATGTGTTCACCCCTCCTGCTGAGGACTGCACTCAGTGTCTGAGCAGTCCTGCTGCACAGAACCTCCAACTCCCAAATAGACAAGTCATTCCACAGACTGTTTCAAGCCACCCTTCAGATTCATAATGCCCCTCATCAGCTAAGCAGCAGAGTGCCCCTCGGCAACTGGGTCTTCTGCCTGCCCTTACTGACAGTACTGTTTGCAACTTGATCTGAAGTCATTAAGCAAAAAAGAAAACAATCCAAGGAGTAGGAAGGTTCCTTATAGATTTAAGACTTGCTCTGGTATTAAAGCTCTTAGAAATCCTTCAGCTGGGTGAACAGATGACCTTTCTAAAGTGAACAGGGCATATCTCATGCATCTGAGAAGATCTTTAAGGAAAGATAAAAGCAATTATGTCTGATATTTCACTTGAGTGCAAGATGTCAGAAAGAAAACTGAAACAACTCTTTTTTCTAAGCCACTGGGAGAGACAGTTTCATGAAGGTTTTTAAACAACTGCTGTAATCATACCCAGAAGCAAAAGAAGCAACACTGTTAAGAGATTTTTCAAATACTACTACTTCTGCTCTCCTCTCCCTACCCAGCAAATAACAATCATTTTTTCTTTTGTTTTTAATGCAAGAATACAGCCATTTGCCTGATTACCCAGGCAAAAGTTAGAGGTGAAGAAAACCAAGCGCTCCCATTGCTCTACTGTGGCACTCAGCAAGTGAGGAGAAGCTCGTGTACAGGCCATTACAGCAACACTCAGTGATGCAGAACTCAAGTTAACTCACCTTAAAAAATGCAAACCACTTGTAATTGTTTAGCACAATTTCAAAGCCTTGATTGTAAATCAAAGTGAAGAAACCAAAATTGCCCAGGCTATCCTGGGCCACATCTAATTTCTGAAGATTCACAAGCACTGTTTTTTCCACAGGTCCTGCAAAAACAATTGTAAAGACAACATTTAAGTTTAAAAATGAGTAGAAAGCATATCATTTATTTTACTACAAAAAATGCTAAACAACACTCACTGAATAAAGCAAAAAAAGATATTAAATAAATACAGCATAGGGACCTCACTTACCTAACAGTGCGTCTACACATTCATTTTTCCAACATCAGACAATATTAGCACATTTAATTAGCCACAACAGCAGTACCAAAAACCTGCTGCAGGAAAACATCAACTTATTTAAATGCAACTCGTTACACAACTCAGACACTGTGTTTAGTAACAAATCTTCCCCTTGAACACCTAATTTCAGATGATGGCCACCACACCACCTCACAGTAATTACAGGATCATGAAGGTTGGAAAAGACCACTAAGATCACCTAGTGCAACCTCAACCCATCCCCACTAACACGTCCCTTAATGCCACATCTCCACATTTCTTGAATGCCTCCAGGGATGGTGACTCCACCACCACCCTGGGTAGCCTCACTACTCTTTCTGAGAATAATTTTGTCCTAATATCTAACCTGAATCTCCCTGGCAAAACTTAAGGTCTTTATCTCTCATCCTATCAATGTTACCTAGGAGAAGAGACCTACCCTCACCTTGCCACAGTCTCCTTTCAGGGAGTTGTAGTGACTAAAATCTCCCCTGACTAATAAGATCTCCTCTTCTCCACACTAAACAATCCCAGTTCCCTCAGCCATTCCTTATAAGATTTGTGCCCCAGACCCCTCAGTTTCATTGCTCTTCTCTGGACACACTCCAGGGCCTCAATGCCTTTCTTCTAGTGAGGGGCCCAAAAACTGAACACAGCAGTCGAGGTGTAGCCTCACTAGTGCCAAGTACAGTGGGTTGATTGTGTCCCTGCTCTTGCTGGCTGCCCTATTTCTGACAGAAGCCAGGATGCCAACAGCCTCCTTGATCACTCTGGTGGTTCACATTCAACCAGCTGTCCATGAACACCCCCAATGCTCTGAATCCCACCAGTACCAACTTCACCTCCCATGCTCCTACTTGTCATCTGCCTGGTCTTATCAATCAATCACAGACTGCTTAGATGCTATGTATTAACTACTCCTCAAATAACAGTCAAACAATAATCAAGTAATAACTTGTAATAGCGAGCTATTATCTCCCCCTCCAGAGAAATGCTGTTTTTTGCCTCCTGAGGTTACCAGGCGAGCTCTCAGCCAGGTATAACCCCAGAGAGCAACACTGCATTTCACAGCTGCATGAGGCTGAGCTCAGTAGGGCAACTGAAACCGTGAAGAAGGAAGAAGTGAGCCGGCATGAAGCACTGGTTCTAGTAAAAGACCTAGCAGAACCCAAATCGAAAATACTAAAAAGAAAGCAACTGAAGGGCAGTAACAGGGCTGCCCACTACGGTCACCCAGAGAACCATGTCTCACACAGAGAGCCAACAGGCCGGCTGTTAAACAAACACAGCACACTAGCCACATGTTTCCTGCCCACCGGTTTCAGTTTCCCAGCACCGAGCAGCAGAACCCTATCCCCCCCACCCCCCTCCGCCCGCCCTCACCCCCCGCCTTCTCCCTGCAGCTCACGGGGTCCCTCGCACCAGCCCGAGGCCGGACTACCCGGGGAAAGGGAGCAGGACGGGATCGGCTCTCACCCGCCTGCGAACAGTTGCCGTGGCGGCCGCCAGCCCGCCAGACGCGGAGCTCCCATGCGCCCAGCAGGTCGGCGTAGGAGCAATTGGCCGGCGTGTCGGCCCGAAGCCCCGCGGGCAGCATCGCCAGCACCGCCACCACGGTCCGCAGCACGCAACCCGCCATGACGCCAAGCCGACCCCTGCCGCTGCCGCCGCTGAAATAAGCCCTGCGGCCCCGCCGCTTCCACGCCCCCGGGCCTAGGCCTGGGCCCGCCCCGGAGTGGTGGCGCTGCACCGGGAGGGGCCGGGTCTGTGCGCCTGCCGCCCGTGGGGGTCTGGGCCGCTCTGGGCTGTGGGTGCGGCCTGCCCTGCAAAGCGTTTTCTCCTCATCTGAAAGCATCTCCCGCCCTAAAAGGCGGCCCCCTCTCTAAAGGGAGTTCTCCTTCACAAAAAGCGTCCTTCCTAAAGGACAGCCTACCCTGCAAAGTGCACCTCCCTCACCAAAGGACATCACCCCACAAGATATTATACAATCATATTTAGGTTGGAAAAGACCACTGAGATCATCATATTCAACTACCAGCCCACCCCCCACCGTGCCCACTAACCCATGTCTCTCAGTGCCGCATCTCCACAGTTCTTGAACACTTCCACATTCTGCTATCCAACCCGAACCTCCTCGGAGCACCTGAAGTCCCTATCATTCTCTTCAGAAAGGAATCCCCCTACCCAAAAAGGGCAACCAATTTCAGGGTGGAAATTAGGGAAAAAATATTCTCAGAAAGAGTGGTGAGGCACTGGCACAGGCTGCCCAGGGAGGTGCTGCGGTCACCATCCCTGGAGGCATTCAAGAAATGTGGAGATGTGGCACTGAGGGATGTGGTCAGTAGGCATGGTGAGGATGGGTTGAGGTTGCACTAGGTGATTTTAGTGGTCTTTTCCAACCTTCATGGTTGGAATTGGTTGGAATTCTATGAATTCCCCAAAGTGCCTCCTGTTCCCCAACATCCATCTAGCTCCCCAGGCAGTTTCCTTCCTCCAAAGGCATCCTCCTCTCTAAAGGGCAGTGTTGTTTCCCAAGCCCCTGCCTCAAAACCCAAGCCAAGGCCTCTGCATTCAAAGAATTACCCTGCAAAGAGGATCTGGTTCCTGGTTTACTTAACCAAGTGCCATTTAGCTGTGGAGGACGAGGTTTGTCCAGCACATATTTTAGCTGCACAAAGTGACTCAGGGTTTCTACAACAGCTGCACCCCACTTTCAGGAAACCACATGGTGCCAGTGTTGCACGGGGTGTGGGACCTCAAAAACCTGTGACAGTAAACCTCAGCCCATAGCCTGCAAAAGTCTAGGAAATTCCCCCAGAAAGTGGAAGCCTTAATGAGGTACAGGTTCAGCAACTGGACTGTTTGCACAGGATGGGTGTTGTTGAGATGTTTCCCGGAGCTGTGAGTGTAGCTGAGTACAGCACAGTGCATGACTAAGTGTGCATGGGGAAGAGGTACTTGTTTCACTGTCTCTCCAGATTCAAAAAGTGCATGCTTTTACATCTTGGAAGTTATGTGTATAATAAAAAAGCCTATAATACTCACTGATGAGTAAATATACCTTTGTTGGAAACAGTTATATATAAAGGCCCCTTTCAGGGGAAAAATAAATACCTAAATTTGCTTTGAAAGGTATGTACTAGCTTAACTAGGATATAAATTTAAAACAAATTTATTAAACTAGTGTAGCTGGTGTAAATCTCCATATAGATCCTCTATATTATCACTGATTTTGACAGTTTAGTCTTAACTAAATTCCAAGCTATAGTATGTTTAAACTAGAAGTGTCCTTTTTTGTTCTTTTTTCTTTTTTTCCTTTTAATAATGGTTTAAATCAGAAGATTAGAAGTTCCAGCCTGTCAGCCTCACCTCTTGAAAGTGCTAAGAAAGATCATGGAGCAGATCCTCCTGGAAGCTATGCTAAGGCAGGGAGGTGATATGGGAGAACTAGCATGCCTTCACCAAGAGCAAGTGATGTATAACCAACCTGGTGGCCTTCTATGATGATATAACTGCATCAGCGGACAAGGGAAGAATTACTGATGTCATCTATAAAAGCTTTGAAATGGTACTCCGTAACATTCTTCTTTCCAAATTAGAAAGATATGGATTTGGTGAGTAGACTATTCAGAGGATGAGGAACTGGTTGGGAGTCCATACTCAGTGAGTGGTGATCAACAGTGCATTGACTTACTAGGAAAAGGAGAATTTCTTGTGTTGTAGGCAAGAAAACAAATGTTTCACTTCATTTACGCTTCACTGGCTAATAATGTTGTTACAGATCTTAAAAAAGTAACTCTCTTGAATTTGTTTTTTATATTCCTCTGCACTTGCTGTATGTGCCTTGCCATTCCTGATGAAGGCTAACTAAGAAGAGGTGGCTGTACATTGTCCTTCCTTCACCAAAAAGATTTTTTTTTTTAGCTCTGTATGCTTCAAAAGAAAACAAAGTTTCCAGTAACCTTAGGAAAACTCCTGTGCTACTGTTCTTCACATTTCGTATGCAAGAATAGAAAATATGCATGGTATTCTCACATTATCCCTGCAGTGCTAACTGGATGATCCCGCCCCTTTGCAACTGTACAGTGCTTTGGGCCTCAGTTTTCAGTTTCAATTGGTAGCAACTGCAGGTTTCCACTGTGCAAATGCTGGTTTCACTTTAAGTGCTTTGGAGTCCCAATAGCATGTAGAAGTATATTTTATGTAATGTAGTTGCAAAATTGTCACTGAAACCAGACAGAAATGGCTTAAATTCAGCCTGGCCCATTGGGTTCGCCCTGATTCTGCTCTTCAGCTGTAGTTTATTTTTCCTTTTTGGACGAGATAAAAACTCAATGTGTTTTGTCTCTGCTAGTAATTCAGAGTTAATTATTAACATGGAGAAACCCCTCCCCTGCTCAAAAGAATGGACATACTTCTGTTTTTGACAGTGAATTACAGCCCTGAATTAGTACCATTGCATGTGTCAGACACACAAGACATTTTCTGTGTTTGGTTAACAGGCTTGTGCTTTGTATTACACTCCAGTAAGCCGTTACCTGCTCTCTTGAAAGAGAAATGTTATCAAATCTACTGGAAGGCATCTCTATTCTCGCAGTGTTACAAAACTGAGTTTGAGGGCAAAGTCAAAAAAGGCCAAGCCAACAGAGTCCTGCAAAGTGAAGGGTTTCCTTGGGAAGGAAAAAGTAAAATTAACAACTAAAAATAAATAAACAATTAAAATCCTGCAGGGAAAAAAAATAATTAAAAAAAAAAAACAGAAACAAACAAACAAAAAAACAACAGTGAATATCTCTCTACTAGGCTAGTGAGCTCATCAAAGGATCCAGCACTCACCAAAGCTAGCTCAGGAGAGCTGCACAGACAGCAGAGATTGTACAGGAAAAAAGGGAGATTTTTCTTCAGTGACAACAAATGTTAAGATTAACTCACCACATATTGAATGCGTGTAATCAGAATTTTGGCAGTAGTGCCAACAAAACATTTATTTCTAGCCAGTCCCTGTGCTGGCCACTCTGACCTGTCACTGACTGTACAAGTGGAAGATTTGTGTGATCATATGGTAAAGCAATGTAAGGAAGCAATCTGCCTGACAATAATGCTGGAAGCACAAGCCCCAGGTGTGGTTGTTATACAGTCAGGTCAGTTCCCCAGTTTGGGAGCTAATCATGACCTGAGTGGTAATGAGCCATCCACAACTTTAAAGGAGAGAACATGAAGATTATGTGTGTGGAATGCTTCACAAAAAGCTGCTGTTAGGCAAAACTGAACTGAAAAAGGATCCATGTGCAACAAAAGCCTATCCACTTATTTCAACTGTATCTATCTAATTAAAAAAATGATATCTTCTTGCCAGCCCTGCTGCACCTTTTCTTAGTATATCATCACCTCCATTGCCACTGAAGATGGTAGCACAATATAACAGAAATAGTCGTAAAAAATACAGAAACAAAACATAACATGATAATGGGGACTGCCTGTTCTTCTATCTGTTTTGGAAAGATGCAAGAATAAAAGCATTTCTGTGGTCCTGTGTAGGCTTTGATATTAACTCTTTACTAAGGCAGGTGTTTCTGTTCTGCAGATGGTTCTCTGCAAGAGTGATGTCCTAATTACACACTCATAAAAAGTGAAGATCTTTATGCAAAGACATATTTTTCAGAGCATTAATTCAAACATGATCATTATCTCACTATAAAATGTGACAAATGTGACCTTTTTTTTTTTTTTTTTTTTTACTGCAGTGTACTTGAACCAGCTTAGTACTGTATACTTTTATGCGTGATTGAACTCATCCTGTTTACAGTGAAACTACAAAGTCTTGCTTCTGGAAATTTTTTTTTGATGCAGTGGCTAATGGATAATCATTTGTTGCACCTTTAAACCTGCTTTGTTTTGAGGGAAGACATGTACTAACTGGAAAAACTCAGTTGCTAGCAATTATGGAAATTAGATTTATGAACAGAGTTAACAGAGCTGTGTAGGTGAGGGTTGTAGAGAGGACTCATCAGGTCCTGTGTGCACTAGCAATGTTTGCAGATTACTACCATGTCCACTTTGTTGTGCTAGTTACTTAAATTACATGCTCTATGTAGTTATCTAAATTATGCACACTTTGAAGCTAGCTCTGTCTTCTATCTTGATGGACAGCACTGTGCCTAGGAGGTCTAAATTCATGGCTGAAACTTGTAGCTGGTAGGTAGAGAAATAGGTTTTCTCATAAATTTTCCTTCTTCTTTGAGTTTGTGACTTGTTTTGATATAGGAATTAATACTAAAACTAAAGCAGCGTGAAAGGACTCTATTTAAGTAATTCCTTTTAGAAACATCCACTATACTTCCTCCAACCCATTTTATTTTCTTTATTGGCTCTGGTGGTAAAAAAGGTACTAACGTGCAACCACTATCAATAAATAATACTAATCATATAAATAACAATGTTAGGGTAGGAATGTAACAGTATGTGGGTCTGTGGTTTTGTGTTTGCATGGGTTCTCTTGGTACATCACTCCTTCCTTCACACTGTAGCATGCCATTCCTCACAAGTACAGCAACATATCTGTCTGCAGTGCAGAGGAAAAGGATACAGCTAAATTAAAAACAAGCAAACAAACAAACAAAAACACCTGTAAAAAGGATGGGAGAAGAAGGGGAATAGGAAAATATCTTTCTCTTGGATCGGTTCACTGAGTTGATCCTTAAAGTAACAGCAGAATGATTGTGTTTGTCCACCTGAAAGGCCATCTTGCTGAAACTGAATGACTGGAGCTGAAGGAAGGGAACCGTTCACCAGGATTCCTGCTGAAGCATCTGAAGGATGTCAGTGCATGATTTTTTACCTACAGTACACTGCAAGTGTGGAAATCATAGTGGAATCTGATCCCGTAAGTCAAATATAAATATCACCTCTCCGTTTGTTTGGCTTTCGTCCACTGTTGGCTTCTTTTTTTTCTGCCAACTTTATTCTGAAAGATGATACACAGAATACACAGTAGCCTGTGTGAGTGTGTGCACATGTGCATGTGTGTACATAAATAAATATCTCATGTTCCTGGGAAATCATGTCCTGATTTAAGAGTTTTTGGATTAGCTCTATGTTTAGGAAGTTAGGAAATGTGAGTACAAGCTTACTCGGAATCTATTGCTTTGGTTATTGTGATGATAATTAAAATAACAGTGCTAATTCTGTGTTGAGTAAAACACCATTAATATATCTAATTTATATTCCAATTAGGGCAGAATAGCAGGAAATATTACTATAATTAAAAGCAACCTGAAAATCCCATTATCTTCAAAACTACCAGGATCTCAGTAAGTTTTAATGTAAAGAATCCCATGTTTAAAGTCTTCTTTCTTTCAGATATTTAAATCTTTAGACAATTACAGCATATCAAAACATCAAGGAGGTGTCAATTGGGTGATTGGGTCCAGACTGGGGCTGCCACTCCCAGGAGACACAGCCAAGTAGCTGAGAGCCCTGAAACATCTCCCCAAGGCATGGCAAGCAAGCAGTGGAAGATGTAATATGATACTGAGTGGATGATGGCTAGAGAGCACTCCAGACCTGTGAATCAGTGAAAAAAAGGTGAAGAAGATCATAAAATTAAAGTGACCTTCTCAGAGATGCCCTCACTGAAGAGAAATGACATTTTTCAGAACCATCACTTATCAGACACAAACAGCTTGTCTGCCAGAATGCCAGATGCATGTGAACTCATTAACCTTCAAAGGGTTTTACAAACATAAAATAATTAATTATCTATGCATCTCTGTAGGTAAACAGTATTATTCTCAATGTGTAGAACTGGAGAAAAAGAGAGAAATTTAATTAATCTAGAGTGTCCTGAATTGTTATTCTAGTTGTTATAATGTGTGGGTCAGGTGGGAAAATGGATAGCCATGAAATGTAGAGATCCTGACAGCAATATGGCCGTGTCATCTTGTGTTCAAATAAAGCAATAATAAATCTCAAAGGAAATCCATGATATTTAGGCTTGCCAGTCAGCTTTCAAATCAGTAAATGCTTAAAATGCTCACACATTTCACGTGCCCAATGTTTGTTTGCAGTTCGATGTTTTAAGCTTTAGCTGGTGTAATTGCAGGCTGCCAATGCAATTCAGTCTTACACTGCCTCTTCCTTTATCCTCCAGACCCAGTGGCTGCATCTGTGGCTTTCCAGGAATCAGTGACTGAGAAGCCACAAGTGAACAAGGTAATCAGACAAAAAAACTTAACACATCTTCCACAAAAGGAGTATTCTTTTCCATTGCATCTGTTCAGTAGACTATGCTAACCTGTGGCCTGATGGACAGTTGCTGGTTTTGGTGGGAGTCAGGAGCTGGAGAAGAGGAATGGCAGCATCTTAGCACTGCAGTCACAGCAGTGCATTTGTTGCAGTTCTGAACTGTACTCCACAACAGTATTAATTAATTTGTGATCTAACCCACTTCTCCCAGGCTTCTGGCACATTTTCTTATTCTGAGATGTGAGTCAGCAGTTTGCTAAAAGTACTGGTTTGCACCAAGTTCTTTCTAGTTCAGACCAAAAAAACATTAATTCATTGCTGTCTTGAGTGTAGGTATATGCCCTAACTGTGAAGGGAAAAATTCAGTTGATCAATAAGTAAATAAATAAATCCAATTCTCTATCAAATGTGTTGCTATTTGAGAAAGAATGAAAAACAAAAAGACTTTTGCAATTAAAATTGCTAAGAAGGTATCCTTTCGATTACTGCTACTTGCATCCTGACCAGCCCTGCTGAGTTTTAAAAGAAGGATCCATAAGATTAACACACATTTAAAAGTGTGTGGTGTGGTTTCATAGCCAAGAACCATGTGCATATGCCAAATATTCATTATCGCTTTTCTACCCTGAGTTTTGAAAACAAATACTGGATATAAATAAATATATATTTTTCTTTTTTTCCCTGTTCTTCCTTCCCTTTTTATTCCTAGCTGCCTTGTACATTCTGCAACTGATGCATTTTAAATGTGTCAGCAGCTTGTCAGTTGATAGCACTTTTCCTGAAATGCTGCCAGCCCTAAACGTTCCATTTTTCCATCAAACCTGAAGGGTGACTGGAAAAAAGTATGTCTTCTCCAAAATAACTCTTTAATTGCCTTCCTGTTTATCACCAACTTCAGCCTTTAATGAAAAAGTGGTCTGTTCCGAACTCTTTCACCTTGTTTTATATATGAAATTAAAAAGCTTTTTATCTGAAGCTTTTTCTCAGCTCATTTGAGACATAGATGCAATCAGACTTCAATCCAAATTGCAGGTTTTGCAAATGCACTTTGGTTGTCTCCCTTTGAAGAAGATAAAGAAGTTTGTTACCAACTCTGACATTTAGCCTTGCACTGGGGCTATTGTGAAATAGAGGGCATGCCACTGCCGGTATTAATGCAGGGGGGGAGAGGACAGGAGGGATGAAGAAGCGGTAATCTGAAGCCAAACGGCTGCAGGCAGAGCAGCAGATGGTCACATACTGGCCAGGTCAAGAGTCACTTCAGACATCCAAAGGAGGATCCTGGCCTGGAATCAGCTGCGTTATCCCAAAGAAGGGGGAAACAGGGCAGTTCTAGAGTAAAGGATTATATGCTGCTGTGTTCACATGGCCCATACTGAGCTCTGTAGCCCAAGAGAACATCTCCAGTGCTACAGTTCTTAATATGAAATATTAAGAGTAACTAGTGTTATTTAGGCTCCTGTTTTCAATTGCCTTAGAAGGAACCTCTTTTTTTCTCTTGCCACTGTTTCCAACAGTGGGATCCTAAGGAAAGTATCATAGGCTGGCATATTTTAAATTACCTATTTTCTGAGTGATGTTAAACTAGGAAAATAACAGCACTGGGCTATTCATTTCTTTCATGCAATACTCTGATCTTTCTTTAAAGAGTCCAAAGCTTCTCTTCAGAGAAAATCTTAACAGTTAGCATTGGCTTTAATAGAATGAATCAAGTGTCAAAAGCTGCTGTTCCTGTTTTGTTCTACAAAGCCACTGAGTTTACTGTCTTGAGTCTATCTCATCTTTATAATTTTAGGTATGAATAGATTTGAGAAACTTGTAGCAAGCCATTCAGTTCATATTCATTCATCTAAGAAAAGAAAAAAGGAAAAATCTCCATCATTTTCAAATGTAATTTCTATAATACAGCTAATGAAAGCAATTATATTCAAGATGCTTAAAGAAATTTGCACCTATTTTGAGATGCCCTAAACCATGCCAGTTCTCTGACACTGTGTCACAGATGCCTTTGAAACATCAGCACAGGAATACATAAAATTTTTGTACACCATCCACATGCTTTGACATTTTCCAAATGCAAAATTACAAGAATGAGTTGTCTTGTGATGCTACGAGTTGGAACACTGGTGCTGTGCAGTGTGAGATAACTAAAAGGAAGGAAAGGTGTTCCGCTCTGAGTGAAGTTGTCATAAATACAAAATATAGCAGCAAAGCACAAGAAGCCTGTTTTTTCTGAAGATCAGCAGAGTTCATTGGAGAATTGGGGCACCATGCAGCAATGATGGACAGGGAGGAGGCTCAGTGGCTGCAGACCTGAGCCTCTTTTGCAACTCATGTCAGGTAAGTGACTAGTTCATGCAGGTGAACATTCAGTACATGTTGCAAGATTGGTGCGATAAAACACAATATGTATGTTCACATATCTGCATTACAGCAGTTATGTCTTAATCACCACAAAGCAGATGTACTGCCCACACTGAACTAGACCTCTTCATTTTTTGCATTTGCTTTTTATAGAAACAGAGGCAAAAATTGTGTTTTTTTTTAAAGTAATTTTGTCAGTAGTTGAAGTCATATGTCACAGCACCATGTGGGCTTTTAGCTACCATCTTCTTTTCTTCTTCCTCTTCTGTACATTACATTTTGATTTCTGATTGTTTATTTTTTCACTTCTCTCTCTCTCTTTTTTTTTTTTTTTCACTTGCTGTTCTTTTTTCCCTTCTCATTTCTGCTTTGATTCTCCTCTGCTTGTTCCCTCTTGCAAGCAATTCTTACTTTATTGAAAACAATATCAGACCTATTACAGAGCTGCAGGGCTCTCTTGCATTAACCTTAGGGTTGCCTCAGACCACTTTGGGTAACAAGCTGGGGGCTGGTTTCTCAATATATTTCTTTGCACCCTTTTATTGCCTCTGGTTATTGTCTTGTCTGGTGCCAGAATAAGGGGGGGACACGATACAAAGGGGTTGAAATTGTTTCTTTCTTTTGTTTTTGTACAGAACCTACCCCAGTGGGTGTTCTAAAACTCACAGGTAGTGTTATAATATAAATAATGCATTATTTTTAAAAAGGAAAAAAAAATAATAATTGAGTTTATTGGTTAACATCATGAAGGACTGCAAATGCCAAAGCAGGAAAAAGAGGCTTCTGTAATGCTGAAAAAAACACATTTTCTTGACCATTTATACCTTCAGACCTAATTATGTTTGTAGTGACAGTGCTCCTGTGTTGATCCATAATCAATCATAGAATCATAGAATGGCTTGGGTTGGAAGGAATCATGAGGATCATCAAGTTCCAGCCCCACTGCCACAGGCAGGTTTGCCAGCCACAAGATCAGGTACAAGAACAAGTTGCCCAGGGCCTCATACAACCTGGCCTTAGACATCTCCAGGGAAAGGGCATCCACAACCTCCCTGGGCAACCTGTGTGTTCCAGCACATGACCACTTTCTTAGTAAAATCTTCCCATGACATCCAATCTAAATCTCCCTTTCTTTAGTTTAAAACCTTTGTCCTATAACGGACTGTTTAGGGGTTGTTTAGTCTGGAAAAGAGGAGGATCAAGGGAGACCTCATTGCACTGAAGGGAAGTTGTGATGAGGAGGGGTTTGGCCACTTTTCCCAGGCAACAAACAGGACCCGAGGAAATGGCCACAAGTTGCACCAGAGGAGGTTCAGATTAGACATAAGAAAAAACTTTTTCTCTCAGAGAGTGGTCAGGCACTGGAATGGCTGCCCAGGGAGGTGGTGGAGTTGTCGTCCCTGGCAGTGTTCAAGAGGCATCTGGATGAGGAGCTACGAGATATGATTTAGTAGCTTGTGGCAGCAATGGTAATGGGAGGACGGTAGGACTAGATGATCTTGTAGGTCCTTTCTTACTTTGTGATTCTATGATTCTATAATTATCTACCCATGTAAAAAGTTGTTTTATTTCATGTTTGTAAACTTCCTTTAATGTTGTAAGGCTGCAATGGGGTCTCCCCACAGTTTTCTCTTTCCCAGGCTGAACAAGGCCAGTTCCTTCAGCCTATCTTCATAAGAGAGGTGTTTTAATCCTTGGATCATCTTCGTGGCCCTCCTCTGGACGCTCTCCAAAAGCTCCACATCTTTCCTGTGTTGGGGATCCCATACTTGGACACCGTACTCCAGCTGGGGCCTAACAAGGCAGAATAGAGTGTGAAATCACCTCCCTCATCCTGCAGGTCATCCTTCTTCTTATAGATGATCAATACAAAAAGACTTTGCATGGCATCATGTAGTGGAAACTCTTTGATGTCATAAAGTCATTGAATGGCTTTGGTTGGAAGAGATCTTAAAGATGAGCCAGTTCCAAGCCCCTGCCAATGGGCTGGTTGCCCCTCAACAGATTGGGCTGCCCAGGGCCCCATCCTACACAGCTTTGATAACCTCCACGGATGGGGCACCTGCATCTTCTCTGAGCTGCCTGTGCCAGGGCCTCACTAACCCCTGAGTCAAGCATTTCTTCCTAACTTCTTGCCTGAATTAACCTCTTCTAGTTTATAATCATTCCAGTTTCTCCTATCACTGTTAGTGTAAAAAGTCAGTCCCCTCCTGTTTATAAGCTCCCTTCAAGTTTAAATGTAGAACTTGAACTCTGAGTGCTTGATTTGTCAAGTTGCTCAGTACATATTGTGAGGAATAAAGGAATGCTGCTTTCTAACACCCCATTAGATTTAGTGAGTTTTCTTCCTGGATTTTGAATGACAGTAGAACATCTAAATGTTTCTCAAATGCTTACAGGGACAGTGACTCAACCACCTCCCTGAGCAGCCATTCCAGTGCCTGATCACTCTTTTAGAAGGGAAATTTGTCATAATGTCCAACTTGAATCTCCACCGGTGCAACTTGAGGTCATTCCTTCTAGTTCTATCACTACTTAAGCAGGAGAAGAGGCTGACCCCCACCTCACCACAACCTCCTTTCAGGCATTTGTAGAGAGTGATTAGGTCATCCCTGGGCCTCCTCTTTTACTGAACAGCACTTGGGAATTTCGAACCCTGGCAAAAGAAATCCAAACCCTGGCATGATTCAGGTTGGGAAGGAGTTCAGGCATCTCTACTCCAACCTCCTAGCCAAAGCAGAATCAGCTATGAATGAAGTTCAGTTACACTCTGAACTTTGTGTAGTTGGATCTTGAAAACATGTAAGAACGCCCTATCCCACTCATGGTGAGCTAAAGTTTCCTTGTGTCTGTTTCTGATTTAATCCAACAGATAGGTCAGCACCACATAGCCACAGGGAGACTCTGAGTGCTAGATGAAACCATAAGATGTAGCTGCAAACAAACACATGGAGCAAATAATGCTTGTTTTATTTAGAACTGCAGTTACTTCTTTATCCTATAACCATGGTACAAGCACAGGCTGGATGCAGAAACAGACTGTGAGCTTTAAACTGTCCTGAAGCGGCCTAAGGACATGGAAAAGCAATCAGCCCTCCTTCCACAGAGCACTGCAAGCATGTGCATCCTGTGTGCAGGAGATCTCAATCTGATGCTAGGAATAGTTGTGAGGACACCACAAATCCCTGCCATATTCCTGTCAGCTGGTGCTTTCTGGGCAGTGCTGACTCCTGCTCCCAAGGTTCACCTGAAATATTGTGCATGTCAAGAGAACAGAAACTTGCATGGTTGGTACAAAACCTTTCGCTTCCTGGTACATGGTATCAGCCTGGTGGGATTAGTGCATGTGTGATGCCTTGCTCCATGGGTGGAGGGAGCATTGCAAGATCCATATTCCCATCATTTTCTGTGTGACCATGAGTGCTGTCAGCTTTGTGTGTTGGAGAAAGGAAAGCTCAAACCTCCATGTGACACAGCCACAAGAGAAATAAAGAAACCTTGGCTGGGAGGTTTGGGAAGAGATTATCAACCACAGTGAATGTGCAGTAGTTTTGCAAGCAGAAGTTTTGCAAGCAACGCCTAGCTCTCTTTCAGCTCTGGAGCATTTGTCTTCTGCGAGGTTTCCCTACTGGGGAAGAAACAAAGTCACAGAATCACAGAATCATAGAATTGGATGGGTTGGAAGGGACCTCAAGAGATCATCAAGTCCAGCCCCCCTGCCAAAGCAGCTCCCAACAATAGATTGCACAGGGTGTTCAGATTGGTCTTGAATATCTTCATAGAAGGAGACTCCACAATCTCTCTGGACATCCTGTTCCAGTGCTCCATCACCCCTATTGTAAAAAAGTTCTTCTGCATGTTAGTGTGGAACTTCTTATGTTCAAGTCTTAGCACATTACTTGTCCTATTGCTATGCAACACCGAGAAGAACCTGGATTATTCATTTGTCTCTCACCTCCCATTAGATATTTAGATATTCTTAAGTCTCTGCCCTGCTTTCTCCAAAAGCTTATCTATGTGAATATAAGTACTCACATGCTGCTGTGTACTTCATTTTACAAAAACGTATGGCATCCTGTCCAAAGAGATGTCAAGTAAATGTCAAGTGATCATTTCATTTCTTTGCTAACCTTCAGAAGTCAGAAGAGTTTGCCCTCTGCTTTCCCATTGTGAAGTACCCATTCATTCATTGCTCTTCACACTTATTTCTTTGCTACTCGTTTCTCTGCCTTCTGAGTTCACAACCTCTCCCACCTCTATCCTGTCCTCTTCAGGGCAATTACCTCCCTGCGCATGGAAGAACTCAGTGAAAACAGACTCTGCAGCAATGAGTGTCTGTTTCAGAGTATGTAAGGATCAAATCATCTTTTAAATTGGAGGTTAACTGGGATTCCCAAGAATATAGTATGTGTGAAATAGTAGAATATTTAAGCAATCAGGATTGCTTTACAACCTCTGATTGCTTCTTATTTAGTAGAAAGGATTTGTTAATCATTAGCATTAAAACCTAAAATCCGTGGAAAATGGTTACCCTAGCACTTGCCTTCATTTTCATTTTGATGTTCTGAACACAAGAGAACAAGTAATTTGTTAACCAGCTAGACATATGTTGCTTAAGCAAGAGCCTGTCTAGAAAAGCAAAGAGCTTCCTAAGAACTAGTTTTGCAATATATTTACTGTGTGTTATCAAGGAGGACGATAGATTCAGTTTTCACTTATCTATTTCCAAGCCAATGGCTTTGTACTGAGTTTTGTTTCCAAGGAAGTATGAAAAAGTACAACCAGAAGAAACAGAAATTTATTGTGAATTAACTCCTTTACTATCACCTAAAATTTTGCTGACTGTTAGCTTATGGTGGAGATCTCAAGATCGTGGTGGGGTTGCACATCCTGCTTAACTTGCCTGTATACAGAGATCACTATATTTCTCCAGGATAGAGCTAAGAGTCAAAGTCTGTGTGATTTTGCAAGGCACCAGTCGAGGAAAAACAGGAAATTCCATAAAAGTAAAGCAAGAAAGACCAATAATTTGCTCTTAAAATTAACCTTCAAAGAAATTTGAAGACTGACTATTTGTATCTTGACAGAATCTAGAGGTTGCAGGCAAACTGTTGTGTCTGGGTGCCTTCTCATCTAAAAAAAATGTTTGAGACAACTAATGGGTAGGAGAAAAAAAATGAAAAATATTTAGGTCAAGGTTCTGACAGGTTTCACTGGCTTTGGTGGGTTTGTGTTGTAGCTAAATGAACAGGGCAGAGCATGCACTATACATATTATGGATGGCAAGCTGGGCATAAGCCAACAATGTGCCCTCACAACCCAGAAAGTCAATTGTCTCCTGGGCTGCACCAAAAGCAGTGTGGTCAGCAGGGAGAGGGTGGTGGTCCTGCTCCTCTGCTCTGTGCTGTGAGACCTCACCTGGAGTACTGTGTCCAGATGTGAAAACCTCAGTACAGAAGGGACATGGGGCTGTTGGAGTGCATCCAGAGGAGGGCAACAAAAATGATCCAAGGGATGGAACACCCCTTTTATGAGGACAGGCTGAGAGCGCTGGGGATGTTCAGCCTGGAGAAGAGAAGGCTGCAGGAAGAAGACCTGAGAGAGGCCTTTCAGTATCTAGAGGGGAGCTGCAGGAAAGAAGGGATCAAACTCTGTAGCAAGTCTGTTGTGACAGGACAAGGGGAAATGGTTTCAAACTAGAACAGGGGAGATTTGGAGTGGCTACAAGGAAGAAGTTTTTTACGGCAACGATGATGAGGCACTGGAATAGGCTGCCCAGAGAGGTTGTGGATGCCCCGTCCCTGGAGACATTGAAGGTGAGGATGGATAGGGCTCTGAGCTGTGGATGTCTCTGTTCACTGCAGGGAGGTTGGACTAGATGGCCTTTAAGGGTTCCTTCCAATTCAAATTATTCTATCTATTCCACCAATTCAAATGATTTTATGGCCTTACGTTGCACCAGGGTAAGTGTAGATTGAATATTAGGAAGCACTTTCTCTACAGAAAGAGTTGTTAAGCACTGGAATAGACTCCCCAGGGTGGTGTTTGAGTCACCATCCTTGGATGTGTTTAAAAACCATTTGGATGTGGTGCTGAGGGACATGATTTAGCGGAGGGTTGTTAGAGTTAGGGTCGTATGGTTAGGTTGTGGTTGGACTTGATGATCTTTAAGGTCTTTCCCAACCTGAGTGATTCTATGATTCTATCATTCTATGGTTCTATTTGTTCAGCATATGCAATGCAGCCTTGCTAGGCCACACCTTGTCCATCAGCTCAAACTGAGATTGGAGATGCAGGGGTGAGTAACTCCAGAGAGAAAAGTTTGCTATGAGAGTCTGAGAGAGTGGCTGTCGGTCTGAATTCATGAACACAAATCATGTTGCTCAGACAATCCAACTGCACTTAAATGTGCAGCTTATCAGCCTTAAATCTTCCAGATAGATGTGAACCCAAGCATGTTTCTATGGATTTAATGTTTAACATATCTCTTCTTTTCAAATAAGGAGTGCCTATGAGAGTTGTGTTCTGTCCTGAGGCAGTCAATAACAATGCTAGGCATTTTTCTCTCCATTAAAAACTGCTTTCCAATAACAGAAGTGTTTAACTGATATTGGGTGATACTTGAATCCTGAACTCCTGAGTGTTTTAAATAAATTGCAGAGCAGCCCTTTGAGCAGCATACTGGTGTATATGATCCATGAAGGACCTTCCAGCTTAACTATTCTGTTTTAGTCTAGTCTAGTCTATTCTATGCCGTTCTATGAATGGAGAGTTCCCCATGGTTTTTGGTTCTCAAGGAAGTGATGTTCCCCTGTCTGACCTCAGCTGTCCTGTTGTTTTCCACTTCACAAGAAAGCCTGGCACATGCAACTGAAACAGAGTGCAGTGCTAAGCATTGTTCAAAGGACTCAGGCAAATCAGTGTTCATGGGGTTTAAAACACCATCTTCTGACTGTGGAGAGAGCTGCTGATTAAAGGACTAAGCAACAATTCATGCCATAACACCCACTTGCTTTGTGTTCTCAACTTGTGTGAAGCAGCTCTCATTACCCAGCAGCTAGGCTGGACAAAGTCTGTAGGTTAACATTAAGTTAACATTTGTGAGGAGTGTGGGTGGAAGCACAGGGGCTTGGAATTGCTTATTACCAACAGAGTAAAAGGTCTCACTAGGAAGACTCATTCTGAAAGTCTTTTTCTTTTAGAACACAGAAAAAATAATTCTGAAGCATTATTAATTCTGTGAATTTCTGAATTTATTTCACGCAATTTTGCCAGAAGGTTTTATGCTCAGACTGAATTTTGGCAGGATGTTTGATCAAAAAGGAACATAGAGATGCAGCACACAAGGAAAAGAATCATGGCTATTTATACTAGACCATCTCAACTCTTTCTAGTGCTACATGAAAGCATGTAATTAACCTCTTCATTGGATATTTATTTATTTTTTTTAGAGCTGGAGAAGATCACTAGTTCTGGGTCTTGATGATTCCTGAGATGCTAAAAACATGCACTAGTTGGTGGTCCCACTGTACAGATGGCAAAGGCTACCATCTGTTTAAATTTCTCTCACTGATTTTATTTCCAGAAAGGAAAATGTACATATATTTTTGTAAAGAATGACTTACCAGCCATGACTTCAATGACAAAATGATCTGGTTTTCAGATCAAATGTGCCATAATCAAACAAAGAGAGAGTCATTTGGATTTTGGAAAATAAGTTGGAGATAAAACATCGGGGTATTTCTTTCTCCTTTGAAGCGTTCATGCAGTTCTCATTCAGAAGTGAAAGCTACACAAACCTGGCAGAGATACGCAAACCTGGCAGAGCACAGCTTCCATGGCAACTTCTTATGTTGAGTCTGAGTGCTCCTCCTCTGGTGACAGAGTTGTGCAGGTGACAGGACTCCTTGAACACAACATGTATTTTCTGTTGGGGCTGTGGTTCTCCTCCTACAGCAGCACCCACAGCTCAGCAGAGGAATCCTGAGTGATCTCTGTATCTTAGAGCCCCACAACCCCAAATTGATTATTTCTATGGATTTGCATGTAGCAAAATAAAGGATTTTTCTTGTTTAGAGTGATATTATATCCTTATTCAAACCATGGGTGTCTGTGGAAGTACTATTTTGTAGTGGAATCACTCAATTTGGACAAATGAGGAAGGGGTTAGTAGAAGAAATAAGTATGAGCTGATGGCTAAGTCACAGACATCTCCTATGACTACAGACAACTTGCACATAAACAACCAAGTTTGCCATTAAGTACAGCTGGGCGGTACTTAATCACTTTGATTCATTAGGGGAGCAATGAGAGTATAGATCAAGTGATGGTGGAGAGGTTCATACAGGTGATCCCTAAAAGAGAAAGAAATGAGGGAATATGATCTCTTCATGTTGTTTGAAAGTCAAAAAATTTCTCAAAAAATTAACTTATCCAGAGCATAATCATCCTTCTGCAGTCCAGCTCATATGTCGCAGAGACAAAACCTAGCATTTAGACTGAAAGCCAAAGAGCCAAGCTGCATATACCCATGACACCTCCAGCTGTCAGCTCTACTCAATACTGTTATTACATTTTCCTGAGCTGTTACCTATTTGTTTTTCAAGTAACATTCAGCTGTTTTCTGACTGTAATAGATAATGAAATCTACTCATTTGCCAGTGCTTCGTGTATATACACGAGACTAACTGCACATAAAATATTTCTTGAATCCTGACAACAGCCTTCATACATGCTGATGGTCACTGTGATGTAATAATAGAAACTGGAAAAAGGAGCAAGGAGCAACCTTTAAGCAGGAGGTAAAGAACAGGAGTTGATTCAAGTACCTTTGCAAAGTCAGTGTTTAGTAATGAGTTGGAAAAAGAGGCAGTGTAATTACAACCATAGAGCAAATATAATAAATAGGTTAGTGTTTCTTTTTCAGATAAATCTGCTTGGTTTTTTGTTTTTTGTTTTTTTTTTCCAAAAAGAAAAAAAAAAAGTGATATATGCATCCTACAAACCAGGATTTAAGGTCAATGGATGTAATTACACCAAATATTACTCCTCAAGTCAAGTGACTTTGAAGTAGGAAAAGCAGTTATCTAGCCAGCAGCCAGGATTCAGAAGAGATTTCTGAGTTGAGGCATTCAAACCACAGCCTTGTGACTTCAGGAGGGTGATTAACTCCTGATTCACTGTTCTGAGAACAGCAGGCAGCAACCACTTCCTCTTGAAGAGTGCTGATATTGCAGAACATTGCCGTCAGGCAAAAAAGCATGTATTTTAGATGCTTTCTCAAAGGTTTTGTGAGTATTCTCTACTATATCTTGCATCAGCTCTGCTCATATACTGGTACTAACAAACAGTTTTTTTTTAACTTTATCATCAGACGCATAACTTGAAATACTGTATATCCACCCTAGGAAATTCACTGCCTGCAATTGTAATGAGGAAGAACCATTAACGAAATGGGGAAATAACCACCTTTCTTTGCCAGTGTATTACTTACTACACAGTGAATGCCACATTGTACAAAACTTCGATTCTGTGGGCTTAAATGAGGTTCATAGGTTAGTAAAATATATTCCTACCCTTTGTCAGTGGAGAGGAAACCATCAGACTCAGATCCTAGAGTTTGGAGGTTGTTGTTGACTGTATAGAAGCTCACAGTTGGGCATGTGCCTAACTTGAGTACATAAATTGAGTACTTCTAAATCAGTTATGAGCTGTACACTCATTTTCACTCTGAGCATGCCTCATATGCCTTCTCTATAGGGATCTTTTCTGGGGACAGTCTTTTTTGATTGGAGTGATCCATAACTTTTTACAAGGGTAGATAATGGCAGGACAAGGGGAAATGGTTTTAAGTTGAAGGAGGGAAGATTTAGGCTGGATGTCAGAGGGAAGTTCTTTACTATGAGAGTGGTGAGGTGCTGGAACAGCTGCTCAGAGAGGTTGTGGATGCCCCGTCCCTGGAGGTGTTCAAGGCCAGGTTGGATGGGGCCTTGGGCAGCCTGGTCTGGTATTAAATGGGGAGGTTGGTGGCCCTGCCTGTGGTGAGGGGATTGGAGTTTCATGATCCTTGAGGTTCCTTCCAACCCAGACCATTTTGTGATTCTGTGATTCTGTGAGAACAGATAACAGGGGCAGAGGAAACCAGCAGTGGAAAGTGCTTGTTTCAGCTTGTTTTTGGGAATTCTGTTTTATCAACACAAATGTACTCATTAGGTGCTTAAATATGGGTGAGACGGATGCAGGATTCACTACCCCATGGGGTTAGATCCTTTATCTAGGTATAAAGTTTGCAAATAGCTCCTTCAGGGCAGTTTTTCTTTTTATCAACTCTATAAATGGTGCTAATAAACACAGGATGCTTCCACCCATCAAAGCTATACCAAGAGGATTTCAAGGACTTTCTCTTCTAACTCCTAAGAATAGTACCAGTTATTCAAGATAAAGAAATAACTGCATGGGACAGAAGGCTCTTTAACCACGTGTGTCCAAGGTGGGCAATAGTACCTTCCATTGTGTTGTCAAACTGTGAATAGCGCAGGTCACCCATGATGACTTGATTTTGTGACTTTGATTCTACTGAACCAGGCAGCAGAACATACTGCACACAGTCATACTTGTGCTGAATCAGCCTGAATGCCTTTGATGGCTTTTTTTTTTGTTCCCCCACTCAAAGACTTCTGCTACAGAATTAGCCTATCAAGATATGAAGAAAAAACTATGAATCAATAGAAGAGTTTCCACTCTTTGAAGCCTAAGAGCGTGCTGGCTGTCTGGCAATCGGAGTCTCATTGCTGTTTTCACATGACCTGCAACCGCAGCTCAAAGAAAGGAAGAACAAAGATGTGACATAGATTGAAAGAACAACACCCTGAAAGAATGAGACAAGTCCTAATCGGTGGTTTTATTGTCAGTTTTTAGGTGATCTTATTGTTCACTCACGTTGCTTTTGTCAGCAGTTTCCATCACATGTTTGTCAGTCCCTAATCTTGCTACCAGAAAGGTCAAAGTGCAACTAACATCTTATCTTGTGATGTCAGGCATCTTTATGACTTTGCATTAGACTCTATCTCATTTCTAAAGATTAACTTATCTTTTACACTTCTGAGGGGTCCAATTCACACCCTTCTTGCTGACTTTTAAAAAGTTTTCCCCACTTGGTTCATTTATCATGAGTCTAATGCCTGCAAGCTGGTAGTTGTTACTAGACACACTTGAAGACTTGCACATTTAGGACCAAAAACCAAATAATCACAAAAACCCACCAAACATTAAAATGCATAATTCTGAAGAGTGCTCCTCAGTTACTTAAAGGTAAAAACAGCATATTCATTGCTGTGTATAAGCAAGTGCAAAACATATATGAAAAACTTAGTTGCAAAGTGTACTGGTGTAGTGAGGTATTATTTTCAACACTACAATTCCAGGTGACTGAATTGGCATGAAGAGAGTTCGGAGTGCTTGCCAGATTTCTAGCTCACTCTGCTCACTCTGATCCTATAGATCAGATAGTCTCACCCAGTATTTGCAGTTGAGGATACCAAGTGAGACAAGAATAGGGTGAGGATGGGGATGGCATCAGCAGAACCTCACCCTGCAGAAGTTGTATCTTTCTGTATGTTTTAGAACCACTTAAAGACCAGATCAAATAAATAAATGCTAGAGTTTTGTGGTTCTGTTCCTGTCTCCCTTTCAAGTCTTACTTGCTGTTGCTCCACACTCCCAGATGTAAGATAAGGGAATAATCACTGATTAATTATGCTGCTATGAGGGCTTACAAATTAATTAATTTACAATTAATATGCTTAGCTCACAAGATCTGTTGCCTGAGGTGTGATTTTTTTGCTCTTTCAACTAGAAACCTTTACAGTGAACTGAAAAAGAGCCAGTAGATGGGCACATAGGCCTAGAATTCATCCACAAATACTGAATAAGAATTTGTCATGTTTTGCAAGAAGTACAGATTTGCCTTCCAGGTCTAGAGATTTGCATTAATATATTTTGCTCCAGAGATAAATGTTCTTGTTTGTACAGATGACCTAACAATTAAGACACTGTAGTAAAGAAGAAAAACCAACCACCAGTACACAGACAAGATCATCTCTGTCCCCACAACTTTATGTTTCTCTGCCCTGAAAGATAAGCAGAACATGAAAGTTTCTGTTCCTTTTAAACAGATGCAAATCGTAACTGTTTTGCTTTCAATCATATATTTTACAGTGTCTTACCTCTAATTTTCCTCAATTTGCAGGTTGAAAAAGTTGATTTATCTGAGAGATCTTGCAGTGCCAAAGAAAGCAAGGACCTTGGCTAGAAAATGAAGACCCAATAATCTTTAAAATATTAATCATGTTTCAGGCAGAGTTTGCCACTGCTTTCTAGGGAGACCAACTGACTTGGGAGTTCATTTGGGAACTCTTCCAGGATACTAGGCTGAAAAAGGAAATATTCTGTGACTTTTGGAGTGAGAAACTTGGTAGGAAGCACTTTCTGGCTCTATATAATTTTCCCTTCATCTGGCTTGTATTTATGATCTACTTTTGTCACTCAGAAGGCCAATTGGAGAGAGTTTATAATAGCAATGGACAATAAACAGAATGTCCATGGTTTGAATCCTAATTGGGGAAGGCTAAATGATAGGAATTCAGTTCTGCAAGAAATTCTGATACTTTAATCTTTTTAAAAATTCAGAATGGTTAAAAAAATGTTTCTATAATAGTTTCTGAATTAAGAAATTTTCTGAATTATTGAAATAAGCAATATGAATGACTCGCTACCTTGAATGTATTTTATAAGCATTCAAAAAAATAATTTTTTGGAATACATAAATCATCAAATTACGTGATCAAAATATGAGAACAACAATAAAAAGCATAATGAATCACTTCATCCTTTTGTTGTTCGATAATTTCATCAAGATGAACAATATTGTTTCTACATTTTGATTTCAGATGAAGTGCACTTTTGCATGAAAAGTTATTTTGCAAAATGTCACCCACGAAGACTGTATGGCTAGGAGACAGCCATCCTTCTGCATGGATTCTCCTTAAACCCTGGTGAAGCAAGTGAGAGAGGCCTGGATAGCAGGACAAGTCCTGGAAAAAGAGACAAGTTCAAAACACAAAGTGATAATGACAACCCCGTGGCAACCAAAATGACCACTTGGTGTTCCTTTTTGACTCTGTTTTGTATCATTTGAAGATTAACAGTTAAGCATGTGTTTAAATCTGGAAAATTTATCCTGCTAGTTACTCACATGTAATACGACTACAGCAAGAGTTTGTTCAGGTACAGCCATCCAGATACTTAATACTCTTAATCAAGAGGCATTTTCTAAACGTCAAGATAGAAAGTGCAATAAGAAGTTCAATGGCCAAATTCCTAGCTGGATGAATACGTAATTTTGATAACAAAGAGTAATGAAAAATGCTCACCTGTAGTTATTTGTCTGACCTTACATCTTCCCCAAATATCCCTCTAATGTCTTTAGTCTCTAGTTACTTTGATTATAACCTGCCTACTTCAGGGGGTCACATTTTGCTTCGGGATAAGTGAATTCACAAGCTGAAGTTTTCCCTAGAGGCAGATCTGCTGTTTTGTTTTTTCATGAATTCAGATCAGATTACTCACAGTCACCTTTTATATTAACTACAAACTCCACATGAAGCATTTTCTATCCAACATAGTTAACATGCTGTTACTTTGACTGATGGATTCATTTCACTGCACTCATTTTAAGCTTATGATTTAATTCTTTTATTTAAAACAAGTATTAATCAAAAGTTCCATTGTGTAAGCAGCATGAGTACTCAAGTTTTGTATCAAATCAAGATTGCAAAGATAAGAATTTGTGGAAGATTTTGGGAGGGTGTTTCAAACCTGAAACAGCAATCAAATCTAGATGATAAATTACTTAACTTGAAAAAATGATGAATAGAAAATTACTTCTAATTAATGTTTGAAGTGATTTATATGATTTATTTGTCCCAAGTCCACTTAAAGCTGAATCCTTTGAACATGAGATCACTTATCTATCTAAATTCTCTTCAGAACAAACTAGCCAATGCCTCTTAAATTATTGAGGATGTGATGGGGAATGGATAAATCAAATCAAAAGATGTCCATTTTTCTTTGCCTATGAAGCATTTACTAGAGTCATTAGAATTCAGCCTACTTAGATGGCCTATTACTGGGTATTTAAATTTTAAGTGAAATGAATATCATCTTTACTACAGTCATTCAATCTGTGCAAGTGAAGAATATCCAGCGGTGCTGTACACAGAAAGCTAACTTCAGAGCACCCTTTGCTCCGCAAAAGTGAATCCTTGTAGAGAAATCAATCCTCAAGGATAACTCTTCATGAGTAAAAATGTCCCTGGCAAGGTGTGCAGACTGGGTCTTGCTTGGTGAACAGCCCATAATAAACTGCTGGATATAGCAGTTAACAGAATGAGAAACTGACAAAAGCTAGCACCATGAGGGATGGACAGATTTCAAAGGCAGAGTTGTGTGAGCAGCAGTCAAACCTCACTAACATCTAGAAGGGAACATTGGGGGTTTCTGGAGAATTGCAGTGATTTGTTTCAGCAGAGGTGACCAAGGAAATCAGATACAAAATGCATCAAAAGTGGGACCAGCTGGAAAAAAGAACTGGCAGGGTGTTTTGTTGGTTTGTTTGCTTTGTTTGTTTGTTTGTTTGTTTGTTAGGAAACAAGGGCAGAGAATGGAAGGCATCAAGATGTACTAGGAAAGAACAAGCTTAGAAAAATTGGGAGAAAGGAAATAAAAGGAGCTCATTGTTTAAGCAAATCGTTGCTCAGTACATTTGCCTGACCAAACACTACTCAATTATTGCAGTCTACCTCATTTTCTCATTAAAATCTGTTCCAGTTTTCCACACAAATACAGTTTAGATTTCGGAGTGTGATGTTTACCAACTTCTCTAGATGGTGAACAGGATAAAGGGTCAAGAAACAGAAGGAATGAACATGAAGAAAGAGAAGAGGTGAGGTAGGTAATGTAGAGACTTACAGGCTGCTGTCAAATGATAGCATAAAGTCTGTAGGCTAAATATTGCTTGCTACAACTTGAGTCAACCAGGAATTTAACTTTTGACTCTTCAAAGCCCAGATGTATTTTTGAGAAAAATCTCTTTTGTCAGGAAGGTCTGCAGTTTCTCATACTTGGGCCAATTCTGATCCAACAAATAACTTCTGTAAATCAGTGGGATTTAAGAGATTGACTGCTGTGCAAAATGGATGAGCACATGGAAGACAATAAGAACTGAAAGAAAGCAAAATATTTTAGAGTGAAAGGATTTGAATCTGAGAAGAAATGCCTTATCAGAGAAATTCAACTGTCTTCCTCAATATGCAGCGCTCGTATTCTTCATTCTGGAATATTCAGTTTAAAGTCTGACCTTGGGAGATCTGGAGAAAAGAAAAGAGAAAAACACGAAAGATCAGAGAAACTCCATAAGGAGACAGTGCTTCTATTCTAAGCCATTTGTTTTCTGAGACAGAATCTCACCCTTTGCTTTCTTAAACAAAAAAGGCCTACTGCTGAAATAAATGACATCAATAGGATTATATATCAACTATTTATTATCCGAAGCTTTATTTCACTGAATGTCTTAAATATGCTTGTTTCAAAAGTGCAGAAACAATCTATCATATTAGTAGCTGGAAAGATTATTATGTACAGAAGTGTTTCTGTATGTCATCACTTTTTCCTAACATGTGATGCCTTGCTGATTTGTATATGTAGGGCTTTTATGTTTGTTCCGGCATCATCTTCATGGAGAGAGATGGAACAGATATTGCACTACGTCTTGCATGCAATGAAATAACATTTTTCAGGAGCTGTGCTGTTGGACTTTTTGGAGAAAGAGCAAGACTTGTGGATTTGTTGCTGTCTTGGGAAATTTACTTCTTGCTCCCCTTGACCGAGCTCTGTGTATTGACTCAGTATCCGGTCCAGCTTTTAACAAACAAAGCACATTGCACTTTAGTGCACTGCATTACTAGTGGGTTGCACACAGGCCAGATCTCCTTCACTGTAAGATTCATTTCAGAGACTTGAGATAAACCCTTGTAAAGATGCTCCTAGAACACATCAATGACTATAGCACTGGCCTGGGACACAGGTATTCAAAATGACTCCAATGACTTTTGACAGATATTTTTGTTGGAGCTTAAAGTTAATACAGTGTTGAGCAAAACAAACATCAACAGCAATCACTTCCATTCAATTTAATTTATAAAAGCAAGGTGCTTTTTTATTTGCCAAGTCCTTAGCACGTATGATGCTGATATGTTTCAAAGGAAGGAAGAAATAGAAGGCACCTTCTACCAGTGCTTCCTGATTCAGCACAAACAAACCTTTTAAAATTATTTTCGTCCCTGAAAAAGCAACAGATGATACTTTTAACTACAGTCATTTGAAAGGAATCCACAGAAGTGAAATACATTGCTTCCAGTGCTGGGGAGTGAATATCCTATCAAGAAACTTTGGCCTACACTTTTCCAACACAGATATTTTAACTTAAGCACATCTCTTTAAGCACTGAAAAATGTACATGATCTGATATTCAAAAATTACTTAGAGATCTCACCAACCTAAATGGGAGACCAAACAGACCATTTGTGTATTAGTGATCAGTTCTAGCATCCTTACTCATTACTGACTTTAGTTTTCATATGTCTCAGTGTCCAGTTGTATGGTACAACTTCTTACTCACTTTAGTTGAAAGTGTAGAATACAGTGAATAATTGGACACTTTGGAGTGACTGCCCCCTATGATATAGCTAAAATTAATGAATTCTACCTAAGATGTCCATGGCTGCTAGAAACACTGACATTTTGACAATGTCCACAAAAGTTGACAAGAAAAATATTTCAGCAACAAATGAGGAGAATGCAGTGTGGCAATAAGATCAGCGTATTACCTGCTAAGTTAGATACAACATGTTTCATACATAGAGGTGGCTTTTAGCCACCTTTTAGATTTGTCACACTTCTGCTGCTTTACGAGCAATTGATAATAACACTTAATTAGGCATCCTGAGTTCACTGCTGTGTACGTTAGCTTTAGAAATCAAACTTGCAATAATCATTCACTAAATGCATCTGTTCACTATCAATATTTTACTGTAACATTCTGATTTCTTAATTAGTGGGATTAAACAGTAGAAGAGACAATATATTTATAGTGTTTTCCCTGAGGGCTACTTATCATCCTTTGATGACCACGTCAAACTCCCATTCATTTTTGCAATAGCCTTTTCCTATCCAAGGGTGTAATTTAGCCCAGGGAATTTATCAGCTACAAAATAAACACTGGCTGCACAGAAGAAGCAATAATATCATATTTTAACTCATCCCATAGTAATTATGCTTGATGAAGCTGTTTCTAAGTCTGTCACTAAGGGAAATGTCATTAAAAACTGGGAGGTTCCGGGTGTTTGGAGCTACTGTAGTACTCTAGTGTACACTAGAGTACCTCTAGTGAACACAAAGGCATTTAATCAGATGGTTCTGAATTCACACTGAACCAAGGGCAAAGGGTAGATTGATGCCTTCTTCAGAAGGTTTCTGGGCTGGACTGCTGGTAGAGAAAAGTCTCTTCATGACATTTCTGACTGTTTGATGAAAAATTTCTTTGATCTCACAAAGAATGTAATATTAAAATAAAATAAAACAACAGTCTCGTAGTTTCTGCATTTCTAATACAGAAAACAGTGCAACTCCAGTGATATATCCAACCCTATGCTGGATATGGCTCTGGGCAGCTTGGTCTAGTGGTTGGTGACCCTGCACATAGCAGGCGGGTTGGTAGTAGATGATCAATGTGGTCCTTTTCAACCCAGGCCATTCTATGATTCTATGATTCTGTGATTCTGTGATTCTATGATTCTATGATTCTACAATATAGGTGAATGTGTATCCATGTGCATATGTAGCGATGACCTTGTATGCAATATGTTTCTGTGTGTTTTGTATGCTGCAGGTTGTTAATGAATGAAACTTTTGGACTCAGATCTTCTTTCTTGAATTTGCAATCATGTAATAACTTACTTGAACTGTCTGTAGGACCATGGCGCAGTACAGACCAGGGCTGTGAGGTTCCCTCTTCCTTAGCTCAGTGTCATGTATGAGCTCAGACACTCTTGCCAGACGGGGGCTGTGTGGTTGTACCCCTGTTCAGACTGTGATCATCAAGGACAAGAAAATCAGTAGCCACATCAGCCACTTTCCACCACCACAGTGAGCCCCTGGCCTGCATGCCTAGGCCTTTCCCAGCTCCATGCCCATACTGTCCATCCCAAAGCCCCACGACAGCCCTGAAATCTCAGTGTGTGCCTTCACCCACCCACTGTGACAGGGACCCACCAGTGCTCTGCTTACAGAGCAATCTTGGGGATGGGGCCATCTCACACAAGGCGCAGCCTGTGTTTGCTGAGGATAGGAGGGTGGGGAGCAGTCTGCTCATAGCTTATTTAAGTGCCCTGTAGAGTATGGGCAGCTGATTTGGGGTCAGAAGTGCAGCATGCTTAGAGTTCCTGTTCCATCCATGTATGGATGTCCATCTGCAAGGCACATGAGAAGCAACAAAGAAACAGCCACTTGCCCTGGTTCCCTGCCCTGTTTTCCCCTGATGGCTGCCCTGCTGGGTTGCTTGTTTGCCAGTCATTTCCATAGCCATATGGGGTTGTCATAAACTCCTTTTTGTATGTCCATTGCAATCGACAGGGCTTATAACAACTCCTCTGGGGCCAGGTCTCAGCAAACCAGGCAAAAAATTTAGGATACAGGTGGAGGTTTCTTGAACAGGTTTGGTTTCCAGTAGAATCCAAAAGGAGTACAGTGAGGGGCTGACTTATTTGTCCTGCGGAGCCTTGGCGGTTGTCTTGGGTCAGAATACAATAGTAATCTGCTTCCATCTGTGTCCTGATGTCCACCTGCAGGGCAAAGGAAAAGAGACAAGGTGCAGTTGCCCGTCCTGCTTCCCTGTCCTGCCCTGCCCTCCCCTGCATGATCGTGCTCACCAGATACCTCATCTGCCAGCCTGTTTTGTAGCTATCTTGAGATGTCTGTGTCACCAGCCCAGAACTGACGTAGCTATGGCAGTCACTAGGGCTCATCTGCAGTGAGGTCAGGTCTCAGCAAACCCCACAAAAATAGAGTAGGTCAGGGGGATCTTAGGGAGCCTGCAGAGTCCTGTAGGATTAAGGAGTACAGCTTGAGGCTGACTTACCTCTTCAGTAGAACGTTGACCACTTGTACCCAGAAGGAGTACAACTGAAGTCTGGCTTATCTCTCCTGTAGATAACTTGTTCCCACTGTTTGTTCACACTCACTGTGTGATATTTTCTGCATTTCTGCTTGTGTTTGTTGCTTCTTGTCCTATCAGTAGATGTTACCACGAAGAGTTAGGCTCCATCTTCTTTCCTCTTATTTACATGTATTGATAATACTGCTCTGAGCTTTCTCTTCTTTAAGCTGATCAGTCATGGCTCTCTCTGCCTCTCCTCATACGTAAGACCCTCAAAGTCTTCAGATATTTTCATGACCATTTGTTGAACTCACTCCAATAGGTCCACAGGGAGCCCATGAGAGGACACAGCACTGCATTTGTGCATCAGTGCTGTGCAGAGGGGAAGTATCACTTCTCTCGACCTGCTGGTGACACTGCCTAATGCAGCCCAGGAGGCTGTTGATCTCTTCTGCAAAGCTCTCTTCTGCTGGATCTTGTTCGACTTGTCTGCCAGGACTCGCAAGTCTCTTTGCAGATGTGCTTTCCACATGTGAGTTCCAGCTTTTCCTGGTGCCTGGGATTGTTACCAAGGGTAAGGTACTGAACTTCATGAGGCTCACCACCATGCTGTACTTACAGTGAGTGCAGGTGGTGGAAAGTGAGAAACTATCGGGCTGTGGAGACTTAATACCAACCATTGGCATGGACTTCTAATTTTCATTTTTCATTCAGGACTGACAACATGGGGAGTAATCTCTTTATTCATAACTCTGCCCACCCCTCTGCAGTGCATGGGAACAAAGCAGCAGCAGCAAAACCTTTCTTTGCAGGGCTGACTAACTGGTTCTACAGCAGGGATGTTGTCAATCAAAGTAGCAGCCTGCTGATGCTTCTTGGTTGACAGGGAGGCATTAGGCAGCCTCTCTTATCAACAGAGATGCTCTCTGTGCTTGAATCCTTATCTGCATATTTTACTTCTTATTGCTCCCCATTTTCTAGTGTGCTCACGGTAGTCTTGCTAAAGTCAGGGCAATCTGACTCACAAGCGCCGTCTTTCCCTGTGCTACTCACAGTGCAACACAATTGCACCGATTGCAGCATAAAAAATTCAGCTCTGATAAAGGAATAAGAACCCTCACTGCAGTTAGATAAATTAATCTGCAAATAAATGTTCTGAAAATGCTCTTACTCCATGGACTGGGAGTGGAATACATTAGCGCATAAGAGTCTGTAAGTTCTTGTCGCTATAACATTTAGTAGTTTATTACTGGGAGGAACTAAAGAAAAGTTTTTAGCAATTTGAATAAATTCATTTAAATGTTACATAAATGCATGAGATAGCATCTAGTTTCTTTATAATAGGTCAGCATTATGGAAAATTTCTCCATTACAAGAAGGGTATGTCAACTCTGGAATATATTATTCTAGAATAGCCAGGACTAGAATATATTAATACATAATGATGAAAGAAGCTATAATACATAATGTATTCCCATCTGATGCAGAAATCTGTCTTCTATATAAAAACTAACAAATCATCTTTCCAGTACATCAGGCTTTAACTGCCCTGCAATAGATACCTCTCAAAAGGATGTTACATGAGCAATAGTATATACAGTGCATATCTCTGTATCAAGAATGACTTCTATCCTAGCATTGTAATTATAGACGTTTTAAAAGATTTTTTTTCCCTCCCTTCTTTTTCAATTTGATTATCCAAGGAGGACTCCCTCCTCAGACTTACTTACTTCTGAGGACATACACATACTGAGCTCCTCTGTATCAGGCTACAAACATTGAAACAATACTTCAGGTTTAGTACCCTCCTTTTTTTTTTCTTTTTTTTTTTTTGTTAAACTTAAGTCTCAAGGCTGTTAGAATCACAGCAAATTTTGTGAACGTTTGTGTTATCTCACACTCAGATGCTCACTTTCTTGCAGATAACACAGTGAGGTATACTGTCTCTATTACTGGTAACCACAATGGTTTTAAATGGTCTGAACGACAGTGAGGCAGTTACCACTGAAGGGTGGGATTGCTTTGCCATTAAAGACACTGGAGCTTCCACCTGGATTTACTTTTCTTATTTCATTATTTACCTTGTAGAATATTGCTGTGAAATCATTATCATCAGTATTGACCACTATAGGACTCTATAATCTTAACTAAAGCCAAGAAGTTGAATGCAATAGCATTTCTTACCCAGACCCTTAAAAAAAACACTTCTTCTGAAATAAACACTGTTAGGTATTGTCTCCCACAGCAAGTCCATAGTATGAGAGAGTGTCATTACATGAAAAAGAGGGAAGAAGGGAGGGAAGGAAGGCAGGAAAGGCAGGAAAGGCAGGAAGGCAGGAAGGCAGGAAGGCAGGAAGGAAGGAAGGAAGGAAGGAAGGAAGGAAGGAAGGGAGGGAGGAAAAGATCCCAAGGTTCCCTCTGCATTGAAAAAGAATGCTGCATTTTATTTTCTAGTTTTACATTAAAGACCAATTTGTTATCTGATAGATGGTTCAGCCAGCCATAATATCAACCCACAAAAATGGCTAAAGGCAATTTGTAGACTTGAGAAAATGTGACCAAGTAAAAGGCATGTACAACATAAGCAAACTGAAGATGTAAATGTAATAAAGGGAAGAAGCAATAAACGTTGCTTGGAGTTTATAGGGGCTGAAATGGAGGGGTACTGTCAAGTGCAAAACTTATTTTCAACTAAGTTCCTGAACTCATTGAACTTTAAGTGTGAATAAAATCTTGGCATGAGAGAAGTCAAGTCATAGTGTATGGGACCAATATTATTAACAGAATATCTGCTTCAAAGAGGAAAATCAGCAGTCAAAAAAAAAAAGTTAAATTTTCACAAACTGTCCCTGAGCTGAGATGTGCAATTCCTTTAACTTGGAGGCAAGCTTGACGGTTGCCAAGAGGTCATATTAATGCCCTTACTAAATTTAGCAATGAGTAGGTAACAGCATAATGTTGGCCAGATTAGCTACATTGATTGAAAGACATTTAACACATGAAGACATTAACATATGAAAGAAGCTGTTGCTTATCCTCAGTGACAAAAGAAGCTATATATACTCACAAAACAATGTGAAACTGACTGTAAAGTTTCTGACGGCAATGACAGTATAGGAATGAAAAGAAAGTGTTGGCTCATTTTTTGAATTAGAAAGCACAGAGACCAGAGCTGTGGTTACCCATTTCACTCAGTGGACAGCCTATTGCTGCCAGGGAAAGTTAGAGCTACTGTACATTGGGGGTGGCATCCAATAAACACACCAAAAAAAGTGCACAACAGATGAGGAAGCAGCAAATTCAGGCCTCAGTATAGACTACACTGCAGCTAGTGTTTCTGTCTGAAGACAGATTTTCAACTTTCTCAGACAAACATAATATAGACTGAGAGGCAGAAGAGGACCCAGACTTCAGCAAGATTAACATAGACATAAAAGACTAGCAGTCTAAATGTAAGGCCGTCCCTGGCAGTGTTGAAGAGGCATCTGGATGAGGAGCTACAAGATATGGTTTAGTAGATTGTGGCAGCAATGGTAATGGGAGGACGGTTGGACTAGATGATCTTGTAGGTCCTTTCCAACCTTGTGATTCTATGATTCAATGATTCTATGATCTTAACAAGTATTTGGAATCATTTGGTATGATATCTCTTATATGCCTATAGTGATCCCTAACGGATTACTAACAAATCAACCAAACTGTTAAGAGAAGTGTAGATAAACATGAAATTTGGAAAGAAGGATACAGATTACAGAAGGGAATAATCTGGAAGAATTAGAAACTTCATACATGGATGTAAAGTTATCCTCAATTGCAGCACCCTTTTAAACATCCCTGTTTACAAAAATCTTGTCAGTTTTACAAACACAGTATCATTATTTTGGTTATTTTGTTCAGCATATCATACATGCAGTGTTGCAGATGTTGCTTATGTCTATTTTTGGTTCATAAGCCAAATCTTCTGTAGGTTATGCATTATCTTTTTCTTTTTTTTCTTTTTTTCTTTTTTTTTTTCTTTTTTCTCTTTTTCCTTTAAATGGCCATTTCAAATCTTCATTAGGTTATAATAATAAATAACTGATTCCGTTTCAGTGGAGCTCATTACCTTGATCATATACTCCAGAACTGACACTTGGCAGCTTTCTGTAATGAAGACATACTGCATTCATCTAATACATGTCCAGCATACATCCTTCTTACTTTCATCACTCTGGTAATGAAAACATTTGTTGGCACAGCACAGTGGCTTTAAAAATCTTCAGAGAGAAGGTCAGAATATCTGATTAATTCTCAGTTCAAGAATCCACAGTAATTGCTTTAGTGTTTATTTAGGCATTGATTACATGCACAAATGATTACTTGGAACAGCACATGCTAGTTTGTGGAATATGTTTTATCCAAAGTTTCATCCTTTTCCACAGGAATAAAAAATCTTGAAGGAGTGCAGAGAAAAACAAGAAAAATGCCATCAAACACTCCATAATATCTCCCTATAAAGAAGAGAATTATGCAAGTGGATACAAGTCTGTCTACATTGGCAGCATAAAGACCTTTAAACGCCTTAGATCAAAGAAAGATCATGATGAATATTGACTCAACATGTGCCTGACTTGTTTAATACTAACTCCTCAAAAGGGAGAATTAGTCTAGTTTTCCTGTGGCTTCATAGCCACACCATTTGATGATTCAGAGGGAATCATGAAGGAGATAGCATCGTTAAGAAATTGCCCCAAAACAGGGAGTAGAGACATATCTTTGCTCTGAGACTGAGGAATTCCACCAGCATTCAAACACATGAAAAAAAAACACATTTTTCCAAATGCAGTGAAAATTATGCTGTTAAAAAAAAGCTCTCTGCTGTCATCAAGTCTAAAATAGAGGGTCATAAAGAAGGTCCACCAATACCAACTCATAAATGCTATGCCTGCACTTTGTGTCTATGCTATGTTAAGTGAACTACCTGTATATTATTTTGTTGTATGTTTGATAAATGCTACAGTCACAGCATCCTCACTCCTACGTACACAACAAGGTCAAGTTTTCCTCTGATCCTCAATCAGAATTTTTTCCAGGATATTGTTTTCTTTTCTGCACAGTGGTGTCTATCTGTGTAATTTACTGTCAGCTTATAATTGCTTTTAACTTGTGGATATCTCAGTGTGGCTGGCTATGCATTTTAAATAGAAAAGAAGAAAGAAGACAAAAGAAACATTATCAAAACTGCTTTTGGTACCAAAAGATCCAGAAGTGCCATTTGGACTGAACATTTTGGTAGTCGTTTTCTTGATGAGTTTGGAAATGGTCTTTTTTTTTTGACAGTGCAACACAAGTAAACAGTCACATAAACAAAAACCAAAACATTTTAAAGTAAGTGCAAGTCCAACCAATGAGCATAGTGCTTTAGCTTTTCTAGAAACACTTCTATGCAGGAGTTGACTGCAGTTTAAAACTCTAAGAGCTTGTAACAGGAGTAAAAGAACCTCCTCATCAAGAACAAAATGCGTGGCTCTGTGACTTTGGATTTTGGTGGTTCTCAGAGGAGTCTGAATTTGTGAATCTTGCTCACTTTTGTGCACCAAATCAACTGAGATTAAACTCCAGCATGCAAGCCCGGATTTCATCATCTGTATTCATATTGTCTTCTGACATCCAACTTCTGTACTATGCAAAAAATTATTAGATAAGTAATTGGAACCACTTTACCAAGGTCTGATAGTTTAAGGACCACGCCATCTTTTGATCAACATCTTGGGTTGAATGTGAAGAGAATCTCTAGCAGCAAACTATATCAGTAAGTTGTATGTTATTACCAGTGTCACTGATAATCCTTTGGGTCATCTTGCTTCTTTTAGCAGCACTGGATAATCATTATAATAACTATTTGCAACTTCATATTGATGCAAATAAAACCAGATGTATGAATAAGAACAACCTTGAATTTACTGCTAACTACCTCGTATCATCCCTGATTTCAATAAATATGAACTTTTTTCTTCATTTTCATCAGGAATTAGTAAAAACTGTAACTGCTATAATTTTATATAGCATATATTGAAAAGAAATATAACGTCAGCATAAACAAAGCAATTGGTAAGATTGTCTTGGAATAAGGTCATTATTACATACGCTTGACATTTTTTTTTAAAGGTTCAGTGGAACTCTTCAGCTTTCATTACTTTACCTTTCATCAGTCAATCTCAAAAAATGGGATTTAATTTCAATATAATCAAAAAATCAGGCATTCTTTGTAATCCAGTTGGTCAAATTCTTTCTGAAGGAGAAAAACAGATGTTTCCAAAGTATCTGTTTGGATACGTTGAGACACCGAGTGTGTCTAAGATTAATTTGCATGGACATCATAAAGAGGCCAAAACCCTGTCTGAATTACATAAGGATGAACCGACTTGAGATGATTGCTACCTGCAGAATCCAAGTGTCATTATTTCCATTCTGCTAAGAATGTATTGTGGCGTAGAAAATGGAAGTGACTTATTCAGAATTATCCAGAAACACTGAAGGGTCCAATGAAGCATCAGACATAGCTATTTCCTTGTTCTACAGTGAGTTAGCATCTACATTTGAATCACTTACAGTCACTGCAAGTCCTTGTTTACTTGTTTTGGTTTTGCTTTTTTTTTTTTTTTTTTTTTTCCATTTACAACTTGATTAAGGGTCATTTAAACCAGATTAAGCCTAATTTTTACATATTTGAAGATCCACTCTTGCTGGGGAGTGTGAAAGACTAGGATTGCAAGTGACTTTCCCACTAGAGAACTAAGACACAGTAGGTCTCAGTTTTAGAATGAGAAAAGGTCTTACTCCTTATTAAGAATTTGTGAGAAGTATTGAATAGTTCTACAGTGATGGAGTTCTGATAATTGTGTCAGTTGTTTTAAAAATGTCAACAGGGTTTCTTCAAATGTAAGAAAAAATGATATAGCTTCTAGGAAGTAGAATAATAGAGTATATATTCAAATAATCTCGAGTGGTCTTGAAATGTTGGATTCTGTATAAGGTTGGCTAAAACAGTTGCAAAATAGTAAAATAACAGCTTTTACACAGTGATTATACTCTTAGTGATTATACACAATGATTATATTCAGGCTGCCCAGAGAAGTGGTGAAGTCACTCTCCCTGGAGTTATTCCAAGAAACGTGGAGATGTGGCACTTAGGGTCATGGTTAGTGGGCATGGTGGAGGTGGGTTGACAGTTGGACTAGATGATCTTAGAGGTCTTTTCCAACCTTAGTGATTGTATGATTCTATGATTCTAAGCCTGTTGTCTTTTATATACATGAGGTAACAAGTATATGAGCTGTCTTATTCTTGGCTTTGATGAATATATTGCTTATAAAAACACTTCTAGCTTCTGAGTATTCTCTAAATGTCTGTCTGATGTTGTGTTGGGCACATAGATATATGATCATCCCTTATTCAGAAAGAAAGAAAAGGAAAAATTAGGATTTTGAAAATTTCCTGAGATTAATATTTTTCTACAGTGTATTTGTCATGTCACTTACTGTTGATTTTGTCATTAGAATGAAGTTTATGGAATTATGAATCTATGCAACTAATCAGTGCTTGTTTAGCTGGCCCTGCCAAATCCAGGTACTTCTGCATAACTTTCAACAAATAAAAGTCTCCAAAAATCAATGCTTAGGAAATCTATCTTCTATAACATCAAGCTGGAAGCTGGAGTGTGCTTTCCAAGCTTCTTTTTTGTTACTCTTCTCTGGCTCCCAAGAATCTGTCACTGGTGTTTCTTGCTATTGATTATATTTGATTTATGGTCCCAGTGAAAGATATTTAACTGAGAACAAGCTCTCCATCTCTCTTCCTTGCATTTAGATCCTCTAGCAGTTACACTCCTGATTCTCTTAAGACCTATGAATTACTTTAAGGCAGCATATAATATGCAGTGGATGACTATGAATTTTCAGGGTTTTTTTTTTTTTTTTTTTTTTTTTTTCCAGTTAGGCTATATTTCTTAATTTGCAAGCAAGATATTAAATAAGCAACACCTATCTGACATCTCTCTTCACTAGATCTCCACCACTCTGAATAATTTTAATGACTGTTGTGAAAAATGTCATTTGCCTCATAGCTGAAATGAAGAACTGTATTCTATTTAATGGCATGGCAGGAAAAAAAAAACAACAAAACCAAACTTTAACCAGAAATCTGTCACAAATATTTTCCTGTTCTATGGACATAAACAATTCTCAGTATTAGTGTCATGACATAAGAAAACACTTCTCAGATGGAAGACATTAATTTCAAAGAAACTAAAAAAAAGATGCAAGAATCAAGACTTCAGTATCATTTCCTTTCTTTACTAAAACAAATGGAATGATATACAGTACACACAATAGCAGCATAAAATATACTGTAAGTCAATATTTTATCATAATAGAAACAATATTTGAACACTAACTGAAACAAATTTCCTGGTGGCAGTACAAATCAAAAACAATATTCAAGGAAAGGTCACTAGTTTAAATCATTTTCATTATGTCAGCACATGAAGTGGCTTTAGAGCAAGCAAATATCTTATTTACCTCATCATGATTCAAATACACAACTAAAATAATTGATCATTGTTACTCTGTTGCTTGATTGGTCACTTAGTTGCTAACTTATATAGCAGAAAATAGGACAGTATTACTCTGCCTGCGCCCTTTTTCTCAGTTATGATATAATGTGATTTTATGGCAATTTTCTCTTTCCTTGATGTCATATTTGCCATGGTAAAAAGAACATGATCTTTCACAGCCTTCAATATTAGCAGCAGACAGGATCTGGTAACGTCAGGCTTAAATTGGCAATGATGAAGCCACTGAATTATTTTGCTATGAAATACTGGCAAACATTTACTGATGTAAGATGCTTAGTACTTCTTGTGCACAGAATAAACTGAAGGGGAGATGACACCAACATGGAACACCATGAGTGTAGACTTCCATATTCCTAAGAACATTCTTAACTTGTATGCTTCCAACTGCTTAACTGTAAAATATGCTAGAATTGCAAAAGCCTATGAGAACATTTGTCTTTTTATATGTTTTGATTTCTGTTTTATTCTAACTCGTAAGAAATAGTCAGTATTGTCTTTGGAGCAAAAGACTCTATTGATGAAATCTGTTTGCTTTTGGATGCTATATTATCTTAATGGATTGTAAATGCCTCCATTTGTCCTAGCCATTCTTAGTCACTGTTAGACTTAATGGAGATAAATTGGCTTTTTAAGAAACATCCTATTTTGATATTGTTTTTATGCCTAGTAGGATGTATTTCAATGTCTCAAGTTGCATATCTGTTGCTAGATATTTTAGCATTTCTTTCCAATCACCTACAATACAAAAATTCAGGTCATGTTTTTGAGGCTCATGAGCACTTTAGAGTGCACTGTTCACAGTGGCAGCACTTCATGCACGTACTCTGTTTGCATCTAGGTTTATCTCATCTGCAGCTCAAGGTAGTTCCCTGGTGGAAAAGGCATGCTGCAAAGAAGGCCCCCATTTGGTCTCCAGTATCTGAAAGCAGGGATGTAAATCAGGATCATGAGTAACAGGGTGATCTCCCAGTCTAACTACACCAGTGTCATTGTATCTGAAATGGTGAAAACTTAAATGATAGGATACACAGATGATCTGATGATACACAAATTTGGTGGAGCAAAAAACACAATGCCAGTTAAATGGATGCAAGTTAAATAGGTCTCTTTCAATTTCTTTGTTATTCTTAATAACCTTCATTACTAGAGGTCTGGGATCTACTCTTGTTACTTGGCAAAATACAATCCCTTTTTTTTTTTTTTTTTTCTTTGAAGGTGAAAGTGATAGTACATAAGCAAAACAGCAGATGGAGGTAGTATGATGTGAGATAACACACTGTCATGGATGAAGTCATGCATTTTATTTGTTCCATGGAAAAAAAACAGTGACACGGAGAAATATCCAGCTGAAAAATTTTTGATTGCTCACCTTGTGCAGATTACATGGACGATTGTGTTTAAAACTGAAGATGTAGCAGTTAGAAAGCAGCCTGCTTCTTGACACAGTGTTTGCTGTTGTGATTAGACAAGGAGGTGGCATTCAGGCATTTAGTTTTGTTAGTGGAGGGAGGACCATCTTCAGATGAATCCATGTGGATGCAAGAGAGGGAAAATTTCCAAAGTGCTCACAAATAAAATATAAAAGATACTGAAACATCAGCATTTGTTGCTGCCAAAGGAAGATAGAACCCATCTTGTTTAAAAGACATGAGTTCATAAGCTGTGAGTTTCCAGTTCTCAGTACTGCCACCCCTATGCCTGTTGTGGATGCTGACACACCTGCCCTGGCCCTAAACCAGGGCAGTCATCAATATTAGATGAGACGCATCAATGAAAAACATGGCATGAGTCATATCTAATTCTTTGCTAAGGTCACAGGTAGATCTTGTGGCACCTCTGCCATACTGCTATTCATCTTCAAGCTGAGTCATTTAAAGTTTTCTCAAATACAACACCTTAATGGCACCAGCAGAGTGGGACATTAGTGCTGAATGCAGCCCTGCTTTGTGACATTGAACGCATCACTTCCCTGGTGTGAGCTTTCTGTTTCTCCTCCTGATTTTTCTGTTTAGGTTTTATAGTCTTTCAGACTAAGTTGGCTTTAAAAAAAAAAAAAAAAAAAAAAAAAAAAAAAAAAAGATTGAAAGTCAATCTGGCTTTCACTGATGTTGTTAGCAAAATGGAGCTTGCTTCCTCCTCCATTACCCAGCTGGTGCAAATCAATACCGTTCTGGTGCATTCAGTGGAACTTTATGCCAGTCACTCTAGTTACAAACTCAGTTTAGTTTCTCCCGTAACTGTCATGGGTGAGTACAAAGAATATCAATGAAGCAGCATTGTATCATGAATCGCTCTGTTGGAGAAGATCTTCTCAGCATCATCATATCTCAGCAGACTTCTTCCCCCCTCCCCCCCCCCCAATTATTTTCCCCATTCTATTGCACTGAACCATTCAGAGAACAGTGGCGTAATCTTTTGTTACTCTGACTTTACTGCAGTTATCCCTTGTGAACAAAGGTGTAAGCTAATAAGGTTTCTATGGCACTTGCTACTCAATAACTTCAGAGGCTTAAGTAACAGTTTTAAACAAGAAGGAAAGAAAAGGCTCCCTGAATGCTAAATAGCTCTATATGGTTCACCACCCACTCTGCTAAAATATGGTCCATTAACTCAGTATGGCTGATGTAATTTGAAAAGGGGCACTAGTTCATAAAATAGTCAGCATCTGCCAACAGTAATTTTACAGATGCCAGGGGAAAAAGAAATAAGAAGCACAACACAATGTTATACAGGAGCACTTCTAATTCGCTCTGAAAACCATCTGATACTTAGCAGTGACTTTGAGGAGCAGATGTCTTCTGAGGTGTATCATTTTGAGTATGATACAAGTGAAGGCCGATGTGCAATGTCTGTAAAAATTTCTTCTCTTTGGCTTTGTGAACCATTACGTGAGGCACAATGAGAGGAATAAGTGAATAACGTTATGGTTAAACAGTACCTCTGCCAGGATGAAACTATCCATATATATGTTCTCATTAAGACAAATGGATTTGTTCAATTGTGAAACGTTCATAGCAATAGTATTTCCAGTACATTTGCAAAAATATCAAGCCCAAACATATTCTCTCCTTACCAAACTCTAAAATTTCCACTACACAAAAGAAAAGATTTGTAGAATCAATGTATCATAGAATCATCAAGTTTGGAAAAGACCACTGAGATCATCTAACCCAACCTCATCCCCACCATGCCCACTAATCCATGTCCCTTGGTGCCGACTGTACATAGTTCTTAAATACCTCCAGGGACAGTGACTCCACCACTGCCCTGGGCAGCCTGTGCCAATGCCTCACCATTCTTTTCTAAGAAGTTTTTTCTCAACATCCAATCTGAACTTCCCTTGGTGCAACGTGAGGCCATTATCTCTCGTCCTATTGCTGTTATCTGGGAGAAGATGTCAACTCCCACCTCATACAGCCTGATCTCAGGGAGTTTTAGAGAGTGATAAGATCCTCCTTGAGCTTCCTCTTCTCCAGGCTAAACAAAAAGAACTAACATGACAGATATTGGTGGGAAGGAGTGGGGAACAGGTGGTGCAAGAAGTAAGTAGCTGCTAACCAGCTGCTAAACAGCTCTTTGAAGGACAGCAGCTGTAATCATTTGCCAGGTTTGCCCAGTTCCAGAAATATATACTGGGAAAAAAAACTGGGACATTCACTGACAACATTCATCTGGCTCCAAGCAATCAAGGGGAGCCAAAATGTTATTGATTTATTCAGGTGAGTGGAGTTAAGGATATGGCAATGGATTTGGGATAAATACATTAAAGTATTTGTTCCATATAGATTTGGGAGGAATCATGGCTGTAGTAGCTCATCTGATTCAAAGACGGAGTAGCTGAAACTGAAGATAAGCAGAACCAGTAATAAGATGTAAGAAGGAATTGAGCAGGTTGGAATGAAAAGTATCACCTCAAAATATCCTGATATTTGCAGCTTTCTCTGCTCTGTAAGATGTCGTGGGTTTTATTTCATTTTTCTGTCTCTTGGTTTATAGCTTTTCATTTTCTTCATCCTCGTGAAGCAAGTTCAAGGAAGGAATAATAGGATTATCTCTGATGTGACAAGGCGGTAGAATCCACAGAACTGACAGCCAGCACCATTCTCACACCACCAAACGGATTTCTGACATTAAAAAGTAGGATTGTTCTAGATGGCAGAAAAACAGCGATTAAATAACCCTATTTATAAATAAAACGCTCAGGAAGAGCTTTGTGAAGATATTTTTCTTTGCATGTCTTTCTGCAAATACGTTAAGCCTGTGGTAGTTGGCAGTTCAGATGGAAAGAGTAGGAATGGCAAAGCTAAGGTTCAAGCTGTGTGATTTATTGCACCAGATCAGAATATATACCTGCAGAACACAGGCTGAATGAAACTATGCTGAAGAGTAGGATGGGTAAGAGGGTTTTAAACCTTTTAAGCTGACCAATAAATCCTTTCTGTAACTGAAACAAAGTTGGTCTTTTTACAAGTCATAGAGATAATTAGCTAAATCCTACTGAGTATGGAGTGGTTCACAGGGTGTCTTCAGGGTCAGCCTTAAATTATTCACCATGGACTGACCTCAGGTTTTGCTACGCTGCATAAAAATCTGTCATTGCCTCGTCTTCAGTGGGATTTGCAATGCTAACTATATCAGTGCAGAACAAATTTTATTAACATTTTAAAAGGAAAAACACAGCTAATGGAGCAAGGAAGGGAGAAGCTTCTTGCCTTTTCCCTCGCCCTCCTATTAGTCAGTTTTACACTGGACCAAAATTATCTTCTTTTTTTACCTGGTAAATTCATTTGGAGACTGTTTCCTTTGTATCCACTTACTTTTTCACTTTCAGTAAAACTGATTTATTTATTTATTTATTTACTTATTTATTTATTTGGTTAAGGGGAATACTAGAAAGAAAGAGTTGCTTTATTTAGCTTTGGAGTTGTCGATTACTGCTTGGCTTATTGACTTATTGTGTGTTGAGTAATACATAACTCACCATGCCTGTGCTTGAAGCATGTGCCAAAAGTGATGCAAGAATTTTGTAGCTCAGAGTTCAGTGAAGAATATTTGAATGAATGCATTTTACCATACTGTTACATCACCCCATCAAGATGATAGAATCATGGGATCATAGAATGATTTGAGTTGGAAGGGCCCCATGAAGGCCATCTAGCCCAACTCCCCTGCAATCAGCAGGGGCACCTACAGCTCCATCAGAGCTCAGAGTCCAGCCTGACTCTGGCTGTCTCCAGGGATGAGGTATCCATCATCTCTCTGGGCAACCTGTTCCAATGCCTCACTATCCTTATTCTAAAAACTTTTTTCCTTACATCCAATCTAAATTTCCCTTCTTTTAGTTTGGAACCATTTCCTTACGTATGTATTCAGGTGACCATGGCCAACTGATTTACTATATCCCAATGTATGAAGGCCAATAAGCAATAAATGTCTCAGACAAGTTAACTAAACCTCATTATCTTCTCTATCTTCCTAACTGAGATAAATATTGTTAGCATCACAAAATACTAAAATAATATTAAAATAATTATTTTTTCCTTTATAACTTTGCAGCACTCTTGTGTTGCTCTACTTCTCATGCAAAGATGTTTATTATGAAAAATCATTCAGCTACAGCATGGACGCAATTAGTTACAGAAAATGCCAAACTCAGTTATTAATGCTAGTATCACTGTGGTTTTGAGTATCAGAAAAACTCCTATTGTCAGGTAAGTCTAGAATGATAAATACCAAACATAAATGTTCAAAAAATTAAACCATGTCATATGAACTGTAATGATATCCGACCTATTCTCTGACTTTTGTTTTGAAGCGTGGGTGGAGGAAAAAATATTCTTATTTCCTTGTGCAGGAAACATGCTTCACCTGTCAAGTGCTGTGCAATGTGAGATGATATGCTGCAGAAATGCAGTGTCAGAGGCACTCATCTGCTCTAGAAGGAAGTTGTAGAGAGAAACAGGAAAACAAAGGTGATGAGAAATTAGAATATTTTTACTGTTGTCACTTCTACTGTGTGCAGAAATGGCATGTTTAGAAAACAGGAAGTTTCTGTGGGAAAGAGGAGCTCTTGTTACTTGCTGGCAGCTGCATAAATTCTCCACCTTGAGCAGTCATGTACCAAACTGCCTATTGTAAAATTGTGCAAAATGTTTGTAAAGTGCATGTCTGTCACCTAGTCAATGGCTATCAGGAGTTAATGATGGGTATTTAACCTGCACGGCCTGATAACTCCCTTGAAACCATTTTCATCACTGTGGAGAATGAGATTTAACTCAATTATTGGACTAATCACTGCACTGGGTCTGAATACTGGTCTTGAGCTCTTCCCTGTAGGACAGAAGAGGAGCTGAGATTTGCAATATATCAAACTCATAAAGATTTTAACTACAGAGCTGTCATTCCTTTCAGTTTTGATGATTTTTGTTGATGTCCCACCCTACTTTTTTTAAATGTTTCAAGTGTAATGAAGTCCTAAAACAAAACATATGACTTTATACCTAGTCTATTCTAGTAAATTTGTCTGGGAACATTTTCCGCCACTAACATTGAGCAACATGATATAGCCCCTGACCATCCCAGTGAGCTTATTTTCTCTGGAAAATGGATTTGTACCAAAGGTAATTTGTACAGATTAGAATAGAGTATTATCAAGAGGAAATCCAACTCTAGTCATGTGCTGGTCTTATAAAAGTAGGACCTCATATTGATTCATCACAGCCCTTTGAAAAACTTATCTATCCCTTTATAGTCAAGAAATATTGCATTTTCTGCGTATTTTCTGTATGTATTATCACAACTTTGTAGGTAAATTTGCTGAAAGTATATTCAGAAGAAGATGTTGTCAGCAAAAAGTGATTCACAATGAATGTAAATCTGAACAGTACTAGATTAACTTCAGTCCTTATGCAAAGGAAGGAAAAAACTGTATTTCTGTGTGCAGGCAGACTCCAGGAAATTATCCACCTTCAACTCTTAGCAAAAATATTGTCTCTGTTGATGCCTCTATGGGCTATTATCAGCTCCAACAAAAATGGTGCTAACAATAAATTTTGGACTTACTTATGGGAAAGTAACTCCATGGCTGAATTCCCATTGGTTTAATTAGTACTGGGATTTGTTTTTCTGGGTCTCACTTAGGTAAAAATAACCAGTACTGGCAGTACTAATGGAAAATTTCCAAGGATCAATTAAAAACAAAAAGTAAAATTTTTAGGAGGTTTTCAGTGGAATTCATATATACTGTTTTTGTGGGATTTTTTTGGTAGATAGGTTTATAGGAAAATTCAAAGGCAAGAAATATTCAAACGATGAATGCTGATAATGATAGAGGCTGAGAGAACAAATATGAATTAACGAAAGTTGCACATTCTTTGGCAAACTGCTTCCATGGAAATATTTTATGCAAAATAAATACAGCAAATATTATACTGCCAGTCACTCTGAACACACCCTCAGCCTCTGATCTGTTACGTACACATATGCCTAATTCATATTTATCACTAGTATTTTCAGTGAGATTATTCAGAATTAATATTGCTGTAGTTTGATTCTCTTTTTTTCCCACCTTGTTTAGTAAAACGTGGTGATTTGCTTCTTTCAGTTGACTACACATTCCCTCTCACCCTGTGTTGACTCATTGCTTATATCTCCCAATCTATTTTGAAAACAACTGCTATTAATGCAGTATCAGATGATTGAGTCTCTTCTGTTATCATGTTGTAAATTTGTTGTCTTCTTGCAGTAGTGAAGAGATAATGAAGGAATTAGAAAGTCACTGTCCCGGGGCTGTCATCAGCAGATAACTGAGAAATAATAGAGCAAAAGATAAGTCCTATCCCGTCATGTAAACCATCACAGAGGAGTTGGCCTTTTCTATCCAGTCCTACATATTTTCTGTCCTTTCCACTGGCGTTCAGCCTGCTCTAGCAAAGCTACAGAGAAGGTTCTGCTGCATGGTACAAGAGACGCACACCTTCTTGGACTGAATTCAGGTTGTCCTTGCCAGGTGAACCACCCTTTATTTCTGTAGATATTTGCTGCAGATGGGACTTCTCTATAGCTTTGATCAGTCATGAATTCTTGTCTACAATTTGGATTTTTTAATTCAGTGGAGTCATGTGCCTCTTGTTAAAACTGGGCTATCACTGTGCTTTCTCCTAACCTCAACGGGTGCTGCTTGCTGTTGGAACAGCAGCGCAACCAACAAGCCTGGTATTTTGTAACCAAATGAAGTCATAGTTCCAAGCCTCCCAGGGCAACTGGGATTAACTGTAAGTGGCACAAGCCAAGAAACTCTATTGTTTTGCTTTAAGATAAAGCTTGGTGGAGTCTCCTGTTTGACTGAGTGCTTTCTAAAATTTGGTATTCATACATGGGCAAAGCTTGCCAGCCTCATCTTCCCAAAGAATATGGCAAATGTTCGTGTTTTCAACTTTGCAACACTAACTTAATGGCAGACATACCTATGCCAATTACCTAACTATTCAGATTTTTTTTTTTATCAGGAAACAGGAAAGAAAAGGACTCAGAAGAGGGAATGGAGTAAGGTAATGTGGGAGGAAATACTGGCATTTATAGCTCGTGGCAGGATTTCAGAATGACAATGACATGGAAATCCAAATGACCTTGTTTAAGGTCATTATAGGATTTCTCTCCTGCTCTCCAAATCACAATGTGCTTCCTGTCACTGTGATATTTAGCAGTTTGGTCTACCTTTGAGTGGGCCTCTAGTGTTGCTTTGGCCTCTTTAGTTGATTGCTGAATTCATAATCTCATGACTACACTTCTAGTAATATCTCAGAAAGCACTTTTAATCCTTTATATTTCCACTTCTAATAGTGAATTTTTGCTCTTCGTGTCCTTTCTTTTGTTGTTGTTGTTGTTGCTGTTGTTTTATTATGTCAGTTTATCTTAGTATTCCATATGTGTAACAGAAATGATTATTTTTTTCTGAACAAAAAGAATTTGGTCCTCCGTTCCAGAAAATGTTTAAAAAAAAAAATAAAGTTCTGCAATGTCATATTTCAGTGAGGCAAACAAGTATATGTTGTTTTCAAAATGCTTGTCTCCAAAGTGCAATATAATAGTTCTGTTTCTTTTGCTAAAACATTATTCATCTAAAGCAGTGTGTTTCACTGCAATGAGAGTATTTTGGAATTTGAACTTTTATGTGATTCAAGGAAACAATGTGAATTCGTATTGTTTTTAGCTGAAGATGGATACTTCCATTTACTTTCCATTGTATTATAGAATGGTTTGGATTGGAAGGGACCTGTAAGATCATCTAGTTCCAATCTCCTGCTATAGGCCGGGACACCTCCCTCTAGACCAGGTTGCTCACAGCCCCATCCAGCCTGGCTTTGAATACTTCCAGGAAGGGAGCATCCACAACCTCTCTGGGCAACCTGTTCCAGTGTCTCACCACCCTCACAGTAAAGAGTTTCTTCCTAATATCTAGTCTAAATTTACCGTCTTCCAGTTTAAAACCATTTCCTCTTGTCCTGTTGCTACCTGCCTTTATAAAAAGTCCCTCCCCAGCTTTCCTGTTGGCCTCTTCAGATACTGGAAGGCTGCTACAAGATCCCTCCGGAGCCTTTTCTTCTCCAGACTGAATAGTCCCAGCTCCCTCAGCCTGTCCTCACAGGAGAGGTGCTCCAGCCCTCTAATCATCTTCATGGCCCTCCTCTGGACCTGCTCCAACAGCTCCATGTCCTTCTTGTACTGGGGACTCCAGAAATGGACACAGTACTCCAGCTGGGGTCTCACGAGAGCAGAGCAGAGGGGCAGAATCACCTCCCTCGGCCAGCTGGTCACACTTCTCTTGATGCAGCCCAGGAACAGTTGGCCTTCTGGGCTGTAAGCACACACTGACAACTCATGTTGAATCTTTCATCAACCAACATCCCCAAATTCTCCTCAAGTCTGCTCTCAAGCCATTCTCCACCCAACCAGTATCTGTGCTTGGGATCGTAAAATTCTTTTCCTTAATTCTTCTACAGAAAATAAAAACATTCATCAGTATTTCTGGAAATGTATTTGGGGAAAAAAAAAAAAAAATGAAGTTTTTTTGTCTGAGGGCTGCAGATTACATTCTGCTGCTTTACTGTATGTGGTGCAATTATTTCAGGTTCATCATAGTGTAAGTAAGACCAGATTGTGGAATGGGATGGAGATTATTTCTGATTAGAAATAGTTTTGTCTGTCTGTTTGTCTGTTCATTTATTTTTCCTTTAGCAGAGAAGGCCAAACAAAACCCATTCTGGAATCAGAAGGCAGAAAGACTTGAAGTAAGGCATTGATTTTTAGTGGCAGCAACAGAGCACTAGAAACCAAACTATTAAAGGACATAGAAAATTTCTCAGATGTTCTGTCTGTAATTCAGAATAGAATGTGTCCCCTGTAAAAGTATTGTGATTTCTTACAACAACTAAAAAAGTTACGTTTGAGGTAGGAATTCTTGACAGAGAAACTTTTTCTGTGTGTTTGTGTGTTATTCTAGACTACACTATTCTACTATTTCCTCCTGATTTGAAAATCCGTGTATGCCTCATCAATGAGATTGCACTTATTTTGAAAAAGATTCCACTATGCTAGAACATTATGTATCTGTTATTTACGGAGGCAAAGCTAATCCTTTAAATCTACAGAGTGAGAAACATTATTCAAGAGTTTGTGTTTAAGCACATCTGGCTTGCAGAAGAAATGCATTGAAAACAGAGCTGTAAGCATTTCAGAGGAAAAAAAAATATCAAGAATTATGTCATATCACAGGATTTTTTTAATACTGTTCAAAAAGTACCTGACTCTACATATAAACACCAACTATAACATGATGTAGACAATTGAGAAACAGGCAAATGTATTTTTTCAATGCTAAAATAAATTACATTTGTACAGGTAGAAAGCAGAACCAAAGCTGATAAAAATGTTATATTTTATGAAAAATCATTTTCAGTTCACATCAAAATAATAACTTTACATTCTCTATTTTTTAATAGTATAAGCAGCAACAACATAAAAAAGAACAAACGCTCACAGAATGTTCGAAACCAGTTGTTCATAAGTTATTAGCAAATTAAAAAATAATAATAATTACAAGCACTTGTAGCCCACACAAATCTTTTAGAATTGGCACCGTCTCTCTAAAACATCTATATTCTATATAGATTTCTAATTACAAATACCACCAGCAGCTGCCATATAATCCTATTAGTACATGTAATATACATAGTATATTTGTTCCCATTTGGCAGATCAGAGTAACTTAATGATTATTGTTTGTTTGTACTGTCATTACTGAGATAAGACAAAGCCAACCATACACACCAGTTCATCACCTCAATGAATTTTTTACTTACCTTTATGTTTCACCGGGCTGTATCTTTTTTTCTGTTCACAGTATAAATTTGTAAGTGGCATTGCAGAGATTTGAACAGAGGTTATAATAACAAACTATAGCAAAAAATGTGAATTTAGATAATTCAGCTGAAGTATTTAATAATTGCAGTGCAAGCTGAAATGGATAGCAGATGAGTGATTTTCTGGATCGTGGAGAGTATTGACTTAGTTGATGAGATACATGAAACCTTATAAAAATTGTGATCTGTTTCTTTTTTTGGGGACGTTTTATCTCACATCCCTTAACAGATTTAGTCAAAGAGCAGTTTTCCCTCTGGGATACCTGCTACAGAAGTTCCTCTGATAAAGAGGAACGGTGGAAAGGTACTATTCACCAAGCCTAGCAAGCTGCTTCAGGAATTAGCCTAACAAAATAAATCTGCTGAAGGAAATGGGAAGAAAAATCTGTCTTTATCATTCTATGGTGAAGCAAATAACCAAGATCTAGACATGGTTGGCCACTGTCAAGCTTATATTTTCTGGTATAAATCTGGAGTGATTCCATTGACCTCAATAGGTTAAGGGCACGTGCCAGCAAATGACTTCTGCACTTAAAGTTATACAGTATGATACCTGATTTTTTGTATAGTATCTGGCTCTGGCTCTTTGTTCAAGTCTAAGCTTATTGTGAAGTTGGTAAGAGCTTGGTGCTCAGGAAAGCAATACGACAAGGAAATGGATGTCTGAGATTAGTTTCAAGCCAGTAGGGAAATGCATTTCTGCATTTTGTTTCAAAAGTGGGTTGCCCTTGTGAAAGGGGGCTGGAGGAAAACCAAATGTGTTCCTTTTTTTTTTCTTTTTTTTTTTTCTTTTTTTTTCAGCAGTCTCAGGGAAGAAGCAGGAACACCAAGCTTAAATCCTTCACTTGTTGAGGAAGATTCAGAATCTCCCTTTGCATGGAGGAGCTCAGAACTTCAGGTGGAAGACAAGATGGTTGCAGACACAGAGGTAAGGAAGGGCATATCCTCCCCTCCTATCAGTAAAGCACTTTCCAGTGAAGTATTTAAGAATTTTTTGAGCCAATATACAGCTCAGAAGAAATGTTGGCTCCACTTCTTTGTAGCTGAAATAGTCACCCAATCCCTGCTTATAGGATATTAAAAGTATTTAATTTTAAATGGTTATTTCAACTATACCAAATATCCCATACAGGTGAAGAGTAACGCTTCCTTTTGCACCCTGGGATTCCTGAATGTTATTCTCGAACCTGAAGTAACCACAGTGAGATGAAGGTGCCCCAGTACCCAATTATTAGAGCACTTTTCTGCTAGAAGGGAGACTTCAATCCCTCCTGGCAGTGGCACGGTCTGAAGTTTGGTCTTTCACCTTCTGCTCAAGTCTAACCTCAAGGCTACTGTAAAAACAGCAGCATAACAGCACTGACAGCCTCAAAACAAAAGATTATTTCTTCTCTACAGGGAGTGTGATCCTCTTGACATACATGCTGTAAGTCTGTATACTTACTTATGGCATATACAGGGATTCAAATTTAGGAACCACTGTTTTCTGGATTTCCAGTTGAGTTATACGGTAAGATATTTTGATGAGTCAAGATGAGGGCAACTCTGATCATCTGCAGAGACACAGTGTTGGTTGCCTGAGTGAACTGAGTTTTGAAGGGAGGTGTTAAATTCTGCAGAAATCCTGACTTTAGACACCAAAGTTCTGCTCTGGGTCAGCTCTGACTTTGAACCCAACATTTTCTGTATACTGTCTATCCCTTTCATGTTTTTCTTCTCTCGACTCAGAAATGATTTATTAAATAGAACAGCAAAGCTGCACACTTTCCTCTACAGAATTTACACCCACAATTATGCTGTTTTTCTGGCTTTGATCTCTCTAAATAATACATTTTGAAGTGAACCCCACTGCCATCCAGAATCTCAATCGTGGACTGTCCTTCCTATTCAGTCTTTCTGGAGATTTTCCCACTTTTTTTTTAATCGCAATTTTTCCCTTTTCCAAATGCAGAAACTGAATAAAATCTAAACAAGGCTTTTTTTTTTTCTTTTAAAAGTTTTAACACTTATTTTTTAATTATCATTTAACTTTTAATTTAGTTTCATAGCTGAGAATCAAAAGAAGAAAACAGCACTTTGTGACCAACCAGATTCCCATGAAACATCAGCAAGTGCTTTGTAGACATGATCTAAGAATCTCTGCTCTGAAGTATTTGTATTAATCTAGGCACCAAATATTCAGGCAGAAGTACAAGGAAGCACATATCCAAATTAATGCAATTATTCTTCAGAGATAATTGAAAAATATTGTTTTTTTACAGTATTGCTAACACTTCTTCACAATGAGCCTGCCAGAGTGATTCTCTTTATTTCAAAAGCATAGCTTCCAAAGATGCTTACACCTTTTTTCTTCAGGGTTAGCCTGAAGCACAAAAGAAACAAGATCTCCTGAGGTCCTTGTGGTCAAGAAAGACAATAGATGCAACCTCTTGATATCTATTTCTGGCAGAACTAAACCATTATATATAATTTCAAGACACTTGGTACTGGAAATTGTTTGTGATGGTAACCTTTGCTGTTATGGCTGACAAACTGCAGTTATATCTTAATGTCCCTAAAGGAGAGTAGCATATAAAGCTTAATGAAATTATAATATCCCATAACATTCTTCTTTCTCGTATCAAACCCTCTGATTTCTTTCACAGGACTTTCCAGTCTCCCATGAGGCATATTACAACTATGGTCATTACAAAAGAGTTCTCTCTGTCACCCAAAAACCTTGTAAGGTAATGTTATCACATTACAGCCTGTACAATTAAAATGTGTTCTGCCTTCTTTGTATCTTGCTAATGCTGACCTAACTTTTGTTGAAGATAGGCTGATAACTGAGAGGTACTATTGCAGCAGGTCTCGTCCTGGATTCTTTTTGCCATTAAAAGTTTTGTTCTGGCTGATGCACACAGAGGATGCATGACTTCTTCCAAAGTGAAAATAAGCAAGTGTTGGATGGTTTAACACTGTAGTTTTAGCCTCCAAACACAGATGTTAAATTAAGTGTTTTGCGTATGTGTGTGTTTGCACGCACAAGTGCATGAATATACCATCTTGGCAATATAGACAAAAGTCTTCAAGAATCTCTGAGCAACAGCTGTGGTCAGCATTGTGCAGAACTGCAATTTGGGAGTAGATGAGGTATGTTTATGCTGAGTCATGCTTTGACAGTTCCTATTTCTCATTCCTTTTTACTCATTTTAAGATATTTCTACTGCTCATTATTTCACAGTGCAATGAAGCTCACAGATTTTAGCAGGTATACATTAATATGCATCAACCAACATAAGAGTATGGAAATGAGTACCTGTAATGCTCAGGAAAGTTCATGTTAGAGGAGGATCTAATAACGATGTTGGTCAATAGCTTAAAGTATAAGAGAATGTATAGTAATATAATCCCTTTGACATTCACATTTATCTCATCACACTCCACATATATCAAAACAACATTGCACCGATGGGAAACAGACGTTATTATATAAATCTTCCAAGAACAATATTTAAGTGGTCTGAACTCGCTAAGTAAGAATACTTGTGCCATAGGCTGGTTGGACATACCCTTTCCTGAAACGTGGGTTGTAACCTGTGAAAGAAGATGCTTTCTCCTAAAGACAAGTGCATTTAATAATGGATGAGACATGCTAGTACTATGAACCAGGAAGGTAACAGCAAGCTCCTGTCTGGAAACCATACTGCTTCATAGAACTGAGTGTGTGCTAACCAGCTGTGAGAGTAGGCAAGAACTATATGTAACGAAGAAGGACCTACAATCATAGCTTGGTGTATCTCCTGGAATAGAGCTGAGTCGTGACCTGCCTGTTCATGCTACAGGCATAGCTAGTAAGTGACTGTACCTGGCAAAATAAACATGCCCATACATTGGATATTGGATAACACTGACTTGCACAGGACGTACAGAGTTCTTAGGGCATCTCTGTGAGCTGTGAGCCTGGATTTGATAGTCTATACTCTTTTTTAAATGTTATTTAAAAGCAAATTGCAGTGCAGCGCATAATGGTGAAATTAACCTCAAAGGGAACAAAAAATGCTCTTTGCTAAAGTATGTGAATCACACAATATGCTTTCTTTTCTAAAATCAAATGTTTGTTATTTGGGGCATGAAGGAGAGAAAGGGGGTATGGATTTTTATAACAAACTATTAATTATTTTTAAAGAAATAAGATCTAAGCATTTTGAAAATCAAGCACAGAAGCCTGTTTTCAAGACTCTTTTCCATTAAGCTGTCTTCTTATAAGGCTGTATCAACTCAACTTTGAACTGAAGTACATCAATCGTCACTTCATACTATCCTTAAATAAAATAAAACAATCCTGTAAAAGTTTGGCACCCGAGGACAGCTGTCACAAAGGAGAGAGCCAACACAGCGTGTGTTTAGGGCCTGACTTACGTGTTCTACGTAACTACACCTATTAAAAAATATTTAACTGCAAATCCCTTCCTTGCCTTTATTCAAAAGTGCCATGACAGTATGAAGTGCACTAAACCTTGATATAGGAAAAAATACCAGTAATCCCCTTGCTGTTCTGTGAGTTGCTAAGAAACAAAGACTGCTCGCTCATATCTCATTAGGCCTTCTCTGCTTTAACCTTTACTCTGTATTGCTTTGAAAGTCTTTTTTTTTTTTTTTTTTCTTTGTCACAGTTCGTAGCTGCAAGGCATAGGCAGCTAAATAAAGTTAAAATTGTTGCTTACTAAAGAGTAGCTAAACCACCTCTAAGCAGATTTTTACAGTTTTTTTTCTCTACATATAAATTATGATTATGACAACCTTTCCATTGACAGTTAGCATTCATCATAATACAGATTGATCACTTAGAATGCTGTCATTCAAAAACATGGAGAAAATCCTTACAGTGTTTACCTGTTCATTGCGAGCAAAGACTAAGGGAGCCCGAATAAGTGTTATAACTGGCAATGTTAGCATAAGAACATCCATAAAAATGTGGTAATTTCAGTAGGGAATGCAGCTATGATATAGCTTGGTAGTGCTGCTAGAAAGAGAATATTCACCTCAATAACTTGCCCTGATAAGGGAATTACAAAACAGTACTCCAGAAAATATTTTTTTGCTACTTCGTTATTAGTTGGCATCATGGTGAAATAGTCAGGAAATCTTCCTTGGGTTTTGTTGCTGTGAAGGTGAATCCAATGTTAACAAATTGATTTTTTTTATATACTGGTAGAAGAGAATTTCATAAACAAATGTGTAGGTTGAGAAGTCACTTGTAAAGCCCTCCGTATCGCAGTCACTCACTGCAAAGCCTCAGCTTAGCGTTATCCATGTGTAACGTATCACAGACACAATACGCTTCAGCAAAAAGTTTGTTACTTGTTGAACATACATTGCTGCTTTTTGAGATCTTCATAGAAAAAAAAAAAGAAAACTTGATAGGTTGGTCCTAGATTTGAGTCTCTTAGAAAATGTACATTCAATGTTTGGTCTTCTATTCTTGATAAAAGATCAAGGTTCACTTCTGGGTAAGGAATCAGAGTAAACAAACAAACCACTGTACAGTTGTTTACAATCTTGTTGCCCCTTCCCCCCCCCCCATTCACATATTGTACACACAGTTCGTTGTAATACTAAAGCAAAGCACTTGGTATGTAACTGATTTAACAGACTCCTTATAAGCCCTCAAAAATAGATTCAGTGTTTTTGAAAAGCCCATGTTTTTTTAAGGCCACGATAATCTGCCAAGAGTCATTTTGTCTTTAGAACAGCATCGTTAATCTGATGTTTCCACTGATCAAGCAACTCCACTTCTTCCTCTGTTTCTCACAAGATGACCCAATGCCTCTCACTCTATCTGCGTAAACACTGGAGATCTTGAAGTCTTGGCTGTCCCCCCACTACTTGCTTGTAGTCGTCGAGATCCAAAGTTGTCTTGAACTACATTCACAGCGAAGAAGAACTTTGAGTGTAATCTCTGATGAGGAGTGTGTCGTACTTTGGGGAAGATGGGATACAGAGAGCTGATTCGGAAACCGGAGAGCTGGGAGATGCACTTCCAGAATCGATGGAGTCTCTAAAAGGAGAAGGAGGAGTTAAAGCTACCAGCTCCTCAAGGTCTTGCTTTGCTGATGGGGTCTCTGCAGTGCCTTCTTTGACGCTGCCATTTGATTGTTTCCTAGCTGACTGGGAAGCGCCATTGACTTCAATAGAAGGAAGTGGCTGGATTTCTGCAAACGTGGTCATTGTTGTGGGGAGCTGGATTTCTCGTGGGATCAGGTATGAAGAGCAGAGAGGAGTGGCCACCACTGTCCCTGGAGTGGCTGTTGAAAGCATCATAGAGTTCAGCTCGCTGATGTTGGCTGTAAAACGAGTAACCACGCTACTGATCTGCTCCATGAGGGAGCCTTGCGAGGAGCTACTTCGCTGCGGAGGCTCGGACTGGAAGGTAGGGGCATCATCTTCTGTTCGGCTAACGGAGGCAGTTCTGTGGCTCACGGTGCTGATAGGCGAGGGAGTCTGTGGTCGGTACTGAGCTGGGTATTGCTCTTCTGCTTCTGAAACGTCGTAAAGCGTTTTGGCACTGGTCTCAGGAAATGTAGCGCTGCTACTATGTCGGCTACTATCTGTGCTTTTAGAAAAAGGCTTGATCACTGCAGTTTGATTGGGGTTCTCTTTTTTGTTGATGTGGATTGACAACCGCTGCCAAAGGTGCGCCCCTCTGCTGCTTTTCTCATTCTGGGCCCAGGAAACTGATTTCCCATTAGAGCTGTAAACGGAAATGAGGTAAGATGGTAACTTGCATCAAAGTTAAAAATATAATCACTGAACCTATACCATGGATATGTGTTATCTTAGATCTTATATTCATTATATAGCTGAGTGTAATTTAGTCATCATATATCTATATCTAATCTATACCTACGTATATCTGGCCACGCAGTGTATCTACATCTAAGATTTATACCTAGACATTCTAGGAAAACAAGCAGAGTGGACGCGCTGATTGCACAGGCCACTTGTGCATCAAACTGTGATAGCTGATGGCCACTGCTGTCCCCTCTGTTGCTGCCCTTGGGGCATAGATGGTATCTGTCCTGGGGGGCATAGGTGGTGTAGGGGAGTGAGCAACTTGATGGTTTCCCTTCTGTTGGACTGGTGACATCAGTGAACTGTGGGACTGAGGAATGAGTGGAAGAGTGAGGAAGAAGTAAATGCTTGAAGAGAGTAGGCGTGAGACCTGGACTTGGAGACAACAATAAGCATTTAGGTCCATGCTCCTCTAAATTAATAAATTAATAAAAACACAGTATGCAATAGCTCCTTTCTTTTTACGTGTTCTTTAGGTTGATGAGTTGTTGATTGTGCACACATTAACCTATAGTTCATGGGATTAAGAAAGACCATTAACAATATTTCTTAGCTGAAATAGGCAATGACTCTGAAATGATGTCTACAAGAAAAACATAACCTCCACATACAGATAAACATGCTTTATATATACAACACAACAGAACTTTAAACATTTCACTTTGATTTCTAAAATATTTGCAACAGCCATTTTAGATTTTTTTTGAAATATGAGCACATTGGAGATATTGATGAAGTGTCACAAATCAGTTCGTTTGCTTTTTCAGCCTGAAAGAGATACACTCATACATGTTAGCCTGCTGTGAAACAGTTTGCAAGACACACAGTTTACTCAACACAGATGACTTTATATCAGCCTTCATGTGGATGCTTGCCACATTCTATCAGTTTAATAGTTCTTCCAGGCATCTAAAAAACATGTGTGCTGATAGTAAACAAAATCTTTTTGTATTACACTGCATGGAATTACAACGGATCATGTAACACAACACACTCTTTCCCCTTCAAAAGCAGCATGACAAAGTCCAGCAGATGAAGACAACGTAAACCAGAGATATTTTAAGACAGGCTAGACTGAAAGATGAGCTACCCTCAAAATGCCAGACAGAACAGCTGATGGCTCGTATATTTTGACACCCCTTTTGCTGTACCTCAATTAAAGTAAGGGGGAAAAGCAAAATCTATCCTGTAGCACTGAGCACTCTTTGCATCTCTGTGGATGTGATTCTGAGCTGAATGGGAGCTGGGACTTATGTCTTTCAGAGGAAAGCTGATGCCTCTGAGGACTGTGTGCTTCTCATACTAGCAGGTACTCTGTAAGTGCCAAGAGCCATTTGAGAGCCCCAGCTCCTTGGCTATGCTTAGAGCTGAGCTTCCTTTTGGAAATGAGGTCTTGCCTCTTTTTCTGGTGTGATGATGATGGAACTTCCCTTCAGATACTGCAGAGAGTGAGCTGGACCAGGAGGCTGGGACATCTGGTCCTCTTATCTTGACCTAGCAGAAGAAGAGAGCCTAGTTCTGGTCCTGGGTGTTCTGCTTGGTGGGGCCTCTTCTCCTGCTGAGCTCAGATCTCAGAGCTCAGAGGGGTTTGTGACAGACCTGTCTGCCACAGGGACAAAGTAAATTCTATTAACACAGAGAAGGTGGTGGTAGAAACACTTGCTCAAAGAAAGTTGCGCTTGGCTGTGCACCACTTCCCACAGGCAGAATATTCTAGCACTCCTCCGAAGTTCAGAGGGTGGCTCAGTAAGGAAGTTCAAACCCTGTGGCTCTAGGTGTGCTCATGAGCACTAAAGGCATGTAGGCATTTTCAGTTACCTGAAAGTCAGATTGTAAGAGGTTGTGAAAGGAATACACTCCTCCCTCCCTTATCTGGAGAAATGTGGAGGAAGTGTGATATGAGTCTGAGGAGCCTGGGGAAGGGAAAAGGATGACATTTAGGGATACATCCAGCTAACAGTTACATATTCAGTAGAAAAGCTGTTACCAATCCCCTTAATCCCAGTTTGATTTTGGGACAGTCTTGACTGATGCACACATTTACTGGCTCTGTGCTGTGCCCAAATGTAATCAAGCTGTATATGCGGCCCTAAAAGAGAGCCTGGGGCCCTAAAGGAGACCTGAAGGCTGTTTGATGCAAATTTTGGACAACAGCCTGAAAGATTTGACCACTACTCATTGCAAATTCCTCCATTTAAAAAAAAAAGGAAACCTAAATAGAGAGCAAGCAGCAATTTATCAATAAAAATTGAAACATTGAACCCAGTGGTTAAAATTCCATTCCATTTGCCCCAAAATAATTGTAATTATAAATGTATCATCCCATTCATCATGCTAAACTATTTATTACACATCAGCAGGCATGTGATCATTTATCAGCTGTGTGAAAGGAGCATCACTTGTCTTCACATATCGGCTGGGTTAGAGGTAAATTTCAGGGGCAGTAAAGATCCTGCTTTAGCTGCATGCTGTTACTCTCTCAACTGAAAACCACTGCAATGCACACAAATTAAAAACAGAGGTATAGAGGTACATTAGGGACATAGACTTTGATGCCTACTAATGGAATATCACAACAAATTGTTTACATTTATTATGACCAGCTGTTCCATGTCCCTTTGAGAGATGGGAAAATATATATCAGTAAATATTTAGAGTTTTCTTGCAAACAGATTTTATCTCCCTCAGCTGAAAACAGCAGAATTACACTGTCATGCTCACAAAAGAATTCCACTGTGAAGTCTGGCTGAATACAGGATGTATTTCTCTGCTCTGTCCTTCCTGTTGGCACAGCCCTGGAGCAGAGCAGAGGACAGGTCAAATCTGGGGATAAGCAAACTCCAATTCCAAATTCCAATTTCCAAACCAAAACGTTGGCAATATATATATATTATAATATCTTTTACGTGGTGTATTTTTTCATTGCCTTCACGATAGGTTAATTAGGCTGTTTTATGTAAAAGAGGGATTTCCTCACAACTCATTATTTTTCCTGTCTCTTGACTAAAAGCTGCTTTGATTTTGGTAGCTAAGCTTTTTTTCCAGCCTGCCAGACCTACCACAATATAGCACGTAGAAGAAAGGAAAGTGGTATAAATGAGAGCTTTCTAATATTCCAAATATTTCCTCTGTAGTTGTACACTGCTGACAGAATAACAATTAGTACTCTTTCTCATTTCCTCCCTTCCTTTCATAGTCATTTAAGTTTTAGGGCTCTGTTGTGTATTCATAAGGGATATTGACTGCTTCTTATCCCCTGAGGTGGTAAGAAAAATGTTCCTCTCTTATATATTTGTTTATTTTATTTTCTTATTCTTCTTATTTTTCTATCCATCTGGAATAGATTGCTTTTTTCCTTTGTTTTTAAATTTTGTTTCAGATTTATTGCCCTGTGATATGATTGTCTGTGAGACTGTGCATAGCTCTGCCACCAGGGTTTCTTTAACCAGCTGCCATTACAGCAACTGCATTTTTCAACCCCTGCAAAATGCAGAAGAAATGAATCATAGAATCATAGAATGGCCTGAGTTGAAAAGGAATACAATGACCATCTAGTTTCAACCCCTCTGCTATATGCAGGGTCGCCAACCACCAGACCAGGCTGCCCAGAGCCACATCCAGCCTGGCCTTGAATGCCTCCAGGGATGGGAATCAGAAAGAGGAACTGACAGTCACAGCAGCTGAAAACACTGATATTCTAATAAGTCTGCCATTCTTATTAATTACCTGAAGCTGTTAAGATTAATTCTGATGAAGAGTTCCCAGTAACTGGCATTTGATAACTTCTGAAACAGTATGTAATTTGAACATAAGTCACTTATTCTCTTTTAAATAAGTTTAAATGAAATAGCCAAATCAGTTATGGAATTTAGTATTGTCTGAGTGAGCTTAGAAAGCATATCTACACATTTTCCATCAGTGGAAATTGGAATACAGAGGGGGTCAACAGAATTTAAAACAAAAATATAAGGGAAATTTTATTCTCTGTTGTATATGAAATGTTAGTATCTGATTCCAGATTTGAATGGATAAGCTAGTCAAAAGATACTGGTCAAAAACTTGGTGGAGACCTGTACGACCAGAATGGAACCTATGCTGAAATGAATATGATAAGTAATTAGTTAAAATTATTTTCCTTATAAGTCCAAAAGTGAAAGTTCATGTTTCAGAACATTCATTGGTCTAATTTTTTGAGCTGGATTTGCTAGCAAAGTTGTGCTTAGATATTTCAATGGCTTAAGTAAAGTGTTGCATTCCAACTTGAAGCAATGTCTTGTTTTTTATGAAGCTGAGGTAGAAAAGGTATAACTTCAACATGGTGCAGAGCAAGATGGTTTATTAAGGACGATATTATTCTGTGCCTTTTCTGCAGAAGCATCTGGCAGAGATAAGGAGGATAAACTACTGTACTTAGTCTGTGCAGCTTTCTGGCAAGGAGAAGTCTTGTTATTGGAAATAAATACTTGCAGTAAGAAGCCATAGTCCTTTTCAAGTTCTCTGATGAAACCTTATTAAGGACACAATGATACAATTCTCTGTCTAAGAAGGATTTAATGGAATCTTAGAATGGTTTGGATTGGAAGGGACCTTAAAGCCCCTGCCATGAGCTGGTTGCTGCCCACCAGCTCAGGCTGCCCGGAGCCCATCCAACCTGTCCTTGAGCCAGAATAGTTTGAGTTGGAAGGACCTTTAAAAGGCATCTACTCCAACTCCCAAAGAAAGGAGGATAAATGGCTGAAACTGAGTGCAGAAATGTAAGGTAGATAAACTAGTTCTGTTCAAACACAATAGGGATTTATAGTGTTTCCTTTCTTCTTCTTATAAATAGCTTTAGAGGAAATCTCTATATGCCTATACAATTGTTTCCCTGGGTGTAAGACAGTGCAGAAATATCACTCGGATCATTTAGCTTAAGTTATTCCCTTACTATTTGTTCTCTGGAGATAAATAACAGTAAAACATAAAGGAGGAATGATACAGAGTAAAAACTCATTTTGTCCTGAGCTGAGTTCCATAAGTAAACATCTTTTGCCATTACACTGCAAACAAAAGCAATTGCTTTTCTATTAACAACAGCAAGGGCATTTACTAATATTACTCCTTGGGCTGTAATCAGTCATCACCTCCTTACCCTATGGAAATCACAGCTGGCATTTGCAAGAATGACTTTAATCTATGAGGATGAAAGGTACTGCTGACAGACAGAAACTTTGCTAACAACCTCCTAGCACAGCCACCAGTGACACCAACACTGAGAGCTTTCAGCAGTGCCTGGTTAGAATGGGGGAAATTGAAGTGTTGGTATCTGAAGGAAATACTTCTGGGATTCTGTGACAATTTCCTTAAATTACAAAACTGAAATGGGAAAAAACACTGATGTAGGATGCAGTAACTTCTCTTAATCAGAAATTGCCTTTCAAAGCATCACACTGGGTACCCATTTATTGTGTTTTGTTACTTTTCATCTTAAAAATTTCCTAGCTATTTGTAAGACATCTATATAGAGATCATTAGACCGCAATGTGAGAAATATCCACACTAAGGTTGGAACACCAAAATAATATTGCATTAGGGATTCAGCACATGAGCTGAAAAATTCTGTCCAGTTGAAGCTGTACAGCCCTCTTTAGGCTGAAAGGATATAACTGGGATTCACTCAGTGTCACGGGACTTCTTTATTGGCTTTACAGTACAAGGGAGAAGAGATGACACGATCTTTTCATTTTCCGTATCATGGAATGGGTTGGGTCAGAAGGGAATTCAAATAGGTGGTCAGATGGCTGAATCTGTCTTTTCCCATCAGCACTTCATCACAGTGACGCCCAGCACTGACCTGGTACTTACAGACACAGACAGAAAAATGGCACCTACTTCCCTTCCTGCAACATCTCTGCTCCCTGGGAGGTTCCCAGGCTATGCAGTGACAAATCTGCTTATCTCACAAAATAGGACAGGACCACTGGCCAGGACAGTGTGGCTGGAGACAACAAAACACAGCCATCAAATGCAATTGCACTCTCTGTGAAGCAGCTGGTGTTCTTAACTGTTTGAGTAGGTCTTGCAGCTGACAGTCTTGCTGTGGCACTATTAGACTGACACAGTTTCCAGTCTTTTTGCCTGTTAGGGCATCCTCTTTAACAGGAACCTCTTTCTCATCTCTACTTGACTCAGATCGATTACATTCTGGAATGCAAACAGATTCTTCACTGTGAAGATACAAAATATAAAAAAGAAGTTTTTCAAGTGTATATATATGGCTGGGCAAAACAGAGCTGAATATTGTACAATGACATACAGCTGTTTGACATTTACATGTACTTTTCTGCTCTTCAAAATTCTCTTATATAGCAACTCCAGATAGCTTGAAAAGGAAGAATAATTATCACCAAAAGCAATGGAATGTAGGAAAAAGATAAAAATTTGGACATCACACAGACAAGAAACAGAATCTCGGCTGACAAAGAAGTAACAGGTGTGTATACATTTGGTGCACCACTCAGCAACAAGCATTCCTGATGTTACCTAAGTGGCAGAGTCCCCCAGGTGTGTGCTCAGCAGCATTATAGCTGAGAGCCTTGTGTAGATGAGTGGATTTCAATACCCAAAGGGGACATAACACAGTGCAAGTATTTCACTGAACACCCTCCTGCAGTGATAAAATCCACCTGTGATGCAACACTCGGGGAAAGTAAAGATGTAATTTGGTCATGTTGTGCTCTATGGCTGCATTTACAAAAACCTTACAGGGGATAATAAGGATCTTTTAATAAACAGTAAAGCAAATATTTCTAACTTGCAGTAGAGTGCAACACAGTCGTAAAATGCTTATTAAGAGTAATTATACCCTTAGATTTTTAATCAACTGTGGTACGTAGGATTTTCTGTCCTATGGGAGAATCCAGCATTTGGAAATCTGATTGGATTCTAAATGAGATAACAATTGAAATATTCAAACATTTCACAGAATTAAAGTGAATCGTTTGAAATATTTCATTGCAAAAACCTAAAAAAGTGTCCTTACTAAGACAGTTAATCCCAGGAACATTTAAAAATATAGTTCATAATATTAATTAACATCATAACATTAATACATAATGTTATGCATTATATAATGTCTGAAACAAAAAGAAATATCTAAATTAGATGCAATGGAGAAAGTTCTAAAAGATGTTCTGAGCTCTATTTAAAATGATTTTGAAACCTTTCCTTAAAACCACTGTGAAACTTAACACTTTCCCACAAGACATTTTGACTGAGAAGAACCAATGTTTTCATATTAGAATGCTTTCACTTATCTTTTTTTTCCTATTTTTATACACTCTTTTGATTAGACACATAATGCAGCCTCCATTCCCAAGGAGCTGTGGAGCTTCTCACTCAGTGTTTAAGCACTGTCTCTCCTTCCCTGCCCTACTGGGTTAATGTCAGGTGTAAAGTTTCTCCTCCCCAAAGCACCATATTATGACAACATCACACAGGACATGTGGTTTGCATCACTCAAATGAACACAGTGCAGGTTTTCTGTTGTTTTTTTTTTTTTTTTCTTTTTCTTTTTTCCAATTAGATGAAACACAGAAATCAGCAGTGGCCACGTGTTTTATTTTAGAGTTATATCTTTTTTCTAGACATACTATATGGGATGCACAGGAATTACAGAGAGGATCTGGGCTGGCATTGTCCCAGGGCTGCTCCCCTTGTTCACAGACATATCACACTGGACCTAAGGCCACTTGCTGTTGGCTTACCTGGTCATTGTAGCTCTCCCACCATTCCCCATACTCCCTTTTGGGGTGAAACACTCTATTTCCGACTTGTGCGGGGCCAGTCTCCTGCCTTTGTACCTAATAAATCACGACAACAACAGGAGCAAACAGAAAGAAGTGATTGTGTGCTCAGCTTTCTCTGACAGCTGCTGTGCAAAGGGCCATGCACATGAAGGTTACTGTGGCAGCGGTGGGGTACAGTGCAAAGCAGCTGTGGGAGCAGTGGAGTAGTGGCGTAAAACCACAGGACTATGCTCAAGCAAACAGTGCTATGCAGGAGAGGTGCTCACCATTTATTTATATATACACATGTAGGATGAGCTAAAAAATTCTACAGAATAACACAGTAACCTCTAACGATTTTGGGAGTAAGACCAAAATGTGAAGGCCAAACAGTTTAAGCCAAACAACACTATAATTAAGGAGCAGTGAGAAACCAACTGGTGGCCATGTTCTCAATCCTAACTTCATCTCTTTCTCTGATACTCCACATCTGTAACACTTGACTTGCTCCTCAGCTTGACAAAGCAAGCGCCAACATTGTTGGCCACTTGGGTAAAATTTGGTTGGGTTCACTGTTCATGTATTGAAAGGGCCCTTTTCTTTCCATTCGCAATAAAAATGACTTGTGGGGATGTAGACATGAAGTCAAATGGAAGCAATTCCAACGCTAGAGCCCAGTGCAGTACTGTGAATGTCTTAAATACCATACCTGGAAATTGGATAAAAAATTACTTGGATGAACAGATTGTTACTTGAGGATTTAAATAACCCCTTGACAGGATACTAGGATAAGACCTGGTCAGCTCTGAACACTTACATGGGATGTGAGCTTTGCAGAGATCTTATGCTGGCTCTCTTCCCAGTGATGACTTATGCCCTAATTGTGCAAATTCCTGTGCTGTGTGTTGAAATATCTATTCAAATGCTTGAATAAAATTTGTGCAAAATGCCTGCAGCAGATCATTTCTCAAATGCTTGCTTGTGATATTCCATTCCTATCTACTCTAAGCTGCATCGTGGGTATCTACCAAAATTGTGAAGGAGAAATCTGTTAATTTTAACACTGCATGACAGACTAAATGGATTGTTTATTGCTTGTCCTTTAACCTGAGCTAGATAGAAAAATATACCTCGAAGACAACAACTCTGTAAGAGAAATAACTTGAGTGAACACAAAGGTGGATGCAGTTATAGTAGATCTTCAGAGGTAGTGCAGATTGTATAAAAAACTGAGGAAGAAGCTTAGTGAACCTGAGAGTGAATTGGAGACAGTAAAATGAGATGTGCTCATTGCAGAGGAGTCTTTTCATTTACAAATTATAGCCTTACTGAAAGAAGGAACAACTGGAGCTTTGCAGACTGGCTACCAAAGGTTTTAAGTCAATCCACAGGGCAGTATGTGCCATGTTCCCAAACAGGCATGAAGCTCACGCAGGACAAATGTGTATTAAATGGAAGTCGATTCCTAGGGCAGAGAAAAAAGCAGAAGGGCTTACAGAGTAGATAAATTCTCTGAAAAATACAAAGGAAATCAAACTGGATCATACAAATTTATTTGGGGTAGCAAGAGAGAAGGAGAAAAGAAAGAACAATGTGTGGAAATTTCACAGGAAAGAAAATGAGATAAAGTTGGTATGGAGGTGTTAGATGTCAAAGAATGTAGAGTTAAGAAAGAAAACAGTTACTTTTAGACCTGATAACCAGAAGAGGCACTTTGTACCCAAGAAACAGAAGAAGAAAAAGACTAAGAGAAGGAATTTGGAGATCCTAAATGCTCACAATAAGTTGAATTCCAAAAAGTAGCCATCAGAAGAAAAGAAAGAGGTAAAGTTTCCTTGGCAACTTTGTTCTGAAGAATGTTTGGTTAGGATGCTTGTGACACAGATAAAGAAAATGCCCCATTCCCTAGCCATCACTATACATTTCATTGTCCTGCAAGTCAGCAGAACAGATCTCAGAGAGATTGATATGAACGTCTCAAGTTTTGCCATCCACTCAAGAGCAAAATAATCATCAGACAAAGCAGGCTGCTCCTAGCCTGCCCTAGTAGTAGCCATTCATTCAGTGCTAAATATCCACGTAATCATGACAAGAATAACCAAGCTTTAATAAACCCTCCTACTGCAGAACATGCATCTAATCTGTGCAGGGTTCTTAGAGAAACCAGACTGGAAAGGCAAAGGGTTCAGCATAAAAAAAGGTTTTCAGGATTCAGAATATGTTAAGGTTATGATTTACCTCAGAATGTCTTGTATTTCAAAAACGTCAAGATTCTTTTCCCTCTTTGCTGTTAAAACAGAGGATAGCTATAAATTATTTAATATGTGAAGAAAATATTAAAAACAAGCTAACAACAACAACAAAAACCAACCGACCCTTAAACTTTTGTTTTCAGTTATCATAGAAAATGTTAAGATTAAAATAATTTTGCATTTCACCCAAAGAATGGAAGAGACATAAGCAGATTTCTTTCCTTAGAATCGGTTCTGTGACTGTGTATTGGTTGGAAAAAAGAGAGAAAACTATGCATTGGACACAGTGTGACTAAAGAGCAAAGGTAATGTAAGAGCCAGTGTAACTAAATTCTGTTGCAGGCTTTGAAAAGTTCTGAGTTTATGTTTCAGGCTTTGTTTTTGTATTCATTTATTATTTTAGCATCTGTGGGTAAGGATCTGCAGGCTGTTTCATTCTTGGGCTGGGAGAAATCATGTCTGTACTGGGATTTCCCTATCCTAGCAGAAGACACCAACACAGACTGCTTAGATTTCAGGGATTATTACATCTTTTTCTTGCTGCCTTCACCTTCTATGAAAGGACTTTTCATAGACCAAAATTAATGGATTCTATCGAGGAATAAGGACAGAATCAGTTTTAATGACACCAATAATAATCCATTGCAATACTTTAGACATCAGTTTTACATCTCTTCATTTGTAAATCCTTGCTTTTCATTTCCCCTCCACCGAAGTTGTGGGCTCCTCTACAAACAAGTGCTGATACTCTTCAGATATGGAACTTTTTAGACTATGTCTTCACTGTAGAGCGTGGTGCTGGCATCCTGGTGATTCTGAAGTGACATTAGGCTGAAACCCAGATGTGGTCACATCAACTCTACACCTGATCTCCTCTTATATACTTTGAAAGGGTCTTGGAAAGGATCCATTTCATAAGGTAGTACATAAGCTAACTAGAGGACGCTGGTGGACCAGATCTGAAAGAAGTGTCATACCTTAAATTTCTGCATAGTTTGGTCAAAGACTTAACCAAATCATTGGAAAAGTAGTCTATTCTCTGTAGAATGTTAGTGGTAGTAAAATATCTACATTACACTGATTGACAAAGATTACCCAAAAGACAAGCGGTTCCAATAGCAAAAAGTAGGTTTTCAGATAACATGTTCTCTGAAAATAAATCCCAGCAATTAGAAACTGGCTTTTACTCTTAGGCATATTTTTTTTTTTTTCTCTCTCGCTTTTTTTTTTTTTTTTCCAATAAAAACTAAGAAGTTAAACTAAATAAAATATGTCTTAGGATATCTTTGTTTTTTGAATACAATGCCAAGCAAGTTTGTTGTGTAAGAGATGGAGATGTGTCATCATTTTAGTACTTCAAATGACCTCACACTGATATGCAGAAATTTAATTATTTATTGAGTACCAAATGTTACTTGGTACTCTTCAGATCTGAAAGAAGTAGCTTTGATGAAAGCTTTTTCTACTGCAAGGTAGGAGTAGTATCTTCACAAAACTGTGCCTTGGTACCTTGCAGGAAAGGTGAAGATGACAGAAAGAGAGGAGAGGAGAGGAGAGGAGAGGAGAGGAGAGGAGAGGAGAGGAGAGGAGAGGAGAGGAGAGGAGAGGAGAGGAGAGGAGAGGAGAGGAGAGGAGAGGAGAGGAGAGGAGAGGAGAGGAGAGGAGAGGAGAGGAGAGGAGAGGGGATTCAGAAAACTTTGTAGTACACTGATGAAATATCATCTCTTTACTCTCCATTGCTTTTACTCAATGTGCTTATCTTGGAACTTATCTTTTCAGTGTGCTTATGTTTGGAACTTGTACACTTGTAATACTCAGACTGCTGAGTGTTTCAAAGCTGACCACCTTTCCGGGCTGTTATGTCAGATTTTATGTGCAAGTAGTATTTTTCACCAGCACAATTACTTGGTCTTGATATTAAGAAATGATGAATATCTTGCATTTCATAGGAGCAGAATTGGGGCTGACCTTTAGATTAAATAAAGCAATACATGTATGAAGATTTCTGCATAAATGGATAAAGAATGGACTATGAGGAATATTTAGCATTGTTACTGCAAAGAGTGTTTTGAACTGCAAATATATTGTGTTTTGAAAATCAGTTAGGTATACAAGGCTGGTCATTCTATTTTGATATAGCATTCCATTGCCCTGAATACTTTTAAAGAGGTCTCAGCTAGTTATGGATATTTTTCCATTTATATAATTGTTAAATTATATATCATTAAGTACGGAAATTTAAAATTGTTTGTTTTTAAAAAATCAGCATATAAACATTTTTTTCTTAATTGCAAAATTCCATCAAACAAATCCATTTAAAGCCAAATGCATAATTTCTGCAATCTATTTTTTTAATTATTTTTCTTCTCTTTAAGATTTTTTTTAACAATTAATTTTAATTGAACAATCATATGTAACTGCAACTGGTGGGTTAAAATTACCTTTTTGATGGCATGATATACAAAGCATTATACTGTATCAAGGAAAGAAGAGTAGACCCATAGCACAATATTGCCAGTATGTTCATCTACCTAATTCCAAAAGGGGATGTTGTCGGACAAAGACTGCTGTAAGATTTTTGTACATTAGCATCTTATTTACATGAAATGTGGTTCAGCCTGGCTTATCCACTATTTTGAATTTCTGTTCTTTCTTTTTCAGGTTTATGCAACTACAGATGCCGTGGGAAGGTCTCACTATTTTATTCATTACTTCATTCATTATACTGAATAGGGAAGTTACACTTCATTTGCTCTGAAGCATTGTAAATGTTAGAAATTTCTTTAGGTTTGTAAAATGGATGGATGGGGCTGTGTCTTGACTTGGATTTTATTTCGATGTGACATTTTTCAAATTTGTTAACTTATAAGAAAGAGGTTTCTCAAACTGTCTCTTTTCTGCTACCTCATTATTGTGGACTGTAAAATGATTTAATTTTTTGGCAATGTACAATTGTGTTCTAAGTCCTAAACTGTCAGCACTTTGTATAATTACTGCATCATATAATGCTATGACCAAAACTATAGCAAAGTGAAAGCATTGTTGGTTTTATATATTTTAGCAGATCCCTGGCTATATATAATTCATACAGGCATTTACATAGGAGTCAGCAAGCTCATGTCTTGTCTAGGCCTTGTAAGGAGACTAGATATCTTAGTCTTCTTGTCATAGAATCATAGAATAGCTTGGGTTGGAACGGATCTCAAGGATCATCAAGCTCCAACCCCTCCGCCGCAGGCAGGGCTGCCAACCTGCACATTTAATACTAGAATTTTCATAATAAATATAATGCCAGTTCATATCAAATTATGCTCTGGAAAGAAGTTGGTTTGGCAGAAAAATCTCTGCTCTGACCAGATGGTAGTCTGCAACAGGATTTACATCCTGTTGTGTATAGACAACAGAACACATGTGTATATGCATACAAAATGGACATAAGAAAAATTGAATGGAATGGCTTGTCTGGACACTCTTTAGTGTGATGGGTAAGGGAAATCTGATACAGTGTGTGGTGTCATTTTTTTGTCACAACAATTTCAGGAGACACAGGTTGGAAGATGAAAATCAAGGTGAGAAAGATAGACACTACTGTTAAAAACAGTAAAATCTACCACCAAACTGCTGACCCCATCATTACTGTTCCTTCCTTTCCTTTTTTTTTTTTTTTTTTTTTTAATTACACTAACAAGGTTGCATTTTTCCATCTAGAGCATATTTGGGCAAGAGTAGACAGGGAACTATTTACAATGTAAATTTGTTTGAACAGTTCAGCTATAGGATTTGATTCAAAATGATGGAGACACTGTCTTACTTATACAAATAAATCAAAAAATTAAGCTTGAATACATAAGCTCAGTCAATGCAGCCAAACAATTTATATCAATCAATCATTATTTTAATTAAATTTGAGGGGAAAAATTCAAAACAACAACACTAACACTGCACACATATTAAAATTCATTGTGATCAGGGCAGTCAGGAATATAAATTCATTGTACAGAGGGAATATTTTAGCAACAATTCATCAAAATCTTTCATACCTAATAACTTTCACTAAGTTACATTAAATATTCTTCAGTCATTTCACAATATTTGAAGTTTAATTAATCACAGCATCAAGCTTGTCTGAAAAAACACCAGGAGCAGTTTATCTAGAGATAAATGAAGGACTTAAACAATTCAGCAATCTCACAATCTACGTTTTGTAGCATATTAGGTTTAGATAGCTGAGAATGTTTCCCTTGGGAACTGGTTAGTTAATAAATGTAGACTAATCAATCAAAAGGATAATGACTTCCTCTGAAGAATCAAAGACTTTGTCCTGCATGCATCAAAATTCTTTTTTAGCAAGGCCATGAAGCAAACAACTTATATCATCACTTTGCTTACATTTTTGATTAAGAAAAATTCTCTTCGAGCCAGACATTCAGCTCATCTCAATTGTTACCTTCTCTAGTGGCATTGTATCATGTAAGAGATTTACTCCTCCACTTTTTTTTCCTGCAATTTTATAGTACAAATTCATCCAAACACTTCTGAGCAATTTGTAGTTCATGGTCACATTGAAACAACATGTGTAGGAGTTAATTTTTAACAATGGTGGGATTTTTTTGGTACATGATAATCTCTCAGTGACTTCTTTTGCCTTATGGTAATCTTTACTTCCCTCTTTGTGTAGCACTTTTACTTTCCACCTTTCAATGGGATTTATGAGGCTGAGCAATGGCTAAATGCTGGTCACTGTTAAAGTTCAGAGATGGCGCACACCATATCTATAATGCAACTTCTTAAGCATGAGTTCTCCTAAATCATACTGTTTACTAATCCCCTGTTTAGATGCACCCCACTCCCTGAAGAGCTAATATAAATAATTAAGTTGTGAAGAAATGATTTGCCTGTTCTATAAAACTTCAGGATTTCAAATAACATCATTGCCTCTCTCCACTTCAAAAAATTTTGTTTGTTTGTTTGTTTGTTTCAGTAAGATAAAATGAGAACTGTAAAAGATTTTTTACTGTAAAGTTAGTACAAAAATTTGATGGATGTTACACTTATAAGACAAAAGAGACCCAGGATGGTCATTGTCTGAAATAGATAATCACTGTTCCTTCCACCAGGCTGGAAAATAACTTTCTGCCTTTTCTGATCAGTTGTTTTATACAAGCCAGAATGGCTCCACCGGGCTTGAAGAGGAAAGCAATCCATCCTGGCCTAACTGACGGACTGTTAATACAGCTTGTTATGAGCAGTAGTATACCTGTCATGAATTCAGCATCATGAGGTTATCACCTCTGTTATACTCTAAAGTTCCAGAGTTAACCAGTGCAACCACTTGCATTGCTTGCACTAAGAGCTATCCAGCAATTTGTCTGTGAATACTGTTGAACATGAACCCATAACCCCTGCCCTGCTGAAGCACAGTAAGTAAAAAGTTTCTCATATGAGTTTGGAGGAAAACTGTGGCATTCTTTCTATCGTTATTCAAAATGTGTAGAAGAAATGGCTCGTGCTGCATATAGATGAAGACAAAATTGGCACTTGTACAGTAAGAAATGTGTCCTCATAGAATATGCAGTGGCAGGAACTCACAATCAGTATCTTTCTCAATGACAGCATACTTAAATGCCAGCCAGCTCCAGCTTTCAGCAGACTCCCCCCATCTTTCTTCTACACCACTGTCACTGGCTGGTAGGCCTCCTGGTACAACCCTGTCTTCTTTACAGCATTATTTGCTCCATGTCAAATAACCACTTTATTTCATTTCTCAGAATGCTTATCTTCTTGAGGTATAATCTTGCATATTTATGCCAGAATTCCTTTGCATGTATGCATACACATATTATAAAAGCATTTCATTACAACTTGATGTCCACAACTTCAGTCTATCTATTTATGGGTTGATAGTTGGACTAGATGATCTTAGTGGTCATTTCTAACCTCAGTGATTTTATGATTCTTAGACTTACGGATATGTCCCTCAACCAGTCAGCAATTGATTCCTGGGCCATGGAAACTGAATGGACTGTATCTTTGAACTCCTTTGCTCCAAAGGACACCAATATAGGGCACATATATAGAGCATATATAGAGAGCTGAAGTTTATTCCTAGACATTTGGCCGGAAACTCACTGTTTTCTCAGGGTTTTCCTCATTATTAGATGTAACAGTTGGATCTTTCAGATGTTTCTGTAACAGCTAAGATCACTTCTCAAGTTAGTTCAAGCCTGAAATTTTTGGTTCTTAATTTTTACTTCTATTTGAGAAATTTCAATTCAGGCTTTGGAAAAAAAGTCACTTCAAGATTTTGATGCTGAGATAAAATATATTGGTGTATGATATAGTATTTTAACTGCAATATTTTTTAACCATGAATGGTAGTTTCTAGGTTAATTCAAGGATATTTGTCATATTTTTGGATCAAAATATATCCTGTTTGAATTGTAACAAAACAGACATAGCAACCGTAAGAGGTAAAAAAAAAAAAAAAAAAAAAAGAGAGAGAAGAGGTAAGGAGGAAAAAAACAGTCACTCCTTGCAGAAAACAAATTGCACAGCATGATTGTAAACACATGTTTCCAGAATGCTTCATTATGGCACAGTTTGGACATTCTGATGTAAATACCTATTATAACAACTTGTGGTCTAAGGCTGAACCCAGTTCAGTGGAAAAGTCTGCCTTACTCATCACTTTTTCCCCATGGGAGACTGGAAACTCACAGGTACAACTGTCAACTGGCAATTAAAAAAATCCAACAGCTCCTTAATTTCTTTCTTTGGCCCCTCAGTCTCACTGCAAACATAAATAAATGGAGACACATACAAACTGCAGCTCGGAGTCAGGTTGTATATCAGCAAAAGGCTCTTCATCAGAGGGCAGTGGGCATGAAACAGACTCATCAGGGCAGTGGACACAGCCCCAAGCTGCTGGTGTTCAAGGATTATCTGGACAACACTCCCAGACATATGGTCCTGTGTGGAGCCAGGAGTTGGACTTGATCTCTATGGGTTCCTTCTAACTCAGAATACTTTATGATTCTACGATAATTTTCAAGCAGAGAACCATTCTCAGGTTCAAAGTGGTGTTTTCTCTTCTTCCAGAGGTTCTCACTGCTTGAACAGCTCTGCTCCCTGCATTCAGGTCAAGGCTTGATCTACAGAAGAATATCAGGTTTCTATTGGCTTTCACTTGTGTTACAGGAGAGAGCAGTTCAGAATTTGATGCTCAAATGACAGAGAAGCCCCTTAAGGTGGGTTGGAGACCCACGACAAGAGGCAGCCAAGGGCAGGGAACACTGTCATTCATACCCAGCAGTGGGAAAACTGGAGACCACGAGCATGGACTGCATGCACTATGAAGACTTTGGAGGAAGCTAAAGAGTAGGGCAAAGAATACTGGTAAGATTTGAAAGACTATTACACAGGCATGGGAGAGACAGAGTGTTTGGGGGTTTTAATTAATAATAAAAGGCAAACTTGCCTTTTTGCAGGTTGAGGGAGATGCATGTGTTTAAAGGGAAGTTATAATGAAAATGAAAATGAAATGTCCCTGGCTTGAATCATTTAAAGATATGTTCCAAAAGAGATAACCACCTACAGTGGTTAAATTATTGTGTGTCATTTAGGAGTAAGGTATTGGAAATGTAAAAGAAGCATTGAAATATCTTCTCTATCCCAGACCAAAACAGCAAAACAGATCTTTTAGTGTGCAGCTGTGGCTAGAAATAGCACAGTATCTACTCTCATATCAGAAATGCACCATCTTTATCTTATGGAGTAGTTGGAGAATAAGAAGAGGACAAACAAAGCCCATATTTCAGACTTTTCCAAAAGAGTTCTGCTTCATATATGATAACAATCCCTGTGACCTTAAGGTAAAATAGAGTTTTGCTCAAATTATTTATGGCCTTCCTAGTCCCTGTGAAATTAACAGGTAAAACAGCCAAAAACAGAATGTCCAGATGCCTCCCTACAGAGGTCTTGTGACTTTCATAGAATCGTACAATTACAGAATGGCTTTTGCTGCAATGGAACCCAAATTCACCCAGTTCCAATCCCATGCTGTGGGCTAGTTGCCATCCAGCAGCTCAGGCTGCCCAGGGCTCCATCCAATCTGGCCTTGAGCACCTCCAGGGATGAGGCATTCAAAACCTATCTGGACTACCTGTTCCAGTACCTCACCACCCTCTCGGTGGAAAATATCCCCCTGCCGTCAGATTTAAATCTCATCTCTAAATTTTAAAACTCTACCCCCTTGTCCAATCATTACCTACCCTTTCACTACAGCTATGTGGTGTTCAGCATGCTTCTTTGTGGTGCCACTTCTGTTGATGTCCAGTTTGAAACAATGCCTTACTTTGAAACAATGGTAGAATATATTTTGTAGGCTAGAGCTGATTCACAATAACCTACATGAAATGTTTTTTATTTCATTGGGTGATGAATAGCTTTACTCTGCCCAGTAATATATTCTGGTGAAAATACATTCCAATACATTCCAACACTCAGCCACAGCTTGTCTGAGCTTTTTTTCTTATTTTTTTATTTTATCGAAGAGCACCCCATGCAAAAAGTCATTTAGGACTGTAACAGATGTATTTCTTTATTTAGGCAAAAACAGTGTTGTTATCTGTCATCTTGCAGCTGATGTGAAAGCTCTGACTGGAGCCTTGGTATTATCTGTTTGACAATGATTTGATGCAATACTACACTGTTATAAATTAGTGTCAAGAACAAAAAAGCTAATGATAGGGGCTCCTCTCTACACTGTTGATTTAAATAACATCTTTCTTTAAAACTCAACAGTGACTCACTCACTCTTAAATAAAACCCCACTGTGCTATTTAAATAATACCATGTAGCTCTACTGCATATTTCCTTTGATTCTGAGTACTTCAGTGTTTACTTGAAAAACCTATCAAAACAAGATTGTGAACATCGTACTGAATAATATCATGAAACATATTACTTTGTGCCAGTTTTTTTTTTAATATTCTTTTAATATTCTACTTTCTCATGCTCTACAGTGAGCAGAAGTGAGGCTGAAAGTGGTTTTCTGTTTGTTTTTTTTTTTCTTGGAGATGATATAAGATAGAGGTGAATTCCTGAGCAGCATTTTAAGTTTATTCAGTACATTCTAGGACTCTGTTTCATTTTCTTTCATGCAACTAAAGAGACATTGATTAGAGAATTTCTCGTAATTGATGGAATCAGTTTGATACTGGATTCCCAAATCCTTCAGGCACATACTGGCTAAGCACTGTTAAGTTCATTGGCACCATCACAGTTTAACTAGCTTAGGCATTTTGCTGCAGTTTTAAGTGTTGATGAGTAATGCTGGCAGCATGAAAGCTTTTCTCCAAGTGTCAGATAAAATGCTCTAGTTTTTTATGTCCAGGTAAATATGCCAGTATATCAGCTTTGTGCTGCTTTCTTAATTCTTACACAAATGCATCTGATGCTCTCAATGCTATTTTCAATACTACTGAGAAAGAAGTCACTATCAATAATCTATATGTTTTACTAATATATCTCTACTGCAGGTGTATTCTACACATAGAGACATAAAGAAATAGAATCAGATCCTCAAAAAGAAGAAAATACATCTTGTCTTTAAGACACTCCATACTCTTCAGAATAAAAAAAATATTTTAGAGCAATGTTTTTTTTTTTAAAACTGAGCCATAACACGCGACAAACAAATCCTTCCCAAGTCCAAGATCCTCCCATTATCTGTAATTTCTTCTTGCCAGGAAAAATGTTGTGACATGGCAAGTGACTTCTGAAACCAAAATGAGGGCAGATAAGAATGATCTAAAAGAAGAAGAATGTTATCCTATTGAGGACACTATGAAGAATGCCTCTTTTACCAGTCCAGAAGTGGTTGCAAGTCTCCTAGCTTTAACATCTCAGGTCACACAAACATACAGAGTTTATAGAGAGGTACATTTCAGGTAATCATCACATACGCTGATACAGGATTTATTATTTTGAAATATGATCTTACTCTTCACCTGAAAATGAACTGAAAGATAATGCTGTTTACAGATATAAGATATCTTGTAAAAACCCATCAATTTATGTATCAATTAAAAATCACTGAAAGAGAATCATGAAAAATAAACTGGCAGAAACAAATAATCATTTTGACATAACCTGTCTTCCGGGTAATAATACCAAAATTCTCCCTTGAATCAAAACTTTGGATCAGAGAGAAATTGAACTACAAATTGCCCTTGTTCCATGCAAACTTTAGTGTGAACAATGACATGTCAAGAAATATTCATATTATCAATCATGAAATCCATATGTTTCAGTGAGGAGGGAAATACAGCTACCTGTCACTTCTGGGCGAGGCATGCAGAGCTGAGGAATGATAAGACTTCTTTTCTGCACTTTTTCTGCATTCATACAAGCAGAATCCCGTGTTTATGCTAATAATTAAATAACCCAAAATGACCTTCATCAACCCCATATCAAAAGTGTAAGAGATCAAAAGTTGTAAATGAACCACTGGCTTGGATGCACTCCTGCACTGTCTGTCTATGAGTCGGGGCTGTATTTCCACTTTAGAGTTTTCCTTTCCTCTTGGTGTTCACCGACTGTAATTTTTATATAACGAACATACAAGCTGTCATCACGATCACTGAATTCAGGTATTTTTGTGGGAAGAAACAAAGAAATAGCTCACAAGGAGGTATCTGGTTGATGGCAGGAAGAGTAAGTACCAAACGTGGGGCCTGTGAGCAAATGACTTTGATGGAGTTAGGAAGGTGAATATAGAAAAAGATATCAAGACAAGAAAAGAAGAGAAGGTAGGTAAGGATAAGGAGAAAGAAGGCAGGGAGAGATAACAGAAGAAAGGAAAATCAGGTAATAGAAGAGAAAAGGCATTACAGAAGAATCAAAAGACAAATCCACAGATGCCTGAGTGGCCACTCATGATGCCACATGTGTTGGCTACTCCACCTTGATTTTGTAGCATTAGCAGCCACTCAGTTTTCTTCCTGCTGTGACTAGAGAAAAAATACAGTGACTGTGCAATTCATTCAAGTGAAAGAGCTTGCAAATGAGTGCATTAAGGACAAGGCAATTAGTAATATTTCTTGTTCTTTTTTTCTCCCTACTAAGATCTTACTTCCCTTCCTGCAAGAAGTGGACAGCTGACACAGCCAATGCTTCCATCTCTGTGATTGTTTGTCCATTGCTCTGTGTCCTGCTTTTGCACAACGTTTTGACTAAATCAGACCTGCAGCTGTTGTAGATGTGGGAAAGAGGACTTTTCCTCTCCCAGTGGAGGGGCAAAGGGAATTAATATATCTCCCTCCGTCCTTTCATTATTAGCAATATCACTGAACCCTTGGAAAAACATAATAACTTCCCCACACTCACACATTAGCAGACTTTACCTAAGCGTTTCACCAGATGATCCCCTTCTTTTCCACAGGTTCACCAGGCTGCTTGAACGGCTTGCAGCCGAAGATGACTTTCCGTCCCCTACGTGCATGCGGACCACAGTTGACGTGGTGAATGCGCTGCGTACATTCCTTTCAGGTTTAGCAAGGATGATGTAGACCTTGGGCACAAACATACAACCAAGGGCCACCGTGGCACTCAGACTCACTGAGAAACACATGGTGATTATCTTGTAGTTGCTTCCAAAATATATTGGCACAAAAGCCAGCCAAATGATGCAGGTGGTATACATTGTAAAGGCAATATACTTCGCTTCATTGAAATTAGCTGGGACATTTCTTGTCTTAAATGCATAAAAGGTGCAACTCAAAATTAATAATCCATTGTATCCAAGGGGGGTTACAACACCCAAGTTGGTGGTGTTACAAATCAAGTAGACCTCTCGGATGCTTGGGTAATCATGCATTATATCAGGTGGCTCCATTATAAAGAGGGCAACAATTATGCCTAATTGTATACATATCAAGATAAATGCAATAACAAGTTGGGCACAGGCACTCATGAATCTAGGTTTCTTTGTACAAATTTTCTTCTTGCTGCCAGCCAGGATTCTTGCAATGCGGTTGGTTTTAGTTACTAAAGCAGAATAACTCATAGCTGGGGAGAGACCGATGCCAATTCGTTGAAGATAGCAGTAAATCTGTTGAGGTTTTGCGATGAGACAGAAAGTGCACAAGTAACCCAAGCAGATGCCAGCTAGAATGATGTAGCAAAGTTCTCGGCTGGAAGATTTGACCACTGGAGTGTCACGATACATTATGAATATAGCCGTAACAAACAAGGTTGCCAGCAGACCCAGGCACGCAAAAACAACTGCTGCAATTGGTTCAGGATCACCCCATCTGAGATACTGGACTGGGATGAGGTCACAACCTACAGGGAACAACAACAAAAAAAGTAATTTGAAGTATGTAGGAGTTAGATTATTTAATGGTAATGTTATAGATTGCCCTGATTTTTCTCTTATTTTTTCTTTCATAAAGTTGCTGTTACCATCAGTGTAGGCTAGTATTATGTTGATATAATGGCATACTAAATATTTTTCAGTGACAGCTTATTTCAGTAACACACTTTATCTGTTTGGAGTCTAAAAATCTAACACTATGACTGAAAAAATGTTCAAACACATTAAGAAGTCACCTCGCATCACAGTGGAATTTACCCTTAATTATTATTATTATTTTTAGCTTAGTAATTTAAGGACAAATTTCATAATCAAGTTGCATTGCCTTGATGTGAAATGCTCAAAAGTTGTCTGTACAGCATATGTCCTTTAAGGAGCAGGCATCAATGATATACAAACATACACTAATTATGAATTATATTGGTACTTATTTAATGACTATGCAGATAGTCTAGCCATCAAGAAAAAGAGTACTTCTTTCTCATACAGAATAATTTTTTTCCAGCAAGACTTTTCTGGGGTTAATGATGCAGATGATAGGTACTTTGGGATGTCCCACAGTACTCATTTCCTTACCCGTCATTCATGCTTTTAAGATGTTTGAGGAATTAATCCCTCATCTATTTCACAAAATCAAACTGATAACAATAAATTAGAGTCAAAGCTGAATTAAAAATGTGCAGCCCCTTCTAAGGATATTAGTTTTTCAGTTTATGTATGGGTTTAATAAGTCATTCTTTGTACCTGTCTGTCAGTGGTTTATGGGCTGATTCCGCAGGCTAGCAGGGCAAAGGGACCCAGGGACCCACACCCGGGGAAGGGAAAAAGGGAAAAAGGAAAAAAAAGGAAAGAGAGAGGGGCCTGAAAACAAAAAAGCAGCAATGATTTGAAAATAAACAAACTAATTTACTAAATAAGGTATCGAAATGCAAGATAACTCACTATAATACAAAATAATACCATATAATTAGAGTTGAAGCTAATAAATCAAATAAATGAGAGGTCTGAAAGCCAAAGGTTTGTCATTCCACAGAGTGCTTGACTAACTAGTTAGTTTGACTAATCTTTATTACAAATTAAAAATGACCTCAAAATTTAGGACTGTTGGAATCAAATTGCTTTTTGGCTGGGCCAGACAGAAAAATGTCAGGGTAGAAGGTGGCAAAATAATTTTACCCCTTGTGGATGGAGTGCTGGGTATTCACATCCGTATTTTCAGTAATGAGGGCAATTTGGACAAGGCACTGTTTGATGAGGACCTGGATGCTGAGCAATTCAAATTAGTAAAGGAGCCAGGGATCTCAATATCTTGATGATCAGTGGGAAAAGTAGGCATCTGTTTTTTGTGGAATTTCTACATGTTTAGTCTTTTCCTTTATTTTCAGTGGAGCTTAAAGTATTTTGAAATCTCTCATTGACATTCTTAATAATAAAGAACCTTTCCATGCTAATAATTTTAGTTAATATTAGATTTAGATCCCTTCTCCTCCCAGTATTTCTATGTTATGTATTTCTAAACAATACTGTAAAAAAATATAAGTATCTACAATATGATATTATAATAAATATGTTGTCTGGTAAAAGTATGAGGCAGATAGTTCTTATTCCTGCAGAAAAATCAGCAGAATTAGGGTAACAAAATGTTTTACATATCTGCAGTTAAAGGATACATCACTTTGGTGTAACAGAGTTTTGCCCTTGATAATTAAACAAAGATTAATTGGCCATTTGTATTTTAACTGCTTTGGTGTGATAAGCTTTCTGTTGCAATAATAAAATTATTGCCATGTCTTAATGTAACAAAGAGATTTAGATCTTCACAAAACACTCTTGTGAGCATTCATTAACTCCTTTTGGTTTTAAAGGGTTTTCTTATTCAGACTGAGGGAGACAAGGTATTTCATTCTGACTTCATCAAGATTAATGTAGCATGCAAATGGCATCATTAAAATCATTCTATACCCCTAAGAGTGGTGGAAGAAAGGTGAATAGCAGAAAGCACTCTCTGGGGTAAGTAGATATCCCTCCTCATGTGGGTTCTTCCCAAAGAAGTTTTCTGGGCTTGTTTAGCTTGGAAAAGAGAAGGAGCTGGGGAGGCCTCATTGCATCCTTCCAGTACTTGAAGGGAGCTCACAAGCAGGAGGGGTTACCGACTTTTTACGCAGTCTGGTAGCAATAGTACAAGGGAGAATGGCTTTAAACTAAAAGAGAGGAGATTAACGTGAGATGTTAGGAATAAATTTTTTACTCAGGGTGTGGTGAGGCCCTGACACAGGCTGCCCAGAGAAGCTGTGGATGCTCCAATCCTGAGGTGCTCAAGGCCAGGTTGGATGGGATCTTGGGCAGCCTGAGCTGGTGGGGGGCAACCCTGTCCATGGCAGGGGCGTTGGAACTGGGTGGTCTTTAAGGTCCCCTCCAACCTACACCATTCTATGATTCTATGATTTCATCAAATGTAATAAATATTATGGAGAAACCATTTGTTACCAGCCTCTATTACTTCTGCAACTTGGACTGGAATTTTCTAATGTTCCCACCCAACAGCTAGCCTTTATCTGCAGACAATGATATAGAGGCTGACCTGTGCACAGTTTCTAACATTACAACAGAGACCAAACATTTCTTGCTGGTTTAAAACTATTTCATGCCTTTCTTGCTTTATTACCCTTTTACATTCTCTTAATAAAATACCTGAGAAAAGAGTTGAAACTTGTGCCATTTTTATTCTCTGTAACTGAGTGTACTTTGCAAGGGGAATGCTAAGCTGTGCAATTATTTATTCTTCAATTAAGATTTAAGGACTGGATATTCTTCATAAAGCAAATGATTGGTGAGGCTTTCATTTAACAGTTTTGCAGATAATGATTTCTGACAATGACACTTTGCAGAAAGAGATGATCAAATCAAGTAAAAGGAACACGGGAAAATGGCATAGTCACTGAACAGTCAGTTTGATGGCTATTATTATACCAAGGCAAATGCTGAAAATGCTAATAAAAGAACTATTTCCCATCCCATAAATAACTGTGTGCTCAATGGTGATTTGGACAAGATCCCATCCCATAGCCCACCTCTTACACTTCATCAACATCTTCAAGCACCTGGAAAGTCTTCTCTCCTCATTGGCTCAGAAACTCCAACTGAAACAGAGCCAGGAGGCCCAATCCTGTCCTTCCTGCCGTGGGCTGAGGCAATCTTTGGCTGGTGGAAAGGCTGTTAGGAGCAAGTCCAATTTGGAGCAGGTATAGAGTTGTACTCTGTGCTCAAAAGTGCGCTGCTTCTGGGACCAGAGCACCAGTAAAATTGACGCAAAAGAATCTTTATGTTTCTCTGGCCACAGACATAAACTATGGGAGCTAAGTACTAGATATACGTGTAAATAGCAAGACAAATAGATATAAAATATCAGAATCCCATTCAACGTGCCAGGGAAGAGATTTCTGTGAGGAGCATTAAAAAAATATCACCAACAAATTACAGATGAGGGTATCTGAGGATTTTCTGGGATAGAAAATAGATCTGATACTCTGTAATATCTGCCTCTCTAAGGATGGGCTAAATGGTGCTATAAATGAGATGAGACCTCTTGAAGGTTTGACCCTTGCCATGGGTGTATGAGTAGCCTCTGCTCTCTCTCCTGAGCTAAACTTGCCAATTCTGATCTTTCATATTGCTTTAAAATTAGTTTGTCTGGATAAGAGTTCACAGATATGAAGCACTCTGTTATCATTCTTATTTTCAGGGGATTTAATCATGACACTGTCTTAATTTCTTATTACAGCCTTGATGCCTAAGAGAGCTTACTATACCTTCATCATCCGTAAAACTGAAAATCTCTTTCATGACAGGTAATATGAAACACATAATTAAACTGGTTCCAAAGGTAAACATGACAGATTAAGGCTTGTAAATAGGATGCAGTCTGAAAAGTGAAGGGAATTCAGGGAAATCCCGTAAGTCAACATCATGAACAAAAGTTCATTATCAGTCCATATGAAGAGTAAAACTGACAAAAAGTTACTGCTGTTTTTTGTAAATTCTAAATATTTTTGTGGAGTTAGGCACACCCCTTAACAAAAGATGTACTTTTTATCTTATTTTTTTTTTAAATCCCTGTCATAGCAGGAGTTCAATTGTCATGCCTAAAAAAACAGTCTACTGACTTAGAATCATAGATTTGTATGAGTTGTAAGAGACCTTTAAAGGTCATCTAGTCCAATTCTCCTGAAAAGAACAGGGACATCTACAGCTAGATAAGGTTTCTCAGAACTCCGTCCTGCCTGACCTGAGCGTCTCCAGAGTCAAGGCATCCACCACCTCTCTGGGCAACCTGTTGCAGTTCACAACTACTTAGTTGTGAAAGAGAATCTCAACATGGGAATTACCACATATGATTTAATGTGTATTGCTGCCATGTTGTTAGATATTTTATATGAATATTCCTGAGTTTTCCCTATGCCATAATTTCAAAAGATAGTAGAAGGGAAATCTTGATTAGTGATCCAAGTTTTCACATATGGAGATCTGAGAGACAGGAATGTAGGATTCAGAACCAAAATCCTAGTGAATCTGGAAGGAAAATCTTCATAATAATGATTTTTAGGGAGGATAAAATCCCAAACTATTGCCTAAACTTACAAGGTAAACGTGAGAAATACACTCTTCAAAGTCCTGGGTGAAAGTCAGCCCTGCTGATGTCCATGTGGAATATGTGCTATTGAAATGAGAGAGTACATCTTTAACATTTCAGTACTAAGGTCTGGTACCTTTCAGTGTGGCAATTTGAACTATTAATATCAACAGTTCTTTCTCTTGTTCCAGGGGGATCTTTCATAGTCACAGCAATAGGAGGGCATGTGGAAGCAACCATCTGTTTCATTATCATCTGCAGCAACTTCAAGGCTGGCATGTTTACTGAAATCATCCACGAGGGTGGGTTTGCACAGGCAATGGGTGCAGCTGAGAACTTGCCACAGGTTTTTTCTGCTTCTTCTACAGTGCTGGAGCAAGGACCTATCACATCCTAAACTGCAGCAGCTGAGGCTTCTTTATCACAGGAGGTGAAGTTCCAAGTAACTCAAGTACACTGATTTAGCTGTGAACTGTAGTAAAAGGCAAGGCCATGAATCTTAGAATAGTTCATTAAAGTTACTGTATGACCAAATGGGGAATGGTTCCTAAATTAAACAAATGTGCAGTATGATCAGAACAACTGATGAACTGTAGGAGTTGAGTCCATCTATATGTTAACTCTGATGTTTTGACTTCAATTTCACCAAAATGAATACTAGCTCCATGTTTTAAATGTAGTGTTTTTAATGCAGAAATCCTGGTCATAATATTGTCACCTGAACACTTAACTCACTGTTATCTGCTTTTTCCAAAAGGCAGATGTGAGAATGACTTATGGAAATGGCTACGTTTCATTTGGCATAAAAAGGAAAGGAAAAGGAAGTGCACTTTTCCTGTGAAATTAGAGGGAAAATCAGACTTCATCTTAGTTGATGCACATCTATAATGATGAGAACAACTTGACAAAACTATGCCCCTCTTTTAACCTCTGTCTGAATTACAGCCTTGGAAATTATGATCAAAAGTAGGATCTTAATATTTCAGCAGCAAAATCAATGTCAGCATGGGCTAACTTCTGTTCTGCCTCATACTCACAACTCTCAGGCAATTACTAAAATTACCAATTGTTTCAACTTTATTATGAATTGTGATAGAAGAAAGCCATTTTATGGCAACAAGCAGTTACTGTTAGATAATATCTAACAGGCACAGATATGAATAACGTTTTTTCATTAAGGATCCAGATGAATGAGATATTCAATTTTCACAATCATATATTACAGCAAGGATGGGCAGCAAACAGGAAGAACCAGCATCACCCCTATGCTGAGTCCCAACTGGGTTGTACCAGACCGTGCCCAGAGCTCCAGGTACCACCTGTTTTCTGCTGATCTCACTGACAGCATGAACAATGTCCTCAGGATGAGGGAGGCATTCATTTTCATTTCTCAGGGAGAAATCCTGATCGAGCAGAGCTTGTTGGTGAAGCCTTTTTCCTCCAGCTACAGGAGGCATTATGATCACAGGCTCTCATCTTGCTTCAACCACTCTGACAAGTGCAGGAAAAGCATCATGTTGAGCTGCAAGCAATCCAGGAGGCTCCTGGAATGTACTGAGGACCATTTCCCGAGCCAGGCAATAGATGGCCCCACCAAGGGGGATGCAATGCTGGATCTGTTGTTGACCAATGCCAGTGAACTGATTGATGACATCAGCACTGGAGGCTGCCTGGGCTGTAGTGACTGTGCAGTGGTGGACTTTACACCCCTGAGGGATACTGGACAGACAAAGAGTAAAATCAGGGTGTTAAATCTTAGGAAAGCCAAATTCCAGCTCTTCAAGGACTTAGTCAACAAACCCCTCGGGGAAACCATCCTCAAATGTAAGAGAGCAGAGAAGGGATGGCAGATCTCAAAGGAAGCTTTTCCTGGAGCACAAGAGCTCTCCATCCTCAGGTAAAGGAAGTCAGGAAAGGCAGGCAAGAAATTCAAATGATCTTATGATTCTGTGATTCTGTGAATCCATATAATTACAAGCTTGGGCTCAGGAAGGAACAGGTTGCTAACAGAATGCAACACCAGTATGATCAGCATGTTGAAGTGTTTTGTCACATAGAGGTAGAATGCACTTTTCTTTCAGTTCTCACCATTCAAGTGTTGTTTGGATACTCAGTTCCTATGTAGCATTTTCGAACATGAAGACAAAATCATAAATCTGCTATACTGGGTATACTGCACCTTATTAGGTGGAGGAATTTTTGTAACTATGGCAAAAATGCATATTTCTGATGTTTAGCCTTATCCATGAGTGACAAAGAAAACTTTTAAAGAACTGTAAAGTATTTCAGCTCCTATGTTCATCAGAATCTAATCAAGAAAATCAAATAACCAGCATAGTTGGAGTACACAGAGAGTGAGGAAAATGTCAGTGCAGCCTGAAGATAATCCAAATGTCACTTAATATCATCTGCTTTCTTTGATGTCCCTGATGTTACTAGAAAGAACCATTTCTGTTGCTGTTTTCTATCGTCCCTGACTCACAAAAAGAAGGAATAATTGTCTCTTTCCCCTTCAAAAATGCCCTCAGACAAACCCTGGGGATCACCAGATCAAGATGTTCCTACAGCCACTCACAAACTTTTGCGTTGCTGAGCAAAACTTGTTCAGTTTTCCCAAGGTACCCTTCTGAATGCAGGCGATCATGCCCTCAAAGTCAGTGGGTTCCTGGAGAACTAAAAAGCCATTCTCATCAATCTACTGAAAAATTGATTGCATCGAGATTTGGAACAAAGAAGACAAGAAAGTTTCTTTATTCATATCTAAACACTCCTGGAATCCATTTCTCTTCCTCCCTTAGTGAATGTAGCACCATTAAGTGCTTTAAGGAACAGGGAAGTGTAAGCGTATACTTCTGGACTTCAAATCATGTGTTTCTTCTGCTCTAATTGAGTATGGCTCAGTCACATTGAGTACTGTGTGAAGTGGTTGTGTCACATACACACATTACTAATGTAGTGTGTGAGGAAGAAGGAGATCTACAGTACATAACTGGTTGACTCTTGCCCAGAAGAAAGAAATGGACCTGGTGTGCATCTGGGGATGGTACACATGGGCTGGGGAAAAAGAAAAGAGAATTAGTAGGTTTGCATTCTAGGTGCAGTTTGGTTCCTGGGAAAGTTTTGTGCACAAGCAATGAAAATAAAATTTGAAGGAATAAGATGTTAGTGACTAAACATTGTTTTCCTAGCCTCAGTTTTTCTAGCTGGAGATATTTTCCAGTAACTGATTTAATCAAGAGAAATTCTTCCTCCCACTTGTCTTTCCCTTTGGACTTACTAAGCCTTACTGTACTTGAGATCTCACAGCAATTTATCTTTTATGAGAATAATGTTTTCCTACACACGTTGCATCCCTTTTGTCTGCTTTCTTCCTGCATCTGAATTCTCATATTGGTGATTCTCACTCAGGTGGCTGAAAAACAAGACTTAGCTTTTTTTTGTAAGCAGTACCTCAGCCATTATATCTTTTATATATTGAAGTTTGTGGCCCAGACTGATGCTGGTCATTGAGTATAAGAAAACTGAAGTGATTTTTTGTTGTATGAGCCAAGAAAGGATTTAAAAAATGTTTTTATCTAAGTTCAGATCTCTGGCAGACAGTGAGATGCAGCTTCACATTGAAAGCCTTTCCTTTTGCATGGCTGATAAATTTACTGGCTCAAAAACCAGAGGCTCAGAACCAGAACTCTCTAAAAGTGATCATGCAAGGAAGACTTATTCCAGTGAGCTTTTATGTGTGGCCTTGAGGAGCTGACGTTACCGAAGATATGGCTTTATCTTGCAGCAAAGAGACACAGACTGCTGCAGTATCAGATGTAGGGACATTTCAAGGAGATTGGTGTGTGCTTTGAAAAGTTAATGAGAAGTTTTCTCACCAGAATTCAAAATACATTTCTCTCTCCTTACATTTACTTCACATTTATTATTAAACTTATGCTGTAAACAAAGTTAGATTGAGAGGTAATTTCTTTACAAGCTGCAAAAGTTGGGTCTATAAATACAATCATAAAAATATATAGCTTGATATATCATATGGATAAGTCGGGGATAGACTTTTTAAAATCTGTTTTTGATACAAGGATAAATAAGACCAGATCCAACCATCATGTGAATAGTTAAGTTAGATGGGAAACATAGGGCCATGCAGCTATGATGATAGGGATCCTGTTACCAGGAATGTGTGCTGTATCAGCAGTGCTCTTAGTGGCTGAGGTAGTGTTCAGTTACTAAACACTCTGCTGAATCTGTGCCCGGTTAAGAAGCAACAGCTAGATCTCCTGAAAAGCATTGCTTGGCACTGATGTCCACTGATGTTTAATGTGTGCCTATCAGATTTCATTGCTATTACAACACAAAATGCATGTCTAAAGACAAATGAAACGTTTCAAAATATAGCAGTACATGTATTACATGAAGCCGTTCGTTTGACTGGAAGAACAATTTTCCTTTGAAATGCCCAGAGTTAGGTGGAAAACCATTGACCCACTCTTGTTCTTCCATCTTGAGGGCAAAGTAATACTCTGAGAGGATAAATCCTACCACAAGCCCAGATTGATACCTGGCTGTGGGACCTCAGTGTCCTGGAGAGCCAGCACAAAGCCCCACACCCCAGAGCCATGCAGGAGGCTGTCTGCTACACTTTGCCTTACATACAGCACATAAAGTCTATTTCCTTCCCTCCCTTTCCCTTCAAATTCTCCAACATGATGGGCAGTTATAAGCACCACTGTTTCAAAAAAGGATCCTCTATTGATCAGATAAGGCACTTAGAGCAATTTCCCTGCTAGCCTCATTGTAGCAGCTGTTATTCCAGCTGATCTACTTTGGATAAAAATTCAGCTAGCTGAAACAAATGTGTGATCTGGGAACTGCTTCATTTTAGAGGAATTTGTTGAAGAGTTTGCCATTTGCACCAATTGACTTTCACAAGTTGATCAGCCTGGTGCAGCAGCCTGGTCCCTACAGTGAGGGTCAACATATGGCCAAGCCAGGATGTAAATTTGAGTTTATACTCAAAACTGTGTACTGTATGCTGGAAGGAGGAATCAAATGGATCAGGGTCTCTTCTTCTTCCCTTCTCCATTCCCATGACATGAGAATGCTTTTCCTGATGTGAGAAGGGTTTTCTGACTCATTGCTGCGTGCTCAGGAAGGCAGTGCTGGAGGTTCAGGACTGGAGGAGAGTTTACAGATCTGATTTACTGCTGTTTCAGTTCTATCATTTAAAAGTTTTCTTTGGAAGTTTAATGTTTGGCATTTTCTGATAAATATCCTACCAATTTCATAGCTAAATGATTTTTAAATTATTATTTACAGTAATTAGTATCCTTGTATCATGCATTACCACAATGTAACAGCCCTTACGAGGGAAAGATTTTGATTAACCTTATTCACAGAAATTTATCTAAAGGCCAAACACTACCTGACACTCTTCCAATTACATAAATTCAACCAGCAAATTGTTTTTCCTTATGTCTTCCTTCTCTTTAATCTCACTCATTTCTCACTTCATCCATAGAAATCATAGATAAACTGAGTCTGTGAGCTCTTCTGGAAAAAGCCTGTCTCTTCTCCTCTGGTGCAAAGTCTGTCATAATGAGAACCTGATTCCTGAACAGTATTTGAAGTGTCTGTGTTCTCTTAGCAACTGAACACACAAATCCTGTCTATTAGTCATAAAGAAGAGAGTCTGTGGGATACAAGTGCTGGAGCAATTTTGCCTTGGAAGCAGGCAAACTGACATTATGCAAGAGTATGAAGATCTACACCATGGCCAGGAGAACATGAAACCAACATATTAGCAGACCATCTGGTGAACAAAGGACTGCTACAGAGCTAAGTCTGTTTGGAGCACTGATGCTTACAACAGCAATAATTGCCACAACTCTTGTATACTTGCCTGGGAGGTAAATAAAACTGAATAAAGTTTTACTTTCTTTAATGATTTCACTGATAATGTTGCATTTTTCAGTGTGTTTGAGGAAGGGCATGAGATACACAACCTGTTTGGTGCTAGGACAGTTTCAAATTCAATGCTAGGACTAGATTTTTTATTTCTAGATTTTGCATTTTATGTCTTTAGAGAGCAGCTGAATTAAACTAAAGGCTTCTAGATCAACTTGAGGAAAGATAACAAATACCAGTTTGAGTTCAGATTTCAGCTACATCTCTAGGCTTGATCTGACTAAAACAAAGAGTCTTCATACTCACTTCTGTCTGCCATTTGTTTCTTCAGCTTAGCCAATGAACATATTAATTGACAACATAAGCATACTCATAACTTGTTTACCTGTAAGCTCATCATTGGGCCAGGAGCCGAGCTGGCAGGCCTTGCACGTGTATTCATCAAAGACATACTCATTCTCTTTACAAGGAGTGCATGTCCAGCAGCAACTCACTTCTCCTTTACGAATCACCTGGGATAAAAATTGACATTTGATTTAGCAACATAAATGTACATTCATGCTGCCCCAAGTACTAATTTTATTGTCTTTTTTTTTTCTAAGAAAGTTTTTAGTTGTTGTTGTTGTTGAAGAGAACTCCTGATACGATATGATGATATGATATGATATGATATGATATGATGATATGATTGATATATGTTGTTCATCCAAAAAGTGACACAAGTTCTCTGTTCCCACACCATGTATATACCAGAAGAAGCCAGTAGAAGTACAGGTGGAGGTACAGGATCACAAAGAGTTTTTTCTCCTCTGAAGAAAATAAGCAAGATTCAAAATCTCATAGATGTCAATGTACAAAGAGAAGCTAGTGCATGATACCCAAGACATAAAATTCACTCCATTGTGCCCCATACATGGAATTATGTAGTGTTATGCCACAGAATCACAGAATGGCAGAGGTTGAAGTGGACCTCTGCATCCATCTGGCTCAACCCCAGTTCCAGCAGGGACACCCAGAGCAGGATGCCCAGCACCATGTCCAAGTGGCTTTTGGAGATCTCCTATGAGATACTCCATAACTCCTCTGTGCATCCTGTGCCAGTGCTCCATCACCTGCACAGCACAGAAGTGCTTCCTGGTGGTCAGAGGAAACCTGCTGTGTTTTGGTTTGTGCCCATTGCCTCTTATCCTGGCACTGGGCACAAACTGAAAAGAGCTTGAGTGTTTATTATCCAAAGATTTTTGGATGTTTATTTTTCATTCAATTGTGAGTAATTTGTTAAAACTGATTTTTTTCCAAATATCAAATTGAACATCCTTTTCAGAACCATTTAGATTACTGCATTCCTAATTTCCTAGAAATGAGAATGTTATCTTAGTCCATTTTAACATCTGACCTGATTTCCCATTTTATAATTCGTTGCCAAATGTCATTGCATACTCATGATTAAGATGTAGATTTTTCAAGATCCTTATTTATCATTTCTGGCACTGAAAACATCTGTACTTTTTGCTCTCTAAGAGCTTAGATTACATCTAATTGCAAAGCAATGTATCTGCCCTCCTGAAAAATTCATATCTTAGGATTTCTTTCATTCTGATCTAAAACAAAAAGTTTGAACAATGAAGTTTTTAAAAATTCCTTGTGTTTGTCAAAATAAATTCCCAGAAAGCTTGTACTAATTTTAGACATATTTTGGTGAATAATGCCTTATGCCTTATAAAATCTATCATTTTACAACTCAAGAAAGTGAAATGTCAAATTAATAACCATTATGAAAACATATTTTCTATCAAAACAGTTCATTTACAGTTTTATGTTAAACTTCTCACCAAATTAACACCTTCTATAAAATACTTAGAATCTGAAAACTTAGAAAGACAACTAGTACTCTCAGCACTTCTTATCCAGTACTAACACCATGATCATGTATCCTTCTCTAGGAATGAAAAGAATAGTTCACAAATCAGAATTTATTATAAAATCGTTTAGTCAGCTATTTCTTCATCCTTTTACTTTTTTTTTTCTTTTTTTTTTTTTTTTGTTGGAGCATTTTTTAACAGTAAATCTTTCCTGTCCCTTTAAAAAAAAAAAAAAAAGTTTTTTTTTACCATCCTCTTATCATCTTTCTAATCCACTGAACCATTTGAATAGTAATATTATTATTATCTGAATAATAATATGTCTTTGCAAAATTTGGAATGTATACAGATGGATTATGTTTGGATTTTACCCACTGCTTCAGATGGTTACAAAAACCCTGCTGAGTAACAGCATCTCATTACACTGAAAGCTTCAAATTCCTTCATAATAACTCATTCCAAAGTAACCCTGTAAGAAAGCCACCAAGAAGTTAGGCAGGATCCAGCTTTCCCCACCATCTGTGAATGCAATGAAGATAAAAGACTATACAGTAAACTTTGAGATTCACAGTTGGTAGCCTAATGCAGAACATAAGGAACATTTCAAACACTGGGCTTGAAGCTTGTGTGTGTGTGATAAACTGGCTTGACAGAGAAGAATTGACAGTTGGATTAGATGGTTTTATATGTCTTTTCCAATCTTAATGATTCTGTGATAATTGTCTTGGGAGAATCCTTGAAAGCACAGGCAGAAGGTGGAAGGAAACTTACTGAAGGTAACTGAAGAAACTTTCTGCCCCCTGAGTTGTGGAAACAGGTTACAGAGGATCTCAGAGTAAGCCAATTCTGAAGCAATATCTGTTTGTACATCTCTTTCCTGTTGAAGATATGTCTTAGTAGCTGTAGCAAGCTAACATGCTATGATTAGTTACTGGGGGTGTGAATCATCCATCCTTCCCTCATGTGTCTGCAGAAAGTTTCTTTCCATCTGAACCAACTGTCCTGGCTGGACAGTGAAAATAAATGTGTTTCTAAACCAAGATTACTCTCAAGTGTTTTATAATCCTAACTAAGGATAAACAACTCCTGATTTGAAATAATCTATGTATTTCCACTGACTATGAAGTTTGGAAATCTGATATAACTGCATGTATCTACTGAAGGCACATGTATTTGATCTGATGGAATTTGCTGGCTCTGCAAAAGACCAGCCAGTGAATAAACCACACTAACTGTCCTAAAACTATGCAAGACTCAGACAGAAGTGTTTCACTCTTGATATTGCAGAGCATGGTCAGCCTCTCATCAGCCTTTGCTACTTCCCAGATTTGCAAGTGTGCCATGCCAACACAGGAGAAAAGTTGTCTCTTTTTCAGTTCGTGCCATTCCATTGTCCATGACAATCCTCTCAGTGCACAAACTTTTATGGAAATTGCAAGGCAAGTTAGGGATTTGATGATTTTTTAGCTGCTTTGTTTCATGGAATGCTCCAGAACGACAGAGTACAACTAATATATGACAGAATCATTTATCTTTCTTCCTTACACCACCATCAACAGGGAGGTAGGAAAAAAATCTTAAACCTAAAAAAGAAAGGAAATGATAAAATAGGTATCATTAAAAAAAAACAAACATTACTTACTTCTCTTGCAGTTCTAAGCAGCAGTAGTTGCAGATGTTCTCTGAAGATACCGCAGACATGAGGTGTGAGTAATAATGTCCCAGTTAAGGTGTCTATGTCTAGCACTAAATTAGTAGCAGTTATTATTTATGAATTACCTGCAGTTGTACCGACAAGTCCTAGCCAGGGATTTACACTCCACTGAATCAGATGCTATTAACATATGCAGCAAAAAAAAACAAACAAACCACAAAACCAAACCAAAACAAAAAAATAACAACAAACAATATCTGCTCTAAAGCATTTGGATTATAAGGGTAAAAAAAGGCAACAGTTCACAGATATAGAAGTACAACAGAGTAGTAATTTATGAAAATTGTGAGATGACTATGATATAAGCAGGAACTAAATGTCTGTACAGTTTAATTAAGATGTGGGATACAGCCTCTATGAAAGAGATAGAAAGAATTTCTTTTCACATTTCAAGCCTATGCATACAACTGAAATAAGTAGAAAATATATTTACCTTTATCTGTCCTTTTTCACAGGGTTCACTGCAGACAGATCTGATGATATTATTTTTCTCTGACCATATTTCATCATCATCCATTTTCAGCTCACCGTTGTCCCAGCTGCCAACATTGATATAGTCAAAGTAGTCCTTCCCCATTTTCTTAAAATTCATGATTTCATATCTTGAGAAAAACAAAAGGATGTTCAGGCTGGAGATTAGGGAACATTTCTTCTCAGAAAAAGTGGTGATGCTTTGGCACAGGCTGCCCAGGGAGATGTTCAAGAACTGTGGAGATGTGGCACTGAGGGACATGGCTTGTGGGCATGGTGGCAGTGGATTGATGGTTGGACTACATGATCTTAGAGGTCTTTTCCAACTGTAATGAATCTATGATTCTATGACTTCAGCTGCTGTAAGACTGCATGATGCAGGGTGTGACACTTGAAGAGGTATCAAGAATCATTCATTGGGCACAGATTCCAGAACTCTGGGACTTGCTTCAGGGAGAGCTGAGCAAGTGATCGTGCTTAGGCCTTTTAATCCAGGCATTAAGTCTTGTTTGAAGAATAGAGCTGAGACTTGCACCTATATTTTTCTTTAACACCATTGCAGCATCAAATGCTATTCTGTACCATACACAGGACCCTCTTGCCTTTTTATATAATTCCTCAGTGATCAGAATATATTAAATTCTTCATAGGCTCCATTAAGAAGGGAAGGAGTACCTAGGCCTCAGTCCTAAGAGGCCTCTGGGTAAGACTGCTTTGAAATCTGGGAACAGAAGTCCTAAGAATAGATCAGAGCTGATCAAAGCTTTCAGTTTCACATTTCTCCTTCTTCCTATGCTTTCTTCTTAGCTCCCACAGTGTCCTAAAGAAAATTAGTGGGGCAGCCTACAATTCATCAGCCTCCTTCTAGCATGCTTAACACCAGGCCACCTTCCTGACCAATAGTCCAGTCTGGAAAGTTAGGCAACTCCTGAAGTGATTATATCATCTTTTCTTTATTTTCTCTTTAGTGGATTTTGCAGTGCTTTGAGTAAGCAATGTGAAAATCACTAAGCAAACAGTATAAACTGAGAATGTAAATGCAATCCTAGGCTTATGAACCTGCCTGGTTCATAAACGAGAGGCCAACTTTTTCCTAGCAGTAGACTCAAAATTTGTTCCCAAGGAAAACATATTGACAGAGCTGGATTAAGACTGATATTGTTAGAGTGCACATTATTAAGTCCATTACAACATTGCAGATAAGTAAAAGAACCAGCTCATTAAATCAAGCTGTCTCTTAAACAAGATACTAAAGTTTTGTGGTAATACTTTAAGAATCATAGAACTAGAGAATATATGAAGTTGGAAGAGACGCACATGGATCACTGAGTCCAACCCAAAGCTGCAATGAGGCCTCCCCTCAGCCTGCTCTGCTCTGGACTAACAAACCACAGGACCTCAGCTGCTCCTTGTACATCTTGCCCTCCAAGACCTTCACCATCTTTGTAGCTATTTGACACCTTAATTCAGAGATTTAAACTTCACTATGGTGAGGCAAAAACCAAAATGTCCATGCACGTAGGTCACTCCAAAAGCAACTTGTGAGACTAGCAAGCAGTAGTTAGTCTATAACATCAATAATTTTTCTAGGCTGATTACAAAAAAAAAAAAAAAAAAAAAAAAAAAAAAAAAAAAAAAAAGTTACAGTAAAGCTCTCCTTTGATACACTTCACCAGACACGGATCCCTTAATGTTTTAAACCAGGAGATAAAATCTAACTGTCTCAGAGAAGAAACTAGTTTGTCAGGGAGTTAGTGTCAAAATCAAACACAGGGCTGTAGGGAGGGACCTGCAGCACAGGATCGGGACTGCAAGCAAACAGTGAAATAAAATGGAAATGGAGCCTGACTGGATGGCCAGTATGACATTATCCATATCATGAGAGACCTGCTTTAGTGGGTGTGGTGGTGATGGGTTGATGACTGGACAAGATGATTGTAGAGATCTTTTTCAACCTTTAAGATTCTATGATTCTATGAGTCTTACTCTTTCCAAAACAAAAAGAAATGAGCAATGACACAGCTAGTGAGGAAAAATTATTATTATCCTGTATTTTAGAATATTTTAATGTTTGTCTTGTATAAAGGAGGAAATGTCCACACTTTTGATACTCAGATATCCTATCAAAATTAGAAGTGTGATATCAGACTGACACATATAAATTTAATCTAGATAAATACATACATAAATCCAAATAAACAGATTTATTTTACATGTAATTTAAAAAAAAAAAAAAGATTGCAAGGGTTTGTTTGTTTGTTTGCTTCTGCTGAGGTTTACAAATATAATAATGGTCTGTTTAAGCATTAAGCAGACCAACCAAAATGTTAGCCCAGAAGCCCTTGCAGAGTCTTTATTCCATATTGTCAGGACATTGTAATGCTCCTCTGAAGGTTGCTTTGTTGAAGCTGTCAATTCAGAGTTTTATGGGCAGATAAACAAAAGTACTGTCAATGCTTATCAGGCCACTGGAACTAAAATAATTATCCCTCCAGTAGCTGTAGACTAGTTCCATGCTTATATCCCAGGGGGGATACTGAAAAGAAACTTGACATATTAAATAAACCTATTGCCTCAGTATGTAGTCTCTCACAAGACCTCTGCAGAGAATAGCATTAGTAGACTGATAGTAATACCCGACTCAGGAAGTTCATTTCTATAGCAGAAGTTCATGAATCACTGATTCCCTGGAGCTTCTTGAGACATCACAGGGACAGTTTGTCACTTTAGGATAGGAGAGACCAGATGGTGCAATAACACATTTCCAGCAGTGCCCTAATCACAGTGCAAAACACTTGCTTCGAAACAGAAGTGCCATGAGTTTGCTGAGAATCCGTATTCTGTTGCAAGCAAGTAGACAAGATATCACCAACTTATTTTTATTGCCTTTTCTTGCCTTTTCAGTTTCTTTCTTGGAGTTTCCTTAGTGTTTGCAGGTAGCTGTTATCACACTGAGAGATCATGGCTGCTGCTTCCATACTGATCTTTTTTCCCATGTCTTCATCTCACATAAAACAAGCTCTCCTCTTGACTATCTATCTGCTTAAAGCTCAGCTTACACATAAAGAACTTTGGGATAGGGCCAGGATTTGAAGCGTCTTGTGAGATTAGTGATCTGTTTTATAATGTCAAAACCCTTTTGCTATACATCAAAATCCGGAGCTATCTAGGTCAGGAAGGCTTTTTACATTCTGTTTTTCCTGCTTAACACCACTACCATAGTACAGCTGTGAGGATTTGCATTTCTGTTTTACAAAGTGAAGATGCAGCTAGCAACAGAAGTGAACAGGGAAGATGAGATATTCCATCACAACTGCATCATCTCCCAGCTGTAGCAAACAGTATTTGACAGTGCTCAAAAGACTAGAAACTATTCAGATCTGGGAATTAGAAATGGAACTTCTAATAAATAAAACCACTTACTAAAAAGTAAATTTTGACTCGTTGGCTACTTTAAGCACATAGTATGGATTTAATGATGTGACAGTTTTAGGACAGAACAAAAACCTGTGCTTCTATAGTAACCAAGCTCAGAAAAACATTTTATCCCCACTCACATTTCTTTATTTTGAGTAGGCAGAGACTGTTGTATCTCATATGCATCTAGTGAGGCTGGACTTTACAAAAGTCACATTACACTGAGATGCACAATGTGGAGGCTCCATGCTCTCCAGTGAAACACTGGTGCTTTACTGTGACTTGTGCAAATGAATGCACACAATATAATTCCTTCCTCATCTTTTTTTAGAATTGAATGTTGAATATAAAGAGACCAAAGTATTTATTGAATTCCTTCAATGGAATTGAAACACTATTGTTGAGAATGCCAACATGAAGAAAAGGTAATTATAAGGTTCCCTTTGCAAAATCTAGCTGTTGTCATTGGTGTATGGTGTCTCGTATGATTTATTTACTGAACTCTTCACTCTTTCTACAAGAAAAGAGTGGAAATGAGATAGGAATAATATAGGATGCAATTAATTGCACCTAATTATCACTAAAATCAAACAGAAATCTTTTAAGAGATGTCTGTGACAAATCTTAAGCAGATTTTGTCAGAAAAAAAGTCCAGGCTGAGTACTTTTCTTCCAAATTCACCAATTAGTAAAAATTGAAATGCATAATGGAAGACAGCCTTGCTTACCAAAACAATGCTAACAATAAATTCCCACCCTTTTTTTTTATTTCCTGAGTTCCTCTGTTTGAGTTTTTCTGACAGCTCATGGGGCGCCTCCTTAGAGTATGAGTCTGAAGATTTCTGAAATGTGTCTAAAGTTTTCTGAAACTGGTTAAAGCAGACTGTTTTGCATGTGGCTGGCCTGCTATTTTTGATGAAAATGTTGACACTACAGGCTTTCAAATAAAATGAGAAAAAAATAATTTCTGAAATTGTAGAAGACTTTTGAAATATCAGAGTATTCCAATGGGATTTTATTTTCTTGTCCCATTCTGTTCATTAGTTAATTCTTTTGTTTCAGTTTACATTAGAGGGAATGAAATACTGAGTGCACAGGACGACCAGTTTTCCCTCTAGTCATCTGTTCACAAATTGTCATCACACAGATATTTAAAACCTTTTCAATAATGCTGACAGAAAGGACTGCCTCAATCAAACTGAAGTGACTGCAGTGAAATGAGGCAGGAATCTACTTGCTGAACTAGAAGTAAAAAATAAATACACCTTTGAATTCTATCATGCTTGTTCATCTTCTGACAGCTCAGTAGCAGAAAACTAGAAAAATTCTCATTGGTATTCTGAGCTGGTATCATGTTTAGCTTTGTTTAATTTGTTTACAGCAGTACACTATGAATTACTAGTTTAGTGTGTTATGCACATGGTACAGCTTCATTTGGAAAGTAATGAGGTAGACTTTTAATTATTCAAATCAGAAAAAAAATCCCAGACTAATCAATACATCTTTTGCATTTTAGCTTTCTTAGTAAAGGAAGTATGTCTGGATAATTATTCAAGGAATCACTTCTTACCTTTAAAACACATAATTCTGAAATACCCAAAGAGAGACAGAGTAACACCGTGATGGACATTATGGTCTCCAAACAGAAAATTGAGGGTCTCATGGTTTGCCACCCACAGAAGAAGATTGAGTACCTGAAAAACTCATCTGTTTTCTCCAATTATATTACTAGATATAATTAAAACCACACAGTAATAAAAAGAGTTATTCTGGAAAAGTAAGTTCAGAAAGTCTGAAAATATGAAAAATAAGGAATGAGATCTTAGTTCTAATGTGTGAATGATCTACAACGTACAGTTAGCATGTCTGCTAACTGCTATTTAAATAGTTTGACAAATGTTAACATTACCTTCCTGGCGAGTCACCATTCTCATCAAACAAGATCATGTCCCCAGAGACCCCAGTAAAGTTGGTCTTCATGAGGGACTCCAGCAGCTTTCGTCCATCTATGGGCTTCATGGCATCACAAAGGCCCACATAGCCTGGACACAGTGACAGCTGCATGTTGTGGAGGCCGTAAGCCATTGAGTATATCGCGTTGATAACAAAGCCCATCTTGGAGTCCTGAACGTGCTGCGTCCTCAGCGTCATCTGGCCTGCCAGGGAACATCACAAAACAGGTGTTTAGGTGTTTATCAGGGCTGAAACACAACCAGCTCCTTAGACATCTGCTATAAGGTTGGTTATTAATAGTGGAAAATGTCCCCTTAAGCTGCTCGTAGTTCTTATCACTATGCAGATTGACTATGTTAAAAATAAAAATAATAAATAGTAATAATAATTTAAAAATAGGAATTTTACTACCCTGTTGGTTTTACTACTGCAATTTTACTATCCAGCTGATGCTGTTCCGTGTGTAACTCTACACCTCACAGAAACGCCTCAGAAACCTTTTTAGTGAATACTGGAGGTGGAGATGCTAACATGGGTTGTATACTGTGGCGGCCTTGCAGATGATACTTCTATTTCAGAGAATGGGCATCAATAATGTTTGAACAGATTGACATAGGCACAGGTTTTTTAAATGAACAAAAAGTTTAATATGCTAATAACTCTCCAGTCTCTAGGTCCTTTGCAACTCTCCATTTGAAAAGTGATGATAATGATGCAGTGCAGATGAATGCATTAAAATGTCCATGAAGAGTTTGATGATGTAGGCTGGGTGTTAACTCTTGTCCTCTTAAGCCAGAATTGGTTAACCATTTCTACTTTCTTCTGAAGCTCCTGAGAAAAGCACAAGAAAAATTCCTTCAGCAGCATCATATAATGCAGTGTCATTAACCATAGAATCATAGATTAGTAGTCATTAAGTCCAGAGACCACTAAAATCATCTAGTCCAACTGTACACCAACCACCAATATTTCCCTCGGAATCATGTCCCTAAGGAGCTTGGTATGGGGGCAGCCAGGAATGAAAGAAACCAAAACGGAATTCTCTTCCATGTTATTGGAGCCTCTCTCCCAAAAAGAAGCAGGGATGGAGCATACATCAGCACACCTGGGCTGCTGGAGCAGCACAATGCGAGAAAGCAAGATGTGCTATGAAAATAGTGATGTACAGGCATTTTATAGAATCATTTGAATTGAAAGGGACCTTTAAAGCCATCTAGTTTATTGCCCCTGCAATGAACAGGGACACCTACAGCTCTATCAGGGTATTCAGAGCCCTATCCAGCCTGACCTTGAATGTCTCCAGGGGTGGGGCATCACCACCTCTCTGGGCACCTCTCTCCCTTCTTGCCTTCTGCTTCATACTGGAATTGGCACTTCCAGTGCCAGTCAGTCTCAGTAACAATGAGTAACATTATGTATATTTAAGGGATATGAGCTTGAAATATCTGTAATGGAATAAGCTTGGGAGAACATAGAGTGTTGTTCTTTTCTTTTCTTCTACCAAGGTATCACTTTTTTCTAATTAAAAATAATAGGCATAAAAGCTGCAACAGTGGAATACATGTAGAACCCATATTAATTGAAATTAAGTGGAAAATTGAACAAGGATATTACATTGCAATACACAAAACTTGTTATAACCAATTATTCATCCTCTAAATTAACAGCTCACAAACCATGCAGTTAATTATGGTAGCCACTAGAATGAATCAGATTTGCATCAGCAATAGTATTTATTATGAAACAATATTTCAGCTGCATTATTGCATATGATTGCTTAAAATTTAATAACTTAATTCTTACAAGAACACTCTCCAATGGGTTTTGTGCTTCAGTTTCATTGAATTATTATTCTGATTTTTTTTAAACATTGAATCTCATTCAGTTCACCTGATAATTTGAGGCTGCTTAGCTCTTCACAGAAGCTGCTAGCAATTGTCAATGAATTTGTGAGGGAATTAGCCGCAGCAAGAATTTTAATATACTTCCTACTGCTGGAGAATATTTTGCTGAGATGTTATCTGGCTTACTTTACAATACAGGGGCAATCCAGCCTGCCATGTCTGACCATCAGTTTATATGACCTCATCACTTTGTAGTTTCTGCAGCTCCTTATGAAGCACTGGCATGGGTTGCACAGAGAACTGGCGGATGCTCCATCCCTGGAGACACTGTCAGGTCAGGCTGGATAGAGCCCTGAGCACCTGATGGAGCTGTAGGTATATGTGTCTATTGTAGGGCATTTGGGCTAGATGACCTTTAAAAGTCCATTCCAACTCAAACAATTCTATGATTCTATGAGTTTACCGTTCTAGTTAAGGTGAACATCCAAAAAAATTAGACAATGTTTTTTTCTTTTTAATGTATCATAACACAGTCTTTGAAACAACAACAGCACCAGCAATCAAGTCTGACTGTTTTTCAGGACCTGTTTCACAAAGTATGTAGGCATGCCAAACTTGAAGCATACAAGTAACCTTATTGACTTCAGCGATCCTATCAGTGGTTTTAAGGGAAGTTTGAATGGATAAGTTAGGAGCTGGCATCTCAGCCAAAAGAGAAAAAAAAAAAAAAAAATTAAGTTTATCTCTGAAGTGCGTCTGATTCAGGTAGCCTTAAATGCACTGTTTGCTTACGTGTTATTTCCCTCTATCTTAGCTGGAACTCAACCACTTACATTTATTGACAAGCACTATCTTCAGTCAAAAGCATCTCCTGAGGCAGGATCATTATAAGATTGAGATGAGATTGATGAATTTTATGATGATGTCAGTGATGTTCAAGGGAATCAGATACACTTTCTATCGTGAAAAATATGAAATTCTAGTAGAAGTTGAAGAGTTCCTATGGAACTACTAGGCAGAGCATAAATATTCACACACTGGAGACCATTTTCTTGCTTATAATACCCATAGTAGAATTTATCTATTACAGTCAAAATAAAACCTACATCTATCTGTTTTACTCAATCTTGTACATTCCCTTACAAGACAAATTTGCAAAGAAGGAAATAAAGATGTTTTACTTTCTGAGGGGCTGGGAAAATCTGGCATGATGGCATGGCATGGAGGGGTAATCAGGACGTGTCCACATGAATGTATTAGCTCACTTCTGGAGTGGGCTTTCAAAGTCTATCTCCAAACCAACCCTACACACTGCACTTTAATTTGCACTGAGTGTAATGTACTCAGAGCACTGTACCAGGAGATATCTGATGTACTACAGCTGCAAGTGGACATTCATACCAGAGGATGAGGTTAGTGCCAGTTTGGAGCCAAACTCACCCGAACTATGATTCAAAAGGGATATAAGGAAAAATTTCTACTCTGAAAGAGTGGTGAATTGTTGTGACAGGCAGCCCAGGGAAGTGGTGCAATCACCGTCCTTGAAGGTGTTCAAGAACTGTGGACATGTGATACTGAGGGACGTGGTCAGTGGGCATGGTGGGGGTGGGCTGAGATTGGGCATGATGATCTTAGAGATCTTTTCCAACCTTAATGATTCTATGATTCTATGAATCCCTCTTGGCTCAGAGACTCAGAACAGATTCAGCACCACTTCCAGGAGCAGGATGTACAGAGCTACACTTTGCGGGTCTTCAGTGAATGCCTATTGCAATTTTGATAGGATTAAGTGCATATTCTGTGGTTAAATTGGGTGATTTGTTAGAGATGTGGCTTATTTTCCCATAAATATAGTTTGCAATAATATCAAACTATTTGTAAGTATGTGCTGAACTTATTATGTTCAAATGGCTATAGAAAGTAATCTGTATTGCAGTACATCAGAACCAATAAACATGAACTCCATGTCATGCTAATTACTGCAGAAATATGAAACTCTGCCTTCTGCAATTACAATGTATAAGGCAAAGGAAGAAAGCAGGGTGACTCAAATCATACTGAACATTAATGAGGAAACTGGGATACTTATAATACTTATAACACAAAATGATCAAATATTGCAGAATTATCTGAGAAATGAGGAAATCTCTGTGGTTTAAGCATGTGAGCAGATCTCTGGATTCTGTTCTGTTTACTTCCTAGTCTTGTCCAAGACATTTTTGGCAAGTACATAAGGGCTAACTCTATTAATTTCCAAGCTGTGAAATTATGAGTCTTTGGATTCTGGTTCTGAAAACATACAGCCATTTCTGTCTACAAAATACTGAGACAAATCCTATGCCTTGTTAGAAAATCAGATAACCCACCACCTACAGTTTTTTCTTTAAACTGAATATTCGTCAGAAAGAGGATTTATTCTCATTATCTCCAACTTTTCCTGTGCCTAAAGCAATAGGCTTGTTACTGGCTGGGTACTAAAATTATTCTGGATTTTATGGGAAAGTATGCCAACATTTTTTCTATCCATCTTTTAAGAACCTCTTGCTACATAATCAAATTACACATAGTGTTCAGGTGAGGCTTTGCCATATGGTTAAATGCATTAAACACCAACTAAAGAATTTACTGGCATTGGAATAGGTGTTTAATACCCACGTTTTTTCCTGTGTAAGCATAAATTGTGTATGCCTGGATTTATCTGTATGTTCCCAGATTTATCACAGGACTGTAACTTCACCAAAGGTGAAGAATAGTTCTGTGAGTGGTGAACTAAACTGACAGCATTACAGTTCGTGTATTTTTTGCTCACTATCTTGGGAGAGACCTAGTTTAGGATGCTTCAGCAATATCACAGCAGAGGATAAAGGCAGGGCTATGCTGCAGAACCTCATGAGAAAGACTTGAGGCCATGTGAAGGCGAGCTTGGGATATACAGACAGAATGATGGGATTTGAGCACCATGTTAGAATGAACCTTGGGACCTGATGCGGGGAGATGGCTGGCTCTGTTAGCAGCCCCCAAACTCTGTTTAACTGTGCAGAGTGCTCAACATTACACTCCTTGTCCCATTTGTTCTTTCCTGTTGTCACATCCCCAAAACACAAACAAACAGATGATGGAAAAGAAACACAATCTTTCATCAAGAAAGTGAGTCCAACTGGCAATGGCTCATGTCTTGGATCTATTTAAAAACAATTAGCATACTAATCGGCACAGAGCCAAGAGAGCACTCAGGGGAGCTCTCAGATCCACACAAGGTGGCAGCAGCTCGAGGCACTTCTGCCCCAGCCCCGCCAGAGCGTACCTGGGTTTGGCTGCCCCAGATGTGGGATGTGATGCTGCTCCACCAAGCAGGCACAGCTGGTAGGAGGCTGACTGCCAAGGAAAGGGAAAAGGAAAAAGAGAGAAAGAAAAAGGGAAAAGGGAAAAGGGAAAAAGGAAAACGGGAAAAGGGAAAAGGGAGAGGAAGAGGGAGAGGGAAAAGGAGAGGGAGAGCGAAGAAGAAGGGGAAGGGGAAGGAGAAGGGGAAGGAGAAGGCGAGAGGACAAAAGAGAAGGGCGGGGGAAGGGGAGGGGAGGGGAAGGGAGGGAAGGAGAATGAGGGGAGGGGAGGAACTTAAATACTAAAACTAAATGAAATTAAAATAAATAGAGTAAAAATAAAATTATAAAGTAAAAAAATCAACAAAATAAAACAAAATAAAACAAGATAAAATAAGCAAATCTTACAGGAAATTTCAAAGTTTCACAACGGTTTCTTGCACCTGCAAAGCATGTTTTTGAAAAATATTCTTCAATTGATTTCACTATCATTCAGTTTTTATGTATATGTGTATATAAATCTCATAATTTCTTAAAAAGAAGAAGAAGAAGAAGAAGAAGAAGAAGACTGGATAAAGAGAAGAGCAAAAATTTTTGAATTCCCAGGCAGCCTATTCTTATTACATTATCATTACGCAAGAAGTAGCAGATGAAAGAAACGTAGGATGGAATACGGGAGAATATTTTTTCCAACATGCAGAATAGGTTGCAGCAGTTGAAGCTGAAGCCAAATTGAGTGTCTTTTTTCTTATTATTACCCCTTTTTCTTAGTGAATATCTCCAACCAAAATCAGGAGAGGCTGCCTTTTGTCACCAAGACATGGCAGGGATAGTCTGCTGCACATTACTGTGCAGGGCTTTTAAGTCTGAAGTTTGCTCAGTATCCTCCCTTGGAACTGCAAGTTCTGGACAGAATGGAACCAGGTTTGCCACCCAGAAATATGCATCACTTCAGTGAAGAAATGACTGGAGTCTATAGAATTGAGAGAAGGCTGTTCATCTGGACCAAAGTTAAGCACAGTGTTCATGCCTAACCAAGTTATCTTTGATTAAGGATTTGAAGGCTTAGTTTGGAATATTCCAAAATTTGTCATCAAAACTTTTTCCTAATGTGAAAACAAAAAGCAAGATTCAATTTTCTGTTATTTGTAAGATCACAAGTGTATTTTTTCTGCTACAAATGCGGTGTATCAGTTTATTTACTTATTTCACTAATTTAATTTCTTACAAGCCTTTGCCTTGATGAACAAATAAATTTTCTATGCAAAATTTCATCCAGTTCAAAATGTCCTTTTTCAATTCAAAATGGATACAAAAACTCAATATTAGGTTTTATCTTCTCTGAAAAGTAAATTCTGAAGGGAAAAAAGAAGAATATTTGTCTACACTGGAAATGTCATTTTGATGCTGAGGCAAAAAACACACCTCAACACATGAATAATGTAAAAACAAATTATAAACTTGAAACAAAACACCTCAGTGCTATTAAAAAAAAAAAAGTGATTCATTTCAATGCCTTTCTTTCAAATTATATGTCATTAAGTCAACATGCTGCTATGGCATTCTTCAGATTTGACAAGTAAATATCTTTCAGTGCAATCCACTCACCAAATGTTTTTGACCAGTTCTAATTTTCATTATTTCGCAGCTGAAAGCCAGTGCTGGTCCCATTATTCTTAATGCGAGCATTATCAACAAAATTTTAGATTCAGGCAGGGCTTTAAGACCAAATCCACTGTCCAAAATGCAGTCCTTGGTCAACTTTGCTGTCTAGTCCTGTTTAATTCTACAAGAACAAGGTATATTGAGGGCTCTCACAATTCTGACTGGAGGCTAACCTGAATCGTTGGGGGTCTATGAAAGTTTGGCTTTTATTACTAAGTTCAGAAAAATCAGTGAAAAAAGTAATAGTGACTATAAGCCTCACAGTAGGTAAATAAATAGATTTCCATTTCCTCACACTGCTTTCTTAGTAACAATATTATTCTTCCACCTTCTACAGAATTCAATTTCTTTGATTATAAATTACAATCAATCACAACAGCTATAGAAGCAAAAGCAAAACTTTCTGCACATGCAGACATGCTTGTTTGAAATCACAAAATCATAGAATAATTAAGGTTGGAGAAGATCTCTAAGATACGTAGTCCAACCGTCAGCCCATTCCCACTATGCCCACTAACCACACCCCTCAGTGCCACATCTGCATATTGAACACCTCCAGAGTGACTCCACCACCTCCCTGGGCAGCCCATTCTGCCACAAGACCAGTCTTTTTGAGAAGAATTTTTTACTAATATTTAACCAGAACCTCCCCTGGCACATCTTAATGCCCTAAATATTTTGTATACATGTAAGAAGTTGAATTCCTGAGATAAAAGGACGATGAGAATTACTCCAATTCACCCATCTAATGAGAAAGATATAAAATCTGGATATAATTAATTATGATTTATATTCATTACCCATAAAATTGCATTACTATTTTGTACATAGCTTTCAAGGTTCAGAAAATCAGTGAGAATGGTAATAAAAGCAATGCAACCACAGCAGAACAGTGTATCATTAAAGGATCCTAAGTATGGAAGAAGGAAAATGGGGAGCATGGGGTGAAAGAAAAATAGATATAGGTTTGTATTCAGGTTTTGGAAGAGTTACTGAGGAACTCAGTAATGGCAGAGGAAATACTGAAGTTATTCCAGAATTTGTGTAACAGAGATTTTAAAATCAGGTTCAGTGCATATAGGAAAAGTCTTCCAAATAGTCATAACAGACCAGGTAACAGTCATCAGTGCCACACTGCTCTGTGAGCCAGAAAAATAGTGACATGTCTATATAAGGCTCTTAGCTCAGCTTGTATTAAGCTTCTGGAAAACCCAGGGCTGGACCTTGCAGCTGATCTGCCTTTGGAATTTTTTGGACCTGAACCAATATTATGGCAAAAGTAAGTGATAAACTGTGTTAGAGTTCCAGGTCTTAGATGTGGGCCATAAAAATGAGGTCTGGACTTCAGCTATACAATGCCCAAACAGAACACGTCATATATTAAACTGAGAGACACAGGATGTACTCAGGAGAATTAAAATGTCCTTTGATTTACTTTTTAAAAAGCATAAATAAATTTTGAAGTCATTTTTTTTTATTTGTTTTCATTTGCAATCTAAAGATAAAAGTGTGGGACTGTCACACATTTGGGAAATATGGGGTTTAAATGGGACACATTCCCTGAAATATGGAAAATAAGCCATTCACTCTGACAGGGGATTGCCTTTTTATCTACTCAGTTTTGACTAAACCAATTTTGGCACTTGAGCTTGAATTTAACTAGTAGATTATTAATTAGCATGTTGCAGTGCAAAGACTGCAGTTAGGTGTGTTCCTAAATTCTGTCAGGGTGCATCAAAAGGCCATTTGTTAAACAAAATTCCCGTTGAACTGAAACTCCAGGATTTTCTCTATGGGTTGTTTTGACCTCATTAATGGTATCTGTAGCTGGATGAATTTTCAGCAAAGAAGTTGATAATTACTGCATTTATGCTTTATGTGCCTTTCTGTACATTTAGCTGCAACAGTTTTCTCACATTTACCCCAGATCTCCCTTTCTGCAAATAAACTCTTTCACTCTTAACCCCTGTTCTTAATTGCAGTCAATTTTTGCGCACCTGAACAAAGTGTTTTTATCTCAGAGAAGCCACATGATTAAACCAGGAATGGGCCTGTTAAGACCACTCATGATGCTACTACAAGTTTCATTTTCCCTGTTCATTGCGTTGAGTATGTTCTTCTTTCTTATAACCCTCCACTGACTTCTTGGCCCCTAGCATGATGGGCACAAGCAGCTTTCCTCACTTTCAGTGCTCTGTGTGTCCTATCTGAAGTTGATCTCTGATTATGCTTAATTCGTCTTTCATCACTTCCCTTTGAATTTTCTCCCTTGTCGCTTCAAACCACAGTATTTAATGTCAGGACCCTGCTGTAAATAAATACCTGAAAAAGGATCCACAACCTTCCTTAAGATTCTTATTTCTATTGTGCCTTTAAACAAAGCTATCAGTACTTTCTGAAGGCTTACCTTCTGTGAGTCAAACTTAGATGTTACAATGCTTCATCAGCATTAGCCTCTATTTCTTTTCTCTTCATTGATCCTTAGATCAGAGACACTTGGCTGTATATTGTGGTTTTGATCTATATTTAAGTAGTACTTTAAAAAAATCTGTTCCATCTATGCCTCTGGATTTTATGTATCATGGGAAAAATAAAGTGATTTAGGAGCAGAGGCAAAAGGATTAATTTAACAAACAGATAGATGAAATAAATCTATTTTTGCTGAGTTTGAAGACTTGGCTTTTTCCACTAGAATTTCACAACATACTTCCTTTGAACTGGCTTTTCTTTCTGTCCTAATGTGGACTGTAAACACCCTTACTAGATGCAAAATGAATTTGATTTCTGATGAACAGACTTGCCTGTGAACAAGCAAACACATACACACCTAATCTTTAAAGGTGCAAGGGCAATTGATAGCAAGGCACTGGATTAACCTTCTTTGACCTGAAGATGATCATCAAGTAGTGTTACTCATCCTGTTCAAGTTGCACACCTATTCATGACCTTCAATGAATTGTGGTATGAGATAATAAAAAAAAATCTGACTGATGTCAGAGGAGAAGCCAAACTAAATTCTTGTAAAATGCCTGGTGTTCAGAGGCCATTACATGTCTCCTGTTCAAGATGCATTTTACACTCTTCACTCTGACTCTTGTGGTCTGAAGGTGGCTTGTTGCATCTCTCCTGTGGCATGGAAATGATTACATGGAAACTCAAGTCAGATAAACCTGCAAACTTCTCACTTTCTGTAGTACTCCAACTAGGCAGAAAATCAATGCACTTAGCAATAGCAGTGACAGCCATTTGGATTAAGTTTGTTCAAATCTGCAAATGAAAAGCATGCTTAACACTAAAATTTTCTCCTCAGTGTGAACTAGGTGTATGTGAAGGGATGTAGATCTTTTAGAACTTGAGAAAAATGAGTGAATAACAAATGGCTTTAGATTGTTTTTTTTTTTCATATTTTGTTATTTGGGTAATTTCATAGTCTTGTTTTTCATACCTTTATAAACTGTCTACTCATTTCATACCTGTACTTATTTTCTTACTGTTTAACTAAGTTACTTATATTGTTAACACTTGCTTATTTTTCATGACATTTAGAGCCAGTAGACGGAGAATTTTTTTTTTTTTTTTCCCACCAAAGTAATGATTTTTGACACTCATAGACTCATAGTCAAAATCATCTGAGTTGGAAGAGATGTTTAAAGATCATCTAGTCCAACACCCAATGAGCAGGGGCATCTACAGCTAGATCAGGGGCTCAGAGTCCAATCCAGCCTGACCTTGAATGCCTCCACGGACAGGCAGCCAACAGATCTCTGAGCAAGCTCTTCTACTGCTTCACCAACCTTACTGTGATAAACTTCTTTCTTGTATCCAATTCAAATCTCCCCTCTTTGGTTTTGAAATCTTTCCCTTTCTCCTGTCACAACAGACTTCATTTGATAATGTCCTCATCTATCAGCACCAATCAGCCCTATGTTTTTATTTTTATCATTATCCCAAGTAGTAGTAAACATTTTTCAATAAGCTAAGTTTCTTTAATTGGGATCTTGGGAAATTCCTTTACCTTATTTTTGTTTTATTTTGTCTGTATGTCTGGATTTTGTATGCAATTGTTGGAGAAGAGAATGTATTTACCTAAGTAAAATGAAGGGCGCAGTTCTGTTTTCTTATCAGGATTAATCTGAAGCAACATACATACACATTGTCACTCAAGGAGTTCTCAGGACAGTCTACAAAATGCTTGTGACCATGGAGGGCAAGTGTTGTCATTACACTTATGAATCCTGAAGTAAGGGAACTCCAGACTCAAAATTTGATGTGGTTAAAGTTAGGCACCCCAGGAGCAGTGCAGGAAGAGGGCAGGAGGTGCTCCAGGCACAGAGAGGCCCACAGATGAGCAAGATTGTCCCCCTGCATCCCATGGGAACCACACGGAGCAAATCTCCATGCACAATCATGGAAGAGCCCACTGTGCAGCAGTGGATGAGTCCTGCAGAAGGGACAGCCCATGGATACCCCCACAGGAGCAGCCCTGTGCCAGAGCTGCAGCACTTGGAGAGGAGCCCATGGAGGATCAGGAGGGCTGGGGGAGCTGCCACCCATGGGACTGTGCAGGAGCAGAGTCTGAAGGGTAGGCTCCATGGGACGGAGCCATGATGGAGAAGTGCTGAGAGAGCTGCATGTGGGATCAGTTGTGGAAGGATGGTGTCCTGTGGGAGGGAGCCATGTGGAGTAGGGTGACCATGGAGGAGCCTCAGAGACGGCATGTTATGGACTGACATCAGCACCCATTGCCCATGATCCTGTGCCACCCAGGATGGTAACTGATGAGTGATCTCCCTGTCCTTGTCTCAAGCCACATGACTTTTCTACATTTTTTATCACATTTTCTCACCTTGTCCTTCTGAGGAGAAAAAGTGAGAGAGCAGAGTGGTAGATCTTGGACATCCATCAATTGTTAAATCAGGACAATCACTGAATTTTCTTTTCAGAACTTTGATGTACTTAGACCACAGCTACAACTATAAAACTGAGTAATGTGATGACTAAGGGTTTTGTGTGTGAAAATCCTGCACAGTTTTAATGAGAAGACTCACTGATTCCTGTGGAATAGTGTCCTTAATCTGGTGAATTCCACAAATGAATTAACATTTTCTGCCTTGCAGCAACAAGAAAGAATTAAAACTATTATAAACCATTTTTTGTTCTTTTACTTTAGCCATCATGGCCTACCAATGAATAGGACAATAAAGCTGAATGAAAAATAATTAGAACAATATATTTGGAAGATTAGTTTTTTCTCCATCCTTGATTTACATTTCAGCACATTGTGGTTCTTATGCATTTCTTTGTGTGTTTGAAATTCCTTGAGTTTAGGAACCTATTTAAGCTGTGGCTCATTTAAGATTTGTTTGTGGGAAACGTTTCTGTGATGAGTGCTGTTCCAAATGTGCTATTTAAGGTCTGTGACTAAGTTGTCTCATACTCACAACTGAAAGACTTCATGTTTAAAATAACATCTTTCTGGACCTCTATTTTTTTATTTATTTATTTTTCTCCCCAGTGGTGAATTGTATTTTATCCTGCGATAAATTTTTTGCTGGGATGAATTTTATTTTAGTCCCTATAAAAGACTCTGTAGGCACCCATGTTTCACACTGACCAATCTTTCATATAATCCAGAAATTAGATTCTCCCAGTGCTTGCAGAAAGTAGGTAAAAAAAAAGAGGATACACCGAAAAATCTAGTTGAAATGTCACTGCTGATGCAGCACACTGATAGAAAACAGATTTTTATGAACTTATATCTGGTCATATCTACAGTACTGACATCTTAGGAAAGAGATCTACATTATTGTGGAGAAATCAATGAAGTTCACTGTTCAATATGCAGTACCTGTTAATAGAGCAAATAAAATCTGTGTTGGGCTGTGTTGGAAGGTTAGCAGAAAAAGATGCTAGAAGAAGGTCAATTGAATGTTAAAGGCATACAGTGAGATTTTGAGATTTCTAGATTCAATTTCCACCTCAGCTGCAAACTTCCTCTGCAGTCTTGTACAAATCAAAAGGTTTATAAACCTTAAAGGGGACTTAGGCGGGATTTCTTTCTTGTGTAAAGCTAAAAACTTTAATCCCCAAAAACTATTTCCTGGTCTCACAGGTGTGTGGAAATTTGACATTTTGAGGAGGGAATGTCCCTTGGGGCTTAGAGGTGTGGTTGCACTGATGCCCAGCATGGGACCATTCCAGGGCCCACCGAGGGGTCCTGTTCTCTCTATCAAAGACATCCAATCCCAAGGCCATTTTCCAGTGAGAGCAAATCTGTTGGAAATCTGAAGAAAAACCTGACGTCTGTCCTTTATGTGTAACCTGGCGAAAGAGAGAGATTCAGATTAATGCCTTATTGTGTCTGAAGAGCTTCAATGCTACATCTCTGACTCACCATCAGGACAGCTGGCCATTAGGTCTCCTCTTTCACTTCCTTCTTGTTCAAATTGTTTGAAAACATTTCAAAAATTCAAATAATGAGAAAGTAAACAAGGATTATGAGATAGCTTTCCTTTCACAGACTTGTTGGTTTGCAGTCATTGCCATCATCTTAGGGTATGGGAAAGGCATGAGAGTATTTGTGTATCTGAACACGCATGGAGAAAATTGATGTTATATATGCAGTGACATTCACTTTGGTGAATATTGAGTTACAGTATCTGCTTTTAAGGCTTGCACCGATTTTCTCCATGCTGGAGGACAACAATGCAGGATACTTCAAATTGATATCAGCCCTGCAAAGAGTATCTTAAACTTCAATTGTAGTTCATGGATTTCATGCAAATAAAGGATGAAGGATGTTTCAACCAAAACTAAAATGTTTATGCCCCTCAGGAAAACAATGCGATGGAGCATTGTCTTAGTACTGAAAGGAATCTCATAAGACAAAGAATAATTAACAGAAGAAAAACAAAAATCTTCAAATAGGCATCACATCTTTCTGGAAGAAAAAAAAAGTTGCTGCTGTTTTGCAAAAATGACAAAATGTTGTGGCAGTTTTTGCTAAAATCAGTACAATTTCATGAAAAATATCAGCTTAGTCAAAATGGCATTTCCTATAATGACTCACAACTGAAAGAAATCCAAATGAAATCTTTCAAACCAGATAGACTTCTATTTGAAATAATAAAAGAATCTTCATCATTATCATCTGTACTTCAGATAATTTTTTAGTAAATAGACTCTCTGATTCTGAGATAAGAAAGTATGATTAACCCTGTTTCATAAAAGAAGCACTGAATACTGGAAGACAATGTTTTTGAAAATAGATGCCTAGAAGAATAGAGCAGCACCAAGTTTTTCAAATATTGAGAATAGTTAGGTGCTGTGGTACTATCCATTTGTTTCTTTAGAGAGCTGAGTACTTTTAAAATTGTAGCTGTTGTCACTCTGGAAAGAGCAAGGGTTGCAATTCCAGCCTCTTTTATTTCAACTGCTATTCCACTAGACCAGGTTGTATCAGCTCAACATGAGTTGTTCAGCACACCTTCAGTCACACTGGTTTATACAGCAACAGAAATAACATCACTTACTTGTGCAAGTCTTGTTGTATTTAGGATTCTCTTGAGGAAACCCTTCCAGACGGCACTGGAACCTGTGCTGCCAAAATTCCTGAAACCATGGATTTCGGTGATTGGTTTCTGGCCGAAGCTCCAAGTAGTAATCATCAAACCATTTAACATCAGGAGACTGGAGCTTGATTGTTATTCCACCAACAGCTTCACGCTGATACCCGTCTGTCACATCGTACCTGTCTGCCCAGCCATCACTGCAGGGGTAAACATAGACAGCATTGACTATTCAGTGGAGTAAGAAAAGGGTTTTCTCAAAAACAAAATTAGGATCCTGGGAGCACATGCTCACACCTGTGGCTCGGACTGCAGTTTAGTAGTGCACCTGCAGTGGAATCAAAGAATCATTTCAGGAAAGGACTTTTAAAGGCTGTTTAGTCCAACTGCCCTGCAATGATCAGGGACACTTACAGCTCCATCAGGTGCTCAGAGACTCCAGAGTGTCTCCAGGAATGGGGCATCCACCACCTCTCTGCGCAGTCTGTGCCGCTGCCTCACCACCCTTGTTGTAAAAAACGTTTTCCTGTTATTCAGTTTAAATCTCCCCTCTTTTAGTTGGAAACAATTTCCCCTTATTCTAGCACAACAGGCCCTGCTTAAGAGTCTTTCTATTTCTTTCTTATAGTCCCCTTTAGATACTGAAAGGAATAACATTTCTACTAAGATCATCTTTTCTTTTTTCTTATGTTTGCTTGTAACTGGCACCTTCTACTGAGATATTATTCATCCTTCACATAATTCAAACAACATTACAAATCACATGTCCCAAAATCTGCTGTGTATAGACACAGCTCTGCACCACATAAAGTTCACGTGAGCTGTGGGGAGAAAAATCTTGGATTTGGTGTTTTACTGACACTGGGATGATGCTTCTCCTACCTGGAAGGAGACAGCCTTGAGGACAGGATCTCTGACAGTGCTGGCAGGCAGTGAAAGGCAGCCCTGTGTTGCACAACATGCCTCTAATGTGCAGTGGGGCACGACACAAAGAGCTAGAAGCAAATTTTGAATGAGTTGACACTGCTCAACCAGAAAGACCAACTCATAGCACAGCTGCTGTGATAGCATGGCATTGCATCTGAAGCAATAAATCCTCTCTGCAGACATGACTAATAAAGTTGGGCAGAGCACTAAGCAGATGTCATGCGTTGCTTCTATTTCTTGGTTGATGGTGGCTAGAGTATTATAGACTTGCACGGCACACAGAATTTTAATCCCATTTGGTTAACCTCTCAGAGCTTGCAACACACTGACCACAGGTAGCTAGCAGAAGAAAATAAAACAGAAATAAAACAAAATGTCACAAGCTTCTCAGGGTAATTCCCCTCTCTTTGGTTTCATAATGGATTTCCCTGGAAGTATTGAATTTATGAAGCTTCACTCAACTCTACTAAAAATATGCATATCTCATCAGAGTGTTCCAAATTCCTACTCCTTTATCATGAACATGATATTTCAGATTTTCAAAAGCCCCAGGTCTTACAGAGTATTCTGAGACTCTTTGTTTTTCCTTTAGAAAGTCACTGATGTTAATGACTGTAGAGAGCACCTTTAAATCCTAAAGGTCAAATAACTGGAGGATAAAAACATCTTAATTTATCTTACTTTAAAACTTCATGAGTTGTTCAAAGCTAGCTCTCACTATTTTAAGCTAGTCATAGAGTAACTGATGTAGGTGACCTTTAGCTGTATGGTTCTGTTGTTCTATTTTGATCATCTGCTTTCTGGTTTAAACTTTTGTATTCAAGAGCATGCAGGAAATCTGCTGCAGTCACCTGGTCCCCAGCGCATCCTCTGTTCTCTACACAGAGACCAAGCTGCCATTGCACATTGCAGAAGTCACAACCACACACAGTGACTCTTTCTGCACAAGGCACTTTTACCATGAAGCCTAGACTCTTGACTACATCTTACAAATGCAGCTGCAATGTCAATAAATAGCACTTTAACTAGCGGCAAAAATAATATCCAGTGTCTGAGAGGAAAATGAAGAGACTGTTAAATATGCTCCAGATTTCAAATACACTGATTTCTTCAGCAAAAAGAGTACGCATTCATGAAAGGAGAAAGTTGAACACTAATTTTGAGCCTGAATACAGCATTTGGAAAATTTACCTTTAAGCTTAGATCCAATTAGGAATGAACATAGGAGGTAATGATGCCAAATGAATTCAAGAAGCTCGCTATGGGCAAATACTCCTCACCTGCCTTCAGAACCCTGTGTGGTCAAAGATTTACTGCCATTTGTGAATTATTTTGTGATAAAGTCTGCAGGCTTTTTACATTTATGAATGATTTTACCTTTGCTTTGAAACATTCATCTTAACCTTTGGCAATATTTTAAGCAATATTGTCCAACCTCACAAAATCCAACAGGTTTTATGAATGCAAAAAGTGGACGATTTTCTAAAGGTTTACAAATTTATAGTAATACTGAATAGAATTTAACAGACATAGAGCTGTGCTGTCAGTATCAGAACTTTATGAGTTATCTCATAAAAAGCTTAAAAAAGAAACTGTTTTCCTGTAATTAATTTCTTTATCATTTTTCAGATGGAAAGCTTTGTAGACCTAATCCAACAGACTGCTATAAAATTTATAGTCTTACTTTATGAATAGTTATCTCCTCTAAGATTTATAGCAGAGAGATAATTCTAAAACTTTAAGTTACTAAAAACATAAAAATAAAAGCTTCAAATTGCATAACTCTTTTCAACTTTTCCACAGAAAGACTTACATCAGCAGAACTGCTTTTCATTCAAATAAACATTTCAGCTTAGCTTCTTGGGCAAAAAGTTCTTTGGAGATTTATATAAAAGATGTACTCAAAGTGTATACTGTACAGACATCAATGCCTTAGATAGAGTAGGTGGCAAAGCAAATGTTAGGCTAGTGCCTAAAAAGACAGTGAAAGTGAAGCTGGAAAACAGGTTTGCATGGAAATGCAAAAACTCCACAAGTGTGATATTTTGATTCTGCATCCCTATAAGACTAACAACACTTATGGGATGTTGAAGACAGGATGATATAGCTGTATCTGTGAGATCAGACCCATGCCATCCTCTAAACTTAGCAGCAGTTGTGAAGGTGAGGGAGAAGGGGGCAGGGAGGTACCTGCTTACTTTCACACAGACTTTGTAGTCCCTCTTTAAACCTTTTTTCTTAATTTTACTGTAGTAGCCAAGGATATTGTACTCCATTGTTTGCTGTGTCACAAACGTTTCAAACTGCTATTACTTATCACTAAAGTCTGCTGGTTCAGTAGAAGAAAGGTGCTCTGGCACCCAAAATTGGCTGAAAGGATGAGCTCCATCTGGCGTCCGATATAATATCCTCCCTCACCCATAGAAGTGGCATGATGCATAGGCAAGACTGCTGAAGGAGATGGTTCATTCTGTTAGAAATGGTGATATTTAGGTAAAAAAAAGTAGTTAAGAACAACTTCCTCACAGGTAATTAAAAAAGCTCAGGTAAAGAGTACTCCTGAAATGATTATGAAAGGGTACAAACAAATTAAACAAGACATGGATTTGATGTCCTGAACAGATTGTTACATGTGCTTGTTTTTTTTTTTTTTTCCCTTGCTTGGGCACATTTCTTTCCAGTCCTCTTCTGATTTACTGAGCCCCGGTGCTTTTCACTGATGCCCTTTTACAGAAATGAGCATGTGCTTGCAGTTTGAAATGGAGCATTTGACTCCAATCTCTCTTTCCTCTTCAAATGATGACACAGTAACTTTCCTTGAAGACATCTAACAGTTTAACTATTGCTTTTACCACAGGAGCAAATGCATTTGCTGTTTTTGAACCCAACTTATATCATTGCCATCACAGCAAATTAGAAGGACCAGCAACCATCTTTATGTGCAATACAGAAAGATATAATTTGAGATCTGGGATCCTCCCTTCCCTTTTCCACGTTTGCTTTTGCAAGTAATATAGGACTCTACTGGGAGAGCCAAGCCACTTCAAGAGGTTTTCTCAAACTGAGGATACCTTTTACAGAACTAGCACATGAATAGAGTTGCATTTCACTGTAAACAGGACAAAGAGACAGAAGTGCTACCGGCTTAAGCTAAATGAGAGAACATAGACAGCTTTTATGATAAGATCCATATGTATTGATAATTGCTCAGAACAGACCATTAGGCAAACATAAATGAATGGATAATATAAACAAGACAGAATGGTTTCAGGAAAAGTAGGAGAAGGAAATAAAGAATATTTGTAGCCTCATAAATCAGAGTTTCATTCATGTGTTCAAAGATGCAGAACATTGAAGGAATTAGGGCCAGTGATTACTGGTTATAGAATTTAGAGTTACTGAAATTGGAAAAGACCTGCAAGATCATTAAGTCCAACTATTAACCCATCCCCACCATGCCCACTAAACCATGTCACTCAGTGCCACATCTCAATTTCTCAAAATCTGGGAATAGTGACTCCACTCACCCCCTGGGCAGTCTGTTCAATGTATTACTACTCTTTCTGAGAATATTTTTTTTCTAATACCGATTCTGAATCTTCCCTGGTGCAATGTGAGATCATTCCCTCTCATCCTATCACTGTTACCTGAGAGAAGAGACCAATCCCCATCTCACCACAACCTTTTTTTTCAGGGAGTTGTAGAGAGAGGTAAGATCTCCCCTGACCCTCCTCTTCTCCAGAGTGAATAATCTCAATTAGTTCTGTTTACCAGTGACAAAGATATGGTCCCTCTTGTGATACATGTTTGCTTAAAACCATCAAATCTGGAAGGAAATGCAGAGAGGGCTTTTTGTGAGCAGCCACCATAGCATTCTTCAAATCACAGGGCCTGATGGCACCGAGGAGTAGCAGTAGTAGCTCGTTTATCAAGATCTTGGCAAGCACAGACAACACAGGTTATATCTAGTAAAACAAGGTAGGAGTCTCTTCTGTTTAACCATAAGGTGTATGGGGACAGCTTGAGCAGGTTAACACAGAAAGAAAATTGGGTGAGAATAGCTATGAAAAACAGCATTTATGACTTCTAAAAGAGGAGAAGAAAACTAATAGACATCACTAAGCCTCAATTTCAAAATTGCATCAGTTGGAAAGAAGATCTAAAGAGTTAAAAAGCACTTTGTGCAAACAGAATACATTTAGTGCAATGCAGTGAAAGGGCAGTAAATACAGTAAGACATGGGAGTGACCATGTCAAAGATGGAAATACATGCAAAGCAGGAGCAAGGTCAGATAATCAAGGACCAGCATGAATGAAAAACATGAGTAAGACAGTGATAAAATGAAAAAAGGTCATGACACAACAAAGGACGTTAGGAGTAACAGTGACTGGTTCTCTAACCATTTCATCGTGAGAGGAATGAATAAAGAGTCAGTCTGCAGGGAGAAAGCTATCAAAGACAAAGCTAGGACAGTTTTCGTATCAAACTTCACAGTTAGGAAAATAACTGGTTAGCATAACTGACAGAAGCAATAGAGGTAAGATGTCACCCAAGAAGTGTGAAGGTGGTGTAGTGAGCAGGATTGATTCAATTAGTTGTAGTTTGGAAGACTGAAGAACTAAAGACAACACCTGCAACACCTGGAGAGAGATGTCATTAACTGTGTTCAAGTATATAAAAAACTGCAGCAGAAAGATCGTAATCTGGTGGTCATCTTGATACAAGCATTCATGACTTAACCTGGAAGGAGAAAGACTCAGTTAAACATCAGAATAACATTCCTCAAGAGTGTAAGGAACTAGAACAGACTGGTGACTTGAGGGGATGTTAGAGAACAAGTGATGCAGATACCTATCTGATGTCAACAACCTTTCCTTGACAAAGGGAGGGCACCTGACTATATGCATTCTCTCCTGTATTTATTTTTGTCTTTTATTTTACATGTCTGGGAATGCGGATTGCATAAAAACCCAATGGATAAGAAGAATGGATGCAAAGAAGATTAAAATACTGCTCCTCCCTCACAGTCTCTTCAGATGTTCATGTCATTTTGCCTTAATTCTTTTCTCGTCATCATTTTCTCTCTGCAGTTGCTGTTTAAGCATCAACAAAGAAAATAAATTGATTGGGATTAACAGTGTGCTTGACTGTAAACACAGCTAACTCCAATGATGCAGTTGGAATATTCAGCAGTGTGAAGGGGGCTCATGCCTAGTAGAGTCCAAAATTGCCCATCCAGAAAAACATATCGTCATGCAGGCAGAGTGAAAGAAATGGGGGAAAAAGTCTCACTAGAGCTTGATAACTTCTTACACAGTTAAGATATTTTAAATTAAAAGGCATTTTTTTCCTCTGTACTAGAAATGTTTAACTTTTTTTTTATTTTAATTTCCTGTCCTTTCAAAGTTACTCTAAATAAAAACAGTACTGCTTTCTTTCATCTATTTTGTTGTGAAAAGAAGGATTTTAGATATATTCCTCAAACAATATTATGGGGAAAGATTTAGAGTAATCTTCTTGACATTTTGAAATGTGAAACCATTCTCCTTGCAGGGTGTGTGTTATTAAGAATGTATTTGGATTGTCTAACTAAGAAATTATCATACATAATAAAATGAAAATGTGGATATTTAAGCTGATCTTTCCCAAAGTGCACACAAATTTCTTCACGACATAATGCATTAATTGCAGAGCCAGATGACCTAAATTCTCCTGTTTTCTTCTATTAAATAAGTCATTGTACCAAAAACAACTTTCACGTTATTGGCTCTAGACAAGTTGTGATCACCAAAATGGTGTGAGTCAATAACAGCAACCTGGGAAATATAGCTTTAGGGTCTTCAGGATCTGTGTGAAGCTACCTGGAACATTAAGCGCACATTTCTCAAGCATCGCTTCTAAGATTAGACAAAATGCTAAGAGAACCATGTATACAACAAAAATAGATTCCCCACCCTCCTTTTTGTAAACATTTCCATTTATTTTCTAAATTGAAAGTGAAGCAGTATCTGGGGATGAGCTGAGCTGATTTTTTCTTTTCTAAGGTCCCTCTCCCCCTCAATCTATAGCTAAAGCCATTAGAGTTAACGAGTGCATTCATTAAACTGTAGTCTCTTCTTTTTTGTTATGCAAAAATCTGTTTGCAGGCCACATAATAATGATGGAAACTGCAGTTCCGCCCACGTGTAATCATTCTGCTGCCAAAAATTCTGACCTAAAGCATTTGAGAATATATCTGTTTTTTTTTTTTTTTTTTTTTTTTTTCAAATGTGTAGGAGTTTGTTGACTGGGTGGCTGTCTTTAATTTTCCTTTCACTGTATTTCTCTATTTGTTCAGGGTTTTTTTTGTTTTTTTTTTTTTTCTTTCTATATCTCAAAAGTTCTGAAAGCATCAAAGAGTCCTCATGCTATTCTACAAAATGCTGCCAGTCTTGCAAAGGTAAATTTGTTTGGTTAAATGCTGCTGGTGGGAAGAAATTGCTTTTGGTAAGCAGCTGTAAATTGTTGCATTTAGATGAGATCATTTTATAATATCTGTTTGTGCAATGAATGGGGATTCTTGTTGCCTGGCTCTTTTTAGATTGCATTTCCTAGTCTTTATCTTCTTTTCCATGCATATCATAAAGATAAATGAATTTAAGGGTAATTCTAAGGAAAGAAATGATTATTTTTAGGCTGTGTATATAATATTTTCTACAAGATGATATCTTAAAGAAGTTACTATGCAGTGAATTTTGCAGATAGCTTGCACAGGATAATATGGGTACTAATTATTTGCAGAGTATCCAAGCTTCCTGGAGCTGGAAAAGGTTTTGATGGCAACTTGCAAGATTGGTAGTGTATAGTAACATCTACTTTGCATGAAAACAAAGGGTTTTGCAGCTGTCTGCATCTGTAGTTCAAAACTGCACAGTAATTCATCCTGATTGTAGTCCAGTCTAGAAAAAGAGATGGAGTTTCCAGTGTTCAGTGACAGTTCTTCATGCTTGCAATCTTTTATAGGTAGTCACAATAACTGATTACATCCATATAAATTGTATGGGCGATTCCTTGAAATTGAAGAGATCTACTGGATGTAAAACAGCAAGGATAATAAAACAGCAAGGATAATCGGCTTGTGTGATATGCTATGTTGATTCCTGAATTATTCTTTAGTAAGCGAAACATAAATGTTTAACACATTACCATGAAGAAAGGACTCTGGATGCTTAGGCAAATTTACTATATTGTTGATTTTATTAAGATCTAATGTAAATCTGTCCAACAATTTTAAGTCCCTCACTTCCGTAAGGAGTGTTTACTATCTTTGTTTTTAGAGCAATAATTTGCATTCCCTTTCAGGCTTATTTAGACTAAACAAACCCAGTTCACTCCAATTTTCCTTTCAAAAGCTACTTTCTAGATTTACTGTCATTATTGGTCTCATTCTTCCTAAAAATGACCAACTGGTCCTTCTCTCTGCAGACATGGTTCTGTTTCAGGCTGCTTTGAAAGCACTGAGAAACATTCATTGGTGTGACTTGGCACTGGGTGGAGATGCCAATGAACATCATTCTGAAAACTTAAAGGGCTAAACATGAGAGGGCAATGATGGACTCTCCTTCCAGGATCTACTTAGTTCCAGATGTTGGTCCTGGGAATCCTCTCATGGTTTTCTGAATGCCCACATTCAGTCAGCAGGCAATCACCATTCTGTCTCCAGGAGGAATCACCAAGCTCTTAATAACAATGTTTTGGAGAAAGAGAAGCAGCAACCATTTTTCCAGGCTTCGCATTAGATAAGGACTGCCAAATGAGGGAGTAAAAACAAAAGGAGTGTATGCTAAAAGAAAACTCAAAAACATATTTGGGAATTGGTTGTAGTTTTACTAAAAGTTTCATCAAGGTGGGCATCAGAATTCTTCCGTCACCCTCCTTTATCATAGGATAGAAGGATCACTTCATATCCTTGAAGCGTATTTGCCAAGCATGGCTGCAGCTTCTCTTTGCAACAACATTAATTCTATTGACTCATATTTGTAATTCACTCTAAACTCCTGCTCCTCAAACTGTAAACTTCTCATAATGACAGCCTAAAAAAACCAGCAGTTACATAATGTCAGCAGAACCAAAGAAAAATAGGAAAGAAAAAAATGGTTCATCTATAAAACATTTCAATCAAATAAATGTTTGTCCTGTGAACATGCTCATTTCTATCTTCCCCAGAATGCCTTACTTCAGTATAGCTTCTTCAACACTAAAATGTCTTCAATGCAATGTGTCTATATGTACAAACAAATGCCAAAAAAGTAATGTTCAGAAGTGAGATCTTGGCAGAAAGCAAATAAAAACTGACTATCGCTGCATCTCATCCCCCTGAAATGGAAGCAGCATTAGGAGAAGCAGCATTAGGATAACCTTGCATGTAGGAGGGTCTTCAGTTTGTTCAACAACCACACAACATGATCTATTTTCTGTGCTTGCATTCACTGAGACGATTTTTCATTATTTCAAGTCTACCAGGAGAAAAATATATTCAGAAAGAGAATGATATTTTATGATCTTGGTGGGACTGTCTGTCCTTAATGGAATGGTTTTCCATTTGACAACCAGATACCACTTTTATGGATATGCAACAACTATCTTTGTGGTAAATTCAAAAGTAATTTGTAAGTATGAGCAGGTAACTGAGATATTCTTACTACTTAATAGATACTTCAGAAGAGAGTAAAAAATTGAGTTAACTAGAACCATGCACTTAATGAAGACAATGTATATATACATATGTATAGACATATATATGTGTATATACATATATATACATGTATGTATACATATTTGAGTACATATTTACAGTATTTTTGCTCTTAAAATATTATATGTAACAGAGTATCTAGCTCTTCTGTACAGTAGCTGTTATGTGCTTTTTTAAAAAATATTTGTGAAATTATTAAACCTATCATAATATCATGAAATATAATTCAAGAGAGCACTTCAGTTGTTGTATCTTACTGTTCCTGTAGAATAATACTTTTAATCATAACTAATACAGTTAATCTTTTGATATATATAAAAGGAAACAGTATGATAAAATCAGTACATATACATGTGTCTACATATTCTAATGAGGTGCAAAAGTTAAAGTGAGTTAAAAAAAAAGTAAAGAAACAATAATTTTCATGTGTTTTATAAGCTATTTTTAATAACACTTATATATTCAAACTAAATGTTCTCATTACATTGGAGATAATTTATTTATAACAAAACAGAATTTTTGTGTGAATTATCATGAAGAATCATGGATTGGGTTGGAAGGAAACTTAAAGATCATCCAGTTTCAACTTCCTGGACAGGGTTGTCACTCACTGTCAACTTGCAGTTGTACAGTGGATTGCAAAATCTTTGTGTGCAAAGGTTTTAAAATGTTAAATGTTATGTAACCTTTTTTTTTTTTTCAGAGAAAAAGTCATCTATAGCCAATAATTGCAATAATTAGCATCTGATTAATCAAAAACAGAAATAAATTAATACTCACAGACCTCCAGTAAATTAGTAATTTCAGTATTTTTTTTCCAACACTCCATTCTCTAATCTGAGCTAATTAAGAAAATGCAAACAAAATCAGACCTAGAATAATCACCTAAGCCAAATGGATATGCTGACATCCTACTCCTACTGAAATCAGATGGAGATTCACCACTGACATCAGTCAATAATGCCTTCCTAGCTCTGTGCTCATATCAGAATATATCCCTCTAATTAATTCACTGCCTGTCTTCAGATAGTATAATGTGTGATGGCTAGATCACAATGGTATTACTACTACATTGATATTACCTGTACTTATCCACAGAACTGAATTGATAGAACAGCATTATAGACCCTTCATCTTTTAAACTCAATTCAAAATAACACAGGCGTCATAAGTGATAAATTCAAAATTCTTTCAGTCAACTGTTTGAGAAGGTCAAACCATGCTTTAAGGATAATCAGGGGAGGATCATCACAGGAAAGGTGTTTTGTTGTCTGAAGGAAGAAATTGTGTCAAAGACCTTGAAGCCCAAGCATTTCATTACTTGTTGTACAGTACTCAAATACAGCTTCTCCTTTAGAGTTGTGTTCCATATGTAATGTGGTGAAAGGACATGGCTAATCTATAGCATATACATGACCAGATTTGTGAATTTTGGATAGAAACACTGCTGCAGCAAAATGCAGATTTCTTTCAAGATATAAAGACCAGAAGAAGCCATTAGATCAGAATTGTTAGGTTTTGCATGGTGTCTCTGCACTGGTGAACCTCAATCATGCATCTTTATGCATCTTTATGGCTCCTTCATTGTACACTGCTGGCAGAAACTGGTCTTAGCAAAAATAAGAATGAGACCCAGGGGTTACAGGTACTTTAGACATGTAATTTTTTTTTTTTGCATAAGAAGTTTTCTTTAAAATGTGGGTCATCAATATATAAAATTGAAACCAAATGCAGTCCAGAATATATTTGAGAGAAAAAGCATAGAAATGTGTTGAGATTGTCACACTTCTAGAGAAATTGTGTCATTTAAGACAATATCTGCATCTAACACTAAGTCTGCAAAGAAAAAAGGATAAGAATAACATTGATTATAACAATTTTTTGACTGAAACTAGAGACAAAAATGCTTGCAATTATGCAAAGCCTTTAAGACATAATAATCAGGCCATAGGTTTTGGAACTGTGGCTATGGTTGCTACCAATAAATAGGATATGTGAAACTTATCAATATCTCTGTGTCTTTGTCTCTGCAAAAACAAGTTTACCGTGAAACTACACACTCATCTGCAAATACTGAGACACCGTTTCATGTTTCTGAGGTACTACAAATGAGATAGAAAAGATATAGGAAAAATGAGTGTTCTTGGTTTACAGAAAAACTAAGCACTTAGAGGCTATTTAGAACTGTTCTATAGTACAATAAGAACACTTTTTTTTTTTGACAAGTGCTTTCTGAAATTGTACTGTAAAATATATTCCAGGATTGAGTTATATACAAATGCACATGGATTATATAAATTTCAGGAAATGGTGATGCAAAGCTAAAACCTTGTTCTTTTTTGTAAAATTAATTGCAACTTCATGAAAAACATGCTATTCTATAATGTAATAGTATTTCACGGGGATTGTTTGAGAAGTACCATGTTAACATTTCAAAGTGATATGCACTACAGTATAATTCAATTTGGAGATTTTTCTTGCTTTTCTTGCCATATTCAGGCCTTTGATGTCTTAAATCAGTGTTAATTTATGATAATATCATGATTTATCAGTTAATACACAGCAAGACCTTACCCTGTGACAGCTGAATAACTGAAAGATCTCCAACAAAAACAGTAAATTATGTGGTTCAATCATACAAATATTTTCTGACTACTGCTCTGTAAATAGCACAGTAATTGTGAGGATACATCCCTTGTTTAAAATATGTTGTTATATACATTTCTGTTAAGCACTTTTTCATTCAAGTTCATACTGAATTCAAGGGCAGGATGACTTGAGTCACCATCCTTGGATATGTTTAAAAACTGTTTGGATGTGGTGATCAGTGACATGACACAGCAGAGGGTTGTTAGAGTTGGGGTAGTATGGTTAGGTTGTTGGACTCGATGGTCTTTTCCAACTTGAGCAATTCTAGGATTCTATGATTTTATGACTTCACCTATTTATCACAGGCTTAATGGGAAACAAAGATTGTTTCTGAGAGTGTGTTTGAACCAAACATTACAATGAATGTTCTGGAAAACCATTTCCACATTTTAAGGACTAGCAGTATGTTTCAGAAATCAGATGGCATCAGTTAGTATGAACTAACTGCAGCTGAGACTCCAAGCATATACTTTTCCATATCTTCATTTTTTTGGTTCAGTGTCTACACTGTATTTCATGAAAGATTATGTGGAACACTTTTGCAACATTAGAAATAACTATGAAATCAAATCTGTTTGTCAAAAGGAAAAGTAATCTTTCAAAGCTAGACACAATATAATGAGCTGAATCCATATTCATATAGCTCAGCCACAGTTTACAACTAAGAAGATGTAAATATAAAAGGAAATGATGAGATTGACTGAGCCTCAAGATATTTTTATGTTGAACTGCCATAAAAAAATGATATCAATTAAGGATATCATATATTTTCTTTATTAGCTCCAAGAAACATGAGAAAAGGTAAATTAAATTGAAAAGAGGCTGTGAGTAAAGGTAAAATTAGTAGGGTTATAGAGCCACAGTGACAAGCTTAAATAAGCAGCATGGGAACTTTTGGCCATGACTATAAATTTCAGTAGGTACTTTTCTCAATGGAGTTATGGCATTTAAAATTGTAATAGGCTGGAAGAAGCCCTATTTTAAGTAGAATTATACTAAGGAAAAAAAAAAAAAAAAAGAACTTATAAAATGGCTTATTTTACATATTTGGCTAATATATCTTTTCTGCCATAATCTAATGGCAAACCACTTAGAGTCTAAAAAGTCCCTAAAAATAAGTCTGTAGACTTACTTGATAGTCTCAATGAAGGTACACAATAACTTTTCAAAAATTTTCATGTAGTCCAATTCTGCTCATCTACTAATTGCTAAATAAACTTCTAACTACTAAGGTTTTCAGAGTTAGTTCAATGCTAACATTTGCAGTGACTTCAAAAGGAGTAGAGGAAAGGAAGTAACATGACTCAAAATGAAACAAAACAACACACACAAACAAACACACACACACACACACACACAAAAAAAAAAAAAAAAGAAACAAATGAGAACAAAACTATCTGTCCACCTTGAGAGACATTTGAAAGTTTTGTAGAAGGAACCTTCATGCCAATTCTAATTCACTTGCATTTCCAAATCTGTTGGAATATGTCTTCTGGATCGTTTAATCCCAATCAATTTACAATAAAAGCAATTGTGATTTTTTTACCATCCAACCCTGCTGGTCTGGCTCAGAGCAGCAAAGCTGGTGGTTTAAATGGATATTTAAAATGCCTTTATTGATCTTTGGAATGCAACTCTGTCATAATTAAATAAAAATTGATTATTTCAACTGAGATTTTCATCTGATTGTTTTTAAATGCATGATGTTTAAAATAATATTTATTGTAAGACCACAGTCCTTTTACTTTGCTCCTTTTAATTCTGCATTAAAATTGTTCTGCTTATTCTTTACAAAACAGAATACTTTCAGTTATTTTCCTTTGTCACTCTTAGATCGAAACCTGAATATCTTAAAATATTATAATAATAAAAAAGGAATCTAAATTTAAATTTTATTCATCAGTTTGAAACGTATTTCTGATACTTAAAGAAAATAAACAAATCTTAATCAGATCTTTTTTTTTTCATTCCCTTTTCAAGTAAAATGATGGTGTACTTTATCATTGTTACTATTTTGAATAAAAATGTGTCTTAAGCAATTTATGAACTGGACTGGAAAGGGTGAGAGTGCTGAGACTGTTTAGCCTGGAGAAGAGGATGATAAGGGGGATCTCATCAATGTCCTTATAAATACCTGTAAATACCTGAAGGGAGGGTGCAAATAGGATAGAGACTGGCCCTTGTCAGTGGTGTCCAGTGCCAGGTCAAGAAGCAATGGGCACAGACAGGAATATAGGAGGTTCCTCTAAATGCCAGAAAACAGTTCTGTGCTGTGCAAGTGATGGAGCACTGGTACAGGTTGCCCAGGGAGGATGTGGAGTCACCTCCTTGGAGATCTCCATAAGCCACCTGGACATGGGCCTGCGCACCCTGCTCTGGGTGTCACTGTTGGAGCAGTGGTTGGAGCAAATGGACCCAGAGGTCCATTCCAACCCCCAACCATTCTGCATTTCTGTGCTTTGCTCTGAAAATACCAGCATTTCTGGTCACACAATGAAACACTACTGCCACTGATCTATATAGTTTGTGGGAGGGCAGTTAGCCAGAGAAAACTGCTCTGCTTGCTGACTGTCACCCAGCCAGGATTACATCTCAAACTATTCATGGCACATGAGGAAAATTAGGTCTACATGGCAAACGTGGCCAATGGTGGGAGGATGGCGGTGTAGGAAACACCAATAACTTTGGACCTAAATATACCAGATGAATAGTCCTTTTCTTAAATGAACAGGATTATGTGACACTTTCCCCTTTTGTACCTCTCCCAAAAAGAGAAACTGCAAATAAGTGGAACAGCTTTTCTGAAACATAAGCATCATCTTATCTAGGAGAGCCGTACTAGTCACAAATAATTTAGACTGAGAAAATAGTATTTTAAGAATAACTTTGTGCTAGGATATATGTCTGATAGAGGAGAATAGGGTAGGCGAAATAATTTAAAAAAGACGTTACAAGAGAAATAATCACAGTTTCTAAAAATAAAAATATATTAATTCTAAAAATTCTATAGATTCTAAAAATAAAAATTCTAATTCACAGAAAAGAAATAGCATTAGTATCTGAAATTCAAGAGGGGATAAAAAAGGACGAATTGCATACTTTATGTAATGAAAAGTGCTAAATTTTTTTGTCCTTTTAAAATGTAAAAGTGAAAATTGAAATGATATTGTTAATGGTTGTGATAAACTGTTATTAAAAAAAAAAAAAAAAGGACCAGCAGTTATGAACATATTACATGGACACATCCCAAAATAATAAGTCCTTATGACATACACTCTCAGTGGATCAATGGTAGCTAGTATGAAATCTGGTTTATAAAAATTGAGAATTAATGATCCAGAAATTTGCATGTACCTCATTTCCACGTTTCTCAGAAAGCTGTACTTAATTGTGTTGTAACATCAAAATTTTACTGGGAAAAAGAAAAAAAAGAAACATAAGGCTTTGATCACAACTCATGCAGTAGGAGAAAAGAGAGAGGGCAGATGCAGTGTAGAAAAGACTTTATTTTGTTTGGTTTCTTTTCATGGATTTCTTGCTCTTTTCCAGAAAATTACTGTTGACTGCCTTGGGACACATTCATGGGGCTGTGTTTGGCAGCCAAGACTTGGATCATTCCCTGAACAAAATTAACATTGTAGGATATAGTTTTTACTCAGTCAACCAAACTAATACAACCAAAAACATTTTACACTCCTGGGTTTATACATTGGCTCTAACCACAGAACTACTAAGTGGCTCATGGAAAGACAGCAGAGAAGTCTCTTTTCATTTTAATTTAGGGTTTGCTGATTATCAAAGTATTTCTTCAGGGAAGGAGGTGCTGGCTGTAAAAGCACACACATAAAAGTGAATTTAATATTAGAACAAGATTATATCTGCAGTGCTAGACTCAAAAGAGAATAACTCAGGCATTAGGTTAAATTCCTAACTTGATAGTTAGCAGGATGTGTGGCATAAGTGGCGATAGGATGGAAACAATAACTGAAGGCTGCAAACACAGAAAACAACAGAAAGAAAGAAGAAATCAAAGAGTGTTTGCAGTGAAAGTATAAGAAAATTGCTGTAGTCAGTTCTACCATAGGTGAGATAAGATGAATAATTTTCCTTTCAGTTTATTCTGTAGGATGCTTCTAACTGACAAATGACAATAGTAAAACATTCTGGCAAACAGACAACAGTGCTGCCAACACCAAATCTAAAAGGCAATATTTCAGAAGCACAATTTATATTAACAAATACATGGTGATTCAAGAAATAGAGGGCTTAGATTGCTAACCATAGTCATCGAACAACCTTCAAGTGCCTGTCTGGCATTTCACCTTCCTTTAATATGACCTCTTCTTTAACATTTGCTGCTTTTGCAACATGCTGCCACGCATGGCTGCTCTATATTAGCTGTAATGCAATCTCTTTGATCTAGTGCAGAAAACATCAGGTTTATATGATGATGCATTTCATTTTCACTATTTCTTGATCTAGTAGTATTTTAAGAAGCACCATGTTATTAAAATGGAGCTCCAAGTAATGCTGATCATTCAACAAGTTCAAGCTCTCATTAGACTTGAGAATATTTAATGAGCAGCTGATCTTTTCAAAGATTCATTCCTCTTGAAAGACTAAGATTTATTCTGTTAGACAGGTGTGCTATGTAAGATGCGGATTCTTTAGAACCAGCTGCAAAAGTACTGTGGGTTGGATTTAGATGTGTTCTATATAACAGTTATAATTTCATTCATCTGTTCTAAATTGAAGGGTAATTACAATTGCCTACTTGATTATAACTTAATTTAGTGTGCACATTAAAATTATTGTTCCAGCATTTTATGATGAATAAAATGTTAATTTTATTCTATCCTCTGAAATGTTTACTATAACTGCTTAGAATAATGGACAGTGCATGAGGTGAATATGAGTACTATTTCCCACAGTACTATATCTGTACAGCAATATACTTTGAGATCGTAAGTGAAAAATGTGGCAAAGGTGCAATTACTTTTTTTCAATCTAACAAAAAGGAGGAGAAGGATGTAGTAAAATAAAATATATAGACTGTACTCCCACTACAACAGTTGTTAAGTAGTAAATCTCTGTCTCATTTTATCAAAAACCTTGAAATTTGCAATATCCATGACAGATATTATTTTGTCTCCTGCTTCTTACAAAACAGACTGTCCTGATGCTTTGCATTTTGTTGTAGGGCACAGTGAAGTGTCAGTTCATGACTGTGGCCTCTAAGGCATGAAATAACTAATAGCTACCTCCAGTGGGATTACAACGTACTATGATACAAATTGATAAATACGTTTAATTTCTGCATTTCTGTCTGAGTTATTTTTCCTGTTGTCTTATTTTATGTGACTAAAAGCCAGGGAATAAACTCATGAAGACTCATTTATCATAAAGAAACAAGATGTATGGTCCCCATAGTCAGTCCTGTCATTAGAGTCAAAAAAGGTTCTGCCCTAGAGGATGGTGGGCATGGAACAGGCTGTCCAGGAAAGTGGGAAAAGCCTCAAGCTGTCAGAGCTCAGGGAGCATTTGGACACTATAAGACACGGCATTTAGTTTTTGGGTGGTCCTGTGTGGAAGCAGGAGTTGGACTCAGTGATTCTTATGGATCAGAGTTGGACTCCGTGATCTTTATGGGTCACTTCCAACTTGGGATATTCTATGATTCTATGATTCCATGCCCTACTATCATGGAGATAGGCCTCGCTGAGCTCTCAGTCCAGCAACCATGTGGGCTGTGGAGGACAGCAAGGAGAGCAGTAAAGCAGTAAGTGCCTCCCACCGCTTGGAAGCCCCTGAGACCCAAAGGACTTCTATTGGTTTGAAGTCTAAGGAACTACTGTGCAATAAGACAATACGAGAGTAAAGATAACGAAGACAATATTGCTTCAGACCTGCATGCTGTCTGTATATAGATAAGAACAATTATTACGTAAGACTCTGATTCACTCTTGCACTAGGTTTCTCTGTGCTATTCTGTTGGCCTTTCATACGCAGCTTAATTAACTGACTTAATCAACTCTGGTAGGATTCCTCCTGTGAAAAGCAGTCTGTAATCAACATAAAACCATCATACCAGCTCTGCGTTGTCCGCTGTCATGGCCATATGGAAGAACACAGCGTGCAATAAAGAATAAAGAATAAGGTCAATGACTGCAGAAAAAAAACAATGCATTATTAAGTAAGAAGTTGTGCCTGGGGAGCAAGAATAGAGCTAAACCCTCTGCTAAGACAAGAATTGTGTGCCTGGAAAATTTAAACAGCTAATGTGATCTGAAGTCCCTGTAGTCAGCTCAGCTTCACTCAGCACTTCTGAAAACTGTGATATGAAGCATACTCATCATTAATAGAGTTTAATTTAACTAATTTTTCTTATGAAACATGAGGAAACCTTATGGTATCTCTGTAGCTGCTACAAGGAAAAAAAAAAAAAAGATTTATTGGAAAGAGAAAACAATTCAGACTGCATTTTGGAAACAGGTAGAGAGATGTATGCCAAACACAAGTGTTTACAACTCCACAACACGGCAGGAGTCTCATTAATCTTGGAGATTTGATCAGAACGAGACTGACATTCATCAGACTTGTAGCAGGTAAACACCTGTTGCAGAATAAGCAAAATAATGTACATAAAATCTGTGATCTGTGATCTATGCTGGGATTCATTTAGTCTTTTGTGTCCATTGACATGATGTAGCAGCTGAAGTTCCTACACTGATTTGATTATTGGACTTGCAGTCTTAGCACAGAGTTAAGTCTCTAAGGCTGTCTTAGCCTTAGCCTAAAAGCAAGGTGTTAGGACTGTAACGTAGCCACTGGTTTCAAGGAATGCCCCTTTTACTTTGATTGCTGTTGACAGCATCTGGCTAGACACTCGAAAATGAATGGTGACAGCATGCATTCTGAAGCACTAGGATAATGACGGTGTCACAAGTTGATGCAGAAAGAGAATCGGGCTGAGAAAAGAGCAAACTTGATTCCAATCAGTGTGTCCTGTCCCCAGAACAGCCCTTTTCAAAATAAGGCTACTTAAACTCTCTCAATAAATGAAGCAACAGAAGTTATAAATAGAAAGCAGGAACTTCAAGGTATAGATAGACAAGAAATCCTTCCCAAGCAGAACTCACTGATAAGAAATACATTGAGATGTATATACATACTCATGTATTGGGTTAAATGCAAGGAAAGATAAAAAAAGTTTCTACTCAAGAAAAAGGAAATAAAAGATGTTTAATCTCAAAGAAAGTAATGAAGTAACGCTTAATTGTCTGGCTCAGCAGGTTGGCAAGCAGCAATTTCAGTCACAGTGCAATTCTGTGATTGTTAGGAAATTCCACCCCAAATCTCCATTCCCTGCTTTGTGGCTATGCATGAGAATCACAGCAATGGATCGGTGCTGTGTTGTTCTAGGTAACATACGAATGGTAAAACAGAGCCCCTGTCTCAAATCATCTGCGTTAGGAAGAGAGATAACTTGAGAAGATGAGAAATAGGTTACAGAGACTCTGTGATGTTCTTGGTCAAATGTGTAGCAATGCAGGATTGCCACTATGTATGAAATTCCTTTCCAGATACTGATCTTTTAGGTAGTCAACTTAGCAGTAATTTCAAAGAGGCTGCCAAATGGCCTTGTTGAAAGAACAGTAAGTCTGTGCAAAGAAGTAGAAATTATAAAGATGGATGAATGCAGTTGGGTTTGGAAAATGTCCTTTCTGTAACTCAGCTACACACCAGTGATCATCCTGGTGCATTGCAAACCATTAAAGGATCAAAATGAGTCATTGCTATCTTTGCAAAATCACTTACTTACACCTGGGAGCTGCAATTCTGATTTCACTTAGACTTACCACATCAGTCAGATTGTCTTTATTTCTATAGGGAATAAACTGATTTATTTGCACTATGGATTTGTTAAGGTAATGTTAAGTTAATTAGGAGGATAAGGGAGTAATTAGAGCTGTGGTAGCTATAATAAATTATTAAGTACACAATTGCTTAATTTTCTATGTTTTAGCACAGAAAAAGATAAAAACTAAATTTGTTTTTAGTCTCCTATTGCAATATACCAAGTTTCCCTCAAGAAATTTTGTACTCAAACATTTTATTTAAACAAAATATTCCTTTTAAACAAAACATAAACAAAATTAAATAAAAACATAAACTTTTTCAAATCATAAATATATGAAGGATAGCCCCATCTTAAGCATTTACATGACATACATGACTGAGTGCTAATTAATTTATTCTCCAAATAATATTCTAAAGTAAAACAACTTGATTCCTGTTATAGTTATCTGGTTTTTGATGAAATAGTTTAAAACTATTACAGACTATGAGAAAGAAGAATTTTAATCAGAGTAACATAGGGGACATTGCTAACTATGCAATCTTAATTGTTATCAACAAACTTATACTTTATCTTCCATTGTATTACTTCATCGGCCAAAAGTTTTGCTCTGTAAAGGAAAACCAAAACTAAAACTAATTACATGAAAAGATTGATTTACTCATCAAAGGTAAATAGAAACCACACTTGTAATATGAATAATTGGAATTGTACTGCTGCAGACTTTTCAGTCTATTATATGGATTGAAGGCCATCTGGAGAGTTTGTGCATATAAATTTAAAGCTAACAAGAGTTGTCGTGAAGAAAATATTTATAGATTTATTTAAATGGGGCCTGGAACAGTACTAAAGTGCTTATAACTTGTATTAGATAACCTGCATCTTAAAATCAGAGGACTATGAACAAAACAAACTTTAGACTCTCTGGTAGATCCCTGCGAATAAGATAACTACTGATTTTGGAATGTTATAAGAAAAAAATCCAAACACTTTTATAAATAATTATAAAACATTACTATGCATAGTAGCTTAGTGCCTTAGCTGCCTGAAAACAGCTTTTGGCCACTTCTGCTGTAGGACTGGAAATCCCTATGCAGTACTACGATGGTAAATGTCTGTATCCAGCCTCCGAAGTCCAGTCCCCTACTTGAAAAACTACAGCCTAGGCACATTAACTTGTTAAATTACAAGGAATATAAAACTAAAATTTATATCTCTGAAACACTGTGGGGCTGTTATCTGGCACTGCTGACAAATGGCACTAAGAAATTTGCCCATGACTGAATCTGCCCTTCTTTCTCCTCTCCCTCCTCAACAAGGTGGTCACATCCATACTGCCCACTGCAAACAACTCCTATCATGTTATCTTCCATATTCATTCTTGCCCAGGAAAATGCTGTTAGATTCAGACAAAAATCATGCGTGAGAATATGCTAATCTGGACAATGATGGATTAGTGTTAATTGTCTGAACTGATTTCTTAGAGCAAGCACTGATGAAAGGACCTTATGAGTTATACTCAATTGTCTTTTTCCAAAGTTAACACATGGGCACAAGCTCCATCATAAAATCACCCAAGTAATTATTTTTTTGTAAGACTGTTCCAGAAACTCAGTGTTTTCATCATTAGAAAAATTCTAACTCTCCTTAACCCACAGGTTCACCCACAGCTAACTGATAGTAACCGTTTTTTCTTTTTCTTAGTATTTCCGTTTCTTTATGACTGCTATTTATTTTCCTTATTTTCTATTTCTCCCACACAACCCTAGACTTCAATCTTTTGAGGGAACAATTCAGCTCTCTTATTGTCTGTCACAGTGATTTCATCTGGTCTTATAGTACATGGTCTTCGTTGTTTACTTAATAAACTTCCCCCACTCCAACTTGAATAGATCTTTGTGGAACCAGGTGAATAGCAGATATGAATTATTCCTACCTAGAGCATTGTAGATCAGCCTTTTCCTCTCTCTGCTCGAAGTACTACTTACTAATTGGAGGAAAGTCATGGATTTTAGATGACTGGCTTCTTCTTCAAAGCACATTTAATTCAAGTCAATAGGAAGAATGTAATGCCTCAAGAAATATCTACCATCTAGTTTTCTGTAAATTTGTGGCCAGTTCAGGAAGTTTGTTTTAAAAGTGATGTCACTCTGAAGTGCTTTATTTCACAATTTAATTCATCAAGGAATAAATTGTTTTAAAATTCCATTGTGGGATAGTGGATAGCACTGTTCATGCCTGTGTGATGATTCATAGTGTTTAAGACAAGTTATGTGAGTTATTCTTATGGCAGTGCAAACATTATATACTACGCAACATTAGCAAGCATGGGCTGTACTCAGATAAGGAAGACATATGGTAAAGGAACTCCTTTCATAGAAAAACTTATATTACTCAGCACCATTCTGTGCCATGCTGTTACATTTGTATGCATAAGTTTAAAATGTATGAGATGCATTTGCAGTCAAGAATGCTGCCACAAACTTCTCTGGATGAGGGACAAAAAGGCTTGTTCACACACTCCTTCTAAACGTATGGTCCCACAAGTATGACTCATTGCCTGTGTCAACAAGCCTTCATGTATTTGGAGCTATGCTGACTGCTTTTATTCTGTTGTATAATGTCACTCCTTGTAATTGAGTTTCTTCTGAATTGGATGAAAGGACTCAACAATTCCATTTTGAATGGATTCCAAGTGAGAATTTCACTCTGATGCCATTCTGCTACATCAAATGAGGGTCAGCTGAGTCACACACTCAGAATTCATACATCATTTTCTTTCCCTATTAAGCTAGCAAGTTCATTGAAAAGTAAACATGAAACATATCCTTAAAATAGCAAGTTTATTTACATTGCTATATGCCAGTAGCACATATACTGAAAGACTTAAATTCTTATTGAATTGTGAATTCATACTTAAAATAAACATACAAACAAAAAAGTAATTATTCTGTAAATGAACTGACATTCAAAACAAAAAAGAAAAAAGAAAAAGAAAAAAAAGAAAAGAAAAGAAAGTTTTGAAATAGCCTCCCATTATTAACTCAATTTCTTGATAATTTTACCTGGATAAAGAACTCAGACAAAAACAAGCTGAAAACAAAGGGTTTGTATTCTCATCTAATTTAGATTAATTCCAGGAACAGTAAAGTTCCCTCCTGATCAGCAGATAACCCATGATACTTTTCTCCCCTACAGATACATGAATTTACCAAAGCTCAAACCTAGTTTGTCAACAATAAGGAAAATTCTGGGTCTTTGAATTGTTTTGTAACTCTCATTAAAATACAGGTTTTTTCCTGTATTCTTCCACTACAGCAATTCAGACTGATTTTACTTGAAGTAAAACAGCTAGAGTAAGTTCAAACTAATGCCAACATAGGGATAAATGCATTCAAATATTAGATGGCCTTTTCAATAACTTTGAGAAATGTTCTAACCACTATTAACAGCCTAGAGTGGTTTATTCAATCTTATCTAGTTGCAGGGTAAAACACCTTATCTTAAACTGTTTGCAGTTCAACAAAACACTTGTTTCTATGGCCTATTCTGTCTTATTTCCTTTGCTTTCTCTTCTTGAGCCACCAGCCATGACTGTTCAAGCCTCCTGGTACCACAGTAAGGTCACAGAAGGTATAGGAGCATTCCTCCCACTAAGCCAGTTCCTCCTCATGAGAGGAGGAATGGAATGGGACTTGTAAATCCCACATGCTGTCATTTGTTAGTTGTATCCATTGTCTTCACTGTTTACTCTTTTTTCAGTATCAAGACCTTTTATTTCAAAATATGTTTTGAAACTTGACTGATAAGACTGTACAAGGCCCTGAGCAACTTGATCTTGTGCTGGCAAGGGCTAGGTAAACTGGCCTTGCAGAGATCTATCCAAGTCATGTTATTCTATGTCCATAGCCATCCTATATGGATATGCTACAGATATTTCGCATATATTTCAAGTTTTTTACGTCTTCTATGACTGTCCCTCTAATTCTTTTTTTTTTTTTTTAAATATGATTAAAAATGCACTATCTACAAAAATAGGGTATCATAATCTACACAGCCTTTTTTTTTTTAATATATTTTTTATGAAGGAATCAAAAAATACTTCCTAATAAATCTGATGGTTATTTTACATATGTGCTTAATGAAATTAGAGTACCTGAAGATAATGATGCTTTCTTCTGGAATAGAAATACATCACATTAGTTCTTCACACAATGGTAGGAGATATTCATGAAGTCTTGTTCTGAAGCATATATTGCTGGCATCTTCTTCAGAAGGTTTTTTCCAGGGTTTTTTTTCTTTTTTATGAAAAGAAAATTGCATACCTCAATCTTCTACATTGGGAACAAAATCTAACTTTTTGTTGTTTTATTTTTTTGTCTCTATTTTCAGTGTTTTAATAAGGCAAAGATGCTAAAACTGTTGGGACTAACACAAGTAAGTTACTAACCTGGAAGTCCTGCTCCATGTGGCACACTATACTAGATGTTTCCAATGTGGTGATATCCAATCCTAGCATAAAACATAAATTTAAATTTCTCCATGTAAGTTTCTACATATAATTTAGCCATCTAGACTCCTGTATTGCATCAACATCTAAGGGTGATTCAGCTGCCTAAAGGCATATATCCTTATGACCAGAATGCAAAGATAAGCAACAGCAGACAGGGCAATGAGATCTAGAATATCACACATGCATGAATGGATCCATAAAGAAGATTTACCAAAGAATGTCTGTGATTATGTCATTTCTCTGAGCATTCCCTGCACTACAAGATGTATATTGCACAACAATTTCCATCTGGTCTCAAGAGGGTGCAGTCAAACACGTAAATATAAATAAAAGTTTCTATAGAACTAGAGAGAATGGCCTTAAGTTGCATCTGGGGAGATTCAGATTGGAAATTAGGAATTGTTTCTTCTCTGAGAGAGTGGTCAGGCACTGGAATGGGATGCCCAGGGAGGTGGTGGAATCACCAGCCTTGGAGATGTTCAAGAAACTGATGTTGAACTGAGAGACATGGTTTAGTTGGAACTATTAGAGGTAGGTGAATGGTTGGATTGGATGATCTTGGAGATCTTTTCCAAGCTTGGTGATTCTATGATTCTATGAAATGTAATCAAATATGTTAAAATGTATGTGATTCCTTTTTATGACTCTGAAGAATAATGACAGAGTCTGAGATAAGAATATAAATACAGAAACCATCAGAAAACAGCACCTATGTGCATTCTCAACTCAAGCTCTTAATTTGCCTCTGCTGTAGTAGCAGGAGCTGAAGCAAAAAGCAGGATACTGGGACAGGTCTAAAGCTCTGTCAAATGTGCACAGAAGGCTTAAGTTCTGAATGGCTTATGTCTTATCTCTATGAAGTGTATGATGAGATGAAATAATTGAATGTAGAAGTGAGAAAAGCTTATTTTATTAGGACTGATTTGGACAGAAATAAACACAAGAGTAGTACGTAAAAAGCCAGTATGTTCATTTTATCCTATGTGTTAGCGTAGCAGCTGCCAACTTGACATCGAAGCTGTAAGCACAGATTAAAAGAGCCTCAGCCAAAGACTGTGGTGTAAATCATCCATGTCCTTCAGTGATTTCCCTTAAGCCTCTAGAACTGCTTCTGTCTTCTCAGCTTTGGGCTTCCCTGGCTGACTGCTGTCCTCATCATAACCTTGCCACAATACCAAGAAAGGCTTCCAGATGAATTCTGTCAATCAGATGAGACAGTGATAAAAAGCTGGGAGATGTGAACCAGCCAAAAACATTTCAATCTTCTTCCTCCATCCCTCTTTTTAAGTCTTGAAGCAGCCTCACAAACACTGAGAAACAGAGGCAAAGAAGATCGGTTTGACTTTGGATGTGATAGAAAATTTGGGACTTATATTTTAGGTGAGAATAAAACAAGCCCTGAACACAACCCTATCCATTCCCATGAAGTGTTGTAAGTCCGTCAGCATCTCTACATGTGTGTATGTACACGTGTGTTCATCCCGTGTGCAGTACTAGATAGTAACTGTGCCACACATCAAATAAAGAGAGAAATGAATAGGTTCAATCAACTTATGGAGAGCAATAAAATCTCTCTTGTCTTTTACTGTTTTGGCTTAGCGGACAAAAGCAAAGTCCAAGGGCACAGAAGTAAGTGCATCCTGTACTTTGTGTTTAATCCCAGTACATACATCCTGGAGAAGCAATAAAATTGTTCAAAAGTGGAAAAGCATTATGGCCGTTGGCAAGCAATGAGCACAGCAAGTATCTTACCTTGACTTTTAAGTTCCCATATCTTTCATAATGCCTGTTTGCATGCCAATAAGTAGAAAGATGTTCTAACTTCTAAGAAAACTTAGACTATGCTTAAAAAAAAAATAATGAGGAGAGTGTATAAAAACATGACAACTAGTACAGTGGGTCAGATCAAAAGAACATGGACATCAGTATTCTATCTCTGATGTATGCTTGAATATATGTGAGTATATGGTTATTTTCCCATTGCTAATTTTTTGCCAGTTTTCTGCTACTGGCAATTTAACAGCTCTGTGAAACAGAGTTCCCGATGGACCTACTGCATGTAATATTCACTGATGGAACTGTCAATCTTTAACTTGTCTATTCTTTCTTAGTGCCAGTTTAGACACAAATTTCTTAAGCAACTCTCAGTTCTCTAGCATAGTGCTTCAAATGGCCGCACAGGCAGCAAACTTTTTTCACTGGACATTTTGTTTAAGTAACCAGTATGTTATACTTTTGTGCTGTGCTTATTTTTGAAATAAAGAGAAGGTTAATATTTTGATGTTCCTTTTATCTCACTTTGCTCATTTTTTATGAGAAAGATGCCAGGGATTATATGTTACCAACCAGGGAATAAAGATTTATAACAAGAGTTCTAGTTCAGAAAAAGTAGCTCAAAATAGATACTATTCCATTAATATTTCCCCACAATTAAGATGGTTTCTAATGATTGTAATTGTCTTCATTTGTTTCAAAATACAAGTACTCCCATTCTGCTTTCCAAAACGACTCTGCAATTAAGTGGACTAATCAAAGTCCATTTTAATATGTAATGTTTTTAAAGACTATTATATGATTTTACATAAGAGTGAGAAAATATTTTTAAAAACTATTTAAAAATAGTGTTTTTTGTTGTTGTTGTTTTCTATAGCTTTCCCAAGAACTGAGCAATGATCTGAATACACTGAATTAAAAGACCTACTTCACTTTGTTTGTTTGTTTAGGCAGAGGAGTGAGTTGATACAGAGCAATGTAACAATCAGTTAATTACTTCTTTGTTCCATGGTGCTGCTTATCATAAATTCATTCCTTGTTCCTCCAAGACTGTCTCAAAGAAGACAAACTTTATTCAGTATTGTATCAGAGACAAAGAAAATGTAGGAAGTTGGCAGTCTGAAGAGTTTTGCATCAAAGACAACAGCATACTAGTCATTAGTCTCTGTAGAAAGCTAATTATCAGAAAACTGAACTGTTTGGGAATAACTTCTTTCGTAACCTCAATACGATTGGTACAATGCAACAAAATAATATCAAAGATGTACTGTGAGGTTCATGTAAAGCTAGTTAACGGCAGCAAGAAAAACATGGCTTATAATTTTCTATAATTTAGCTGGAAAATGCAGTACACACTATAAATGGACAAAAATAACCTTCTCTTTCAGCAGCCTTCTTTTCAGAAAGCAATTACTACTTGTTAGACTTTGAATTTTGCTTCTCCTTAACAGCATTAAAAAGAACACAATTTTTAGCTTCAGAAGTCCAAAATGTTTTATAGGAGCTTTATATATAAGGTTGTTTCATGTGCCAAATGTCCGCTATCCAATTTTAGAAAAAAATTAAGCTTGGTGTTGCATATTTGATCTTTCATTTCCAGCAGAGACATTCTTCAAATCTTCTCTATTCTTCTGTATTGCATAAACTAATACAGTGTATAATCACATCTCAATTTTGCACTTGAGCAAAATTATCAAAGACCTTTATAGTGACACGGTCCTATAGGCTTAAAACTCTGCATGGGGGGAAGAGTACAGAAAAACAGATGCTAAATTTTAAAGGGTAAGAATAGCTTTCTCCATACAATGTGTGGAAGTTAAGAAGAGTTTGCAATGTGAAGTTCAGCAAGAAATTTAACCCGATGGGAACTTCTGCAGATGTTCAGAGGCCAGTTTTTTGTGTAAAAACATAATCCACAGTTAACCTGACATTACATGGAGCAACAAGTGATATTTTCCAGATAAGGACAAGCCAACAATGAACAAAGCAATCAGAAGGCTCCATCATGAAAACACGTCATCTGAGACACTTACGGAACTTTAGCAATTTCTTTTTGCATAGTCAAGTTGGATCAGAAATTCATGTTCACAGCACTTCTCAGTGCTCGGGAAAGATTTTAAACCAACTGATTGTGCTGCTCTTAATTTCTCCAGTTATGGTGGCTACAACCCTGAGTGGGATGTAACCCTTTGCAGTGTGGGGTACTGCAGTCTTTTGTATATGAAAGAGTAGTCACAAATTGAGGCAAATGTTTACAAGGACCTTTTCTGAAGAACATTCTCTTCAACATGTTCATTTGTTTCCCCTCTATAGCACTGTCCATACAGCTCTTTTCTTTATGTTCTAACGGAGCTGGACACTAACTTCGGCAATGGAAAGCAAAGGTTATTTATAAAAATCAAGTAATATGAAATCAGAATTGTGTTATTTTTTCTTGGATTAATGTCATCTCCTACTGCTAGCTGTTCACAATCCATCCTGAAAATGAGTAAAACTCAGTGCTTACCGTTGCTCCATTGTTCATTTATCAACAAATTGGACGCAAAGCTCAGGCTGCAAAACAGTGGGCAGGAGGAAGATCAGAGCTTGATTCAGCAAGCTGTGTAATTCTGAAATACAATTCACTTTTATGATGACACACCTCATTACTTTTTCATTCTTTTCGAGAAAAAACAGATTGGGGTTGTGCTGTACATCTTGCCAACAATTGATACCTAGTTATCACTGACAGAGAGTACCAGCTAGAGAGAGTGTATGGTCAATGGGCATTTCTGAAATCAGAAATGCTCTGAGCAAAATGGAAATGTAATGTCTCTAATGTAATGGAAATGGAAATATCTGCCAGTATGCTCAGTTGCCCTTGTGTAATGCAAACAAGAGAAAGAATAATGTCAGAAAAGTAGTAGAATTCTGGTATTGTTTTCCCAAGTATATTTATATTCCTATCTCTTCTAATGGAAATGTATTATAGACCTAAGCTGGTAAAGGGCTGGATGCCTGACAACCACCATCTACTGAAGTGCTGGGAATAAAATACATCTGCCAGGAATACTGTGCTGATTTTAACACATACTCATCAACCAGAAAAAATAAAGAAAAAGCAAAACACAAATTTGATTCGACAGATTAAGCCAGAACGTTCAAACGTATAGTTAAGAAAATGAGAAACATATTTATATGCAGACAGATACTTCAAAAATTAATTTTATTTTATTTTTTTAGATTTTCTTTTAGTTTAATCTTCTGGTATAGGTAAGAGTTTTGTTGCCCAATTCCTTTTTGAGGTAATGTGATTTTTGTTACAGGTATTCATCAACTATGAAAGTAAATCGTCTACCAAACACAGAAGATGCCTTAACTTTCTATTTGATTTTAAATTTCCAACATTCCTTATTTTTTCTGTATGTGTCTCTTTGTATAAATTCTAAGATATAGTGTACATAGTGTACAGTAGTGTATATTGTCTGAGTACCTGGAAATATCGATAGTCCATGGAACTGGAGCATTAACTCCTTAATTCCCAGTGCACTGCATGATGTTATAATGTGGTGTACTAATAACAAAAATCATAAAACCATGACGGAATACAAAAAAAAAAAAAAAGGATGGGTTTAAAATAGCATGAAATTTCATTAATTAAAACAAAGACAACAGACTACCTTCAGTCTCTCCTAGCTGAAGATAAACATGCTTATTTTCACGCTTATAGTTCTTATCAGTACATAAGCTGATTGGAAAGGTGACTGGGGACAGCTACCTCTTTGCAGCAATTGCTGGAAAAGAACAAGTCTATTTTAAAGCTTCCCTGTGTCTCAGAAAGCCCATCTTTTAGTTATCCAACTACAAATTCCTTCTCTAGTACAGTAATCTTAGAATTTAGAGCCTCATGTGCTAGGAACTATTCATCAGGACAAAATCCATGTACTGCTGCCATCAGGCATGAGACATTAACCCAAATGAGAGATCTGCATTGCCTCCGCAGCTGCTGTGCACAGCACTCTGAGGAAGACAACCTCCTCACAGGAGACAGCAGAGAGGACTGAAGCTGTTTGCCAACCTGTGAAGAACTGATATTCCTGATTCATCTACTATGGATGGAAAAACTCCTGTGATGCCAAGGGAGTTAAAGAGCTCGCATCTGGCATTGCCACCTGTGCCTGAATTATTGCAGCCAAAGAGAGCTGAACAGGATTTTCATTCATGAGGAAAAGTACGATGCTCACTTCCACATTAGTGCAATGAGCAAAAGCTGCCGGAAGTGGCATTTGTGCTTTCACTGGGGAAACGAGAGACTTTTGTTTAAGCCATGGGCACTGTGGTAACATCTCTCTATATCCCGCCAAACATCTCTTTTCCCCCACTCTGGTGTGCACAGTTCTAGTTATAAGCTCCTAAGATCATTACAGCATCACAATTTAAATTTTTATGATTCAAATATTGAGGGGTCCACAGTTACTGTTAAACTAACAGAATTAGTACTGGAAATAAAAAGATAACATAGAAACCTCAGAATCTGCATAATATTGCAATTGATGTTGCTAATCCTCATTTATTTTATGACTGTACTGATTTGAGTGGATTATAAGGACAGCTCACTCAGAGAAAGCTTAGCCCAGCTGGATGCTATATCAAAACAGAGTGGGCACAGGGATCCGTGCTTTCATGCTTTGAGCTGTAATGTTGAAAGGAGATAATCAATTTTAAATTACATTTCTGTCTTGGATTGTTTTACTGGTTGCTATTATGAAAACACCTGTGCTTATCAGAGCTGCTAACCATTATTTCCCATTATTTTCTATTTGGGCATCACATTTGACATCCCTTTGTAACCAATCTGTGCTATCTCTCCTGTAAAATCAATAAATCAAGTAAATAATTTTACTCCTACATATCCTTGGATTTTACTTCTGATATCTACAAATATAATTGACTGGGACATCCCTGAAGATGACAATTTGGAAATATTGCTCTGACATGCTGCTACCAAAGCAAAAGAAAAAGCAAAACAGCATTTATGTAAGATATGAAAATATGATTGTAAAATTATTAGCTCGAGGCAACTAACTAAAACTGGTTTCTAACTGAAATACGACTTTAAAATTTGCAGAGGTTTCCTGTATCAGATTTATATTACACATATTCTAACAAACTGCTGACTTCCATTTGTTAATCTAAGTAGGGTTTTCATATCAATATTAGCCATTTTAAAAATGCTAATTTAAGAATGCTGATTGGAAAGGGTGTTGTGTTGTAGCAGGAGCATGTAACCTTGTAAGAATAAAGATAAGGTAATTTTATGATCACTGTTCATATGCTGGCTTTAAACATCTTCTATAGAACTGAAATGTAATGCTTTTTTCTTCGATGCACTGATTTCACTTTGAATTGGCAGAAGAAAAACAGACAGATGTAGAAAATGTTGGTTAACCAGATGCTTATCTTCATCTGAAAGACTGAAACACACTTTTCATGCAACTCTTATCAGTGACAGTCTGACTTGTACCTATTTTTTCTCTGGGAAACTGTCATTGCTTCCAGGAGAAAATATCAATACAGGAAACAAGGAGACCTGCCAAGGTAAGCATCTCATTTGATATACAAGGATAAAGTGCTTGGTAATTTTCCAGCAAAATTATATATAGTTGGAAAAGGTGATTCATCAGAATCAGGAATTCTCTAGGAAGTCTTTTGGTCTCTCAGTTTCAACAGAAAAGGTTGGTTGGCTTCCAGTGCTCAGGTAAAGGAGAACTTCTTCATTGTCCTAAGGTCATCAGTGCTGGTTGCACTCTCTCTGGATATGAGAAACTGTGTTTCAAATCTTTACTCTTGAATTAGATTAGAAATTCAAACTTCATTTTTTTGCATGCCAAATATAAATGCCCTGGCACCTATCTTAGAAACATAGTACCATTAAAGCTGAAAAAGACCACTAGTATCATCAAGTTCAGCAGTTGACCCATCACCACCATGCCCACTAACTATGTCCCTCAGTGCCACATCTATACTTTTGTTTAAAATATCCTGGCATCTTGACTCAACCACTTCCACACAGAAAGAAAACTCTATTACATATTCACTGCAACAAAAACGGAAATTGAGTCATACTGATTTTATAGTCAAGTGTTTGTAGAACTCATGTGGGAGGATAGTATTATGCACAATCAATATTTAATACTTTGTTAACAGAAATAAGTCTTGCCAGTGAAATCAGTTATCCTGTGTACCTATTCCATGGTATTCAGTAGACTTATGATTCAGGCACTTGCCTAGGGCTGTTGTTACAGTACTTGCCACTCAGAGAAAAATGGGCTTCTCTTCTTTTCTTTTTGAAAGGAAGAGGAAAGTTTTATGCAATCTCAACATTTTTCACAATGGAACAAAATACATTCCTGACCAGTTTTAATCAAAATTTGAGAATTTAGCTCCATGTCTAAGCACTGTCCAGAAAAAGAATAGTAAGTGTAGACATGACGTAAGTGTCTGGAACCATTCTAAACGCTCTACAATCCACCTGCATTGGAGAGGCACATACAATACAAAGATGGTGGGAAATCTCTGCCGTAGAAGATTGGCTGTCAAGGACCAGGTGAGATAACCAGGAGCATCTAAAAAAGAAGTAGACTTTCTGCATATCCATTAATGATTGAAAAGGCTTAGAGGCTCATACCAGCGGTCAAACAAAAGTAAGGGTTAAAGAAGTTCCTAAAAATTCTCAAGCTTCTCTCTCATATTTTCCTGTTACACATTCACAGGGCAGGATTCATCAGCCTAATTATAAGAATCTTGTTCCATCTGTATGAAAGTATCCCCCCCTTCTTCCAATTGATGCTTTATCAGAAATGGTAAATCTGGTGTTGCACATTCCAGTTCTTTGGGGTCATCCTGATTATCCTCAAACTACACACAGACTCACACACACCCTCTTGACTGTGATCTGGGTGACTTACTACATAGCTAAGTCATAATCAGCCCATGAATTGCAAAACCCTAATTGACAGTTGTGGTTAAAGTTATTAAGTGACAGCTATTTGTGAGCTTACATTATGTAATATGCATTTGTGGCCTAATTCTGTCTACAAGTGGACAAATAGTCATTCCATAAAATTGTCGACTTAATTTGAAATCTGCTTTAGTAGATACAGGAGAGAGAGACTTTTTTTTTTTTCCTTAATCTTTCCTGTGATTTATTTAATATTTGCAGCACTTCCTGAACAAATGTTACTGCAATTCAGAGATACAATATTTTCCCATCAATGTCATTGAGATAGCACTGATTTATGCTTTTATAGAGTATTATCTTTTGTGTATAATTTTTTGTCTGATTCTATTAGACCTTGCTCAGGTAAGTAGTACTCCCAAGAACATCAATGTAGGCACATCAATGAAATAGTGAGTTAAGATCAATAAGGCAAGAAGAAAACACAGAATAGATGTCAGTGTCTGATTTATGACTCCTCCAATAGTCATTGCACATAAAATGAAAAAAAAAAAAAAAATTTAAACCCTAACAACCGTGAAAACATTTTATGTGAACAGTTACACTGAAATAGAAAATCATACCTACATGTGATCCAAAGGGATCCAACCTGAGACCATCTCAATTCTGAGGCAGAGGAGATGAATCTATTCATGCTTGCTACTTAGAGAATTTTTACAACCTTGAATTGTTTTGGAAGATCTGTCAGTCACGGTAATGTTTTAAAAAGATGACACTGTCTTTCTCTTGAGTTTCCTACACATATAACCATGTATATCCAGTCTTACAGAAATACAAAAATCACTGTTTATGCTAAAACCTTTGGGAACACTCTCAGAGTTTTAACATTACCTTATTTAAGAAGGGGGCCAATCACATATGTCAGACAAGAAATACTTGCTCTTAGCTCCCTTGTAGTTGAAGCTCATGACTCCACCAGCTGCATGCCTGCTCCACTCCCTTCTCTTCTTGTTCAGTTGCTGAGAGAAGTGGTCTGAGAATGGTAAGGGGAGGAATAACAATAGAGGTACATCACCTCCATCACAACAATTTTCTTGATGATAACTAGCTAAAGTCATCAGCAATGCAGAGAATTATGCAGAGAAATGTACGGCGGTTTAGTGTTTGTGCTGCAGAACTCATTTGAATAGGATGCCACTTTGTGTTACTGCAAGATGTAATGTAGCCTACAAGCACCATGTCCTCTGCACTTCAGCAGCTTAAGAAAACAAGAGAGAAAAACATTTCAAATCTATTTGCCACTATGTGTGTAGAAAATCTTCTCTGTCTACTGATTCTTGGAGACAAATCCACCCTTTCTGCCCCAAATCCACACAGGTCAACAGAAAAAGATCACTAGTACAATTTTTTTTCCTGTAAAAAACAATTTACAGTGCTATTTTTTTTATGCAGCTCATGAAGTAACATTTCACTTTAAATTACCCTTAGTCATTCTAAAGACTACGACTTGCAGAACAGCAGTGATTTTCATGTGCATTGTAAAAATCTACAGATTACAGTACTCAAAAAGCTAGGTTTTTATGTCTTTTGACTTTCATATATTCATCATTTCCAGAATCTATTTTTTTTTTCCCCCAGATTAATCAAAGGAAAGAGATCCTCTATTGACCCTCTCATTCTTCAGATAAAAGGTTCAGGTTTGATGTCTTCATGTTTTTATTCTAATGTTAAGAAACAGCTCAGTTTGAGAATTACTTATATGAACTCCAATCGTCTTCTCTTCTTCCAGGGTTATTTGGCTATCATCTTGTTAAAGAAATAAAGACAGAACAACAATAATAAATGATTAGATCTTTTTTCAAAGGAGAGAGCAAAGATGTTACTCTATTTCAGTAGTGCAGCAAGTGCTTCCATTTTTTTTTCCTGCAAACACTCCTACAAGCTTATGTGTATAAAGTTAGACATTTATAACAGCTGCATTATATAGCAGTGCAGTCCTTGGCCAAAGTATACTAATGAATCTTCTGCACCATACTCAGTTATCTCCATGTTAATTGAGTGTCCTTCATTCAGACACTTGTCCTTACCTCCATCATTTTTAGAAGATATGTCACTGCAGCATAGGGACATCCTGCAACTGCAAGAAATCACTCTGATCAGTCACCTAAAAAACTGAAACTTTTGATGGCCTCAGTAGACTCTTTAAGCATGAGACTGGAGAACCATGTGACAGAATTTGAATCTGTGTACATCTGTTAGTTTATTCATTTCACAGTTTCACCGGAGATCTCTGTATATATATAATTCCTTTTATGTGTGCCAAAACAGTAATATCTTTACGAAGTCCTTGAGCAAGCATGAATCATTGCTTTCTTTTGTTTATATTGATATGTGCTCCTTTCCGGTCAAGAAACCTGATGGTGAGCAAAGGGTAAATGGCAGGATTGTGGCTTGGAAACATAGAAAATAATGAAAGAAAATGTGCTGCTTTAGTGAGCCAAGCAATTTCTACTCAGGGTCCTTATAGGTTCAAATCTGTGCAGGGAAAGTTGCTTAAAACCAAACAATCCAGCGGGCAAAAAAACAGAAAACATAGCTTTGCTTAAAGCTGCTGAGGATGCTGATACAGGTCTGCATATGGGAGCATTTGCAGTATTAAGGGAGCATTTTGCTACTGGGTTTTTATTCCTTTCCCATCTCACAGGAAGTAAAATGCTACTCCTATCATATGCAGCAGAGGACCAGAGAGAAGTGGTTTACTGCATGACATTTCTGTTCAGTACTCAAAGCTGCTGCTGAGCTGTGTGCAGTCAGGCTGTTGGAAATAATGCCCATTTACTTTCCATTTTCTAATGTAGAAAAAGAATCAACCAGTCTGCTTTTTTTAATGTTCTTTTGTTCTTTCTACAGAATGAATAATGCTTTCATACATCATTCTGAAGTAGAATACATAGTCCTTTAAACTAGGAAGCATGGTATCTCCAATAGCTTATACTTCAGAGATGAAGACTAATAAGGTGAAAGAAAACCATAGAGAGAAATCTGCAGGAACTGGTCTACTAATGTATAGTGCAAGGGGCACTTCTGGGTTTGAGCATATGAGGGAGCAAGAAATAAATTAGGAAGAGCTATTTTTCAAACTGAAGATTGCAAAGAAGAGGGATAGGTGACCACAGTAAAATAAATAAATAAATAAATATGCAGGGGATATGAAATTCAAGAAACAACAGATAGTCTCCTCATGAGATTTAAAGTTGAGCAGAACTACATCCAGCACTACCCTGGTGAGAGCCCTGGAAGGGGAGAACAACCCATCACCTTCTGCTTTTCTTCTTATCTTGGAATGAAATCACAGAAGCGCAGAATCATATGGGTTGGAAGAGACCTCTGGAAATCATGGAGTCCAACCCCATGTCAAAGCTGGTTCCCTATGATAGTCTGCAGAGGTAAGTGTACAGACAGGGTTTTGAATGTCAAAGAAAGAGATAGGACAGACAGAATAAAGAATCTTGTAGCATCATACAGATGATGAACAATATATTACAGTGACAGCAACAGAGATGTACTAACTGTAGCATAACTGTGAATGGGATCTGAGTCTCACATGCTGGGAGAAGGCCAGTTTGCCTTTTTACACATTTCCAGTGAACTAAACTGCCTGCCTGAAACAGAATAAGGGCGAATCAAGCCGTATGGCATTGTGTGTACATAAAACACAGAAACAGCAATGAAAGAGTCTCTGTTGTTCCTTATCAGTGGCAAATATATGATGAAAAATGAGAAACCACATCAGCAATTTTTTAACTCCAAATTCTACTAAGTTCAGGCTATTTCTGCTTCTATCTTTCCCAATATGACATTTAAAAATCGTTGTTTAGTTTATATCTATGTGCGAATTTCCTAGGAAGTCTAGCTTGCAAGTATAGGTCTTCTGCATTAAAATATTTTGATGGGGTATTCAGTTGTCAGGAAAGCTGTGTGTTATATGTTATTATTCTGTCATTCCAAGGTAATCTTTCAGAAATCAAAGTAATCGCCTCTAACCTTCCCTTAGTTCTTGTGCAGTTATGTCTAAATGTGAACTTTAGTAATTTTCTTTGAATATGCAAAAAGAGATAGAACTTGTATTTGAAAAAGCAAAAGGCTACAAAACCATGAGTACTGAAGGTAGATGGAAATTACATTAATTTGCCTTTCAGGTGAAGAAAGAATAGTTATTGCTGGCCATTAAGGAAGTAACCCTTGTGATGGGTAAATATAATACAGTTTTGCTTTAAGAATATTTATCAATTGCTTTTACTTTAAAATTCTGATAAAAGATTGATTATACATAACATTACAATTTTTTTTTTAAGTGGAAGTGAAAATAATTTAAACAGTTTAAACAATTAATTTAAAATAATTTAAACAATTTAAAAGTAACCTGGCACAAAAATAAATGATTATTAAAGAATGCATCTTCAGACTGCAAATTGCATGGGGTCTATCGGTGATGACAACAGAAAGAGCTCCATCAAAATTCCACAAAAATAACAACCCTCAGAGGAAAAAAAAATGCAACCGCTCTCAAGAACAACTTTTACATACCAGGCACTGCCCTCCACAGATTTCCTTATTTTATTTTATTTTATTTTATTTTATTTTATTTTATTACTTCAAAAAGCTTATTTTTCTACTCTAGGAAGAAAATAAAGGAATAAATCGAGATATGTGCTTTCCATTTCTTACATTCCTAAATAAACTAGTTAGCTACTATGTAAACAGGAGGAAAGACTGCTCAAATAGTTTTTTTAAACTGGTGAAGTTCTTGAAATGCATCCTTCATTAAAAGACATTTTTGAAACAGCAATTTTTTGTAGATTTTTACTGTTATTCAAAGAGGTTTTATCTTCTGCCTTGCAAATTCAGAGAAGGGGCCTATAATCTCTCCTGCTGGCAACCTTACTCTTCGATAATTGCCACAACTACTTCTAGAGCAATTTACTATGCAGTGTAAGTAAAAGCCCTAGAATTTATCCCAGATTACTAGCTCAAATTACAAAGCATCTGTCTTCCAAAAAAGGATCTCCAAATACCTAAGAGATCAAGTACTACTGTTAGCAGAGAGAAGATAATTAAAATAATTGGTAGTTCCTTGGTGCCTGAAGTGCCAATGTAGGCAGTGTAACAGGAAAAGGTGCCTTCTCTTAATGAATTCCTGTGTTGTGGTTTCACCTCTCCTTGAAAGAATTAATGTAAGTTCTATTCTACAGATCTGCACTTTCTGGCACTGGGACTCCAGATATGTTTCATGCCTCAGCTGAAGGTGATATCTATGCAACCAATCTAGCACTTAGTGAGAGTTTATAATTGCTAAGCAATTACCAGTGTATTTCCAGATTAATGTATCTTAAATGCTTTATGAATCTAGCTTTACAGCTCTGCTAATTAGGGGAGATAATTCCAGGCATGGATATATACTTTCTGAGAGGAAGCAAAGTTGTCGCTATGTTTCAGGTGCAGGTCGATAACAACTACATGACCATCACTACTAAACAACAGAAAGCAAGTCAATAAAATCACAATCTCACAAGCCAGTTAGAGGCAAACTTAAATGCACAGACAAGTCATAGCACTGAAACACACTGTTATGTTATTTTAGAAGTAGGAATTTGAAAGGGAGCTAGTTAACTCTTTAGGTTTTACTTGGATCTCATCATTGTGATCTCTGATGATCTAAGTAACTTCTTTTACCAATTCTTACATAGTTACTATCATAGCTGTAATATTCTGCTGTATTTTCTTCTCAAAAACATGATAAGCTTTATTTTTGCTTGCTTATTTATTTTAAGTTATGACAGCATTTAAGTGGTGTAAAAACACAAAGAATCATATCTTTAATTCCATTTAAGATCAATTTAAAATTATAATCTGTGATTAGACAGTGGTGTTCAGAATGTCCTAAGACAGAGAGGACTTAGGTCTTCCAGTTCCAGAAATACTGAGGACACAAACTGTCTCCTCTGAATCAGCATCTGAGGGCATTGCCCTCCCATGTCTGGAGTTTTTCCTACATTGAAGAAGCCAATGCTTTGATCTGGAAATGCTCAGCTGGACTCACATTCTATTTTCACAAGAAAATACATTTAACTTAGTGATCATCATAGTGTGAAAAGATAAGAAAGAATTTGAAATTGGAAAACTTCTTATATAAAAAGAAGCATTACCTTTTGGTCAGTTTGTCTCTTTTTGATCTGGCAGTAAGATGGATGCAGGGCAGAAACATAAAAAGTGATGCAATTTGAAAGAAAATGATGTTTTCTTCTATCTACCCCAAAAGAATCTATGATTCCATATCCAAAAAGCCGGATTTACTACATGCTTTTCCAACTCCAGGCTGAGAGCCCAGATGTGGAAATTCTGTCAGCTGTGGAGGAGAAAAAAAGGACATTATATTTTGCAACAGGTCTGCAGCCAGTCAGTGAGAAAAGCTGAAGTGGTTGGAGCTTGGATAGGATGGGATGTGCAGAAAATGTTCTGGCTCAGAATGATTCACAAAGAAAGACACTTGAATAATACAAGATGAGGTTTTAATGCCTGTCTGGATGCAACTGGGGTTGCCCTCATTAAGATTCAATCATTCAATGATTTTAGCAGGAAGCTGGCTCACGTAATACTAATGTGGTTATCAAATTGCTGTCTTTTAGGAGCTCTTGGTATGTTTGTGCCATTCAGCATTTGGGGAAGATTCCTCTGCTAGCTTTGTGATGTAAGTCACTGATGAATGAACTGTAGCAAACGGCAAATGCTTGCTATCTGCTATTACCTCTTCAGAGCAAGGATAAAACACAGGTTTTGAGACGTATTTTCTATCAAAGGTTTTCAGGCAGTTTCTTTGATTCTTAAATAAATAAATTTTTCTTTTCTGTATTTCCACATCACATTTTCATCACGGCCAAAAGGAGGTTTCATACTATCAGTCTTCATTCCTCATGAAGAGGAGTAAAGATAAAATTGCTCTTCATAGTACTAGTGCAATTCGGGAATGGAAGCATCTGTGCTTGGAATGGAAGCATAATTTGGGCTATGATTTTCCATGTGTTTTGAAAAAAGAGCAACTATACAAATGTAAATTGTTGCTATTGTTATTGGCATTGGCAGTACATGTATGGCAACAACTATAGGCAACAAAATAGTCTACATTTTCAACCTGTTTTTCTAGAAGCATACAGATCTTTTTATTCTAGATCATGGTTATTTCCACTGCACCTGTAATTTTGCATGATTTTTTAATAAAGGAACTCTACTCTACATTTGGATGGAGATTCTCATATTATTTGTTTTATAATGATGGCTTGGAACAGATCCTGCTCTTTTTTTTTTTTTTTTTTTTTTTTCCCTAGTACAAAAATAGAATAAAAGGCAGTATGTTTTCTTCAAAAACAAAATACAGTTGATTCTGTAGGGCAGTGGTTCGTGAACCAGTGGTTCAAATAGATTCTCATTCTTGAGATATATTCTTTTTTCTTTTTCTTTCTTTATATGCTAACACTTGTATATTCTAAAAATGAAAGACTTACGGAAAGCCAAAACTGACAAGGAGAAACCTAAAATATGCTACTACTGGTTAACTGATTTTTAATGTTGGAAGTAGTCAAATTCCTGTTAAGAATAGCTAGTCTCTGCCATTTTAGCAGTTAAGGAACTGGTAAGAATGCATGAAATACTACTTAAAAAAGAAGCAAAGATTGCATCATTGTGTATGAGAAGCAATTTTAAAGATGCAGTGATTACGTTGGTTGCAGTAAAGAAAAAAAAATTACAACAGTGACTGTTTTAAGAAAATATAAATATCATGAAATGCTACTTTTTAAAGAAATGTGTGTATTCTGTTTTGAAAATTGTCAAGAGCACAGTTCATACTCAAATTTTAACATTCACTACATACCTTTGAAGTCCAGCTCTGACAGAAAGCAGGAAATTTCTTGCTTGGAAAACACAACCCATGTCAGGTCATCCAAAGATAAAACACATAAACCCTTCCTTTTGAAATTCTCTTTGACCTTTAGTGAACTTTCTTACATTGAGAGAGATTAATGAGTTAAGATATCCCTCAGCCTTTCCCCTGTTCTTCCTCACTCTACAGTTCAAGTGCTAACAAATAAAAAACTCCATGTTTGCTTGAGGGAAGACTTCTCTACAAAGACTTTCTCTCAACTTTAGCTAAGGGAGAAATTTTACTATGGTCTTATAACCTGTGGGGTTATATAACTCTTCTGTAATGGAGAGTCATACATGAGGAAGGAATACAACTCCATGAGAAAAATATCCCAAGAGTCCTCCATCACAGAGCTGAGTTTCTACATGGGTTTGGATCTACCATTCAACCTAATGCAAGATTGAATGAAAAGTAGACAATCAAAAGTATACCATAGAAGCATAACCCGCTAGCAGGAGAGACACCTATTTTACTTTCAAAGTCTTTAATTAGCAGAAAAACAGCACAAACAGTGTAAGAAATTTCAGATGGCTGAAGTCAAGCTGAGTTAAATCCTACCCTCAGTGTTCATCTCCTGTTTGGCAAACGTGACATGGAAACAATCCACAGATATCACAATTGAATGAAGACAAAGACGTGTTCTGGAAGCCATTTATCAGTAAAGATGTAATTCTCTGCCCTGCAGTAAAAGCTGCTACATCAATCAATAAGACCAAAAGTATTTTGTTTTCTCTTTGTGGGTTATCTGCAGCAGTTGGTTTTATTACTAAGTCAGACAAGAGCTGGAGCTATGTTGTTACAGTATCTCAGTGCATAAGGAAACTAAAACTGTTCCACTAACATTGTTCCTGCCTGCATTGATGGTGGGCATATTTGATACTCAGAGCAATTTCTGAAGTTTCCTGGCTTCTCACATTCGTGCCTACTTATAAGACTGGATCTACGTTCCTAATCACTTGGCTTTTTTCTTCCATGAGCATTATAAAAGGTACCAAGAAAACATGATTTGAGATGGGCAGATCTGCTGCAAATGAAACCTTCACTGCAAAGCAGCAGTTGGAATATTATTCTGTGTCCGTGATGATGATACCTGTTGATATCTACGAAAACAGATATGATTTTTAGACTTGTAAAGGAGGAGAATTACTGGGTGCATACAGTGATCATCAGTAGACATCCTGAGTTCCCATAATGACATCTTTCTTAGAAGATGAGTGCTTAATATTTTCTGAATATCAAGAGAGACCACTTCTTTGGAATGTCATTCTATTTAGTTCTGAAGTTTTATTTAAACTGAAAAAGAAAACGAAAATTCTGTCTTATTTTTGGAAGTTATTTGGAACAAAAACTTACAGAATCACAGAATTTCAAGGGTTAGAATAATAGAATCTTTAGAGTTGAAAAGGACATTTAAGGGTCATTTTGTCCAACTACCCTACAATGAATCTCCCCTCCTCCCCCCCCCTTCAGGGGAGTTCATCCACAGCTAGATCAGGTTGCCCAGGGCCTGATTCAGCAGCACCTTGAAAGTCTCCAGGGATGAGACATCCATGACATCTCTGTACAACCTGTTCCAGTGCTTCACCACCCTCACTGTAAAAGATTTTTTCCTTATATCTAAACTAAGTGTACCTTCTTTGAGCTCGAAGCTCCCCTCGTTCTATGACTACAGACCCTGTTAAAGAGTCTGTCTGCTTCTTTTCTGTAGCTCCACTTTAGGTATTGAAAGGCCACTATCAGGCCATCCCAGAGACTTCTCTTCTCCAGACTAAACAACCTTGGTTCCTTCAGCCTCTCCTCATAGGAGAGGTGTGCCATTCCCTGGATCTCATCAATTTTTTGGCTTTGAAAACATTTTCAGAAAAGAGGATTAAGAGAGTTGTTATAATTATAATTTTTAAATGTTAAACAAATCCTTTTATTTATACTTTTTAATTCCCTTATGGATAAGTTAACAATTTGGATGACTAGATTTAGCTGGATGATTACAAGGGAGAATCTTGAACAGTTTTGAAAAATGCTGGAGCTTCTAAATTTAACATTCTGGGTTTTCGTTATTGGTCTGACTGGTCAAGATGTCTAAAAATAGCCAAATAGTTATCATTTAATGGGTTAAATATGAAAATTTATTTTATACCTTCATCGTATCTACATTATTTCTCTTTTGTTGCTGATGTGAAATTGAATTAATGAGAATCTATATTAAGAGAAAAAGAAAACAAAGAAACAAAACAAAACAAACAAACAAACAAAAAAAAAACAAAAACCACCAAGATTATGTTCTGAACAATAACATTCAGGGCCAGGCTGGATGTGGCTCTGGGCAGCCTGCTCTGGTGATTGGTGACCCTGCATACAGCAGGGGGGGTTGAAACTGGAAGATCATTGTGGTCCTTATCTACCCAGACCATTCTATGATTCTATGAACTGTGAAGCCTGCCCACTTCTGCTTGAGATCTTTCCTTCTCTAAAAGATCCTTTTCCTCTTTAAACATTTTAACCTCTTACTCTGTTGGATCTCTTGAACCATTTAGATAGCTGCCTCAATCATCATACATCTTGACAGAATACCGTTAGTCTCTCATGTCAACCAAGTGTAACAGAAACAGCATAACAGGAGTTAAAGGATTTGTAAACATTAATCACCAATCTCCAGGAAAGGCATGAGTCCACATAGCTGCCTCTCATGGGATACTCAAGATGGATGTAAAACAGTGATCATCCCCCAGTTCTGATGAAATCAAAGCCTCCGGAAACTGCTTAAAATGTACCTTTGTAAGCTTCTATGGTTGTCTCTCCTGCTGAGCTGGAAATAAGCAATTTAGAAGACTTAGAAACACAAGTGCTCATGGCAAGACTGTGACTCATTCACTCTTCAGCAGCCTCACTTTTACTTTTTCTTTTCTTTCTTTCTTTCTTTTTTTCCCTTTCATTTGAACAAATAGAAACATAATGTTGAGAGAGCATTCCTGGCTCACTATGATTATTTCCATGATGACAGAGGTACTATGTTATGTAGTCCATTTCATAGACTCCTCTTGATCTCGCTGAAAGATAACTACGTATTTGAAGCTTGATTTTTGCCACCACTACTTTGTTATACAAGACAATGTGTAAGAAAATGCTCAGTTCCCTGCACTGGATGTGGCATTCCAATTGTCTGTCACCAGTGCTGAGCAAAGAAAGGTCACCTCCCTCAACCTGCAGGCAGTGTTTTTCCAAATGCCACTCAAGATTCTGTTAACCATCCTATCTCAGGGCCCCCTGTTGGTTTATGGTGAGCTTGTTATCATTTACAGCATCCATAGGTCCTTCTTTTCCAGTCAGTTGGATCCCAGTGTGTGTTGATGCACAGTTAATTGATGCTTTGTATATCTTTCTTAGTAAAGACAGGTTTTCCCTCTTAAATTTCCACTGGCGTGCTGAATTTACTGGGAAGAAATATACCAGCTTTCATCCCTCAATATGCCACAACGAACATCTAAATATTAAGTTTGTGGTGACGCACGCTTTCGCACATCATGATACTTTCATCACATTTGTATTATTACACTCTGATCTGTCTTTTCATTCAGTTTTCTGTTTTTTTCTTTTAATTTTTTATTTTTCTTGGCAGTGTCTCCATATTAACATATCAGTAACTTTCATCAGTGTTCTTTCTCTTTTTTAATGCCATGTGCCTTTTTGAAAATCATACACTTGACCCCAAAACACATCTTCACCTTTCCTCTTTGCAATATTTTCCCTTTCAACAAAATTACGTAGGTGACTCTGAAAGTAATGCCTCCTATTTATTTCCATGGAAACTAGAATAGATACAGTAGCACTATTTGATAGAGCAAATTCTTAGGTACAAAATGCTAGTTTTCATCACAGTCACCACCATAAGCTATTCATTTACACCAGTAATGAACTAGAACCTGCATAATGTGCTTGTAAAAATCTGCACCAGCAGAGGTGTCCACTGTTGCTGTCACCACTGCTGAAACACATCACCCACCACCTCTCTGCTAACTGAAAACTGCAAAGTGGATAATGCACTGCTATCTCTAGGTACTCCACTATGCTTCTCATGAATCTTGTATTAGGCTACATATCTTCTCAGTTTTCCTTTCTGATGAGCATTTACCCTCACTTCTACATCAATTTCCATAGGAGTCCTCTCTTGCCTTAAGTGTGCACCACTTCCAGGAATGATCCATGCTAGGTGGGAAAAATTAGTTTAATTCCCTGCGTCATTTATCAAAGTGTCCGGAAGGATACCGTGAGAAATAGTATTATCTGAAGTATATATGAAGTATGTATGAAGTAACCTTCACATGTAAAGATTATTAAAGTATTATAAAAAAAAATCTTAACTTTCTAAGCATTTCCATTAAATAAATCAAGGCTTCAGAATTACTTATAAAACCAGAGAATTCTAAAGGAAAACTCATTCCTTCTTGATAGTGACATAAAGGTCACTCCTTAATGTAAGTTAATTTTTTTGCCATGTATTTAAATGTCTAAGTAATTGCTTCTCCTATTAATATTCTCTAGGTAAATTTATGACTTACTGTATTTCAACTGGTGAAGGTGGAGATTAGTCATTATTTAAATGTAAATGGTAATAACAGCAACTTCTGTTACTTAGTAACACAAATGTATGATTATAGCCTAGCTATTTCCATAAGCCTTTCTGAGCAAATTGCATAGTTCATTAGACTTAGAGTCACCTGCACCCTACACATACTATGAACCAGGGCAAATTACGTACACAAATTGCCTCGGGGGCACGTTTGCCCTAAGCTATGCCTTCTGGGGCTGATGTGACTGGAAGAGAGCTGGTACCCACTTGAACTGCTGAGTCACAACACATTACAGCTGGATTCAGGGCATATCTGTATCTTGCAGTCTGCAGTGCTACGTCTGTTTTTGCCAGAGATCCAGGCAGGACTGTCTGAGACAATCAGCCTTACAAGGAAAGAGAGAACAAGACTTCTGGGCTGAAAGAAAGCTCGCTAGATAATAAGGAGGCAGTGAAACAGTGGAAATCTGCATGATGTATTTGAGAAGTGTGAAAATACATTTATCCATTGAGATGAAGTCATCTAAAATAAAAGGGCCAAGAAATTTGGAAGGGTCTCTGGAGGAATATAAGCCAGGATTTTGTGAAAAGATGAGACAGATAAGATGAATTGCAGGTTAAACAAGATATTGAGTTGGACTCTATTTTTTTCTGTAAGAATGCTTGCCTTTGCTGGAGTATGTAACGCTGATCATGGATAGCACCCCTATAGCATTTCATGCTGAGTCAAATGGCTCGTCTTTCTTTCCCATTCCTGCTGTTGAGAATTATGACACTGTCTGTTTGAGGCTAAAGTGTGTCCTGAATAAAGTGTGTCACATGCTCCAAGAACACTGCACAGCTGACTTCTGCATTCTGCCTTGCAGAAAGGTGTGTGAAGAGAGGAAGGCAACACCTCCAGTGAGGCATGAATGAAGCAAACTGTACATTCCACTCAAGAGTTGGATCTTGCCTCCTGAAAGAAGATTTAAGCAGAAATTTTTGACCCTTCATGATGTTCATATGTTCTACATGTTTTTATAACGTTGTGTTCTTTCCTATGTGCATGTGTCATCCACAGACTGCCTTTGCTGGCAGCAGAACTTGAACGCAGAAATGCAGAACCGCCACTGAATGCTGAAGCATTATAGAGTATGTACACAAAACCAATGCCATTATTCAGTTTCTGCTACTGTACCTGTTTCTGATGCTGTTGTTCTCTGTATGCTAGTGATGTTTTGTCTACTCTTTTCTTAAGTGTTTTTAATTCACAGGTCAGATTTAGAGCTGAATATCCATGGCAGGCTTGGATAAACACAAGGGATTGATGAGAGGCTGCAATTGGATTAAGCTCTAACAGGATTTTAGCTTTTGTGCATTATCCTATCAGAATATTCTATCAGAAGTTTTCCCACATTACAACAGACAGCAAAATTTTGAGAAAGATTTTTTGGTAAGGCATGTTCTAAAGTATTACCACCTATTAATCAAAACCTTTTAAGGACCAGTAGAAAATAACTTTTCCTTTTAAAAATGAATCTCAGAACAGGCTATTTTTTCATTCTACTTTCAATTGATTAAAGTGCATTATAATCAAAATGAACTGATAGTTAAATGAAACCCTGAAATTTAGTCCTTTGATTAGCAACAATCTTCTTAGCTTATATAAATATTTAGAGATAAGACATTATATTAATACAACAAGGTCCCAATTTTTATTCCAAGTATAGAGTCAAATAGCTCTAAGAGTTGGAAGAAAATACCAAAACAAACATATTTAACAGAAATATTTTATGTGGTGCAACTGGAAGTCACTCAAGGGCCATAGAAACCACACAAGAGACTCTATTCTGTGCCATAACAAAAAAAATATCTCTGTACCACTCACAAAAAATATTTTACACCAAAAGGAGTAACTGAGTGTTCTCTTACTCAAGAAATTTGAAATACACAAGCCTAACAAAAGAAGTGGAAAAGTAACCTAACTAGCCTACAATTAGACACCGAATGGCCATCTGCTGACTGGCATGCCTTGGAAAGCTCTCAGACGTTTCCACCTTGGATTTTTGCTTCTTTGTTTCATTTGTTTGTTTATTGTTCGTTGGTGGTTGTTTACTTTTTAAGTGACTTTATATTGTTCTTTTAATGCACCTCTTTCAATAATGTATAGTTAGATCTCATGAAGACATTTGGCACTTCATTGAGTAATGCACTATGTTATGTGCAAGGATTTCATTTTTCTTGAAGCAATTTTGCTTAGAGGTCAAAAAGCGTTCACATAATTTTTTTTATACATTTTGCACTGAATTTTTATTGCAAATGCTTAGTATTACATTTGTGCAGATGGAATACATAATATCCTATTAGTGTTAATTACTGTGAGCCTTCTAAGGTGTTTATAAATTCAAATAATCAAAGGCTAAGAAGACTTTGAAGAATAAACTGACTAACTAAAGAGGCAAACTTAAAATGCAAATACGCTGCAGGAAAATCTCTTATTTTCTTGCTGATGTGATGATTTCCAACTGAAACTGTTCCCATAAAAAAAAACGAGATCCTTTATCTGCCATACATCAGCAAAGCAAAGGGCTTCATTAGCCTGTGGTTGTCACACTGCCAGTCTGGATTACCCATTCATAAGAACAATTAGTATGATGTGCACCTTCCCTAACTGTACTCAGTGATGGAATATGGCAACTTACAAGCAAGGGAAAAAAATTGCTAATTGCTGCTTAAGGTTTTTTTTTTAAAAAAAAAAAAAAAAAAGGAGGAAAGAAGAAATACCTAATGCTTGATGTCCCTTAGACTAGGGGCTACACAAAAGAATGGGACAAACTCTTTACCAGGGTCTTTTGTGACAGGAAAAGTGGAAATGATTTCAAAAAAGAGAGAAGATTTAGAATGGATATGAAAAAATATTCCTTAAGCATTTTACTAACAGATAAATATATATAATTTTTTGGTTGCTTGTTTCACGGAAAATAAAAATCACCTATTAGATTAAGGCCATTAACAAGTATGAAGCCATGCATTTTAAAAAGTCCCATTATTACGGTAGAGGACAATTCCACTGTATGATCCTCCTCCCGCCTTCTTTTTCTATTTTATGTTATGCTTTGAGCTTTTCTATGTACTTGGGACCACGCAGACTTAATTTTAGTATATGACTTACATAATGTTCAAGACACAGAAATCTTTGAACTTCTCTCTCATCATGAAGCTGACACTGCTTCCACAAAACCGGACTATGCCAAGTTAAATAATACTACAGCTTTGCTGATTTTTTTTGCAAATCAACGTGCCCTTTGAGGACAGGAAAGGGGTGGGAAGAGGAAGGTGGTCAAAATAGTAGAAATTAGTTTAATTTTTGACATCACCTACCTTCTGCAGTAGCAGCAGTTAAAGGCCAAGTAGAGTATGATGCAACTTGTAAAGCCAATCTCTTAGATTCCTTCTATAGCTGATGGAGATAAGAATACGTCTATTTTAAGGAGGGGTGAACTCTAGAAATGCCCATCCTTTTCTATTCACAATAGAGTGAAATTTACTAATCAATTCGGGTCAGATACCAAGCCTTTAACAGGCTAAAATAGAGTCAACGAATCATAGAAACACCAAGACTGGAAAAGACCTCCAAGATCATCCTGTCCAATCATTCACCGATTAGCAATATTTCCCATTAAACCATGTCCCTCAGTACAACATCTGAACATTTCAATAAAGGAAAATAAGTCCAGACCCAAGGCATTCTCAGTGCCCTTACAGATCTTCTCTAAGGACTAGAGGTCTGGAAGATTTTAAATCTGAACATTTGTAGACCTGTTTCGGGTCCCGAGGATGGTTTTCTACTCACATTTCTACAAAATTCATGTGATGAAAGATCTCTGAGAACTGTTAATTTCAGCAGTACCTCATTAACACTCTTATGCTTGCACAAGTATTCCAACACACGACTCCTTTTGTCTTTGAGTTAAAATGTTTCTCTTGGAATAGGGACTACCACGCACAACCAATTAAGATTTTTGGATGCATTAATTATTTATTTTCTTGAAATTATAGCACAAAAATGACTGATAGAAAATGAAGTGGTGTCATGTTATTTTCGGATAGCCTTTGATGGTGAATTTTTTAAAACCTTTAACTGGTTAGATGAATGGTCACAACTGATAGTGAAAATGAATGAGTTTGTCAGATTCATTCTTGACAAGCAGAAGGCACTTAAAGACACCATTTTAATTTTAGTAACTGTTTTGAGGTTATTGTAGTAACAGAGGAACAAAAAATCTGCATTTTTTTGTGAAATCCCAATATATTTCCTTAATCAAGTGGAAACTGTTGGAATAGCTCAGGGGAATTAAAGGAAGCTTTCACTTTCCTCTAAGGCAACCTTTTTATCCAGTAGAAGCTCATGACGATCTGATGATCTGGTCCATCGTCACAGTAGTTACTTTTGTTTCTTAACATCATCTCTCTACTGTACCTTCTCCGCTTCATTTTTCCTTTGCATCCATCTTTTTATTGTTAGCATTCTTCTCACTGTATGATTTGTTATCTGTCTTCCAATGTAATATACTGTATCTTCCTTCATTTTTAGATGCTTTCTTTTTCTAGTTTTTCTCCATTAAGTCTGTTTTTCTTCATAGCACATTTATCCTTAAATATCAGACACCACTACCTATCATTATTCAGAGAATGAATAGCATCAGTTTAATTTGCCCATATACTGGCATGTAGCATCTGATCTCCCCATTACATTTATCATTGATTTCTCTTCATGGCTTTTGAGAAGAAAAAGAAAATTGAAGTGCTATTTCAATAAATTTTTACATATCCTATTAGCTTTTTTCTGCCTAGCTGAATTCACATTTTCAGATTTATGCATAATCCAGATAAAGTAATAGGAATATTCTTTCTGGCTACTCTGAACAAGATTTTACAAGTGATTTTAACTCTATTAATTGTCATAATTATTTCTAGCATGAGGAACAAAGCCCCAAATGTGACATTTCTTTCAAATCGAAGACAACGAAAACTGTTTGACTGGACATTTTCAAGGGGAAAGAAGAATGCCTTTGGGTTCTTTCATAGTTAGAGAAAATGTCACATACATAACAAATCTCAGATGTTATTTTATTCATTATTGATTATAAATGCCAACATGTCTTTTGAGAAATACATAGCCATGAAAGACAGCATTGCTATATCATGTAGATAACTGTGAGCTCCTCTCTTTGCATTTGAAGTTAAGTACAGTCCAGATTCAGATCACTGGGGCAACACTGAATTTGAATGAATACAACCTTAGATTCCACCTTAAGTAAACTGGAGTTGGTAATTTAACTGTATGGTATGTATGACCTATGACTTCAAAAAAAAACCAGTGCAATTGGTAATTCGGGCAATAGAATTTCCAGATGTTAAGGAATTAAAGTTCAGTAGTGCATTTGGATTAATGCATGAAAATACATTTTCTCTTTATTAAAGGTGTTTGAAATTTTGAAGGTTATTCAGAACATCCAGTTTTGGAGACTGCCATTAGGTGATTAAGCTAATTGACTGGTTTCCTTATACAGACAATGGAGGAGATGATTTATAGCAAGTGCCACATATCTCCGTTCCAAATGTTAAATAAACAGCAGGAGCACTGCTTGCTCTATCATCTATACTTGCTGGTTCATACTTGTCTTGAAAGTTCACTCAGGGATCACATTTTTTTTTTTTTTTTTTTTTCTTCCCCTGAAGAGGACCAGATCATAGAATCATAGAATTACAGAATCATAGAATCATAGAATGGTTTGAGTTGGAAGAGTCCTCTAAGATCATCTCGTTTCAAGCCCCTGCTATAGGCAGGGACACCTCCCTCTAGACCAGGTTGCTCACAGCCCCATCCAGCCTAACCTTGAATGCTTCAGGGAGGGAACATCCACAATCTCTCTGGGCAACCTGTTCCAGTGTCTCACTACCCACACAGTAAAGAATTTCTTTCTAATGTCTAGTCTAAATCTACTCTCTTCCAGTTTAAAGCCATTTGGACAGGACAGGACCCCTTGTCCTGTCACTACCTGCCTTTGTAAAATGTCCCTCCCCAGCTTTCGTGTAGGACCCTTTCAGGTACCAGAAAGCCACTATAAGGTCTCCTTAGAGCCTTCTCCTCTCTAGGCTGAAGAGCCCCGGCTCTCAGCCTGTCTTCATAAGGGAGATGCTCCAGCCCTCTGATCATCTTCATGGCCCTCCTCTAGCCCCTCTCCAACAACTCACTGCCCTTCTTGTGTTGGAATTGAAATGGAAATCTCAATTTTATCTTGACTAAAAACATACATGTATTCATTTCAGTGCTGATGAACTTGTGTGTCAAACACAGAGGATGAGATGGCACTACCCTGACTGAAGCCCAATACTGAAGTTTCTCTCCTGTCCCAACATATCAGACATGGTCTCCAAAATGAAAAGAGAACACCATGCATTTAAGAAAAATGATTGTTTGATTCAAGGAATGGGATAGCAGAGCACATAAGAACCCTACGTAGTTAGCATCCAGCAATATTTCTTTCTCTATTAACTTCTTAGTACATCTGCAAAATAAACAGTCAGCCCAAATGTTTCAGTTCAGAACAAACGTGCTTCATTTTCCTCACAATGATACATCATGTTTGAATGAAGCAGTCTGGTATTTTTAACCCAGTGACTCTTATTTATTGGGTTTTTCAGCCTACTTGAAGCTTCTGTGTTGTTAGCTCCTTGGCGTGTCAGCAATTCAGCTGCAATAGCAAAATGCACAATTTTAAAGGGCTTGTTTTTAAATTAGTGTCATCATGAGATATTCATTCATAAATTGCTTATTTATCATCTGACATAGATTTCTATGAAAATTCTCAATTACTTTGCTTATTGTTTGCACAGGACAGAAGAGTCATCAGGAAGATGATGCACATAATCAAGGGAAAAGTGTCAAAAGTGAGAAAAAAATATACATGACATGTATATGCCTCAAGGATAAAATAGTTATGTGGATACTTTTACAACAGTTAGAGCTAATGATTTGGCTATTCCAATGAAACTTTCCCTGGGATTCACAGTTTGGGGCCTTTCTGAATGCAGAATTTCTCTTCTTTCATCAGAAGTTTAAAATGTCACCACTTCCCAACCAGAAAGACAAGTTCAGTATTTACACCACAGGTTCTGATACATCCACATCTGTACTGCAGTGTGAAAAGCTTAATTTTACATTTTCTGATTTCATCCAAATGATATTGGAAAGATATGTCAACCAGAAGTTTTTTCCTGAAAATGTAACCATGGAACTCTGCACTTTTCAAGTAGCTTTCAACGTTTTGAAAAGAGATCAGAACAGAAGTAGGAAAAAGTCAAAACCCAACAAAATAAAGAAGACACATTCTTACAGTCACTTTTTACTTTCATCATATCAAGTTTTGCCTGTGCTATTTTTTTCATTCTAAAAGGTCTTAATCTGTTACTGAAAGTGACCCTCCATGGTCAATACATAGAAATCGCTTAGGATGGTTAAAAGACTCCGTAAATGGAGATTCAGGTATTTTCTTTGGACTACAACTCAGAAGTACTGCCTCAATTCCTGACAGTATCTTACTAAATCTCATGGGTCCTTTAACAATGATTTTCATGAGTGAAATGGAAGATTCTCATACACACACACAGAAAATGAATTTCCTTTGAGGGAGTTACAGTAATATTAGATACATTATGTTTTTCATAGTAACATCAATCCTTGCATAATAAATGTAAGCTTATTGATGTTAGTGACCTTCTGTGGTCTTCTTGAAGTAGCATGTCAGTCTTTTAGGTTTACAAACCACTGGTTGAAAATTGTACATGTTCATGTAACCAGTTCATGCTGGTTACACTACAATCCCACAGCATTTGATGCTCCGATAGAGGTGTGTAATCAACATCAGCAGACAGTGATTTAATAACTCGCACTAATGAATCTATTATATTGTAATATATAATGATTTCATTCTTTCTTTTCCCACTTCAGCTTACATTTGTTCGAGATCCCCAGAGCCATCAAATTGCACAGCCGAAATTGAGTAATAAGTCTTTTCACTATGGAAAAAAAGAGATTAAGGAAATATCCAGCTTTTTTATTACCTCTATGAAACGTTTGAAAAGGGTGGTTCAGGTTCACTCTATAAATAGAGGGATTGACATCCATTCTTCATATCCTTGTCCCTTATTGAGAATATGCAATAATCTCTGGGTAAATATTTCTGAGCAGAAAGCTGGCTGGAGACGAAACAACAGAAACCCACAGCCCAGCTGTTAAGAAAAATCTGGCATCAAACAATATGAATAGTTATCATGTTCAAAAATAGTGACTTAAATATTATTGAACACGGACAGAGCTTTCAAAGTTCAGCATTTTTTTATAATATTGAAATTGAAATGTGAATTAATGTATGACAAATTCCTCCTACGTTGTAATAATCTGCCACAGGATTTTAATGCATAGCACGCAGTTACTCTCTCAGGCATGTCATGTAACAAAATGCAAGCTGAATGGTGTAAAATCCATGACTATGACATAAACAGGAAATTTTCATTTCAGAAAACTAGTTTTAAATAGTGAGGCACTAAGGGGGAGAAATAAAGTGTTTCTGTTAGTTTGGAAAACATTTAATTCTAGATGAAAATAATTCAAGGATCCATAGAAATTTCCTCAATCAGTGCTAACCAAAGTACATACCTTTCTTTAAATGCAGAAGAAAAGATTTTATTAAGATACTTATTTCAATTCAATTGATTTATTTGATAACCATATCCAGTAGGATACAAAAATTCAATTTAGAAAACCATTTTCTGTATCTTAGTTAAATACTAAAGAATGTTGTGGGGTTTTCTCTAAGATCTAATAACAAGATAGCCAATTAAGATGTTAATCCTGAAATAGCAGACAAATTGTGCCATACGATTTGCTCTGAGTTTTGCAATTATTTATGTGATGAGTAGCTGAGAAGGGTCTTTTGTTCAATTGACTGATTCATCATTTCCTCCTGAACGCTCAAATTTTCCATGTTTTTTAAGCACGTGAAAGAACATTCACCTGCAAAAGGCTAAGACAGATTCAATGGAAACAGAGTGCAGAATCAATTATTAATATAACTTTAGGGCTTAGGATTCTCAGACACAAACTGGGAGTCTGGGGTGGTACAAGCACAGGCCACATAAAATCCTCAAACATAAAATCAGACACTAAAGAAAATAATCATAAAAAGGTAGGAGAATCCAAATAAGTAATATAATGAGGAAGCACGATAGTTGATGTTCTTGTGGGGTTTCCTGCTAGAGAAATATTCAAGACCTGTCTGGATGCTTACCTGTGCAACTTATTGTAGGTACCTGCTTTAGCAGAGGGGTTTGATTTGATGATGTGGGGTGCAGTTAACACACCAGAGAGATGGGATGACATCCAGAGAGACGTAGACAGTCTTCAGTAGTGAGCCCAGGAGAACCTCGTGATGCTCAAGTCATCCAAGTGCAAGGTCTTGCACCTGGATCGAGGCAACCCTCAATAACAACACAAGCTGGGGGATGAAAGGACTGAGCACAACCCTGCCAAGAAAGACCTGGGGGTATTGATGGATGGCAAGCAGAACATGAGCCAGTTATGTGCCCTTGCAGCTCAGAAAGCCAGCTGTATTCTGAGAAGCATACACAGAGATTTCAAAGAAGATTAGTTGTCAGTAGGAAGCACACCCAGCTGTAAGGGCCTGCCATGGCAAAAAAGCACTTTGCAGAATTTACTTATCACCCTGAAATACTCATTGACAGAAACTAAATTCATAAACATTTCTTACAACCATGCCTCATGATTTGGCACAGAATAAGTTTAGCAGTTCGTATGAAATGAATTTCTCTCTAGGGTGAAAAAAAATCAACAATAACAAACAAAATAAAACAAAAACCTCACACTTTAAAAAAAAAAGTTAACTGATATTGCTTACAGCTGCTATGATGTGAAAGCTCATTAGGATAGGGATGAGAACTACATTCCCAACATGATACAGCCATAATGAAATGAATCAAATCACAAGAAATGAGGGCAATCCCCACAAAACAACAAAACGGAACAATCAAAAATACCTCCTCAAGTATAAAGACAAAATTTTCTAGCTCTGATGTTTTTTAATTCTCATACTGAAATAATTTAATCTGCATAATTCTTGGAAGCTTTTTGAGTCCTGAAGGATTTTTTTTCTTGCAGCACTTTTAATAATAGAGATTATTGGAGCTGTGAATTTTTCCTATAGAAGTTGTTTTTATGAAAACTAAATCTATTATTTTTTTCAAATTTAATATTTTCAAGTAAAATTGTTGATAATGAAGTTTCAAAAACAACTACACTACAATTTCATTAATGAAATTTAATCTTTTTTTTTTTTTTTTTTTTTTTTCCAATAAAACGTGACTTCTTTTCAGCACTTCAGATCAAATTTCCTAGTACTTGGCCACTGATACAGATTATAGAAATGAAAAAGAGATTAGATAACTTGGACTACTTTTATAAGATTCACTTCCAGAAGAGAGCAGTTCAAAGAATATCCTTGCATATAATCTACAAAAGTCTGGAATAAATTTTAGAAGATCACCCACTTTCTTCTGATATTAAGTAATCACTGCTATAAGCGTATTAAATGTTAGATATTGTTGATTCTGCTTAAAGTGCCCTGGCTGGCACAACTAAAGCCCAGATGGAATTGTTTAACAAAAAGTTTTCTGTTTTGAATGTGATGATTGGACTGGATGATCTTGTAGGTCTTTTCCAACCTTGGTGATTCTATGATTCTACAACTAAGTTCTTACTCTTGACTAGACTGCCATGATAGACCCCACTTTTAATGAGCAGATGTTCTTTAAATCTGTACCTGAGGAACCATCTGTCCGTTCACTTGAAGGTCAGCGATACTTCTGTTTTCCCCAAAGGACCCCATACACCATCTTGATAAAGACAGGTAGCAGGAGAAAGGGGTAAATGTCAAGGGTTATCTTCCCTAATTCTCAGCACGTAGTTGTTGTTTGGATGTATTAAGCCCAAATTCAATTATCTGGAAACAGCAGAAGACAATTCATTACGTAAGATCTGGTTCACCCTGTGTACCTACCTGTGTCTTTCCACTGTCTAAGTGAGTGCAGGCACGTTCAGCTCTGACCTTAAGTGAGATCAATCCTGCTCCTCTCCATCAGTGTTGTAAGTGTCCAGATATAAACTGATTTGAATTAATAATGAAATTGTGATGCAAATTTGTAACTCTTATTCTGAAGAGAGATAGGACTTTTTCTCTCATACATATGACTCAAAGGTCAGAGCAAGCCCATCTCAGAGCAGGAACTTTTTCTAAGAAACATTCTGAGCTTATGATGACCTTCCCTCATTGAGAAAATCAACATTCAAGGGCAAAGGCTTCAAGCTCAGGGAGGGTAGATTTAGGTTACCTATAAGGAAAAAAAATCCTTTGCAGTGAAAATGGTGAGGCAGTGGAACAGGTTGCCCAGAGATGTGGTTAATGCTCCATTCGTGGAGACTTTCAAGGTGAGGCTGGATCAGGCTGTGGGCAACCTGATCGAGCTGTTGATGTCCCTGTTCATTGCAGGGGGGTTGGACTAGATGATCCTCAGAGGTGCCTTTCAACTCTAAGGATTCTATGATTCTATGATTATCCTGATTGTGACAGGATTCCTGGGAACCTTAGAATAGTGATCAGGAAAAAATAAAATAGTTTCCACTGGTGAGTCAGAAACTGTCTGTATTTCTAGGGATAGACAGCTGTCCGAATTTTATGACTGAATGACTGTAGCTGAACAAAACTTAAGATCCTGGCTATCTGCTGCAGGGTGCTTCTTTAGCCCAGTTGTTTTCAAATGAGAAAGAGGAATTAATGCTTTGTGGAGTATGAATCATTTAGTCCAGCTACAAAAGCACAACCACAATGGAATAGCAAACTGCCACTAAACTTGTGGCTGCCAGATGAAACTGGCACAGGAAGTCCAAAGTAGCATGGACTATCAGGGAGATTACTAGAAAACTCTGATTACCTTTACCTAAGCCCTTGTACTGGGAGATTCCCCCATGACAAAGAGTGACAGAGGAGCAAGTAGTAATTAGATTCCTGGTAGAGCAATTGCTGCATAAGCAATTAAGCTATTTTCTTACTATTGCTACAAAATAATAGTTATACAGTAATAGTTTGCTCCAAAAGTAATGCATCTTACTTATTTCCACAGAAACTATAACAGATATAAAGAGCACAATAACCCTGTTTGATAGAGCAAATTCTCAGCTGCTAAACACCTTTTTCCAACATAGTCAATATTGTTGCTTATACATTTTTCACCAGCACTGAACAAGAGCCCACATGCCGTGTTTGTAAATATCTGCACAGTTATCAGAAACGTGGCTTGTCTTTCATGGAAGTGACCCACTGTCACCACTGCTGAAATATACCACTCACCACCTAACTGTGCTTGCATCCACTGTTTGGTCTCCATAAGTGTTCAGTCAGTGAACATCAATAGGTGAAATTTTTTCTGCTTGGAGGAATTAAATTCTGTGCTTTTCCTTCACACACCTTTCCATGTCAGATGTTTCAGACTTCCCCTCTGCTGCCATTTGTCACATAGCAACAAAATGCAAAGGAATATTGGTGGGAAAATTCAGCAGTTACTGCCATGCCATCAACATCTGCCTCTGATATACTGGGCCAACATAACAAAATAGGAAGCATTACTTTTGCAGCATCCCTCATATTAAACATGAAAAAAAGAAAAAACATAGATAAAAATTCCTAAAACTTTTAGGTAAAAGATGACAACTTCAGCAGCAATGTAGTTGTAAGTCTTTGATTTTTATTTTTTCCAAAATAAGAATATCAGTGTCTTCATTATTATCTAAGTGTATTTCAAATAATTAGCTATTATAAAAGCAGACAAACTTCCTGCAGTCAGTCTTTTTGCTTCTGGAAATTCATACAGAAGTTTCTAGATGTTTGAATAAATATCTGTGTTCACACCAAGTCACTAAGTAACAAATTTCAGTATCTTTCTTCTGGGTAATCCCCCTCAGATCTTTATTACCTCTATGGCTAAAATTAAGCCCTGTGTTTTGTGGCAGTCATCCTCCTCTAGATATTGATCTGACAATGTATTAAAATTTAATTTTCATAATGAGAGAAATGGTCAGTTAAAATCAGGTTTTGGGCGGTAACGCGCACTTGTATTACCCAGACAGCTTCCAAGTGAAGCACCCATTTCTCTACGAAAAGCAAATCAGTTTAGTCAACCCCTGAACCCTTTTAACCCGAGATTTTAGAGAATATTTAGAACAACAGCAACAACAAAAAAATGATTTTCATTTAGAATACAAGAGATACAAGGAATGGTTTTCCTTTTGGTGTCTACTGGTAGGGATATATTAAAAATCAGCCCAGGCAATCATGTTTTAAAAGTGTCAGCGTCCAAGATTGACCTTGATTTGTGCATATCAAACAGCTTACTAGTTAAAATGCATTAATCATCATGCGTTTTCTAAGAGAAAGATAACTTTCTTATAACAATTCAACTAGTCTCCATGTTCTTCATCGATACAAGTCAACGTGAATAAAAGTTGAACTATATGATCCCATAGTAAGTATAGATTTCATTTTATTATATTTGGCTTCTTAATCAAAATACTGTTTATTTAATCTACACTTTATTATAGTGTTTGTAATTAAAGTAAAAGGATCAACATAGTATGGGTTGAGTCTTTTTTCTTGAAACAGTTCACGATCCTTTTATCTACTCTTCCTGAAAGCAGTATCTTCTTGCCAAGATTTACAGTGTCTTTTCAAGGCTACAGTGAACTGAATTCTACCAGAATGATGATTAGGGAATTTTGGTATTTCATCCACGTTATCAGTCGCCTTCAGCCTTAACCTCTGGAGACACAATGGCTCCACTAAAAACTATCAACTCAGCCATAGTGAGAGGGAAATGCATTGCTTTGTGTGCCACTTTGTCATTTTATGTAATGGAGTGATAGAAAAATGAATTACACCACCAGTTCACAAATCAGAAGCTTTCATTACTTCTAGTAAAATTCTTCTATAGTCATTCAGTAGTATTATCAAGATGAGTTCCTCTACATAAATCTCTGCCACATGGGTAGTATTTTTGTATACAGGTTTTTAGAGTATTTTAAGTACTCCTATGTCATTTCAAATGTAGACTTACAGAAAGCCTCTCTCTGCCTTTGTAATTCCTACTTTATCCTTGTAAAGATATATGTACATATGAAATATGTAATTTATATAACAATAACTGTAAAGATGAAACAAGTGAATGAATACCCTTCTGGTGATGTCCTTTTCTTTATCTGCCACACGCTCTTCTCCTGTTTATCTATACAAAGAATTTCTGAGGGACACAGAAATTAAGACTTGAATAGAAATGATGGCAGATTTTCTGGGAGAAGAGAATGTTCCTGGACCATGTGATTTGAAACAGATCATGAGATGCTAACATGGAGCTACCAAACACTGAGTTTTCCCCTCTCATGGACACCTTTGGGTACCAGATTGTGGTCTGTGTATATACAGTGAGCAGCTGTTCCTGGGTGCAGATTCTGGGATGATGCAGATAAATCAGGGGTGAAAAAAGGAAAAGGAAAAAAAAGAAAAACAAACAAAGCAAAAAACACCACTGCTACCAACAACAACAAAAAAAGAAAAAACAGCAGCCACACCTACAGAGTATAAAGAAGAGCGATTATAAAGTAAATAAACTTTAAACCCTAATCAGTGCCTCTCAACAAACACAATCTTTTTTGTTGTTTGAACAAACATGTACAGAGCATTTAATGGAGATCATTTTAGGCTCACTGAACCTCATTATTCAAAAATCTATAGCTCTTCTACAGATCAGAAAATCTGAAGGACAGTAACAGATTTCATCCTGTTCAGAATATCTTTAAATCTTTCTAGGAATATATCCTGGAACACAGTTTCAGCTTTAGATTTAATGTTTTAAATGGTTAGTTTTATCACGTAACCAACACCAAATAGTGGAATAACTACTCTGGAATTTAAGCTCTGAATTTACGTTCATCCCTTGATTTCCTATTTTTGAGAAGAAAGCTTCTAATCTTTTCTCAGGCCTAAACAGAAAATATTTCCATTGTTCCAGGATTATTTTTAGTTTCTTTTCTTTGACTTGAAAGAGGATCTTTCATCCTCAAAATGGGCTCACTTCAGAAAACTCAGTGAGTATTTCCTATCATTCTTAGAAGACATATTTGGAAAGAGCAATTCTCAGTGATCGACCCTTAGATTTTCCCCTTTTTGAGTTTTAATGTTTTTGGATAGAGCAGGACTTGAAAATCAAAGTTAAAACCAGAAGCATGCACTGGTGCACAGAAGTGCACCCACAAATGGGTACAACTTCCCAACAAAGCCAGTGACTAGATTTCACACAAGATTGCATATAAAGGTCTATTGTCAATGTGAAACTGTCTTTGAGATCATCTCACCATCTTTTTTTAGACTCAGGAAGTCACCTCATTAATTTATCCTTTTGCCCGTGAGAATAAAACCTTTCAAAGTGCTTCAGAGTTCTTTGTCTCCTCTTTATCTGTTTCTCCCCCATGTCTGATTTCTACTGGTATAGTAGAAGTCGCATCCCATACTGTGAAATGTGCTTTCCTTTCATAAGGAAACTTTTCAAAGCAGATTAAGAATAAGCATAAGTTTTTGTACATGTAAATAGTAGTCTATGACTAAAATTTTTATCTGAACTTCTGTTTTACTAACAGCACTGCACTGCATGCACAAGGGCTTTCTTTACTGAGACATTACCTTTGACTTAGGAGATTTTTTGACCTGCAGATTTGTCGAAGATTTACGAATCCACTGGACGAACTTCACTCCATCCTGGCTTTTTGTCACTTTTTGCCAGTCATTTGCTATAAGCTGTCTCCAGAAGCCATACACTGGCTTGGTGGACCTTTGATCTGATCTCATAGAGATATGTTTATTTTCTGATGTTAGATTTTCAGATGTATAGGACCTGTATTTCCTCTCAGAAACATATGCATCTCTTACTGACATAAGTGGATGTGCTCACTTGCCCATGGATTCACAAGGAAATTTTCTGATTATTGCCTGACAACATCACGTACGTATTTGAACATATATGCAAACAAATCATCTCAGGGAATATACAGCATTCCTACAGGGGCAAAATGAAGACCTTGTCCCATTCTTTGGGCTTCCCTCCGTCCAAATTAGAGCTTGCTTACATCTGTAACTGTGAAATTGGACTGTAAAATGCAGTATTTATTGGAACTAGTCAGATACAATAACAACAAAAATGAATTTAAAGCAGTGAGAAGAAAATAAGGAAAATAAGGTAGACTAATTTATTTTCAGTGCAAATATTTGCATCATCTCTCTCTCTACAATCCTCAAGCCCTAACTTATGGAGTTCTTACTTTAGCCTTCAGTTGTTCATGTTAGAGAAAGAAAAGGATTCTCCAAACATCTTTGACCAGCAACTCTACTGCTTCCATCTGCTGCAGGACATAGCTGGAGACTGCTATTGCTCAATTTGAGGGCCACTGAGCTACAAGGAAACCAAGTAAAGGGAATCCACAGAGTTTCTTTTCCAAACTAAGTCATTCTCTAGTCTTCAGTAGCTCTGGCTAAGGATACTTTGGACATAGAAGATAAAACAGCTTTTTACTTCCTCAGTCTTTTATTGCTGCTCTAGAAAACAAACCTTTGTTTTAATTTGAGTGATTGAATTAATCTGAATTAATGTTGCTAATTACAGGGCATTTAATTAATAGCTATAATATGATTCTTTCTTGGGCTACAATCCGATGCCTGAAGAAGAGAACTCAGATAAATAAGTGGGCAGCAGACAGCTGTGTCAGAGGCCACAGCATTCAAGGGAGGCTATTGCAGGCTCCTCAAAAATCCCTCAAAGGGGTTGCACACTGAAAATATTTTCTCGCCTGCTTATTTTATCCCCATGGAAGAAATCTGAACACTTATACTATGTTTAGCTTCCACGTTCTTGCCAAAGACACAATGCAAGGTATTCTAGATGGAAGAGTTCTGGCAGATTTATTTTTTCCTGAAGCAGTGGAAATAGCCAAAAATGAATTTAGAGCATATTTAAGGACTGCAAAATTTCATTTCCTCATTTATTCTTGAGAAGATATACAATGTCTTCTCAATTTCTCAAGTTCGGATTTGTACAAACACAGAAAAAGGCATGTTAACGACAGCATTTACCCACAACACTAGTCTAGTCTAAATCTATCCTCTCTCTGTAAAGGTCCACATTACAAATAATGGAATTAAGAGGGTCCTATTTTTCTTCATTAATACAGATGTGATTAGTCCACATGAATATCTCCAAACTGTAGACATAAAAATATACTTAGGTGAATCTCACCCTGAGAACAGTTGTTTCTTTGGATTTCAGGCCAAAAAGGGAAGAAAAGGGAACAAGATATCCATGGAAGAGACTTCAGAGAAAGTGCATTTGCAAGGGAAAGCAGTCATAGTGCCATAAGATAGAGAAATAAGTAAGAAGTGCATCTCAATTTGGCAAAAATAAATAAATAAATACATAAAAGAAAAAAATCCAACATTTGTGCCAAAGATAAAATATAGAGGTAGTAGTCTTAGCATTCCAGCTTTCAAGTCTGTCGAGGAAAGCTGCACTCCTTAGGTACTGCCCTGAGGATCTCATCAGGATATCTTGTTTCACAGTTACTGTTTTATTACTGTTCCCGTTCTGTGCTCATACTTGTAACAGTGTCAGACCATCAGTGTAATAATGCACCTGAAGAGCAGCAGGCAACTTTAGCTAGCTCCTGGTATGCTTCATTTTGTGGTCAAAATACCATTTTTCTTATCTCATTTGGGGTTCAATTGTTTATTCAGAATATGTGGTAATTTTGTGGTAAGGTCCCAGTAGGTGGACATTAAGATCTTTTACTTCTCTGACAATTACATGGACTTTTCCTACTGGGTGAACATATCTGAGCATTTTTCTTTCTCCCCATAGACATCAGAGAAAGAACTGCTGATACAACTGAAACCCACGTAAGAAGTTTCACCTATTTGTTGCCTTTAGCTCAGTAGGGACAGATCAATACATTGGCTGAAGAAAAGGAAGAAAAGGTGATAGATATTAACCTCTTCTTTTTGGAGGCACCTATTTCACATCTATCCAGAAGCCACATCAGCAGTTCTTAACACTACTTGAATGAGGTTGCATACATATGTTATGCATTTCAAACTGCTATAAATAAAGGGAATGATACAAACCAAACAACTGTGCGTGTGCTTTCCCTCTCATAATGATCTTATTAGAACTGGCCAGATTTATGTTTGCATAGACATCATGGGAATAAAGCGTTTCCTTGTACAATATGTGCCACTGCAACACAGTTGACATTACTTTCTGCCTCTTAGTGCGTGTCTAGAAGAGATCATGAGTGTGGGCTTTACATATGCATCACTGGACTGTCTTTTATTTTGCCCTTCTTTGATGAGATGGGCTATAATTGTGTAGCATTACTCACCTTCCCAGCAGCAAAAATTCTCCAGCAAGTCCCAGGCGCCTCATAGCCATTAAGAGCCCTCTCACAGTCATGCCTTCACAGAAACAGGCAACCACTCTTGCCTTGGGCAGGTGGCTCCGAAGCTTCCGCAGTAACTTGTCAAAGCTCTGCTCACCAGCATTGCTATAGATCTTGTAGGAATGTGCAATGCAGATTCCTTCCTTGGCAGCCATATCTTTAAATGCTTCCATTCCACTTTCACCATAGTTTCCTACAGGCAAACAGAAATGTTTATGAATATTTTAAAATTTGCAGTAGCTTTTATTTCTTTGGGAGCAGCAAATATTTTAGAGTACATAATATATCTGCACAGGGATCTGTGTATCCACGTTAAGAAAATCACATCAACTCTTCAATTTATTCATCCATTTTTCAAGCCAAGATCAAAAAAATTTCCCAACAAACCTGACTTTTATTTAGCAATCTTCTCTGTTGAAAACAAAATCTGGTAACTATCTCAATAAATGTGAGTATCTGTTCAAAATGTCTACAGCAAAGTACATATAAATTAAGCATCGATTTCTGATTCTCTTAAGTTTACTTAATGTGGTCAGTTGCTCTGGAGTTTACTTCAAAAGATATAAAAATAAATGTTTGGGATATATTCTTTGGTGTAATTTTTTTTAATGTAAATAAAACAAAAAAATAATTAATAAAAACAAAACTTTGTTCATAATGAAATCTGAACAGCAACAACATTTGAATTACACTGAAAGTAAAAGTTTTCCTGACATGAAAGAATTTATTCTGGTGACTCAGGAGAGTGAATGACAAAACAGGAGAAATAAACATTTATAGAGACCACAAGATCACAGATGAACCAAACGCATATCTGTATTTTTTTAATTAAATGTCAAGAAACGCAACAGGAAATTTTTGATATTTCCTTTCAAGCTATTCGCTTGTGGGATAATCTGGTAATAAATACTTGTAGTTACATATGCCTATTCTTTATTCTATCTCACCATAGAAAGTTTCTTCTTTACCAGGCCACAGTGCTTAAACAGTAGGTGTAACTGATCCCACTTACTATCACAGTGACCAGGACTGTCTTCCTGGTTCCGTGTGCTCCTCCATCTGGCTTTCTAAATCTGCTTTTTGTCTCATTTAAATCAGAAGGAATTAGAGACAGAAACTTTGTTTTCTCCAAAGTACTGTCTTAACTTCTGGGTACTATTCCACACAAACACAGTCAATATGTTAAAAAGACTGAATGAGCATGCTAGAGTAATGCCTTTGCAATGAACTGCTGATCTTTTGCTTCTGTTTGTGTGCAGATAGAAGACTTTGTGAGGAAAAATACTTTTCCAGCATAGATAACAGCATATAAGACAATAGTGAAAATATATGAGAAGTAGTGAGAATCATAAAACAAGATTTGAATTCTCACTGTCTTCATCAGTTTTTGTGACTTTGGACATTGGATCACTCAACCTGCCCATATAGGAAATTGCTTCTATTGGTAGATGATTGGACTGGATGACCTTAGAGGCCTTTTCTGATCTTGGTGATTCTATGATTCAATTATTCTATTGCTTTTAGAATTTAGACCCTGTATTAGGTTCCAGACTGTATATGAACACGAAAGACTCTATCTCAACTTCAAAGATCATCTGAATAACCAAAAGAGACAGAGTGGAAGAAAGGAAATATTGTAAAAATTTCATGTCACATCAGAAATGAATCACTGAGATCTTGAGGCTGGCAACTCAAATGCAGCTCTCCCTGTGTGATAAGTGCCAATTTTCATTTTCCTCCCAGCTGTGACAAGGTCTGATGGAAAATCCATTACTTTGAAAATTGTGTGTGGTTTTTTAAACAGTCTTGTAGCAGTGCTTCTTCGGAGTTGTAAATCAGACGCTCAGTGCTTCCTCATGTGCCATGCTCATAGGGCAAAAATTTCCTGTGGTGTATCAGCATCAAGTGATTCCCATGAGATGCTGAAGGAGTTCAGCTGGAGTTCAAAAACGTGGAGTTTTATGACAGACTTATTACAACCTCAAAAGACAGTCTAGAGGAAAAATAGGGGTCAGTCACAAAGAACTTCCACAGACCTTGAGGCCATCTAAAGTACAACTTGACAGTTTGACAAGAAATAGAGTTTATTTAGAGTTATTACTTTGCTTAAAGTTATTCTTATTTAGGTCAGTCTGGATCAAAATTAAATGTTTTGTTTCGTTTTCCCTAACAGAGAAAAGTTGTACCAAGTTTTGCTGCAGAGCATGGATGTTTGAGGAAAAAAACACAATTTATAATATATCTCAAAGAAATAGAAATTCTGAAAACTTCATTTTCTATCAAGAAATTGTCAATGAAAAATTCCTGACTTACAGAGCTTGATCTCTTCAGTGTTCCAAACACTGAACTCTTTGAAAGTGTTATAAATATCCAAAGCTGTTACCCCAAAGCTTGCTATAAAGCAAAGAACAGGCTTAATTACAGTACTGAAAAAGTAGTATGTCTTGTGATGAGCACAGAATCAATTGAGAAGGAAGGAATTAGATACTGAAAGGTCACTTTCACATCTCCCAGGAGCCTTCTCTTCTCCAGGCTGAACAACCTCAACAGTTCATAAAACACAATTCTTTTCATGCCTTTTCCATTACACAAATGCTATAATCTCATTTATCATGACAGTGAGGTTTTGTGAAACCATACAGAAAGCAGTGCCTCACCAAAAATGAGAGAAAACATGCTGAACTACAAAGGCCAGTTAAAAAAGTGAGACTTTCTTAACATTTGGAACAAGTGCATCCCAGCACTCTGAATCTGCAAGTGAGTGGGTTTTCCAACAGGGAAAACTATAGCTGCCTGAACTCAAGAGAGATTTGATGGAAACAGAAAGCTGTATTTTTTTCTTCAAGATATTTATACAAATACACCAGTGGAGATCTTGTCATGATCATTTCTGATTAAACACTACTTCTTTAATTATTCATAGTGAATTCCCCTGTTTTGCTAGAGGTTTGATGAGTTATGTATGTTTAATTTGAGCAATACTTTGGGGATAATGAACACTTCTTGATGGATAAAGGAATAATTTTCTATTAAATTCTTTTGCATTACACATTACAGTTAATTTCTTCTGAGCGATCTTTCAGTGGAAAACTTGTACGTGTACAAAGGTGCACATATAGCACAGGGAGTGGAAAACTAGGGTAAGTATAGTATATCATTTCCTTGAGGATGAGATGAGGTTCACAGTGGGAAAGCATCTCCTTTCCGTGTGGAACTGGGTTTCTCATAGATATTTGATTCTTGGAAATAATTTTTTTTCCATAATAGAAAACTGCCCACACTGGCACAGGAAGAACAAATTTCCACCACCAGGGTAATTCCCTGTCTTTAGCAAGTTCTAGGAGTCAAGGAGAAAGATTTCTGGTCTTGCACATATGGCTGGCCAACGCATGGATTTGTGCTGAGAAGAGCAATTTTTTAGTTTCACTTCTAAGTGAAAATCAATTCAGGCGCCCTGTGCTGGAACCAGTGCAACATCTTCTGTGAGTTCCCTGTGACAGAAGTTGCCTACAACCTGGCAATCTTGCCATGAAGCTATTCTGTTTCTACTTATAAACTTAATGAAAATTCCTAAAAATGAAAAAAAAATGGAACAGAAGGGAAGGATTGATTTACTGCTGTTTGTCTAATTCCAGTTCATCAGAAAAACTTCCACAAACAACAAAAGCTAGAACTGATGTACAGTCAGTTTACATTCCACCACCAAATTCCATCTCTATTTCAGTGTTAGGAAAGCGGCACCCTTGTGTTATGAACGTTTTTGCTGGCGTAGCATAGGTTTTTACTGGTGTCCATCTCATTTTGAAAGTCTGTGGCATAATCAGAGCTGCTAGATATTGGTGACTTTTTGGAAATACGTTGCTGTACTCATGGCAACAATGGGCAGCTGCTTTCTTATACCAGCCTGAATCCTGTATGTTGCCTACCTGAATGTCTGGTCTTAATCCACGTTCAAAAACTGCTCTCACATGTTTCTGCATGTTTTAAATAAACAAGCAATCAAAAAAAAATAAATAAATTGATTTTTAGCAATGCTTATCCCTGCTTCTGAGTTGTAAATTTGTTCCGAACTGAGGCAAATCTCCCATTCTGTAGTCTAACTGTAGCAATCTGGTAGTTTCACTTCCAATGATTCACTACCAGAAAGAAGCTATTAAGAAGCTTAACAAGGACAGATTGTGCTTTTTTCCAGATGAGGGTTAATATAGTACGGTACATAATAATTCTTCAGTCTGATAGAACAGGGTCAGGAAAACTGCTGGTTGCTCTTGCTGCTCTTCCTGCCCAGCAATTGAACCAACTGAACCATCTGAACATAAACTGTTAAGATCTTAACTACATTAACCAGCAAAAAAAGCAAGGTTTTTAACCTAAATGAATTTTTAAAAGTATGCTGGGATTTCTTTATGGAATACAGAATGGCTTTTTTTCCTTGTTGGCTTATCTATAATGGTTTGCTGCATGTACGTATTGTTATCAGATGATTTTTGGGCTTATAAGAGACATTCATTGAACCAGCCTTTGTGGAAGATTTAGTATGTAAAATTGCTTCAAGACATGAAGTTCACAGTAAAAATTCAGAAAATCAAAGAATAGCAGCCTCAAAAAATTGAAGGCATGCATTATACTATTCATTAGCTAGAAATAAGTCTATCAATCACAGAGAAATACTTCCAAAATTTTAATAGTGAAGAGTAAAACACAGAATAATATTTTATTCTGGATCTGAACCACAGGAAAAAAAAAGTTGTCAACTTAAAATTGTCAGTAGATATTTTACAATCAATATAGAGTATAGAGGATATAAACCTTCAGTTTTTTTTTGTTTTGGTTTGGTTTTTGGTTTTTTTTGTTTTGTTTTGTTTTGTTTTTCCTCTTATTGGCATCAACAGGATGAACTTTGCCGGAAATACCAAAAAAAATAAAAAATAAATCTAAGTAGATATAATTTTGAAAATACATGTGGGAATAGTTGAAGATATTTATGAAAGGTAACATGTTCACTGATTATCAAGATGATCTTCCTGAGAGGTAAGGAATTTGTAGTATTGTCTCCCAAATTGTGATGTTAGAAGTCTCTCTGACTGCTACACCTGAAATTAATCATGGCAAAACACAAGTAGTATCTACCCACTACCCCCTCTTAATGAAAATCTGTCCCGTTGTATGCAATTAGCTTTTACATATGAGAGGTTTTTTCCTTTCTTCCTTTGGCAGAAGGCTGGATGGGGCTTTGAACAACCTGGTCTAGAGGGGGATGTCCCTGCCAACAGCAGGGTGTAAGATATTACTCTGTTAACATCAGTGTCTCAAAGCTTGCTGGGGACTCAGATGGACTTGACCGAGTCCAGGCAAGTCCTGGGCAAAGGTTGTGAAATCCTTTGTCTGGAGAACTTTGATGGAGAGAGAGATGAGCTGCAGCTAAATAGCTGTGAAGCGGTCTTTTGTGTGGACTTATCTCAGGATGATGGCCATCTCGGGGGATACTCACATGACTCTTGCTCAAGCGCAAGGGATGTCACGTAGGCAGGAGGAAAAGGAGGATAAAAGGAGGAACTGAAAATCTGGTGTCTGCCATCAGATTCCTCACTGCAAAATTCCTTCGTGCTGGCGGACTCCCCTGGGCCTGCTACCTGAGTCCTGCTGCTTCCTCCTGGATCGGCTCCGCGACTTCCTTCTGCCACCTGCTTGCTGCCCAAGGCCGGCCACGCTGCTGCTCTCTCCCCCCCTGCTTCTTCTACCTCGGACCATCGAAACGCCGTGCAACGGGACCGCTGGTGGTGACTATCCCCGCTTTACGCAATTCTCGCTTCTTTCCTCTCTTTTCTGTCGCCCTCCTTCCCTTCCCCATCTCCCTGATTAGGATTATAATAAACTGGTCGGACCAACATTTGAACCGTTGTTTCTTAATCTCACGCCGAGTATACGGATAATACAAGAACATCATCTCCCTCCTATAAATCGGATCGAGACACAGGGTTGCTGGAACTAGATGATCTAAATGTCCTTTCCAACTCGAACCATTCTATGATTCTGTAAGGTTGGTCTCTTGCACCACATGAAGAACCAAAGGACCATGTCAAGGGAAGATTTCTAGAAAGAAATGACTGCACGAGCAAAGCAACCACCTAATTTTGATTAGACTTGAAGAGTTATCAGACAGCTATAAGGCAGCAAAGGTAAGGCATGTGGCAAAAATTCTCAGTGATTCCTTTAAGAAAAATACCTACTCTTTCCTAAATGTTACTGTTGCTGCCTTTTGTAAGCATAGACTACTGCAAAGTGATATGGAGTGTATGACCCAACAATTAAAGCTTTCCAAGGGACATGAAAAACAGATGACTGTATTTATGACTCTATTCTTATCTATCTACATGATCATGGAGAACCATCAATTTATTTATTTTCTATTCAAACTGTAAGCTCTTGAAACAGGATTTATGAACACTAGTATTCAGTATTCATAAAACTCAGACGCAGAAGGATTCACATTATATCTGGTGGCTTTATAAATGAATACAGTACAATACAAATGCTGTCAGTATAATGGAATATTACTTACCACGGCATCATACTAGATATAAAATTATTTTCCTTCTCTGTGAACAGTTTTGAGATTTTTATTTTTCTGCATTTAAGGACAAGAAACATTTCAATAATCTCAAAAATACTCTCCAAACAAAAAAAGCCTGCTTCTAATCTTCTTAAGAATCAATTCAGTGTGATTGAAGTAATTTGTTGAAATGATATTTAATTTCAGTATTGACTATCTTATCATTTTAGCATAAGCCTCCTGTCACTTTCTATGATATAATATAAAAATACGCATTCTCTATAAGAAAGTTTGTGTTTATTTCAAAACGAGTATATTAAATACAATGACGTTTAAAAATTCAATATATTTGAAGTGGGCTCTTCCCTCTGAGTTTTGTAAGTTCTAGCTGTGAGGTATTTTCAGGAAGTTTGCATTGAAAGCTTTACAGACCATTTTAGTAAAGAGTGCGTTTTTTGGTTTTAATTGGGATAGAGGCAATTTTCTTCATTGTGACAGTGCTTTGGATTTAGGATGAGAATAACGTTGATAGCACACTGATATTTTCATTGTTACTGGGCAGTGCTTCCATTAAGGCAAGAACTTTTCAGCTTCTCATGCTGCTTTGCAAATGAGGTAGCTGAAGGTGCATAAGAAGCTCAGGGATGACAGAACCAGGACAGCTACTGGCCAAAAAGTTATCCCACACCATATGACATCATCGTGAACAACAAAACTGGGGAGGAGTTGGCCTTAACAGGGCAGCTGATGCTTGAGAACTAATTTGAGATTGGTCAGTGAATGGTAAGAAATTACATTGTGCATCACTCATTTTGTATATATAATTAATATAATGTTCTCATCCTTTTCTGTCCTAATAAACTGCTTTTATCAAAATCCACAGGTGTTACTTTTTTCAGAATTGTCACCCCTATCCCATTGAGGAAATGAGCAAACAGCTGTGTGGCACTGAGCTGTTTGCCAGATTAAACCACGACATAATATACAAAAAGCAAAGCCATACCTAATTAAATTATATATAGGGTAGATTTTGATTAGGTATAAAGAGGAAATTCTTCTCTATGAGAGTAATGAGGCACTGGAACATGTTACCCAGAGAAGATTTATAGATGCCCCATCCCTGGAGAGGTTCAAGTCTGGATTGGATGGGATGTGGGGTAACCTGGTCTAGTGTGGGGTGTCCCTGCCCATAGGGACAGTCCCTCCCATAGCAATGTTGAACTACTTGTAGACATAATCTGCCTAGACACTAATAAAAGCCTTTTACACTGCTTCCCAGAACAGCGGGTGACCACCACTTCGCCATTACCTCCTTACAGGTAGTTGTAAAGAGTGACAAGATCTCCCCTTAGCCTCCTCTTCTCCAAACTGTATAATCTCAGTTCCCTCAGCTGCTTCTCATAAGGCCTGTGCTCCAAGTCAATGTGTATCTCTAGGCTACTCACTGGCAGGGCGGCACAAGAAGTCAAAAATCCTTGACTTGGTGAACTTACTGCTCTGCAAAACTAAAACACTGATGTGTTGTCAGTTCTCCAGAATCCAAAAGATAGCATCATATTAGCCACTATGAAGAAACATGACCCTCATGAAAGCTCTTATTTGCTTAATTGTGCCAATAACCGCACCATGTTTATTATAGAAACAGTTACTCTGTATGTCTAACACCTGTTTTAGTAATCACAGCTAGTATTCCCTACAGTAATTGTAGATGACAACAAGACTGTTTCTTAGAGAATACCTTAATTTCATTTTAAATGACCGTGCATATTCATATTCAGCATGTTCTTTTGGGATAAGTGGGTTTCCTGTCCCAATTTGAACTCTAAGAGAATCCATGCCTATCAGTAATCTATGCATAAGTAGAGTGGTAACTGGAAGACAGATCTGTTTCTGTTTGCATTTATCAGGAATGCTTTCCAAAAGTTTTGGATGAGGATGACATGAAGGGGGACATACCAATGTTTCCTGAAGCACAATATGTCTTCAAAAACAGCAAATAATCCCTGGCTAACTCGGTGTCCTTCACTACAGAATGGCAGAATTGGTGAAAAAGTGAAGAGAAGTTGATGTCATCTACCTTGACATGGGCAATGTTTTCAATATAGTCCCACACAGTGTTCTTGTCTCTAAATTGGAAAGACATGAGTATGATGGATGGATGGACTATTTGATGGATGAGGAATTGGCTGGATGTCTACATCCAAATAGTGACAGTCAGTGTCTCAGATCCAGTGGCAAGTTAAGTCCTTCAGAATTCTGTATTGGGATACTATATGATACTGTTCACACGGGCAGTGGGTATGAATGGAATGCATCTTCACCAAGTTTGCTGAGGGAAAGGACTCCATCCAGATGGAATTTGACATGCTTTAGAAGTGGACCCACAAAAACCATATTCAACAAGGCCAAGCACAGACTGGATGATAAATAGATAGAGAGCAATCCTAAGGAAAAGGATTTGGAAATATGGGTTGATGAAAGAGTTCAACATGATCTGGCAATATGTGCTTGCAACTCAGAAGGCCAATGATATACTGGGCTGCAAGAAAAGAATTGTAGCCATCAGGTCAAGGGTGGTCGAGATCCCGCCTGGAATACTTCATTCAGTTCTGTCTCCCACAGCATAAGAAAGACATGGAACTGTTAATGTGAGTCCAGATGAGGGTCACAAGGATGATGAGAGGGCTGGAGCAGGTTTGGACACCTAGGCTTGTTTAACCTGGAGAAGACTCCAAGGAGACCTTACAGCAGTTTTCCAGTACCTAAGGGGAGCCTACTAGAAAGCTGGGAAGGAACATTTTGCAAAGGCATGGAGTGGTAGGACAAAGGATAATGGTTTTAAACTAAAGGAGTATTGATTCTGAATGGATATTTGGAAGAAATTCTTCACTGTGAGGGTGGTGAGACATTGGCATGTGTTGCCCAGAGATGTGGGTGCCCTGATCCCTGAAAGTGTTCAGTGCCAGATCAGAGGGGCCTTTCAGCAACCTGACCTACTGGAAGGTATACTTGTTCGTGGCAAGGGGGTTGACCAGTCTAATATTAGAGTAGCAAAACTTTCCCAAAGTATACTCAGGTACAGAAAAGAAAAAAGTAATGAAGAACTTTTCCTTCAGGAAATGAAATGAATGGAGAAATTAATCCATTCTGACATGGACTGAAAGAGCCATGTTGTTTCTTTTGGGGATCAAATGACTAAGAAGACATTCCTGTTCTCCATCTCTTTCCTATGTACTACATCAATATGTAAGAATACTCAAGCATTAGACTTGCCTTCTCTTCACGCTCTTCTGGAGTTGTATGTGCTAAGAATTTACGCTATTTTTTATGAGCAAGCGTATTTTCTTCAGGAAGGCTCTAATGTTATAGAATCACAGCATCATAAAATTGTTGGAAGGAATGATTAAAGGTCATCTAGTCCAACTGTCTTGCAATGAGCAGAGACACAGCTAGATCAGGTTGCTCAGAGCCCTATCCAGACCGACCTTGAGTCTCTTCAGGATGGGACATTCACCACCTGTGTGGGCAACCTATGCCAGTGTTTCACCACCCTTACTGTAAAAAGCTGTTTCCTTATCTCTAGTCTAAATCTCCCCATTTAGTTTGAAACCATTTCCCCTTGTCTTGTCACAACAGATCCTGATAAAGAGTCTATCCCTTCAGTGTGAACCCACATGAACAGCATGCAGGGCAAAGTGCAAGGTGCTACACCTGAGGCAATCCCCAAAATCAGTACAGACTGGATGAGAAATGGACAAGTGTTCAGCCATGAGGAAAAGGACTTAGGTTGCTGATCAACACTGGCTGATGAAAAGCTTGACATGAGCTGTCAATGTATGCTTGCATTCCAGAAATCCAATGATATCCTGAGAGGCATCAAAAGAAATTTTGTTGGCAAAAAATGGAGATGGTTATTTTCCTCTACTCTGATGAGGCCCTGCTTGTAGCACTGTATCCAGGTTTGCCTATGACTTTCTCTAACTTGAATGCCTTATCGGAATGGTGGAGCAAAGGGAACCATTTTTATCACATTTGAAGATACACTGCAAGTTTTAGAAATTGAAGAATCAGCACTGTCACTTGGCATACCAGAATAATGAGTATTCAGAGCACTCAGGAAGACTGTGCTCATTTGGCTAGATCTCCCCCATCTTATACCCTTTAGTTGGCGTGATTTCTAGGATAACACTGACACTAAAGAAGATGTGCTTTGGAAAATACTGTTAGATACTCCCATAGTCTGTTTAGGTGCTGGAAGGTTATTCTGGAATGCTGGACTTTTTTATAAGGACACAGAATAGAAACCTTTGGGCCAAAGAGCAGACAGTGAAATGATCAGAGGATCTGAAACTCTTTCTGACTGTGAGATGCTCAAGAGCAGAGAAAATTATGGCCTCATCTGATTTGCTAAACACTGGCATCTATCATATTTCATGTTTTTAATTAATGATCTGCAAAGGAAGTAAACAATGTTGATGGAAGTTGTGAATGAAATTAAGCTGGACAACACTGAGGATATCAGTCAGGGTATAGAAATATTGCAAAGGTTTCTAGAGACATTATTTAGTTGGCTGGATATCTGGGAAAAGAAACAAGCTCATTCTAGCATCCTTCAGCTAAAAAAATTCTACACTGAGTGGAAGACAGTTACAAAGGCAAAATGCAGAAAGAAAACAATGTGATTTTGAAATGACATATGAATTAGTAAGCATATAAAAAAGCATATGTGTGAATTTTTTTAATCTTTGTATTTTTTTATTAACTAAGCTAGCTTAGATTTTTGGGGGAAATAAAAGTGATTTCTGGGCAGTTTGCAATGAATTTTACTCCTCTGAATTTTTTTTACTGTGGGTTGAAGATGGGAAGCAAGGTAATTATTTTTATTGAAACTCCATTACTCAAACAGACATTAATATTCTCTTGTTAGGACTATTAAAAAGGATGGCAGAAATAGAGTCTCATTTATCTCTGATGATGGAGTGTGAGCCTGAACCTCCTCCTGTTGATAGCCTAAACTCCATGTCAGAAGGTAATCTGGGAAGTTCTCTTAAATTTTTTGATGGTGGTTATCCATTTTCCTAAAATTATATTTAGTTTTGCTAATCACGCTAGAACATTTTCTGAAGTGACTGTGCCAACAGAACTTCCATCTTTACATGTGTAGGCTCTTGTCAACTATAGAATGTGAGACAGCAGGATGTTCACTAATAGCACATCAGAAGTTGTCATGGGAATTGACATTCTAAATATAAGAATGAAAAACTGGGACATGATTACCATCTGTTTCCTACAACAATAAGGTATAAACGCAAACATTTTAAATATACAATTCACACAGAAAGTAATTAGGGTAACTACTAGCAAGAAAAAGACAATTTTTCAAAGTAAAAAGACTATTTTTCAAAGAAAAATAATTTCCCCTACCTGAAATAAATCCATAAAACTACATTGCAAGAAAAGATCTTAAAAGATCTGAATTAAGAACTAAGGTTTAGTTTAATGTTTGTGCAGTGTCTAGCATGTTAATACTCCACTGTAGAAGTAGTCACCAGCACTCCTAAATGTGTCACTGGTAATAGTACTTTCAGCAAGAAAATGGGAAAAGTAAAGGAGTAGAGAACAAATTAATTCACAGTACGAACTATACAAAAGCATTTGCAAACTGCATTTTAAATGCCTGAGTTAAAGATTAAAGTAGATTAAAGTTCCTTCCTTCCTTCCTTCCTTCCTTCCTTCCTTCCTTCCTTCCTTCCTTCCTTCCTTCCTTCCTTCCTTCCTTCCTTCCTTCCTTTCCTTCCTTCCTTCCTTCCTTCCTTCCTTCCTTCCTTCCTTCCTTCCTTCCTTCCTCCCTTCCTCCCTTCCTCCCTTCCTCCCTTCCTCCCTTCCTTCCTTCCTTCCTTCCTGCTCTCCCTTCCTTCCTCCCTTCCTTCCTCCCTCCCGCCCTCCCTCCCGCCCTCCTTTCCTCCCCTCTCCTCCCCTCCCCTGAAATGTCAGCCCATCTTTTTTTAGTTAATTTACTTTAGACCAAAATAATATGACATAGATTTTATTGTGCACTATAATGTATGATACATATCACAGATAAATTTATTTTGTGTTGTAAAGTATGCATTGCGTTTCCATCAAACTGATGGAAGTTAGATTATCCAAAACAATCACAGTGATGCCATAAAAATGAAATATTTCTGCAATGTCTAAGTAAAATGCTTTAATGGTTTTCAGTCTTTTTCTTTAGAAAACAACTATTTGTTTAGGAATTCCTAAACATTTATTGTTCCTTCTGAACTAGAATATTAAGAGCTTAGAATATCAGAATCTTGATTCCTCTGATGCTTTCTCTGATGCTAATTTTTATTGTAACTCCAGAACAGACATATATATTATAGAAGTTTAAACAGTTATCTAATATTACTTCTGTTTTAGAGGTATACACAAGTGTTACAATTAGGTCTAAATGACTATGGCAAAAGACTTTTACTTTATATTTTTTATGAAGAAATCTGAAATCCAAACCTGCCTGGACTCAGTTTAATTTTGACTACATCTATAGACTATATATTAACTCAGAATAAATTAATTCTATCACAGCTGTAACAGGAAGAAGAGGCAGAGAACAAACTGAGGTACCAAAAGGTTTCTCTCCTTATCCATAAATAAAGCTTTCTCAGAGATTCAGCATTTCCACCCTTTTTAAACCACTGTGTCACAGGATTCTTGTGAACCTTATAGATTTGTTTAAAGAACTGACACTGAATTTTCTAAAGTGTTCATCAGAAATGAAGTGCTTCATTATAAAATGCCTTCTCCCTGAAAATCCCTGGGGTAAATAGCAAGAGAAAAAAGAAGATAAATAAATAAAAGAGCAAAACAAAACAAAAACAGCCTTAATCTCTGGAATAGTTTTTAAGCATCAAGTACAAAGGAATTACATCATTATTCAGGATTTCAGCTCCAAGTTAGATTTCACCTGCACTCCCTTTCAAGCATGTCTCAGGTTGACTGGGAATGTCAGAGAAGTGAAAAATTTTTATCCTTCACCCATGTATATTTTATTGCTACTTTTATCAATAAAATAGTCCTGATATTAAATAGTGCTTGAAATCCCTAGCTAAGATTTTGACACCACTGTGTTAATCACCTCTAGATCCATCTGGCCCAATCCCTGTTCCAGCAGGGATACCCATAGCAGGGTGCACAGGACCATATCCTGGAAGATCTCCAAGGATGAGATCCCACAACCTCTTAGGACAACCTGTGCCACTGTTCTATCACTCTGTCACTAGCTCAATAAAGAAGTGCTCTTTTATGCTCAAAGGAAACCTCCTTCTCTTTGCATCCTCCCTTCAGATATTTCTAGACACTGATGAGATCTCTCTGAGTCTGTCAATTTCATTTCTCTCAGCTTCTTGTTATAAGAAAATCCTTTGATCCTCTTGGTGACCCTCTGTTGGATTCTTTCCAGTATGTTCAATTCTCTACTGCTGTGTCTAGAACTGGACGTAGTAGTCCAGGTACAGCCTGGACAATGGACATTGGACAATGGACAACACTGACCACACTTTGACACATATTTTTAATGTGGTTTTGGACCAGAAAAGGTTTGTTTTTTGTCCCAACACCACCTCTGAAGGTTTGATGGATTTATTATGGAGTAGCTGTGCCATTCGCTATTGAAGTTACAATCAAAGCTCATATTAATCAAATTTTTATCATTTATCAAATCTTCAAACTTGAAGTGATTTAGCAGTGACCCATAGACTCCGCTATAACATTTTTCAGTTAATTGTCATCCTTTGCAAACAATTTCTGTTAGGCATACTGCGTTTTCTAATTACTTTTTTTTTCCACTTTTATCTAAATGTAACTATAATTTATCAAAATTTATAACATAAATGGATTTTATTACCCCTGCCTATCTCCACTGTTTTTATTCGTTAACATCAATGCACTTTTCTTTGAAAACACAATGATAAGTCGTTTAGATATAAAAATAAAAAGTCAGTCCTCATGTTGTCTGACTCAAAGTGCAAAGATGGGACATCATCTGAGAAGTCTGCATTATTTGATAAGTATATTGCTTATTTGTAATCAAGTTTGACAGAGTGCATATCAGATCAGACTTTCCCCGTATATGCAGTCTAGATAGCTTTATCATAAGGGAAAAGAAAGAACACTTCCATATCCAAAATGCATAACAAAATTTCACCTTTATCCTTATTTTGAGGCATTTACATCTAAGGCTCGTTTTCTATTCCTATTTTAGGATATGAAGACTTCAATGATTTCCTTTTTCCTCATCTTCGGTTTTAAACAGAAATTTCTGCAGCACTTTTTTCATTATTTTCACAGTAAATAGTTCTCTTGTCAAATTCAAAGAAATACAAGTTAAAAAGGAGGTAGGTTTTTGTGACAAACTTCTCAGTATTTTCCAAACCTCTTTTCTAATTGCCTCATAAACTGTATTGGATCTTTTGCTTAAAAAAAGGCCACAGTGGTGTTTAATGTTGGTGTTATGAAATGTATTAGCATTTCAAAATCAGAAGACCAGGCTGCTGACCATATCACATCTGACTGCTCAAGTGGTACAAGGACTAATGGGCGGCAATGAGCAGGTATCACAGCGTGTTAATCACAGTGTAAAAGAGATTTGAGTGTAAGTAATGATGTTCCCACTTGGACCAGTTTCCAAAATTTGTGCAGAGAGCAGGAAGCTTTCTGATCTGGTGCCAGGTCATCAGGCATTGCCTTGAACAGATGCTCCCAATGGAATTTATTGTATGAAAGAAGGAACACCGGTTAATCTGATTTAGAAGGTTATGCATAATGTTTTTGCACCACAGATTTCCAAATTGTTATAAGCAAACAGCTTTAATTCTCCAATAAATATGTTTGAGAAGATTTGGAATGCACTGGGCATTTTTGGTACATATAGGAAGAGCTGCTTTGCATATCTTCCTGTCCCCATAGAAAGTGAAATGATTGATAATTTTGAAAAGTACGTGAAAAATGTGGATAATTTTAACTGAATTCTGCAGTAAACGGTATAACTTAGGTTCATAAGTAAAAATAACATTAAGCCCTGTAGCTGGAAAACTTCTATAATAATGGTATCAAATGCTCGAGTGTGTCCAAATGTGAGTTTGTGTGTGAGTGAATACAAGCATGTTTGTCACATCAACACTGCTGTATATTGCAGTATTAATAACACTTTTTAGGTTTCAAGTATGGCTCCTGTACAAAGCTTAGTGATGCTACGTTGATTTCCTCCCAGCATAAGCTGTTTAAGGCAATAAATCCTGATAGAAGCTCTGCAAACAAAATAGAGTTGTGCTTGCTGGATTTTTTTGTGGTGTACAAGGGAGAAAAAAAATGTAATTCTATGTTTGTTTTTCTTTTTCTTTTTGCAATATGTTTTAAAATATTTCTTTAGCAATCCACTAAATATTTGTGTTTTTCCCACTGTGCCAGCATTAACGGACATGACAACATCATACTCAAAAACCAAAGCCTGATTTCTTTCCATCTTTCCTCCTCTTTTGGATAGATTATATATTTAAACTTTCTCATGAAACTTCTAAGGTGATTTCTGGCACCTGAAGGTTTCAAAGGGAAATGGATTTGTGATAAGCTTGCTGTCATTTTTCATAACAGTAGTGAATTTTGCATTCCTACAGAATTTCCTGCTTTTGGCTAAAATAAATTATTCAGAATTCTTCCTGAGAACAACAGGGGAATGACATGGGAACAATCTAGAATTTTAAAGTCTTGAAGATTTCTGTTTGTATCTGTGGAGAATGTGGTCGGTACTGCCTGTTGCATCTATAACTAGATTAATGTTCAGAGAATCCAAAACCACACTATTCACTCTTTACTGTCACGTGGTGCTCCATCATTGTCTTTCATCATTATCTACTCCACTTTAATACATAAACTGCACAGCCTGGATAAAGAGCATTCTCAGGGGGATCTCATAGATCTCATAAATATCTGAAAGGAGGCTGCAAAGAGGATAGAGCTAGGCTATTGTCAGTGGTGCCCAGTGGCAGTGGGCTCAAGCAGGAACACAGGAGGTTCCCTCTAAACACCAGGAAGCACTTCTGAGCTGTATGAGTAACTGAGCACTGGCACACGTTGCCCAGAGGGGTTGTGGAATCTCCTCATTGGAGATAACCCAAAGCTGTCTGGGCATGGTTCTGGGCACTCTGCTCTGAATTGGAGTAGATGGACCAAGAGATCCTTTCCAGCCTCAACCTATCTGTGATTTTATGATGGAATAGCTGGGGGAAAAAAAAAAACAAACAAAAAAAAAGGTGAAAAACATTGGGAGATCGGAGGATCAAAATAATAAGGCATAAAAAAACATTTATACAGTTTTTTAGCCCTGAAAATAATATAGAGTAAGGACACGGTGTTACAGATGGAATAATAAGAAAAAATCCAGTTGCTGCCTTGGAATATGTGCTGTCAGTCTTTACAGTATTATACTACTACATAATAACTGTTTTGCTTATATTCATAGAATCATAGGATGACTTAGGTGGGAAAGGACCTTAAAGATCATCTAGTTTGCAAATCTTGTCACCTTCTCTCTCCCCTTACGTGCTGAACATAACTCAACCCATCTGCCACTGGCAGGGATACATCCCACTAGACAGGATAGCCCAAAGCCCCGCCTTGAACACTTTCAACAATGAGACATCCGTAGCTTCTTTGGGCAGCCTGTGTCAGTGCCTTACTGCAATCTGAGTAAAGAATATCCTTCTAACATCTAACCTAATTTTTTTTTTTCTAACATCTAACCTAAATGTCCCTTCTCTTAGTTTAAAAGCATTCCCCATTGTCCTATCACTATCAGATCATGTAAAAACCTCATTCAGTTCACATGGTTCCATTTCTCATGTTCCCTTAGCTACCTCTGGATGACAGCCCTTCCCTCTCTCGTATCAACTGTAGCACTCAGCTTAGTCACCAGCAAACTTTCTACAAGTGCATTCAATTATACTGTCTAGGTCACTGATAAAGATGGGCATCAGTCCCATGACAGACCTCTGGAGGACACCACTTCGATTGGCCTCCTCCTGATCTTAGAGACAGTGATGACAACCATCTAGCTGCAACCATCCCACTGATTCTTTATCCACTGAACAGTCAACAGTTTAAATCCATATCTTCCCAATTTAGAGATAAGAATTTGTTGTGGGATTGTGTCAAAGGCTTTATGGAAGCTACACAACATCAGTTACTCCTCCTTTATCCACTAATGTTATCATTCCTTGCAGTCCACTGGCAACTTAAAATATTTCTTATAGGCAGGTAAATGACCAAATCTTAAAGGATATTCAGAGGCATTAATATAAAAGGAGATTATTACTTTCTCTTCACCTGATTTTCACCCATTCCTGTCTTCAGAGACCTACCTTCCATAAGTTTTTATTGCTCAGCCATCCTTACTCATCCTTGAAACATTTTAGACTTGAAAAACACCCTTTTCTTTTACTCCCCACACACAAAATAAATCATCTTGAAATGAGAAGAAATATTTCCTGAGGCATAATGTTCTTTTATAATATTGTGAAATTGAAGAATTATCCAAAGAATATTGTTACACTACAAATATCTTAAGGTTAAAAGGTTAGACTATGTCCTATTATTTCTTGCAAGCCAACATTCATTTCTAACGTTTGATTGCTTCTTCTTTTGAAATTATAAGGAAAGCCAACAAATCCAATTCTTTTTTCCCAGTTAACTGTGACTGTAACCTCAGTTGGAATGATTTTTTTCCAATTTATTTAGGCTTTTTATTCAATGGAAAGAAACAGAAAGCATCCTTGTGTTAGAAAGGTTCATTTTTAACCACCTTGATTTCTTTCACAGTGTAAAAACTTAAAGAAAGAATCTTAAAAGAAGTATGTGTTTTAACTTCTATCCTGTTTTTTCTTTCACACTTCTAGTCTGAAAGGGCAAGAATGTTCTGATCTGATCAAGCTAAGTAAAATGATGGCACTAGCTTAAACGACACATAGTACCTATCTTTAAAAGGTTCTACTTTTGGTTTTTTTTCATATTTAACTCTTATTTTCCACAGTTATCTGTAAATATTTTCCAGAAAACCATTGCACTCAGATGGCTTATGTACAACCACAGAATTACAGAATGGTTTGAGTTGGAAGGGACACTAAGTATCATCTGCCGTGGGCATGAACACCTCCCAATAGATCAGGTTGCTTAAAGCACATCCAACTTTGCTTTGAACGCCTCCTGGGAAGGGGCATGCACAGCTTCTCTGGGCAACCTGTTGCAGTGCCTCCCCACCCTCATAGTAAATCATCAGTATCTCAAAGAGCAGTAGTAGAAGGTCCTGGACAAGGAGAGATTTGGGGCCTCTGGCAGCCTTTGCACAATGACTTACATCTAATATTAGTGATTCGAGTTGGCAGATCCATTTTTACGTGGTTAGATAGTAATAGAACAAGGGGGAATTGATTTAAACCAAAAGTGGAGAGGTTTAGATTAGATATTAGGAGAAAATTCTTTACTTAGGCTGTGATGAGGCACTGGCACAGGCTGCCCAGAGAAGCTGTGGATGCCTCAACTCAGGAGGTTGGAGCTGGATAGGCATTAAAGTCCCCTCCAACCTCAGTCATACCATGAATATCCCAATAATCCCATGATAAACTATTCTTGGAGAACACCTGTTTCGATAACTGCCATAGTGAAAGGTAAACCCAGAAGTTCAAAGATCTTCACCATCTGTATGAAAAGCATCTGTGGGAATGAGAAGTCTGTCCTCTGTGAAAGAGGAAGAAAAGCTCTCCTGGTTTATGCTAAAAGAATTCCATCAGACTGTGAAGGAGGAAGTGCTTTATGCAGAAACTTAATGTTCAATCAAGATAGAAGCATCTAGAATACAAGAAGTAAAATGATGCACAACAATTTATAAAATAACCACCTCAAAACTAAGCATCTCATATCATGTGATTTTAGTGAGGATATAGACTGTCTTTGATTTTTGCTTAGTTCTTTATACTCCTATGGAGATCTTCAGAGTATCAGGACAATCACTAAAATTCATGTATTCTACATGAAATCTGCCTGCCAAGAATTTAAATACACATAAAACAGGTAATCAAAATATGGCAGAACTTGGTTGTGGTTATTGTAAATTTTACTTGCTACTGCGGTGTTGGGGGAGTACTCTTCTCAAAAGGAATAATATATCCAAAATATTTGTCTTGTGGCTAGGTGGACAAGAAAAAATTGCCTTCAGACATCTAGGCTTCCCAGTTTCTTGCAGTTCCAGAAATCAATATGGGATTCCAGAAATCAAGGTAGGATTCATCTCTACAACTTTAGACTTATAGTGTACACCTTTGTTACATGAGTGCCACATATGAAGACATTATATAGTCTTGCTTTTCCAATCCCCTAGATGGGAAGGCATCTCCAACTAAATTGTACAGCTTCCAGAGTCTAGCTCACATAGACAAATAGAATTGAGGCAAATCAGATTATCACATCTGTGGGCTATAAAAAAGTTAATTTTAATTATGAGCAGACTAGAAACATAATCAATCTCATGAGAACTTGCATCCTTATTCAGGTTGAAAAGATAATGCAGTTTTGGTCCAATACCATTTAATGTTCCTTAACAAACTTTGGTCCTTACCGATGCTGCTATGAGCATCAACAGACCTCTAAAAGGAAACCAAATGAAGCAGAGTAAAATTATCAGGGTAAAATTAGAATGTACTTGAAATGAAACAGGAATAACACAAACTGAAGGAGGAAAAAAATAAGATCCAGGACCAGGGGAACTGAACTAATTAAACCATGAAGAAAACAATACTATTTCCCCGAATTGATAATAATTAGTTGTAATAACTTTCACTTATATTGCATGTGTCACCAAGGATCTCTAAATGCTATTTAAAGATGAAAGTTAATTCTTCCTCATGCTCACTATTTGGAACCTGAGACACGATATAATCAAATAAATTATATAAATACTTTCTCTAAACTGTTGACAGTGTACAGGATCTATCAGTCTATTGCTTCCCAGATCTGTTCCAATGACCACATGCAGAAGTTAAAGACACTTCTGGTAACAAAATCACAAGGCTTGAAGAGGCCCTTGCAAACAGGATTGTACTGAAGCATGTGGGCTAATTTATTTTATTTTATTTTAAAAAGCACAATTGTTCTTTCTCTTGTATAGGAAGAGACCCATTCCTCTCTAACTATAAAGTCCTACGGCTTTGTATAGAAATAAAAGCCTGGTCATTAATACACATCAGAGAAGTTGGAGTTAACCAAAAAGGGAGGATTATGTGATTATTCTTGTCTTATATCATCATGAAAGGTGAAGGACCTTTCCTTCACCTAGCGTAGTTTCAGAACACACAACTTATTATTCAAGTGAGACAAAACTGGCCCTCCCAAATAATCATTTATAATAAGCTTTACATAATTAATCAATCAATCAACAATTTACTACACGTGAAAATAAGCAGTTTTGCAGCAGAGCAAAGTGGGGGAAATGCCTGAAGAACTGCCTAAGGGCTCTAACAGAAAGTGCTGAGAACACTCACTTCAGCATGCATTGTCTAGCTCAGTATTTGCTGCAGGAGGAGAAAACTCTTACCTGACCAGCAAGAATATTTGAAAGTGGCCTTGTGGATAGAACTCTTGATGCTAAGTTTTATGTCTTGAGATTTGACCTCATTTACACACAAAACACATCCTATTGAAATACCTTCTTAATTATCAACAACAGCAAAATATTGGCTTTGAAAAAGTTGATCCTCAGTTGCATCACATTAATGGTAAAGTTATTGCTAAGCACTTACGGGAGCCTGAGTCATACATGTGAAGTGGAACAACTGTCCTTAGCCTCTTTTAAATTTTCCCCTCAGGGCAAGTCTTAGGCAATTTGACTAAAGCCAAAAGGCTATTCTTATTTGACTAATAAATTATTTTAATGTTTGGCAATAATCACATAATTTGACTAACCTCTAGGTAGCCAAATTAAATACAGACACTCAATCTTACAGAGAAAGACAGACAACTTTTTATATCACTTAGTGCCACATTATTTCATTACAAAAGTGTTATTTGTGTTGAAAAACAGTCAGCTATGGTCAATTAATATACCACTTGGATGACTAACAGCTCATCACATAGATAGAATTCATTCATCTCTAGTAATACAAATGATCTTTGTCTCAATATGTTATCTATCTAAATCACTTCAATTCTATACTTCTTTCAATACTTTTCACATAATTCATCAGATTTTCAGTAAACTTCAGAAGCAGAATTTTGAACTGGAGTACACACTTTCTCTCAAATTCTGCATTTTTTTTTCTCTGTTACATTGTGTAGATGAATGACAAGCCTGAGATTCATCTAACTGGAGAGACGAGAGCAATATGAAAAATTGTTACATGCAACAGAAAACAATCTGAAATCAGAAAAAACACTGAGGGATGGCCAGGTTTCAAGGTGACTAAAAAGGATTTTTATGAGAAACAGCCAAAGCCAGTACACACAGGTGAGTGCTGGGGACTGGTGGAGAGTGAGTGGATGTGGTGGGTCCTGGGTGCCATCTCAGCAAAGTCAGTTGAGGCTGAGGTTACTGCAACAGTGCTGTCAAAAATACCAACTTTGTCTACAGATGTAGCAAAATACGGGTCAATAGGAAGTAAAGCAGAGATGGACGTGGAGGAAAGAAGTAGCAACACAGGGGAAACTCAAGAAGAGGATAAAAGGACCAGTCACATTTAAGAGCACTTTAGACATTCCAAAGGAATTACTCACTTTGCAGGAATCCATCATTACAAATCCATCCTTAGGTACTTCAGACTCAATTCTCAGTATCTGAGCCCTTTCCCTAAATACCTACATTTTTGTTTTAAGCTTTATGCATAGCACAATTTGACTCAAGTTGTACCACATTATTTTGCAGATCAGAACGCTGAATTCATCCTTCCTGTATAATAATCTTTGCAAAATTAAGTTTTACTTCAAGCATCACTATTGTGTTTAATATGAAAATGCAGGGAAAAATTTCTCTTGTGAAGTCAAAATACCACTTTGGGTAAAAAGACATAAGTGTGTAAGTACAAACACAAGAGTATGTATAGGAAAGCTGATAACTTCATGGTACACCTGAATTTTTCATTCTGTCTGCATTCATCTGTTTAAACTAGAATTTCATACACTGTCATATGGTGACTACCAGAAATTTACGAGATCACTGTATGTTAATGTTGACTGGTCTACTGATTTTCCTCTGAGACCTCTTCTACACCATGAGACAGAGAGACCAGGTTTTGTCTCCCCTGTTTTCTCAAGGCTGTGACAACCACATATTGATTTCCATTGATCCCTGGAGGCATTCAAGGCCAGGTGAAATAGGGCCATGGGCAGCCCAGTCTGGTGGGTGGCAAGTAGCCCATGGCAGGGGGGTTGGAACTGGATGATCTCTAAGGTCTCTTTCAACCCAAATCATTGTATGGTTCTGTGATTCTCTGATTCTGATTCCGATGCTTCATAGTTGTCTGCATTCAAGCTAAGGAATGACAAAATGTGTTTCTGGTCAGGCATAGCTGCAATTCAAAACAGTCTGAAAATGCTTAAATGTTTCCAGACAGCTTAATACCATACAACTGTAAGAACAGGTATGATATCCTGCATTTGAAGTTGTGAAAGCATTTTAAATATTCATTATGACTTTAAAACTCTGTAATACAGATCTGAATTAAAGCTATTTTACATATGTTCCGTGGAGAACAGGAAGAATAAATTTGTTCAAGGTCAGATAAGGTTACTCAATGAAACAGACAATCAATATTAGAATATAACAATCTAGATTACCCAGTCCCCATAGACCTCTCTAATCTCTAGCCTCCTTAGCAGCTAAAGCTTTAGAATAATAGATCACAAAGTAAATTTAGGATAGCCCTTCAGCCTTCACACCGAATGAGCTATCCTGCATTAATGGGTCAATCAAACCTCTCTGTTATTTGAGAGTTGCATATCCCTTTATTCTGCTATTTGTTAATATATACTTGCAGGCATCACCCTTTCATATTTTGTGGGTTTCACTTCAGAACAGCTGCCAAGTTAATACATCTTAGTCTGAGGGCATTTCAGTGATGCGGACACAGCATCCTCAAGGGAGTCTTCTCAGCAGAGATGCTGGTTATTAATGCAGACATGCGTCTATTGTATCTAAATGCATCTCTTTCTCTCTGGCATCACAGAGATTTAGAAGGGTTGACATTTTCCAGTAAAAGTCCTTTCCTGCATATCACATGCAGAAAGATTGTGGGAGGACAGCTGGCCTTTTAGAAATGCAAAAGAATACCTTCTGCAGGAGAATTTAGAAATAGATGTTCCAAACACTAATGGAAGTTCAGTAACTAACAAATACAGGCGGGTTTAAAAGTAATGAGAACTATCATGATGATATATTTTAATGATTTCCCCCAACAACTTAGGATACTCTCACTATCCACTTCCTATAGCTCCAAATTAACAAGGTATTTATGGATATGCTTAATTACAGGTAACACCAGAAAAGTCAGATGCATCATTCTTAAATAACCCTCTCCACTGGCTCCCCGCCAAACTGCTTTTCAGTTCCAGCTGTTTTCCCTTCCAAGACTGTTAGCAGATTCTCTATAACTATTCTCATTTCCCTCTGCATCCCAAAACAGCTATTTCACTTCTGATCAGCCTATGATGTCAGATCCCTTCACCTGTTTCTTACATTTCTGAACAAGTACTTTTGTGCTCTCAGTCACATGTGGGAGAGATGCTTTGTAGACGTTTTCAACCACTGTTCACTTTATATTGTTTTAATACTGTGACACATCTAAAGCTCAATAATTATTTGGTTGCAGGAGCATTGAGAATACAGTTGCCTGGCATATTAACAAGTCACATTTTCCATGTATGTGCATGTTATGTACTTTGAATGTAAAAATGAAAACAGTTGTTTGAGGAATACACTTCATCTTTCCTTACCTGGAAATGTCACTGCTTACCATGCAGCTTTTGTCCCACCCTGCTCTTTATGTAGTCACCCAGAAGAGGGAGCAGAATCATTTCAGTACAAAGTAACTAAGCATCTATGGGATCCATCAAGGCTTAGTAACCCACTTTCTATTCCTGTGCTACTTAGAAATATTAAATTAGGAAACAGTTTTGAAACTTGTAAGATCAGTACAAGTCATGTGGGCTTGTATCTTCACAGAATCACATAAGTAAAATAATATAAAAATATGTTTCTGGAATTTTTTTGTTTGATTGTTTTTTAAGAAGGGGATGAACATAATTTGGGGTATAATTGCTTCAGATTCTCAGAATTTGTGACAAGTTGCATGAACTGACAGATGTCAAAGCACATCAAAGGAATGAATGATATGATACCACAAATAACTGACCTGAAATAGTTGCATATTTACAAAATCATTTAATAAGGACACTGTTATAAATTTACAATTCATTTTTAATCTACATTTTCTTTTCTCTGTAAAGAGCCAATAAATTGAGTCAAAACACTATATTGTCTGACAACAAACAACATAGATCTAGTTTCCATCCTCTTCTAGCAGTCTGCACCAAAACAAAAGAGTTGGACAAAATCCTGCAATGCTTGTATCTGAAAAGGCAAAATTTACATCTGTTCTTCACTTTAAATTTACTTCCTATGAAAATAAATATCTTGAAAGATTTTTTTTTCCAAATAACAACCCTAGATCTCTTCACAGCACAAAAATTCAGATTTCCTAATAGCTCCAACTCTAATACATTGGTCGTATTATACAAGAAAAGTCTATTTGGCATACTTTTATCATCAGGTAAAGAAATTGTATCAGGTGAATAAGATTTTGTTGTAATTAGCTTTAAAAAGTCCTGTATTTTACTTTTGTACACGATAAAAAGAAAGTCTAAGCAAACCACAGGTAGTCAGCTCTTAAATGGGTCTAGGAGAAGTGGAGCCAGGCTCCACCCTTCCAGCAGCATGGGTGAATTGCCTTCACCTGTGCTCCCGTGGTTGACTCATTGCTCGCCTCAAGTGATCAATCAGAGGTTCAGGCCATGATTCAGCAGTTCCTATAGAGGGAGGAAGTTCTTTGTAGTTAGAATGGTGAGGTGCTGGAACAGGTTGCCCAGAGAAGTTGTGGATGTCCTGCGCCTAGAGGTGTTCAAGGCCAGGTTGGATGGGGCCCTGGGCAGCCCGGTCTAGCATTAGATACAGAGGCTGGCAGCTCAGCATGTGGCAGGGGGTTGGAGCTTGACAATCCTTGAGGTCCCTTCTAACCCAAGCCGTTCTATGATTCTGTGATTCTATTATAAGACATTAAAATTTTGAAAATGTGACTCATTGTTAATAGAAGAAAATAGTGTTTCTTTTGTGTATAAATTATTGAGTGAAATTCTTTGGAATGCTAGAAATGATTTTTGTATGCACAATACTTTAATATGTCTAGTGTAAGATACATTTAGAAATTTATTCTTTTGAGAAACAAAAAACGGAAGCAAAAACAGAAACAAAAACAAAAGTGGAAAGAAATAATACCGCTTTCTAACTCTGGCTTTATAACTTTAGATTTCTTATACATAAAATATATAAAAACATAAATATATAAATTAAAGCATGCTCCCAAAAGAGTTAAATATAACAAAATCATTAAAACTTCTGCTAAATGTTTGATATCAGTGCACAGAAACCTGAACAGTGATCAGACTCTGAATGTGCTGTACAATATCTAAGGAAAAGTTGGACTAATGTAATTTGACTTCAGATTTCAAATTTAACCTCAGAATTGGTAGAAAAGGATTGGCTCTTACATCAAGGCTTTTGTGCCAGTCTCTTTTGACTGATTGTATGTGAAATGAAGAGACACTCAATACTGCTGACATTCTTCTCCAGTGTGAATAATGTTCCAAGTACCTTCTTTGTGAATTGTATGGTCTGCACATAAAGAATCATGAGATTAAATATTGCTAGCTGTAATTCCTTTGCGATTCTAGATTTTAAAAGGACAGAGAGAAAAAGATTAGAAAAAGGTATTGGCGAGTCATTGGTCTGTACACAATTTTCCACAGAGTTAACCACAGTAACGGGCCAGAATTGGTGCTGGAGGCTAGTGAGTACGACCTATAACTTTAAAAGCAAATCTTGTGATGAGTGTGCATGAAGATATGCAAAGAAGAGTGTTCTAGAGCAGTGGTCTGCTATTCTGAGGAGCTTCTGAATCAACACCAGAGTATCTGGTAACTGTATTTATTGCTAAGTGAGTTTTAAAGCATCTCATGCTCCATTCTATTATTATTTACATTCTTCAAGTATACACTATATTGATATAATGAAAAAGTCTCTCAAGATTTCTTCAAGGGCTTTGTTTGTATTAAACTAGAAAGATATTTGGAGATTATCTTCCCCATAGAATTCGTCCACTTGGATTAGAACAGATTTGTGCAAAAGACTCTGAAGTATAGTAAAAAGGAGAGAAAGAAACACTTTTATTATGTGAATCTACTGCAATTCTGCCCCAACAGTGTCAGTCACACTCTTCCCTCCTACTACTTCTAGTCACATTTTTCTCACCTCCTTCTTTCCCCGTCATCATAAGGCTGATGAACTGGCAACAACAACAGCAACAAAATGTTATTTAATTTAGTTTCCTAAGCTTTCAATGGAATCTGAGCAAAGAAGGGATGAGAAACTCAGGTGGGGGAAAAAAGTGGGTGTAACAACTTCATGCAGCACAATCTCAACATGAAAATTGAAGTTTACTGAGAAAAAAAAAACAAAAACTAAAACAAAAAACATGCTACGTATCCAGTCTTGGCATAAAAGAGTTGGCTTCCATAGCAAGCTTTGTGTCTTGGCAACAAGCCACTGCATGAATTGAGAGTCAAGAGGTCTAGATGAAGAGTGCATTTTTCAAAATCTATGACCTACTGTATTGAGAACTCATCAGTGTTTTGGGATTACTGAAAGAGAAATATAGCAGTAATACATAAAACGCCAGACACAAAATAGAGTAAGTGGGCTTCATACACCTACCAGAACAACACAGGGTTTCTGTTGTTGTTTTGTTTGTTTTTAGTGAATCACTGTCTTCTTTTATTCATGTTGAATAATGTATAACGAATTGAAAGATGTGTTTTGATATTAAAATACTTAAAATATATTTTTATACATTACGTTTTCCTGTTACTGAATGCACATTATGTCCATCAAATGCATGATAGAAAAGAAGAGTGAATAAATAGAGTTTTAGTATCATAGTTCCATTTAATCTTAGAAACTTCTCACCTTAAAATATTTAATATCCTTCTCTGAGATGAAATGAGGTTATTCTATGATTTAATATCAGTTGATGTTCTTCCCTAGGCTCAGTAAATATCAGTTCCAGTTTTGACAGGGTTAACTGGATACACATTTCACTATTTACATTTCCTGAGAAGATCAGCTGCAAATCTAAGATGGTTTTGTCTTTGCAGGATCGCCTGCTCACTCCCACCATGCCCACTGACCATGTCCCTCAGTGCCACATCTCCACAGTTCTTGAACACCTCCAGGGATGGTGACTCCACCACCTCCCTGGGCAGCCTGTGCCAGTGCTTCACCACTTCTTTTGAGAACAGCCTGTGTCAGTGCCTCACCTCTCCTTTTGAGAACAAATTTGTCCCATTATCCAATCTGAACCTGCACTGATGTCAGGAACACGTCAGGAAAAAGCTACATGATTGAGATCTGTGTGAGTGCTTCTCCTGTCTTCACCAGTGATATACATGTTTTTCAGTCCATGTCCTAGTGGTGAAAAAAATGAATAATTTCCATGCCTGGAATCAAATTTCCAAAGCCTACTGTTGTAGGCTAACACAGAATGATCCCAAAAAATTACCCAACAAAAATGAAGAATAGTAATTGAGGATGTAGGAAAGTTTGCACCTAAACTTCACTATTTCTCCATTGACCATGTCAACATTTTAATGACGATTGTGCCAAGTCTGGAAACCAGTGATGCAAGTTAACTGCTAAATAGGACCTACAGGAGTGGAAGAGAAAGAGGCAACTATCTAATAACTATATCATTAGAATGTTCATGGGTGCTCAGTCTTTTATTCATGTCAGTTTGTTTAAAATAAAATCCTCTATTCAGTTCACTTTTCCTTTATGAATAGTGCATCTTTTGGACAGTTGGTTCAGTGAAAAAGTGGCATCTTGAAGCATGAATCTGCTAATGAATATGTAATTAATTCCTGACCCAAACATAAGTAAGTGATGAGTGACCTTTGTATTTGGGAACCTTGTATTCGGGAACTGTCGTTGAGGAGCTTTCACATGCAACATCACAGAAAGATCACCACTACATATTTAGCAGGTTCAGTTTCATCACTATGTACAGTGTTTTGATGTCATAGTGGTTGTGGTAGTACAAGAGAATGTAGCATTCAAATAAGAGATCAGATTAAAACAAAACAAAGACTTCACATATAATTAACTCTTGAGTGGAACTATTACAACAGTAAAGATCGTATTTTGCCATCTAAAATTGGACTTAAATGTGAAATAATAACATAAAAGATTTCAAGTCAAGAGTTTGGGTTTGAATCTTTATGCAATATGCAATGTTACATTGTACATTCTAGTATTAAATGAGGAGGTTGGTGGCCCTGTCTGTGGCAGGGGGGTTGGAGATCACGATCCTTGAGGTCCATTCCAACTCGGGTTGTTCTGTGATTCTGTGATTCTGTGTACAAACAGGCCACCTATTTCATATTTCTGTGGTACTCACAAGAAGGGCATGGAGCTGGTGGAGCAGAGGAGGGCCACAAAGATGATCAGAGGGCTGGAGCACCTGCCCTACGAAGACAGCTGAGGGATCTGAGGCTCTTCAGCCTGGAGAAGAGAAGGAAGGCTCTGGAAGGACTTCCTAGTGGCCTGCCAGTACCTGAAGGGGGCCTACAGGAAAGCTGGGGAGGGACATTTATAAGGGCAGGCAGCGACAGCGTGAGGGGAAATGGCTTTAAACTGGAAGTGGGTAAATTTAGACTAGATATTATGAAGAAATTCTTAACTGTGAGGGTGGTGAGACACTGGAACATGTTGCCCAGAGAGGTTGTGGATGCTCCCTTCCTGAAAGCATTCAAAGCCAGGCTGGATGGGGCTGTGAGCAACCTGGTCTAGAGGGAGGTGTCCCCTGCCTATAGCAGAGGGTTGGAACTAGATGATCTTAAAGTTCCTTTCCAACCCAAACCATTCTATGATTCTGTAGAGATGTGTACTTTTTTCTCTTTGACTCTTAACACTTCCCAATCAGAACAATAGTTTATTATGGTCATTTAATATTGTAATCACATAAATCAGGAAAGTTTAGATTCCCAGTGATCTTAAAACACCCATTTCAAGATCCTTTTTTTTGTTATCCTTGCCAGAAGTCTCAACACTTGGAAGTACATTCAAGATTTGGAAGTACAGTCAAGGAAGAACAAAGTGGAAAAGCATAGGTGAAACAAAATGGCTTAGGTCAAGATTTATGCTTAAAAAATAAAATCTACTGAAAGAAATCTATTTCATCTTTTTTCAGCATAGTTATATGAAACACCTTGATTTCAAACTATGTAACAATGAAGATCCCTCAAGAACTGTGTCATTTCAATAAGATATTTTGGGATCTAACATATCATTATAACAATCCCTCACTACTACCTGATAGGAGATCGGAAAGATGATGGATAATGACTTCCAACTCTGGAACACATTCAGAAGGATCCATCTGTAGTTTGCAAGGACAATCCCTGAAATATTCTTTAAAATCTTGGTAGACTGACTGAAGTTTTTACTCGTCTCCATTCATACTCTATTGCTGACAGTTTTGTGATAATTTGGTCACGAGCCAGGACCAGTCACTTTATGGCAGTGTCCTGCCATGCAGTACTTGCCAATGGAAAAAATCTAAGAGAGGAGGAAATTATGCTGTCAAAACCTTACAGTGTAATTTAAAAAGAGATATAAAAAGGGATCATAATTCAAAAGTAGGGAAGTAAGAGTGTGGTAAATGGTAATAGGAGCATAAAATATATTGGCCACTGATGTAAATGGATATATGACTTCAATAGAAGATCAAGAATCTTAATTTATGTTTGATCTTCAGAAAAGAGGTCACCTTTAATTGCAACATATTATTGTCATTATCTATTATTAACACTAATGTTAGCTCTAAGGAATCAGTGATGGAAGGCACAGTAAATCCAGAAGGTATCTTAATAATTTAACCCATTTAACTATCTCTTAAAAATAATTGCTTTTAAGCTATTAAGCTTCTTATACAGAATGATCATCAGCCTTCGCACACTTACTTTATGCTTACCTTTAAAACCTCTTGCTGAACAGTCTATGTTTTTGGCACCATAATCTTGGGAGTATTAGTCATCTTAAGACTTAAAAACAGAAATGTGGCAGTGAGAAGGAAATTCCATGAGAAATTAACACAGAATGGAATTGTGTGAGTGATCAAATGCAGACCGTTATCCAGACTCTTCATGGCAGAGCGGAGCAAAATGGCACTTTGATGGCAAAATCTACCTATTTTTAAAGGATGCACTTGTTGGAGAAAATCTTGTGCAAAACACCTATTTCTGTCCTTTATATATATATATCTTGTAGTGGGTATACATTGATGTCCTGTGTTTCAAAAGTCTATCAAATAAAGAGTTGCAGTAGAAAGGAGCTTCATCTGTGAGATGAGATGCAGACAACAATTACTAATTCATTGGGCCAGCTGACAAACTTGAAATAAATAAACTACAGGTGAAGTTTAGCTTAAAAACAAACATTTTATATTTGCATACTGATTTTGAAAATTCATTTATTTCAACATTTTTTTTTCCTCCACATATGGCATAGGAAGTGGAACATTCACAGAAAAGAAGTGTTGGTGGCAGCAGTCCTCATTCTTTCTACATTTGTTTCTCACCTGAAATGCTTGTCTCCAAAGTGGGACACCTAGATTTAATTCCTTCTTTGACAAAAAGATCTGAACATGCAGCTACTGCTTCTCAAGTGTGTAAACCTAGCTATCAAGTAACACTTTACAGTTGGAAATGTCCTCACCCTCTGTTAGTGAGACATGTCAGTGGGTGTGCAAAGGATCAAGTAAACTCAAGTGATTCTGAATCTCTTTTCCTTTCTCTAGAAAGGTACATCTAGGAGACAATTCTAGGACAGCAGTGATTACGTCTGGACAGTTTTCTGGTCAGTAGGCCTTCTCTATTTTCTTCTCTATGCGATAGTTGTATGTCATGAAGACTGCCGAAATCCATACTTTCTGTAGTGTATTCAATCATTCCTAGATACAATATTCCCTACTGATAGTTTCTTGATATGAATGTAGTAACTCTGAATATCACAGAATCACAGAATGGCCAGGGTTGGAAGGGATCTCAAGGATCATGAATATCCAACCCCCCCCTGCCACATGCAGGGCCACCAACCTCCCCATTCAATACTAGACCAGGCTGCACAGGGCCCCAACCAGTCTGGCCTTGAACACCTCCAGGGACGGGGCGTCCACAGCCTCTCTGGGCAGCCTGTTCCATCACCTCACCATTTTCATAGTAAAGAACTTCCCCTGATATCCAACTAAATCTTCCCTCCCTCAACTTCAAACCATTTCCCCTTGTCCTGCAGTTATCTACTCTTTCAAAGAGTTGACTCTCCTCCTGTTTGTAGGCTCCCGTTAGGTTCTGAAAAGCTGCAATGAGGTCACCCCACAGCCTTCTTTTCTCCAGGCTGAATAAGCCCAACTCCCTCAGCCTGTCTTCATAGGGGAGGTGCTCCAGTCCCCTGATCATCCTCATGGCTCTCCTCTGGATCCTCTCCAACAGCTCCCTGTCTTTCTTGTACTGCGGACTCCAGACTTGGACTCAGTACTCCAGATGGGGCCTCACAAGAGCAGAGTAGAGGGGGACAATCACCTCCCTGTCCCTGCTGGCCACCCCTCTTCTGATGGAGCCCAGGATACCATTTGCCTTCCGAGCTGCAAGAGCACACTGCTGGCTCATGTCAAATTTTTCATCCATCAGGACCCACAGGTCCTTCTCTGCAGGGCTGCTCTCAAGGACTGCTCCTTCCAGTCTGTATGGATGCCTGGGATTCCTCTGACCCACGTGCAAAATCTTGCACTTTGCTGTGTTGAACCTCATCAGGTTCACCCGGGCCCACCTTTCCACCTGTTGAGGTCCCTCTGAATGGAATCCCTTCCTTCCACCGTGTCAACCGCACCACTCAGCTTGGTGTCGTCAGCAAACTTGCTGAGGGTGCACTCGATTCTGTCATTGATGTCATTGATAAAGATGTTAGAGAGCACCAGTCTGTCTTGGGACTCGTTACCGGCCTCCACTTGGACATAGAGCCATTGATGACCACCACCTGGACATAGAATCATTGATGACCAATAGATCCTTTAAGACTATTACTGTATCTCTATCTAATGTAGTGGCACTGACAGTGTGGAAAACTATTAGTTCTGAGTGTAAGTTATCTAAATTATTTCATGGGAATAGCAATCTAAAAGATTAATTGCTTAAAGTAAATGATCCAAACCTGTCTTCATTATCTTATTAATGCTTGATAAGTTTTCCAAGTTTCTCAGTACCATATAAACGTTTTCTTGTTCCTGTTGTTTTCATGTTTTGTGTTTCTGTTGGTGTGGTAGTGTTTGTTTTGTTTGTTTGCTTTTTTTTTTTTCCCCCCCTACTAAGAATGTGTGTACGATTTTTCCTCAGGGAATGATAAACAGTTTTTGTTAATGTCTGTGTTCCTGATTATGTCAGGACACAGCTCTGGCCCTGCTTTCAAGTAGGAGTAGTTAGTGGGATGAAAATATGTGTAATTGTGGTAGTTGATCATTTCTTCTCAGCATGTTGCAGAAGAAAGAAAAGCATTCTCTATCAGTTTTAAATTGTCTTTTCCTTAGAATGTTCTGATTTACCTTCTTAATATTTTGTAATAGAACAATCTGAGAGAAGTGACAGATGCTATTCTCACAAAACCAAAATAATGCAACATGTAAATTTGAAAAATTCAACTACTATTTTTAAGCACAGAATAAAAACAGCAAAAAGTCAAATGAAAGTATTTTTCCCTTTTATATTTATCTCTGCTATCTCTGGAAGGAATGAAAACAAAAACACTGAATTGTTCAAAATATTGTGTTTGGACAAAATAGAAATCTACTCTTAGTTAAAAAGGTACTTATCCGACTGTCTCCCACACATAAATCCTTTTCCACAATGTGAAATATTATTCACTTTAACTGAATAGTTCATACTCTCCCCTATGTCTTCTTTATAAAAATCAAACTACCCACAATAGGGCCAGATACCACTACTTATTTCTTTGCCTTAACCTCTGTACATTTTGTACAACTTCTTCATAGATATCACTGTATATCTAGGAAATAGAATAAGCTATATTTCCACATCCACGTATTATGTGCAGTGTTCAAATAGCTATGAGTAGAACGAAACTGTAGTCTGAGTACTCAGTAAAGGAATAGGATATTTTATTAATTACATATTTACAAGAACAATTGATATAATTACAAGGATGAATGCCATAGTAAGGACAGCACCAAACAATGCTCAAAATGGCAAAAGCAATGGCATGATTTTCCAAGTGCTCTACATTTCAAACTAACCAATGACTTAATTCAGAAATTTGCAGCTATAAACTGCAATGTGGAATGAATGTAACTTTTATCAATTTTTGACACTTCTTTCTTATCTAGACCTCTGTCTATTTCCCATTCCCTCACTTACTATTTTTGCCATTCTAATAAAAAGCTTAATTCCTATTGCTAGCAAACATACTATTCAATTCTACTTTCCTCAAAGTGATCAAAATATCTCATGCCATACTTAATACAAATGAACTGGTTCATAGATTTTGATCACGTTAGCCATTGACTGAATTAGGTTGAATTTCCCATAGTTCCTTTCTACTTCTGCTATTTTTTCATGCCTATGGCCTACACAGTATATTTAGTTTCTGACTCATTTCTTTAGAGGTCTGAATTCTTTTCTGACTCACTGGGAATCATCTATGCTGTTTTAGTTTCACCAGGACAGGTTTTCAGATTTCATCTCTCATATGTCATCACTAATGTCTCAAAGTTTGTTTCAAATGACGTTTTGTCTCACATAGGCAAAGACTGTTGTCAGATGCTGCTTCACCAATCCAATGTCTTAAGATATTCTCCTTCCATAAGCTTTCCACAACTTATTAATTTATGGGATTTTTCTGTTTTTTTGTTTGTTTGTTTGTTTGTTTGTTTTTCCTCAGAGTGGACTGATAGCTGGTTTGCTCTTTCCTCTAAGGAATGAAGTTAATCCTAAAATTATTGAATAAATGCAATGTAGCCAACTATAAGTACAGAAATAACAGGAATATTATGTATAATATCTACCAAAAGTAAAACAAGAATGACATTGGTCAAAAATGATATGAGTTATCACTATTGAAAATGGAGTTCTACTTATTTGCCTTCTGGTCCTCAGAATCTAGGAGGCACTGAAATTTCTATCTTGTTTACTGCTAGCATAAAGGTAGGATTTACATCTTGCTTTTGTAATACAGATTTTTCACTCATCTGAGCCCTGGAAGTATTTGGAAATTCTAAAAGAAAACTTGCCAATATTATCATTATCATTATGAACTGCGTAATGAAAATTATATATTTTACTAAAAATAAGCAGTTCAAGAACTGATGACTAGCTCCAAATGCTTTTTATATGCCCTAATGTTTCCAAGCCATCTGCAAAGAGTTTCATGAATAACACAGGTTTTATAGGAAACCCATATCCTTCTGCTGCATTTGCTGAAGGCGAGATATTTGTCAACACATTAAATAACACTAAATATTTAGATTTAGACAACTAAATCTACTCTAGACCCCACACGCCCATGTCATAATGGTATTTAGTTATGAAATTGTAGATGCTTGTATATAGCCTGAGGAAGCACAAGGATATAACCCAGTCCTTTCCAATTCAAGGTCCATTCAGAGAGTGTTTGAAGACTGCATAGGGTAGGGTAGAGGGAATCCCCTTTTACCTCTTTCCCTACAGTAAATTGTCTCCAGCACCACAGATAACTCAAAAAGAGAAAACCAATGACATGGTTCACATAACAGTGCACATGCTCTGGGGCCTAGGATTCAGCGGTGAATTCTGTCACATAATCATTTTACAGTGTAGATGCAACCTTAGTGACAGCAAGGGTGATGGCCAGTTCAGAGACAATCAGTTCATAGAATCATAGAATCACCAAGGTTGAAAAAGACCTCCATGATCATTCAGCGCAACCATCCACCAATATTTCTCCACTAAACCATGTCCGTTAGTGCATTATCTAAATTTTTCTTGAACACCTCTAGGGACAGTGACTCACACACCTCCCTGGACAGTCCATTCCAGAGACAGAACATTCTTTCAGAGAATAAATTTTTCCTAACATCCAACCTGAATCTGCCCTGGTACAACTTGAGGCCATTCCGTTTTTGTCCTATCACTTCAGTGCTTCCAAGGATGGGTCTTCTGCCACTCTCTAGACAATCTGTTCCAGAACCTCACCACTCTTACTGTGACTGGAAGTCTAAATCTTCCCTCTTTTAGTTTGACCCAGTTCTGCTTATCCTATCACAACAGACTCTCCATACAATATTGTATATTGTACTCTACATACAATATATGAACAAGGAACTGAGCAAAAGCAAGAGTTTCTGTCAGAAGTGGTATTCTACTCTCATAATTTCCTCTTTTTATAGACAATAATTGAGCATTAGGATGCCGAACACAAAAATCTTAGGTCAAAAGTTTATTTTAAATTTCAATTCTGAAAGGATCTGAAATGTCAGTCTTCTTTTTGGAATTGAGAACAATGATGATATTCCAGTTTTTCCCTTATTTAGACACAGAATGTCCATTATGATGAGCTTTTCTCAGGCATGTAGGGGTCTAGCATGGAATTATTTGTACACCTGAAATTTTCCAAGACATTAATGGAAAATATAGAGTTGCAAGAAATACATAATGAAATATATAAAATATAAATAATCCCTGAGTTAGGATGGGCTAACTGCTGTGTAGTCATCTTCTTAAAAATAAATAAATAAATAAATAAATAAATTAGTATACATATTTAAAATAGGCTACCTTTTGATAAATATTATGCCATGACATGCAACATAGTAAGAAGTGAGATGATTTGAGCAAGTATAAAACCTTCCCTTTTCATACAAAAGTAACAAGAGTTTTAGAAGCCAAGATCAGTGAAGATCCTAACATCCTTCAAAGGAGTGTGGTTTATGTTAAAACTAGGTTGTCAAATGACAAATGGAATGTCATTTAATGAATTTAGTGTATTAATCCCAAAAAGTACACAATAACTGGAATCAAACTGAATGTAGCAAACTTGAGATATTCAATTTCTCATTAAAATCATTCTTTAAAGCTTTATGCAGTAAGTAGGAGAAAATTGAAATAATCCTAGAATTAATAACAATTGCAATAAAAATAATTTATTGACATTGATTTTCTTTTTAATAGCAAATGTTATATTTACAAAGAAGTGGAAAGAACTGCTCATTCTGCCTATTGAAGCTGAAGAACATTTTAGCTTTTCCCATTCTGTATGTTTTTGAAACAACAAATTTTGAAGGAGTCAAAATTAGGATGGCATCATAGGCATATCTATTTAATTTAAATCCGGACCAAAGAATATAATAAAGAAATTAACCAGCTAAAGAGAAATGATCTATAGAGTAACATCATTAATGAAACATGATACAAAACAATGCTATTAAAACAATGTTATTTTAAAAATTAATTTAGAAATGTGTTTTAATAAGATTAATAGTGTTGATAATATTCATTTCAACCTGGTAATGCACAGTATTTTAATCAAGAAACCTGAAAGAGTATTTTACAGAAAGTAAAGGTTAAATAAAGAACTAACTGATAGATTCTAAATAATATAAAGGCGAATTAATTAGTGTAATATAGCCAGATCTTGCAAAGAATTATCCTGGACCTTCTGGCATTTAACATTGTTATTGAAAGCCTGGAAGAAAATTAAGATGTGTTAATCAGTTTTGAAAACAGCATGAAGACAGATGAACTGCAAAATATTAACAAAAATAGACCAAAGTTATGGAACATCTTGTATGATTCAGCTAGTTAGGCAGAAACTAGATAAGTGTTTGAATATGGCCATGTGTGAAGTTATATGTCTAGGAAAAAAAGAGGAAAGCTATTTTTATGGAATAGAAATCTCTATTCAGACAGCCAGTGATTCCTGACAATGACATGAATCTTAAAATAATTCATTAACTGAACATAGGTTGCTGGGCAATTTTATGCTCAAAACACTGTAAAGAGAGATAGGTTGAAGAAGAATAAAGTCACTTTACCTTTGTGTTTGGCTTTGATGTTGCTGATACTGTTATATTGATTTTATATTAAAAATACATATATAAATTACTGGTCACTCAGAAAAGAACTGTAAAAATAATTAGAAAACATACTAACAAAATATATGACATATGATATATCATATGAATATATGATAACAAAATATAAATTATAAAATTATAAAGTGAAAGAGATAAATCTGATTAGTTTTACTAAATAAGGAGTAACTTGCGTGACTCATTCATGGATTACTTAAAACAGAGATTCAAATGGACACGCAAGGTAGATTATCCCATTTGACTTCAGATGTCTACCGTGTAGATACTCTTATCTGAGTTTCTCAGAAAAGGAAGATCCCTGTATCCAAAAAAAAAAAAAAAAAAGGGATGAACACAAGGAATTTCTGAATTTTACCGCAGTTTCACAGCAGGACCTGTCTAGCATCAGCTAGTTCAGTATCTGTAGTAGCTTCTGCTTAACAGTGGTATCACCTTAAAGGGGTGAATAGTAATTTCAAATGTATTTGTATACGGATTTCACAGAATCACAGTATCGCAGGCATTGGAAGGGACCTCAAACAATCAAGTTCAACCGCCTGCTAAAGCAGGTTCCCTACAATAGTTCACACAGGTAGGTGTCCAGATGAGTCTTGAATATCTCCATTGAAGGAGACTCCACAACCTCTCTGGGCAGCCTCTTTCACTTCTCCGTCACCCTGACCATAAAGAAATTCTTCCACATGTTAGTATGGAACTTCCTATGTACAAGATTTAGGGCATTACTCCTTGTCCTATCACTACACATCACCAAAAACAGCCTCATCCATTTGTCTCCTCCTCCTTTTAGATATTTATAAATGTTTATCAAATCTCCTCTCAGTCTTCTTCCCAGGCTCAGCATACCCAGGTTACTCAGTCTTTTCTCATCTGAGAGATGCTCTAGGCCCTTTATCATCTTTGTTGCCCTCTACTGGACTCTTTCTAAGAGAACTCTGTCTTTCTTGAACTGGGAAGTCTAGAACTCTATGCAGTATTCTAAATATGGCCTCATCAGGGCAGAGTAGAAGGGGAGAATCACTTCCCTTGCTGTGCTGTCCATGCTCTTTTTAATGCACCCCAGGATGTACTGGCATTCTTAGCTACAAGAGCACAATGTTTGGCTCATGGCCAATCTGTTGTCCATCAGGACCTCCAGGTCTTTCTCCACAATGCTCATCTCCAGCAGGTCATCCCCTAATCTGTACTGATTTTGGTATTCCTCCCCTGGTGCAAGACTATACAGTCTTATATCTCCTCATGTTCCTCTCCATCCAACTCTCCAGTCTGTCCAGGTCTTGCTGAATGGCAGCACAGCCCTCCAGTGTGTCTGTCACTCATTCCAGCTTTGTATCATCAGTAAACTTGCTGAAGATGGACTCCATCTCTTCATTCAGGTTGCTGATAAAGATGTTGAACAAGACCAGACTCAACACTGACTGCTGGGGAACATTGCTAGTTATAAGCCTCCAATCAGACTCTGCCACTGATGACAACCCTCTGAACTCTGCCAATCAGCCAGTTGTCAACCTACCTCACCGCTAACTCAACTATCCCACACTTTCTAAGTTTCATAACAAATTCAAACCTAATTCATACAAAAAATGTCTATTTAACTATAACAAACTGTACAATTGAATAATTGCACAGTTAATTTTTACAAAGGTTTATAGGACTAGTCTGAGGAACATTAATAAGCATTTTTCATTCCACTGAGAATTTATGTGTGATGTAATGGTGCTCTTCTGATACATATAAAATCAGAATACAATCTTATAAAAATATAAACTTGTTTTTGCATGTTTGTGATAAAAACATGTTTTTGCATAATTGTGACTGAAGTTATTGTTTTGAGTGTTCAAATACAGCGACCTCAAAACCAAACTTATTTGCTCTAGTTGAGATCAGTTTTCTTCTGTGTTATGGATGAAGGCCCCCAGAGAACACTTGCTCCAAGGTTACAAATAAGAGCTGTGACAAAAAGATACTCAGCCAGGTCATAACTGTGGTACTTGTGGTCTTAAGACCCAGCCCAAGAGAGAAAGAGAGAAATGACATTTTCAAGATTGAAAGGAGAAGCTGCAGGACTTTACAACTATCAAAACAGAGGAGAATTTTCAAAATGCTCATACCCTATTTAACATCGTTTTTGATCACCCCTTATCTGCACCAACACTATGTGCCTGTGGCAGATAATGAGGGACTCAAACTGAAATAAATGTTCATACAGTGATCTGACTCAGGCACAGAGAAACAAGTAAATTAAGATTTATGGCTGATGTGCTGTCTGCACCCAGTCTTATTATACGTCAATACTGCAAATGTCTTTAGCATGGGAATAACCATTGTACCCATAACATTTTGTTGACATCATAATGATGATTTAAGGATGGAACTTAAGTTTTAATTTGGAAATTTCTTGACTTTGCAGGTTTAAAGGAGACTTGCAAGTGAATTGAATGAGAATTTAGCTAGCTGGAGACATACGTAGAGTGCCATTTGCATTCACAGTGATTTTAGAAGTCTTGAGCCATGGCTGACATAATTCTCATGGTTTCCAGTCAGTTGTATTCACCAACTTGAAGTCTAATTTTCACAGCAGTTTAAGATTTATTTTCTAGCTACAAAGTTCCCCAGTATCCATAATTGCCAAGATGTGGTTTTTTTTTCCCGAGGTAATGAAGATTGTAAGATGAAGATTATTGCAGAGAAGGTATAAAATAAAGCTTTCTCCAAAGAGACACTACAGGGAAAACTGGACAAGGATGGATGGACCTACTATGATAGAATCATAGAATAGCTTGGATTGGAAAGAACTTTTAACATAATTCGGTTCCAACTCCCTGCCACGGGCTGGGTTGCCAACCACCAGCTCAGGCTGCCCTGGGCCCAACCAACCTGGCTTGTGCACCTCCAGGGATGGAGCACCACAGCTTCTCTGGGCAGCCTGCCTCACCATCCTCTGAGTAAAGAAAAACCTCTCCTCCTAATATCTAATCTAATTCTCCTCTCCTTTATTGTTAAACCATTCTCCTTCATTCTATCACTATCTGCTTGTGAGAAAAGTCAAGTCTTCCTCCTCTGTATGATCTCCCTTTAAGTACTGGAAAGCTGCAATGAGGTGTCCTTGAGCCTTCTCTTCTCCAGAATGAAGAAGCCCAGTTCCCTCAATTTCTCTTCTTAGATGAGGTGTTCCAGCCTCCTCTGGACCCACTCCAACAGCTCTACATCCTTCCTGTACTGGGGTCTCCAGGCCTGGACAAAGTGCTCTACATAGGGCTTACAAGGTCAGAGTGTAGAGGGGGATGGTCACCTCTCTTTCCCTGCTACCACCCCTCTTTTGATGCAGCCCAGAATACTGTTGGCCTTCCAGTCTTTGAGAACATGCTGGTAGCTCAAATCCAGTTTTTCATCCACCAGAATCCCTAAGTTCTTTTCCTCATGGCTGTTCTCAGTAAATTCTTCTCCTAGTCTGTAGACATATCTGGGATTGCTGTGACCCAAGTGCAACCACTTGCACTTGGCCTTGTTGAATCACATTATGTCCACATGGACCCACTTTCTAAGCTTTTCCAGGTCCCTCTGCATTCCTTTCTTCCATTATATCAGCTGCACCACTCAGTGTTATCAGCTAACTTGCTGAGGATGCACTCGATCCTACTATCCAGTAGGATCCTACTATCCTACTACTGATAAAGATGTTGAAGAGCTCTGCTCCCAGGATGGACTTCCTGAGTGATACCATTCAACCTTGGACATAGAGCTGCCTCAGACTGTCTCACATCATCTTCTCATCTTGCATGTGCTAGTGTATGTGATCAGCTTTAGGAAAAAGTAACTTGACTAAGATGCGTAATAGAGTGTCTGATGTTATTATGATTCTGGGATGCTATGAAGATGTCTACACAAATGCAGAGGCTTTTGTCTACAAGGTGAGTCGATGTAATGGAAGGTCACATAGAAGCAGATTCCCACCTTGATCCAGGTCATTTGCTAGCTGCTGGGCCATCTTGAAAACATCATGTGTTAAAAGGCTAAGGATTCTAGAAACTTGGAATGGGAAATAAGATTTTCTATATGATTAGAGTGATTGTCCTATAGAACAAGTTGCCAAGAGAACATAGTTAACCAACTATGAATATCTTCAAACCATAAAACTCAATTCAGCTTAGGCTATACATGAGGGAACACAGAGAAATTCACAGAGTATGTTAAAAAGAGCAAGCTAGATGAGGTACTCTGAAGACTCTTTGTCTTAAACCATGCAGAATGACGGTCAGAGAAAATGTCACCATAAAAGCATACAAAGAATTGGAAAAGTGCTGGTTGTGGTCTAGTGATCTGGAAACATTTTCACTACATCTTTCATTTAAAAAAAGAAAAAAAAAGAAAAAAAAAAAGAGCTGTCTTACATCTACATTAAGCATTTCTGCCTCTTGGACAATCAGTACACACTTTCACACTTCAACTTGCATTGTTTGTTTAGTTATGGAACAAAAATTCATGTCTCTTTTTTTCCTTCTGTTTCATTGTGATTGTCATAGCCTAACAAAATTGACCAAAGTATGAGGGAAAAAAGCCAGTTCTGAATGCCTTACAGACATTTGCTTCTTCTCGCTCTCCTGCTGACACAAACTCTGATGCTAGTCCTTGCAGGGTTTACATACCTTCTTTTAGTTTTGTGCAAATTTTACAAGAATCTGCAGATACACTGCCAGAAATATGTAAGTAAATAAGAATGTGAAAACCTCAAGTATTCATTATTAAACTTTAGCTATTAAATTTGTTTGTACCCAACTAGAGCAAAATAAACTGAATCTTGCTGATAAATCCAATAATAGCCTACTTTTGCTATCACTCTTACTGAGTTCTGCTGCCAGATCAAAAGTTCTTTAATATGTAATCATGAAGAATTCTTTAAAAAGAAGAAACTCCATTTTACCTGATTACAAGCTATATCAATTCATTGAATAGAACCATCGAATCTATCGAATAATCATCTAGATTGGAAAAGACTTTCAAGATCATCAGGTTTCACCATGAACATTACCTACTACCTTCCCACCTGTAAGCCATGTTCCTTATTGCCACATCCATACATCTTTTAAACACCTCCAGGAACGAGGATTCCACCTCTTCCCTGGGCAGCCTGTTCTAATGTTTGATCACCTTTTCTGTGGAGAAATTTTCCTAATGCCCAAGCTAAACCTCCCCTTGTGAAACTTGAGGCTGTGTCTTTGCATCCTATCACTTGTCACTTGATAAAAAAAGACCAACTTCATCCTCACTGCAATCTTCTTTGTAGTTGTAGAGAACAATGAGGTCTCCTTGGAGTGAGGGACCCAAACTGAAGACAGCATTTGAACTGTGGTCTCACCAGTGCCATGTAGAAGGGACCATCACTTTGCCAGTACTGATGGCAGCGCTATTTGTTGTGCATGCCAAAGATCCCCTTGGATTTCTTGGCCATTTAGGCACCCTGATGGCTCATGTGCAGATAGCTGTTGACCAGCAGCTCCCCAGGTCCTTTTCCGGCCAATCTTCCTCAAGCTTATTCTGCTGCACTGTAGTACTCAGCCATCAGCCAGTGTTAAACCACTACGTTCCTTTCTGGTGCTGCATTCCTTTCATTTACACGCACCTCTTGTGGGAGAAATAGTCCTAGATTGAATGAGTGAAGAAGCATTGATCATTTCTGGTATTATCATATGCTTTTGAACCAGAAACTGCAGCTCTCAAAAGGAGAAACAAAAGAGTAAAGCTACCTTTATTCATCCTCCCAAGTAAAAGACAAGTAAGTGATTCATCTTAAATTTTCAGTGGTGAGTGTTCACGGCAAATGGTTTTCAATCAATCTGTGCAATGGAACAAACAAAAGAGTCATGAAAAATATACTGAGAGAGAGAGCGAATTGAGTGAGATAGATAAAACTTGAAGAAATAGCAATTTCTACTTGAATGCCTTATAAAATAGGAAAGATCTGTTGGTGAATTTTCCTTTTTAAACTGTTCTCAGAGATCCTATCTGCTGGTGTATATCATTTAAAGAAAATTGCATAGATTGTAATACTGACTTCTAACTACTTCAGTGTTGACAATTTGAGAAATACTTTGATTAATCAGAATAGATCAGGCTGATCAGATTTCCTGAAAAAGCTTTTTAGCAAGAAACAGTTGAAAAAAAAAAAAGGGGAAGAAAAAAAAAGAGAAGGAAGGAAGGAAGGAAGGAAGGAAGGAAGGAAGGAAGGAAGGAAGAAAGGAATGAAGGGAGGGAGGAAGGGAGGAAGGGAGGGGGGAGGGAGGGAAGAAGGGAGGGGGGAGGGAGGGAGGAAGGGAGGGAGGGAGGAAGGAAGGAAGAGAGAGAGGAAGGGAGGAAGGAGGAAGGGAGAAAGGAAGGAAGGGAGAGAGGAAGGGAGGGAAAGAAGAAGGGAGGGAGGGAGGGAAGGAGGGAGGGAGGGAGGGAGGGAGGGAGGGAGGAGGAAGGGAGGAAGAGAGAAAGGAAGAAAGGGAGGGAGGAAGGGAGGGTGGAAGGAAGGGAGGGAGGAAGGGAGGGTGGGAGGAAGGGAGGGAGGGAGGAAGAGAGGGAGGGAGGGAGGGAGTGAGGGAGGGAGGGAGGGAGGGAGGGAGAGAGAGGGAGGGAGGGAAGGAGGGAGGGAGGGAGAGAGGGACGGAGGGAGGGAGAGAGGGAGGGAGGGAGAGAGGGAGGGAGGGAGGAAGAGAGGGAGGAAGAAAGAAAGAAGGAAAGAAGGTAGAAAGAAAGAGAAAGAAAGAAAGAGAAAGAAAGAAAGAAAGAAAGAAAGAAAGAAAGAAAAGAAAAGAAAGAAAGAAAGAAAGAAAGAAAGAAAGAAAGAGAGAAAGAAAGAAAGAAAGAAAACAAAAAGAACAAACAAAAGAACAAGAAAAGTATATGTATGTATAGACATGTATAAGATGTATAGACATGTTTATACAAGATGTATAAATAAAATAAATAGACTGGGTAAATCAAAGCCATTTAGACATTTGATATAAAGAAAAATTTAATCGAATACATTGTTCTATTCAGAACATGTGCTTAAAATAATCAGATCTGATTAGTGCAGGTGCAGTGGTCTTTGTTTGGGAGCATAATGATGTCTTATGTAACAGACCTGCATTATATGACCTCACAGCACCATTTCTGATGGGGCAGTAAGGAGGTTCAGATCACTTTCTCCTGAAGAGGCAGAACATTGCTAGCAGAAGCAGAAAAGTCTCCTCTGAATAAATGGGTTCTTGGAAATGCACCAAGTTTGCCACATAGTGCTGAACGTTAGCATTCCTGAGCTTAGATTCTGCCAAAAAAAATGTTTTTGATGGTAAAGGCAACACTGAAGAAATAAAGTTAAAATGATGTAAACAGATGTAGCCCAATTATTTTGAAAATCATGTAAGGTACGAAAAATGGTAATGGATGAATGGGTGGATGGGTGGATGGATGGATGAATAGATAGATGGGTGAAATGAGAGAGACTCAAGTCCTGGGGAGTCTGTGATGACATCCTATAAAATCTTTTAGGCCATTATTTGCACAGCAGAGGATTCATTGCTGCCTCCGGATCAGGAAGAGTTGATACGAGCTGGCAGATCGTACATGTAGAAAAAATTTGTCCTGTTTTATTCTGATCAAAACATTTCACACTGAATATGATTGTCAGTACACTGTGATAAATCTAAACAATATTAGCATTATCTGAAAGCTAAATATGCAACTAAGCTCCTTAAAAAATGTTTCAATAAAACATTATCAAATGTTTCACAAATGAATGACCAGTGACCACACTCACAATAATCTGTTTTACCAGCATGGTGTTTCATTTAGTTTTACTGTCAGTGCTGCTGACAGCTCTTAATCTGGCAACAAATATCTTCTTGCTCACACAGCCTAAGTTATTTCCCTGGAATAAACTGCTGTTGTTGTCAACTGCAAGGTTACAACCACTATCCATCAGATGCAACATCATTACAAGCCAGGTTTCAGAACTTCCAAAGCATCAGTAGCAATTAATGCAATCAATGGCAGGGTCCACATAAAGGAAAACTATGCAGTTGAAAACAAGGTATTAGATCAGTAGTTTTGCCCTATGCATTTTAATTTAAAAAGATGCAAAGTGAATGGTAATTTTTACAAGACTAGATGGGCACATGCCAGATCCAAGAACAAAGGACATGAACTTAACCCGAAAGAGAGACGTGTATTAAATTGCTTTGGCTAGATGACTTTCCAAATAGAAGCACTGCAAAAAGGAAGGAGTAAGTATTTGAGAAATGAAAAACATGAATGTCTGTAATGCCTTTATTTTATGAGAAAAATATGTGGTAATACAGGACAAAGAAGAAAGGAAAAATTTCCATGTAATGCATCGACAACAAGGGATAAAGAATTTTTTAAAGTTGAAAAGCAATCTCTTAAGGGTCTCTGCAGGCAAAAGGATGCAGAAAATTAAATCATTAATATAGTTTTTTTTATGATAAAGGTAGTGAGGCACTGGCACAGGTTGCCCAGAGAGGTGATGGATGTCCTACCTATGGAGGAACTGAAGTTCATCCTGGACGGGGCTCTGAGCACCTGATTGAGCTGTAAGTGTTCCTGTTCACTGAAAGGGGGGGTTGGACAAGACAGCCTTTAAAGATCTCTTCCAACTCAAACAATTCTATAATTCTATGTTTTCCTCAACTAAAGAAATGGCCTCAAAACCTACCCCCTTGTCCTATAACTGGAAAGAGATTCAACATGCTTCTGTAAGAGTCAGCAATATGGAGACAAGGCAGTTGCAGAACCTATTGCTTGTGGGTGTGCTCTCCTGCCTGAAGTGCTCAAGATTCTTGGCTCCAGGGATTACGTTTTTGAGACTGAAATTCAAGAGAAGACTATTGAGTGAATGACCTTAGAGTGCTACAGGTAGTAGATTTTGAGTACTTACTGGTTGAATCTCTAGCTCTTCAAAGTTTATTGGAAGGTCACCCATTCATCAGACTGCCTGTTCAAAACTGTCCAATTATAAATCAATTCATTTGCACGCTAAATATTTTAATCCCAAAAGTAAAGAAAGAGACAGCTAAAGCTGTCTGCTGTGAGCTTACTTAGAAAGTGACACCTTACACTGATCACTACTTTAAACTTCTCTGCATAAAAAAGTGTAAAATTCTTACTTGTAGTCCCTGAGGTACGCAAAAGAACTATCCATTTTAAATTTGAGAGTATGTGATCAGAAAAGATCATACGCATAAAAATAAGTTCTATTACTTCTCATCACATTATTCTTTAAAGAAAAAAAAAAAAAAAAAAAAAAAGGATGCTTCTGAGTGCTTGGTTATGAGTATGAACAAATATTCATAGCCCCGAAGGCATAAGGTTCAATGTTCCCTGTTTAGAAGAAAAACAACAACAAACAACCACTTCCAAATGATACAGCTCATTGCATAAGAGAACACAAAGACCATCCTGCAAAACAAATATTATGCTGGCATATGGACAAACTTTTGATTTAGTTTCTTCTGCTTTATGGCCTTTGGTATAAAAATAAGGCTATATGTTGGCTCTCACATAAACAATTTGCATTTGTGGAAAGTACAAATTAGACCTTCTCTGCAGATGTGACAAATGTTACTAATGGCTTGAATACGAAGGGGAATTAGGTTATGTCTAAACAAAGTTGCTTTACAGCCAAGCATATGACAGTCCCTATAGTCATTTAAGATGGATGGAGAAAAAGCAACAAATAAGTAGTTTCTTCTGCCTACTGCTCAAAGTCCTTGCTGTTTGCAAATCTAAATAACCTCTATTGTACTACTGGTGGAGAAAACAGGGAATTTACATGTGGAACAGAAAACTTCTTAATACTAGTTGAAAATTCAACTATCCTCCTGCTGTTCTCAAGATTTTGCACTTTTCCAGCTTTTCAACAGCTGAGCTTTGATGAAACAAGAGGAGAGTGTCACGCATTTTGCAGCTTGTAGCTTAGCATGGTTTCCTACCATACGAGAAATTAGAATATTCTCAAGTCAAATATCATTTTGAGCTATCTTGATTTCTTGATTTATGTACTACCATCCTTTTTTCAGGATCACCAGAAAATAATAATAAAAAACTACCTTCTCTCCCATTCCTAAAGAAACACCCAAAGACCTGCAATGGCTTGACACTGAATTCCAGCTCTCAGAGACACATGTTGCATGTCTACAAGTCGATGGTAACATCTGAAACAAGATTAGAACTTCAAGAATGTTCTTGCCTGATACCTTTTGCTGGTTTGCACCTCAATTTCTTGAGCTGCAGTCATGGTTTTGGCTGGGATGGAGTTCATTCTCTTCCCAGAGATTTGTATGATGCACTTACCTTTCAAATTCTTTCCTCCATCCCACCTGGGGCTGAGCTTCCTGATGGGTTAAACCACAACAACTTCAAACCCTTCTGTTTTTGTGAACACTGTATGACAAAATACAGCTAACTGGTCTCACTATTCAAACAGAGACTTTTAAAAGAAAGTGTCTAACACAGCCACGTAAGCATGAATTTCTAGATTCTTCCAGAAGCATACTTGACTTCTAAGGCCACTTTATGTTCTACATCAGTATTTATAAGTCATAATGTTATTAGCTCTCTGACAAGTTCCCTTAAAAATCGTTAAAATTAATTACATTCGTGCACAAGTTTAGCTTTGAAAGAATTAATTGAGACATGTTTGGCAACTCATTTTCACAAGGTCTTGGATTTTCCATTTACATTTAACCTTAAAGATCTGTGATCCAAATGTTCTTTCAACAAAGTCACAGAGAAGCATCTTACTAAATAAGGCATGCCCTCTGCTTCAAACAGTAGGAGAGAGCTGTGTGGCAGCTGTTGAGGGAAATTGGATTATGTTAACTAGGGAAGTGAAGAAACAATTATATACATTCCTTTGAGATCTGTTCAAATAATGAGGAAAATACCTGCTGTTTACCATTGTTTATCTGCTTACTTCCATTATATTTAAATAACATGTTTCAATTATGTGTAAGAGCTGCCAGTGAAGATTAAAAAACATCACGTTCGTTGTAAAATCCATTGTTCAAAGTGACATTTTTCCTGAACACCTTCCCATAGCAATCAACAGAAAACAAAACAAAATGTAAAGGATGGAAGGGAACAAACAGTAATATGAATTATACGTATTACTGTAGTGACATCCACAATTTAATTTCAAATACATCTTCAGCTGTTCTTCTCAGGACTTATTTTTAGAGACCTGTAGGTTATACAGTGCCTATAACAAGGGTCAGTGAGTAGCTGATAATTTTGGATCTAAATAAGCTGATTCGATTTATTTAATTAAGCCTTTCTTAATTTGATAATATTGAGTTGTTGAAGATAAAATTTATTTTGAAAATTGTGATGTTCAGATACATTTTACAAGCACTGGGGAAAAAAAAATCTAAATAAAAGTCAGAATCAAATAAAAATAACAGATTTTGTCATAATGAAAGTTTTAATTAAATCAATATATTTTATTTGGTTTGAGACTGAGATTAAAACAAAAAAAATTAAGGGGTCAAAATTTTTTTCTGCAGGAGTGTTTTAATCTTTTTCTTGATTCAAGGCAAAATATTTTTCATCCAAAGGAGAATCTTGGGCAATGTACAGCAGCTCATGTTCTGATCCAGAGATGGTCAGCTCTCAGCTTTCTAAGAAGTTTGTCATAGTTTTTCTCTTTTTTATACAAGACAGATTGTCTAAGCTAAATAGGTTACTTGCTTCCTTAGAATTTTCCTGAGAAAGCTAACTTGTAGACCTAGAAAGTAATCTGTCACATTTGGAGAGGAACTTGAATAACAATACAGTTATATTTGCTAGGCTAATGGGCAAATCAGGATTTGTTGTAAGTTCTACAGAAATTCCCGTTTAGGTCATGAAAAGTCTCTTTACAGAACTATCCCTGAGGACTACTCATAAGGGAATAGTAGCAGCATTACTAGATGGGAATTTTAGTTTATGGACATTTGGATCTGTATGGCCTGAGCTCCTGGGCTGCTGACTTAGACTTCACTGTCACTGATAATGTGGATACACACTGTTCTCTTTGGTGGGAACCTTCCCAAACAGTGCCCTGATGGGACACATGCAGACTGTATATTTGCTTTACATGCATGGGTGAATTGAATGGCTTAGCTGGAATTGATGTATGAAATATAAAGGATTTTAGAGCTAAGTGCGGTATAAGGCATGTCTCATTTTTAAACCTTGTAGATAGATCCTTCCCTTTCCTGTTACTTTCCCTTTATTTACTTTTCATTTTCTTGTTTTCGTTTTCCCTTTCTTTCCCATTTTCCCTTTTCATTCCTTCTTTCCTTTTTCCTTTCCTCTCCTTTCCTTTCCCTAAACCAAATCTATGTCTAAGAAGCACCAGATAGGAATAGTTTGAGAGAAAACTGTAACTGTCTTATAAAATTACAGATGAAGACAAAAAACAAAAAGAGTACTCTGGAGAACTTCATCCTTTGCCCTGAAGTGGATTGCTTGCTACAGGTAACAGCTTTGACAGGGCCAAGTGGGGTTACACAGCCATGCTGAAAGGTAGGCGTTACTTAATCAGCTTTTAACAGTTTGATTTTAATGTTTTCTTCCAGAAAGGGTAAAGAATGTGCAGACATAGCAAATTATAGTTGATAATGGGGCTTTATTTTAATGTTTCATTTATAATGTCCATCACAGTGATTGGAAATCATTACTAATGCATGTTATCTTTTATGTGACACAATTTGGATCACAAATACTAGGTACATCAGCATAAAAATGTTACAATCCAAGAATATAAACTGAACTTTGGTAGTTTCTTGACAATCAGCAATAAGCCATGGGGAAAAAAAAAAAAGAAAAAGAAAAAAAAAGAAAAAAGTCTATCTTTCGCTGAAGGAAAAGCATTAAATGTCAGGCACTGTTCAATCTACACCAAGTAACAGCTTTATTCTGGAGAAGGTCAATTAAGCTCTGGGACATGTTTTTTTTTTTCCTATTAACATCAAGATGTTATGCAAACATAGCTGATTTGTGAGCACATCCCCACATTTCAGTTTGCCCACCTAAGTGTTTATCTGTTTTGAAAAACTCCATTTTCAGTCTGCATTTTTAGTCCAAGATGAATAAACTTGACTTTTGAATGGCACTACATCTCTTGCTGAATAAAATTCTCATTATTCTTTGTCCAAAAGTTAACAATCATTTATCAATCTCCAGTCAATTTATTTAATAAATATGAACTTGCATTTCAAGAAGCTGCTGTCTGTATAGAACAAGTATACTTGAATACCTGGATATGGAGCTGCTGAAGCGGGTCCAGAAGAGGGCTACAAAGATGCTCAGAGAGCTGGAGCACCTCTCCTATGAAGCAAAGTCAAGGCAGGTGGGCTTGTTCAGTCAGGAAAAGAGAAGGCTCCAGGGAATCTCATTGTGGCCTTCCAGTACTTCAAGAAAGGTTTTAAGCAAGAGGGCGAACAACATTTTTCATGATTTAATAGGGATAGGACACTATGTCTTAGTGACAGGAGAAGGGAGAATGGCTCTAAACTAAAAGAGGAGAAATTTAGGTTAGATATCAGGAAGAAATTCTTTAATCAGAGGGTGGAGTGGCCCTGGCACAGGCTACCTAGAGAAGCTGTGGTGCCCCATCCCTGGAGGCGCCCAAGGCCAGGTTGGATGGGCCCTGGGAATCTTGGTCTGGTGGGTGGCAACCAGTTCACAACAGGGGGTTGGAACTGGGTTTTAATGTCCCCTGTAACCTAAGCTATTCCATGATTCTATGAATATCTAAGTATCCCTTTTCCTTATTCTCCCTTGCTGATGGTACTCAATGTTAAAAATCAATATTGAGAAAAGGAACACTTTATTCTATTTCACCCAGTGACTAAACATATTTCTCATTTTCTTTTTCTTGCCCTTATTCTTTGAAACACTTACCTCATTATAAAATGCTGATGGAAGGTGGCTCAAATTGAAACGTTTGCTGACGTTTGTATCAGGAAAAAAAAAAAAAAAGAATAAAAAATTAAATAAAACCAACCTAAAATACTATATGGTAATAGATAAATAAATAAATATTTTAAAAGTCACAATACTTTTGTTTTGGAAAGGATTGGAAAACAAATTCATGTTTCTGCTCCAAAGAAGATTTTTGAGACTTTTTCCCTCCATAACACTGTTTACAAATTGAGCCACCTCTGTATGGATTGGCTGTTTTAACCATCTTTTGTACAAAAGTAAAAGTACCCTCTTTCTCTTTTACTCTCTGATTTTGCTTGATACTGGAGATTTCTTGTCTTCGGTCTCTTGAGAAATTCCAGCTTCCTGGAAGTAGTCCTGCTTAGCGTTTGATGTGAAGCATGAGTGCTGGGTTGCTCTCAGCATCTTGTGGTAAGTCCTCAGGCAGCTTCATCCCTCCTCCTGTACAGAGGCTGCAGAGCCTTTTGAGTGACTCTCTCTGTCCCTCTCACTGTGATTTATCTTTGCAGAATTCTTCCTGTTCCTGACTGTACTGAACATGGCTTTAGGATACCTTAGGATATATTGTTCTTAAAGAACTATTGTCAAATGGGGCTGTAAATATTTTTTGGAAATTCTCTACTTTGGAAAGAACAACATTATTCTTCAAATTCTCCAAACTCACTAACAGTCTTGGCCACTAACTCTCCCTTCTTGTTGTTTTACCCATGAAGAAACACGGGATTATTTCAGAATAACTAATGGATTGCAGTCAAAATCTACTAGAATATATAAAATATATACACTTCCATGTGGCTTCTATTGGCACATTTTTAACTGTTCTTTTTTTTTTTCTTTCTTTTTTTCCCCAAGCATTAAACATGTATTCATAAATTAAAAGATTGAAAATCTGAGGGTAAACTGAATTTTTCTTCATAGTTTTATGATAGCAGTGATCCTTCACTCCCCTCTATAGCTACACAGTTTTAACAAAAATTTGTAAATCTGCACGTTTTTCCTTTTTAAAATTTTAATTTATGATCAATGGCTAGTGAATTAATTAAATGGAAAAATTTTCTATCAAGCACACAAAGTTTTACGTTAATCATTGCTGGGCCCACATCATGACATTACATCTGAATTTTGCTCAGAGAAGCAAACTCATAATGCTTCTGTATCTGCTGCATGATTGCAGGTACACAATATCTACTCACCAATCTCTTGCCACTACTGTTCAGCCTCTATGGCTGCAAAAACATTACTGGCTTAATACCCAAGCATAGCACAGATCCTAGGTTCTACGAAGTCCTAATCAACAGAGAAGGAAATGTTACAGGGATTTAAATCTCTCAATATCACCCAACCATGGTCACATAGGCCTTCAAGGACTCCAGACACAGCGGCCTGCCATCCCTACCAAAGGATATCATCCTACACACATCACAGCAGAAGTGAGCATACATGATTTAATAAGGCACAGACCAACAAATCCCACAAATCTCCACAAATCTGAGAAGTGGAGTCAGCTGCAAGTGAGGTTGAGTGGGATATTATTAATGCTTTAAAATATTCAGACTTCTGCAGAAAAATCAGACCTACTCTGCACATCATCTGATAGGCAATTATGTTTAAATAATTCAGTGCTATCACTTAGAGGTGAAAATCAGCATTTTCTTGCATCTGAGTTTCTAAGTTATTGTCAGCAATTTTATATTAGAAGCTAATATAGTCATTGAATGGTTCTTATTAAAATGGTTCATATTGTTTTAATGCCATTTTTCCTTACATGATCATTTTACTAGATATTCAAGTCTCAAATCCCATTTATTTTTCACGTATTGCCATCAGCAATAATAACAAAGAGATATAGGAGATTTGTACTGTAATATAGCAAAGCATGGACAGCATTCATTTTGTATGGGACCAGCAGCTTCAATATAGATACATCATGTACTTATCATAATCAAGTTCATTCTTTTTAATATACTTGGGAATGTTTAAAGGCATCAAAAGAAGATCCAAAAAACCTAAAGAAATAGTCAAGCTTTTACTTTTAAAATACATTAAAGCTATTTATCAAACTATCTTTTGAATTGATATAGATTTACAGGTATTAAAAAATTATACACAATTAATTCTGAATGATATGGTACATTTAACCAGGAAGTTTTAAGATCTGTCGGCAAGCAGCATTCTCCTCACTTCTTGATTTAGGTCAGACAGCAGGATGCTAATAATACAGATCATAGTCTGCATGGTAAATTTTCTTCTTTTAATCCTAAAATATTTATTAAGGTCTCAGATCTTTAGATCCAGCTATGGTAACTTCACTTGTAAGAAAGACATGTTCTAACTGAAACGGTGTTCTCTGATCATATTTTCATCTCTTTTCTTCAGAGCAGGAGACATAAAGATTTTTTTTATTATTGTTCTGGAAGCTTACATAAAAAAATAAAAAAAGACTGTGCTTAAACTCTCAGCTGAATCAGGACATCATATTTTACAGCAATTTTGTTATTGGCTCCCAATTTTTCAAAAGATTTAATTACTACATACATCTCTTTATAATGGAACTGAGAATTACATAAAACTTTCTTGAATCAGGGTCATCGTGACAGTCATCAATATCTGTTTAATGTTACTGTAACTGAAGGTTTATTTAAACCTTCAGTAAACAAATGGATCAAATTCTATTCCTGGTTAGTCTTCAAGGGCTCCAGAGGAATGGCAATGTGTCCTTTCATGTTCTCAGAAATGAAAATATGATTGTTTTTCAGCTGCCTTAGAGGAGTTGTTAATAATCAGTGCTTTTCATTAGCCAGAATATAGCTAACATTTGTATTAAGAAAAGTTCATGTAGTCAGTATGCGTACTGAATTGAATAACTGCATTTAAATTACTATCATTACTTCCCTTACTTTCTGAGAATCAGATTCTATGATTATGAACTCAAATGTTCAGGCATTCTGACTAATGGGGTCCTCAGCTGATGCTGTGTCCCTACAGCGGTTGCACTAGGGGAACTTCAGGTTGGATATTAGGAAAAGTTTCTTCTCAAAAAGATTACTACATTGGAACAGGCTGCCCAGGGAGGTGTTCAAGAAGCGTGGAAATGTGACACTGAGAGATATGGTTAGTGGGCATGGTGGAGATGGGCTAAGAGTTGGACTTAGATGAGCTTAGAGGTCTTTTTCAACCTTGTTTGATTCTCTTATTCTCTGATTTTAGATTTTCAGTGAAAATTTCATTACACTCTGGAATTAGCATGTCATACGAGAGGTGGCAATCTCTATAGGAGACAAACTCACAACTTCAAAAGCAGCTTTGCACACATCCCACAGTGTGGAGCACAATTAATGCAGTGAAGTAAACATCACCAAAAAACATCACTTATTCTATGCAAGTACAGCAAAGGACAGATGCAGTGGAGGGCAGAACAGAGCAGCACATATCAGCAGGATACAGAAAGCACCGGGACTTGATAAAAACAGAAAATTTAACATCCTGCACAGTCATAAAAATACCTTCATCGTGTGACTCAGATTTTAGAAGAGAACCTATACATAATGCATTTTTCCACACTGATTTACTGCTGCTAGTGACAGCACTGCACAAAAAGGTGAGACTGGAAGAGACCTCTGGACCTCAAATGGTTGAATGCCCCAATCAGACCTGAATCTACAGGTCTTTGTTCAAGTTTTAAATATCTTAGACTCACAGAATCACGGAATCATTTGAGTTGAGAGGGACCCCTAAAGGCCATGTAGTCCAACTCCCCTGCAATAAACAGGGATGCCTACAGCTCCATCAGGTGCTCAGAGCCCCATCCAGCCTGACCTTGAGTGTCTCCAAGAATGGGGCATCCACCACTTTTCTGGGCAACCCCTGCCAGTGCCTCACCATCCATACTGTAAAAAACTTCCTTATATCCAATTCAAATCTCCCCTGAGAGATTTCCCACACTCCACCTTCAAAGATGGAGATTTCACAGACATTCTGCACAACCTCTGCTAGTTTTTAATCACCATCATTGTGAAAAGGTTTTTCCAAACACTTCATCAGAATTATTTCTTTCCTGTTTTGGGAGTGAGTGAGTAGATATGTGCTGCTACTCTGCCTATCAGTTTTAAACCACAACAGGCATGGGCTCAAAGATAAGGCTGCTGCTGTGTATACCATTTTCTTTGATGTGGTTTTGTTAGATGTGGTTCACAGGATGAGCAAGGAGACATTCTTACCACAGCCAAATACTACGAGAGGAACACAGATTTTGTTTTTTACAATATATCTGGCACTAGAGGATGTTCTGGTTGGAAATTCTAGATAGAAATAAGGAATTAGTGTTATGATTATATGTAGTCTGAAGTTCAAAGAAAACTTAGTTATTCTTTTATAGCCCACAAGCTTGTTCATTGCACTTTGTGTTCCACAAAGACAAAGAATTGTGGAATCACAGAATTACTGAGTCATAGAATCATGGAATCACAGAATCATAGAATGGCTTGTGTTGGAAGGGACCGCAAAGATCATCTAGTTCCAAACCATTGCCATGAGCAGGGACATCTCCCACCAGCTCAGGCTGCCCAGGGCCCACCCATCCTGGCCTTGAGCACTTCCAGGGATGGAGCATCCACAGCTTCTCTGGGCAGTGTGTGTTAGCCAACACAAAGGTTGTGAAAAAAGCACTGAAAGTTGCAACACATTTCATTGGCAATGAATGACAATGCAAACACATGAATTCTACAGACACAAGAAGGTCTTATAGACTATTTAAATACCTAAGAAAGCATCTGGACATGGTCTTTCAGAAAGTAGGACATGGACTTTTGGAATCAGATTAGGGATTTTACTTTCAACTGAAAAGTGTATTCAGGATGTCAGTCCAAAAGAAGACTCCAGCTTACTAAACCCTCTAACTTTTTGTGATTCCAATTAAACTTCACTTGAAATATTCTTAGGGTACTACTCATTAACTCGTTAGTAACTGATTAAAAAAAAAGCTGTTTGAAATGATTTCTGAGTAATAGAATCTGATAGCACTGACCAAATTTATGAGTTCTGTTCTTACCTGTAGAAAATGCTGAATGCCTTGAACATGCTTTTATTTTCTCTTAACTTAGTTTTTGAATATCCTTGATAAAATTTGTAGTAAGGAGTATACAGACTGAAGGATGGCTAGTTAATATGTTAATCCTCCAAGATAGGGAAGATTTATTAATAAATTAATTATGAGAAATTCTTTCTTAAAAATTAATCTGATCAGAATATTAATGCAAATTATATTCAGTACTTCTTAATGTGATATTCAGATTTATTAGAGATTCTTAGGAAGATCAGTTCTTGGAACTAGCTAAACACAGGGGTTGTGATACAACATTAATGGAAAAGCTTTTTAAAAACTCCAACTTAATCTAAAAAGATGAAAATATGCAAACAATATTTGCATATTACATTTTATTTATAAGCCTCTGCTTTGCATACAGTTCTCTTATTGACACTAAGAGACAGAATCTCTCTACTTTTTAAATAGTCCTTTAGAAGGAAAAAGACTATGAATGCCAGTTGTTATTTTTTCTTCTCATGCTTTGAAGGTGTTTTCTATTTTAAATAGCTTCTTATTTACTTCCAAGGAAAGTTGAAAGCTTATCACTAAATTCTGGTCGTGTTTCTAAGTCACTTAATGCAGTAGCACTTCTAAATAAGTGTAAATAGATTTGGCAGCATAACTAACTTTTTTTTCACACTACTCCTCTCTCATTAGCAGCTGATACTAATCACATTTTTAATAAACTATGTCTTGGCATAATGTCTCATATAAACCTATTTCTTTCCACAGCATTGAGACCAATATCAACACTATGTTTCCTTTTAATTTTTCCTTTTATACAGCAGGTTAATTTAGGTGCACCATTCTGCCAGTGTCACAGACGTGGGACTAACAAGGTAGAAATAAAAGCCTGTCTGAATCACAGAGCTAAAAAATCCATAGTTTAGTACATATCATAGCTGCTTTTTTTTTCTTACAGTCTCATATCCTCAATTTGTGTTATTTATAGGGAGAAACAGTTTCTTTTGGAACAGAATCACAGATCATAGGATCACAGAATCATAGAATAGCCTGGGTTGAAAAGGACCATAATGATGACCTAGTTTCAACCTCCCTGCTACGTGCAGGGTTGCCATCCACTAGACCAGGCTGCCCAGAGCCACATCCAGCCTGGCCTCTCCCCAGGGATGGGGCATCCTCAACCTCTCTGGGCAAGATGAGGAGGAAAACGTGAAAACACAGCCAAAATGTACCTGAAGGGTTCATAAACCAAGAAAATAAACTGATATTTATAAGATCAGTATCACATCATTTGGAGGAGCCCAGCAGGTTTGGAATGACTGGAAGATGTCATGTCCCTCAGTGACTGTGGGGGAGGAAAAGGGCATACAGACTACTACTTTTGTGCATAGGCATTTGATTCACATCTATTACAATCCCAAGGCATGCAGTAGGGTTGTATAAAGGGCTGATAAAAGCAGTAATTTGTTTTCACTATCATAAATATGAGTTTATGACTGATTGATTGAAGTAATAGAAATGGCATACAGCGATCAAGAAAATTAGATGACAATTTTGCAGCTGTCAGAAATTGAACTTTCAAAGGCTATGTGAGAAGTATAAGGAACAGGCAAGTACTGAAGAATGTCCACTGATAATTAATTACACTTCCACAGCGATGTAAGAATCCAGGGAAACAAGTTTCACCCTAACCTGTTTGATATCTAAGGAAAACGTCATCTTCAGGGTGACTATATGAAGTCTTCAGAATATCACCTATAAGGTGTTTATATATTCATACTTATTCATTTTACAGCAAACACCAACCAAACAACTGGTGAAACATTGGATCTAAAAAAGGTGTGGACTTGTGGCACTGGGAAGTTTCAATAGTTGCATTCTCCTGAGTCAAGCTCCTATGTATTTTGTTCCACTGAAGCAGCAGTAAATTGTTTTATGCCTGAAGAATAATGCTGGTGTTTTTTAGGGTTTGTTTTGTAGCAGCATTTTGAGGTCTTCAGATGCAATGCATTTTTTTCTGAAGTATAAACTTCTTAATATTATCAATAATGTTTGAACAAGTCAACTGTCAGCTTTTTTGTATACTAAACCAAAGCATTGTTCCAGTCCTTGTTACCATAGAAATTTAAAAGTCAAGTCCTCCATAAAGCGTTACTCATTTCCAACACAGCTGGAAGACTTTTCATACAAATCAGCATGTAATTTGAAGGGTCTAAAGAAGTATTATACCACTTTGTGAATATAAATATGGCAGAATTACTGAAGACAATTCTATTTTCCTAAGCTTGCTTTCAGTTAAAGAAGAAAAATATAATAGTCTGTCATGGGAAGTTACGTTTCTGTAGAGCAAGAAGATAAATAAACCTGTTTCTTTATCTAATTCCATGTTTGTTTGTTTTGTGTGTTGGTTTTTTTTGTTTGTTTTGTTTAGATCTTTTCAAACCATAGATACTCAACTTTAATAATAATTAAATACAAGTATAAACTAAATTAAATATAAATGTCTCTCAGACAAAAGGAGACAGGGTTTAACACCTTTTCCATCCATCCAACTCCCTAGAACAGCGTTCTTCCTCTTCTCAGCCATCAGCACCTTTGTGAAGATCACCCACCTCCTCAGCTATTTGTTTGAAAGGATGCTTCATGTTCCTGCTGTTGTTCTACCATTCATGCCTGATTTTGACAAGTCCTTTTAATCTATCTGCATGTATTCAAGCTGAATAATATCACACTGACAAACTGATGTGTGTGAGATTTTTGAAAATAACTCACTAATCCAAACATTTCTCTCTTCTCTCTACCATATCATTGTATTTCCTATGAATATCTGTAAAGCAAAGCAGGATTGTCTGTCATGAGTGAGGCATATTCACAACCTTTTCATGATTACATATGTAGGCTAAGTTCCCAGCTAGATACAGAATCATCTGACTGAACTTTATGCTCCTTTGGTAGCTGTGAAGTTATAGCCCTTTACATATAAATTTGCTATTACAGGTCAAAAGCCACCATATTTTTATTGACCTGACAATGTAATGTCTTGCCTGGGTTTGAGCTGACTTTAGCTTGTGGCTGTGATGGCAGTACTGCAGCTGACAGTTGTCCAGAATTGTCTCATTTTTAGATTCGCTTTGTGAAATCGTGTGGTACAACCTCCAGTGTCAGATAATGGCAGAAACAACCAGTTTTCCTGTGTAGAAGGGACTATCTCTGACCTAAAATAAAAATACAAACACAGAGGGCAATTTTGGTTCCTCACAAATGGATGAGAAAAGTGAATATAATGTAGAATTGCAGTTCAGTGAGGAAAGAGAGAGTAAAGAAACGGTGTGAAAAATATACTAAAATAATATGGATCAGATGGAACATTAGTGAGAAGCAGGGAAAGAAATCCCTGCACTCACAGTCATAGTCCCCCTGGTGCAGACTGGGCACTGAGGTAACTTATGGAAGAATGCTCCACATACACATGCACACACACATTGCAAGGACGGTTGGGCTGTAAGTCTTAGAAAGTAGAGGGTGGATGAGCACAGCGTCAGTGAAACAAGGAGGTACTAGGAACTTTACGTATAGCAGCATCAACTGTATTGTTAATGAAAAGTTTCTGAAATTGTTGGACAATTTAGACTACGAGCATTTCTATCACTAATAAGTCAGTGTTGTACATAAGTTAGAGTAGTAATATTTTAATTAGACTAATATTAACTTTGGGCCTCAGTTTATCAGATATGTTCTCTCTTTTCCTATAATATAATGTTAAGCAGAAGAGAGTTTTCAACTTGGCTTTTCTTGAGACTACCATAGCTCTTGAAATATTTGTGTGCACAGTGAAGATGCATTGCATACCCTTTGATGCCTCAGTGGTAACAAGAACCCTATCCTTGATATCTGTTTATTTTTCTGCCTTCTCTTCCAAGCCACCCTTTCAAGTCAAAAAGGGAAAACAGCATGGAAGTGTTTTTTCAGTTACAAAAGCTGCACCTGCACAGGGCTGCTGCCAGCTACATCTGGCTTCAGTGAAAGGGAGCCATACACAAAAGCTCACCACAATGTGTTGTTTCTCGGTTTTCTTCCTGCTTTACCATGGAGCCAGATAGAGGAGATGAACAGGCCAAAAGGATGGCCAGCAGGAAGTCAGTCAGCTCAAAGTTAGCTAGTTGACAGGTATGCGTGTACCTCTAGATATACAAAATCTCACATAGAAAGGAATTCTGGGCAGCAGGCAGTGAACTGTAATGGTTATGATAACAGATTCAGTTTAACAGTGTCAACGAGTTAAAATTTGGTATCAAATAAAAAAAATAATAATTCTATTCATACATTATTCCCATAATGAAAAGGAATTGTACTGAAGCTGAGCAAAAGAGATAAGGTTTTGAACCCAAAATGAATCCTTTTTCTGCTTTTGCTTTCGTTTCCTGTTCTTCAGGTTTCTAGCTTTCCATATAACACAGCTCATGTACAGTGCTTGGGGCTCAAATTGCATCACCAAAGTCAAAATGATGACCACTGATATCAACAAAAAATGGAATAAGCACTCATGGATTCTAAGGAATGTCACGGGACTTGCTGACTGTAAATAGTTCATTTGTGATGGCCTGACAAAAAAAAAAAAGATTTTTGGACCAGCAATCGCATGGTTTGTTCTTATCATATGATCAAAGATGAAGAAAAGAGGAATGTACAGATACATCTCTTGAAGCATGATTTTTATGCCATTTCATTCTTTTACACAAATGAACCCTCAGGGGATAAAATTTGCTAAAGAGATTGATTTTCTTAGTACATAATACATGTTTGTCAGCAAGTCAGTACTCAACTGAATTTCTCAGCTGTCAATTAGGAAAGTTACCATCAAGTTCACTGGGAGTTTGACTTAAGAGTTTGCCTATATCACCAGTATATGAGAGTTCTGTCTCTTCTGTATAAATTTAATTGGTACACCGTGGACCACTCACAGGATGTTACACAAAGGACTCTCATTTTAAAAGACGAGCTCACTGTACAGCCTCTCAGTTATGGACCAAAACCTCCTCATCTAAATTCAGTTCAGTCAAGTATTTATTGTGATAAGTTCATAAAATCTATTTTCCCCTGTATTTTACTGGGAGAAATGGAACATACTCATCTAAATATATTTAGGTTGCTCTGAAAGTAATGCCTTATATTTATCACCATGGAAATTACAACAGATACAAAGAGTTCAATAACACTGCTTGAAAGAGCAAATTCTAGTCTACTAAACACTAGTTTTCAACATAGAGAGCGTCATGAGCTATGTGCTTTCATCAGTAGTGAACAAGAGCCTGTGCTTGTAAAAATCACACCGTGATCCATTGTCACAGCCAGAACTGCTGAAATACACCACCCACCACCACACTGTGCTCGCATCCACTGTTTCATCTCCATAAACGTTTCTTGAGTGTCAGTGTATGTCAAAGGGTGCAATTTTTAATTAATGGAGGAACTCAGTGACATGCCTTTGCTTCATATGCACTTGCATGTCAGACAACATTCGCCAGACTATTCCTCTGCTGCCATCTGTCATATAGCCACAAAATGTGGAGGACATTGGCAGGAAGGTTCAACTTCTACTGCCATACCACCAACATTTGCCTTCGACATCGTGGGCCAACATAATAAAATAGCAGGCATTAGTTTTGGAGCAGCCCTTGTGGTATTCAGATTCTCAACTAATTTTGGCCTTTCTTTCAAGTGAGTAGACAAATATTAGCAATCTAATTGATAATTCAGAGATGCATGCTTAAAGCTCTGAAAGAGATATCTTCAAGTGTCATGGGGCTGTGCACTGGCTTTCCAGTCTTAAATGCTTCCTAATATTTTGAAATCTATAGTCATTCATATATACTAATTAAGATCAAGCATCCTTCCATCCTTTCTAGACTTTCACTTTCAGTAACCAAAGATTACTTTTAGAAACAACATTCTAAAAATGCAGCAGGCATACGTTAATAGTGGAAATTTCCTTCATGCTTCACCTGAACACAAAAAATTGTTTTAACTATGAAAATTTCCACTAATTCACTGCTGTATATTTTCCAGTAGTCACAGACTGTGAATCAAGAAACCCATTTTTTTTGTTTAATCATTGAATTGCTCAGTGCATCTCTTTGAATATTGTGTAGGGAAGAAAATCAGTTTACTTCATATCTCAAAACAGAGAGCTCTAAAAACATTTTTAAACTGACACGTTTGCCATGTCACTTAATCAATTAAGTTTTAATTGTACATAGCCAATAATCATGATTTTTGTATTAGTTTCTATTGGGAGAAGATTCCATACATCTTCTTGAAAGGAAAAATCTAGTGAAAGTGACAGAAACGGTGCTGGGAGTTTTGCTTTGGAAGTGAAGAAGATGAAGAAAAAGTGCGTACGACCAGTAGGTATGCTTGGGTTTGACTGCCCTAAGCTTGCAACTATTATGGAAACTGAATGATTGGAGTGTTACTAGGGATGGTTGAAGCTTAGTGTGCAGTTAAAGGAGCAAAGAAGTTGCCATTATGGTCACTGGCAGCCATGTGGAATAATGCTGAGATTAAGGGGGTCTTTAGAGAGCAGACTAGCAGGGCAGTGGAGACAACTGAGTGGGTAAAGATGGTGGAATAGTACGACATGAGGATAGTGGGTGCTAGAGGTGAGTAGGATGGGACAAGGCAAGGAAGTGGAGGCTGTGGAACACAGTAATTGGCACCATGAGTGCCAATTGTGAAATTGGTTGTTATGGAAATGAGGGAGTTGGGCAGATACAAAGGCTAGAGGCTGGAGATACAACAAATGAAATGTCTGCATGATACTGTGGGAATCAAATGTTTCTGCATTAGAATTGGATAATATATATATTTTTATTTCATGATCTCTGCTGTCATAGTTCTTTTTGGGAGTCTTTCTGCTTAACTTGGGGAAGATCTCTGATAGTTTACGTCACTTATCGTCTAGATAACCCTTCCCAGGGACGCACACTCTGTATATAGGTGTATATAGGTGTATATATGTATATTTTGTCATACACACTGCAAGAATATCCTGCACCAGATCAAACCAGAGAACAAGTCATGACATGCTCGAGGAAGCGCCTGAAGAGACATCGGAAGGCCTGGCATCATCCCTCGCCCCGGTGATCCTTGTTTAACGAAGACTTGGAAGCAAATCACCGTATCAATTCAACAAGAAGAGCGCTGTGACATCTTGGAAACAACAGGATGGCGACTGACTGACACCAGATAACCAAACAAATTAACAAGTAAATAACAAATGTAAATCCTCTGATAAGATTGTGAACCTGGAGTACCCAGCCAGTGGGGAAACAGGGGAGAGGGGGGAGGCAAGGGGGAGAAAACAGGGTATAAAGGCTGTCATGTTGTGTCCATAGGTGCGCTCCTGCTTGCGGGACGCCCGCCATTGCAATCGCGAATAAAATCTGCTTTTATCAGAGATACCGTCCTGACAAAATTATTTGGATATTTCCAACAATTCTGACAGTGGGAGACTCTGGAGACATGAAGTTTGTATGAGAGTGGGGAGATCTGGCTTCATCTAACAGACAAAGAATAGCAGCAGGGAAAAGAGACCCAGAGTCACAGGGCTCTGACAGGGCACAAAAAGCACCATCACCTCCAAAAGGGAAGCCCTCAGTGTCTCCCACTGAGAGAGATTTGCAGAGACAGCAGAGTAAGAAGCCCATGTGAGCTCATGTAAGCCAATGGGTATTTGCTAAGTACATTTAGAACAGTATGGAATCTACACTAAATTATAAAAGGTTTAACTAGCCATGAATGGATTTCTTTCTTACTCTAGCACTTTTTACTGCTGCAACTCCCTAATCACAGTGGACTTTTTACAAAAGACAAAAAGACTTTGTCTTTTCAGCTGTCATTACAACATATTGGGGAAAATGAATATCAGGGAAGGCTTTGCACTTGGATAAGCATCCAAATGTTTCTTTGTGATAACAACTTGTCAGCAGAATAGCTTTACAGGAGAAGCTGTTAAAGCTCTGTTCCTAGAGAAATTGAAGAACAAGTGAGATAAAGCTTATGAGAAAGCAACAATAAAGAGTCAGGAAACAGAGGATTAGGGGCTTAACCAGATACGGATTTTTCTTTTATATTTTGCAGAATATATTTTGCAATATATTACCTTCTTTTCAGCATTTGTTTATTAAACACAAGAAAAAAATGTTTGTAAGTAGTGACACTTCTTTACAACCAGACTAATAAACCTACTTTTGAATTGAGCAATCTCATTTATAGAAAAACATACATAAAACTAAGAACTATATGAGCTGCAAATATGTGATTTGGGTTTACTGTTTTGGGCTAAGGGACGGATAGGTTCTTAATAGGTGAGCCAGAATTTTAACCCAATTATTGCTCATGTTAAGTGTTCTCTATTGCCCATCACTCTCTGTGTAAGAAATGTAAAGACGTGATGCTGGGGATGAAAGGAAGACAGAGAACCCAAAATACACTTGCCACTAGCTTCGTAAGTTTCAAAGTGGAATCATATTCTTGGATGAATTTATTATCATATATTTATCCTTGAGCAAGATAATTTTCTTACCTTTAATGTCTATGTGGAAATTATAGCCTGTATCACTATTTTAGCAATTTATCTTAATTAACAGCCTAAGCCTCCGTGTATATTACAGATGTTTTAATATTATGCAGTTATTTAGTACTGTCTTTATTCCCTTAACTCATCAATGAAAATAAAAAGATAGTTCCCAGTTTGATCACATTTGAAGACAGAACTAGAAAAATCTGAACACCAAAAAGGTTTTGTCAATGTAGGCATTTTAGAGAATTCTAATTGAATCATCAAGAATGTATAGATTACATAAGGGGAAAATTTGTGTACTGAGATACAAAAGCGATCAGCAAGAGGTGACCAAGGTGAAACCCAGTACCAAGGGGAAGCCATGATGTTTGTGGTCGTGTCCATTTAGCTGTCACATGCCAGGCAGTCTCTAATGTCTCACAGTACTATTTTCCAGAATTTAAATTGGAAATAACTTGTCTGCCTGTAACACTTAGGGCAACTTCAACAAGCTTCCAAAGGAAGCAATAAATCCATTACAACTTGAAGTCTTCACAGAAGTCTGTTCTTATCTTAGTCACAAATTGAACTCACATAATAACTTCATTTCATCCTAGCAGAAAAGAATTCCCTCCACAGTCTGAATTACTGCTATTCAAGGTGCTATTATACACAGGTCAGATATGCTTCAAGTTTTCCTGTCTAAAAATCTGACTATTTAAAAAATGAAATCAGAATATTTTTTTTTCAGAGTCTATGTTGCAACAGTAAAAGAAAGCAAACACACCAATGACCAGTGACTTTTATGAGACACAAACCTGTTTCAATGGGTTTCCTATACTAAACATTTAATTTTTGAAGGATTTTGACATCCAAACATTTTCTGATTGGATAGAAATAAGATACCTCACTTTTCTATCAGCTATTTTCCCCATTTAGCTCATCATTTGCACTATGCTAGTGGTTTTTTTTCTCCTTGGTCTTGCAACTGTACATTGTTTTGAGAATGTAATGATGATGGAAAAAAATATATATATAAACTGAAATTGTATATAAAGCTACAAAGAAAAAGATTCAAGTGATGTTAATTATGTGTAATTATTTATCTGGCATATCTCCAAGGAAGTTTTCCTCTGCATTCAAGGACTCTACAAACCCAGGTGCTACAAGTCAGGAAAGGACAACAAGAGATCAGCATGGTTTAATTGGGACCTACTGGTTAAACTGAAGAGCAAGAAGAAAATGCACAGGCAGTGGAAACAGGGATGGGTTTCATGGGAAGAGTATAAGGAAGCTGCTAGGTTGTGTAGAGATGGGATCAGGAAAGCCAAGGCCCAGCTTGAACTAAACTTGCTGAGAAAAGCAAGAAAGTTTTCTACAGGTACCTCAATCAGAAGTGGAAAGTTGAAGAGAACATATTCCCTATGGTGAGTCATACAGGCAAGCTGGTAACAACAGACAAGGAGAAGGCTGAGGTACTCTGCTGCATCAAAGGCAGATGTTGGTGGTATGGCAGTAGAGGCTGAACCTTCCTGCCAATATTTTATTACGTTTTGTTGCCACGAGACAGATGGCAGCAGAGGGGCAGTCTGACGTAATGACAACTGACATAGAAGCGCATATGAATAAAAGGTGTGGAGTTGCATTCCTTCATGTAGAAAAAAATTGCACACACTGACATTCATCAACACTTGATGAGTATTTTTGGAGACTAAACAGTTGCATGTGAGCACAGAGCAAGGTGGTGCATTTCGGTAGTGGCAGCAGTGATGTGAAAGACAAGCCACGTTCTGGATGGCCATAAAGATATTTTTGAGTGCAGCACGCAGACTTTATTCATCACTAATGAAAATGTTCAGCTAGTTGTGGGGACTATGCTGAAAAAGAGTGCTTTGTTACTGTGAATTTGTTCTATCCCACAGTATTATTGTGCTCTTTGCATCTGTTGTAGCTGCCATGGAAACAAATAGGAGGCATTAGTTTCCAAGCAACCTACCTATCTTTTATCATCCACATATCTTCCAGACATAAATCATTGACTAAGTCTGGTGCTAGGAGTGGATCCACACAAATCTAGGCTACTTATCTGAGTAGTTCTTGGAGTTAAAGGAAGGAAGGGATTGTACGCAAAACCTCAACAAGAAAGTCTGCTGGATGAATGTGTTTAACCCTGCCCTCTATGCAGTAAATAACCAAGCGTCAGTAAGCATAAATAGAAAACTTGCCATCTCAGGTCTTGCTAAATCGGTGTTTTATTTATTATCAAGTTTTTTTAAATCACTATATTCTATCACTAAATATACTCTTGCTTCTCTCTGATGTGTGAAGCATATAGTGTAGCTGTATGTAACCATGACACTACACCAGAATCATTCAGTGCTCATTAAAAATAATAATAATAAGAAATTAATTAATCATCTGATTTCATCTTATCAATTGAATTAAAATAATGATTGGGTTTTCCATAAAAAATATTGTTCATTATTTATTATTATTAATAGCTTTCCCTTGTTATTTTGGAAACGTCAGTATCAAACATTATGGTCAGGAGCTATTCAGTTTTCCAGAAATGAAATTACTTTTTTCACTCTATTATATTAAGATCTATGTTTTGATGTTTCACTTCATCATGTACAAGGCAGGAATATCAGTACTAGAGCACACTAAAGCAAGATAATGTAGGGCACCTTTTTCAAGAAGAAGTATAAAATAATCAGAAAGATAGAAACAGGTTATAAGCACCCACTAATATAACACAATGTCTGAATCAGAACTCATTAGACATTGACTTTATATATTTTCATCTAACTTGGTCAAGTTTTCTTTAAATTAGGTAGAGCTTGCAGAATAAGGGCTTAATAAAGAAGGCTGGATGGGCTTCATGGCATGACTTGTGGCCAAAGGATGGACATTTTCTTTATTCATTGAATCTCCACTTGGTAAAACTATCAAAAGAAAACTTGGGACAATATATTTTTCCATTCCCTTTGACATGTCAAGTGTTCAGCAAATATTCAGCCAAACAAGTGTGAAGTGCACAGAAGTATTTGACTAATATCAAATCATTTGGAGAAGAAAGAAAAAGAGTGGCTGTAATATGGCAATAAAAAGTAAATGTGAATGCTGTAGCATACATGCACTTTCCCTTTGGTGCACCACAGATCTTTGTGTAATATAACATGGCAACATACACATAGCTCTTTATCCTTAGACCTCGTCTGCCTGTCCCTGAGGATTCAAATGATCTCAAATGGTTTAATTGCAGGAGTGTTTCCTTAGTATAAACTTTATGTATTAAAACTGAAAGCGAACAGAATATGCAACAGAACTTAAGGTTGAATTTGTAGTCAGGCTCATAAATTGACTCCATCATTTGATTTGGTGTCAGACAGTAGAAGTGATTTGTTCTGATCAGAGCTCATATACCACTTCTTGCCTCAGACTATTTTTTGCTGAATAACTCCTGGCAGCCATGTTTTCTTATATCTCCACATATGTACAACAGTGTTAAACATCTGCTGAACCTTGGGGAAAAATGGAGTTTTCAATTCGGAATGAGAGCAATCTGAGGATAAGAACAAGAAATTCAGATATTTATTCTATACTGTTCTCAATTCTCTACATCTCGTCAAGCTGGTTTACCAAAGTCATCTGAATAGATATTTCAGTCAAGATCAGCTTGATATCTTACGAAAGAAATCCAAGATTCTCATTTTCTCATGTCTGAATAATACCAGTGATAAACATGTAAGAAACTGGGTGTGTTTTTTTATTCTGCAGCAGATGATTCTTGAAAAATGATGGGTGCATCTTCATTTAGTTCAGACAAAAAGTGCATTTATTAAGCGAATCTTCTAATTTCTCCCATTTATTGTGATCTGTTTTATGTGATTATATGCTCAAGGAATATGACAGCCAGGTTCCTTTTGAATGAAGCTAAACTGGAACATGCACTTTGGAAGGACACATACTGTACACCAACCAAATGGGCATTAAGAATCCAGGACCAGAAAAAAGTTTAATCAAGTTAAAAATAACAATTTTAATTATGTTTTAAAATTGGCATTGACAGTGTTGTCATCATGTCCTTATCATCAGCACTCTTGTTCTACAGACACAGATATTGTGACTCAACTGTGTTAGTTCCACCACTAGAGTACATTTGGTTACTCCAAATGCCAGTTACTTAACTTGCTGGCCTGTGGCTGGATATTTCACAGAATCATGGAATGACCCAGGTTGGAAGGGACCTCAAGGATCATGAATCTCCAACCCCCCTGCCACATGCAGGGCCACCAACCTCCTCATTTAATACTAGAACAGGCTGCCACCAACCTGGCCTTGAACATCTCTAAGGATGGAGCATCCACAATCTCTCTGTGCAGCTGTTCCGGCACCTCGCCACTCTCTCTGTAAAGAATTTCCCCCTGACATCCAGCCTAAATCTTCTCTCCCTCAACTTAAAAACTTTTCATAATATGTTGTTCCATTCTGGATGCAAATTGTCCCATATTTTAACACCAGACATTTTAACAGGCTCCACATGCCTGTTTTGTCTGCAGTAATAGCTACTGTCTATGGAGAGTAATAAAGCAAGTGTCACTACAACATCTCTGCCCATTAATAGGCAACTGAGGGAGAAGTTCAGAGCAGAGGACTAAAATTTTGTAAGCACAATTTTGTTTCCTCAGAGTGTGGACATTGCTGATAAAAAAAAAGGGAAAAGACAGAGGTCAGCTATGACATAACTAAATTGAAAGTAATAAGAGCAGAAAGTACAGGACATTATAGATAGTGAAGTGAGAGAACCAGGAATTCCTCTTCAGTAAGGATTGCTCAAAGATAGTAACAGGCTTTTACTAAGAGAGACATTGAAAAAAGAAAAAAAAAAAGGAAGAAAAAATAATGAAATAATGATGTAAATTGAGCTGAATGTGAGATGATGGGAAAAACAAAACAGGACAGGTTGTTTATCCAAGAGGTGGAAAAAAGGAATGAAAGGCAATGTAAAAAAAAAAAAAAAAGATTATTGGGGCCATTGAAAGCACCTACTAAATGACAGTTTCTGATCAACACAGGCTTGATAAGCACGATACACTATTCAGGCCATAGCATGCATACGTGTCTTCCTTTCAGGGGAACATGGAGGCCTTCCCCTGATGTTAGTGAAGGGACATTTCACAGAGGACAGAGTATAAACCAAACCCTCCTGGAGGTTTAGGAATATCCTGTGAGTCAGTGTTAATCACGGTTGTGAATAGCTTTGTAGACTTTACTCGGGCTCCCCTCCTGAGCAGATACAGTTATGTTCATCTGTGCTCCAAAACTGGAATCATATCATAAGTGCAGCTTATCTGAAGAATGCTATCATGAGGTCTCTTGTGCAATTACAGCTGGATTGCACTTCTTCATACTGAATGTCAGAACATGTAATGTAATGGTGATTCAGCTTGCTAAGAAACAGGGATGTGGCTCATCATGCCTTCAACATCCTTTCAGCTCCACTATAGATGAGTAAGGAAGTAATAAAGAATAATTCACAAGTTATCCACACAAACAGCAGAGATTTCTGTTCGCAAAGCTACTTTAGAAAAAGAATTTTGGAGCATCAGGCAGTAGCAGGTCTCCCTTACTCACCTTATTCTTCCCATGTGTGATATAAATTTTATTTGGCTTCTTTCAATATCTAACTGATTTTGCAAGAACAAAGACCAAACACCTCAAAAAGCAGCTTGATTTTGCTTATCAAAAATGATCTCGCAGTTTTAGTGACATTTTTCTTCTCCTTGTTCTTTAATCTAGAATAATGGGATGTCCTGCATGCTGTTAAATACACACACATTTTTACCTTGACAATAAGTGGATGCAAGATATCACCATTGTGATTTATGACTCGTGCTAAAATTTGTCACTAGTTCACAGTCCACAGAACCAGTCCATGTTCACAAATTTGCTACATGGTACCAGATTTCTTAAATGAATGAACAAGGACATACTACTGTGTCTGGAAGGAGGAACAGCATAAAGAAATTTATCCACATATCCAGTAATATTAAGCCTCTTTGCAGAAGGTAAAACAGAAAATCCAGATAATAATAAAAAAATAACAAGCAAATGGAACGTTCAGATCTGGATAAAGAACACAAAAAGGACAGGATTACTCTAAACCCTTTACTCCCTAGAAAATAACCTGTGAGTTTTGTGCTACTTTAAGGTTTGTGGTTTGTGGGTTTTGAACAGTTACTTAAGAAATTGACTATCTACAAGATATATATAATTTTTTAACTAGGAAGCTTGAGTGGCTTGGGACAATATGGTAATATGGTATGAAATGAATTGGCTCAATGGGGAAAAGAATCACAATTTTGCATGCTAAAACATCTGTGAAAAGCAATGCAGAAAAAAAAAGCAAAAATCTGGATTACAGCTATTTTTTTTCTCTTATTGGATGATGTTATGGAAATGTTGCTCAACACATCCTTGCGATCTGTACAAAGGATAAAGCAATTATCATTTCATAATTAAAGATTAGAAATAAAACCAGATCAAGCTTTATAGCAGTGTGAATTGAGTTGTTACAATGTTAAAAATCATAAATTATGAGATTCAGGAGACAAAAGGAATATGAGAATTAAAGATTAGCAATTCAATTCACTGAGAAATGTAGCTTGATTTTTTTTTCCGTCAAGCTTCTTAAACAATATAAAATGGAAAGAAGTAAACTAACTGTGATTTTGTGTGATTTCTCTTTTGTGTACAACTTTTAGCTATTTACATGGAGATAGATTTAGATTAGAGAAATCTGACAAGACTCAGTTCATTCACATGGATTTTATGTTTTACATAAAATGATGATATATATTTTACACCAACTAACTAGCATTTCCCAGAGAGAGTGCTGCCTTCATGGAAAGTGAAGGACTAGTACACACTAACTATTCCAGGGACATTCTGTCATTTGTCGAAGTCTCTGGGTTTTTAAATTTTGCTTTATTTGATTTTATTTACAAATGACAGGTTTCCTGCTGTTAAAGACTGAAAGAATATTTTCAGTCTGCTTCTGAGTCTTCAGAGAGACTAAGGAATTGCTTTGATCATAGAATCATGGAATCACCAGATTAAAAAAGACCTCCAAGATCATCCAGTCCATCCATCCACCTCTCACCAATATTTCCCACTAAACCACATCCATCAGTACAACATCTAAACATTTCTTGAACACCTGCAGGGACTTCTCCACCTCTCTGAGCAGCCCATTCCAAAGCCTGAACACTCTCCCAGAGAATAAGTATCTCCTAATGTCCAGCTTGAATCTCCCCTGGTGCAACTCGATCTCATCACCTCTTGTCCTATCACTAGTTACATGGCAGAAGAGGCCAAACTCCACCTGACCACAACCTGCTTTCCGCAGTTGTAGAGAGCAGTAAGATTTCCCCTGAACCTCCTCTTCTCCAGATTAAATAACCCCTGCACTCAAGGTGCGGCTTCACCAGTGCTGTGTACAGAGGGATGACCACTTCCCTGCTCTTGCTGGCAACACTATTTCTGATACAAGCCAGGATGTCATTAGCTTCACAGATTTCTATCCTTTCTTTTCTTTTTCCTCTGAAGTGCATGCTCAGTTTGCTAAAGGTAGATGAAATGTATGTCCATTACATGAATGCTTTCACAGAAGCAAAAATACCAGGTATTTGACCTATCAGCAATGAAAGGCATAAGGAGATAGTAGCTGTGAATTGTAGCTGAACACATTCCAAGTGCACATTACACATGCATTTCTAAGAATAAGAGCAACTCAAACCACCAAGAGATTCTCAATCTGTTCATTTTTCAGCTCCATCTCTGATACCTTTCTAGAAGCTCCTCTTTAGTGGTTAACAAGCACCAAGGCCCAGACAAAAAAAAAAAAAAAAAAAAGGAACACGCTGCAGTAGGCAGGCATTCAAAGTAGATGACCTTCTAGGTAGATAACCTAGAAGGATAATCCTTATCCTTGAACCTTCTCAGTCTTTGCACCTAAGAAAAAGGATTTGACAAGCACATAGAACAGCACAACCAAACTTCTGTCAGCTTCTACTATTTCCTGGCTACGTCTTCACTGTTTGTTTTCCTTTCTCAGTGTGTCTCAACTTCAGTTCAGATTGCTGAGCCTTTGAGAGCCGGGCAGCAGTGCCTGGCATGCTGGCAAGCATGCAGAGGAGCTTCGATCCTAACTGAGTGAAAGAAATCCGTGGAAAACCAGATATTGCAAAGGGTATTCAAGAGATGGCAGTATTGCACTCACCATCCGTCTCTGCTGCTGGAGATTTCAGCTGAGCTTGTCCTGCGTCAGCAGAAGTTTCCTAGGTTTTTCAGGCCTCCTTTCTGTCCCCTCTTCAGATTCTCTTTTGTTATTTTAAATTCTAATTATGCAACTGGACCATTAAAAAATATGCTTAAAGCTCACACATATCAATCTCAGGGTAAGGGATATATTATAGGCTCTCCAAAGATCCCTAAATGGGGTAGAAATTTCCCTAACAGCCCCACACAAAGACATTTTCCTCTGTTTGGAAACATCCCTCAGTGCCCAGCATTGCACGGATTGACACATGTTCAGCAACAGACATTGAGTGACTGCTGAGTAACAGGGTGATTCACCAGAAAGCAAAGTGTGAACATCCGTAACCGGAAGCAGAATTAGCCAGTAAACTTCAAGGAAAAAATAAACAAGTTCTGAATGACACAGTAAACAGTCACTGCTGAGATTACACTGGCTAGCGCCAGCAATCTGGAACAAAACAGAGGAAGAATTATGTTAACACCATTCTGACAATATTCAGCATCAATAATGCACGGCAACAAGTAATGAGGAATATTTTATTGACAGTCTGTTGTTAGCTTGCAGCACTGCTAATTGATACCTGGCCTAGAGGCAAACACTCAGGCAATTTTTCAGCACATACAATGCAAGTCAGGAGCCAACTCCTCTGGTACCCAGCTGGCAGCCAAAGGGAGCCTGTTTTAAGGGCTGGCAAAGACTTGGGTAGAATGACTACTCAGAAGGGTACCCCAAAGAGGCTACATCACATCATCCAGGAAAGCTTCTTAAACAGAAATGATGCCAAAACCTCAGCTAAACTCTAAGCAGTGTTTAAATGTAAAGGGATATGTCATCTAGAATAAAATGCAAGCTTCGTAGGGGCGGCTCCAGTCATCAATACTTAATTCATATATTTGCGATCTTAATTTATAAGTTGTTCCATTACAACAACTTGGCATTTATTAGCAAGAACAGCTGAGCTATGCAGCTGAGACTGGCATCTGTGATGACAGGAGTCTTGTATCCACATGTCAAGTATTGGCACTGTGCACCTTTTTTTTTGACCTTATTTAAGGCAGAAGTCTGATGTAGAGCATCGCAGCAGTTAGAAGCAAAACTCCATGCTGATTCCAAGGCACAGAATTTCTTCAAACAGAATCATGAAGAAATAGAGTTTCCTGTGCTTGAGAACTAAATGGGTATGTACAACCCATTTTAAGAAATAAAAATACTAGCTAGCTTTATGTGTCTGCCCAACCCAAATTTGAAATCTCAGAAATAAGATGTGCTTTCTGTTTTCTTTTTCTTTTTCTTTTTCTTTTTCTTTTTCTTTTTCTTTTTCTTTTTCTTTTTCTTTTCCTTTTCTTTTCCTTTTCCTTTTCCTTTTCTTTTCTTTTTCTTTTTCTCTTTCTTTTTCTTTTTCTTTTTCTTTTCCTTTTTCTTTCTTTTTCTTTTTCTTTTTCTTTTTCTTTTTCTTTTTCTTTTTCTTTTTCTTTTTCTTTTTCTTTTTCTTTTTCTTTTTCTTTTTCTTTTTCTTTTTCTTTTTTTCTCTTCCTCTTCCTCTTCCTCTTCCTCTTCCTCTTCCTTTCCTCTTCCTTTCCTTTTCCTTTTCCTTTTCCTTTCCTTTTCCTTTTCCTTTTCCTTTTCCTTTTCCTTTTCCTTTTCCTTTTCCTTTTCCTTTTTTTACTTCTCTGTAAACATATCAGCTTTGTCTGCAAAACAGAAGTCCATAGGTATGTGCAGAAATTGTGAAGAAGCCCTGCCTTGGGCAATGCCTTGGCCAATGCTGAGCAGTTGCTATAAAGAAGAGAGCTTTGCTCTCTTCATTCCTAGGGATTTCACAGCATGTTGACAGCTCTCTGTTGCTTTTAGCACTTATCCATGGAGGCATGTCTCACTCTAGAGCTCATAGAGTGTTTTAAAAGGTCATCTTTAATCTTTGCGATTCTGTCATTGCTATCATCCGAACATCATTAAGTATCACTCCACCAATTCAGTAGATGATGGTGAACACATCAAAAGTAGTGTATTCCAGAGGTCAGAAGGAGAAGTGATTGTTCCACACAGCACACAGCCAGGTGCTAGAATTACATAAAAACAGGAATTTCCAAAAGGAAAGGGTTTTTTTTGTTTGTTTGTTTGCAAAGAAATTCCTAACATTCCCAGGAATGTTGTGTGAGGTTTGTACTTACTTCAGCACAACATGACAATGACTGATTACAGCACTGCCAGAGGCAGAGGGCAAACCCAAAGCAACAAGGTGTCTAAGGGGCCTGTCAGTGGTCTTTGGATGAGGTTTCCAATCTACTCTAATGTGTAGATGTGTCCACTGTGACACATCAGCACCATTAATCTTGAACTGTCATCATGTTTGATCTCTGGAATGTGGAAATTGGTGTTCAGAAGAATGTATCATGCATCACCTTCACCCTGTCTGCAGAGATGCTGCCTATCACTCTGGAGGACTGTTCAGGCATGCAGTGGAGAGGAAAGCAGAAAAGACAGAGATTTGGTTTAATCTTCTGCGCTTGGTAACACATTAAAACAAAATTGACTTTACATTTTACCTACTCTCTAGAAGAAGTAATTTCCTGACAAGCAGAATGCCCAAGCTTTTTCTAGAGAGAACTAAAGGCTGAAAGCATCCCTTATACTGACCAAGCAGTGAACGGAACTTGAGAGCTCTGGATTACAGACAGTTTAAAAAGCATAATGTATTCACATTGTAATGTATATTGTATTGCACATGAGCAATGAAAGGCAATCAAGCAAATGTATTTTACTGATGGTAAGCTGAGGTCCTGTCTTGGTACCAAACCGCCCACTAACTCAGTAAATTCTAAGGAATTTATCATCCATATGAGTGCAGATATTAATCTGCTCTTCTTGTCTGTGTTGCTACAGAGTAAGAGCAGGAACAAAAACACAACTTGTTTTACTTCTGCAAAAAAAACCAAGTACATAGAAAATAATTGAAAAAACTCAAAAAATTTGAAGTTCTGATTCGTAGTTACAGAAAAGGAAGTAAATCCCAGAATCAGACTTGCATGAGAGAAATGAATGATGTCAATATTTGATGCCTACTGGAAAATGCTAAGTATAAGGGAAAGGGTTCCTCTATCAGTTAAAAATAAAAGGAATTCAATAAGGTTTTGTTCTTTGAAAACAATAAAGATATTCCAAGGCCTAATGAATTTCAAAAAGGCAAGTAGGCTGGTTTTGTTCACAACATCTTCTTTTACATCCTACTATATTTAGCAGTAATAACATTTATAAACAGTGCCCTGGAATAGGCAAAACATGGTTCAAGAAAATAATTCATGCATAAAACAGGAAGAATTTATTCAGCTGATTCCTCTGGGTTTCAATCCAGAAGTTACCAAACATTTCCAGCTCACACTAAAAACACTCCACAGAAGATCAGACTATCATGATACCACTTCCTTCCCTAAAAGCATATTTGAGCTCTGAACAAATCTGAAAACACTTCAGACATAGATGCATTTACTCTAATGAAAAAATGTGATAGAGACTAGTGCAATAAGCCTTGAAACAAGTTGCATGAAAAATGTCATCATTTTTCTCAAATTTAAATTCCTTCAAAAGACAAATTAGAATAAATGAAGTAAAATACATTCACCTCTGGGGCTGATTTTTAAGCATTTTCTAAATCTATTCCACATGGAGTATGAAATGAAATGCAAATCAATACAGATCCCCAAATCCATAAGCAGAGAAAGAAAGGAAGGGAGGAAAGGAAGAAAAGGGAGGAATCAGTCCTGTCCCTCTCTATATAAAATGTAGAGTACATTTTTATTTCCAAAATTGGAGATGGCTTCAGAGACAGAAGGCAATTTGTTGACAATACAAAGTTTTGGTTCACTCGAGTTTAAGAGAAACACTGAGCAATTGGATATTATGCCACTGAGGGCCACCAAGTTGAATAGAATTTGGATAAATTTGCAAGCAAATAAAGGTTGAAAGATTTGTTTTCATTCACACTAGAAGAGAGAAAGGTCAGAGGGATCTAAACATTGTCTTCTGGCAGTGTTTTCACAAATTTTTTTACTAAGAAAATGTCAGTGCCCTCATCACAACAATCCACAGTGACCAGACAAGTGACAATAAGAGCAGATGCTACAGGGAAAATTCCATCCAGATATAGGAAGCATCTTCACCATGAAACCAAATAAAGATTGGAATATGTACTCCCATGGATTGGTGGAATATTCTTCACTGCAGTCTTGGTTTGAGAGATCCTAGAGAATCTAATCTAAGGTCCAGCTTTCACCAACTAAAAGGTGCCCAGCGATTCCTTGCAATGATTTCAAGAAATATTTAAGCTGACAAATACTTAAGAAATTCAATATGATAAAATTTATTTTGAAGATTTTGGAATCTGCCTTCGAAAACATCGTGAATACTATTTTTACCAGAACTTTATAGCTCTTAAATGATGATAAAGTCTCTGATTTCATAGTATTTTCACATGTGAATGAGGTAACATATTTTTATTATTTTTCTCCATTCTTGATGGTGTTGTTTTAATTTTATGAGCCAGAATGTGACCTGACATCTCTGCAGGAGATATATAAGTATGTATTTATTTAAATTTATTACTTACTTAAATCAACAAACCACAAATAAAAAGCAACCAAGAGTGGTTTTGTTTTGTTTTATTTTAAAAATCCTTTTTATATTTGATGTACCTCGTGGTTTCACCTCATGGATAGTTCCACCACAACTGCCTTGTCTTCCTCAAAGGAAGAGGGGAAAAAAAAACTGCGGAAAAGATCTCATAAATTAAGGACACTGAGATTGCTCACCAGTCACAATCAAAACAGGCTCAGTATAGGAAATGAATGTAATTTATTAGCTATTGCTAATAGACCTTACAAACACCTTCTCCCCACCCAGCCTCTACTACCTTCTCACTGAGAGTACTGCACGGGAATTCAGGCTTTCATTTGTGTATTTTCTATTTCTCTAGGCATCTCATTAGGAATTTTAGCCACTGTTGTTAAAAGCTGATCAATTTATAGAATGGCTCATTCAGTCTTAACAAAGAGTAATATTTAACTCAAAGCCACTGAAATAATTAGTGAATTAAAACGTTATCTTGATCATGGGTGGTAGAAGTCAGTCAAGGCACTCCTCCTTCATTTCCAAATTCCCAGGATATTGCGTATGTTAGTCAATGTCAAACCCCTTGTATTCATGGAGAAAATGTATGGAACTAGCTGGGTTGGAGCTGAAGAGAGTAGTAAATGTAGATAGCTTCTTACATCTTTCAACACAGGATCCTTATAACAAGGATTTGGTATAAAGATCTTCTGCTTCTTGGGGTGAGAGCACATCATGTCTGAGTAAGATTAAATGCAAAGTATATTGGTACTGGTACTGAACATCTGTCTCTAAGCAGTGCTATCTGTTGTACGCCAGGTTACTAAAATGAGATTTTTAGCACTGATCATCTTTTAAACTATTCTGGTGTTTTAAACAGGTTTTATCAAATAGAAAAAATATATTCAGGCAGATATACTTGTTTTGGTCAAGCTTAGTTGTAGACAGGTATATGTCAAAATTTCAAAATCCTAAATTGATTTCTACTTAAATAGAGTGTATGTGTGAGTTTAGGAGCTACAGACAATGAAAGAGAAGGCAGGAACTTGTCATGGACCGCCTTGAGTTCATCTTTGACACTGAATCCCAGACTTCAAAAACTAAAAAAGAGATGTAAAGGAATCAACCAGAGAAAATAACAAACGAACAAATAAATAAATAAATAGATAGATAAAGGATCAGTCTGTTTTCAGCAAGCTCCTCAAGCCATCAGTGTTGACCCCTGAGTAATTGCTCCCTGACATCACAACATAGTGAAATCAGGTCAATATCAGTAATAGGCAAGCCTCTCCCTGAGGAAGATTAATTTCTTCTTTCAAGATGTCGTTTATGAAGGTGAAATCTATGAGACTGGCAAGAATACTTTCCTGAGGCTAATAGCCAAGGTGAATGGAAATCAAAACTGGAAGGAGAGAGCAAATTCAAGCACATTTACAAACAAGAATTTCTAATAGCTACAAAGAATAGCATGTGAACTGAGATAGATGGATTTTGATATCTCACATAGTCATGTGAATTTATTTACACTAAGCTATCAGAATGCATCCACCAGTCAGGACAATTGTAGCCTGATATTAGGAGAAACAATTTATAAAGAAATACAATAAATAGAAACCTCTATGAGCAGAGAGGTCACAGTTCCTCATTCTTTCCATAGAAGAATGTCTCCATGGAGACAGACACATTCAGATTGGAAGCAAGACAACTTTTAACAGCAAGAGTAATTAACTGTTGCAACATAATTAAAGAATGTAGCTGATTAATCATCTCCTGGAGGCCCTACATTTAGACCAAATGTCTTTCAATAAGATATACACTGGTTTAGTCACAAGTTCTTGGTCTTGACAGCACTTGAATTAAAGAAAATAATGATTTCCTCCCCTACTTGATTCACAGGATAAAATTCTACAATATACATTTTGCAGAAGATTCCTGAGTCTGAACAGAAAGCTGACTTGTGGCATTTAAATCTATGAAGCAGTGAAAAAAAAAATCACAACACACAAGGCTGTTTTAAGACAAACAGGTTAAGCAGTCTCATATTTTCAGCAATTCAGCTTTAACGTATTTTCTATATTGCTCCTGTGATGAGAGGGTCTGCTCTCATGTGGGGTGAAAAATGGCCCTATTTTTCCATTCACTTAAGTAATTTATAATTAGGAAAGAGTAAATGCTGCCCCAGATCCACTTAAATATATAGTTAGAGAATATGAGGAAGAGGAAATATAGACAGAATTTACGTAATTACCTCCTCAGCATTTTCTATTCCTTACATGCATTTATCCTCGTTTGCAGATTTGCATTTGGGTAATATAAGTAGATTCATGTAATTTCTTTGAGCTTCGGCACAGACCCTAAATATTTCACATAATAAATATATGATTGTTTATTTATGAATAAAAAAATGTGAATATGTGGGGCCAATAACAAATATATCCCATCCCCCCACATACACTCTCCCCTAACCCCTAGCTTCTTAATTACACAGCTCAATTACTTTACAGCTATCAGATTATTTCAGTTTAGTCATCATAAGTGAATACAAATACATCCGCTTTTTTTTTGTGACAAGCATTTATTCAAGCTAGAGTCCACTTTAGATCTCTTGATACACTGAAATATTGCTTGCTGTCTGATTGCATTTGTCAGGGGAAAAAAAAAGTCAAATCATGAGCACTGAATCATTGCAACATGCAAGAAGATGGCAGAAATCTGTAGTGTAACAACTAGTACAACCACTTACTGATAACATTCTCTTTCTTCTAAGAACACAGACCTCAACAGATCATGCAGTCATTTTGCACAGAAATTCATGTTATACTAATGTCCAAATGGACATATCATAGTTCTGATATAAAAATCTTTTGTTTTTGATGCAGCAATACCCACAGTAGGTCTAGTTTGTTTCCCTGAGTCAGTCGGGATGGAACAATCTCTGCGCTGTTTTGATGTCACGATGTCTACAGACATACTACAGAAGTGAGATTCAGATAATCAAATCTATTTAAAATTAACAATTAAATTAGAGAGATTTGCACACTTCACATTTATTTCCAGAGCTACAGAAAAAAATTAAATGTTAATTAAAAAAAAATTCTTAGCAACAAATTGGCATTAAGGATCATCCTACAGCCGATATGCCTACCTCCCATCTTGAAGCTCTTTTTAGCTTTTAAAACTTGCTTGATATCTAAGAAAGATACTGTAGGCCCACAAAACCCAGCACTGTTTATTGTTTCATTGTCAGCTTTAAAGGAATCTGTTTTATTTCTTGACAAGGAGCAGGGAACATGGGTTTAATTTTCTTTCACGTGTCAAGATTCCAAGAGTACATTTTGAGCAGAACTTTCTCAATCTGCTGCAAAACATTTATTATCTGCACAAATAAATTCAGACACATTTCTGTGGGAAACAAAGGGGACTTGAAGCTCTACTCCTCTTTAGCACTGTTCAGAATGGCATGACTGTTCATGTCCCACATTGTCACTCAGCACTGGGACTCCATTTACTTCTGGTTTCTGCTGGTTGTAGCTATACTCTACTGCCTGAAGCAAGGGCTAATCCAGACTTAGTCTGGGATTCAGAAGTTCTGCTCCACCACTACTGTTTAGAAACATCCAGTGACCACTGTCCAATACTACAGTGAGAGGGATCACGGTCTCTCTGTCTCCGAGATTGTTGAGATAGTACTACAATACCTGAAATACTGTATTAGGAGGAGAAAGGAATAACATAGGACAAAATTCACTGTGGTCTATCTACTTGATTTTCACCAGTACTACAGTTAATCCAGGGAACAGAATGGTAGTAGAGTGGTATTAGCTGGAAGCAGCTTCTAGAGGTCACCCAGTCTAGTCTCTATTCCAGGGAGGGACAACATAGAATGGGTGGCTCAAGGCCTTATCTAGTCATGCTTTGAACATCACCATGGATGAAAATTTCACAACCCTTCTGGAAAACCTGCTCCAAAGCTTACCATTCTCATGGTAAAAATTAATAGTAACATGTAGATGGAATTCCTCTTGGAGTCTTATCCCTTCTGGATAAGGCAACGAACTAAAAAGACTTTAGGGATCTAGCTACCCTGTTACTCCAATATACAATTATACATCTAAACTTCTAAAATGCAAGGAAGAACACTGCCAGAGCTCTCAAAATCAACATTCTGTTTTGACTGTAAATGCCAACTAAATGCTGCAAATGACCAGCCCTGCATCATGGTGAAGGTCCCTGATTTAGCTCGGCTAAGGCTATTATCTCTCTGCTCGAGAGTCTCACCTTAAACATTTACCTACTGACTTACATCAACCCTTTCTCATGTGATTTAGGTATAGTACCACTCATGTGTGAAGTGAGTTTCCATTTTCCTCTGTCTTGAGTTGAAGCAGAGACTGCACATATCCCAGCAGTGGGAACTGTAAGGCATGACCGTACAAGTTTCCTTCAGTTTCTCTAGTCAAAAATTCTTTTGTCCAAATTTCTCAACTGTACAGTGAGTCCAAGTAATAACAGGAATATAGATTTGAGCAAAGCACTCTCCTTGGACAATGAAATTCCAATTTCTGATGCAGACAGTACTGTGGATTTTATAAAATTTCAGTAGCAAAACATCCAGTCTCCAGCCTAGCACTTAGCATTAGACTAAGAAATACCTCAGGTGTGTGGGTTTCTTTTGATTGGTTTCTTGTGTGGCCAGTCCCAAATTAGAATCCACTCCCGTATTGAAATAAATTTATCAACTAATTTTTCCTATTTTGTCATTAGTGTACCAGGCAGCCAAAAATCCACTTAGAGATTGCTTTAGAATTTGCAGGTTCTCCTTATGTACAAAACTACTTTGATCCTTTCTTTCTTCTTCTTTTTTTTTTTTTTTAATTTCACACTGAATTCAAAAAGAAAAGGCAATGGAAGTATGAAGAACAAGCCACAGAATTTACCTCTATTTTAGCTAACTTTATTGAATAACAGGCCATTTTTCTTGTCCCTTATCTAGTTTGAACATGGCATAATAATTGGTTTATTTGAATGCTAGTATAGATTTTAACATCAGGATGTATACACTCTGTTCCATTTATCAAGCTGTACTATATCCAGTATATAAATTGCCTTTTTTCCTCCAATTTGCAGTATTGTAGCTCAGCTTATTTCCAAGTTCATTAATGGCAAAGTTTTTTTCTAGAGAGTGAAATTACACTAACTTGAAAATGCATTATATCTCACTGTCTTCACCAAGATTAACCACAACAATGTTCTCATAATCACCTTCTTCTCCTGGCTGCTGTTTTTGAAGATGCTGGGGATATGCTGTCAGATATGTCTCAGTTCCATTGTTTATTCTAAAATACATATGCACATACTGCTGAAGGTCATGTATGCAGTCAAAGTGCAAACTCAATGGCCTCCTCTAAGATGACTCCAACATCCCATAGTGACACGTGAACAACTTTTCACACTAAATTTCATCTCCAACACAGCTATGGTCAGGAAACAACATTTATCTATTGTGAAGCTATTCTCTAATCACATTCACCTGAGAGCTAGGAATCCTTCTAACATTCAACCACACTTGTTAACATTTTTCTTTCAGCCATTATTACTAACCAGTGTGAGGTATTTAAATACAGTAATACTATTCAGGCTTCCTTTTGCTCCACTAAACAAAGCCAACTCTTAGACAGGCTCTTCAGGTTCAGATTACACTAGCAGCCCCTCTCCACAGCTGTCCCCACTTTCATTCTCTCTTTACCAGACAGTAACAAATAGAAGTTTGCAATAATCTGAACATGATAGACAGAATCCTGTACAGCAGGACAAATACTCTTCTGTTTTTCTGGGTAATACCTTTTCTAAGACCACATTTGCCTTTTTCACATCACTGCCAAATAAGTTGTTCTTTTCTACCACATCCTTTCTTCCAATGTGCTGAATTCTCAGATAATTGCAGAACTGTACATTGATCAGCAAGGAAAAAGGAGCATTTGTGGCAGGCAAACAAGAACTTCATCACTCTGAGATCCACACTTAGACAATGGATATCATTAAGCACATCAGAAGAGCTCTGGAAGGCGCTTACAGCTTGAGCCTCCTGTGGCAGGTGTCAGAATTTCTTATAGAAGAAATATATGGAAGATTTTTCTATGTATTTCTTATAAGAAGAAACTTATAGAATATTCATTGAATGACTGTGTTCAAAGATTGTACCATTTGTATTAAATACTTAAAACCAGAAAATTTTAAGCACATAGTATAAATAATTTTAGTCTAGTCTTCAAAGCCATCTAATTATTCTTCTACAATTACTCTTTCTTCCTTGTACTGGTTAATAATTTTCTATCATTAGAACCCATCTGGATTAAAATTACTATACTCACATCGGATGCAAAAGCACTACATGAAACTAGTAATAGTATTGATCACTGAAAACATTAGTGAGGAAAATTGTGCAGTCATACATTCTTTTTCCCTGCCGCCTAATTCTAATCACACAAACTTGTATTGAGGCATATTCTCTAGAAAAGACTTTGATGCCTTGCTATATTGACTTATTCAAGGAATTTGACACTATCCTGCATGACATCATTGTATCTAAATCAGTCATGGATCTGATGGATGGACCACTTGATGGATAAGGAATTACCTGATGGTTACTCTTAAAGAGCTGCAGCCAAGGTCTTGATGTCCAGGTGGAGACTGGTGACACATAGTATTTTTCAAGGGTCTGTACTGGGACCAGTTCCAGCACCACTGAACAACTCATCTTGGGCAGCACAGACATTTGAACTGCGAGCATGTTCTCAGCAAGTTTGCCAAAAAGCTGAATTAAAAAAAAAATGTAGCTAGCAGGTCAAAGGACCTGATAGTATCTCTCATGAGGCCCTACCTGCATTACTGAGTTTAGCTGTGGGACTGCCAGGGTAAGGAAGATGTGAATCTGTAGGAGTGGATCCATAGAAGGCCACAAGGGCGATGAGAGATCTGAAGTACCTCTCTGATGAAGAAAGGCTGAGGGAGTTTGTGTTATTTAGCCTACAGAAAAGAAGGCTTTGGGGAAACTTCACTGCAGCTTTCTTGTATTTAAAGGGGTTTTATAAACAAGATGGAGATCGACTCTTTGTGCAGTCTGATGGTGATAGGGCAAGCAGGAATGGTTTTCAAGTAAAAGAGGGAAGATATAGGTTAGATGTTAGGATGAAATTCTTTACTCGGTGGTCAGTGAGGCACTGCAACAGGTTGCCCAGAGAGTTATGGATCCCTGGAGATGCTAAAGGTCAGTTTGGATGGGGCCCTGGGCAGCTAGCCCACAGCAAGGGGTTTAGAATGTATGATCTTTAAAGTCCCTTCCAACCCAAACCATTCTATGAATCATACTGTACAGCTTTCATTGTTATGAAGATTATTACTCAGCAAACTTCATTTTAAATACTTATCTAAAGAACTGGAGTTAGGAAAGTAGTCATGTAAAGTTAGTAATGGAGAGGCTAAATAAAATGAAGAATTGAATCACCTCTTGGTTATCTCACTCTCCATTCAGTGCACGGTATCTCTGCAACAGTTGAGTTATCAACTTGGAGAAAAAATGAAACAAACCCAGTTATGCCACCTACAGCCATTTCTATGCCAAGAAATGTTTGTTTTGGTTTGGTGACAAGAATGAATTACTTTTAATGTTGACTCAATCTGTTCTTATACTTCTTCAGAACTTTGCACACAGATAGATTTTATCTATCTATTTAATTTTGTGAGATCTAACTAATCTTTATATTTACAATTTTCACTGTATTACTGTTTTGGACAACCATGTTACATTATCTGAATAAATTTTTTGAAGGATATTAGAGCTCTTCCCTCCATTCCCAAGTGGGAAATTCATCCCCCAAACACCCCACTAGATGACATTAACTGAGATGCAAAATTTGTATGAGAAATATATCTTTACTTTAAAAAGTGCCCATCCTACTTCATATTTGACTGTCTGATCCTGAGGAGTTTAATTTACATGATTCATTATCTTTCTTAATTTCTCAGATACCAGTTCTTTTAAAATTAACCTTCTTCAATAGACAGTAATGTTTGTACAAAATATATTCATTTAATTAAAACTTAGTGAGTTCACAGCTAGTTCTTTTTAGAGTCTCATTATTCACTCCAATAAAACAAGGCACATTTAATAATACATTTTCAGTTCTTAAATATCTCAACAAGCTATAGAGAGCGCAAATAAATAAAGATCCTTGAAAAGCAAGCAACTATGGAAACATTCACGTGGATTGAACAACTATGTGTTTATTACTTATAACTGCTTTCTTTAATACCTGCTTGCAGGATTATTTTTTAGGAAACAAATTTTTACTAATAAATAAGTCAGTGCAGACAACATTCCCCAGTACTGAAATACGATTCTCTGTGGTGTTAAATTGCTGTGATATTCCTCAGAATCTTTTCTGCCTGAACCAAATAGGACTGTCCCAAATAATTCCCAGGCACAGCTGGAGACAGTATGAATCACTGTCTTTCCAAACTAGGCAGATCTGGCATGATCAGATTGCATTAGCTTTTCAAGAACAAATTGGCTGACATTTTGTTCAGGTATAGCAACTGAAAACAGAATTGCATGATATTTACTACTATAAAGCTCACAAGAAGGGTATTATCTCTTCATGTCCACACAAGAGCTTCTACACAATGAAATACTTGACAAGGAGCAGGATATGTACACATATCATAGATTAGTTCTCATCCACTGCTCAAATCCAGTCCTTATTTTTCCAATGTGTTTTATTAAGGTTCACTGCAGTGTTTCAAAAGAGAAGCACAGACAGAACTAACACTTAGGAAATTTAGTGATTAAGCTCAATCCTTGGTCTTTTCAACTCAGCAGTGTACATTTGCTTGGTTCATTTCAGTTTGTTTATTACAATAACATTAGAATTACCATTAGAAATATTAGAATTATAAATTCATGACATCAGAACTGGAAAAAATGTTTTGGAATAGCGTCCAAAGCTCCATATGGGTGCTTAAAATTTTCAGATAAATTTTTGAACTACATTTTGCATATTAACAACATAAATATTGTCAATACAATAGTCAATACAAATCACAGTATTTTGATAGCCATCACTGACCTCCAACAGAAAGTTTAGTCCAAAGTGCTGGTTTTACAGAATTCACTGTAGCTATTTCTACTTCAGTCAAGATTGAAGAATCAAGGGTTTTGCTCAGAGGAAAGTGTTGCAAGGAAAAAATGAATAAACTGATTGCCACACAGAATCTGAGACTTTGAGGAAAGATGTCATTAAGGAAAGAGCCAGTTACTTCATTGGCATTGTTCTTATACTAGCAGATAACAAAAAACTTGCCCAATATGCCTTCAAAGCCTATTACCTATTAGTGAAGGACAATTTTTGATTTGATGCTACTTAGCCACAACTGTACAGAGTAGAAATATCAAAAGGGCTCAGAGCACTTGCTGAACCAGAACCCTGCAGAGTATGTGATGGATTGACACTGCCATCTCTTTTTGTTTAGTTCCATTGCACTCTCTGGGCTAAAGAAATAAAACAGCTTACACCATGAAAGAAAAGGACTCAGGCTGTAACAGTAAAGTAACTCCAAATTGTACTATTTGTGAATACAATATTGTTTTCATTAATCTTTCATAATGACATACGGGCACCAGTTGAGGTCAAGGCACCTTGATGTTGGGTGCATAACAAGAAAGAAGATCTAGCAGGTCAAATGAGTAGAAGATAGAAACACAGTGATGCATAAAGGTATTAAGAGTGCTAGTAAAACAATAACAGCATCAAAAAAAAAAACAAAAAAAAACCACAACCAACACCACACAACAACATTAGTTCTTGGTTTGTGAGAGAAATCCTCACATTCCTGTTCAACAAACTAGCAGCACATGTATACTTAATGACACTTAACAAAAGCACATTGACAGGATCTCAGAAGCACAGCATTGAATATAAGGTCAGAGTAAGCAGTGGTTTGAGTGGGGATGCAATTTCCACAATCAATTTTCCACAGATAGGTCAGGCATCTCTGCTTAATATTGAAATACTGATCTGCTCAGGAGATTATTCTGCTGTAGGGATGGGTTCTTCAGTACTGAGTTTTTATTAGAAAAGTTAAGCACCCAAATAACATGTAGTTTGTAAATGATTGGTAAAAGACATTTTATTAATCATATGTAAATGATTCATAACGTAAAAAAATGTTTTATTAAAAATAAGGCAGTAATATCCTTTCTTACTGCAGAATCTTTTCTATGAGACATTGTCTCTTAGTAAATGCAGACTTTTCAATTGTAAAGATTACGCTGAGTCAAAATAAAATCACCATGGACTTCAGAATAATGCAATATTTTCCAGATTAAAATATTTCAAACAAAGTTTGGACAATATTAAAAATGTGATCAATATCCTGGGATCTATGTTTACTTGGTATTTGACACTTTTTTTAGATAATATTTAAACTCAATGCAATCAGCCTTATTATTCTTTCATAGAATAGAATAATCATAGAATCATAGAATCCTTAGAGTAGGAAGGGATCTTCAAAGGTCATTTTGTCCAACTCCCCTGCAATTAACAGGGACACCATGGCTACATCAGGCTACATCAGGTTGCCCAGGGCCTGATCCAGCCTCACCTTGAAAGGGGTGGGGCATCCACCACAACTCTGGGCAGCCTGTTCCAGTGCCTCACCACCCTAACTGTAAAAAACTTTTTCGTATATCCAACCTAAATCTACTCTCTTTAAGCTTAAAACCATTTCCCCTTGTTCTATCAGAACATATCTTGCTAAATAATGTGTCCTTCTTTCCTGCAGCTCCCCTTTAGTTACTGAGAGGTCTCTCAGATCTCCCGGGAGCCTTCTCTTCTCCAGACTGAGTAGCCCCAGCTCTCAGCCTGTCCTCACAGGGAAGATGTTCCATACCTCGAAGCATTTCTGTGACCCTCCTCTGGATGCGCTCCAACAGCTCCATGTCTCTCCTGTAGTGAGGATTCCACATCTGGACGCAGTACTCCAGGTAAGGCCTCAACAGCACAGAACAGAAAGTCAGAATCATCTCCTTCAGCCTGCTGGCCACGCTTTTTTTGGTGCAGACAAGTAAACTTCTTACATCAGGAAAAATGCTGATCTTTGAAGTTGTAGCATCTTCTCATGCATACATGCATATTAACAGAATAGTTTTATTACAAATGCCTCTAACACTATTTTTAGAGGACAGCAAATAATAGCTATTGGATCTGAAGTCTTCATTGTTAAGTCAAATCCATGGCTATTCAGATGTGTGGTGTATTGCTGATTAGACTCAGAGAGTCTAATTTCACAGATAATGGATTGAGAGCAGTCCTGAGGAAAAGGATTTGGCAATTTTGGTTGATGAGAGACTCAACATGACCCAGCAATATAGTGTGTGCTTGCAGCCCAGAAAGTCAAGTGTTTCCTGGAATATATTAAAAGAAGTATGTCCAGGGGGTTGAGGGAGGTGATCTACCAGAATCTACAGGAGCTGTTGGAGAGGGTCCAAAGGTGGGCCACAAAGATTATCAGAGGGCTGGATCACCTCCTCCATGAAGATAGGCTGAGGGAGCTGGGCTTGTTCAGCCTGGAGAAGAGAAGGCTGTAAGGAGACCACATTGCAGCCTTCCAGTATTTAAAGGGGGATTATAAATAGGAGGGGGAATTGACTTTTTACAAGGGTAGACGTAATATGACAAGACAGAACAGTTTTAAGCTCAAGGCGGGAAGGTTTAGATTGGATGTCATCGGGAAGTTCTTTACAGAGAGAGTGGCGAGGTACTGGAACAGGCTGTCCAGAGAGGTTGTGGATGCCCAATCCCTGGAGGTGCTGAAGGCCAGGTTGGATGGGGCCCTGGGCAGCCTGGTCTAGGACCAGACCTGGAGGCTGGCGGCCCTGCATGTGGCCAGGTGGTTGGAACTTGATGATCCTTGGAGTCCCTTCCAACCCAAGTCATTCTATGATTCTACGATATATTAAATATTCAGGTCCAGGAATTGTGTCAGTGAAACTGTTTTTCTTGAGCACCACTTCTATTTCTGCACTTAATTTCTCTTTACCAAATTCTGTCCTCTTTCTTCTTCACCTAGGTTTTTGATTTCTGCTTCCTGTCCTCTTACTTAAGAGTCTTGGCTTTCACATTCATAGAGTTCACTCATTCCATTCTACAGCCCATCTAATAAAATAATCTGTGATAAAACTGCTGCAAGTGAAATTATGTAGGATTCATGTCTTTGGGCTGACATCCCAACAAGACAGAGCAAGAAAAGCACTACCAAATCTGTGCAACTTTGTTCCAGATTGCCTGTAGAAAGAGCATAGCAATGTTGCACTGTTTTATGGATTTTGACTACCTTTGGCATGTTTTCTTTATGGACATGATTGGTCTACTGAAACACACTTGTATGCTGTTTTCTGGCTTGACTTTTTCTTCATTTATCAGTATAAATACAGAGATAACAATACACTTTGCCATCAAAACTTCCATCTCACTTTTTATTTCAGTTATGTGTTAAGCTTATTCTCTGCATATCTCAGTTGAGACACGTTAGTCACAAATGTCAAATTAACTCCCTGGTCTGTGCAGTCAAAGATATTGTAGGGTTCTATAGGGTCTGTGCTCATACAACAAACATACCTTTGGGACTTGCACCTGTATTTTAGCTGGCAGCATGATTAGATCCCATATGGTTAATGAAATGTAAACGTGTCAGTATTTTGTAGGCTGAGATCTGTCACACGGAGGTGTTGGATGTAACACCCACTCTACCAACTGTTCAAGAGTAGGAAAAAGCTAGATCAGTGAAAAGCTTGTATGTAAAAAAGAAATAGGAACCAGCTTTTAGGCTTTCAGTTTTCCAGGCTTTTGGTGTCCACAGTCTGTCTGCCTTCCTAGGGGGGGAGATATGTCAACCAATGTATTTTTCTCAGTAACGTTTCAGAGTTAATATATATTCAGTATCCTTTCCAAGGGCATGAACACACGTGGTTGTTTCTAGAACATGTACACAAACTGCATGTCCATGGATTTCTCTGGACTACATTATTAGTAGTATCTGAGTGTTCCTAACTCTGTGGACGACTGAACCTCAAAACACCTCCATCACACATTTGAAATGTGGGTGGTTGGAGCAAATGCTTCCAGGACATCTATGTCTGCCAATTCCCATCCTACAAAATACCAAACTATTATAAAGTCATTGAACAGGCCCACTTGCAGATGGTTGCAAGCATGTCCACAACAAGTCACAGAAGGGGCTGTAGGCACATCCATCATAGCTCAGATCTTGTCAGTTGTTCTCCAAAACTAGCAGATGTCGTCATCTCCTCAGTGTCATGCCCCATACTTTACCTACCAGTGGATGGATCAACTTGAGCATGACAAATGGTGCAGCCCCATGCAACCCGGGGTATCTGAACCAGTATCTCCATCATGTCGCACTCACAAAGTGTCTGCAATTTCGTCACATCCATATGTATACTCCAGGAGAACACAGATCTCTTACTTCCTCATAAATCAACTCAAACTCTCTGCTCCAGTAGCCACTGTATTGTTTTGCATTCAAAACCTAATTCACACAGGTCAAATTTTATAGTGTTATAAATTTTGGCATTTTATTTTGTTTCCCACTCCTGAATGGAATATTTGAATGGACCTGAAATAAATGACATAACTATGCTTCCAACTCACTGAATCATGAAATAACCAACTAGCAAAGGCAAATTCACAGCACATAGATGAAAAGTCAGTAGTCCTTCTTGTCATTGCTTGGCTTAGTGACACACACACCACCTTTTGTGGACAGAGAAGTTTCAGTATTGGCCTGACATGGTCATACATAGCCATGCATGACTCTGAGGTTTCTCAGCACATCATCTCCTGGGTCAGCTCCATCTACATATGACTCTTCCCACAGAGTTGTACCCGAAGGCACCTTCTAGCCCTGCCTGAGCAGCCTGTGAACAGCTCACGTAGCTGAAGTTGTCTGCATAAAACTGTTCGTTGAATATATTCATGAATAATGCATAGAATTGTAATAAAGTCAGCCTGGGAGCAGGGAAAGAAAAGGACAATGCCAGCCTGAATGATTCAGACAGTTCTACTTAACAGGCGAGAGGCCAAAGACAGAGGGAGGGTAAGGAAGGTCACTAAATTGAAGAAACATCCAAGTGGGAAACAGAGGAGGAAAAGATAAATTGTTAAGTCCATAGGTCTTGTAACCTTCACTTTTTCAATAAAACTGCTTATCAGTAGGTTGATATAACTATAAAGATTGCAATCTCTTGTTGATTATCTTAGCAAAAGGATCTGGATTTCCAGCCTGTTTTTGTCATTAAATAAATCAGACTTTTATACAAAATCCATAATGTTGAGATTCTTGAATTCATGCTTTACCAGATGCCTTCTTTTAAACTACTTGTGTAATAAAGATAACAGAGAAATAAAAAGGCAGAACTGCTTACATGACAAATACACCCTTAACTTCTTTTCTGTTTATAAAAGCGAATGAGAAACCTCTGTCTATTTTTAATGATTTTTTTCTCTGGTCTTCTTTGGAGACCTCCCACAAAATTCTCAGCAGAGTGCAAAGACTGAATGGAAGTGAGAAAGGAACAGACCTTAACTGCTCCTCTTCTGTCAGCAGAAGGTATAAGACCCCTTTTCAAGCTTCTTGCTTTTCCTTCTTTTCTGTGCCTAAATATAAATGCAATCACTTCATGATGTCAGGATGCATCTATTCTGCTTGTTCAGTGCAGTTCCTAGATCACAGACATCTATAACTTTTGTGAGCCAGAAAACACTCTGAAGAATATGTCAGTATGTTCCTTGATTACTCGCCTCTCTTGCTTACAGAAGTCGTCTCTGAGGCAACATGGTAGAGAAAAGATGGATGGGACACAGTTTTGGGCTGTTCAAGTACAACAGATGTTTTGGCTAGTAACCCTATGAAAATGTAATTTATAACTAAGTTGGATATGAAGACTGTTGACATTTATGAAGGTGATACAGAGGAAGAATTTCAGCTTATATTTCCCATTAAAGGCTCTCTGAAAGAGAAAAAAAAAATGTCCTGTGTTCAACTAAATGAAAAAGGTACAAATCTAACAACTATGATACTCCATAAATGTAGAACTGCTGAAGAATGTATCTACTTAGAACCCTATTTTTAAATGAGCACTTGGATTTCAAAATGTGAATTTTAGAAGACACCTGGACTAAATCTGAATTCTCCAAATGAATGAACTTTAAAAAATGTACACAACATTGATGACCTTTATTTTAACCAAGGTTCAATCAACTTTATTTCCAAATCTGTGCATTGTATCCTATTCATACAATTATTGACACCAAAATGACAATCTTATTTTGACTGAGGAGGGAGAAGAAAAAAAAATGTTAAAGAACATGAGGGTAGAGAGAAGTAACCAGAAAAGGGCAAACAGAAATAATACTGAGGAAGGTGAGCTAGTAAGCTAGATGGCCAGAAGATGGGCTACAACAAAATGAAGGAAGATAACTGTAAAAGGGAAACATATATATATATACATGTTTATAGGCCAAAACTGCACTGGTTTGCTGATAAGGTGTGCGTAAACAGCTTCTATGTGGATCTAAAATCGATTCTGCAGGATTGCAAGCTGAAGAAGCATAAGTAACGCTTCCACTAATAAAAAGAGCAAAAAAAAGGTGGTAAGTACTCTTTAGAAAGGATCTTGACAAAACTAGAAAGATTTTTAAAACTATCTCTAAGAACAAATACTACTCTACAGTACTTTACAGTACTTTACGGAAGGGACTCAGGAACTGAAGTTCTTTGTTTTAGCCAGAAGAAAAAAAGCCTGGGAAGACACCATCTGAGAACATATCAGAATCAAGAGGCTATCGGTTGGAGCCTCTTTCTTTTGGACAGGAAGGATAATTCACAGTCCAACCGGATCACCCAAGATTGAAATGAGCATTGTTGTCACTTAAGGAATATCGTGTGTATCTTTGTAAACAGTATGTTTTAGCTTAATCAATAACTACTAATTGACTAATAACTACAAATTGACATTTTATATAGCAAAAGTAATGGTCTCTGCTGTGCTAGACTAAGTATAGTTATATGTACAGTTGCTTAAAGCTGTACATACTCTAGAATATCAAAACTGGACAATTGGTTCACCTGTTGTAACTATCTTGTTCATAAATATTTTAGCATAGACATAAGTAATTGCATAAATACTAATCAAAGGATTCTCTTGCTAAAGTTTTATTTTCCTTTTGGTAGTATCTCTATTTGTATTACTAAGGAATTTTTCCTCTTTGTGCCTCTAATATCACCCAGGAATTTAGTAGAAATCTATCTCAGGAAAAAAAAAGTTTTTTATAAAAATCATACCTTAGGTGATGGCAGATGAGAAACATTTGACTAAATCAGAACAGACTGAAGAACAGATATTTTTCCATATATTTCCACTCTTCTCAGCAGTTAAGTTAAATTTTGGCTGTAGGATCCATTCACTGAGCAAGTTCACTAGGCACTCCTATTATTACCTTTGTAACTTGTCTAGTATATATTGGACTTCTATCAATAGCAATCACAAATACATAATTTGTCTACCTTTTAGCAATATATTTGATACTACATGGAGGTTTCTGCAAACATTACCTGAATCATGTATCAGGCCAGTCACAAATGCTGCCAGACACTTGTATTAAAAAGAAATAAATACATATAAATAAATAAAAGCCATCTATTAGAGGGAATCTTCACTGCAGTTTTCTCCAGTCAGCATATTTAGAATGATGAGTTAAATCACGTTAGTTTAAAAACAAGGGTGTGATTTATGAAACGCATTGTCTCAAAAGTCTGCTGCCAAGGTAGATTGTAACTGCTTTGTTAGTAACGTTCCCAATCACTATTTTAATGTACATACTCACAATATGCATATTTATAACACTAAGCATTACAGCATGGTATGCTTCCACATCACCAGAGGCTGCAATCATATTTTAGTAAGATGGATGCAATGTTATCTTCCATACAGTGGCTTCCAAATTAAATTAAAGCAAAGTCTACAATATTTGGTTTATCTCCAAGATCACTGTCTCCTTGTTTCAAATGTTTCAGAAATCAGCTAGTCAGAACTGCCTTGGAGAAGTCTGAAAAGTTTAAAGGATCCAGCACAGGCCTTTTGTCTTTCTCAGTCTACAGAGAAATTGCAAGTTAACTGAAAGTAAATTAAGTGGTCCTCCATGTATCAATCAGTGATCCTTAATTACATGGAAACATTCTGATTTTGAAGCAACATTGACTTAACTCCTACACTACCAAGCCACCAGACAAGCAGTTTAACTAACCTATGACTTTTGGCATTGCTTCAGTTCACTACAAATGTAGTCATTTTGGCTTTTAATTCTGACTTCTGAAATATAGTGATTATTTTTCTATGGCATATCTGTTTTTCAAGTGTATGACACGTATTCTTTCATAAACAAAATAAATTTGCGTAGAAGAAAACTAATTTCAAAAATTAAAATAATAAAAACCCACAATTAATTCATGAATGAAGCATTGACAAAGTAAAACATTCTCCAGTCTTTAGACCAGTGATTCTTCCATTTTTTAAATAAGGTATTTAGACATACATTTTCATTGAATTTGAAAATATTTGCATGGAATAGTAATATTCTGTGTGTGTGTGCGCGCGTGCCTAATTTATATGCATTTTATGTAAATATAAAGAGAAATATCACTTATTTAAAAATTCAATGAATCTAATTTTCAGTTACATTTTTCTGTGAAAAGCAAAGAGAGTTTCTGAACACAATATTTTGTATCTGAAGAAGAAAAAAAGGTGGATTCTGAAGGAAAACCTCCATAATCATATAAACAAAATTTACTCCAATCAGCAGGCTTAAGGTATACTTATTGCAGTTCCTTCATTCGTTTCATCTTATTCCCACACACACTATGACTAATTTTCATTTTGCTCTTTACCTGGTTGCAAAGGGTATAGGCAAAAATAGTCTTGTAACCAACCACGTTTGAACAAATACAAAAGTAAATGTGTGAAATAACACTTATGTGACAAAAAAAGAGTTCTTTTTCTGTTATACTTCCTCGGGTATGTCCTAAGAAAAGGAAGGTGAATCACCTGTATATAAGCTTTTATAATAAATTTAAATAGAGGAAAGTGTTATTAAAAAGAAAGTATTTTGAGATGAGTTTGAGACAATGCTTGTCTGTAGAGCTCTGTAAAGAAAATGTTAAGAGTACTTTGCTTCTTCAGGTTGTGTTCAGAAGTAAATCAAGCTTTTTAAATAATGAATTGAAATTTATCTCTTGCCACCCTCAATAAAGTTGTACTTTTGTGAGTTTGTGTTTTGCCAGCATATATAACCTCTTCATTCAGGGAGGCAAAGAAATGGTTTCCAATAGCAATGAAAAATGTCATTCATATTATCAATTCATCTGGCTCCAAGTAAATTTTATGCAGAGACTTACAGGGACTGACTTTATTTCTGGCTAGGAAGATCTGATCCCAATGTCACTGTAGTCAATGTGAGAGTTTCAAACAGAACTTTAACAAAGCCTTCTCACCTCAATGATGGTGAAGAAAATCACATACATTTTTCTCCGATCTTTGGTCTCAGAGAAAGACCAGAGAATGCTTTCATATGTGAAATGAGGTGAAGCATCCTTCATCTCTTGTGACACACAGCCAGATTCTTGAAATGGTGAAGCAAAAAAAGGCTGAGGCAAAACTGGTTGCTTGAGCTTCACAGGTCATCTGCATATGAGACCCAAAATCCAGACATGGGTCTCTCCTGCACAAGTATTATGTAGACAGCACATAAAGCTAAGAAGGATCCATCATATACTTTGGAAAACTGGGGGACAAAGCTGCGGGGCTTATCTCTGCTGAGCTGATTTGCTTCAGAGAGATGCATAAGAGAGGATGAGAATCTTGGCAGCATTATCAACTTAATGTCTATCAGCAATGTCGATTTAAGCAGTGAAAGTTGTTTTAAGAAAAGTTGCTTTAAATCCACTTTCTATTACAGTGGTGGAAAAAAAAAAAAACAGCAAACAATGAAGTCAGCTGAGAGAATTAGATCAACATGGAAACCACAAAAAAAATGGTCTCTGGCACATCCTATGTGCTATAGCAATTTCTAAAGTAAAAGAACCTTGCTTCAGGCTTTAAGGGATAAGTTGCAGCATAAGGAGTTTCCAACCATACTTTCCCTCTTGGCCTGCTCACTCCTGCTCCCCTGACCCACAGTGTTAACATATCTGTTTATTGAGCCACAACGTAAATTGGATTCTATAAATGATGTGGCTTTTCAAAAAAAGTGTCCTGATGATGAGTGAAGGAGATTTACTTCAAAGCCAGATTGGTTCAGAGTAGAACTCCACAAATTAAAAGCAAGGAAGAGTTGGAAATTGAGTTGATACAACTGACGTTTCTGAGTCATATCATTCCTGATAGAGCTAAGCATCAGGAGTTACAATCTGGAACTAAGACTTGTGAAGATTTCTAACTGGCTTATGTAAAATACACTGTTATATTTACACATGTAAGTGGAAATGACTCTTGTTTTATGACAAATATCCGTCATTTGTTACTCATATTTCTTGTTAATTAGATTGGAGAAATTTCCTACTTAAAATTATTAGTAATCACTGAAAATAATGTTTGCCACCTTCCCATTAATAGGAAAAAACATTACTGCATTACTGTGAGTGGCTACTCGCACAGCTAGAGGCATCACCTGATTAAACCATAAAGGTAAATTTCAGAGGAGCAAAGCCTACTAGCATCTCTCAAAATATTTGCATATTTTAAATGTGAAAACCTAGAATTAATATTTAACAACATTTTCTGTTCAACCTCCCAAAATTTTAATCCAACTCATTTAGCGTGATTGGTAAGTACAGAAGGAAACATGCAAACAGAAAGATTTTTGTGATAAAATTATTCTCAGACGTTTATTACACTGGACCAAAAAGAGACCTATAATTTTGTCTGTTGATGGAACTACCAAAGCCATGAAATAACGAAGAATTTTCAGCTTTTTCTTTTTTCCCAATCTAGCTATGAATGTTAGGACCCTCCCTATCCTTGGAAACCATAGAATCATAGAACTGTTTTAGTTTAAAAGGACTTTTAAATGCCATCCAGTCCAAATCCCTTGCAATGAACAGGGACATCTACAGCTCCATCAGGTGCCCAGAGCCCTATCCAGCCTGACCTTGCATGTCTCAGGGACGGGGCATCCTTCCCAGAAACCAGAAATCTTATGTTGGAGTAATCTGGCTACAGCACAAAGATTAGCTAAAGATATTGAGTGCAGACTGCCAGAATTTTAGGAGGTACTGAATTAAATTCTAGTGTAAATGGGAGAGCAAGATCTTAAACAGAAAAAAAAAAAAAAAAAATAGTAAGAGGAATCTATTTTTTTTCTGAATTAGAATTTTTCTTGAATTAGAGAATGTGAATGTAGGGCACTAAGTATAGAGGCACTATTCAGGATATTTATAAGTAAACAATTACTCTATTGAAAGGAAATTAATTCAAAACTTAAAGTAATCCATATTATTCATATCTCTTTTGCTTGCTTACTGAATTTCCTTACTTCAGCATAGCAATTTTTTTTTTATAGCGACTTTTTTTTTTTTTTTTTTTATAATCTTTCTGTTCCTGGAAGGAACAATATCTGCCATAACATTTAAAAGGTGCCCAGAACATCAGCTTTCAGAGAAGTACCTTCATAAGCTTGTATTTGTCTATCCCATTACACATACCATCTGTTCTACTGTTACAAAACGCCTGTATGATGCTATTTGATTGCAGATTGTACTCACCATCATGACCAGACCATGTATATAGAGTATAAGATTCCTGTAACCCAAAGTTAATGTTCATTCACCGAAGTCCAGAGTTATACTGCTGTAAATGTGGCATGAATTGTATGAGGCCTTGGGTATTAACTGTACCACCTATCTTGTCCACTTAGATGTGGGTGGAAGTAGGCAAATCTTACTGAAGTAAAGTCATTCAACAGCTCTTCTTCACACTCAACTCATCTTGCCCGCAGCAGCCACCTTGAGTTTCGATCCTTGTGTTTCTATTCCCTTCTTTCCAAAATACAGAGCAAGGTTATTTTGCCATGAGATTAACATGCCATATGCTACCATCTGCTCCAAGAAGAGTATCCATGGGAAGTGGCAAAAGTGAGTATTTTCACCCTGTGCATTCAGACCTTGACAAAAGCTTGACAATTCCCCACTGAATACATAAGCATCCCTGCTCAATAAGCAGAAGAGTAAGAATCATTCAAAGTAAAAACTATACAAGTTTTCATAAGTAGTCAGGATATACAATCTCAAACTAATGCAATGCATAACTGGCATCATTTTTTACTGTGATATTGTGCATACACATTTGTAGAGGAAAGGCTGCACACCAAACCATGCCAAAGGCATCAGCAGACACAGAGTAGTTTCACTACATGATATGACATCAGATGATTTATACATTATTATTTAAACTGCTAATATACTCATGCATCCCCAGAGAATTGAGACTAAAGTTATTTACCAATCTTCATTATCATGATGGAATAATGATTACAACAATCTTCATCTAAGTTCTAAATTGAATTTTTTTTTTTTAACACTGCAGAATGAGCTTGCTACGTATCTGTAGGAGTATAATGATTTCTACATACTTGCATTCAACCAGCGTTCCACCAAAAAGGGCTTTGAATAGTATAAATTCTGCCAGAGAAGCATACTCTGTGTGTGGGAAGGACAATCTGCTTTCTATTGGTTGTAATAAAGCCAGCAGCATCTGCTGCTGTTCAGCAATGCTGTCACCAGTACTCAATCTCTTAATAATGTGCTTTTTTTTTTTTTCCCAGATCATATTCTGAACCTGTCTGAACAGAGGTGAGACTCTAAAATTCATCACAAAAGCTAATTCCAGAAAACATATTACACTGTGATGCCATTAAACAGGAACTAGTGAAACCTTCTCTTTAGGCAGTATGAAATTGTAGTCACTCACAGCAAGATAAAACCACTCAACCACAAGGAATAAAGAATTAATGTAATCTTTTCCATAGCATTTCCTTTTAATCATACTCTTCTGAGTGCTAGGCAAATAAAATTAAGCTCTAGCTGAAATTAATAGAGAAAAGAAATACAGTACATAGTTCTGATTTTCTGGACACCTGATGGTGTGTGAAGAAGATGCAAGGAGAATTCTTTTGCTCATTTCTAAATCCAATGGTTAGATACAGAGCAAGGAGTGGCTGCAATACTCCATGGAGTACTATAGAATGGGCAGAAACAGTACTGATCTCAAGAAGCTGGGACAAATTGCATTCAGATATTAGCCAGAACCACAGGTCTTTTAGTAGTCAAGCCTCTGTGGCTCAAGTACTAATCATTGGTTTAGCTACTGTTTCAAAGGATGATTTAGCTTTCTTCAACACTAGAAAGACCAAGCACTTTCTCGTTACCCACTGATATCAATATAGTCAAAATTATTATTCCACATAAATATATCAAATTATTGTAGTAAAATTAATTAATTAATTAAATTAAGGTTAAAAAAAAAAAAGGAAACTCCAGAGTAAGTACACAATTTCTCCTTTAACTCACACAATCCCGTATTTCAAAGTGTTTTCAGTGGTTATCAAAACAGTGCTACCTCAGCTTGGTACAGAATGTGAAACCAAAGTTAAGTGAAATTAAAGTCTATGCACTGGATAACTGACTGACAAAAAGTATCCATCAAATTGTCACCATCTAGCTCTCTGACCACAACAAAGTGGTTCATAGGTATCCTTATATGGGAAGAAACAGCCTCTTACCTTCAGTATGTACAGCAGAAACATAGGTCCAGTTGTAGCGCTTGACAATGTCCACCATAGCCCGTGCTTGCTGTGCATCAGATGGTACAACTCTCATAAAATACTTGAACAGAGTTTTGTCGCTTAGGTCCATGCTTGTGGCAGAATAAGCAATCTGAGGTATATTGAAAAGCTGCAGTAAGTTCTGAACCTGGATAGCAACTGAGCTAGAGCCAGGGCCAATGACACCAACAATGGGTTTCTTGGAGTGGAAAGATGATGAAGATCCATCTACACATCGCACCATCCCTTCCTCTTCTTCCGATGAAATAAGAGAGTCCCTTATAAACTCAATGCTTTGCTCTAGAGCCACAGCAGAATGCCAGCAAGAGTCCCTTATTTCACATCCTAGTGTTATATTTGGCAACAGCGTTGGGTCCAAATTAATTCTGTCAAGGGTATGTAGCATTGCCTCCACTCTCTGAATGCCATACTGCTCTCTTACCTCTCCACATTTCCTCTCATGAACTTTGTCAACTGTTGGTTGGTGGTGGACAGAGAACAGAGCTCCAATGATAATATCACCAGGCATGTGTGCAACCACCCTTCTTTCATTGGCCTGTGCAGAAACCAAAAGCCTGAAGTTCCCACAGACATCTTCCTTCAATAATAGGATTGCAAGGAACAGCAAAAGAACCATTTTAGGAAACGGTTTAGGCTGGTAGAGACAACATGATTGAACAAAATTGAGAGTTGGTCAAAAGCAGTTATCAATTCTTTTGGATAAACAGAGTAGAATGCTGGTTAATCAGTAGTTTGCACGTTTTCTCTAAGGTGTCACCATCATCTCCAAGTAGACAGTGGTGCAGAGCTGTAAATGTGATCATAATCCTCATAACCTTCAAAAATGAATAAATAAAAGAAATAGATTTAAAATGAGAAATAAATTCAGCTTTGTAATCTTTACTTAAGTTGCTCTGCTGTCAATGACTGTTATCTTGTCTCCTCTACACATTTGTTTCTGTCATTATTCAAGTTGGAAAGTTTTGTTCTAATTCAATGTTTTGCAATCTTAGGCTTGTAATTCTGCTGATATAAAACGGTGTCTTACTCTTGGATGCTTTTAAAAACTCTTTGGGGAAATGTTTTCAAAACTGCAAAATACAGACAAGTATTAATTTCCAAAGAAAGATATTGCCACTTCTAATACATCTTTGAAAACAACACTCTTTACTTACAGATGTTTCCCATATCACAAATGTATCTATCACACTAATGCACCTAATTCAATACTGTGATATCAAGTACAGCACCAGCAAAATTTTTTTATAAATAAAGTCATTCCTGATATATGATCAGAAATGCAGAATCTGGCTTTTCCAGTCTGAAAATGTTTCTTCTTTGTGAGCCACAGTATGAAATGAATGATCTTTAAAGTAAGCTAAGATTAAGAAATTTGATCTATTTAATAACATTTGTTTTTATTTTAACCATGAACATTTCAGCAGAAGAATAACAGATTCATTTCAGTTCTAAAGCAGCAGAGTGGAATCATTTAATATACTTAAGTCAAAAATCACTAAGAAGAAATTCAGCAAATCTCTTTAGGGAACTATATAGACTTTACTAGAAAGAAGAAAGCACAGATACTATATAGGTGCACTGATGCCTAAAATATTTGATCTGCTACATTTTCTGACAGTCTGCAATGCGATCACCACTCAGTTTTACCACTGGCAAAGGATCAAAGAGAGAAAGAAAGAGAGAAAGAAAGAGAGAAAGAAAGAGAGAAAGAAAGAGAGAAAGAAAGAGAGAAAGAAAGAGAGAAAGAAAGAAAGAAAGAAAGAAAGAGTAAGAATAATTATCAGAAATGATTAATCTCTTAGGCTGTGATCAATGAGCTTGAGAACATACTTGAAGATGTTCTGTACCTAGCAGTGCAATAGTCTGCTCCTGCTTTGAAACATAGCACTTAAACTGTAGTGTTTAGCTTGCTAGTGGATCCACTGATAGCAAAGAAAGTTAAACACACTCTTGCATCAAGGAAGATGCTGAGCTAGTTAGTGAACCACATGCCCAGTCTCATTATTAGCAAAACAAAAGCAAAACTATAGGACCTCACCTAATCTCAGTTTTACTTACATAAATATTTTTATAAAATAATAACATTTATATAATAAATGTACATAATAAAAAAAGAATATAGGAATTTCCATACATTTCAGATCCATCAGTAATTTCTAATCCATTGATACGACTCTGACAGCACTCTGATGCTGCAAAGTGAAAGAAACCCTTTGCAATGGAGAGTCTATCTCTGTGTCTTCCAGTGTCAAAATTCAGCAGGAGTAAAATCCTGGATTTACCACTCAGCGCTAGAGCATTCAATACACAGTGTCACAATGAACACCTTCCTGATTCCAGCCAAATCTAAAAACATTTTTTCTGCTTTAGGTTAGCCTTGTTTAATTATTATTTTACCTAGACATCTGTAAATTGTAAAGTATTTACACAGAGGCAATCCTACAATTGTGTCAGTGAGTATTCCCAAATTAAATCCAAATCTTTAAAAAGATAAAGCATTGAATAGAAATGGTCTTGTAATATGAATTGCAATATTAATAGGTTCATGAAATATTAATTTCTAGTAATAGAAAGTGATAATAATGAAATAGGATTCAGACAACTGTAGAATATTTCAATACTTTTTTTTTTTTTTTTTTTTTTTTTGGTGAAGAGTTGGTTTATCAATACTGCAATCCCTTGCCACTACGGAAGAACAGCAGATCAGTTCAGGTTAATTAGTCTCTAATTACAGAATATCACTACTGGTTATGTGTTCCAGTTGTTTGTTCTGTGACACTGAAGATGATACTGTCTAATTTGTAAACAACCTGAAGGATGAATAACAGGGCATATCTTAGTACAGTATCACAACGATTACATTCCTATACCTCAATGTAACATTTCATCACTTAAAAAAAACTTTTAATTATTTTTAATGTGTTGGTGTTTAAACAGAAATAGTAATCTGCTATTCAAAAGCACAGATGCTTATGATTCTGAGTTTTACATACTAAGTCTACATGCACAGAGCCTGTCTATATCTAGACCAAATGCCAGCCCTGCCTCAGACTGTTACAGCATATACAATTACATGTCTTTTTATAACCTAGTTGCTTATGCAGCTGCGTACACACAAATAGAGTCTGGGGGTTTGGAATGAGCTTGTGATACAAAATGTATCTAATCTTAACTCACACTTTTAATTCTACAATCTATATTGCTGAGACTTCTGGCCAGGTTTACTGGCACTGTCCATAGCCTTAAGACTATAGATTAAACAATTTCCATACAGGATATATGGGAAATAGAAGGCAGCAGGGACATCTTTATCTTCTTCACTCCAAAGAACAGCTGTTTATTCTTCTCTGTCTACAGTTGTATTTATCTATATAGCTTGCAGGGTAAAGAATGAAGTAAAGCTGATGGTTTCCTTTATAATTCTAGTTCAACAGTAATAGCAGATAATCACAACTAAGGGCTCCCAGGACCCAATAGCAAGTTATCAAACCAATCAAATCCTTCCACACCATGGTATCCAAGGGGAAGAAGGGGCCAGACGCCAAGTGAAATTGCTCCAGAATTAATGATTAGTCTTCACATGTTCTGCTGTACTGCAGTGGAAGTCAATTTACTTGGGACTGTCAATGTTGTTACTAATTGCACCAAAAAACCTGCTTCATTTACGTAGTATTAAATTTAGGGCTCCAAAACATCTGATATGAATGCCTTCTGTGGGCTTCCCTAATGCAGGAGAACAACTTGGAATTTATACTGACAGGCAAGTGAATCTGCTAAATACTACAGATTTGCATTTGTACAATAGAGATCTGTTTCTGTGGCCTTGATCTTGCTCTCACAGTCCTAAAAATCACAGGCTGAGGTCTGGAGGTTGTCTGATCCATCTACCCTAACCAAAGCAAGTTCAGCTGAAGCAGGTTCTTAGGGTCACATCCAGTGAGATTTCAACTAGCTGCATGGATGGAAGTTCCACAGTCTTTCTATGCAGCTAATGTTTGTCCACACTAACAGCAAGAAGGTTGTTTACTTATGTTTAAATGGAAGTTCTCACATTTCAGTTCATGTCCACTGCCTGTCATCCTTCCACTGGATATGACTGGATATGCCATTCAAAGATGCCTTGAGGGTACTTAGGCAGCAGATCACATTCTAGGCTAAAAGATGGCTGAGCAGAGAGCTGATAGACTAAGCACACTAATGACATTTCCTGGAGAAATCCTCCATTTCTCCCTGAAAAGATGGCCAAGGGAACTGTTCAAATATACAGTTTTACTGCTATCGTATCCCCAAAGAATCTTATACAAGTTATTTTGATTTTTATTCTTTCCTCATACTGGAAGCTTATTATTTTAAGCAATATGATTACTACAATAAAATTAAGCAAAATTTTATGAGCTTAAATATAACTCCTGTGTTATTAGGGGAATTTCACATTGAGAAAATTGAGAACAGAGGTATCAATAGCATCATAGAAGTAAACCCTTGAACACATATATAAAGTAGTAGAAATCACTTCCCAATTAATAATTTATCTGCATTTACTTGTTTTTGTTGATGGACAAGCAAATCAATATGCACAGCACTTAGGGTCAAATTTATTTTTCACACTTCAATTTCTTTAGCTTCAAGAGAGTTACTATTAATTCACTGCAACATAGACATAATGAAATCAGGCACTTAATTACTGGTGTATCAAAGTTCTTAGCTTATTCCAGCTATGGATCTAACTGTAAATTAATTCTGAAGTCCCCTGCAATAACAACAGATGACAGGCACTCAGGTTTCTATCCTTTGCTGCACTCAGAACAATTGCAGAAGTAATAAGGTGAAAAGATGATTCTGCCTATCTGTTCTTCGTTCAGCTTTGCTCTAGTCAAACTTTTATGGGCTACCTAGATGAAGGCACGATGAAGCACTCAACAATTTCCTGTAACCTTTGCTCTCTCCAATAGTAAAAACTTTATGCCAGCCTCTGCTAGGAGAAATTCTCAACTGTTTCTTTAGGGCAGAGTTCCAAGTACTTCATGTTGAGGTTTAACCGAGTAGAAAATGAGCATCTGTAATATTCCATGAAACATCACACAACTCTTGAAATGATTTATTTTAACCTGAAATGCAAGTTCATCTATAATTACTGTCTGTGCAGACCAAAACAAAGAGCCCTCATATCTAACTGAATTAATTAGATCACAAATCCCACAGCAGTTCACAGAGGGATGATTTTGCACTGTATATGTGACTGAGAGTTTATACATGGAGGACATCTGACTTTTCTTCTTCCACAGCAGGTGTTAACTGTTGACATTCATAGAGAGCCTCTCACCCCGTGAGTTACATTATTATGACAGCGCCCACTAGCGACTCCAGAATGAAGGAGTCATTGCCATAATCTGAATTCTTCTGGCTGCGTAGCTTCTATAGATAAGATACAAAATCAGCAAAGGGAATCTATTTTGTATCAGGAAAAAAAATAAAATAAAATAAAATAAAAACAAGAAAGATAAATACTTTTGTTCTTTTATTTATTTTTAACTGATTAGAGCTCTGCAACCTTAGAGCCTCTTAGTTCATCTTTTCTAAGCCTACTCTCAGATTAAAATAATAAAAATAAAATGCCAGATTACTGAACCACAGTGCTTCGGTGTAGTGAGAACTCAAGGTCCAATGAGGAAAGCACTTGGAAACATGCTCAGTGCTAAATGCATGAAGAATGCTGTTGGTCAATCATCTGCAAAAATTTATCTGAATTTAACGTCACTTTATAGGATTTTCCTGATTAGAGAAATCATTAAAAATTATGCTCCAAACCCACTGATTTGTAGAGACAAATTTTATTTGTAGACTATGAACATATAGCTTACAGCCATATATCTGCCAAGGAAATGCTTTCCAGGTATTCATTTACAGCACATACTGCAATTAATTCTGTGCCTTCAGATATCTGATAATAAGTATCAATATAGATATAAAAATGAATCAAATCAATACATGCCAAGGAACTAACCCAGACTTCATCATCAGAGAAAAATAAAAAAATAAACACACACACACACACACACACACAACAAGCAGAAACTGAATTACTGGCCCTATATCCTACCATTTTTTCTTAATACTTGCAGTGAAGATCTTTAAAAGGCAAGAAGATGGAACTGCCTTAGAAAAGTCATTACATAAGAGAGACTTCTCAGCTCTTCTCAACGGGGGTGATATGAGCAAAAAGTGTACACTGAAGTTTCTAAGATGCTAAGAATTTGCTCAGTACTTCTGGCTATTGCCATTGCAAACACGAAACATTGGGTTCAGTCTATTCCGGAAATCTTGTTCCCAGTGCTATAGAGAGGCTCACATTGCAGAAGGTCTCACACACCTACTTGGAGGTAGTTTCTTTGGTCGCACAAAAATCTGATGCCCTCAAATGCTCTTTAGTTGCAAAACATGATTGTAAGCACACAGGTATGTTTTAAGATTTCTACTGCCATTTAACTTCTCCATTCACTAATAATATCAATAAATAAATAAATAAATAAATCACTTCTCTGAATTTCAGAGGGCATTGGATCAAGCACTTTGACAAGGAAAACAATCTTTTAAAGGGGAGACACTATGAAACAATTTCCTGCAATTCTACTTAGAAATAAATTAAGCAGCACAGAGGAATTCTAATCATTTGGTCTAAATAGCTACTGAAAATAACAGATTAGTGGGCTGATCTCATGCGTGTCTTCACAGATAATAAACATAGAATATTAGAATTATCAGCAAGTTCCTTAGCAATACAGGAAGTCTCACCACCCCCCACACTTTCTGATTAATGAAACATTTTTTGTTTTGATGTGTAGGTGCTTAACATTACAGCAAAACTTGCAGTGATTCCTGCAATTCTGCTAAATATACTTCTTATTACTGCCATTACCAAAAGCCTGTTATACCACATAATGCAGAAACTAACAGCTCTGGTGTGATTTTAGCTGTAATACTGGACATTTTATTAGTTAGCAAAACTGTATGATTTGTAGGAAGTGATCAAACAAAAGCTATAGCAAATCCAAAATCTCATCTTCTAATCAGTCACAAGAGTAGCTTCCTGTACTACCACTATATCAAAGAAAAAAATCACAAATAAAATGACAAAGAAGCTATATAGAGACACAAGAAATATTTTCTGATCACCTGAAATAATGATTAGCACTGGCATCCCTAATTACATAAGCATGTAGTTAAAATCTTTGAGAATGCACAAAATATTAGTATATGACAGAAATGTTTAGGGATACAGTAATAACAATGAAGTCATAGAGAATAATAATTTAAAAACAAAAAATGTTAACTGGCAGTTAACTCCTTTATACTTTCTCATTTGAGGACAGCTTAAAGCAATGTATTTTCAAGACAGTCCTCTGCCACTTTGCTATCGAGACGGTCCTCCCGCTACGTCCTCAGGACTAGAAAAAACAACTGTCCATTCTCACCGCTACATATCCCCACCAGAAAGCCCTTCTTGTGGAGGAGGAGGAGGAATGGAAGGGGCCCTACGGGAGCGAAGGAGCGCCGGTGTGCGGACACGGAGCTGCCGGCGCTGCCCATGGTGCTGAACACCGCCTTTACCCACCTCGCGGGCTGGTTGTAGCGAAGGAGGAAAAATAATCTAAAAATCAACCAGTGGCTAAATAAATAAATATATGGATATAAAAGACACAGTGGTCACAGTTGTTTTAAGGACCGCTTTTTTTTTTTTTTTTTTTTTTTTTTTTTTTTTTTACAGATAAATTAGATACATAGAGTCGGCTCATAGAGGAAACTATTGGACAAGGTTAACTCCTAGAATAGCTACCTGCACTGCTAGAACTATGTGGTTGTGCATGCAAGTGCATACGTATGCGTGCACACTTGTTCTTAGGTATCTGCCTCCCTAAAGGTATCACAGCCCCCCGCAATCCTTAATGAATCGTTTTAACATGCAGAAACATTAGCTCCAGTTATTAAATAAAGAACAGAGGGGAGTTGCCGATCATAGCCAAAATGATTCGTCCCAAGGTCACACAGAAAAGTCTATGGCTGAGCTAAGCCTTGCTGTATCTGGAAAAAAAATTCATTCAATTTCTATTCTCTCTTTCTGGCAAGGCAAATCGTTACCGGTGAATAGAAGGGCTATATCACACACCAACAAGCCCAGGTATTGCAGTACCTGAATCGTCTTCTGCCCTACACATAGCCCACTCCTGGGGAGGGGTCAGTGCCCATTGCCTTCCGATGTCAGTGCCCAGCCCGCTGATGTCCCAGCAGCCCCGAGGTGTGCCCCACAACCTTGCTTGCCCCCCCTGTAGTCGTGCTTGTTCTCCGGCAAGCAGGGCATGGAACGAGCAGACAGGGGAGAGGGAGGGGAAAGAGTTCCTCCTGCATTCACATGTTTTCTGTCCGTGGTCAGGGGCTCATAAATTCCCTCTCCCAGTCCTCAGCATTACCTTGTGGGTGGCAGCAATCTCTGCTTCCTCCGGTGGCGGCAAAACAGTCCTTTCAGTGGCAGCAATCAAGACCAGTAGGGATAGGCACCTCCTTTTTTCAGCACGGCAGAGATAGCATTCCTCACACAGACCGTCTTGAGCTGAATAATCCTCAAATGCCTCTGCAAAGATCACCAGCAGGTGAGCCCCGCTCGGCTCGCATTGTCACTCCTCCAGCTATGGGCACATCCTGTTTTCTTCTGATCACAGGCAAACGCTGAGAATCGAGGATCTTACCCCCGCGCCTGCATGCACACACGCACACGCCATGCAACACGCTTTTCTCTCAGCATCGCCCAAGTCTCATTTGTAAGAGGCGTGAATGGTCCCTAGATTTAAGGGGGAGGAGGAAGGAGCGAAAGCCGTGAGGAGGAGGAATAAACAAACAATGAGACGACAGATGGGTCTTTGCTCTCTGCCACCTTGGTCTTCCTAAATACTTACTGCAGTTTGACCCACCTGCTTAAACACCTCAGCCCCTCCTCACGCTCACATGGCTCCAACCCCTCTGCCTTTCCCAGGGGTTAATTCTGCCTTTTGCCCTCTCTCCAGGTGCTCGGAAGGTTGTGAAGTCGCCCTATGAAGGGGACGCCTCCCGCCCGCACAGCCCCTTTCCAGCAAGCAGGGAAACGGAGCTGGGCTCAGAACAGCATCACCCTAAAAAAAAAAAAAAAAAAAAAAAAGAATAGGCGATGCCTTCTTGAGGAAGGTCTGTTTTAAACAAAGACGCGGGAAAGAGTTCACCCCTGCATATCCGACGGGCTTTTAGCGATTTCGCTACGCCGAAATTTCACATCCTCCTCCCCGAGGGCCGCGCCGCACCTGTGGGTCCGGGGGCCGGAGGGGGCAGGGGGCTCGCAGGGAGATCGCCAGGCTTCAGCGCAACTTTTTAGTGCCACCAAGTGGCACTCCCTCCTCTAGCAAACCAAGCAGCCTGCCAGCTCCGAGCTCTTCCTGGTAAGGGGAGAAAGGGGATGCGAGAGTCGACCCCTCCCCACACATTCACGTATCGCTATTAAGCAAAAAAGAAAAAATTGTTGGCCGCGGGAAGAGCAACTTGCCCTCTCCATCCCTCGCCCCTTGTCTTGGCTGCAGGGCACAAAGAGGAGTGATCAGACAAAGGCAACCGGGGCTGACAGCTCCGCCGCGGGATGAGCCCCTCTGTGCCACCTGCATCCCCCCCCTGGCCATCCAGCTCCTTCCCCTCAGCACCCCCGGACTCCCTGGCCCCACAGCGTTACCGTTCCCTGCCAGCATTCCCAGACCGATCCGGCAGACCTACAGGCATGTTTCCTACCTTCTGCCCCCAAGCACAATTCTCTCCATCCCTTTTGCTTCCTCACCTTCCCAATAAGAAAAAAAAAATAGTAAAGCTCTCCACTGTTAATTATTAGTCCCCCACACGAGCACCTTCCCTCAGTTAACCCTTCCCTCCCAGAGCCAGTCGAGGATTTACCTTCTCTTCCAGCATCCCTGCCTCCTCACAAAGCTTCCTCCCTCCTTTTCTCCTCCCTCTCACATCTGAGCCCAGCACATCTCAGCTCCTGCTCCCCATTCACATTCAGATGTCCCGCACAGGGTGGGCAGGAACCCCCGGCACAAGATTGTGTGATGTGGGGGTGTGGGTACACGTGTGAGAGGGACCCTAGGTAGCCTGAGCCCTAATGAACTCAAAACCTCTCAACACTGGTGCTTCATCAACAGCAAGAGCAAACAACGACAAACCATCACCAACACAATCCTGAACAGGGGTCACTTCTTAATTCAAAGCTATTCTTAGTAAATAAATAAATAAAGATAAATTAAATAAATAATCAAGCAAAATGGCATTTAAGTAAGAGCTGATCTGGCATTTAAAGGCTGTTGGGTCCGACCATTTATGAGGCTGTATTTGCAGGGGAGGATTAGCTCGCACATCCATTTTCAGGAATTAACAGCCATTCTCTGTCGCTGCACCACAGCCTGGCACTCCCTGCTGGTTCCCCACTCTTTGGGTCGCTGCTTAAAATATTATCTTTTTGAAAAATAAAAATAAAAAATACCAAATGACCCAAATCCCAGCTGCTGTTTGATGCGGTTCCCCAGGGTGCCTGCACTGATATATCAAAGCTGCACTGTGTGTCCTCCCCTGTGCCTCTGCCCAGCTGGGGTAACTTTGATAAAGATGTTGGGGAGCAGAAAAAGAGAGATATTCTTGCTAATGTTCCATCCATATTCCTAATCCCCTGTGTTCCCTCTACTGCTGTCTTCCTACCACCAAATTCCCAACTTGACTGCTCCTTTCATCCCAAGGGGTGAAGGATAGGAATCCCATATGTCCTTACCAGGTGTGGAGCCTGGCCACTTTCTCCTTCACATCCTCCTTCAGTGCCAGCCCGGGCCTGGCTGGGAGCCTGTCAGCCAGCACCTGCTTCATATCTTTCCCCAGCACTCCTGGCTCCTGCAGCCCTTGAAGCCCTGGCAGCAGCCAGTTGTTAAAGCACAGGGCACTGTGAGTGTGCATGCATGTGGTTCTAGCTGCTCATTCACACTGCTCAGCTCCAAGGGCCTCTGCATTGCCTCTTAAAGGAATGGAGACATGTTAGATGACAGAGAGCCCACTAGTTACCAGGGGTTTCCCATTCCTGCAACAGTCATGGTGAGGTGATAGGGAAGAAGCATCCTTCTTTTTCATCCCATTTGCCCCTCAAGCATTGTCTTCCTGCCAACAAGGGCATGGGCTGTGAAATTATTATGTCAGGAGGCTGGAGACAGAGAGAAATAGAAATATGTAGAAAAGGCACAGATCAGAAAAAAGAGGGGAGGGATATCTCTGTAGAAGGGGAAAGTGAGACCAAAGGCAAGGTGATATTCCTGTACATAGTGCCCCTTGGAAGGAAGAAACATCAGAAGGATCTGGGGAGAAAGGAGATGCAGTTGCTTTGCTGGACTGTCACAGCTGTTTTCTGTCTCCCCCTGGGACTATGTATGTATGTTATTTTGGGAGTCAGAAAGCAGGCACCTCACTGTCAATGGAAACACCCAGCTGGCTGGGATGATGGTGGGTGGCCACAGCAGGTGATCCCCACACAAGCAGAACACGCAGATTTGTATGGATGCAGTGACACTGGATACAAAGCAGCTCCCACACACATCCCCAAGGATTTCCCATGAATCAGAGCACAGAGTCAGAGTTCACTGTGCCAGATGTTTGGAGCAGCTGGATCAAAGATTAAAAGAGGCAAACAGAATGGATGAGGGTGGCCATAGCACTTACTTTCCTAATGCCTCTCACTGACCTTTTGAACAGGTTCCCTATAAATACAAATATGAAAAAGGCTCTTTACCTTTGCTTCCTTCTCTTTGTTACAAACCATCTCACAGAACCCATAAAAGTAGTCAGTGTCTTTTCCACTGATGGTAGATTATATTTCCCCTACCAGAAAATATCCCTTCTTGTTTTGATACTGTTTTGAAAGTGAATAAAATGAAAGCTTCTTGCACCAATTTGCAACATCATCAGTAAATAAATATCTCAGTACCTGCATGAGGAGGTATAATGAGTACATTTTCTAAGTGCACTATTAGTAACACTCATTATTTCTGCAGCAGTAGCATCTATAGACAGTAACACATTGGGCAAGGCTGAACACGCTCTGAATGTCTGCAATCCGAGGAGTTCGTGAATACAGCAAATTGCAGGGGAAAAGGAGTATGAAGAAGTCTCCAGGTATAATCACTACCTACAAAGAACTTAATAACCACTCTGCCACTCTTAGACTGAAAACAATGAGGTTAAAGGAATACTAATTTGGATTCTCCTTGGTTTCAGAATTAATAAACCTGTGGGATGCTGGTGGCGTGATCAAAGACACACTGTGGACAAGACAGTATTATTGTATTGGCCAAGATGAGTTTTTTTTACAAAGTAGTCTGTAAAACTAGCTCAATAATAATAACAATAATAATATGAAATTATGTCTTTATATATGTATATATATATTCTAATCTAGACAAAAATACTGTCTACTGGACAAGGTGGAAAAGATGGAGCAAGGTGTGAATAATCTAGCTTATATTATTCAAATCAAGACAGTTATTCTTTCTTCTTAGGAAAGTATCTTAATGGCAAGACTCCTATGTAATAGGAGAATAAGAAAGTGCAAATTATGCTATACAACATATTGTAAAACAGAGTAGTAATCTGCCAGTATGTAATAATGGTGCTACTCTCAGAATCCTTACTTGATGTTGCCCTTTGTACCTCAAAGAATGTAAAAGGTCTGGATTTATATGTCTACTTTGTAATGATTTACATGTAAACTTCCTGATCTCTGTAGATTTAATACAGGGAAACAGGCTTTTGTAATGTGCAATTTGCTTAATCTACCTTTAACATTTCTTTTAGGATGATGAAGGAAGAGGTATTAAGATGTGCTCATTTCTCTTAATAGATTCTGAAGGGTACCTGTTCCTCTTAGAATTATCTGTATTATACTGGTGTGCATTTAAGGAACCTATGAGTAATTTATGGCTCTTGGCTGTGTGTAGGTGTAAATGAGGAGCTGAAACACCCAACACTGCCAAGACTGTTCTAGTTCAGTGTAAGGAAGTGTCCCACCTCTTAGTAATTGGGAAGACCCATGTTTCCCAGACTGAGCTTGGCTGTGAAACTCCTTCAACATTACACAGTCCCTGCATAAAAACTCATATGTTAGCTAATTTGGATTTAGAATCTGTGACTGGAAGTGTCTATACACCTTTGCTTGTCCTGTTGCTTTTGCCCATTATTAAAAAACAGGGCATGGGAGTGTAAGACCAAAACACAGATCTCTGAGGAGGATGTGCGCAAGAAGACTGTAAGAGAGAAGCGGAGACTTGTACATATCTACAGAGATTTAAATGAGTAATGGAGTGTGCCAAATGCAACTAAAAGATGCCCTCAGATTCACCCACAAATCATTATTTATGAGAATGAAACCAGTTTGCAAGGCACCTGAATGGAAAAAAAAAACTAACACAAATTGATTTGTTTACTCGAGGGACTTGAACTTGGTGTCTTCCTCTTAATTTTTATTTGCTCTTTCCAAAGAGTGGATTTCATATCTAAAGTATAAGTTCTTGCCAAAATGAGTATTAAAACTTTTGCAGTAATGCAACTTTCTGATTCATATTAATAGGAGTATTCAGGATCAGTAACACCAACTGAGGAAATCTGACTTATATTCTACCTTTGTGAATAAAGGTGTTACTCCTATTATTCAAGGTCTCTATGAAGTCATTTCAATGTTTTAAACAAAAGTAATTCTATAAAACTATTTTTAAATGACACTTAGGCAATGTCTTCTTTTTTTCCTGTTATTTTCAATATCTTAAATTTAAGCATCCATGCATTTTATGTCTCAGAGGAAACATCCATCACTGTTTTCTGCCAAATGATTCCATTGTGCTTGAAAAGACTCTAAACTAGTGTTTGAGGATCTTAGTTAAAGATAATCACTGAAAACAAAGGTAAAAACTGAAATAGGAGTTTGGAGCATAAATAGACTTTGCAACCAAAATTTGATGAAATGTAGAAGATTTTATATGAATAATAATTCAGCAAGACTAAGCTTCTCAGGAAACTCCATATCTGCTTAAGATTGTTTATTCTGTGCTGGGGAAATTGGTTTACAGCTCCTTTGTCATTCAAAATCTGAAACCAGTGCTCCTATTTCTACTCAGCAAGTGGGTGAGTACTTCTAATACGGTTAAAAGAATGTGAAACCTCCAATTATGCTGCCATGTGATATACTATTTTTTGCTCTGTAGTCAGATTAAAGCATTGACTGGATGAAAATCAATTGGTAGGTTCCTTTTGGGTTTTGATCTCACTCCTGCTTACATCTGCACACTAGACTGGCATCTTCTGAGGAAGAACAGGGAGACAATGGGGACAGGACTGTTTATCTTGTAAAGCCACAAAACCTACCCATTAAGGGATCAGATCTTTGCTACTGTGACTGATTCGCATGAGTATAGAACAGAGGAGGTTTGTGTTTGAAACTGGCTTTTCCTTTGGAATTTTCCTTCTCACAGAATTTGCTCAAATAAGAAAACTTAATATCAGAGATATAGATATTTTTACAATTGCACTTCATTTCTACTGTGGAGAACTGCCCTTTGGTTTCAGAGACACCCTCAGGGCCACTCTGCATGGAAATAAACAGAACAGAATATGAACATAATGAATTTCACCCCCAAAAAACACTGTCCTCCAAATTAAAGTGGCTAAATGTCAGTGTAATACTACATTCTAGTCACTTTACTGGTGTATTTCAGATGAAACACTGTTGTCTCTATCTATTCTTGGCCAGCTAATTCCTCCTGCTGACACTTTGATCTGCTCCTCGTTCCTTCCATGAACAAAGGAGTTTGGCAAAAGACTAGGAAATACATAGCACAGAACAGTCTTGCTCCAGCAGACACACAGACTAGAATCAGCACGTGGCTCCTTGGCAGTCCACCTGCCACAGAAGGTGACTGGGAGCCAGCTCTGTCTCCTTGTTTGTACTCGTTTCTGTGCAAAATATCAGCTGGGAAGGATAACCTGTAAAAATGGCAAGAGGCACAGACACAGAATAATTTCAGTTTTTCTCCTTCCTGTAGGACATCAAAAGAGAGAAAAAGAGAAGTAAAATCAGCATTAAGCAAAGGTTCTGTGTTTGGTATGCAGCTTGAACCTATAATCCCCAACATTGCTTTTCCAGGTAAACAGTAACTCTGGCTACAAAGGAAGACTGAGTGGACAAAAAGTCTTTTAATTTTGAACACGACTCCTTCCCTGAGCAATGAGAATGGAGGTTGTTCACAGATTTACAGTTTTGCTCAAATTAAGTTCTTCATGGCCCATTGAAGAAGCAGGTGCACCTCAATTTTTTTACTGGCATGAATTCAAGCAGTGAGCAAGCTCTTGAGATTGTGAAGCAGGTTCATTCCAGAAATGGAAAAGGTTGATGAAGAAAATGAGTAATTAAATGACTTTGAACTATAGTTAAATACCAAATGTATTTCTGTTCACTTACATATTGCACTTTTTCCCTTTAGGTATACTTACCTACACAAATACTCTAAAAGGTTGCTCTGCCAAGCATGGTCCTCAAAGTAGATATCCTTTCTTGATATAACAGAACAGATTTTTTCCCTTGATTACCAATGCCCCAATGCAAGAAAATACAATTAATATAAGGCAGTTTGGATGTTGGGTGCTATGTGATATTTTATGTCTAAGGTTTTCTTATTAAAACAAATGAAAATAAAAAGAGTTGAGCAGTCATATTTCACTTATAATTAGTGCTTCCCCAATATCTCATCTGGTTTGAATCATATAAACACAGAATGGTTTGGGTTGGAAGGGACAATGAAGTTCACTGAGTTCCACCTTCCTGCTCAGGGCAGGTTGCCCCCCACCAGCTCAGGCTGCCTAGGGCCCCATCCAACCTGGCCTTGAGCACTTCCAGGGATGGGGCATCCACAGCTCCTCTGGGCAGCAATGCTAGTGCCACATCACCCTCTGAGTAAAAATGTTTTTCCTAGCATCTACTGTAATTTTCCCATCTTTTAGTTTAAAGCTGTTCCCCCTGGCCCTGTCACCATTAGACAGTGTAAAACGCTGATCCTCCTCCTGCTTGTAAGCTCATTTTAAGCACTGGAAGGCCACAATGAGGTCTCTCTGAAGCCTTCTCTTCTCTGGGCTAAAAAAGCCCAGCTCTTTCAACATTTCTTCATAGGAGAAGTGCTGCAGCCCTCTGATCATTCTTGTGGCCCTCCTCTGAATAATTCCATTGCTGATGAATCAAAATTATTTTCCAGTCATGTGCTAGTGTGAAAGGCTTACAGATTGCTAGTGGCACACAGTTGGATTCACCTCATTAGACATAGACAGTTTAGTGATATTCAACTCTGGTTGTTTGTACTCCCTTCACAGCAAACAGAGATGAACTGATACTTGGGCGATGAAATTAGTCTTCTCCCTAAACAGGTGTGGCTTCTCTCCACAGCCTGCAGCTCCAGCCCAGGCTGCTCCTGTGGGTCTACCCATGGGCTGTGTCTCCTCCAGGCCTCATCCACTGCTGCACCATGGGATTCTCCCTGGTTGCACATGGAGATGTGCCCAAGGACTGCAAGGGGGTCTGCCATGGGCCTCTCCTGAGCCTCAGGGAACTGCTGCTCCATACCTAGGTCACTTCATGCCCTCCTCCTGCATTGACCTTGGGAGCTGCAGGGCCACTTCCCCCTCCTCCCCCCCACCAGCTGCAGTTGCACAGCACTGTTTCCCACCCTTCAATCTGCTCTCCCATAAGCCCAGCATTGTTCATGGCTCAGCTGCTCTGGCTCTGCCAGGGGCATTTCTGCTCACAGAGGGCACACTTCAGCCCCTACTACCAAAACCTTCCTGTGTAGGCTTAATATATAGGTAACTGTGAAGACCACAACATAAACTTCTGTTTAGTGAGTGAGGATAACAACTGTCTGTTTTTCTCCCCCGAGTATGTGCCACTACCTGAATATGAAATTCAAATGTTCTCTTTTCCACTTTTAAACATTAGGTGCATTAAGGCAGCTCAGAGGCTTCATGTGCTCAAGAGCTCTCTGCGCTATTCATTTGTCAAACCCACCCTATTTTACGTATTTCTAATGCACTCACTCCCACAGCATTAAGCTGACAGAAATGCTTATCATAATACAGGCCCACTGAGATTCCCTATATGAATTCTGACCTTAAGAAACCATGTAAAAAATTCCAATGTGGCCCCAAGAAGTTTTGAGAGAGAATTTCAGGTTTAAGTAGGATGACAAAAGAAATACAGGAAAAAAATGTGTGGTTAGCATTTTGTTTCCGAAGAAGATTGATGGATAGGAATTTGGAAAATCTCTGAGGGCAGTAGAATTTTTATAAAAGGTAAAGAAAGAGTAAGGGAACACTGAAAACCTACAGTAAACCTACACTTTGCTAGGAAGAAACAGTCCTTTTCCCATCTAAAAATACTACTACAGATCTATTACCTTGATATTAAAATTCTGAAGTAATTTTTCCAAGTTTTCTAATAGATCCGTAGAAAACACTAGATGTTAGCAACATGCCGATGAGAACGCGCTGTTGAAGGAAATGGGAAGAGACTTACCAGGTCAAGTCAACAAAAATGCTCCCCATTTATATTTACCAGACCCTTATAAGATGTTGTGCGCATAGTATCATAAAATCATCAAATCACAGAATGGCTTAGCTTGGAGGAGACCTTAAAAACTATAGTCCTAACCCCTGTCATGGGCTGGTTGCCATCCACCAAATCCAACTGCCCAAGATCCCATCCAACCTGTCCTTGAATGCCCCCATGGATGGGGGCACAGCTCTTCTGGATAGTCTGTTCTTCCAGCACCTCACTGCTCTCTGAGTAAAAAACGTCTTTCTAACATTTAATCTGAATTTCTCCTTTTCATTTAGTAGCATTCCTCCTTTTCCTAACACTGCTGGACCATATAAAATGTCAGACCCTCTCATGCTTTTAAGCTCCCTTCAAGTACTGAAAGGAAGCAACAAGGTCTCCCTGGAGCCTTCTCCTCTCCAAGCTGAACAAGCCCAACTCACTCAACCTTTCATCATAGGAGTAGTGCTAACGCTCTTTTATCATTTCCATGGCCCACGTCTGGACCCACTCCAACAGCTGCTGTTCCTGGCTTTGCTGCTGCCATGTAGAAGGCACCTCACAGCTTAAACAACAGGAGTTCATTTGCCCTGCTGAGGCAATTCCTTGCTTCAGTGCAGAATGCAACTGCATCAGAACTGTTTGCCTGCAGAGAAGGCACATCATTGCATGAAGCAAATTGCCTTACTGTACATAAATTGTGCACTCCTGCTTCCCACACTTCTCTTAAAGGTGGTGGTTGCTTCTTAAACAAAAATAAAATTAGAAAGGAAGTAATCAAAACCTTCCCTACTCACCTGATGGGAAGCTGGAGTAAGAAGGAGAAGGACACAGGCCTGCTTTATAAAATATAATATCCAAAACTTGTACTAAGACAGAAAAGCACTTATTCCTATGTATGTAATTTTTTTTTTTAAATAAAATAAAAACAAGGTAAAATAAAGAACCAGATCCTAGAGAGAGAAACATCTTCATCTCTTGTGACTGTCACTAGTTATGTGAGAGAAGAGGCCAACACTCACCTTGCCCCATTCTCCTTTCAGGCAGCTGTAGAGAGCAATAACATCTTCTCTGAGTCTGCACTTCTCCAGACTAAACAATCCCAGTTCCCTCAGTAACTCCTCATAAGACTTGTGCTGCAGACCAAGTGCAGGACCTGGCGCTTGCAGACTACATTAACATCCTTTCCCACCAGGTGAGTCACTAGATCATAGAAAATCAGATTGGTCAAGCAGGACCTGATTTTCATGAACCCATGCTGGCTGGGCCTGATCCTCCAGTTGTCCCGCACATACTGTGTGATCTCACTCAAGATGGTCTGCTCCATAACCATTCCTGGCACTGAAGTCAGTCTGACAGTCCTGTAGTTCCCCAGAAACTCCTTATAGATAGGAGTCACGTTGGCGAGATCCAATTCTCTGAGATTCTCCAGTTGGCCAGGAATGCTGATAGTCAACTAATCTCTCTAGAGAGAGAAACAAATTTCTCATAACGTGGTCAATTAGCTTATTATGACCATTTCTGAGCAGACAGCTTCATTCTAAGGTGATGCTCAGAATGCTGCCAGTAAACAGCTTCAGTCTACTATGCTTTTCAAAAATACTGATACTGCTTCTGCTTTCTTGACATTTTTTTTCTTCCAAACAAGACACTAAGAAGTTGCTTACATGGAGTTCAACAGCTCTGAAACCAAGGATGTAAAAGATTCACTGATATAATGAGGGAAACCACTGCAGAAGTTATATCAGTCTAGACTTTTTTTTCAGTTGTGAACACAGAACATTTGTGGCCTATATTTGAGATTGTCAGTGCTGTCATTATTGTTTTGGTAGCAAGAGGAGACCTGTGAATTCTCCAGAAATACCCATTAAGAGTCTCAGTCAATAAATTAATTTAAAGAACATGAGATAAATGTGGAGGAAAACTTTGAAGTAATCAATTTGGTAATGACTTGCTAATTTAAAGAAGACTTCAAAAATATATACTGCCATGTTATCTTTGTGCTCCTATTTAAGAAATTCTTTCCAAAGATAACAAATTTGTTGCTTGCACTGACTGAAATCAAGTTATTCCTTGTAGCCAGAAGGAATTGTTTCTAGATTATTCCTAGAACATGAGGGAGTTTTAAAAGAAAATTAGGAAAATCTTTTCAACTATCAAAATAGTCTGTGGTTTATACTTACAGTTCAGCACAGTATCTAAGTATGCTATCAGATCATTTGAACTGATAGGCAGCATTCCTCTGACCTCACTTTGGCATTCTGTGATAAAGATCCATTATTTTTTCTACAACCCTGTTCATACCAAGATGCAATGTTAAGATATAATTAAATAAACCACATTTTCTTTTCAAATATCACATACTCCAAGACACAGAAATTTGCTCTGTTGCAAACTGCTGTCCTCTGGTCTTCTAATATCACAACTGTTCACGTAAATTAAGTTTTATGGGTTTGCTACTATTCCAAAGTCCTGCAGATTAAAATCATACTGTGTGACCTTCTCCTGAACCTGTTAAAATAATCAGAATTTTGATTTAAGTGGAAAATCAGGATAAGAAGTGGTTAGCTCTACATATTTTAGAGCTTTCTTTTCCCTCAGTTTCATATAATTTCTGCAATTTTCATGCAGACATTGAATTAAAAATCTTTCAGTTTTCCAATTTATTTTTTCAGGTGGAGGGCAATAGAACTGAAGAATGAAAAGAAAAATGTTTAGGTGGACCCTTGGATAGTAAGCAGAAGAATATCCCCCATACATATGCACACGTACATAGTATGTGACAAGTATAGATACAAATCACCATCGTCATCAACAGTCAGAAGTTCTTACCACATCTTCAGTTTATGGAACTGGGAATTCAACCTCACTTTACCAGTCAACAGTACAGCACACAGATTACTTCAATCTTCATCTGAGCCTAGAGACCAACTAGACAGAAAAGCTCAAATCTTTGCATTAGGAGTTAAGCTCCTGCTTATAATCAGGATGACGATATTCATAAATTAAAACAGAAAACTTCATCTTATTGCTTATTCTGGAAAAGAGGAGGCTGAGGGGAGATCTCATTGCACTCTACAACTTCCTGAAGGGAGTTTGTAATGAGGAGGGGTTTGTCCTCTTCTCCCAGGCAACAAACAAGACCCAAGGACATGGCCACAAGTTGCACCAGAGGAGGTTTAAATTAGACATAAGGAAAAACTTTTTCTCTCAGAGTGGTCAGGCACAGGAATGGCTGCCCAGGGAGGTGGTGGAGTCGCTGTCCCTGGCAGTGTTCAAGAGGCATCTGGATGAGGAGCTATGAGATATGGTTTAGTAGCTTGTGGCAGCAATGGTAAAGGAAGGACAGTTGGACTAGATGATCTTGTAGGTCCTTTCCAACCTTGTGATTCTATGCTTCTATGATTCTATGATATTCCAAAGCTAAGGCTGCAACAATGCCTTTCTATTTGAAATCCCGTTTGTTGCCCATTATGTGTAAGATTAATCATGAAATAAAAGCTTTATTAATTTTACTTTCATTTTTGCCTTAATTGAAGTAGAATACATAGCAATGGACATACTATTAAAAAATTCAAGAAATTTTGACCCTCCCAAAAGAACCAAACTCTTTGTGTATGTTCAAAATTTATAGACTTTGGATATAATGGAAATCAAAGATTGAACTAAAAAAAAACCTAGCAGAATCATTGAAGGTTTTTTCACACTTGCTGTATTACTTTTTACTGACCATTGTAAAGGAGAGTAGTGTAAATACCTTGATGGACCTTTGACATTCAGATGCACTAGAGATAGGAGACACACGTAGATATTCTGATGGAAGAATTTCCATGAGAAATCAAAATTGGAATTTCTGAGCCTTCTAACAGTTGCATCTTCAGATGAACTATTAAGAGAAAAACATCTATAATATCTTTTGGCATTTAGAAGCCTAGGAACTGTGTTTTCCTGCTGCCTTTCCCCTTCATTTGTCACAGAAAAAGCAAACAAAAAGGAAAAATAATGACTTTTGCCCGGAATAAGTACCGAGATGCAAACTGCAATACATTTTCTCCACGTGAAAGTAATCAGCAAGTCATTTGTTCAGCAGTAAAAGCTGTTTGATACGTTGCCTCAAAAGCACTATAAGAAAGGCTGATAACATACTTCACCATTTTAGAGACAGCAAGGACCACGCACGCTCAGTGCAGTTATCACCTAGGAAACAAATGATTGCATCTTATTTTTGGCATAAAGCTGTAGGTGTACGGAAGATCTGAAATGTGCTCCCACACAGTACTGAACTCATTCCTCATGATGTCAACAAGAGCAATGAGCAGAGCTGTTGGGAAGCACCTCCTAGAGGTAGCCAGAGAACCACCCACGGGTGGGATGTGATGTCAGGGCTCCTCACTGCATGCCTTCCCCAAGAACACCATGTTATGGCCCGCATAATGCAGGAGTCAGGCCAGGCAAACATAATAGGCTCTTTAGGTTGAAGATCTCCTAATAAAATCTGTAAGGCACCCAGAAGCAGCGTGCATCAAGATGTAAAAGCATTCAAATGGATTTTAATGAAACAATTAATTTAAGTGTTCTTCAGATCTTGATGTGAATTGCCTCTGCATCACAGCATTACAGCAGGTTGCTTAATAAATTGATGTATTTTAAGGCCAGAAGGGACCATTATGATCATCTAATCTGATGGTTTGCATAGTACAGGTCAGAGAACCTCAGCTGGAAATTCAGTAAGTAAAGCAAGTAGTTTGGATTAGACAGGAGAATCTCTTCCCAAAAGCTTTCCAAACTTGATTTAAAGACTTTTAATAATAAAGAATTCACAACAGTTCCAGATAAATGGCTTAGTGAGGCGTTATCATAACTGTAAATTTTTTGTATCTTATTTTTCATCTTTAGCTTCTAGATTTTAAACTCGACTTTTTTTTCTTTTTTTTTTTTTTTTTTTTTTTTTTTTTTTTTTTTTTTTTTTCATGCCAGTAGCTTGAAATATAACTGTGACCTACTTGGAAAGAGCTTGGTCGGGAAATCTTGTGCAGATTTGCTGATTGCGAAGTAGGTACAATTATCTTTCCCTCTCTATTTTCCTGCCTGAAAAACTATCTCTCTCTATAACATTCCTAATAGAGACAAGCCTGTCTGTACCTTAGTTCTTTGGATCAGCATCATTCTTTGTATGTTACCTGTAAATTTTTGTCAGGAAAACATTGATTTTTGAAAATTAACCATAGATTTGATTTGGCTATCATTCACATAGGGAATGTCTGCAATAAATATTAGGCATAATTTATACAGAAAGAGGTGTATTACACTGTCTGCCGATGTGAACATGTTCAATGCATAGTAAGAAAAAGGGGATTTTTAGAAAGGAATGATCTCCTGTGAGATTATTAATGCACTACATGTTCACAGTATGCCTTATTTCACAGAAGCCTGCATAGATAGAAGAGCCCATAGTGCAAAACTACATCTTGTCCTACTCTTAACACACATAGGTGCAACCTCATAGCCAGCAGGAAAGATCACATGGGATATACGTACAGAAAGGAAATAGAGTCACCCCTACTAGAGGGATGCACATTAAAAAGAATCATAGCATGACTTACTGATTGTAATGGAATAATAAAGATATGTAACATTTAACAATCTGCTGTGCTGCCATTATGGTTTGTAGAATTCGCTCTATCTGTATTGCTGTGGTCCTTCTGGTAGAATGAAGATTAACACTTTTTTATCTATACTGTGCTTGGCACAACAGGGTTCATGGTTAGGAATATACACGCATGTTGCTGTAGCAGAAATAAAAAGTGCTAACTGTAGTTTCCTTCAGTGGGACTCAGTGTGCACATATGGTATGTCCATATGGAGCAGACTTCAGGATGGGTTCCTTTTGTGCAGAACCTCATGGGTTCATCGATAGAAAATATGAACCTTTCAGCAAGCAGAGAAGCAAAAAGTAAAGCTGATGGCCAGAGGCCATAATGTTCTTTTCCTTTCAAATTTCACAAATTAAAAACAATGAAAAAATCAGCCACCCAGAAATCAAAGTCATAACTGCCTAGATTTGAATTGCTCATTAATTCTGGATACCACGTTGTGTCACACAATGTTAATGCTATAACTGAGATGTATGCTAATAGAACTAATAGCTAAAAGAAATGATCCAATGAGGGAAAGACAGCATCTGTGTTCGAACAAAATAATGAATAGCCCTATTCCAACCTGATAACATTTCACAGCTTACAAACTACTGCCTGCTAGAGTGGGGTTAAAACGATCATCTAAAAATTCCGTGTCCTAAGACATCTGCAAAATGATTTCATCTTTGCAAAGGAGAATGCACACAAATCAATGTTAATTGCAACATTCATAATTCTGATTTAGTTTAGTGCCTTTAAAGCTTGACAATAACAAAAAGCTTAAATGAACACAGGGAATGTAGCAAGACGGAGCCAAAACAAGAACCAAGTGATAGGAAAGAATATTTCTGATGTCAAAGACACAAATTTAAACGTATCTGTGCATGGTAATCAGCTCAATCTCCCTTTAAAATATATATATTTTTGCAGATACCTTTCTTCAAATATGAAGAATCGTGTGGTTGATAGCAACCTTGCTGCTTCAGTGCTAGGTTTATAGTGAAAAACGTCTGAAAATGAAGATAAAATTACACGGACATAGCAGTGGCTACTTTTAATGTAAAGATTACAGGATAAATAAATAGAGAGCTGTAGGTAGATTTGAAGAGGTATAGATATGTATAAGAGATCACATCTACACTACCTCTGCAGCCTTTATTGCAATTATTGTGAGTTTCTATGTGTGCCTAAAGGCATATTCTGACCAACACCCACACACCCAGTGGAAGAATGCTATGCACAAACACAAGAATCAATGTGGCAATGGGTACATCTTGTATGTATGTGTGCTGTGATAAATTCAGGACTGCTCCAGTTTCGTACTGGATTTTGTTGTTATAATATTTAATTTCTTGTTGTCTTTCTGACTTAGTAAGGGAGAGAGATTGTAAAATGTCTCCTCTACAGTAGCCAAAGTCATGACATATATTAAGTGAAATGATTTATTATACACTGGCCACAATATGTTAAGACTGTAAGTGTCACTTTGCAATTAAAGTGTCAGAACAGCTGGTAAGATTTATAAGAGTGATATAATGAAATTATTATTCTAAGGTTTGTCTGTTTCTTGTAAATTTTGCCTGCCGCTGGAATGTGCATTAGCCATGTGATATTTATAGCATGGGTTTTTCAAGCATAGTTTCAGGGATTAATGTATGAAAAATTAATGTATAAATCTTTGAAAATCAGATTAGTAGGATACAATAAGAATACTGTCAAACTAAGACTAACAGCCAGACTTCCCAATGTATTAATTCTATTTTGTGGGGCTCTGAAGACATACTGCAGGTTTAAATATGTTATGCCTTACACATAACACTCGGATCTATCTGTGTGCAGATTCATTTTACCCAAGGGAGTCTTCCTGTGGAGCTCAGGCTAAAAGCATTGAGGACGTGGCAAAGTAGAGGAAAGGTAAGTTCACAAATGGTGATACTTGTTGCTCACAACGGTGCTTCAAAGTCACACATGAAAGTAAATTCAATCTGAATCTCTTCCTTAAAGGTTTTTGAGCTCTAGTCTGAACCACTTCTTCATGCAGCTAAACACCTTCAGTGTTCCTATAAACATGATGTTCTATTTATGTCATTACTACAATATACTTCCAAATGCCTTTCAAGTCCTGAGTTTATTTTTCAGTATTTATAAACACCACTGTTGGGGGTTTTTTTGACCAATAAAAAAGAAGAAAATGAAAAAGAACTGGTCATTAAGATTCTGTTTCAGATGAGGAATTCCTCACGTAAGTATCCACACAGGAACTAGGTGTCTAAACTTCTTCCACTTCTGCTGTGGAAATGTGGAGAAGGAGGCAACAGTCTGCATACAGATACCTGATAATGTCTGAAAAACAATGGTGCCTCAGAGATTGCTCTGGGCTGGCAAAACAGCATGTTGGGTGAGGGTGACTTTTACCTTATTGGATTCTGTGTTGGAACACCACTGGGATATCCTCAAAACTTGAAAGGCACTGTGTATCTACGCCTACCTCTCTCCTAGTTGATGTGACTGGTGACATCTGGAGAGATGAGTCCTACAGATAGATTCCTAATGACCTATTCAGCTGATCAAATAAATCGCATCTGGAGCTATTTGGGAAGTCTTGGGCTATCCCATCAGTTGTCTGGCTGTCTTTACAGAAAGCATCAGACAATTTGGTGGCATATTCTCCCAGCCCGCTTCACTTGAAGTTGATCGAACATCTCCATTCCAGGAATTGAACTAAATCCTTACCTCACTCATAACATTTCCATGAAGTCACTACATACAGGTATCTAAATTCATGCATCTTACCTCCCCAAAGAAACAGCATCTTCCAGATGCGACCTATTGCTTTTCATGATGTCACACAAATAGTTTATATTCTAAAAACAAACATTACAAGAAAATGTCAAAATAAAGCTGTTCTAAATTGAAATTTAGCAATTGATGAAATATTTTGCATGACTTTTCTTGTGTGTTTGTTTGCTTGTTTTGAAGCCAGATTGTGTAACTTCAAATATTTGAACAGATCTTTAAAAGAAACAAATTTATTTTTTGAATTGATAAATTTAGATTTGGTCACTCCATACCAAAATCAACTTCAGTTTCAATACACTGAAAAACATAAGAAGAAATTGAGACAGATCAAGATACATCTTGGGTATTTTTAATAAAACATGCAGACTTTTCATTTTCAAATGGCATTATAGGCAACCTTTCAATAAACAAAATATAACAAAGTGATTAAATTTTTTAGATAAATCATGTGTTTAGTGTACTTTTGGTTTGGAATTATTGTGAGAAAATTAATTATATTTCCTTTTTCTTTTGAACTATGGTGATTTTTGTTTTGCAAGGATTTATTGAAGAAAACAATAACTATTAATTACAGTTATCCTCCAAGAAGAAGGATCCTCAGTCTTCTCTATTGCTATATTTTTAGCCTGCTTTTCCTTTCCTCATTTTAATTGGGTTCAAAAATTCTTCCTCTATCCCCACACAATATGTGCAGTAGGACTAAGCAAGCTGAAAATGTAATAGTTCCAGGTTTTAAAAAGTGGTAATACAGCTATTTATTCCGTTTCCTACCTTACCAAGATTTATACAGCAACTAAAAAATCATTGCTCAAAAATCCTGATTTCTCTGTGTTTCCATGAACATGACTTTTTTTTTAAATAAATGATGGCTAGGCATAATTTTTCATGATTTGATTAATGAAAAGTACCTTTTTTCTTAAGCAATCAGTCCTTACTCTCCAGCTTCACTACCAAAAATAGATACGGAGCTCTTACACCTATAGATACCATGACCAGGCTTTTTTTTTTTATAAGAAAACTTCTTTAGTATGAGTTCTCAGCAACTGGAAAAATATTTTGGTAAATAAAAGATTTAAAACATACAGTCACCTGAATCATTAAAAGAAACAAACCCTCTGGAAGACTACATTTTATTGATTTATTTTCCAAGTTTCTCAGGACTTTTTCTTCATCTTCAGCAACTGTTTTTTTTTTTAAGTGTTTTTAAAAAAACACTTTCTGTGGGGAAATAATTGGTTTGTTAAAGATTTTCCTGAGTGTGTATCTACTACTAAATGACAAAGTACACAGTATGGTAATGTTTAACTATATATACCCATATGCAAATGTACATGGGCTGCAGACTCCCTTTACAGTAAATAGAAAGAAACATGTACTTATAGCATGCAAAATATATCATTGCAAAATAGACGTCTGAAAAAGTTGCACAGATTACAACTAAAATTGTCCTTTTCCCACCACTGATTATGAAAATGTGGAGAAATATAAGCGGATGTGTACTACTATAGTGACATATTTACTCGTTAGTTTGTGAAAATGAAAAAGATTATAGCAAATAAATACCTAAAATAATGGCCATTAAATATTATTAACTTTTTTTTTTTTTTTAAATGCTGTTTATACAAAGGATAAGGAAGCTGACTAATTAAACTGATACACTGGAAGAGGATTCCAATAGAATTCAGCCTGAAAACCTTCAGCTGTTGTTCTCTGTAAGGAAAAGAATTGAAATGAATCCAGGCATGAATTTCAGCTTGGCACTCTCTGAGATATCCTCTTTGTTGTTTCCAAAGTCGTTGCATTCTGAAGTCATCATATCTATGGACTTCTTCAGTCAAAATTGGATATCTTATTCTAAATTATTCTAATTTATATCCTTTGTAATAATCTTTCAGAAAAACACACTTTGTGACATCTATTTGCTTATACATGTTAAGGGTTTTTTTTTTTCTGTTTGCAGAAAATATATTGTTCCATGTTAGAAGGAAAGACTACCTATTTCTTAATAATGTTTGTATTTCAAAAGAATCTCTTGAAACAAAATAAAGATTACAGAATGAACTGATACCACAAAAATCTATTGCCTCTGATTTGCCAATACTTAGAAATATATAGGCAACACAACTTGAATTTTAAAGTGAGAACATTTATCTAGACATTATAGAGATGATTTCTATAAAACCGATGTAAACTTCATGATTCTTACAGTTCCCTTCCAATTCGGGATATTCTGGGATTCCATGATTCCAAACTGATCAGTACAGACAAAAAAAAAATGCATAGACAAGTTAATTTTTGTCATAAATGTCTTGGGAAATCAATCAGCAACTCATTCAGTTTTTATTTCTGTTACATTTAAGAAACGGTAAATGTTTCAGTGAAGCTGAATGCAAAACAGTGACACAGTGGTGGGCAGCACACGGCATTTTGTTGGGATTAAGGACTGCCCAGAGTTATTCTAGTAAAGTAATGCATGGTTAAAAACAAGCGTAAGTGCAAGGTTAGAATCACTACTGTATCTCACCCAGCTTCAGATGTTTGTGTCTGAGCTGGGCACTTCCTGTTTTCTTTCTGTTAATGGGAAGAAATTGGCACCTCCAGAAAGTGATTCAATCCTGGTCATATCTTTGACGTGAAATGACCATACTTATGAGATGCTGGCATTTCTTCTGAAGGATGCCCAGGGTGACTCGATCAGGTTTGAGCAGCTGAAATTCAGGCAAATGGATTCCACTTGAAGTTGTATTCATATATATTTACTTATTTACTGTATCTGTGCATGTGATATGTACAGTTTTGCTATTGACATGAAGGAGAGAAGCAAGTATCCAAGAATTTTTCAGCTGAGTCAATATCTGCATGTTAAGACTTAAAAGAGACTAAGACTTACATAAAAGAATAAATAAAGAAGTAATTACTCAACATAGAATTGACTTGAATAGAAACTTGAATATTTAAGATAAAGAATGTGGTGTAGGAGGCATCTTAGCAAATTTTATATGTCTATAATGTAGATATTGTACAACTAAATTACATGAGATCCCACAATAATAAATGAAAAAGAGTAAGTACTACATCTATTTGATGTTAGCTATCTCAAATGCTTTAGGTTGAGGTAATTTACATTCTAAAATTTTGTTTGTTAATTCTTTGTAATGTACTTATTGTTCGTTTCTCTACAATTTCTCCAACATAAAAAAGAGGCTTTGTGTGGCCTTCGAACAAGTTGCTTCAGCTCTCTTGACTTCAGTTTCTTTACCTGTAAATGAAGGCAAAACATCTAATTATTACAGCATACCAATACATAAAACACATATACACTTATTAGCCATTTACAGTTCTCATGGTGATATAAAGCATTCAAAGCACATACAGAAATGTGTTGATCACACCAAACTGAATGCATACAAGGGCAGTCAGAAAAGTGGCATGTCAGAGGATTGTTTTGGTGATTTTTAGTTTTTCCTCATCCTGCCCAAGTAAATGAGTCTATTGATAATTTAGCTAATAAAAATTTTGGCCAACAAAGAAATAATTTGGGGTAACAAGTGTTAGGGGAAGGGAAGGGAAGGGAAGGGAAGGGAAGGGAAGGGAAGGGAAGGGAAAGGGAAGGGAAGGGAAGGGAAGGGAAGGGAAGGGAAGGGAAGGGAAGGGAAGGGAAGGGAAGGGAAGGGAAGGGAAGGGAAGGGAAGGGAAGGGAAGGGAAGGGAAGGGAAGAGAAGGGAAGGGAAGGGAAAGGAAGGGAAAGATTTGCCCCTGTAGTCCTCTAATAACCCATATTACAAAGCCTAAATACAGTCACATTCACATTACAATGCTAAATACAGTCACAGAGCTGACATGCTTTTTTGAGTAGCTAAATTCTATCCACTAATCTGCTAACATGCAAGTTATGTGAGCAATAAAAAAATCAGCAAAGAAAACATAATCCATAAAAGTAATTACCCTGCAAAACAACAGTCGTTCTGAATAGCAAGGCTGAAGTCTGATGTTTTCAAGCACTGAAAGAGAGAAAAGGAGCTTTCCCCAGTGCAACAAAGACATTTCCCAAAAGTAGAGCAGAACTAATGCTTACTTCTAGCTCTGGGAGAACCCAAAATATCAGACTTAGGAAACCTGAGCCATCACTCCAAACAGAAAAGATAGAGGAAAATGTTCTTAGGGATTTCTGAGCTTTATATGTTTTCCATGGTGGAATCTTATATCAGCTCAAGACAGAGTTTGCTTTTAAGCAGGGTATGCAAAATGGTCATTACAAAATATTCATATATAGAGCCTTCAAGAAGTAATTTGTACAAAGGGTTTGAAGCCCAATCTCTTTTCACTGCTGTTTGCTTACTGGTTGTTAGGGAGTGGTGTTAGGATTAGCCAGATGCACATTCTTAGTACCTTTCATGCTGTAGCCCCACATACAGTACTTTTCTCATCGCTCCTCAGTAATGAAGCTGATTGTTTATGCAGGTAGACACATACATGACATTGCCTGGCAGTATCCACATGAAAAAAGTCCTAACTAACAACAACAGTAATTGTATTTTTGTCTTTTTTGATTGGAAGTCCAAACTCAACATAAATTTGATTGAATTTAATACCAGATCACACTAAAATTTGCTAACGTTTGAAGATTTTCTTCTAGCAGAACCTTTATGGTATCTGACACTGAATTTATTTAAAAAATGTAGCAATTCACCGCTGGAGTGCCAGCCCAAATGTCTCCAAATGCCCAGCTATAACTCTATAGTTTCACAATTATTGAAATAATACTCTTTTGTCATACCCACCATAGTATGCCAGCATTTTTACCTAACTAGAACACACACACTAGACACTCAGATAAAAACATTATGTCTATTGCATTTGAAAACAGGGAAATGGCAAAAAGATCCTGGCTAGAAGCATAAAATTGTTGATGTTTTTATATATTCTTGTAAAGATGTAAGGAATGGTAAAAGTCTCTTTAGAAAGACACTCTGAAGTCTGTTTCTCCCACCTTCCCAGTGATCTGCCAAATCACTGCTCTCAGAGCTCAGTCAGTCCTTCACAATTACTGAAATTGGCCTTGTCCATCAAGACTTTTGACGATCATGAAGAACTTGCCTTTTCCACAAAACCATACTTTGACAAATAGACCTTAATGCTAAGGCTCTCACATACAACTAATCACAAGGTTAATTTAAACATTCTGGATACAAAAGCCTCTTATACTAGAAATACTGAACATATTTCTTCTTAAACAAACTTGTGCAGTTTGCCTTAGTATGGCTTAGTTTGGCTTAGTGGTACTCTGCACCACTGATGCATCACTTCCCAAACTATTTACTTTTGGTGTTTTCTACGTGGATGTTCTCTGGCTTGATAAGAATAAAGGACTTTCAAGAACATACATTTCTTCCAAGTTTCTTTCTAGGAACATGAAGTCTCCCAGGACCTGTGAGTGGTGCAGAGTTGTTTACTACATGAGTGTGATTCACCTGAAAGTAATCTGTTTTGTTGGCCACAAAATTTCTTTCTTTAATACCATTCTTTATTTTTTGTTGTTGTTGTTTTTTGTTGTTTTTTTGTTGTTGTTGTTTCATTTGAAAAGTTGTAAGCATTTTTTTCATTTGAAAAATAAAGCCAAAATCTTTATGTATTAATTACTCCAAGATCTTTGCTGTAGAATATGAAGGAGATGCATATGTATTTGTCATGTTGTAATATGTATTTTAGTGGTTGCAGAGTCTCCACCTTGGAGATCTTCGAAAGCTGGCATAGTCCTTGGCAACTTGCTCTGAGTGTTCCTGCTAGATGGACCAAGAGGTCCCTTCCAATCTCAGCCATTCTCTGATTCTATAATTCTAGGTGATATTTGTGCTTCTCTGCAGTAGAGACCTCAATCAGGGTGGAGAAATATGTTCTAAACATACTACAGGCCTCAGTGGAGAAAAATTTAAGCTGTTTTTGTTTTAAAAGTGGTCAAACAGAAGAATTGTGTTGTGCACTGTCTTCTTCTCACAATAGGCCATGGCAGATGCACAGTGGGTCTGGAAACAGAACAAGCCTGAAGAAACATTTCTCTGGATTGATCTTCCATCCTCAGAAAATTCAAAGACTTCTGATGTTAGAGATGGTGTCTTTGCACTTGCCTTGATAAGTCTTTCTTCCTGAATTTGTCTCATCAGTTTTAGAGTGTATGAAAATTTTCATCAGCAAAGAATGTGACGGAATAACTAAGATTTACATAAAGAAAAATCACTTTTATCATGTTTTTTACATACTACATCCTAATAGCAAAGAATAAGGAGAAATCTGATAAATCATTCCCAGTTCACCTTCTCTTTTTAACTCACAACTATCAGAATCACATTATACTACTTTGGAAGGATTTTTTTTTTTTCATTTTCCCAGATGCCTAATGTCTTACCAAGACATTTTGTTCTTTATTCAGCAAGTTTGAACATGAGAAACTGCTATTTGCATTGAAGTGAAATTGAATGTCAAGGTCTTATTTATATATTTATTTAACTGTGGATTAATTAGTGAAGTTCTACAGAGAAAGTCAAATTCAGTACAATTTGATTCTTCATTAGTGATTATTTGGACAGGGGGTAAAAATCAGAGACTACAGCTTATATTCGAGTCTTTTGTGTAGCTGGGCCTTTGAGTATTGTCAGAGAGTTGTGGAAGGTTAATAAGATTTTTTGAATTCTAAACAATGTGTGTCTTTTCACCTTATCTTCCGTATACTGTAGAGAGGTTTAAATTAATAGAAATGTGACCAGAGCTATTATAATTGTCTGCTTTATTGTCTGCATTATCTCTCTGCAGTGATCTGGGGCTGAAGAACCATACCATCTTCTCTGCTCTGCAGGACAGGGAAAGCAGAGTGGGGTTTTCACCTGCAGACTGGTAGGACAGCTCGTTCTTGCCCATTGCAGTACAGGGGTCCCCATCTTGAAAATCTTACAGTAATAAGCAGATGCACAGGGAGCAGGCTGGGAGGTTAGGGAATATTCGTTTTCCACAGCTTCTCACGTGGTGGCTTTTGTTTCCATGTCTACTGCAAATTGTAGTCTCAGTCAGCACTGTTCTATCTGATCTGCTCCTTCCAACAGAACTACAGACGTAAGGGTGCTTCAGGCAAAGCAAAAGTTGTGGACTTTCAGAACTCAATAAAAATAAAAACTTGCGATTTTTAGGAGCTTTCTGAAATAGCTGAAGGTCTACTCAGCCCAGCTGCTCTTGAAGCCCAAAGGAGATAAAGCTTACCTCAGGTTAAGGTAGGATTGAAAGGGAAAAGCCTTGTAACAAATGAGATTAATTTCTTCTGTATGCATTTTCTCCACTAGAACTAGTCACATTTAATCACATTTATAGAGCTTTTTCATTTTAAAAGCTATTATGTATTTCATATGTATTTTATATGAAAAAGTCCACTGTCTGTTCCCATCTGAAAAGTATTGATTTACATTGGCAGATTTGTGGAACACACTAAAATAGCTGTAACATTTTCCTCACTGTTCTAAATATTGAAAGAAACTTTTTTTTATTAGTCTGTTAAAGGGACAAATTTATAAATAAAATAAAATGTACTTGAACAAAGAGAAAAATATGCGTATGACATACTTAACTGATGCATAGGTCCCCCTGCTATTGGCAAGGAAAGGCCAGGCTTCACGAAACTCCACCTGAGCTCAGCTCAAGAGCTTATATCAATGACTGAGTCTCAGAAGGTCCCATCTGGTTTGTACAAACATACTTGTCCTGGCTGATTCACTCCTTCCTTTTTCAAATGTAGTTTTTGACACTGCGAAGCCATCCTTGCTTTACCACTAGAAGCAGCTCAGACCTGCTTTGTGCTCTTGCTTTTTTTAATATACTATTTGATGTCCTGTTTCCCAAAACACAAGCTCACACAAAAACATATAGGAGCTTTCATTACTCTCCTGTGTCTCCATAGAGCTGGATAAATGGAACAGAACAGGTCTATGAGAAGGATGTGAAGGCATTCAGGAATGGAGGAACACTTATCAGACACAGCTGCTTCTGAAGAGGAGCTACCAAAGTGGGCGACCCCAGAGGAAGGTTCCCCCAAGCCAACCTGCTGACGTAAGATTATCAGAGGTTAGTGGAAAAAAGAAAACTATACATTCATTTAAAAACTAAGATTGTGCAGCTGCTATCAACACAGCAGGGGGTATGAGGAGTAAGGATGCAGGTTGACAACATGGGTGAATTAGTCTAAGCACCCTAAGAGAGACCAATGACTGGCCTTGTTTCTCCTCAAGCTTTTTCTACCGCTAGTTTTGCATGAGCTGGAGTGCTTGTCTGACCCCTCAGAAAGACAAATCCCCTTGGAAAATAAGCAGAATGTGGATAGTTTTTCATGAGACTGCTGAAAAACTTTCTGTTCTTTCAGCACCAGTGAGCTGCTAGATGAAACAGGGAATTCCTGAACCAATATGCTATTATCCACCCAGTTAAATCTAGGCACTAGTATTCTATCAAGATGAAAAGCATGTATGTAGTAAAAAATTGTGACATTTTCCTCTAAAAGGCATTCACTCACCAAAATTTCCACTCTGCTCCAGAAAACCAGAACCCCAGCAGTCTTTCAGCAAAGAGCCAAAAGCAGAAGTGAAGCATAAGCAGAGCGGAACAAAATTATAGAAAGTATTGCTTCAGCATCCCCTTTAGCTGCTGTCTTGTCATCAAGACTGATGGGCATCAGATAATATCAGATATTATAGAATCCTAAAACCACACCAGGTTTTGTGTAGCCTGCAGCAAAGATCTAAATAGTACAGATCAATACATTAATTGCCTTGCTTTGGATGGCAGACCTCTTATTCCTTTTATCATATTCCTACACATTGGCTCTAATTTCCACTCAGTGTTTTCAGACCAATGGCTGGTGTGCACAGCTCCCAGTGTCCAATCAGTGGCCACATTGTTCATTGCATGGAAGTTCATTGTAAGAGAGTTTGACTAGATAATCTTTACAGGTCCCTTTCAACTCAAACAATTCTATTATTATATGATTCTGAAATAAAAACACTGACTGATGATGTTAAAATGGGGAGATTAACTTCATGTCAGCAGGCTTTGTAACCAGTGAGATATCCTCTGTCCACATCTTTCTGTTTCTGTTAGAACATGAACATGCATATCTCATCTTTGCATATAGTATAAAAGCAACAACATCTGTAACACCGGCTCAGCATTCTCTGAGCAATTCATCAATGCTGAGACTAGGGATTCAAGCATGGAGCAGGTTAATGCTGTGATCAGTAAGGGGGCTGATTCAATAATGCAGTGATTGCTCTTGGTAAAATTATGCCATAACATAATTTTAGCCTAGGAAGCCAATTACATACATTAATTTTTCTGCAAGGGCTCAGGGCTAAGGCTGGCACAGAGTGGCTTCGACTTGCTGCACATGCCAAGCTTAATCGAACTTTGTCCTCACTGAATATCAGATTAGGGGCCGACATCCCACTCATGACTGAATTCACCTGTGGGTATATCCATCATATCATCAGCTGTGCTGAGAGGATATTAGGTATGCTGCTCCTGAGTTAAAAGTTGATTACTTATCAACTCAGGGCTCAGAATCATTTTTCAGCCTGAGGCCATGCTCCTTTCATACATCTAAATGGGTGTTTAAGTCTTATTTCCAGATATCATACCAAAAAAGGTGTGGGGGTATTTATCTTCAGCTAAAAAGCATGTGGGAACTCCTACTCTGCTTCTCAATAAAGAGCCAAATCCTTACATTCTAATCAGAAATGTGTTTCTGAGGACAAAAAATTAATTATAGATTGAAAGTGAATATTTTCCTTTTCCTTGCATAAACTTTGAATACTTGGCTTTTTCATGGTTCTCACTGCTAGATAGGACTCTTCATGGTCGTACCTATGACATGCTCAAATATCACCATTCTGCTTCCATCACTGTTCTCCCTCTGCTGGGGGCCAGGCGCCAGATTTGGCTCATGGTTAAGCCACCAAAAATACTGCTAGCTCCATCTGGAACTTGGGATGTGGAAAGGGAAGAAAAACCAACGCTTAGTCCTTCAGCTACATGAAATACAAGTTCAGCAGGAGCTCGGACAAATGTCTGAAACACAGTGCCTTGTGTAGTGCATAAAGATGCTGATGCTAAACAACAGCAAGGAGTGAGTAGGGATCAGAGAGCATAATTTAAGCCTACTGGTTTGTTGAGTTGAATTTCCTGCCTGGAGAATAGCCTATCTTTCCTTACATTTGTCAGTGCTCTTTCATTGTCAAAAGGTCCTTGTACTCATCCATCTCAAATAGCCATGTATCATTTTTCTATTTTTCTCTATACTTAATTTTTTCTCTCCATTAAGACTGGGCAGCATGAATTCTCTCTCTGTTTATCCAGCTTTTGTTTCTAAATGATTTTATACTTGGCTTTTAAAATAATTTCAATTAAAAGCACATTTTGATTTTCCCAAATTTTTCTCTGCTTAACATAGACAATTAAATCTCTAAAAAAACCACAGAATTCCTAAAAATTATTAAGAAATTATACTGAGACGCACTATCTTCACAATATCATCCAGTTTAAAAAACTGAAGTTTAAAAAACCCATTAATATTACCTGAAAGTTTGATTGCTTCATTCATTTAATTTCTTCAGCAGTCTAAAATTGAAATTTCCAGTAATATCTCCTAAATGTGAGTTAACTCTGGTCAAGAGCTATTTTTGCACTATTTGTAATTTTATTTGTTCTTTTTCCTTTGCTCATAATTACATCAGAAAATCATGAGTACTGTCCATGTAAACAATTTGGTTTAGCAATTGCAATGATACTGAAAAACTAATCCTAAAACCACAAGAAAAATAGCATCTGTATGTCAGGAAGGTATCTCACTATTCTGTATCTGTGATGGTTTTCTTATTCTGTAATTACTGACAACTCTACAAAGTACTCCAGAATTTTGTAATGAAAGCACATCTTAGGTCTTAAGTATCGTTGTATTACTCTGCTACACTGAAATCAATCCTTCAAGTGACCCAGTTGCAAATTTTTGTGTGGAGTTAAAATTCAGAGCCCCATGCTAGATTGTTCGTGGAGGTTTCCTCTACAGGATCCAAATTTAATGTGATTCATGGTCATTTTTATTCTAGAATCAGATAAACCTGGATAGGGCCACCAAATTGCAGTATGTTTTTGGATATGGGAAGTGGTCTGCTCCAACCATACTGATCTTGTGGAAAACCTAGCATTTGTCAGCCTTGAATAAAAAAGTCTTGACTCATTCTCAGATGTTGGGACTCATACGTGAGAATGAGGTTTCAGTGCATTCAGCATGATGATGTTAATCCACTGGCAAAATTCAAAACAGAGTTCTCAGTCTAAAGTCTAACTTCAGCTTATACACAAACTTCAGTTAAAAATAAATCATGGTTCTATTAGATTTCTGTCAGAAGTATGGGTTGAATGTTGGGTGGTCATTTGTGCAGCCAGGAGTTGTACTCAATGACTAGCGTGGGTCCCTTCCAGCTCAAATATTCTAGAATTCTATGATGATGGGCTGAAGGAAGGGAAAGTCTTATTAATGACAAGAATTTGGCCTGGATGCAGCACATCAGGTGTGACTATCATGTTTGGGTGATTCAGTCATGCAGGGGAATAGGAACATGTATTGTCTTACTTATGGTTGTTTATAGATGGAAAGGTTGATTTTCCAATACTATCTGAATCACTGACAGTTAATTAAAGGAAGCCTCTGTTCATTGGTAGGTCAAGAGGGGTGACATATGCTTCTCATCAGTCACATTTCTCATTCAGAGTTTCTCATTCATATAGTTTCACAGAAGATTCTTCTGCTAATCAGCTGCTTCAGAAATGTGTCATATGACAAACGTCAAGACTTGTATTCTTATTTTAACGTTGAACATAAAATCTCCACTGAATATGAACAAAAGATATTGAATGTGTTTTTGTGTATAGCTGTCTGCTTAAATATATATGTAAGTGCTATTCTGGTTCGCTCTGAGGCTTTGCCTCAAGCCTTTCTTAATCCCCACAGCTTTTCATTGAACATTAGAAAATACATATCGTTATCCTCTGAGATGGCTTTCTTCTCATGTGTAGCAATTTTCACTAGCCTCCACAGGAGGAACACTAAATGAAATAGATTGCAAAGGTTTCCCAAACAGCCAGGAAGAAAGAAAATAAAATAAATCAAACAAGCAGCATTTCTGTGATGAAATCTGTTTTACAAGCCCAGCATAGGAACATGGAGAACCAGACAAACAGTAAGCATCAGCCTGTGGTTAGAACTATTTTTGAAAATACAACTTCTACCCTTGCTCTTTCTGCTCCAAGAGCCCCCATCACAGGCACCGGCACTCAGAAATAATCTCCCTGAATATCTGAGGCATAGAAGCCAGCAGGATTAAAGCACCTCGTGCTCCTCAGCACGGTCATGTGATGACCTGCTGATCCCAACAAAAGGCATCGTTTCCCAGAGAGATCTCACTTAGTTTCCTAGGTGTTGTTCCTGCCTTCCTGAGGTGCTCTGTAGTCATTATTCCTGTAGGAAAAAAAAAAAAAAAAAAAAGAGATTAAAGCAACTGCAATAATGACAACAAAATTCCTGCAGTTTTAGTAGTAACAATGATAGCTAACGAAAACTGCATAATTTAAGTGCAATTTGCCTACAAGTAAACCAACAGCTGTCCCTGCTTCAAGGGATAATTTCAAAGTAGGTATAACTTCTAACAGTTTTCATATAGCTCCGCTATTGCAGATCAGGCTTTCTTAGAAGAAGAAAAAGGAGTGAGTTGTCTGGAGTGATGTACTGAGCAAAGCACATAGATTTGGTGCTTCTTGATGGGAGAAAGACAGAAGCCAAGGTTTGGTTTCCAGGTCCTGCTAAAAATTCTGTTGTCAAGTCTGATACCAAACTGCGTACATTCCGGAAAAACTGAAGAGATTTGGGTGCAGATTTTGGCATGGAGTTATCTATTTAAATGCTAGACATAACAGAGGAATGAACATTATTTTTTCTTGACAATTTTTCACTTCATAGAGTTACTTTGCCATATGCTGGTCTGGGAAAGTCAGCTGAAGCTGAAATATAAAAAATGACCAACCCAAATAATTTATCATGCCCCCATCCTATCTGCACACTAATAGTCATTTTCCCTTTTTTTTGTTCACTGTCCTTATTTAACTGATCATATTTTCTGGATCTTTTTTCAAACAATAATTTACACAAAAGCATATTATCAAACAATGTTGCCTAACAGCCAACTGTTGCTCCTCTGTCCAGATTTTAATCTTACATCTTCTGCAATTGCAACAAGAAAGCAATCATGTGCTAGGCAGAAGATTAAACTTTGCAATAATTGCCTTCATTTTGAAACCTTTAGGGGGTGGGGAAAAAAGTCTGTTGGCTTTCATCCACAACATGTGATAGTCAGATTAATCACAGAAGTGTATTCTGCATGTAAATGCATCCAGGGTAGGAATGGGGAAGGTCACAGCAGGGCGCACAGTAGCAGAAGTCAGTGGTGAAGCATTCCCAGTTGGGTGGAGAACTTTCTTTCACACTCAGGTCATTGGAACAGTCAGAGAGAACTCTCCATGCACTGAAGCATAACGCTGATGCTCTCCTGCCGCTCTGTGAGGATGTCTCTGTTTGCCATGTGCTTACTGCTGGCCATCCTTCAGCCGTCCGCTGGGCAGTTCCCCAGAGTCTGTGCGAACACACAAAGCTTGCTGAGGAAGGAGTGCTGTCCTCCCTGGGATGGCGATGGGTCCCCTTGCGGGGAGCGTTCCAACAGAGGAACCTGCCAGCGCATCCTTCTCTCTCAGGCTCCTCTGGGACCACAGTTCCCTTTCTCAGGAGTGGATGACAGAGAGGATTGGCCTTCTGTGTTTTACAACCGGACATGCAGATGCAGAGGCAATTTCATGGGGTTCAACTGTGGGGAGTGCAAGTTTGGCTTCTCGGGACAAAACTGCACTGAAAGGCGACTCAGAACGAGAAGAAACATCTTCCAGCTCACCGTCAGTGAGAAGGACAAGTTCCTTGCCTACCTTAACCTAGCAAAGAATATCCCTAGCAAGGACTATGTCATTGCTACTGGCACATACGCTCAGATGAACAACGGCTCCAATCCCATGTTCAGAAATATCAACGTGTATGATCTCTTCGTCTGGATGCATTATTATGCCTCTCGAGACACACTTTTAGGTGGCTCCAATGTGTGGAGGGACATTGATTTTGCCCATGAAGCTCCTGGTTTTCTGCCTTGGCATCGTGCTTTTCTGCTGCTGTGGGAACGTGAGATACAGAAGATAACAGGTGATGAGAACTTCACCATCCCCTACTGGGACTGGCGAGATGCAGAGGACTGTGTGATCTGCACTAATGAATACATGGGTGGCCAACACCCCACCAACCCTAATTTACTCAGCCCAGCATCATTTTTCTCCTCGTGGCAGGTAAGGACAGGCAAAGGGATGAAGGTAAGGGGAGGGCAAGAGGAAAGGGCAGAACCAGGGAAAGGGAAAAGCTGATCAAGCTCAAACTATCCAACCTGACTTCAGGTACTTAAGTGAGGTGCAGAATCTGGAGAGAAAGTAAACTGCTTTCCAGATTTTACGTGGATCTTCATTTAGAGTATTCATTCATTTCTCTATCCTGCTTTGACTGTAGCACATAGTTTCATTATGAATAAAAGTCAGTCTAGAGGGAGGAAAGTCATGCTTTTGTTTCCAGGCACGAGCTTTAACAGACTGAACAGGCTTGTGTGTGCTGGAGCAGCCAGATGAGTTAAAGAAATGTAGCTAGCAAGCAATCACTGCAAAATGGTTGGTGACTGAATGAAGTAAACGGTTCTAAGAAGATCTACTCCTCTCTGTGACTTTCTACATCAAGAGTTAAAACTATCCAATTAGTCTTGTCTGCTTTCAACATAAATAAGCAAATAAATAAGTAAATAATCCTGAGAGCGTGGAAGAAACATCTGTGCTGTTCACCTCAGTAGCTCAAAAGAAAAATAAGAAGTGATCTTTGTTGCTCAAAGGAAATAAGTAAGTTCAATAGCTATCCCTTCCACTTACAAACACTGTGAGTTAGTTTGTAAGCCAAGATTACATACGTACTTAGGTGATACAGTCTCATATAGTCAAACTATACTGTGCTGTTCTAACACTGAGAGCTTCTAGAGTTTATTTGGCTCTTGCTCATTATTATCACAGTGCCTAAAATACAGTGGCAGAGGTCTATTGGCTTCTACAGACATACTCCATCATGACAATAACAACAGTCCCTTCTGGCACTGAAATCTATGATTATGTTGGTGTAAATCTAGCTCTGTTCTATTTATTTCTGTACCAACAACCCAAATGAAGATTGAGCAGTGTTAGTGATTTAATGGGAAGTGAAAGAGATACAAGCCAGCAGCTCACTGATATTCTGGCCTTACAAAACAACAACTAACTGGGTTACTGGGCTGGTTTTGTGTATTTAATCTTGACTTGTGCCCTCTGAATAATGTAGTCTATGTCTAGTCCTGTAAACTCATGCATTCCCATCTTCTCGCTAGCAGACCTATTTTAGGATGTTCTCTGGCACAAATTTTGTATGTATTATATAAATACATATATATGTAAACATACATACTATGTTAAATGTATGTGTATAATTATATTTAGTTGTCCCCCTCACAGGTACTTTTCAGGGACCATTTCTAGGTGGCTGTTTGTATGAAATTACACTCTTCAGGAAACTAAGATGTTGTGTTTTATTTTTAGCATAGCTATGGATTATTTCATGCTGTTTGGTCTGATTTTGGGTTTGGAAAGAGGAAATGGACTCAGTGATCCTTATAGGTCCCTTCCAATTTGAGATATTCTGCGATCCTGTAATTTGGTCTCAGTGCCCAGGAACATTCCTGGCCACATATATTTTAGCCATAGACATAAAATAAATAGAGTCAAAAAACATGTATTTTTATCTCATATGTAAAGATTATCCTTATTTCTAATAGTATGAATCAAGATGAACTCTACTGACTAAATTGGACTGCATTACCAGAATGAAGTGGATCTGATCCCGGTCTGTGCTCAACTAAATAGAGAGTTACAGGAAATGGTACAAGTGTTAACGTGGAATAAATGAAACTAGAATTGAGCTGGCTATATTTGTCAAGTGGAGCTTTCAGTGCAATGTACCGGATGAGATAACCAAAGCAGTAGGAGGCAGGTTGTATAAAGGAATCAGCAAGCTGCTAGCAATGTTTTCTAAAAGCCCTGGAGGGATCGGATAGTTAGATTTAGCTCTCTTTTTCAAAGATATTATTAACCATATCCAAATTCTTAGAACTTCTCCATCCTAGAAATAAGTACCCAGATGCTTTACCAGTCGCAGTGAATATATTTAAGAATTAGTCAGTTTCTAACTTTTCATTTAAGGTTATTGTCATAGATATATTCTGGAAACAAACACATTTTATGAAATCAGTGGCTTTAAAAACACGTATATTTTATAACTTCAGTAGGCACAACAATGAATATTGTTCTATATTTAAAACACATTCAGTGTCAGTGTCTATGAGTAAAAGCACCTAAGTTCTTTGATGAAGCTTTCAAAGTCATTTCTGAAAGTGAATGTTTATCACTTATATTTTTCAGCCATTTCTGGAAATGTTATACTTTCCAAAGTAGCTTCCAGTTTCCAAAATAGCACAATTTTAAATTCAAAGGGGGTTATTCAACTTTAACATCCACTATCAGCTGCCTCATCTAGGAAAGAATGACCGAGATTGAACAGAGTGGCATTTTCAGTCAGTGAGCTTGGGGTGAAGATGCATAACTAACTGATATTTCTTTATTGGCATTGAATCCAATTTTTAACACTTGCTGACGATGGAATAACTTAGTTGATGCAGTTGCTTTAAATAGCAAAAAATAAGAGATTAGAATCTCACTCCAGAAAATTAGAAGGAAACAAACACAGCCTTAGCTTCAACCACAAAGCATAGATCTGCTGCAGAATATGTTGATTATCTAAGCTCTGTAGATAAACAAGAGGATTTTAAAAAAAAAAAAAGAGAGAGAGAGAGAGGAAGAGAGAGAGAGAAGAGGAAAATCAAGAAATGTGTAGGAATTTAGGCTTTTAATAAGCATACAGATTAAAAAGAGGGCAAGAGAAACCTCTTGAATAACAAGTCTGAAATGTAGTGTCCTTTTACAATATTAAGTCTTTTTCTAAAACATAACAAAACAATGTCTGCTACAGGAGGAAATTTTGCTCAAGATACAGTTATGGAAATATTTTAAAAAGGCAAAGTGTCTATTTGCAGAACAGCATCTATCTTTTTTTTAATCCCTAAAGAAAGGAGAAAATACTTTATTCCATTGAGAAGTTGCCATGGCAACATGGATACCCATGAATACATGCTGAAATTCTTGCTTTCCCCTCACTTTTATTTGGCACACTGCTGTTACCACTTAGCTGACTGAATTATCAGTCCACATTTTCCTCATGTTTACCACCTAAGTGAAACTTTTGATTCCTGCCTCTGTTTTAACCAGAAAGTCTACCAGGGATCTTTAGTGGTTTTGTTTGTTTGCTTCTTTCTTTAGAGTGCTTTAGAGTGGGTAGAAAGGATTTTCCTATGCTTTCAGCTACTTGCTTTTGATGATTCAAATGTTCTATTTAGATTTATTTAGGACTGCATAGCACCTTTACCAAGTTTTATAATTCCACACCAATTTATCAGAAGTCAAGGTGGGGAATGCAGCTCTTCCATGACATTTTGAGAGTTTTATGTTTTACTGTTCATTTCTATAATTATTCAAGCTAATGAATTTGCTAAAGAAATAATTATGATGCCTTGCTTAAATAGCAGTGGGTTAAATTCCACTCTCCTCTACACCAGAGACAATTTGAGGAAATTACTGAAGTCAATGGAGCTACAAATATAAATATAAATAAGTAAATACCTAAGTAAATTTTAAAAGCCTTCTGCAATTAAAAGCAGAATATTTCTGCTGGCATTTAGCATCAGAGTTCTGGGGTTATCCTCTATGTGCTAGACAAGCAATGAAGAAAATAATGCAGGAGAATATAAATGCTGTTTTAGATTTGTAGTTGTGCAACCAGGCTGACTTTATTCTTCATCCCTTGAATTTTCTCTCTCCTAAAAGAAAATTTATTTGTGAGAAGTAATTGCATAGCGTGGAGGACTGCCTACTCTCAGCTGTGGTGGTGCAAGCCTGGAGCCAACTCTTTGATGCAAGCACCAAGAATTTTCCTTAGCACTTCTTTCTGTATCGTTCTGAAGGACTACAAATGGAAAGATACTACAAATGGGAAATAAGTTCCAAAAATACCAAGTGGATACAAGGCTCTTGAACTAATAATGGCAGTACTTTAGATCCATTACCTGGAAATATGACTTGATAAGAAATAATAATTTCTGTTATTCAGGCACTGTTACTTAATTCTAAGCACAGCTTATCATGGAGCTGTACTGCTAGTTGAATAATTTGAGGGAATCATTTGAAGCACTGTTTTCTGTCCACCTTTAAAAATGGAAATCAGCTTAGGTTGGAGGGGACCTTAAAGATCAGCTCATCCAACCCCCTTGCCACATGCTAACAGTCAGCCACTGGATCAAGCTCCCCTGGGCCCCATCCAACCTAGCCTAGAATGCCTCCAAAGATGGGGCATCCACAGCTCTCTGGGCACCCTGTCCCAGCGCCTCACCATTCTCTGAGTAAAAAATTTCTTCCTAACATCTAACTTAAATCTACCTTATTTTAGTATAAAGCCATTCCCTCCTGTCCTATCACTTTTGGACTGTGTGAAAAGTCAGTTTCCCTCTTGCTTGTAAGCACCCTTCAAGTACTGGTGGGCCACAATGAGGTCTCCAAAGAACCTTCTCCTCTCCAAGACAAACAGGCCCAACTCCCTCAACCTTTCTTCATAGGAGAGGTGCTCTAGCCCTTTGATCATCCTCATGTCCTCCTCTGGACCAGTTCCAACACCTGCACATCCTTCCTATACTGGGCACCCAAGACTTGGACACAGTACTCCAGTTGGGGACAGGGCAGAGGAGAGATGGACAATCACCTCTCTCTGATGGTCTTTTGATGCAGCCCAGGATGCAGTTGGCCTTCTGGGCTGTAAGAGCACACTGCTGGCTCATGTCTACCATTTTGTTCTTTGGGAGCCCCAAGTCCGTTTCTGCAGAATTCCTCACAATGAGTTCTTCACCCTGACTGTACTTGTATCTGGGATTGCCCCAACCCAAGTGCAACACTTGGCACTTGGTCTTGTTAAACCACATTAGATATTTGTGTGCCCACTTTTCAAGCATGTCCAGGTGGTTTCCTGCCTCATCATCCTGATTTCTTATGCTGGAGGATGGAGAGCTCTTGTGCTCTCAGGAAGGCATTCTTAGGGTGCCACCAGCTATGTTATGTTTCTTTGTCCCCATGTAGAGTTTTCCAGGTGATTTCATCCAACAACTCTTTATACAGCCTGAAGTTCGCTCTCCTGAAGTTCAGGGTCTTGATTCCATTCTTTGCCAAGCCTGAGTTCCTCGAGATCACAGATTTGACCAGGGCATGGTCACTGCAGCCTGGGCTACCTCCAATCTTAATATCTTTAAAATTCTCCTCTATGTTGGTGAGCAATAGGTCCAGCACTTCTTCACCTCTTGTCGGTCTGTCCAATACTTGAACTAGGAAGTTATCATCAATGGACTTCTGGGGGCAAAATTCTTTTCCCTGAAGACCCAGGTTTACCCCACTGGTAGCCATCAAGCCAGGTGTCAAGCAAACCATCTAATGATCAAAAAAGTCAAAATTCCTGCAGTGGTACCAGCGTCTTAGCCTCTTATTTATCAGATGGGTTTTCCTGGTCCTCTCAGTATCCATCAGAGCCACAGAAAGGATAGAGAAAAATATCACCTGTATCCTCTCTCCATCCACTGGCTTTCAAGTCTCCTGTGATCCCTTTTGATAGCCCTCAGGCTTCACTCATGAGGGATAACAATCAGAGGGGCAAGCCAGACTAGGGAATCTCCTAGAAATGTCCCTTACCTAGGCCTTGGGGAGACAGCATACTTCCCTGCAGCTAGGGTCTGGCTGACAGATGAGGCCCTCTTTTCCTCTTAGAATGGAGTCATCCATGGCAATTGCCCTTCTTTACTTTCTGGTGGAGAAAGTCTTGAGGCATGGAGTTGACGTCCTCGCCTTTGACAACATCCTGGGTGGACATTCCTCTGTACCCTCATTTATCCATTCCTCGAGTTCTAGAGCCTCAAACCTCTGGCAGAAACAATTAGAAATAGGAACACCACAAACCTAACAATTCTTAAACAAGCCACAGCAAGTGCATCCAGTTGGGCTTCCTCTGCCTTTTAATGTCATTGTAATCTGAAAGTAACTCTACAGGATCATGAGATTGGATACTGACCAGTAGTTGGCTCTTCTCAGTATGTTTTCTCAGTTTCTCTAGCATATATTTTTCTGTTATGTACCGAGAAAAGAGCTGCAAAGATGGTGAAGGGCCTAGAGGGGAAGATATACGAGGAGTGGCTGAGGACCCCTCATTTGTTCAGCCCAGAGCAGAGGAGGCTGAGAGGAAGTCTCATGGAGACTACAGCTCCTCATAGGGAGCAGAGAGGTGACAGGAAAGCAAGAGGGAGCAAGGGAAAGGATCTGCTCCAGAGGGCTGTGGGCATGGAACAGCAGGAATGGCCTCAAGCAGCTGGAATTCAAGGAGTATTTGGACAACATTCTCAGACACTGGGTTTGGGTCTGATTCCTTTGTGGAACCCAGAGTTGGACACGATAATCCTTGTGGGTTACTTCCAATTTGGGTCGTTCTACAGTTCTGTGGAAAAACAAACAAACAAAAAAACAATACTCAAAGGTACAGAAAGTAATAGCTACTGAATTTCACAAAAATGCATTTTCTTTCTTTTTATTTATTTGTAATTCACCAGAAAAAAATCCTACTTATAGAAAGATGGGTCTGAGAATTTGTGATGGACACACATACAGCAACACTGAGAGGGCACAACTTGGAGACAGAGAGATCAGGGAATCATAGTCTGTCGAGCCAGAAAGACTTTATGAGTATTGCAGCCCTAATTGATAGCAGAGTTTTCTATTCCTCCCCAGCAACATTTTGAAGTGTTGACTGCAATGTAAGTTATCCACCAGTTTTGGGCTGCCTCTGAGCAAATAGACAATACTCATCAACTTATTCTGGAGGCTGAGAAAATACCTTGCAGGACCTGGGTTTGTTTTAGAGGTGTCACTTTACATTTGTCTCATCTATTTGTAGCCTTCAGTCTCATAGCTCTTCCAGTTAATGCTTATGTTGGAAGGGTCACAGAGATAATTAATGACCTTTCACTTGCATAAAGAATGCATATAAAGATTTTTACAATTTCTTCGAAATTTTAATTTACAAATTGTCTTCCTTCTTTGTCTGTTTTATCTTCTCATTTTTGCCAACATTCAGAAGTGCATTAAGAATTAGGTATAAATATACACAATCTCTTAGAAACCATTTGGGCTGCTATAGACACAGCACCTGCTAAAGTGCTGCCTATTAAAGTAATCTCCCAAAGTACAGTTTGTTCTATTGTAGATTTGGGGATTTCTCTGTATTCTTCCTCTTTGGTGAAGAAATGCCTGAGCTTTGCCACTTAATTAAGATTAGATTATGTCTTACAATTATGCCTACTAACCATGTCTCTCAATGCCACATCTCCACATTTCCGGAACACCACCAGGGTCAGTGACTTCACTACCTCCCTGGGCAGCCTGTGCCAGTGCATAAACACTCTTTCTGAGAAGAAATTTTTCCTAATATTCAACCTGAATCTCTCCTGGTGCAACTTGAGGCCATTCCCTCTAATTCTATCTCTAGTTACGTGGGAGAAGAGGCCAATCCCCACCTCACCACAACCCCCCTTCAGCTAGTTGTAGAGAGTGATAAAGTCTCCCCTCAGATTCCTCTCCTCAGGACTGAATGATTCCAGTTCCCTAAGCTGTTCCCCGTAAGATTTGTGCTCCAGACCCCTCACAGCTTCGCTGCCCTTCTCTGGACACATAACAGGGCCTCAATGTCTTTCTTGTAGTGAGGGACCCAAAACTGAACACAGTACTGGAGGTGTGGCCTCACCAGAGCTGAGTACAGAGGGATGACCAGATGCAGCAAAGGACGGCTTGGAAATGCCCTTTTCTTAGCCCTGGGAGAGGCATGATGTGCCCCACAGGCAAGTGGTTGCTCTGGCTGCACTCCAAACTGTTATTTTATGCTGTATTAACCTGGAGCATAGAACCACAAAAACATGATACATTTTCCAGACAGGGGTAGATTTGTGGTTTGTGAGCTCATAGGAGGAACAGAGTTAGGAACTGGCTCTCTGAGGAAGCAGTATGCAGTGGTGTAGATTCAATTCTTAGTGGCTGCGCTTCCTCAGCAACCAAAGCAATTTCAGATCACTTTTTCAGTGAGCAGCCATTTCAACACCCAAGAAAGCTATTCACAAACTTTTCCAGGTGTTCAGGTATATGTTACAGGTACTGCATGTTTCTATGTAATAAGCAAAAATAATTTGTCACTCAAAACTCCAAAGCTTTGAATTTAAAAGTGGTAGATAAAAGACTGAACTTTGCCAAAAGTTTCCTTTTACTTCAGCCCAGGGGCTGGCCTGTGCAAGCAGGAGCAAACTAAACAGCAGCAATGCTTCTGCACATTTACAGCCTGTTCTCTAAGAAATGATACAAAGACCTGTGCAGAAGATCTCAGCTGCAGTGCACCAGGGGATTTGTGTGTGTGTGTGTGTGTGTGTGTGATACAAAGCCCATGAATGTTGCTGTGCATTCTGGACTGCCATCTACTGGTGTTTGCTCTGCTTATTGCTTATATAAGTTGTTCCTCAGAGAATCTTTGTAACGATTCCTGTGGAGACAGTGGATTTGTGCATGCAGACACTAGATGCAGTTTGAATGTAAGGCTTTGTTCAGGGTGAACAGAGAAATTTGCTCAGAACTTTTCCAAAATGGAATACAAAATGTGCTTAAAGAGCATTTTTTTAGTAAAAAGACCTTATACTGAATGGAAAAAAAAGGCAATTCTGTGACCTATTTTGTGTTAACATTATGCAGATTAAATCCAGAAGGATAAAAAAAAAGATACTTTTGACTGTTCTATGTGCTGTTACTATTAACACTTCACCTGACTGATAAAACAGCAAATAATATTTTCAGGATAGAACTATAACTTGTAACACCTAAATCACACCTTTATGGAAAAGCGCCCAAGCTCATTTTACAGCCAGACTTCAGTGTTTGGTTCAGGGCAGGAAGGGCACAGTTAAGCATTTTCATTCCTGCCCCTTATGTGGGCATTTCATGATCATTCACTACCAGATGCCTTACAGCATCTTGCTTCTGTTCAGTTAGTTAACAGGGGCTACACAGAGACACAAATTGAATAAAAAAATAACACTTTAGGCATTTATAAGCCTCCTAACATTGAGTGTAGTTAAATCACACTAAAAACAAACAAACAAAACAACGGGGAGATGTTCTTTCATTTAGATATATTTGAGCTCATGCTTGAAGGCTCTCTGAGTGTCTGAGATGCCAGTTGTGAAAGCAATGCATGATTCCTCTTTATGATGGGTAGGATTAGATCTCTGGGTGGTGGGCAGAAGATGAAAAGACAAGAGATGACAAGGCAGCAAAGCCAGGAGAGGCTCTACGAAAGGACTGGAGAAAACCAAGCTAGAAAGAAAGCTTTTGTGATTGCAATTTCTGAGCCAAGTGCTGACTGGGAAAAAGAGTTGAGATCCACCAGGCAAGGCTCACTGGTTTTCTTCACTAGTGCATTTATAGGGACTTCAGATTGTGTATTCTTCATAAGCAAAAAAATTACTATAACGTCTCCCACATGAATCATCCCCCTGCTTTCCTTTTAACTTTGGTTGAACTTCATCAGAGTAATCAGAAAACAGTCATCAAAACAGCTGTATAACTGTGTTTTGTGTTTTCAAGTGTAGGTCTCTCCATCTTGCTACCCCTTCCTTCTTGGTGAAATCTGAAAATAAATTTCTTGGAAGCACAATCCTCAGGAGAGCTGCCAAGAGAAATTGAGTTCTGTGTGTGTTAAACCCTGATGGACAATAACCTTCAGCCTCCAAGGGCACTTTAGCAGTTTTAATATACCGGGGCAAATTTTAGTTAACAGAGCAGTCTCAATGGATAAATTTCTCTGATAAGCTTTCTTATCTTCTCAAAAAAAAAAAAAAGAGGAATTTATTCATGAGATTCATATGATTCATATTCATAAGAAGCTTATCATTTAAGAACTCCAGATCCTTAAGAAATCTAGGTTATATCACCAGCTCTGTCACACATTTTCTATGAATTCGTGGACAAATCACTTAGAAAAGTATTCTTCTCATCTCCTTCCAGTCATCCAAAAGTTTGTTAGGCTGTGAAGCATGTTGCCTTTGACTCCGTCTTAAGTGACTTCAGAGGCATATCCATGCCTCCAGGGTGTGATTCATCCCATCCTAATGCAGGAACAGAACATTAAGCAGAACATTTAATTTTGCTTTCCTTGCTAACTGCAGTCCAGAGACTGTTCCCACATTGATTTTTTTTACACACTTTCTTTCACTGTCTTAATCAATGGAGAGAGCTTGGCACCCCTGGAAGTAAGTACATCTCGGTTACCAGATATCTGGTTTGGGAGGGCTAATCACACTCTGGAGATGCCTCTCTCTGTTGATTGCAGAGGTTGCCCTAAAGTGTTTCTTCATTCCTGGCTATTTGTACACAATTAGCAGTGGCAAAGTAAATGTCCCATTCACTTCTTTCCGTAACAGAGAACCTCACATTTCCTCCAACTCATTCAATGCAAATATGATGCTTTCAACCACCTTCTCCATTGTTTCAGTCATTGAAACAAGGATACACTTCCAAGATGAAAAACTTTTGAATGTATATCACTCAAAATTAAGACTTTTTCTTTCTCCACGCAATTTCTCACTAATTACATTGATTACCTGCTAATCACAGAATCCTATTTGGAGAGATCTCTAGAGTTGTTTGGAGGCATTTTGTTTTGGTCACTTTTTTGTTTGTGGTGTTGTTGTTTGTTTGTTTGAAGAAAAAAATGTCAAGCATTAGATAGCAGATTTGGTTTGGACTCTCAACCTCTCCTGAGGTGCCAATGAAACAGCTCCTGGAAGTTTTGAGCTGCTGTTGCTCTTTTTGGTAAATGCATCAACTGTACCACCAGGTAGGACCTCCAAATCATCTAACATTATCTTCTGCTTGTTACTGTGTCATTACATTTTCCTCCATCCTGCATTCTCCATCCTGACTCCCTGCCAGGCAATATCCTGAATATAAAGTAGAAATATTTGTTAGACCATGTACAAACTTCCTATGGGTTTATTTTAAAAGAACTTATATATATATATATATATAAATTTCTCCTTCTTATTCCCATTATTTTTCTGGTCAAGCAGTGGATGCAATGAGATCTGGTGTATGAAAGCTTTCTTCAGGTTAAGTTCTTGTGACTTTAAAAGGAAGCTAGCAGCACCTGAGTAACATAGTCTGTGTGGCCACTTTTAACCTATGGCAAATGTGAAGGAGTTTGACTCATAATTAACTGTATATCACATGAATTTACACTGATCTACCTTGCTTGTTCAGGAGTCTCAGATTGAACTGGAAGTTACCATTCCCAGTCATGTGACAGTTATCTCATAAATAATGACTTGTTATGTCATAGAACTTTGCTTCTGAATCCAGATTATGGCAGTATTTAATACTTTTCCAATATCCATGAACACAACACCTCAGATTTTGATATATGTTCATCTTCTTGTGAAGAACATAGTATTTTCTCATTTTGTACATAAAAAATCACCAAGATACAGTGAAACAAAGTGATTTGTCCATTTAGTTTGACAAAGCACAGATAGATATTTTCAGACCAAATTACAATTGTTTTTATGTTCCAAGTCAACAATTTTCTCCTTTACTGCATAGAGAGACAAGTTCATGATTATGGCTTTGTTCAGTAGTCTGTTGAAGCCAAAAGCCTCCTCTTTGCAACTGCAGCAAAAGGTTTAACTATGTTTGAATCCTGCTACACTGATTGATAACACTGAATTTAACTTTTGTGAGTTTCCAAGCGCAAAAAAGGTGACACATTAGCCCACATGGACAGTCACTGGTGCATTATTTCAAAATTTGCACCATAGTACGGTGATGTTTTCTATGAAATATCTTCTTGTATTAAAATATTACATAGACAATTTTAAAATAAATATGTATTCTTGCAACAACCTTACTACATCGTGTATTTCCTTCACTTCTTCCTAATATAGTAATCAAAGTATCTCTTTGTTTGTTTTTCCATTTTTTTTAAACTGCAACTTTGCTAATAGAAAGTGTTTTATACAGGTAATCTGCACTCGATCTGAAGAGTACAACAGCCAGCAGGCTTTATGCAATGCCACTAGTGAAGGGCCTATACTTCGAAATCCTGGAAACAATGACAAATCAAGGACCCCAAGGCTCCCATCTTCATCAGAAGTCGAATTTTGTCTGTCACTCACTCAGTATGAATCTGGATCCATGGATAAAATGGCCAATTATAGCTTCCGAAACACTTTGGAAGGTAAGGCTTTATTCTGCTATGACACTTCTGTCAGTAACTTGATTGTCTCTGGGATTGCAGCCTTTAAATTTTGGACGTTTTTAGCTAATTTCATTATGCATAACTCATAATTATATAACATAACATACTATAATGTAAAATAGTATAAATATATATTGTAATATACCATATATAATTATAAAATAATAACATACTTACTCCAAGGAACATACAGGAAGTACTATGTTAAAATATTGAGAGCGCAGACTAGACCAGACCTTAAATCCATCTATTATGAGACATTGTTTCAACAATAGTCAGTACCAGGCACAGAAATATATCTGCATAAAAACAGATAAAAACAGATAATCTAATAACCTACTTTCCCATGATTGCAACCATGTCCATGCAGACTGCAGGATTATCCTGAGACTGTACTGAATGTCAAGGGTCGAAAGAAGATGCTGCCACTTGGACTGTATACATGCATTCAGCAACTCGTAGCAGGCTTCATCCCAGAACGTAAGGATTAAGGATAACATTACACCTTGAGCATTAATCACAGAATCATAGAATGGTTTGGGTTGGAAGAGACCTTTAAGATCATCTAGCTCCAACCTTCTGCTATAGGCAGGGACACCTCCCTCTAGATCAGGTTGCTCACAGTTCCATCCAGCCTGGCCTTGAATGTTCCAGGGAGGGGCCATCCATACCTCACTGGGCAACCTGTTCCAGTGTCTCACCACCCTCACAGTAAAGGATTTCTTTCTAATATCTAGTCTAACTTCAGCATCTTTTGCTGAAGTGTTTAGTAATTCATCTCAGTTATCTAATTAGCCAATCCATTATAAAGGTTCCTAATTTGCTGATAAACGAGGATTCTTTTGTAAATAGAATAGTTATTCTTAATTATCTATCGACCCAATCTCTTTCAAAACTTGCTAAATCGCTAGTAAACAAGGTTAGCACATTATAGTTACTAAAAACCATTACTTCTCTGCTGTATTATATATCTGCTGAATCAAATAGGCCATACTTTCATTGATATCCCAGAGATTTTACTTGCAAGGAACTACACAAGGACCAAAAAATACATTATAGACTTTGGTGTGAGGATAACAAAGCAAAGCTTTTAATTGTCTGGTATTACCCTTGACGCAGTATGCAATGCCATAAAGGGGAAAAAGAAAAAAAAAAAAAGAATCTGTTTCAGTACTAAAATAAATTAAAAAAATGTGGACGATGCATTCTGAAGACAAAAGAAAATACAGATATTTACTTACTCCAGCTTTAGACAGTTTTTGTTGACAGATGTGGTTTTTGCATTTGAAAAGAAAAAACAACTTAAGTTCAGGAAATAAAAAGGTGGCATAACCTTTTATACATTTTTTTCCACAACATATTTGAAAAAATGTGAAGAGTAAAAAAGGAAAAGTAGAGAAAAGGGAAATGAAATAAACAAAACACAAAATCATGAGTATTGCTGTTAGTATTGTAAACAAAACCAAAGGTACAGTGTATAGAGCCATAGAATCAAAATGGACCCTTCACTTTCAAAGGCTGAATTTCAGTGTCATGACTACTCATTAAATTGTACCTTGACCAGAGAAAGCACATACCCGTCCCAAAGAGGAAGCCAAGAAGTTATTTAAATTCTAAAACCAGAATCAGGGTTTTTGTCTCATTAATTTCTCATTCTTTTCTCTGCTGTCTCTTCCTCACATTAATGTCATGGCAGTCATGGCTGATCTTTATTAATATACTAGAGTCATCAGCCAAACACACTATGAAGAGATCAAATTTTAATCTGAACTGTGGCAATGTCTCTACATCCTGAAGAAACTCTTGTAGATCACATTTTCCTCGAAGTGAGCTTTCCTGTTCTGTGTAACAAATCTTTAGAACCTGAAGAATTCATATTTCTACTAAGATTGTGAAGCTCCAGCTTACTATCACTAGGGTAGGCATCAATGAGCTCTGATGGATTTAACGTGATTTAGATAATTCCTCCTATAAACCTGGGACAAAATGACGTCCTTGAGGATGAACACAAGCCAAGTATGATCCAGAAGCTTAGGTAGTTACAGAAGTAGCATCTTGGACATAGCGTTACATGATCTCTGGATGCATCCATTTAGCCTATAGCCAGGATAGAGTGAATTTATGTCTGGGAAATCCTGTTAAGAAAGTCATGTTTCCTGTAGTCCAACTCCCAGTGCCCTTACCATATTGTTTTATAACTTTAATAGCCTAGCTGAAGGAGCTCTATCTACAGTTCTCCAGAGCTGTTATGAAAGAAAATGAAGTTCAATAGAGTGCAGAAATAGCTCCTCCTTTTAGCCTGAACTATCTAAAAACTAGCTAGTCCTAAAATCAGTTTGCTGTTTGTTTCGTAAAAGGCATTTTTAACTCATTCTCCTGAAAATTATTACCAAAAATTGCTGAAGAATAGGACATTCCTTTCCCATACAACTATCATTACCCTCTTTAGTGCTTTCACAATGAAAATTGTTTCAGACCATTGATTTTAGTTTTTAATTAAGATTCTGCTTCAAGAGCACCTTCAGGATTTTCTCTGAGTGTGTTCCTCATTCTCTTAAAACGCATTAAAATTGAAAAGTAACAGTAATTAAAAAGTGAGAGTTCCAGAATACTAGCCAGATCTTGTCCATCAAATGGAGTTACTGCCTTCCTGTCTGCAAAAGTTGAATAGGATATATAATACGAGACTTCTGAATACTTTGAGAGCTTTTCTATTCCAGTATGGAGTTAACTTGTTTTAAGACACATTTTTTTTCCCATTGAGGTGATTTTTAAGCTGAATTATTTCGACACTTAAGTTGACACCTCAGGTCCATAAACATTTCAGTTTATTCAACTAAAGACAATGAAGTTCAATACCTAGTCAAAAATACATGGCTAAGATTGAAACAGACAGTAGGAAGTCCTTTACTGAAAAAAAACAACAACAACAAACGAACAACAACAACAACAAAAAACACACAATGAATAAATAAAGATACATTTTGGTAGCTCTTTTCTTACAAATGATCTGCTTCATTTTACAGATGCCAAAATGAGACTGCTAATTTGCTTTTGTTGTGCTATACTGTAATGGCATTCTTACATATTTGCTAACAGTTCATAGATCCTAGCATTTATTTCCTTTTCTAAGTGGAAATCTTTTAAATCCTTCTTTACTGGTTTACCCAAGTTTGTGCCAATACAACCAAGGTCAAATTCTGATTTCTTCTAGACCCAAAATAAATCCAAAGTAACTCCATTTCCTTTAGTGGTCTTACTTTAGATTTACAAAAGATGACCAGAACCAAGCTAATGATTCTAATGGAGTGGCTCTTGATTTACACCCATGTGAGATTTACTTCTCAACTTTAGTTCTGTAATGGAAAATAACTATGATCACTTAGAAGAACTGAGCACAAGATGAGGCCAGAGTATTCCAGACTTAGACATTATGCACTTCTGGACAAAACTTCATGCCCTTCCATGTCTGAGCATCCACGTGAACTGGAACAAGCACATTTTGACCATCTAAGAAGTAGTCATTAGCACCACACTGAATCTATGTTTGCCTGAGATGCAGACACAACTGATGTCAATTATGAGTAACCACAACAAATATATCAGCTAAGGTCAATAAAGTTCGTTAAAGCAACCACCCAGTGGAACTGAGCACTCAGCTTGTCCTCTCACTCTGGGACAGGGTAGTTTCTTGAGTGTATTCATGGCAATTTCAAATGAAAATCAATGCCTCTTAAGTTTCCACAAATTGACAAAATAATATTCTTTAGATTCTAAAACTCTGTATCACTTTGATTATTGATGAATTAATTCATGACACATGGTATCAAGTCAAACTATGCCATAGCAGTCCATTGTCTGACACAGTTATGTATCGTTACTCTTGTTCTGTCATGAAATAATGGAACAGAACATCAAGCACTTCAAAATGTAATTTCATTCTAATAGAACATCCTGTAAGATCCTATCCCGTGAGATATTTTCATCTGGAAAACTTTTATCAGTATTCTCACTAACAAAAAATGGTTTCTCAAAATGAAGTTTTCCAGCAGAAAACTTCTAATTAAAAAAGTTTTAGCCTACAGCCAACATCTCTCATCCAGCTTAAATTCTCAACCTCTGAGTAAAGTTGGCTGCACACTGAGAAAGTGCTGTCAAGTCACAGAGGGTCCTGAACAGATAACCAGAAAGACTGTTCATCTCAGATCACAGTGAAGTTCTACAAGAATCATTATAAGTAAAAACCCTAGGTGGTGATATGGTCTAAATTAGATAATCACAAACTTTCATTTGCTACAGCCTTTAGGCCAAATTCTGCAGATCTTGCAGTTGCTTCACTTTAAAGAGATTACAATAAAAACATTGCTTGAGAAAATATGTTTCCAATGGCTGAAAATCTCCACCAGCGTAAGTCAGAAAAACACCACTAGCTTCAAAGACCTGTAAAGATACGGTCTTAAAAGCTTTATATCTGTATCTTCTTTCCTGTTTTATGGTAGGTGCATTTGTCTGACCTGAGCTTCACTCAAATTTAGAAACCTTATTAAAGAAAGTGTCATCCCTGGCTGGAGTGGCACTATCTGTATCAGTCAGCTGCACTTGGATATGCAATATGCAAAGCGGAATTTGGCCTTTAAAGTCCCTGCTGCCCCAATAATAGGCCCAGAAAGTCATACAAAACTAAATTATATTTTTTAAGAATGTTTTGAGTTTTAAAAACAAAACACCAATAAATATCCCACAGACATCAGTAGTGCCACAGAGGTTAGGCAGTCCATTAAAATAATCATAGGAGAAAGGACTTCTGGAATGGTTCATCCATTTCTGTAGCACTGAAGGCTTCTAATGCTCTCCAAGGTCTGCATATCCTCCACTAAACATACTTACAGCACTTCAGACAGTGGCAAATGAGCACTTGAGGGAAACAGTACCTGCATGAAACACATAATGTTTCTCATTTGATAGATTATACAGGAATTTCTGTGGACTCTGACATTAGACAGTAAAATCTAAAGTTAGTATAGTTAAATTCTCTATTAAAAGACATATACTTAACCCACTGCATTTTTAATGAGAACCACCTGTATATCATCCTAAAAAGGTTAGGCAGCCTTAATTGTGAGTGACATGATTAGCTTCTCCTATAATAAACTTTGGGCTAACTCCTCATCTGATTTAATTTAGCCTGGTTCTACTGAAGTTGCTTAAACTTTATTGAATCATTGTTACTGATTTACAAGGTTATAAGTAGGAGCAGAATCGCATTTATAATCACTTACAAATATGATTCTTCTCTCACTGAAATCACTGGTAACACCTCAAGTCTCTTCAGTGATGTATGCCCTACTGGCTATTTCTAATACACCATAATTAAATGAGAACGTAGAAGGATGTCTGAGTGATTCAGCTTTCTATACTGGCTGGATGATTTAATAGCTCACTACCACCAGCTACAGACCTAATTCTCTGTGCAATTTCCTCAGTCCTCTAGTCAGTCACTCTCACCACCTTTTGGTACTGAGTATCATTGCATAAGATACTGCATGAGTATTCTGTCAGTTCAGTGAGTTAACTCAGTTCACAGAAGGGCTGAGAACAGCTGCATTCAGTACATGGGAGAGGATGGGAACACAAACCACAATGCAAAGCAGCTGGAAGGAGCTGCCCTATTCACAGGCAGTGATATCAGTTTGCCTGAAAGAAAAGATTAATACCCAGACAAATAAAATGAATTAATATCAAATTACAGTTTTATTCCTGCTAGCTTTAACGTTTGTATGGACTTTCCTAACTTCTCAAGGTGCACCTTTGAGAATGACTGAATGCACCTAACTAACTGGTAGATTGGATGTTGGGGTTATTAAAAGCATCCCAGTTACTTGTGAGCATACGATAATTGCAATAAATTGCTGAAATTCAGAAATTTCATGAAAGTTGACTAGAGCCAGAATGTTCTGTATATTTTTTTCTAAATTATTAGATAAAGTATTTGCAGTGCATTAAGAAATTTTTAAAAGTATCTAACGTCTGATACAAAACATACAATCATAGAATGGCTTAGGTTGGAAAGAACCTTAAAGATCATCAAAATCAAGTTGGAACTTAATGATCTTTGGAGTCCCTTGGACTTAGTTTGGAAGGGACCGCAAGGATCATAAAGTTCCAAGTTGAGCTTGATGATCTTTAAGGTCGTTTCCAACCTATGCCATTTTATGATTCTATGATCAAGCTCAATACCCCTGCCATGGTCAGGGTTGCCAACCACTAGATCTGTCCTTCTGCCTAGACCCTGCACAAATCTATCTCACCTTCAATATATTATAATGCAACTGAATATAAGTAAAAGAGTAGTTTCAGAATGATATACAGATGTATCTTTTTTCAGTTAAGATTCACAAAGATTCCCTGGTAAGGAGTATTGCTAAATCAACTAACTCCAGTGATCACCTGCTATGTCTATATGTAAGGAAGGCCAAAATTGTTGCAATCAATTCCTATCAATTCTGGTCAAAATGTTAACGTGCATTATTCTTCATAGCACCTTTAGAAATATATTTTATTCTGTGGGTAGTATAGCATTCCCTATCAGACAACTTCCTGTGGGCAAGATTTTCCCTTTGAGAAATTCTGCCCATGTTTATGTTCCCATGCGTCATCTTCAATAATCCTGTTCCACTTTGGATGTACTTGACACTTGCAATTATCTGTAAGCATTAACATGATTGTTGCTCTCTCCTAAATCCAGATTCACTTTACCTTGAAGTCTTTTCATCATAAGCCAACTCTACTTCCTCCAACTCTCCTGATTATGTTTTCTTCTCTGAATTACTTCGAATTGCTCAAAATCTTTTTCATAATATTGCCATGAAAAAGATAGACAGTTATTATTATATATTGATTCTTAGGTGTGACAGCTATTATTTGACCCTTAGTGTAATATATAAGCTTCATTTAGTATATAGTGAAGTACAGAAAAATGCTGCCCAGAGATATGGTGGATACCATCCCTGGAGGCATTCAAGGTCAGACTGGACAGGGCTTGAGGAACCTGGTCAAGCTGTAAGTGTCTGTTCATTGCAGGGGGTCGGACTAGATGGCCTTTAAGAATCCTTTCTCACTCAAATGCTTCTATGATTCTATGAAATTTCTTCAGGGCTTTTCTCCAAAAGATTTTGCTTGAAGAGGTTGCTAGACAAGGCAAAGCCTCATAAGGGAATTTAGAAGCACAAAGAGGTGAAAATTGCCCATTCGGCAGATCATTCTCAGTGGTGTCTAGGAGTCAAGTTTCCAAATTGACAGAATGTTATTTAGTAATAAAACATCAATGGCCATGTGTCAATCAATACCTTCTGTGAATCAAGAATTTCCCAGGGAGTTCTCTCTTTTTCCCATCTTTGATAAAATGTAACAATATTGGGAAAACACGGAGAAGCAGCACAATATGCATACTGCTCAAAGCCCTTTTTATTTGGTTATTGATTTTTAAAGATGTTTCAATATCCCTACATTATGTTTCCTCATCCTACGACATACAGAAATGGTGACAATAAGACACCTTCATGAACCAAATCAGAGATGGCAGTAGGACTAGCATCAGGTTAAGATGTTTTCTTGCAGAAAACCAGAGAAGTTAATCGTGGTTAGCTGACTTTTATTTTGAATCCTTAAAATTAGGGAGGAGGCTTGTCTGTTACGATGCTAAGAAAAGGTTACCAGCACCAAAGCTGATGTGTGGTAGGCTACCACACCAGATCAGAAATTCAGGGTTTGCTCTGTGTGACCTACCTGTAAAGCCTGTATTCTAGGAGAGATTCAAAATAACAGCAGTCCACAGACTTTCATGCTCAAGAGGGAAGGTGAAAGAAGATCATCAGTTGATTATTAACCACATACACACACATTAATATTTTACCAATTATTTACAAACCTCTTTTGTGAAGATAATAGCATATATTGCATTGTCTCCTTCCAATTAAAGAATGAGTTCTATAGAGATACGTGATATTAAATGATTGCATATATGATGAAATACACTAGTTGTACAGTAGAAATACATAAGGATAGAGAAAAAAATGAAAAAAAAAAAAAAGTAAATTTAATGTGAATAAACATACATGCATACACACCTGCAGGAATTAGGTTTCCTTTTTACAGTCACACATGATGGATGTAGAAATTTAAAAATATAAACCAATTAAGCAGTACATTTGCTGACATGCTGCATTAGCTACATGGCACGAGTTTTAATTTAGCTTATTCTTATTTCATCTTTGCTATGCCTTTGAAATTTATTAATACTCCTTTACATGTTTTCTGAAGCTCTTGTCTAAAATGCTGAAAGTAAATGAGTTTGAATTAGGTACTTTGATCTTCAGTGTTACTGGTGAAGAAATTCTATGCATTGTAGTATCAGCATATGATTTTCTCTGGAATATACAGGCTTTGCTGATCCACGCACTGCAATATCAAACATATCTCAAAGTGGTTTGCATAATGCCCTTCACATCTACATGAATGGCTCCATGTCCCAAGTACAAGGCTCTGCAAATGATCCTATCTTCATCCTACACCATGCTTTTGTTGACAGGTGAGTTTAATTCTTCTTGGTAAACCTAATTTATTTTGTGTTTCTACAGTGTAGTTTTCACTTACGCTTCAAAACTGCAAGTATTTTACATGCACAGCATTTTCAGACATGTAAAATCATCTTAGCTGTTATTTGAGAGCAACTGTCTCTCCTAACCTGTCTTTACATTCACTGGATTAAGGATCATTTGAAAAGTTGACAAATGTAATCAGCTTTTATTACCAAGGTAAAAATAGTCCTTCAATGATGTCATACTAATTGATATATATGGATGTGTATGTCAAGAAGTTTGGACTGAAAGTGTATGACTCATTTTAACAAGACTATAATCGGTTGGAGTAGTTCCTTAATATTCTAAATGTCAGTGCCCTTTTAATTTCTATTCCATAAGGAAAACCTAAGTGTACAATCCATGAAGAATAACAAATTGGTATTTCAGTGTGACAAACAAAATTGTGACTGTCTCTTGCTGAAAGAGAAGACTACAGCTGAGCAGATGGAAAGGGAAACAAACAGAAAGGTGCCATGTTTATTAATAAGAGAGGGTAGAGGAGCACATTTCTGCAAGAAGAGATTGAAATTAGTATGGAAAGGAGGACATTCCAAGATTTGATGGTGATCTTAACATTTTCTGTATGTTGCTACGAAGTATGTGAATGGCTACAGAGAATTTACTATGTACTGTACTACACGTAACTGTGAAAACTAAAGAGCAATAAAAAAGAAATATACACTGCAAAATCCATACAAAAAAAGTCTTTAAAAATATGTGAAAAGATTCTTCTAAGTCAGGTGGCTGCCCAGATAATTTTGAGCAGCAGTAATAAAACAAGGACATTCTTTTCAGATCCTTTTATATCTGTCCTGTCTGCACCCTATGAGGACAGCAGTGAAACCCTCGTTTCACTCGTTAACCCTCGTTTAAAATACATAATTCAACTGCAACAAACAAAAGGAAGACAAATTGACATTAGTCCAAAATCTAGCCCTAGAAAAGTACTTCAATTTATGTCATTTTTTAACTTGCAGCACTCCTTTTCTTCAAAACCTCGAGCTGTTCTCTTAGGAAAAGATTCTTATATGTGTGGAAGACTGGCTTGTTCCAACCCTTCCTTTTCGACTCCTCCTGCATTTACTAAATCACTCCGTCAATTAACTACATCATAAGGTTGTGTGTTACTTGACTTGTCTTTCCAACCTTCTTTTACTCTCCCACTGTGCACTGACCATGACTTTGCAATGGCAATACTTAGTATAATGATGACTCAAGGCAAACTCCTGTGAGTCTTTCATGAACATGTGTGCTCAGAACTCTATTGATCGAGCCCCTGCCTGCAGGATGCTAGACAGATATTCAACCAAAAAACAAGGTTTCCAAGGCACGCAACACAAGAGGGATGCAGATTATATTCTCAAGACATCATCTAGCAGTGAACTTCTTTAGTTCTAGGCAGTTTATACTAACACAGTTACATACAACTTTATCATATTTGAACAAAAGGCTGTATATATGGAAGATAAAGTTGTTTGTTTTTTCTACTCAGGTTATATAATGAACGAATCTAATAGTTGTGTTCTTCATTCTTTATCCAATCAAATACAGGCATCAAGTCTAGGCAGGTCACCAAGGCATCAGTGGACTTGTAGGGTGACCCCTCTTTGTTCTACTCCTAATATGTAAGTTCTAATTAGACTTTTGGAGTTGTCAGTTTTGAAACTTTGCCAAAACCTTTCCTCAGAACATTTTAAAAGTTAAACAGTATAACTTAGCTATGATTTAGTATATCCGCCCATTGACTGCTTGACAGGGTGGATGCACAAGTGTTTCAGGTGCAGTTACAAATTTCAAGTTTGGCACCTGGAAATTAACTTTCCAGTGTCTAGGCTTTTAAAAATGGCTCAGTTGAACACTCAGAGAAAGGGAACACAGAAGGGAACACATTATGCTCTGCAATATCAAAAGACATTGTTTTCCTTAGACGTTCATAGTTGTATAAGACCTACGCATCTCTTAGCTCCCACGCAGTGCAGAGCTTAAGTAGCACCTTGGCCTTCATGCTGACCCCTCCCGCAGAGGAACTTCAGTTATAGTCATTACAAGCCCCTGGAAATACTTTTCATGACCGCAGTTGTCATCCATTTCAGAAGGCAAAATTATTTGCAAAAGATAACATCATTAAATCCTACTGGTACCAAGGAAGTAAATCACTGCACCGGCACTGTGGGGACAATGCAGAAATCCATGATGCAACCTCATCCTATCTGTGGCAGAAAGAACTCTACAGTGCTCTGCAGCTGCTGTGTATATGGGTTTCAGTACACACGGATATGAAAACTGATGATAATGCTGCCTTTGTGTAAGTGACAGAAATGAATTAGCATGATTAGGGTTACTTAGCAGCCTTATCCATGACGGATTAATCATGCTTTTAGTTATAATTAATAAGTAGGTGACTGATAGGCACGTACAGTACATTTAAAAGAATTCTGTTTCTCTCCTACATAGACATTGATTATGAAAGATTGTAAAGAAGTTTTGAGAGGCAAGGAAGAATATAAAGCACAGAGGAAATGGGAGAAAAAAAGCATACAGGAGCAGAAGAAGTCTTTTAACTATCTAATATTTACACTAAATCTGCAGAAGACAGTATCCCCTCCAGAACTTGCTGAGGATGTAGAGGGTTGTGAGACAGGAGGTTACTGGCAAAGGGTGAAGAAAAACTGGAGGCAGTAACCACAGCTCTGCTGGATCTTACAAAAAAACTCTGTGTCAAAAAAAAAAAAAAAACAAAATGGCCCGGAGCTTTGAGCATCTGTTTAGGACCCAGAAGAGGGATTCCTCACACCACTACAAATTGCTTGAGTGAAACTGAGCATGTAGTTTGCTTTCTCAAGCTCACTTCTCCTGGAGATGTGTTTTCTTCCCATTGATTTCAATAAGACATACCCAAAGACTTTTGAGGAGATGTTGATCTGAGATTCAGCTAACCCATCTGTAAAGTGGGTGATACTAAATGCCTACGCAGCAGGGATGCTGTCAGGGTAAATGCATTAACGACTGTGAAATGCTCAGTTATGACCATAATAGGAGTGATAGAAGTAAGGCAATAGATCATTGGGACTGCTTTTCCATGGAAACATATGGTACAGAGGAGGATAAACAAGTGTATACGGAGTCTGCTGACAGGTGTGAGCCAAATGTCAGGAGCTGCTTTCCAAACTGAGCAACAGCCAGTTCCCATCTGCTGCCCTCAGCCCTTCCTACCCAAGCCTGGTGCCTGACAGGAGGGAAGGATGGAGGGAGCAGAGATGTGGAAAGCACCTTTCTCAAGAGGAAAGCAAAGTGTTGGCTTATAAATGCTCTTCTTTTTATGTCATTCTATTTCAGCAATGAAGAAGTATGAATGTATTCAGTCAACAGCTTTCTTAGTACTGATAAATCAGACTCCTCGCCTTCTTATTTGCTGGGAAAGATCAAACCCCAAGGCTTAGTAAAAACAGGTGACCACTGTAAAATTATTAATTATTAATCTTTAATTGTTAGTTGAATCACTACAACAGAAAGAAAGAAAGAAAGAAAGAAAGAAAGAAAGAAAGAAAGAAAGAAAGAAAGAAAGAAAGAAAGAAAGAAAGAAAGAAAGAAAGAAAGAAAAGAAAGAAAGAAAGAAAGAAAGAAAGAAAGAAAGGAAAGGAAAAGGAAGGAAGGAAGGAAGAAAGAAAGGAAGAAAGAAAGAAGAAAGAAAGAAAGAAAGAAGAAGAAGAAAGGAAGAAAAGAAGAAAGAAGAAAGAAAGAAAGAAGAAAGAAAGAAAGAAAGAAAGAAAGAAAGAAAGAAAGAAAAGAAAGAAAGAAAGAAAGAAAGAAAGAAAGAAAGAAAGAAAGAAAGAAAGAAAGAAAGAAAGAAAGAAGAAGAAAGAAAGAAGAAAGAAGAAAAAAAGAAGAAGAAAAGAAAGAAAGAAAGAAAGAAAGAGAAAGAAAGAAAGAAAGAAAAGAAAGAAAAAGAAAGAAAGAGAAGAAAGAAGAAAGAAAGGAAGGAAGGAAGAGAAAGGAAAGAAAGAAAGAAGAAGAAGAAGAAGAAAGAAAGAAAGAAGAAGGAGGAAGAGAAGAGAAGAAAGGAAGGAAGGAGGAAGGAAGGAAGAGGAAGGAAGGAAGGAAGGAAGGAAGGAAGGAAGGAAGGAAGGAAGGAAGGAAGGAAGGAAGGAAGGAAGGAAGGAAGGAAGGAAGGAAGGAAGGAAGGAAGAGGAAGGAAGGAGAGGAAGGAGGGAAGGAAGAGGAGGAAGGAAGGAAGAAGGGAGGGAGGAAGGGAGAAGGAAGGAGAAGGAAGGAAGGAAGGAAGGAAGGAAGAAGGAAGAAGAAGGAAAAGAAGAGAAAGAAAGAAAGAAAGAAAGAAAGAAAGAAAGAAAAGAAAGAAAGAAAGAAAGAAAGAAAGAAAGAAAGCAAGAAAGAAAGAAAGAAAGAGGAAAAAAGATGCGAATAAGCTATATATTCAGCAAAAAATGAGATTTTTTTTAGCTGTGTGAAGCATTTCTCCTAATTGCAAATCTCTTTGCCATTCAGATATGCTGTGCAGTCAGCAGGAGGGAACAACAAGGGAGGAGTCAGCCCACTCAAGCTGCAAGGAGCAGCTGCACAGTCAGTGAAAGCAAGGGCCCACAGTCACATTTGAGCTCACAAGGGTGTTTTCTGTGCTCTGAAAAGGCATTCTTTCCTCTGTGATGATTCTTTCAACCCCTCCATCCCTACAACCCCACAGTATCTTCATCTGTTCTCCCTGCACCATTGTCCTTTTAATGTTTTTGGCTTCTTCTCATTTCTGTACTTCTGTACTTTCATACTTGTCCAATCCTTGAATTCCATAACCTACCCCAATAATGTCCTTTGCAAAGAGCTAAGAAACCCTAAATATCAAGGAAAAAAATAAGTTGCAACTGAAGATTTCCATACTGCTTTATACTCTTACAGCTACTAACGCAATAGGGCTCCACTTCTCATCTCACTTCTGAGTTCCGTAATACTGGGCAAGGTTTATCACAGTAATATGGATGACTTTCAAAGGCACTAATTATGTCATGAGCATTTTAGAACTGATTTTCTAGAGGAACACAATATAGTATAGACTTTTAGTCTCCCACTTCTCTAAAGTTTAGTTTCCTCTTTGGGAACTTTTCACTCTATGCATCTGTGGCTTAAGTCACTGCTCTTCCCTTTACTGAGACAATGGTAGAAAAGCTAAGACATCAGTAAGCTGAAACCTTCACCATTTCACTGGTGAATCACTGTGGCACCATTGCATAGCTGCTTAGTTCTTTTTGCATCTGTCTGCATCCATCTGTTGTCCCTTGTCCCATGTGTAAATTATAAGCTGTGTCATTAAGGGACCGTCTAATTGCTCTTGTCTGTTCTGTGCTTGGCATATACTTAGCCTCTGACTATGCTCCTCAGGTGAGAATATGAGCAACGTGAGCAATTGCTTCATTTACAATTCTGTGAGATGGCAATGACAAGAGACATCTGGGCATCTCTGTATTGATCTTGTTGGTTCAGTAGTAGTAGCTTGAGTAGCTTGCTACCTCACAGGGTAAAATATTTGCATTCAAAGAGACAAAATTTCAGCTCTTCAATTGGGTATTTTTGGACAGGTGCACTGCCAAAAGCAATCCAAGTCAAGTATAAGATCACGCAGGGAATGGAGAGACTTTAACTTATTTATATACATGCATGCTTCCAAGCAGGAGTAACTGCCATATATCAGTTTCAGCACTGTGAAAATGCCACTAATTCTACCTGTCCAAGTGTCCCCATGCTGTTCAACAACATCAGCTGCCACAGACTCCTCTGCAGGATGGAGAGCTGGGAGCATTAGGAAATGCCAGACTCTGGCTCATGTCAAGATCTAACAATAAAATGTTCCTTATCACATTGATTATCAGTGAAGTGACAAACTAACAAGTACAACTGAAGCAATCGGTTCAAAAATATATTAGTAATCAAAATCTGCACATCATGAATTGCATGCCAGCAATAGCCCACCGCAGGCACTTTCAGCCCCTTTAGGCTCAATATACTCACCTTCATGTCAGTTTTGCCTTAATTCCCCTCAAAAAGTTAAAACTGCGTCAGAAGTGATTTTGTTGGCAAATACTTAACAAGAGGAAATGTGCTTTTCACTCCCAGAATATGTCAAAATAAAAGCCTCTTATTTTAATTCTGTTTTAGAAACAACATTTTCATTTTCTCTTAAATGTCACCTCAGGCTTTGGAAACAAGCAAACAAACAAAACAAACAAACAAAAAAAAAACAGAATGAGAAAACCCAAGTTCTTCTGTTTTGAAATGTTGACAGGAAAGAAGATTTTTTTAGCTCTTAAAAACTATTTGCTTTGAGAGTTTGGAGCATTTTGAGTGAAATCATTCAAAAAGAATCATTAGAAATTCCTGTATAGCAAAACTAGGTTTCCAGACGTAACACATGAAATAAGAGTCATTCTTTATTCTGAAGTGTCTCCAGTGTGAGACAACATGAGCAAAGCATGAAGCCAAAGAAGTAGTATCCCAATTAAAAATGAAGGAGTCATTGCATAAATGCAAAATGTATGATTAATTTTCTCTTTTGATATCAATACAGCAAAACTCATTGCTTTCTAAGGTATATTTACAGGAAACAAACAAACAAACAAACAAACAAACAAATGGCATAGGGTAAAAGTTGCCCTGGTAAAAGTTTTTCTGGAACTGAATGGCATGGAGTTGTGTGAAAGCTAATAGACAAAGGGAGGTCAAGAGGCTTGCTTGCATCGGCAATACACCTCCTCCCAAAGTCCTTCTGCATCGTGTCAGCTCAGGATGGGAAGCCATCTGTGCCCAGCACTTATCCTCCAAAGTGTCTCTGTATAGGCAGTGGATGAAGTTAAGCATTCTTTACAATTGTCCCTGACATGAAAGAGAAACATGGTAAAGTCCTTCCATTCAGGGAAACCACAAGCATTGCTGTTACCCTCAGGAATAAGAATCAGTGAATCATAGAATATCCCAAGTTGGAAGGGATCCCCAGGGATCATCGAGTCCAACTCTTGGCTCCACCCAGGACCACTCCAAATTTAAACCCTGTGTCTGAGATCACTGAAGCATCTTGAACAGCTTGGGCTGTGTGGTTTCAGTGGCAACATATGAGTGAGAAAGATGGGGAAAGAAGGGGGTGACAAAGTTATCTCCCAACCTTCAAAGCTCTCAGGGGAATTAACTGCATTTCTGTGATATATCTTGGTGGTAGCTGCCTATCAGGCTTCTCATACCTGCCTTGCATGTATTACACAGAACCTGCTGTGTGGAGACCTCATCAGAATGTCCTTACATGGGTAATGAAATCCCTTCCTTGCCAGCAGCTTCTGTGCTGGAAGCCACCACTTCACAGAAAACATCTGATTTTAACTTGATGAGGGATCAAAGGAAAAAAAGTGCTGTCCATTAATCTTTTTTACACTTTTTCAGTGGTTAGACTAAATATTCTTAGAGGTCTTTTCCAATCTCAATGTTTCCATGATTCTATGACCTTGGTCTCCCCTTTTATTGGCACACACAGATTCCCATGACAGGAATGAGATAGAGAGCAGATCAGTAACGAGAGGGTGTGACATTCAAGCAAGTATTTTAGAAATGATAGCAGGGCAGGAGTTGTCTTAATTCTTCCTCTCCTTGGGGACATCTACAAATCTGCAAGAGATAGGGTCCCTCTGTTGCCACTAGCCATGTAGCTGCATGTCATGAGCTGGCATTGCACTGGAACTATTAAACCTCCCCTCTAAACTCTTAGGCTTAGTACCACTTAACCAGAGCTACTTGTTTGATGGAGCTGACTCACTCAAAGTGGGCTTAGTATGTGGGTAGAGTGAGTTCACATCTACTGCAAAATACCGTATAAATATATCCATGGAAAACAGAGTGTAAGTGGGAAGGTTGGGGTGTTGCTGAGAAACACTGATCCCCAGTATCTCTCCTTTGATATCGCTGTGTTCTGGCATGAAAGGCAAATAATATACCAAGATACTGAGCATGTACTCTGTCGTTGGTTTGGTAAGGAAATTGTGCAGTTCTTGTTACTCAAATGCAAAACACCCAAAGGGACCCAGGAACAACTCTGGAGAGTTACACCACATCTAATCTGCTTTGCTCATTGGGCAGACAAGGACTGAGTCTATAATACACTTGAGGATGCTGCTTGGAGTTTCAGAGGACATTCTTAGGTCCTCTGGAAATACACAAGTAGACCCTATAGAATTAGATGCAGGGAAAGATAGAAACAAGCAACAGGCTCTGTAGATAAATGCTCTTGGTATTGATTAAACATATATAAAATCTATAGTGCTGCTGATCTAGCTTACTTTGGGTAACAGTGAGAGGAAGGTAGAGCAGGCATCTTTGAATTATATGTGGAAAATAGTAGTTGGAGATCTCACTTGCTGAGTCATGATTCAGGTTGGATGTTTCTAATGACCCATCCCACTCTTAAAAATCAGTAATCTAAGAGGTTCCACTCAAGTAGTTCAGTTTAAAAAGCGTGTGTCCTATCACTTTTATTGCAAGATTTCAGCCAATGCAGTTATAGAATTGATCACTTTTATACGCTATATATTATGCAAGCTATTAGTGGTTTTTAAAAATAAAGGTTACTATTCCCTGAAACTTGGCAAGAACCACCTGGCTGGTCTTTGTCTTCACCTATTCTTGGAACACTAGAGGAGGAAAAAGCTCTCTCTGTGTCACAATGATCAAGAAAAACTCTGATGCAGACAGGTAACATAGCACTGAATTTCCTTCCTGCAGCACTTTGGCAATAATAGCAGCCATAATTGCTCAAACTGTAAAAAATCACAGGATAACATGGTACTTTTCTCACCCACATGTAGCTACCTTCTATTCATCCAAAGAAATTATCACTTTGTTGCTGTAGATGTGATTTATATATTACATGCCCTTGTGAACCTCAGTAATGACAATCTCTCGAAAGAAATGAATTACAAGAGAACAGGAGTGGGTTACAGTTAGTCCAGCCACTGCCACAGCAGTCCATTTTAATCTGCTTGTTATCGTTCTCTTCAGGAGAAACTAGTTATTAAGCTTTAGAGCAGCTGGCATTTGTACTATCTTTTACTTCAAGTGATGTTTTTCTGTTATCTGCAAACAGTAGCAATGATGAACCTAAGAAAGATAGAGAAGGAAACATATTCCAGAAAATATTATTTTTTTTCTTTCCCCATGCAACACACAATTGCATTTCTATTTCCTTTATTTTTTTCATAGATTCACCAAGGTTGGAAAAGACCTCCAAGATCATCCAGTCTAACTGTTCAGCTACCACCCATATTTCCCTCTAAACCATGTCTCTCAGTACAACATCTAAACATTTCTTGAACACTTCCAGGGTCAGTGACTCTACCATCTCCCTGGGCAGCCTATTCCAGTGCATAACCAGTCTTTTGGAGAAAATTTTTTTCCTAATATCCAAGTTGAATCTTCCCTGGCACAACTTGAAGACACTTTCTCTCATCCTATCACTGTTATCTGTGAGAAGAGGTCAACACCCACCTCATCACAGCCTAATTCAGGGAGCTGTAGGGAGTGCTCTGCCCTGAGCCTCCTCTTCTCCAGACTCAACAATCCAAGCTCCCTCAGCTGCTCCCCACAAGACTTGTGCTCCAGAGCCTTCACGCTTTGTTTTCCTTCTCTGGACATGCTCCAGGGCCTCAATGTCTTTCTTGCAGTGAGGGGCCCAAAGCTGAACACAGAACTCAAGGTGCAACCTTACCAGTGCTGAGTACAATGGTCAAGGGACACACCATCATCTCTCATTTATCTCTTGTTTTTAACAGTGCTGAGACTGGAGACCTAAACATGAATGAGAAATATATTAATTTTAGCAAAAAATTATCATGGATTGACAGCAAGGGGTGAAAGAACACCACTATTTTAAAGTAACAAGAATTTCTCTCCTGCAAGAGGTAAAGGCGTTGCTGACTCTCACTGGTATTAGGAGACTGGCTTGACTAAGAAAAGTGGAAACAGTTTAGATCATTTTTTTTTCCAAATATGAGCCCACCAATGTCCAACCTAAACTCACTATTTTTTCCAGCCAAACAAGTTTCTGTAGGAGTTAGTTTGCTCTATCAATAAACAAGTTACAATGAGGCACTACCTAGTCCTACACTAGACAGTATTCACATTCACATTCCTCTGCTCAGATTCCTACTCAAATTCCAACACTCAGCTCCTGCTTTTATTGTCATAAACGATGTGTCATGCTCAGCTTATCCATTATCTCCTTCTCCAGTAGAAATAAAGCTCTTTATGTTGTAATCCATCAGCAACCCACCAAAAATAAACTGGGCTCAGCAGTTGCTGGTTCAGCCTACAGCATCTTCTACAAAGAGAGAAAACAAGAATCAGACAGCGAGATTCATTGAGTGGCAAAATGGGTTGCCAACAGGTTAGGCTTTGTCGTTTGAGAGCCATGCTTCAAGGCTTAAATGCAATAGAGTTGAAGCCTCAAGCAGCTTTCCTCTTAGAGAGGAGCAGCACTTACTCCTACACTGCCAGCAGCCAGCTCTGCTCAGGACTGTTTTGTCTCAATCCTCTTTTGGACTCAAGTCCCTGAACAGCTTTTTCTCATGATAAACTTTGGAGAAGCTTCTGCATTTTGTGTTCTAGAAGAGGAACACTTGGAGCACTGTCTAATTACAGGAGCAAGGACTGAAAGCAGTGCAGCCCTGAGGCAGATCTTTTGTATTCCCCTAATCCCATAGAGGTGTTGAGGGCATTATAAAGATAAGGGGAAAGCTGCTCTAAATCACATTAGCAGATGGAATATTAAAATATCACATATGCCCAGCAATACAACCACCTTGATTTTTTCATAAAGTGGGACATGGGCAAAGAATGTGGTGTTGGTTGTCTTGCAGACGGGGATGATCATGTTGGATTATACCTTTACTGTCTCCTTCTCTCTTGTTTCCTCAATCTGACACTCTCCAAGTACCCAGGTTTTGCAGTGCCATAAATGAAAGCAAAGAAAGTGGAAGAAAGTACAGATTCTTGTAGTGGGATGGTGAAGCAGAGCTATGCCAAGATCCTCTGGCACCACACAGCTCCCCCACCCCTGGTGGTACTTTGTAACAAGTGGGAAGGTGTCAGTCTGGTGCACATTGCCTTGGCTCAGCCAGAGAACAGTCTCTGGGGAGGCAGGCTGCACTTTAGCTAGATAAGTAAGGGGCTTTGTGTCACCTGCATGTTGCTACCTGGTGTTGCTGGTGGCCTGGTCCACTGAGGTCCAAGAGAAATAAAAATCTCTTTTGGTCAGAAGGTAGAATAAAGGGAAACAATAAAACAGGACAGATCTTCACTGAAAATGAATATTCATATTTCAGAGGCATATGATTGATCTAAATGAGAATATGTGCTTCAAGATAAAATTCAGAAGAACAGCTTTGCATGAAGGAACAGCTCCATTGGGCTAAAACATCCTCTTTCATCTGTTTTGTGTAAGTTCTGTGTTTAAAATGAGAGCTTGTCAAATCTGCTAGGCCAGTAGTGTTAAGACTACCACAGCTCCATGTTCTCAGGTCCAAACTGTATTGAGACTGAATATAATCTGATTGGCTCATATACACACAGTACATATATATATATATGTATATGTACATATGCATATATACGTGACCAGACACATCAACAAAGAAAATGCAGCATTCACAAATGCCAACAGTATGAACAACTTAATCCTCTTGTTCCCTGTGCACGATCAGGATGAAAGCCTATTAATGAAAAATAGAGCTATCTATATATGCATATATAGAATCTGAATCCCCTAGTTACTGGCTGTAGATACCCAATCTGCTTCTGGTTCTTCTTTTCCTCAAGCTGAACAGACCCAGGTTACTCAGCCTTTCCTCATAAAGGAGATGCTCCAGGCCCTTTGTTGTCTTTGTGGCCCTCTGCTGGACTCCTTCCAGGAGTTCCCTGTCTTTTTTGAACTGGGGAGCCCACAACTGGACACTATAGTCTATATGTGACCTCACCAGGGCAGAGTAGAGGGGGAGGATCATTTCCCTCAACCTGTTGGTCACGCTCTTTTTAATTCACCCCAAAAAACTCATACATGATACATGGTTCTCTCCACTAGCTAGTCTGGAAACTGATCTAGAGGTAATTCGGCAGTGGCACCACAAGGACAAGCACTGAAACCCAGGGCAGTCCTCTGCACTGGCTCAATGTGAGGAATCACAGCTTTGGAGGCATTGGCTGGGTTTCTTACAATAATTGAGGTCAGCAAGTTAATTTTTAATCAAACACTTGCATTATGACAGGTTCAATTTGTTTACAACCAGCCTGAGTCCCTGTACTGTCTTTAGCCAACTTAAAAGAATGACACTGCAATATAACTGCATACATTGGCAAAGAGGACAGTGCCTTGACTTTACAACCTCTGCAATAACAGCTCTTCCAGTACTAGAGTACCAATGTTTCTCCTAAATGCTTGGGATGGGAATTACCTGAAGTGACTTTGTATTGTCAGGTGGATAGTGCCAACTTTTAAAGTGATGACTACTGTGTAATCACAGTTCTCTTACTGGCATTTCAGCTTCCCTCAATTTGTTTCCTTTTCCCTTTCTTTCCAAATGCAAATATATGTTGCTTGCCAGATTTCTTTTACAGAATGTCAGATCTCATGATTGTGAAATGAATTGTATAGACGAGCTCTAAGTAACAACATTCTGCCTTCCTTCTACTGTAGTGAGTCTGACCTTGTCTCAATCTTGCAAACATAAATCAGGAATGAAAGATTCTGTTTCAAGTTTGGTGCAACCAGTGACATGGGTATATATTTGAATGTGATGAAGTTATTAGTGGCTTGCCAGGTTGCTATGTAACAGCTAAACTTTTAGTATTCATCCATACGCTTTAGCAGAGGTGCATGGATGTATCAGTCTGAAAAACAAAGGGCACAGCTCCACAGTTGCTTTACATCAGCATAACTGGTATATAACCACCATAGCTAACCTCTCAGTGCTACCTGGAGGTGCTCACCTCTGTTCCTCTGTTGTACAGGTCATCAAGTAAAAGCATAATTCATCAGGTGCAGGACTTTATCTCACCTCATCTAACCTGAAATAAATGGAAATAAATAAGAAGTTAGTATTTAAACCAAATCAGCTCCTTAATCCTACTTATGACAAGGTGGCACAATCACATATGAGGAGGTTGAGGACAAGAAAGTAGGGGGAAAGCAAGAATGTATCTTGAGACATAGATTGACTATGAACTTTCACCACAAGGCCAGCACTGTCCTTCCACTGGGGATACACATGTTTATGGTGGCATGGAACATGTGTGGAGGTGCTGAATCCTCTTCTTCATCCTTTCCCTCTCTCCAGCTGTCCTTAATTGCAAGGTAAAGCACATGACTTGAACCTCTCCAAGGAAAACTTCCCAAACATCCAGTTAGGCTTACACTATGTGTCACTTCTCTGTGGTGGTACAATACAAAAAAATTGCTAATAGCAGATATCGGTCTGGTTTCTCTTCCTACGCTGCAATCCAGCATAGTTCTGTGCATGACTGTGGAGGAACACTGACAGGAAATGGCTCTTCAAAATTATGAAGGATATACCAATTCTTGTTGTTTTACTTTACTTTTTTTTGTTTTTCCCAGGCTTTAAGATTTCCTTGTTGTGAGCAATATCTTTTTTTCAAAGCACACATTATAGCTAGAACAGAATGAAGTTATGAAGCCTACATACGGCAGTACTGCTTATACTCCACTTGATATTTCCCACTGGCAAAATAAACCCATTTGTTTCTTGACTCATCCTTTCATTAGCTATAATCCCATTGCATATATTATTCATAGAATAATATGAATCCAGAAATACATATTGGTGCCCTTTTTAAAATCATCCTCAAATCAATCTCATTCCCCCCAACACTTTTTTTAAACCAAGCTTTTTTCAAATTAATTTTCTTCTATGGCTCATTTCATTTCATTTCATATAACCTAGTATGTATGGAGCAGAATAAGGAAAATAATCATGTCTATTTATACACAATCAAATTGAAGTGATATATCCATGTCTTTTACAGATGCCTTTAATTTTCTCTGTAAAGGCACCTTACCACACTGAAACCCTTTGTGAAAGCAAAGTGTATTTCATAAGACTGAATATTTGAATTACCAAAGCAGCAACATGCCTGGTGGGTGTCTTTATTATTTGTTACCATATGCCAGCACTTTACAGTAGCAGCACTGGGACTCAAAGGTATTAAACTCTGACTGATCCAAAGAGTTTAAGTGATAGAAAATATATCATGACCTTAGATCAATTAATTAAATGAGAACACTGAGCCTTCTTTTAGCCTAAATACATCTGAATAAAACTATTCGGTAATACTAAAATACTGTTTATAAATGACAAAAACAGTCTTCACATTGGCTATTGATCACCATAATCTAGCAGTTCTAAAATCTTTAATATTTGCTGTTACAAAAATCCCACTTAAAAATAATTTCTACTCTGGAAATGCAGTACGGAAAGACAGAGCCTCTTTGGGCTTTGAACATGAAATAGAACCTCTTTCAAAATTCATATTATTTTTCTATCTCTTTTTATTCCTTAACCTCTTTGGACATGCAATTTGGGTGCTTTGATTTCCTCAGTAGAAGGGAGCAGCGTTCCAGATAGAAATAGTCTTTTCTACAATCCACATACAGTTATTTCTAAAGCCTTTAAGTAAAAGCTACTATTCCAAGTTACTTTTGCTTGCCACTGAAGACATGCGAAGGGCATTAAGGTTATCACAAGATTGATTTCCATTCCAGTTAGTTCATTTCCATATTTTAAATTTCTATTTCCTAAATCCTGATTGCCCATGACCCTTCTAGATAAGAGCTGTCACCCTAATTCCCTGCCATTACAGGAGATTCTTACATGTTGCACAAGCAAACTGCCCTTCAGTAAGCCACCAAGATGTATAAAGTGAAGGGAATTTGCTTGATCCACAAGCCACAACCCCCAAGTGGGTTGGGGAATATGCAACTTGGGAAAGATGAAACTAAGAATTAGATACCATTTTTTATCAGAGGGCTGGAGCACCTGTCCTACAAAGAAAAGAGCTGGGCCTGTTCAGCCTGGTGAAGAGAAGGCTCCAGGGAAACCTCATTGGCAGCTTCCAGTACTAATGGGAGTTACAAACTGGAAAGAGACTGACTTTTTACATGGTCTGACAGGGATAGGGAAACAGAAAATGTTTTAAACTAAAAGAGGAAAGATTTATATTAGATATTAGGAGGAAATTATTTACTCATTGGTGGTGAAGCACCAGCACAGACTACCCAGAGAAGCTGTGGATACCCCATCTTTAGAGCTTCTCAAGGCCAGGCTGGATGGGGCCCTGGGCAGTCTGATCCAGCGGGACAAAATCCTGCCCACAGCAGAGGGTTCAAATGGAATGATCTTTTAGGTCTCTTCCAGTCCAAGCCATTCTATGATTCAGTACAAGAAGGAGAGCCCATTCTGCTCAATTTGCTCACTCTTCCAAATCTTTTGTGACAGTCAAGTTCAAGCTCTGAGTGCTTTCAAATAAGATCAGAAGCTAATTGACTTAGATAAAAAGATATTTCTTTGCACAGTGCCTAGTATTTGTTTCTTCTTCCATTTCCTGTAGATAAAGAGATGATAACCCATGTATTCCACACAGAAACTTCCTTTCCTTTCCCTCTCCCTTCTCTACATGCTAGTAAGGATTTATGGTTTATCTCCAGGTTTGGATCCCAGGTTTGGTCCTCCTAATTTCCATTCTCTGAATAAAATTCCCAATTGCTTTAGATGTTCTTCTTTCCTTTATCCCGCTTTGTACATCCCGCCACTCTCTCATCCCATCTGTTCTTTTCAGCACTGCCAGCATCTCCCAAATGGTGCCAATCTAGCTGGGAATGCAATGCTAAAAATGTCTCCGTGTCTGGAAAATGCCACTGTGACCTGTGCAACTAACTAATTATCTGCTTGTCCTCTGTGTCTACATGCTGAGGAGGAAAGTAGCCAAACAGACTGTTATAGAAGTTGGACAGACTTTCCTCTCGTTGAACTTCTGTTCACTACATTTTTGGGAGTAGAAAAAATACAGAGGTTGGTTATCACAGAGCCCTGACTCGTTAGCTTTCTTTTTGGTACCATTATTTTCATAATGCCAAGCAATGGAAATGATGTAGAATAAAATGGCCTTTCAGTTTTTATTTTATTGCTTTGTTAAGCTCTTGGGGGCAAAGGAGTGTGAAGAGGTTGATAAGCAGTAATTTTACTAAGATAATCAAGAAATCTAAGGAGTTTAGATCTGCTACTCTGCCACTAACCCGGTTTTTACATCATCACCTCACAAAGGGACCAGTTAATTATATCAGTACTTTGTCTCTCTGCATGAAGATTTCCTTCTGCAGCCCTAAGCTCTTCCAAGTTTGCAGCTACTGAACGAAACATGCAAAATGAGCATATATTTTCAGGGTGTAAGAAAATATTCTACAACACAGCAGTTGTAAGGGAAGAAAACAAAACCTTCTCTCCATAGAAAGTGGATCTGATGACCAAATATTCTTTACTCAGGATGTACAAAATTCAGTGGTCCCAGTATTTTGAAACAGAAGACCAGTCATTGTTTTACTTTACAAATAGTTGTAGAATCCTGAAGGCCTTTCAGTTAACACAAACCCCAGAAGATAGGTGCACTGTACCTAACCAATGGCAGAAGCATTAGTCTACATCAAGACTCCAGTTATCCTTAAAAATACATGAAAGCAATTAACAGCATCAGTCTGGGAATCATGAAATGTAACTGTTCATAAACAGCTCAGTGAATTGTCGAACATGCTTGTGCATCAGCACAACTCAACATATTAGTAATTGGAGATATATGATTGCATCTAAATCTAAAAATCAGCTGTAAGAGTCAGTAATTCAGTGCTCCTGCTACAGCTAAGAGAAGCTTGCTATTTAATATGGGATCCATGCTGCAAATGAAGGATTCCAAAGCATATGCGTTCATTTCCATGGAAATGCTTTGCATTTGCATTCTATTTAAAAGATTACTGGCCTAAGAATTCTTGAAACTGCTTACGAAATTGCAACATTTAAATCATCCAGAGAGAATGCTGCATTTCAGGGCATGTCATACAGAGTTATTTCAGGAGAATGACAACTTCTAGCACTGAACTGTGTGCTCATCAGTTCTCCAGATTTTCAAAATGTGACTGCTCAGCATTTTCAAAAAAACAGACCCCAGGAAGTACTTCAGACTGGGCATTCAAAAGTTAGGGCATGGATCATGACGAGACATCAAAAATATGAACAAATTTCTATCTCTGCCATCATCTTAAAATTTTAATTTAAAAATGTATTACTGTGTCCCTACATTCAAACCACATCTGTGCCTCTACTAGTCCTGTGATGCAGAGAAGAGCTGTCTCAACTCCCATCTAACTGTTTTTTTTCCCACAACTGCTAGGAAAAAAAATGCTTTGATAGTGAGGGGGCCTTGACCGAAACAGAAGCATAATGCAGTGTAGGGATGGCAGTCCCATGCCCTACTTCTCCCCAGGCTAGACTAATGGCCTGATTTCCTTTATATTCTTTGCCTTTTTAAATGATTACTGAATTTCTCTGTGACATTATCCAAAAATGTAATGAGATTACAGATTTTCTGTTCAAAAATTCTCATGATAACTGCAGCTGAAGCCTTGATATTGCTGTTTAAATTTGTCTATCTGAAAACTTCAGCTGAATATTATTATTCTGACAAGAGTTTTTCTAGACAGAGCTGATGATATTTAACTGAAGATGAGAGCTACAAATGAAGATTTTAATCAATCTGCATTGTTAAAGGTTGACAAGGTGGATGAACATAGTGGTGCTTTCATCTACTAAATCTTTTGATCTTAATAAAGAACCAAATTTCTGGCCCAAGCTCTGTTTTAATGATGAAGAGAGGGTATTAATTTTGGTGGGATAAACATAGTGTTTCTCAACATTTCTGCCCAATGACAGGAGGTAAAATTCTAGCTGCAGAGTTCTCAGATGCTCCACAGAGATTGCATTCAGATTTTGTGTTTTGAAGATAATGTGAGCCCTTGTACAGCCAATTACTAATTACAAGATGGGAGGAAAGTCTATGTCCTCCAGGCAGTGGTCAGCCATAGGGAATAGTAAGAGTAGAAATAGAGAAAATGATAGTAATTATGACAACCATATACATGTATATATTTACATATATGAATATGAAAATGAGCAATTGCTCATCATCCTCCAACTGATGCACGGCTAGCCCTCTGAGCAGTGGAAGAGAGCAAGATGAATTCTGACCCCCTTCAAAACTCCTCCCTTATGATACCATATGGTCTGGAATATCCCTTTGGCCAGTTTAAGTCAGCTGTCCTGATTCTGTTCCCTTCCAGCTCCTTGTGCCCTTCGCTGAGAACGGCCTTGGTTCTATACGACACTGCTTAGCAGCAACTATGAACACTGGCGCGTTATGAACACTGATTTTTTCCTAGAACCAGAACATAGCATCGTACCAGACACTCTGAGAAAAACAGTTCCACTCCAGATGAAAGTAAGAGGATCTGAGGATTGAAGAACTGAGAAGACAAAGCTCAGGCAGAAAAGGAGATCTGAGAATGTTTTGGAGGGCTTTTGTTTTTGCTTTCCAAATATATCCAGCAGTTCACTTGAAAATGCCAACATAAATTGTTCTGTCCCCGTAGTGCAGTGTTTGAGCTTTCTCCCTCCCTTTTAAAATATTCAGAACTGTATTAGGAAACAGCTAAACAGATGAACCATTGGCAGAGATAAACGGAAAAGTGCAGCTGAGGTCAGAGGTGCTGATAACACCCACAGCTGGAGAAAGCTTCTTTCCTGACTGTTTATCTACTTTATCAAGCTTTTGGTTTCATATTGCCTATCCTTTCTTCCTAAGATATTTCCAGCCTCTTTGTGGTGTTACATCAGCCATGGTATATCCATACTTTAATGCGGGAGTGAAAGCCTCTAGTTACAGCGGAGGGAAAATAAGGGAAGGGTAATGGGACATAGCAGCAGGGGACAAGACCACCCAAAAATAGCCATAAACGTGAGTGACAAGGAAGGACTGAGGTCTTTAGTCCTGCTCTCTATATCTCACAGTCTTGCAAATTACTGAGCAGAAACTTCAGTCAGGTCATAGTGACACAGTTTTGCATTTGTGGAATTTAAAAGCCCCTCTGCAGCCCTGAAGTCTTTTGCTTTTCATATGCTTGCACAAGAACTCAGTACTGAAGAAGCTAACCCCAAACTACTTAGAAAGTATAATATATACAAAGACAAGTAATTTAATTCCACTTTGTCTCTAGATTTCAAGAGGAAAAAGGACCAACTTTTTTTCTTTTAATCTTCAAGAGGAAAATTTCTGCCAGTCTCTTCCATTAATAGACACGCTTTTTCTTTTACAGCATTTTTGAGCGATGGTTAAGAAGACACAGACCCATGCTAGAAGCTTACCCAGCAGCCAATGCACCCATTGGGCACAATCGAGAAAATTATATGGTTCCCTTTATCCCTCTCTACAGAAATGGAGAATTTTTTATACCATCAAGGGAGCTGGGGTATGACTATGAGTATCTGCAAGAACCAGGTAACTCTGCAATTTTAAGTAAATATCAAATTTGTTGTTTAACTCATGGAATACATCTGCAGAATGATAGTGTGTTTAAATGCTGCCTACGTATATGTAATACAGATATAAATCCTTCTATTTCGTATTTTTTCATATTCTAGTTACAAATTATGCCTGCATGTTTTCACATTTCTCATCTGGTCATACACAGAGCCAACCTAACTCTATTAGAAAAATCCCAGTCAAAAAGGAATCACTGACATCAGTCATATCTATCCTAGCCTCATTATAATCTGAATGTGGTCCAAAGGATCAGATTATGAACAGAACAGGGGAGAAAAATGGATGGATTTTGAATCTGCTGTTTGCCCAGCTCAGCTGATAACGAGTAACATAGAATGGCCTGGGTTGAAAAGGACCACAATGATCATCTAGTTTCAACTCCCCTGCTACGTACAGGGTCGCCAGCCACCAGATCAGCCTGCCCAGAGCCACATCCAGCCTGACCTTGAATGCTTCCAGGAACTGATCCCCTTTCTCTCCCATTCCCTACTGCGTGAGGAGGCCCCACAGGGCAGGAGGGGGCACTCAGCAGCTCCAGTGGGATTTTCAGGTTCTGGATGTCCACTGGTTTAACAGTGGACAGAACCAAAGCTCTCCTGGTTTACAAAATAAAATTGACCTCTTAAAGGGTCAGAGGAAAATTCATCTCAGTACCAAAGGCCAACGCAATCTTTATGCAGCACTTTAAACAGCAATCTATTGGCACTGTGCTTGTCATGTGGTCATTTATACAGAACACAACAGAATCATTCTTAATGTTAATTTCATTTAATCAAATGGATTTTGCTGTCATTAGTAATATTTATGACTTCCATTGCTATTCAGAGATGGTTTTGATTTGGGTGTCTTGGCCATTATCAAGAATAGAGAGGGAAGAGGCCTTTGGGAAACCTCCAGTAGGGCAGGTCTTGTGGTTAGGGCACGAGATTTTGTGGTTTTTAGTCTCCTTATTGTTTAATGAAAGAGCTACATTCTGCTAAAGATAATAAATTACTTAGTATCCAAAAGATACTCATGCTGTGGGATGCAGTTATCTTTGCAATGTATTGGCCACAGAACATTAGGTCACTGCACATGTTTGATTACTAACATTCTACTTTTTTTCTTGTTGTCTTTATCAAAGCACTATCGGTTATCATAGCATCTCTGTCTTTCCAAGACAGTTTGCTTACTAATTGAGATATACAGTTTTACATACTGTGTTAAACTGTGACATTATTAATTTATTTTGTTTATTCAATTCTCAAGTAAAATCTAGCTTGTGATTTACAATCATCCAGCAAATGTATTTTTGGGTATTTTATAACTACGGAATCTTTTCTCCTGGATAATTGTTAAGGTCTTTTATTAATATAATACTGAGACAAAAGTCATTATTTCCCATAATATTCTGTAACAAAATTTGGCCAACTCTATTTATTCAGAAAGAAATCAATCTAATAAATGTTTTGTATATAGACTCAAAGTTATTACGTATTTTTGTCTGATTATAAGCATTTCTATGCTTTTGTTCATGCCACCGTAATTTAATTCCTGACCACCGAGACTATAAATAAATAAATATATATTAATGAAAACCACTAGTTTCTGAAAACCACATTATTCCTAGGATTGTACATCTAAAAATGTGCCAAGTACTGTGACAGCCAGAAATATTGACTTCTGCATTGGTACTGCACAAAGAAGCAAATTGTAAATTATTTACCACTTAGCAATTCATTTCCGTTGCCTTCTGATCTCTTGCCTTTTCCCAGGGGAGCACTTTCCTTAGAAAATGAAATTCTTATTAAATTTGGTCTCTGTTTCTAATACAGTAGCAAGGAAAGTAGCTTCCTAATTATTTTGAAAGATCAACACAAAGAGTGAAATTCAAACTCATTTGGAAAGCCCAGATAATCCCCAGACGTCGCTCAACCCCTTATTAATCTCACTGAGAAGATGAGAGCTAAAGCTATTTCTTATCTGAAGGAAGGCACTTGTAACAAGTGGAAAATGGCCCAGAATCTCAAAAAACAGAGATGAATTTTCTCAGTATTTCAATGTTTAGACCTGGATTGTTCTCTAGAGAGAAATGACAGGTTCCGGTTAAGAGGAACATAAAAGTGAACAGGAATTTCTTAGAGGAAGTGAAGTGAGAAAGCCTGCTGGCTCCCTCGAAATCTCTTGTGTCGTCAAGAATGTATAGAAAGTGTATGGCTTGGAAGCCAGGAGTTACTAGACAGGCAGGAAAAAATTATAAAGGAAAAAAGATTATTAGTAATGAAAATCTGTGTAGTCAGTAAAATGTAGCAAATCCTCCAAATGAGGAGGAAGAGGAAAAAAACAGAGGAATGGGAACAGGGCAGAGTAAGTGACTAGCACAACAAAACATCTAAAGAAAGCAGCTGGAGAGCAATTTAGCAGAGAACAAGTAGGACTATACAGAGCAAGACTGGGCTAGTTACAAGAAAAAACTTGGGAAATAAACCAATGACAAAATGGCATTTTAATGCTAAATTATATTGTTGGTCTTCCCATGTGGAAAATCTCCTGCATGGAGCCCTCCTTTCCACTGAAATACAAATCAAAGTGTGAGAGTATATGTGTATTTTAATTGCAGCTTCATTTATTTTTGTATATATGACAGCCTTGAAGCAGATGTGGTCACAATGTAGATGAAAATCCATCCCTCAGGAATCAAAAACACATGTCAGAATCTGCTTTCCGGGGGGCTGATTTTAGCAAAAGCTGAAGCAAACACCCAACTTTGCTTGACATGAGTACCATGAGCTGTAAAACTACCACGGCTGGCATGGCATACTGAAAATGAGCATTTGTTACTATCCACAAAAAAGATTTGGAAGAATAAGAATTTTCCTATCAGAAAGAGCAAACTGAAGTGATACTGCTGCTATTAGTCATTAATGGAAGTCTAGATATCATGCATCAGCACAACTTTCCTTCCTCTGGCTTTGTCGTGAACCTAAAGGGTAGCTTTAACTGATGTTCATGGCACCTTCCTGGGATGATTATCCTTTAACTTCAAACAGCAACACAAAAGGAACGGAGTTGGCATTGGCTAATGTCTCTCATTGCTTTTGTCCCCGTCCCCCGCCCTCCCCCCGACAATTTTCCCAGGTAGTTGTCAGGGAATACAGTCACAGCACTTTTGGGTCTTTCACAGTTAGAGAGATTAAAGCTTTATGGTAATGGACTCCCTGAAATGACACTTTGCAGGATTTCTGCTGGGCAGCCAAGACAGTCCCACGTTTATGGCTGTGTCACATTCACAGTTACAGGTTGCAGGATGCCTTGCGTTGCTCCATACTCTAACACTCAAGAGTTAACATGACAACTTTATGATAGAAAACCTAAGCATCTTTTGTGCAGCAAAAGATGGAAACAGGTAGTGGATGTCAAGAGGTGGCTGTTGGCTTTGAGCTAGTTACAGAAACTGTACAGACTGAGGCTGAATGCTGGAGGAAGGCATGTTTAACTGACTATTGATATTTAAGAAAATACATTAGTTTCTCCTGCTATGAGAAGTCACACCTCTTCATCTCAAAGTCATGCTGTGTTTTACCAGGGAGAAGGTAGCTTAGGTACTTTCTTCTGGGAGAGAAAGATTGTTGTTTCTGTTTCACAAAGATGATCAGACAGCTGGAACACCTCCCCTACAAAGACAAGCTGAGGGAGCTGGGCTTTTTCATCCTGGAGAAAAGAAGGTTGTGGGGTGACCTCATTGCAGCCTTTCAGTACTTAAAGGGAGCCTACAAACAGGAGGGAAGTCAACTCTTTGAAAGGGTATATAACAGCCGGACAAGGGGGAATGGTTTGAAGTTGAGGAAGGGAAGATTTAGATTGGACATCAGGGGGAAATACTTTACTATGAGAGTGGTGAGGTGCTGGAACAGCTGCCCAGAGAGGTTGTGGATGCCCCATTCAATCCCGGAGGTGTTCAAGGCCAGACTGGATGGGGCCCTGGGCAGCCTGGTCTAGTATTGAATGTAGAGGTTGGTGGCCCTGCCTGTGGCAGGGGTTTGGAGCTTCATGATCCTTGAGGTCCCTTCCACCCCAAGCCATTCTATGATTCTGTTGAAAGATGACATACAGGTATAGGAAGCCACACAGAAATCTGTATCACAGATAATTTCAGCTAGGTGGGGAATTTTGTGATATTTTCCTTTTTTCCTTCTCACAAAAACCGTATCTGTTATGTATCAAGCTTCTTCTGTGATATGCATCCTCCAGTATGAATAGCCAAATTATTTCTAATTTGGTCTTGTTTGCAATATGAACATAAAAGTGTTGTATTAAAAAGCACTGGGATTATGGAGTAAAGGCACAAAGTTAGGAACTATCAGAACTGAAGTCGTGCTTTTAAAGTGAAAACTCACCCTCCAGCCCTATATGTATGCTTTACACACTACTTTCTCCCTTGTTCCCCACCTCACTCACAACCTAGCCAGAATTTGCTAAAAACATGATGCCCAAACCTTTTTGCTCTTGGTTGTCTTTTTTTCAGCATTATGTAGCCTAATGTAAGATTAACTGCACACTATTAAAATGTTATCTTGAAAATGTGTCCTTTAACAATTTGTTGCCAGTCACCATAGCAGCTGTGTTCTGCAGAAAATATTGATTTGTATTCACAATATGGAGGATTCTGTGAATGGTACTGTCCCTCCTTGTTGGACAGATCAGAACTGAGGGATTAAAGAGAAACTGTGTGTCATACACAGAGGTTTGTGGAGTTCATTCTGAACCATCAAGAACCTTTTTTTTTTTTTTAATTCTTCATGTTATATAGCATGTATATATGTCTAATGGGGTCAGAAGTCTGAACAAGCATACTATTACAAACCCAATCTCAGAATACAAAGTGGGATTCAAAGAAAAGTAGGGACTTGAGAAGTAACACCAGAAGTGTTCCCCAAAGTGAAGCTGAGTTGAAAGGAAACCAACTGTGTTCTGCCTAAACTCAGCCTGAATTGAAATATATCTAAGAATTTGGTTGAGGCATCGAATGCTGAGTATAGTTCAGCTTTAAAAGTTCTACAAACTAAAATAATATTTTTATAGCAGTTACTAAACATCATGTGTTCAAAAGCACCAAGAAGATACATGGGATTACTTCTATGGGCACCAGTGAAACTGGAAGATGGTAGAAAAATATTTATAATGTCTGGGGGGTGTACCGAAGTTATTGGAGGCTGAATATCACTTCATGAAAGGATTGTGATAGGTTTAATCTGTTCTTAAACTCCTCCTTGTACTCAGCCTCAGTTACCGTTGCCATCAGGATGCTGACCTAGCAGGACCTTTGCCCATGCTGTACGAGATCTGACAAACCCTTCAGAAGGGTCTGTTATGATAGGACAAGGAGAAATGGTTACAAACTAAAAGAGGAGAGATTTAAACTGGATATAAGACAATAGTTTTTTACAATATGGGTTTTGAGACACTGGAACATGTTGCCTTGAGAGGGGGTAGATGTCCCATCCCTGGAGACACCCAAGGTCATGCTGGATGGGGCTCTGAGCACCTGATGGAGCTGTAGGTGTCCCTGTTCATTGCAGGGGAGTTGGACTAGATGGCCTTGAAGAGCATCTTTCAACTCAAACTATTCAGTGATTCAATGATTCTTGCTTTCTATTCTTACAGCTTTCACAAAACCATAAATAGCACTGGAAATAGTAAACTCAATTCCTGTCAGTTTCAACACAAAAATGGGGAAACTTTAAGGACTGATGGAATTTGCTTAGAATTATTTTTAACCTTCAGACTATTTTTTTCACTTTAATAATCATTTTTCACTCTGAGCCTTTGAGTATTATCTGTTACACAATCTGTATACACTGGAACTGCATTGCATCATGTAAAAGGACCTCTGTTTTTCTCCTTTCTAGCACTTGGTTCTTTCCAGGACTTTTTAATCCCCTATCTTGAGCAAGCCCGTCAGCTCTGGCCCTGGCTGGTTGGCGCAGCTGTGATCGGAGGCGTAGTTACTGCTGTGCTCTCTGGGCTCATCCTGGCCTGCAGGAAGAAAAGAGCAGGAACTTCTCCAGAAATACAACCCTTACTCACAGAAAGTGAGGATTACAACAATATATCTTATCAATCCCATTTCTGAAGACCTCCAGTATCTCAATGATGTTTCTAAGGTGCTAGTCAAGCATGCAGTGTTTGTGTTTACAATGACCTTGTTGAGCTGTGCTATGTAAGCTGGCTGGGCTGTCCTACTCCTCGTGCCTCTTGTAACATCCAGTGTTATAGTACCTTATCAGCTCCAGTACACCAAGATCTCTCATATTCGACATGTTACCATGCCACCCAAGGAACAGAGTGTATTTCCAATGCTTGATTAAACAATGCTCCTGTTAATCCAACTGGCTTCTGTGTCGCTTACTAAAATGTATAACTCTCTGATGTTTTTTGTTCTGTTATACCCATAGCCTCCAATCTCACAGCCCAATCCATGTGAAGAAATTAACAGGGCACACATAGGTACAGGGGTTTAGTGACAGGAACTTGATTGCAAGATCAGTGCTACATTCACCCTGGTGTTCAGAGCCTTTAGTTTAGCAAGAGAAATGTGCTGTCTCTGAGCAGAGTGAATGATCCATAGACACATTTTTCTTTCAGGGTATAAACATTTTCCCTCCAGCTCCAGTAATGCACTATTTGTACATGATGGAATGCCATCAACAGCAGCAAGTGGGCTCTAAGGAACCACTTCTCACTTGTCTCAAACATTCTAGTTACTCTTCTGCTAAACCACTTTCCATTTGCCTGAGGTGCAGAGGGTTTTTTCAGAGATGAAACCTAGCCTCACTGTGTACACCTCTCTCCAGTTTGACTTAGGGATGCTCAGGTTATGGCTGACTTATGATTTCTCAATAGGCACAAACTTCATACCAGACAATCCATACATGACGAAATAAGGTATGTAATTACATGTCAAGCTTTAAATTAAAATAAATATTAGTTTTCAGAGATGGTGACTCCAACTGACTTTAGTTCCAAAGCTTTTCTCAAGCAAAATGTAGGTTACACAGTGATCTCTGAGATTTGGCACTGGTAGCTAGCCATGTTCTGATTCCCATGCAATGCCATCCATCCCCACCTGATCATGTGTGGGTTTCCCACAAGCTGCAGCTCTCCCGGCATTACTCCAGCATGTCTCCATCTCATGGGCCCACCCTTCAGGCACTGCTCCAGCAGTTTGCAGATGACACCAAATTGGCTGGAAGTGTCGACCTGCCTGGGGGTAGCAAGGCCCTACAGAAGGATCTAGACAGACTGGATAGCTGGACTGAAGCCAATGGGATGAGGTTCAACAAGACCAAATGTTAGGCCCTGCACTTTGGCCACAACAACCCCAGGCAACACTACGGGTCTGGGGCAGAGTGGCTGGAAGACTGTGTAGAGGAAATGGACCTGGGGGTATTGATTGATGCTCAGCTGAACATGAGCCAGCAGTGTGCCCAGGTGGCCAGGAAGGCCAATGACATCCTGCTTGCACCAGGAACAGTATTGCCAGTAGGAACAGGGAAGTTATTGTCCCCCTGTACTCAGCTCTGATGAGGCTGCACCTCGAGTACTATGTCCAGTTTTGGGCCCTCACTGCAAGAAAGACATTGAGGCCCTGGAGCGGGTTCAGAGAAGGGCAACAAAGCTGGTGAGGGGTCTGGAGCACAGGCCTTATGAGGAGCGGCTGAGGGAGCTGGGATTGTTCAGTCTGGAGAAGAGGAGGCTCAGGGAGACCTTATTGCTCTCTGTAACTACCTGAAGGGAGGTTGCAGTGAGCTGGGGGTCGGCCTCTTCTCTCATGTAACTGATGATAGGACTAGAGGGAACGGCTTCAAGCTGCACCAGGGGAGATTTAGGCTGGATGTTAGGAAAACTACTTTTCTGAAAGAGTGGTCAGGCACTGGAATGGGCTGCCCAGGGAGGTGGTGGAGTCACCGACCCTGGAGGTGTTCAAGGAATGTTTGGGCATTTTGTTGAGGGATGTGGTTTAGTGAGAAATGTTGGTGATATGTGGATGGTTGGACTGGATGGTCTTGTAGGTCTTTTCCAACCTTGGTGATTCTGTGATTCTGTATCCATGGGCTGTGTCACCTCCGGGCCTCATCCACTGCTGCACTGTGAGCTCCTCCATGGCTGCATAAACAGACCTCCTCCTTGTGGTGCCCATGGACTACAGGGAACAGCTGCTCAGAGTAAACATTATATTTATAGAGATCACTAAGGAAATCAGGAAAAGGAAAGGCCCATAAGTTTTCTCAAAGGGACAATAAAAGCAGAACCAGCAAATGCATTTACGAATCAGAAGATTTTATTCTGAGAAAGCAGGTGGTGTAGATATTCACTTGTCCAGAGCTGTGGGGAGTTTCCATCTGTCTGTGAGGCCATGGTGAGGTACAGTCTGGGTCTGTGTTACCTTGTCCTTAGGTTCATGCCTTCACAGATGGCTGCAGAAACCTCAGTCAGAGTGGCTGAAGAGGGCAGAAGGGGCCTGTGGCTTTCAAGAACAAGAAAATCTGAACCAAGATAAGGAGCAGTAACCCTCCATTCCCATGGGCAGCCCTTACCTCAGTCCAAGTATATCAATTCTATGTCTCCCGGCAGCCAGGGGACATGTGTTCTAGGCTGGCCCATGTCACTGAACTAACACTGACATGGGCTACTACCAGCTGGCTGCCTACTGTAACACAGGCACTGCTGTTATTTTGATTACTTAGCTTTATATGAATGCCGTGTACAAAGTGGAACACCTTTCTAGCTGAATGGCTAAGAACAAGAAAGTCTCATGCTTTGGCAATGTTCTCCTCAGGGTCTCCAGCCTTCAAAGACAGAGAGAGCACAACCCGTTCCATCACAACCACACATGCTTCCCAGACCAAGGGCCCCGCCCTATATTTCCCTCCCTCTCTGTGCTTCCTGTCTTCTTATCACAGCGTTTCATCATCCACCACACTCCAATGACCTGGGCTGGTAGACGGGTGAAGCTCTTTCTATGATCACACTATGCTGGCCATGACGCCAATGCATGAGTGATAAAGGAAACTGCTACACATCTGCCTGTTCTGACAAGACCACGGCATCACTGTGGCAATTGCCAGCAGCTCATGCCCAAAAGTCCAGCAAGGCTGGTAATATTTTGATTACATACCATTGTACTGATGTCTCTGTGGAAAGTGGAACATCTCTCCAGCAGAGCAGCAGAAGACAAGAGGTTCCATGGTCTGGTCATAAAATCACAGAATAACAGAATGAATCACAGAATGGCCAGGGTTGGAAGGGACCTCAAGGATCAGGAATCTCCAACCCCCCTGCCACAGGCAGGGCCACCAACCTCTACATTCAATACTACCAGGCTGCCCAGGGCCCCATCCAGTCTGGTCTTGAACACCTCCAGGAATGAATGGGGCATCTACAACCTCTCTGGGCAGCCAGCACCTCACCACTCTCATAGTAAAGAATTTCCCCCTGATGTCCAACCTAAATCTTCCCTCCCTCAACTTAAACCATTTCCCCTTGTCCTGCAGTTATCTACCCTTTCAAAGAGTCGATTCCCCTCCTGTTTGTAGACTCCCTTTAGGTATTGAAAGGCTGCAATGAGGTCACCATGCAGCCTTCTTTTCTCCAGGCTGAACAAGCCCAGCTCCCTCAGCCTGGCTTCACAGGGGAGGTGCTCCAGTCCCCTGATCATCTTCGTGGCTCTCCTCTGGACCCCCTCCAACAGCTCCCTGTCTTTCTTGTACTGGGGGCTCCAGACCTGGACTCAGTACTCCAGATGGGGCCTCACAAGAGCAGAGTAGAGGGGGACAACCACCTCCCTGTCCCTGCTGGCCACCCCTCTTCTGATGGAGCCCAGGATACCATTTGCCTTTTGAGCTGCAAGGGCTCACTGCTGGCTCATCTTAAGTTTTTCATCTGTCAAGACCTCCAGGTCCATCTCTGCAGAGCTGCTTTCAAGGACCGCTCCCCCCAGTCTGTATGGATACCTAGGATTCCTTCGGCCCAAGTGCAAAACCTTGCACTTTGCAGTGTTGAACCTCATCAGGTTCACCCAAGCCCACCTTTCAAGCCTGTTGAGGTCCCTCTGAATGGCATCCCTTCCTTCCACCGTGACAACCGCACCACTCAGCTTGGTGTTGCCAGCAAACTTGCTGAGGGTGCACTTCATTCCGTCATCGATGTCATTGATAAAGATGTTAAAGAGCACCAGAGCCATGACAGACCCCTGTGGGACACAGCTCGTTACCGGCCTCCACCTGGACATAGAGCCATTGATGACCACCCTCTGTTTGCAACCTTTCAACCAGTTTCTTAACCACTGACTGGTCCACCCATCAAATCCAAATCCCTCCAATGTGGAGATAAGGATGCGGTGGGAGAGCACCTCAAAGGCCTTGCTCAAGTCCAGGTAAATGACATCAGTCGCCTATCCCTTCTTCAAAAATGCTGTCACTCCATTATAGAAGCCCACTGAAGCCGTACTGGCAGCCCTCTTACATCTGCCACTATACACCATCCTGCTTGCCTCTGCCCTGGTCTAGCACAGGGCTGCAGCTCTTTCTATGATCTCTCTATTCAGCCCATGTCACCAATACCTGGGTGACACAGGAAACTGTAAGCATTCTGCCACCTGTGACATGCCCATGGAATCACTAGGTTAGTTGCCAGTAGGTGGTGCCCATATTGCAGCAATGCTGGTGTTCTTTTGATTACATATCTTTGGACTGATGTCCATGTCGATGATGGAACATCTCTCCAGCTGTGCAGCAGAGACCAGGAGGTTTCAGAGTCTGGCCGTGTTCTCCTCTGGGCATCTGGCTCTCCAACACAAAGGAGGAGGACACAAAATCAGTTGTACTGATCACAACCACTCCTTTCATCCTGTCGATTTAACCAGCACTTCTCTTCAGTGCCCTCTGTCCTGCCCTCTTACCTCCGCCTTTGCACACCATCCTGCTTCTCTCTGCTTTGGGCTGGCGCAGGTCTGTAGCTCTTTCTATGATCTCCCTATGCAGCCCATGACACCAATACCTGGGTGACACAGGAAACTAAGCCTGTAAGCATTCTGCCTCCTGTGACATGCCCATGGCATCAATAGGTTAGTTGCCTGCAGCTGGTGCCCAAACTGCAGCAATGCTGGTGTTCTTTTGATTACATATCTTTGGACTGATGTCCATGTCGACAATGGAACATCTCTCCAGCTGTGCAGCAGAGACCAGGAAGTTTCAGAGTCTGGCCATGTTCTCCTCTGGGTGTCTGGCTCTCCAACACAAAGAAGGAGGACACAAAATCAGTTGCATTGATCACAACCACTCCTTTCATCCTGTCGATTTAACCAGCACTTCCCTTCAGTGCCCTCTGTCCTGCCCTCTTACCTCAGCCTCTGCAGACCATCCTGCTCTCCACTGCCCTGGTCTATCATGGGGCTGCAGCTTTTCTATGATCTCCCTATGCAGCCCATGTCACCAATACCTGGGTGGCAGATGGATCTGTAAACATTCTGCCTCCTGTGACACGCCCATGGAATCACCAAGGCAGTTGCAAGTAGTTGGTATCCAAATTACAGCAATGCTGGTGTTCTTTTGATTACATATCTTTGGACTGATGTCCATGTCGAGAATGGAACATCACCCCAGCAGTGCAGCAGAGGACAGGAGGTTTCAGAGTCTGGTCATGTTCTCCTCTGGGCCTCTGGCTCTCCAACACAAAGGAGGAGGACACAAAATCAGTTGCACTGATCACAACCACTCCTTTCATCCTGTCGATTTATCTAGCCCTTCCCTTCCATCCTCTGACCTGCCCTCTTACCTCAGCTTCTGCACACCATCCTGCTTTCCTCTGCCTTGGGCTGGCACAGGGCTGCAGCACATTCTGGGCTCTCCCTATGCAGCCCATGTCACCAATACCTGTGTGACACATGGATCTGTAAGCATTCTGCCTCCTGTGACATGGCCATGGTATCAGCAAGGCAGTTACCAGTAGGTGGTGCCCAAATTGCTGCAATGCTGTTGTTATTTTGATTACGTATCTTTGGACTGATGTCCATGTAGAAAATGGAACATCTCTCCACATGTGCAGCAGAGGACAGGAGGCATTCTCCTCTGAACCTCTGGCTGATCAAGATCAAGAAGGAGGACACAAAATCAGTTGTATCACAGCCACTCATTTTTCCCCACCCATGGCCGAACCCTTCCTTTCTATACCGTCTTTCCTACCCTCTCAACTCTGCTTCTTCTTGCTCTCCTGCTCTCAACCAGTCTGAGTTGGCTGAGGATCAGTGCCCTATTCATGTCCTGCTGTGCCAGCCCTGTCACATTTGCACCTATCACTCTTCTAAAATTCTGCCGTCTGTAACATGGCCAATGCATCCTCAGAGTGGGTGCCAGGAGATGACTGATGCCTCTCCCACTAGTGCTTTCAGAGAAAGAACTGTTATTTCACATTTGGTCAAATTCAGTGGACTATCGAAATAACTCAGACCCATTCGGAAATAGCTGACAATAAAAGCCTTCTGACACTCCAGTCTTTTTGGGCAGAGCATCCTGCCCAACAGTGTGGTCTCACCACAGCCCCTCATCACCTCGTCTTGCCCTTCCCCCACCTCCTGTTGGCCTGCTGTTAGGGCCAGGGGGGGAAGGCCAGCATGAGGGTATCAACATGTGAACACTTCCTCCAGTTAGGAAGTGCTCATACATAACAATACGGAGAGAACTTTATACTCAAATAAAAATGAGTTTACAAATATCCATACTTGTATTTATCTATACAGATCAGTAAGGGAGTCAGGTCCATAACAAAAGATTCCCAAGTTTTCTCAGTGAGAAGAACACAAAGCAGGAGAACCAGCCAATACGTTTATGAATCAGAAAATTTTATCGTGAGATGGGTTGTGTAGAGCTTCCTTTGACCATAGCTGTGGGGAGTTCCAGCTGTCTGTGATGTCATTGTTGTACAGTCTGAGGCTGTTTCCTTGTTCTTATGTCAGCAACTTCACAATTGGCTACAAAACTTTGGCTCTGGCTCAGGCCAATGCTGTCAATGTCTGCAGTCTCCTGTCATCCATGAGACACCTATCTTCCACACAATAGACAACGGAATATCTGACTAGGCATTTGTATGGGGGATATGCTTCAATATTTTCTCACATCAAAGTGTTAATATTCTTCTCCTGCTGTGGCAATCTTGCTTTCAGGTTGCATGCCACATCTGTAACCTCCCAGATATACATGACTGATCACTAACAAGTGGAAGTTGAGAATCCCTTTAATGAAAGAAGGAAAGGTGACTGATGACATCCTCAAATCCAACCATATCACATCTCAAGAGATAACTAAGTGACTGACCTGTGCCCACTGAAGCTCCCCTGACTGAGGAGCACTTTGACAGAAATTGTCCTCTGCACAGTGCAGACCTTCTGTTGAATGAAGGTGTTTTCTTGTGTGAAGGATCTGGGTGCCAGATCCAAAGGAGCTGCTTATTTTCCAAGCACTTCTGACTAATGAGCTACTAGTAGATGAATGCTCTTCCAGTATCTTAGAAAGTATTAAACAGACTGCATAGGATCTTAAATGCTCCTTGGCACTGAGGCACAGGGAGGAGGATAGTACGATAATATTTCAAATGGTCAGTTCAGTCATTCAGTTTATATTTTATATAACCCTGAATAACTGGTAGCAATAAATACTAGCAGCAGAAAAAACCACTCATTTTCAACTTCTGATTTCATGAATATTGATTGGTCTCAAAGTTAAACAAGCACAAAGATGTTTATGTAGTCTACTTGAGGACTCACGAATTCTGCAAGCAATAACTATTGGTTTAAGTTCTCTGGAATACTTCAGCTAAGTAAAATGCAAAAAATTTTTTAAAAAAAGATGACAAGAAAACACCCTTTGGTGCTCAGTAATTCCCCTTGAAACCTCACTTGGTACATTCAGTAACCATGGTTTGGCTAAAATATGTATGTGCTGGCACAGGCTGCCCAGAGAGATTATGGATGCCCTGTCCCTGGGGATGTTCGAAGCCAGGTTGGATGGGGCCCTGGCCAGCATGATCTAATATTAGATACAGAGGTTGGTGGCCCTGCCTGTGCCGGGGGTTTGGAGCTTGATGATCCTTGAGGTCCCTTCCAACCCAGGCCATTCTGTGATTCTATGATTCTACAATTATGGCATTTTTACTCTGAAAAATTCTTCTTAACAAATACAAAAAAGGTAACAAAATGTTTTTGTAAGGAAAAACTTAAGGAGCAAGGAAGGCTGGAATTAAAAAGTGCCTTTTTAAGCTATAGCTAACTGTTCACAGTATTCTAAGCAGCACAACAGCCTGGAATCACAGTTCCCACTCAGTCTTAGTGGGCAACAGGAGATCTGGGAATGCACAAATAGTGGAAGTCACAATGAGGTTGAGACTTCAGGGATTTACAGAAGCGGAGTGGAAAACCCACAGCTTTCACAAGTGGAGAGATGTCTTCTGCAGGAATTCCAGAGCTGGTAAACTCCTCAGTTCCCCAGTCCTGAAGGACTCTGTCTGGGTAACGTGCCTTGAAAATCCCAAATGTTCAGCTTTGAGACAGTCTTAGGCTTGGATGGTCCGAGAGACTGAGGAGGGTTGTGATCCCTGGTCAGGAGAATGTCATGGGAGTTTGCTGAAAACAATGCTATTCTATACAATATTTGTGTCAGTGAAGTGTTGTTTCTGTTTGGAAAGTTGTTACAAAACAGTCAATACAAAACTGTATTGAGCAAGTTTATCTCCAGATTCCATGCAATATTCCAAGGCCAAATTAAATCTCAGATGCCACTATTTCACTTTCACATCTGTCAAGGTCATTTCTACCCTGTTATCCTCTTGCAAAAGCCAAACAGTCATTTCTCATCTAGTTCACATCTTTCCCACTGAAGATCTTCACCAGTGTTCCTTGGGTCTCCCAGCCCTAGCCACAGAATTTCCTCATGTGTGGGAAGATGGAAGTGAAGTTTTGGTTCATCATCTCTCCCCTCTTTTCCTTTGCCAACCCTCAATCATCTCTCCTTGCCAAAAGCACTGAATTCATAATTCAAACCTTGTGACCAACAAGTAAAAGTCTCTGAATATAAGTGATTAGAGGGAGCCTGTATCCCTTTCATACTTGTAGCATACCCTCCAGCATTTCCCGTCTTTAATTCCCAATCCCTGTATGACCTGGAGACCATGTCTGCTTTGAGAAGGAACATGCTAGCCATGTTTCAGTAGTAAGCATGTTCTGTGGTAAGTACTGAACAGTACAGTGTATATTGATCTATGTAACTAGGAAAAATTCTTTCCACTGCTGCGGGGCTGACAATTAAACCACTGGCTTCATGATAATTTGGATTCAAAGCTCTCTGTATGCTCTGCTCTGGGTACACAAAAACTCAGCTGTTCTCCCATCAAGCTATTCAGGTTCTTTTAAAGTAGAAAAAACAACACGGTGAGACAGAAATTCACAGCAGGAGTGAAAAGCAACTCTGGGGGGTGCAATAAAGGATACACTGTCCTGCAGACATGCCTAATGCTTCCCACAGGCTTTCTGGGGGACCTTAGCTTCAACCAGACACTGAATTGTTACACGGCTGAGGAGGGAGAGGCTGCAAGGCAACAGATGGTACATCCCCTTTTTGGCCACGTGCAGGCTTGTATTTACTTTTCAGTATTGAAGGATGTCTCCTCTTTGTAGATGCTTCGATGAAATGGATGCTGGAGCTTTTTTTTTTTTTTTTTTGCTTTTTTTTTTTTTTCCAGTGGGAATAATATAATGCTATGAGGCTGAGCATGATGTTTACTCACCGAATTAGAGCTTAAACACAATTCTGCCTTATCTTTTCCTGGCCAAGGTGACTCCCCACAGTGTGTCTCTCCTGAGGGGAGAAATTCCTCATCAGCACAACAGCTCACTCAGGCTAGGGAGTCCATTCTCACAAGATCAGTGCCACAGCTGGGGCATTATAGTTCTTCACGCCCATGTAAAATCTAGATCCTGTGTATGTAGTCCATGAGACCACATACTACTCTGACCTCTCAGAGTACTCAAGTAAAGCTTCTCCAAAAGTACTCATTGCTTGAGGATTCCACCAGCTTCAACATCTGGGGACATATCAGCCCCATCTTGCTTTTCGTAATGAACCAAATACACTGCATGCCTGTCATGCAGGAAATCTGTAGTGTACTTGTCTGGCACCTTCATTATAGTGTACTCAGTATTGAAGGAGACTGTTATCTATGTGAAGTCTTTCATTTTTTGTCCTCATCTCCTTCTCCTTGACTGTTAGAGTCGCATTTCATCAAGGCAGGACAGTGAGCAGCTGCCCGTCTTTTTCTTTCTGTTCTCCCTTTCACATTTTCCCCATATTTGTATTTTTAGCACCTGCCTGATCCATTGAGTTAAATCTGTTAATTCACCATCTGTGTATACAAACGTGTGTAGGGATGCAAGTCGTTTGAATCAGACTCCACGATGAGCTGAAGAACTGGCAGAAAATGAGACCCTGTCATTAAAAAAATGGCATTTTCCTGTAATTTCTGTAATAAGCTCTGAATTAGAAATGAAGTTGGTAATATAGCTACAGAAAACCAACTTACTTCCACATGTCCATCTCACAGCCATTAGGGTAACAGCCCATTTTATACACAGACAGATCCATGTAAGTCTGCCTGTTGCTTCCTTCTTCTGAAGGCATCAGGAATTCAGAATTCACACAATGCTAAGAAATTCTGGGCCTTGCTGGATTAGGGTAAGTAAAAGGAGACTAACTCTTCCCCTGCACACTGAAAAAAATCCCCTTTGGAACATGATCAACTCAGAAATAAGTTAAATTAATAAATTAATTATAGACCTTAATGGTGTCCTTTGTGCCACGTCTCTTCATACACTTTTGTTCAGCCTACATGGCCTTCCCTCTTCTCTCACCCCACGGCACCAATGCAATCCTTGTGAGAACACCTCTGAGGGCTCGGTGGTGGGATTGCCCTGCATTCCTGGGTGACAGCAATGCAAGTCAGCCTGCATGGCTGGCACCAATGCTGCCTGAGTGTGACATACAGGTTTTAATGGAATATGGATGTATGAAAACACCTCCCTGGTTTTTCACATTGTTGTCAAGTAAAAGAACCATGCTCAGATAACGGTAAGCAAGGTATTTCTAGGCATATTATGTATTATGGACACATTTTTCACAGATTTTTCTGCAATCATCACAATGTTAAAAAGTTTCTGGATTGAATTGCTTCTTGGAAAATGTAAGCACTCCTGACAAACAGTGTCATAAATACGAATAAAGTCTGCAGAGCCTCTCCACTCAGAGCAAAGCCATGCACCAGCCTTTCCCTCCCTTGCATACCAATACAACCCTCCTTGCAATCAGATTCAGTATTTCTCCACCAGCTTTTTATTACAACATTAAGGATATTACCTTCATTCTTCTCTGCAAGCAACCACAAATAAATTGCCTGTACATCCCAACAAAGAAAATGTATTTCTGGAGAATACACTAAAAGCTTATATTCTTTTCAGGCAAAGACAAGAACACTGCAAAAATGTGCTGCCTATTTAGTCAGAGAGCTGAATGTGTCAAGAAGAGATGCTAGTAAGGACCTGAAGGTCTGGACTGTCTTCTATAAATCTACTTGGAGATTGGCAGAGTGGAAAATACTAGTCCATTAATGGTGGTCTGTTAAATTTACTGTGGACTGATTTCACTGTCAGATGACCTGACTGTATAGAATGGAATATACATACAGTTAGATAGCTAGAAAGAATATCATACTACTGAGATCATGATAGTATCTGTGTACAGAAAATGTTATTGGTGTAATAATGGAAAAAAATGTCCTTCTGCTTTGTTACTGAAGCACAACACACATCCCAATGTGATAAACCTACAGCCATGAGCTGACAGCAAAACACAGATGTTCATGGGGACAGAGAGGTGCCATATAACTTGCATTCTCACTGTAGCAGTGAAAGTCAAACAACCTGTCAGTATGTACACGTGCATGCAGCTGTGTATGTGTAGACATGCCCCATAAGGACTCTCCTGCTGCCCTTTCATATGGACGGCATGAAGACGTCTGTTTCAAGAGAAAGTGAATCTATGATTCCTCAAGTCAGAACAGCAGCACTTTGTCTTCACTTTGGTCTTGTTAATTAATGTCACAGTGACGACAGAAGATACAAAAATAAAGAATCTAGGTCCACGTCCTCTTTTACATCATCATGGACTTCTTTAAAATTCTTGTACTCTTTTAATTCTAGTCTGCAGTCCCAATTATTTAATCCAGAGGGCTGACTTTCAAAGTGCCAACCTCCCATTAATTTTCAGGGAAATTCAAACTCTTGACAACTCTCATTTTGGTGTCTAAATGAAAGTGAGACATTTCTGTCTTCCATTCTGCTCTCTCTCAACTTGCTTGTAACTTCTCAAAATCAGGACGCTTCCAGTCATGAAGACTTCTTCCTTTCAGTGGAACAAAGATGCCTACATCCAAACGGCTTGATAGCAAAAAGAAAAAAATAAGGTCTTTTTTCTCATCCCCAGCACTCTGCAGCACTGAATGGAGAAGTCCATAGGGAGGCTGGCACTTTAGAAATTGCATTTAGAGGTCTGGATTTGGATGACATTGGAGAAGCACTGCAGCAGTCATAACTTAGATGCAATTATCCTACAAAGACATGCACTACTGTAAAAAGTTAGAGGAAGGCTCATTTGGAAAATTAATCTGTAGAAAGGTCAGAAGCTTTGAGCTAACAAAATTAATTTTTAGGAAAAGCAGAAGAAAGTTTTTTGGGAGACAGACAGGACAAGTTGGTGGTTATTCAGACCATCAGTCATCAGTTGACGATGCACAATTTCAGATTAGAAAGTGCGGTTATTAAGCTCAGACTGATGTTCATGCATATGTTAAAGAAGATAACATAAAGAGTAATGACAAATGACGGAGCCATTACGTTTACAAGAATTCAGTCTAGGAGGAGTTGGAAAGAGGAAACAGATGAAAAATGCAGATTATGTTAAGTCATCTCACATACAAAAGAGATGATGGGTTTTCAGGAAACAATCCAAGTGGCATTGATTACAAATTACTCCACAGCCCTCCTGCAACATCCAAGTGGATGTAAAGACCTCTTGGGCACATATAAGATTAAGCACTAGGTTCTGTGCACCAAACAGGGCTTTAATCCATGCACGGAATGCATGAACATTCTCAATTTTTAGGAGGCTGGTGTGACCAGCACTGGGGTACCGATCCATTCACCACAGAGTTCAGATAAGGAATAGGTAAGAGACCACTTACATATGCTCCTTGGATGCTCTCAGTTTTTTAACATGCTCTCCTTTTTCAGCTGATTCTCTGCCTCAGACTTTTTAGGATGCAGGAGCCATTTCACACCTAAAGATTTTGTATGCTGAAATGCAAAAATCCATGCCAGGTGAACCAGATTCCCTGCAGGTCTTCAAAGGCTTTCATATTTCCCTAGTGGTCATACAAGAAAGGTATTCATTTACTTTAGGAGACTTTGTACATCAAGTAATTGAAATTCATGAGAGTCTGGTGCCTGCACTGGGCAGACAGCTGCTCTCAGCCCTCTTGCTGTTGTTTTTCTTTCTCTAGAAAGGCTCAGCTGTTAGTAAGGGCACTCACTGCCCACCCTTCTGCTCACCACGATTTTGAGAATTTATCATGATCAATGATACCTATACAGAGCTGAAGCAGAGAGAAGAAACAGGTTTTCACTTCTGCTAGAATAAGAGCAGAAAACTGCAGTATCACCTTGCTGTCCAGTATAAGGAGAGTTCCCTTTCTTGTTTCAGCATTTTTAGCTAGGTTTTGTCATAATAAACCAGTTTTAGTGATTCTTCTCCCCTCGTACAAACAACGAGACTTTTCTCTTGATCAAATGCATTTGTGAAATGTATCATTTCCCATAAAAAGTCTCCAAATACCACATGGAAAACAAAGCTCATGAGCCAAAACACATTTTGTCAAACCTCATTACTTAGCCAGGGGAAGGTGAGTGGGGACAGATATTCTTCTAAATGAAAAACACCATAATTGAAAGTATCAGAATTTTCTATAGTAACTCTGTCCAGTATTTCACTGACCCCATTTGAAGTGTTAACACTTTATCCATTTCCACAGCTCAAGAACTTTTCTGGCAATGTTAACCTCCTCACATGTTTATATCATAACAAAAATAAATGAGAAGGAATTTACATTTACAGTTTGCTGCAGTTAATCTCATTTTGGAGGATGGTACCTTTTGCCAGCACTGTATCAACACCAGTTTGGAAGGAGAATATAACAAATGCAACCTGGAAATTGATATATGCAGTTTGTGTACCCTTACTTCTCAAAAATAACCAGTGAACCAGAATTGTTGACAGCCATTCTGAAACCTCAGGGAAGTATGCACATCTGCATTTCTGTTCACCAAAATAATTAATGTTTCACATTGAATTTTCATTTAAAAAAATAAAAGCAATTCTGCCAATGCAGAAACAATTAGGTAGATGGTTTCTTGGACATTCAACACTTTGCAGATGAATCAAGTGGAGGCCTTGGTTATCAGTGCACCAGCAGGACCTCTAACATTACTGGGAAGTACGAGCTTTACAACAATTTACTTTCTGATTTCCTATAGAATCTGCAGTATCTTGAAGACATAATAAAATATCAGCTCTCCAATACATTCTATCAAAGCAACACTGTCTGAGCAGGTACTTTAAATAAGACACTTTAATTACTTTAAAATAAAGCACCTCGGTAGTCTGAGCAAACTAGAGAAATTGCCCAGATAATGTTTCATTCAGTCAGGACCTTAAGTGCTAATCCTAAGTGGAAAGGATTTCTATATACTTCTGGAATGGGAGGTAACTTTGTTCACCATTGATTTTAGTGTGTTAGGGCCAGACAGTTGCTGTTTTGTTTGCATTGTGCTCTAACAGGCAAAGACGTGATGCAGAATGCAGGGGACTGATGTTCTGCTAAGCTCTGGTACAGAGATGACTGTGAAAAGGAATGAGATACATTCATTTTGCTTCTTAGATGGTCTTACAGTCAAAGATACAAAAGCAATGTATTTGGCACAGTTCTTCATTTCAAAAAAGGATTTATCAGAAATTCCAAGAGAAGATAAATGAAGTAAATACGTGCCTAAAATGTGCAGAAAATTACTTTGGATAGCTAAAGAAGGATGTCCAGCAGCATTTTAGTACTTTGGGCTTCCTACTGCCATTCCAGCAGGTCCTCTGCTAACTCTATATGGATGTTTCATCTGGTTAAGGGCATTTCAAGTGGTGTTAAGAGCCTCAGTTTAAGTAGTGAAATCCCAGCCTCTCCTGTCAGAAGTAATACACATTCATATATGCACACACAATGCTCCCATGATTAAAGCAGTATGTCATTAATTAGAACCAACTAATAAACAGCAACTCAGTCATGTTTTGCTCGGTCTTGGAATGCTTGTTTATTCCAAAGTCATGAAGTTTCATGTAAAGCAAATACCTTGAGAGTACAGTGCTATAATTACATGATGAATAAATGGATGGTGCTTTGACAGATACAATACAAGACATAAACTCAAGTTAGGGTGTCTTGATAATATAACAGAATGCAACAATAACATCTGAACAGCAAAAGAACTCAGTAGCCAAATAATTTACTTAGCAGGGTTACCATTAATATAAAACAGCTAATTGGGTATTTTTGGAAATTAAGTATCTCTTTTTTTTAATGCAACCAGGATCTTGCAATTAAGCTAAATAAAATTGGAAAAAGTAACTTATTTAGGGATTCACAAGCACTTGGTATAGCAACAGATCGTGATGCCAGGCAAATTCATAAAACTTTTCATCAATTGCGACCATGGCAAAAACCAAACAAACATGGGATTTTAGAAAGAAGCTGGGCATCGAAACCTTAGTGACCTTGGATTCATCACATTACTGAAAATCCTAAGAGGAGTTTGTAAGGAAACTCGGTAAGAACATGGAATAGCGCCCAGGAATTCTCTCTATCTGATCCTGTCTTTAGCCAATAGCTTGCATATACCCTCACAACAGCGTGTACCTAAGAAAGGGACACTATGGGAAAAAATTCCACATGGAACTTAGAAGAAAAGAAGAACAACCAACAAGACTTTTTATAATCAATCTTCTAGCTGAGCCTTGTTATATATCTAACTGATAAAAGCTTTGCTTCATTTGATGGGAATGAGCAGAGTCCAAAAGCTTACTGCTTACTCTTTGAAGTTCTACCGGCGCACACTTATAGTAGTGACCTATTTAAATCCAGCCAGTGAAACACTGTTCCTGTGTCAGATTGCGGGTCAGCAAAGTAAAGCTACAAAAAGGGTTATTTCATATGACAAGAGTATGACAGGAACATACTGAGCACTGTTCTTATTCTTGAAGTCAAGCCTGGGGAAAAAAAATAAAAAATGAAAGTTCAGGACCGAATTTTGTTTTCTGTTCCACTTGGAAACTAAGCAATCATTTCTCTTCAAAGAGTCATACCACATCTTGATCTATAAAAACGTAAGAACAGATTGAATTTGCATTAACATAAACAGGCATCTCTGAAAAGAACACAGAGTACTCAAAAGTGTGGACATTTATGCTAGTACTTTCTAAAACTGTTACCGTGTATACTGTATACAGATAAATGTAAATGCTGCCTTCTTTTTAAATATTTTTTTATTTCAATCAACTAGGAAGATTATGTAATTGCAGAATTGGAAATTCAGGAAAAGAATTTTCAGCCCGCCTTCTTTTGGGACTTGGAAAACTGCAGAGGAACAAGGAAAGAAAGCGGCCAGTGGTGAAACAGTCAAGGTCTGCATCTACTGAAAAGATGAAACTGGAAATAGCTACTTCCAAGGTTCAGTTCCTAAAGGCAAGCTGGAAAGCTGAAAGTATTTACTGTGTTTTCCAAATTTTAGTAATAGCAGTATTTCCATCTGGAGTCCACTATCTTTCCTGAGAATGCATTCTGATCAATTGGGACCACAGACTAAGGCCTCCATAGGACACCCATGCTCGTATCAGCGCAGCCAAAGTCTTGGACGCTGACCAGCTGTGTAACTCACACAGCTTATGAGTCCCAAATAGCTACCCAAAATGAGATAAAAATGGTCTTCCTCCCTCCTACTCTATAAAAAAAGTGGTCTTCCTCCCTTCCTACTCAGTATCCTCATGGCTTCATACACCATTACGAGACAACGTAACCCGTGGCTGAAGACTAAATGTCCAATGTGCCCCCTGCCCACAGTACACCAGCAAGCCCTTGGCAGCCTGCTCACTTCTGGGCTTGAGCACCCAAGTCTAGATGTGCCACAGACACTGTCTTGAGGGCTCAGACAGAAGAACTCTTCCAAGTGCTTTGCTTTAAAAGGAGACCATTATCTAAGCTCTGATTGCTTGGTTTGAACAGCATTTCAGCAAATGTCTGAGAAGCCAAGGAATTAACAAAGAATGCTTTGCCTTTAGAAAATAATAGCTTCCTGAAGTAGAATATGGAGAGTGTTGGTTTCCAGAAGTTTCTCCCCTTCAAAACAACTTTGAAGGATTTTTTAAAATAAACAGATATGTTTGGGGCATCATGATATTTTCTAAATAAATATATGTAAGTTTTTGGGGTTTTTTGTCTGTTTTGTTGTTGTTGTTGCTCTGAAACTAAAATTTATTTAAACAATATAAAAATAGAACCAGAAAAAAAAAAAAAAACACAAAAAACAACCACGCACAAAACCATTTGCACATTATGAAATAAATATAGCTGGCCCAAACTATCTATCTCTTTGGTTCTCAGTTTGAGGGAAATGTCACAGTTAGGACTTTTCCCCTAAATTCTCAGGGGACCAGGAAACCTTTCCTTACTCAGATGTGCTTCATCAAATTTGCTCTTGCAAATGACTGAAAGGAACACAGGGAAAGAAAAGCTAGGTAGCATTAAGGGTTTCACAGCCTGGCACAGATGGGCTAAAGCTTCTTGATTCAGAAAAAAAAGCTAATTAATTAACCCAGAGCTTCATCAACATCAAAATCCTGGAAGAGGCACTTGGCTGCCTCTGAATCTCAATAAAACTGCCCTTCTGCAGTTGTAGAAGCATCAGTGCCTCCTCAAAGATGCAGAGCAGAACATATGTGTTGGGAGCTGTCTGCTTAATAGCATAATCCTTCTTTTCCTTTATGAACAGTGAGCTCTCAAACTCCCAGAAGCAAAGAAATCAGGTGAGGAAATATTTAATCAGTGAAAGGAGGAATTTATGTGCCACTGATAAGCTAGGAGTTGTATGGAAATAGAGAATGTAATTGAAAGAAGCAAGTTCTTTCCATCACTGACCTTTGTCTTGCAGTGCCTACGTGTGAAAGCAGAAACATGACTTAATTTCACTGATGGCCACAGTCTGAATTTCACAAAATGGGTTCCCGTTTCTTATCCAGAAGATGATATAATCTTGGCTATTTGTGCGTTTTTCCCATTTACCCATCACTGTGGCATGGCCTCTCCTCCCATTCTAAAAAAGCATTTTCAGGGCTAGAATCCTGCATCCATTCAACTAATGCTATTTAAGGTGACTAGATGACTCTCACTAGATCACATACATTAGGAGCATTATAAAGGCTAGAGACTAGGCTGTGGCTATAGCTATGAATATGGCTATGAGTAAAATAAACTCTGCATTTCCCACTGTATCGTTTTCCTGAGTGAAGGGAAGCAGAGGGGGTTTCCTGACACAATTAAGATGTTTAGGGAGGGAAGTGACAATAGAAAAGGAAACTAGACGATCTTTAAATGCCCCTTCCAACCCAAGTCACTCTGTGATTCGGTGACATATGGACAAGGTGGCTTCCAGTAATCTAAAGGTCAGAGCACCAAACCCAGATGAAGACTGGAGGTATACAGGAAGGAAGTGGGGTAGCTGAATGCTCCCACTAGGTTTCCATGGAATACACTGAGACTAATGAAAGCACCGATGCCTTCTGCTCCAACAGACAATGATATTTCAGTCAATAGGAGGCAGTTTGCCACACTGCATCTCAGCCATGTTGTTTAACTCCACTTGAGGACATTATGTCCATTAAGTTTCTCTCAAAAAAGCACAGTTTGAATAGTTACAAGCATTTAAGGAATCAGAAAGAATACCATGGATGAATCTTCCCAATTTAAGCACTTCTCTTCCATCAGCACAAAAAAGGAACAAGAAAGAACTTAGATATTCTCTGCAGATTTTCCCTTTTTTTCCCATGAACATGAGTGTGAATATGGGCAGGCCATATTCATTTACCAATGGAAACTGGCAGTCATCATCTTCATCTGGTCAGGCCATTGTGCTTAACTGGAAAGAACAGGATTTCGAGCAACTAACCCTACAGTAAGATACTCTGCTCCCAGTCACTGAGCAACTTGCTTTTGCAAAGCCATAGAAATACAAAGGGGATGTACATACCCTCAGTTAGCTACACAACTGAGTCCACACTTGGGAGTCAGACCAGCTCATCATCTATACAAGAAGCTCTCAGACAGGGCAGATCCAAGCCCCAAGCTGGAAACCGAACAGGTGGCTCACCTAACTTCCTTTCATCTCACATTGTAAACTCAATTTGAGAGCTCTCAACATTCCTTGATGTCACGTATACTGGTAGGGTAGGCTTCTGACTCAGCACCATTCACATGTGACAGCCAGTGCTGTGACATGCCTGCTTCTGGTTTCAAATGATATATTACTGTTGTGCTTCCACTTCAAGAGTTCTTTCCTCTTTGCCTAAACCTTGCTTCTTCCCACCAGCTTGCAGAGTTTCTGTGCAGCACTGCTAACAAGGCTGCATTGGGAGCAGCTTAGAGCACAGTCCACTCTGTGTGCTGTCTGGTATTTGGTATTTCTCTTTGATAATTTAAGGGAGAAGAAAAGACCCAGAGGTGCTATTTATTCAGTTCAGAAGTAACATGTTACCACTAACATGCAAACACCACTACTCAGCACCAAGAATCCATTATCCCTAAAAAAGAAATAGCATGCTCTTTTGAAATAGAAAGAAATGCTGCTGACAAGTTCTCAGCTATAGCACAAGGTGGAAGTTTTTGCTCTTCCTCCCCCACCTTCCATTCTTATCCAAAGTTGTAGAGTATGAGATGAGCAATGCGACCTTGCAATGACAGAATTTTAATGTATGTCTAGTGCACCAAAGCAACGCAGCAGCATCTCTCTTCTCAGTGTTGCTATGTACTCTACACATTTATGCAACACTGCTTCACATCCTCAAGGCTGTCCTTACCTAGGGTCAGCTGTAAAGAACACAGAATGTATTTATTGAACTGTCAAAGCTACTTACAGCTAGCATGGAGAACTATATATATACTCCACGATTCTGGTGAAAAAGAAGTAAAGCCATTCCAAACCCCAAAGCTGCAAAAGAGAAGTCGATGTTTTTTGATGCAAGTTAACTAGAGGGAATCAATGGTGAAATTTATTTCAAGTAAATTACTTATTTTCAAGGCGTTTTACTAAAATATACTAGTTTTCTTCTGTGCTTTAGCTCTGAGTTGTACACTGAAAGGCTGTCTCTGCATACATCATTTCTCAAACCCCATGGAGAATTAGCATCCACATCCAGGCAATAGGGCTTGCTTTTAATTTCTGAAACTGAAAAGCCAGGGAGAATGTCTCCCACTTTCCCCTTTGCTTCCAGGTTCTAAATATTTCAAGCTGTTCACGTGCTGGAATTCATCATCCTCCCCTGCCCGCCTAGGTTTGTTCCTCAGCTGACAGCTTCAGGAACTACTCACAGATCCCCCTCTCCTGGTGTAACAGTGCAGATCATTAGGAAGAAGCTGCTGATTTGGGGCTGTAGGACAGCCAAACTTTTGCCAGAAAGAGGCACTTAAAACACCTAATAGTACTTTTCACAAGGTATGACACACCCTGACATCTAAGGACTCTGTTAAGAGGCAATCTGCAATTGGAATGGGTTGCTTTCTCCAGCTTTCTCCTTGTATCTCCCAAAGAAAGGGGCAGATCCTTCGCTGTTTCTACAGCATACAAATAGAATCATAACATCATCAAAGTGGAAGACCTCAAAGATCATCTAGACCAGCCATGCCCACTAAACCATGTCCCCATGATATGATCCTTGCAGACAATATAATGCTTCAGATACTGCAAACCTTGAGGATTCACTACAGTGAAATTTAGATCTATTCATAACCTCAGAGATAGTGCACAGTATTCCACAAGATGGAAAATACCCCATACCTCCTACAATAAGGGTGATGCAATTAGCAGAATGAGAAATCTTTACAAATACTCAAACAGCTCTTGAAGAAGCATTTGTTGCTCAAAATCTTGTGCATTCAGTGTACGTGCCAGTCTAGCAGAGGACACAGGGCTCCTATAAAGGAAATTCCAGACTTTCTGGAATTTACTGTGCTTAGTACAGGAACAACCTCTTTATGGGAATGAAAAGTCTCATTTCAGCTCCATGTGTTTCACCAGTGCATTATCACAGTGGTCTTAATGAAATACACCAACAGCAGAGATGACTCAAACTCCAAATCACCATTCCGAGTTGAGTCCTCAGCTGTTTTCTATATATCCCTGATAAATGTATGTTCATTACAGAAAAGCTCAGTTCAGCATGGGTGCCAGTGGCATTTTGATTAAACTTTGTGTTAAAATCCTCTTTGTTAAAACAATAAAACTGCTTTTATTTGTTAGGGGTGGGAAATCTGCAGACAAATCAGATGCATAATCCAGAGAAGAACAGATCCAGCTTGCCTTAAATCACACTGGCATGTTTATGAAATGATTGCCAGACTGAAGTGAAAATTAATCTCCCTAGAAGTTCTTTTATTTTTTAAACAAGTAAACATTGCATTTTAATAACTTTGCTCTGACTTAAGGGGCTTAGACTCCTACTGACAATGACTAGTTAGCCTCCTGCTGGCTTTTTTAAGAAATGTCTTGTAGTTTGAAACTACAACCTGGTGTGCAGTGTTGAGCAGAGGCTTTTCTCTTAGGCTGCTTCTTGGATTTGTTAGGCTTTTACAGCTCAATTACCACTCCCCAAGAGGCCACCCTACCACTTATATTATCTGCACCTTCATATTCAGCTCCAAACTGCTTCCTCACCTCTGTGCTAGAGGCATTAGAAACAAAAGGACAGCTCTGCACCTGGCTGAAAAGAACGCTCACGAGTTGCTCTGAGTTTATACCAGCCTCTGTGTGCTACTACATATACAAGCATATGCAGTACTTCTCTCCCTGCAAGATTAATGCTATCAAGTTGCACCAAGAGTGGTTCAGGTTGAATATCAGCAAAAGCAAGCTCACCAAAAAAGTGGTTGGGCACTGGAACAAGATGTCCAGGGAAACAGTGGAGTCACTGTCCCTGGAGGTGTTCAAGAAAAGTGCAGATGTGGTACTTAGGGACATGGTTCAGTGGGCAATATTAATGGTAGACGGATAGCTGGATTAGATGGTCTTAGAGGATTTTTCCAATCTTAGTGACATTACAATTCTGTGAGTCTACAATAACAGGTGAAGACCTGCAACAAAGAATAATGATGGGAGTTGAGTGCTGAGGCAGAGAGACCATTGTAGGGATGCAGTGTGTGACCCCCGGTGCTGCTGGAAGCTGAATGTGCGCAGTGTTTTCATACATCTTCACATCAGGCTTATGTGGGCAGGAGTCTACAAACAGAAATGATTTATCTTTTTTTCCTTTCACAGCAACTGTTCTCTAGTTTGGTGTAGCAGAACAATACGCGTTTTGTTGGAAAGCAGATTTGGCTTAACATTTCTACCAGTGCCCTAAGCAGTGCAGTCAGCAGCAAGGGGGATGTGGTACATTCTGTTCTCCTTTCTTCAGCCTGAGTTAAAGGATGTGCACAGTCCTTCTAATCCTGTCTCCTAGAAGAGCAGGTAAAAGGACAAGGAAGAAATCACATGCACTGAGTACTCTAAGCAGAAACAGGGTTGCAAGGTGAAGTGACTCCAAACTCAGGGCTGGAATAACATCCTGGAGGAGTGCAGGCCTCTGAGGTGCAGGCTACTTCCCATGGCTCATCTCTGCAGCCCTTCACCATGGCAGTGAACACTTAGACAGGCGAGCTCACTGCTGTGGGACCAGGACTGCCTGGAGAAATCTGATGAATCAAGCTGTGCAAAGCTCCATCTCTCACATTGCTGAGCTGGGCTTTCTTTGCAGAGAAAGGGTTTGGCTTCAATCACGGCATAAAAACCCTCCTGTTTTAAATAAAAGTCCCAAAACACTTATGATGAATAAAACACAAAGATGTCACTGAGGGTCTGTAGCTTTGGGACAAGTGTGCAAGAAGTAGCACAATACGTGGAGGGATCCTTTCCCTGTCAGCAGGAAGCTTATGGCAGACTGACTCCCAGGACACAGATGTAACACGTAAAGAGACATTAAATAGCATAAATCCAATTGAACAGTAAAAGTGGAATTAAGTGCTGCCAGTCTTCATTTGCTTGCCTGGCAAAGAGTTATATTTTCATATGCATTTGGTGTACAGATAAAAACTGTATATAGTTTAAAAGCAAGCTCAGCTTGGTTTTGCAAGCTAAAGTGAAACACTACAAAGCAGCAGGGAGAATGCAGACCAACTGCCTTTATAAATAACATTTGCCACTCCTGAAGCCAAGTCACAGTCACTCACCCTTAAACTTTCTGCTTCTCTAAAGAGCACAGTGCAAAGAAAAGGAAAAAAAGCAAGTGAAACTTTTAACTTTTCACCAAGCCCACACTCATCCAGTCTAGTAATACCCACGTGAGCAACAGAAAGGTTCAGTCAAATGAAAGAAACTACAAAAAATAAAACACAAATACAGCTCAACAGCAACTACAGAAATCTGCTAGAGGTGCATTGAAGAGATCCTGTAACATTAATTACATCTCACAACTCTCCAGACAGGTAGATAGTACCCAGCCTGGCAGCTGGGGTCAGCTGAGCTTGGCACAGGACAGAGGCTCTGCCAGTTTCTTGCTCTGACAGCACTGCTAACGTAACAACAAGGGATAACATTCCTCCACACAGTGTCAGCTCCTGCTAGAATTCAGCACAAGAGCACAGTGCTATTATTAATTATAAAGCACTACCTACGTAAGAGCTGAGCCACAAAGTATAATCTGTATTAGCGCAGAGCTTGCTACAAAACTAACTGCTCATTATGCAGTAAGGGAACTGGTAGCTATCGAAGGAGATGTAAAAAAACAACGAACATCGTTGAGATTAGCAGACTCTATACCATATTTAAAAATCATTAGATGCTAGATACTAAAACAAGAGAAAAATGATCACCATGTGCTAACAGCAAACAAACAAAAAAGCCTGCAATACAGGCAATACCTGATTATGCATTTTGCCATCAGTGTTGTGCTTATTATGAAATCCATGCAGGCAGTATAAGAAAAAATATTAATAATTAAAGAAGAACTGGTACTTTTCTGCATACCTCTTGTTTATAGGGACAAGATGAAGGAGATCCAATGGGAAAATAATGATTCAGACTTTAAAAAAAAAAAATCACAAGCTGCTATGGAGGCTTCCATCTCACATTTCAATTTTGGGTTCTCTCTCCTCTAGGCTACTTAAAAATTCTCATTAGTAGAAATTAGTCCATCTCTGGCTCTTCCCTTCCCTCCTGAATTTCAAACTGAGCAGAGCCAGAGGCAAGAACTTCAGTGCAAAGTCCAGGCAGTAAGTGCTGCTGCACTGCATCCAGCTGCACCATTTAGAGCAACTCCTGAGCAGAAACTGCCATGGCAAAGACCAAATACACATTCACTAGTTACACATACAACATGCCACACCACCACCTACCAGAGAGAAGCTTGCCTCTGTTCGCTGAAAGAAGAATCCTGTATAGAGCCTGTGCTGTGAGAAATTACTGATTTGTTTTTACTAAAATGAAAAATGCATGCATTGGAAAGCTCTCTGCTGAATCAAATACGCTGTGCTAAATACAGGTGAACCGCGCTCTGAGGGATGCTGAGCAATCATACACCTGCACATGCTGCAGACATTACAGGCTTTGCTCCTGAGCTGCTGCCGAAGGGCCAGGTTTTTAGCAAGTGTAAAGCAATGCTGTTGTATTAAGATGCTCTAGAATGAGGCCTATTTATGCCAACTACGTGTTTGACTCCAGCTTAAATGTCCCTTTCTTGGCAAAATGAGAGAAAGAAGGTCAAGAGAAAATAAGAGGAAATTGGTTTGGCTAATGAATTGAGTAAGTAAAATGCTGCTACTCTGAATCAAAAGGTTTTAAAGTGTCTGTTTCAAACTCATGGCAACTATGAGAAGTCAAGAAAGCAGCTGTGGTAATGAGAAGGGAAGAAGAGCTTAAATTTGGATGTTTCAGACTCTCTCTTTTAGAACACACTGAAAACACACTGCAAATCCTGCAAAGTTTATATCTGTATACAAGATGCAAAGAGCCACAGTAAAGAAAGCTTTACTCCTACCCTGCTGCAGATCTAGCCCAATGCTGCTTTGAGGGACACCAACGGGACTGAACAAACAAGAGATCAGTGAGACTGAACAACAAGCATGACTCCAGCAATGGTAGTCAAAGGACCGCAGTCAAGAAGGACACTCCACAACTCCTAAAATAGGATTTCAGCCTGCCGCATTGTACATTAATCACTAAGAACATCTGAATGCTGTAAGTATTTGACATTCAGGGCATGTGAGTGCAAAGTGAGTGCAACTTCCACGCTGAGCCTGTGGTATAATAAAACATCATATCCTGTCTCCTCCTGTTAATCGCTTTTCTTGCTCCATCTTTCTGGCTGCATAAATCACAGTTATTTTGCAAACTCACTGAATGCTGAATTGATGCTAGATACTGAGTTTTCCAGGTACAGCTGTTTCCCTGCCAAAAGGCTGTGATATACATCATGGCTGAGTCTGCCCAAAGGTGCTAGGGCTGTTGTGCTTACTTTTCCTAACGTTGATTTACATCTTCCCCTAAATTCCCTCTCTCCTCTATTCAAAGTGGGAATATTGATACCCGTTACAGAGTATGTTTGAAATACAAAATCCCAGTTCTGTAATGCATAAAACCTTGAATATGGAGTGTCTCCACTCCAAAGTCACAGGGTCTATATACCAACAAAAGCAATAGCTCTTTGAAATGCCCTATGACTTGTCATTTGGATTAACCTGGGGGTTTTGTTTATTGATCCAACTTCAGAAGATTGAAGTGGAAGAACATTCCACAGATTTTTCTTCCACTGGCTTTTAAAGCAACTGCATTTCTCCCCAGCATTAGTACTTTTTAATTAACAGAAACAATTCCAAAGAATCGCCGCTGCCACAAATACTGTGTGAGTGCATTTGGCTTTGAGCGTGAGCACTTAATATTTGTTGGTATACTGCCATATCCATCATTTTCCAGAGTCTTAAATAATCATAAATAAGAAAAACTGTGCTACTCTTTGGTACATTTCTGTTTAAACCACAGTGGAACTTTAAAGTTGTATGAACAGAAAATTGCACTTTTATCTTCTAGAGATTCTTCCAAGTCCAACAGACTTTCAGCTGAAGGACTCTTTATTATACTCAAACCTTGTCCCGTAAGGGTTGCTGCTGTTGCTCAGTTTATGAAGTATCTTAGACATCTTGCTTGGTCCACAACAGAAAACTCCAATGGTTTTCCTGTTAAAAAAAAGAAAAAAGTTACAACTTTGCCAATAAGCAGTGACTTATAACAATTGACAGAACTGGATTCTAAGTCTCACTGAATTATACAAATGCCCACTGTGCAAAGATTTCAGGGTGAGAACAGCTCACAAGGTCATGTAACTCATATTAAAGAAGCCACTATCCTAGCATCAAACTGTTACATATTTTGACAATGACAACTCTTGCAAAACAGTACCTCATCTCTGCCTCAAGATACCAAGCACCAAAAAACTAATACATCTCACTCTCATTTTTTCTATAATTAATCACTTCTTTTTTGTTAACTGTCTCATTGTAACGACTTCTTTATTGTAACTTGCGATTTACACTGGCAGGGGATCTAGCCACTAGTGATGATTTGTTACACTAATGAAAGCAGAGCACTACTAACCCATGATTATTTCTGGCAGTAGCAGGATAACTTTACTGCATTCATTTCACACTAGCATGCAGTCTTTCCTCCATCAGCTACAATGGGAAGCCTTGTGAAAAGCCAGAAAAGAATAAGACCTTTGCTCATCATCAGTAGCTATCAGGTAAGGACCATTACTTAACCCAACTTTTACATACCACTCCACTGACATCATCACTTTGTTCTCTGGTCACCTTAAACCTTAAACACAGACTTGAAGTCAGACTCATGGTCACACTACCTTTAAGGGCTCAAGGCAGAAGAACAAGGTGTGTATACAACAGCAGGACTGAGCCACTCATGATATTCATCACCTCCTTTTTTTTACAGATGAAGAAACGAGTATGGATGGAGCAGGGAAAGATGACACAGTGCTGTCTCTTCTATATTATTAAAAGAAATTCTTCATTTTCCTGCTGAAATTGTGGCACTGCACAGAAAATTTTGTAAGATTTACTGGGATGGAGAGAGAACACAAAAGCGAATACGGCTCTAACTATTAAGATGTACAGCATTCACCAGGAGGCTGAAGACTTGAATTCTGCTCCTTGCCTCAGGACTACTTTAGTATTTTGTCCAGTGACGAATATAACATGTCTCAGCACACAAAGATACTCAAATGCACAGTTCAGTGGTGCCTGTATATGTATTTGGTGAGAGATTCAGAAAATTAATATATAGAAAAAGAAATCTTGGATGCATACTGCCAAGTGTATGTGCTCAACGTTAAGCAGCAGCCCAAAAAGCACAGCAGTCTATGCTATACAACTGAATACAAACACTGGCTTAGCACATCTGAGGACTCAGACATCAGAAAGCATCGCAAAGTTACAGAGGTAACAGCAACTGTGTCATTGTGCAGGCACCTTACAATGCTCTCATAGCAAGCCATGGTAAATATTCATACTCTTTTTTTTTTTTTCTCATTCCTATGTGTATCTACTAAACTCTTGTCTCCTGGCAGAACTTCTTTTAATGGCAAAGGACGTTGTGCTGGTGGCTGGATTTGCAGAAATAATGAGAATGCTACCGCTTGTCCTCAAACAAAATTCCACTAGAAGAATCTGAACATCCTCTGTTCTATGCACAGAGAATAAAAGGGTGTGCAAGCTGCCAGAAAGAATCTGTTTCCTACTGTGCATTTGACTGAATGTTATTGTTTTCATTAGTTTAATTAGTATAGACAACTGCTGAATAAAACCCAGAATTCATCTGCCTTTCTCCCTTTCATTTTCATTCATACATACCTCCTAAGCACAGACATACCTAAGCAGTGTAGAAATGTCTAAGCAGTACATTCTGCTAATGTACCCCCATCCTAGCAACATCCTTCCAAAGTAAACAGAATTACTGGAAGGGTAAACAGAGTTGCAGAAAAGTGAAGTGATCTGCCTAAGGTAACACAAGAGATCTGTGGTTGACTCACAAGGTCTCCAGAAACACTGTTCCTTTACCCCAGGGATTCCCAGGGATACCCCCCTTGATGGCTATTCTGGGCATCACTCCATGTACCACTTACCTCCTATAATTCACCTCCCACATTCTGCCCTACTTATGCCCACCACGTCCCTACTTGCAGGGAAAACTGAAATACTTTGCTACGCAAAAGACGACAGACTCAGAGTTGAAGTATTTCAGTTTTTTTAATTCCACATTCACTCATAGAGAGGAATATCTTCTGCATAGTGCATGGGAAGTGTACTGTGGTGCTCCATGCCTTCCTTTCTTACGGGTCTTTATATCATTTTCTAGGTCAGACTCCATCTCAAAAAATCTACTTGAAGTAAACAAAGCTAAGAAAGTACAGCAGCACTAGCATGGTGTAAGCTTTGCACTCAGGCTACAACTGACCAGAAACAAGTGCTGCTCTGTCCTAGGAAAAAAAGCAAGAAAAAGAAGACTAATAATTTATTACATAAAGTCCCATTGTGCATCTTTGGAACTGCAGATGTCATATAAAATATCAACAGTAGATGGCATGAGTCTGCCCTGCTTTTTTCAGAGGAAAGAGTTCGGAACCTGATGCTGGGTTGACCAATGACACGCTCTGAAGCTCTGGCAAAGCTCACACTTACAAATGCACTTTGACTATTTGGGACTCAAACAGAAACAACAGCAACAATCCACAAACCACAAAGCAATCAGATGGTTAAACTGATGAGAGGTTTGCCAGCTGTGTGTTTATTTATGCACAACTTTTACTAAAATCGCAAGATAAAAAATAAAAAATATCTTGCCTTCTTGGCTGCCCATAAACAAACCCAAGGGGTTGATTACAAATGCATGTGAATATCTGAACACTGGCACCAGATGCTGGAAAAAACGTGGTTGCTTCCTTTTTTTTTGTATCCATACTGTAACAGGGTTGTTTAGGTGGAATAATAGAAACTTGAATAAAGTTAGCAGGAGACTAGAAAATTGGAAGACTTAGACTACAGAGAAAAATGGAAGTCCCTGTCTTATTCAGGGAAACAGAACATTCATCTCTAACATCTGAATATCTGTGGGATACTGAGTTACAGGTTGTACTACCTATCATCTAGATGTCATATATCAGCATACAGGAAACTGTATCTATAAAGAACTACCTTATCTATAAATTGTGGTAAAGGGATGACAGATGGTGAGAAAGCCTACATCTCAGCCAGCTGCAGGATGATCAAAATACGCAGAACATTATTTAGGAAATGAAAGACATCTCATTTAGAAATGGTGGCACAATTCAAAGACCTGACAGGAAAATGCAGAGCAAATGGCACTTGAAGGTCTAATTATGTATAATGCAATAGAAAGCACAAAAGAAAAAGCAAGTAGGACTACCACTAAAAGCTTCATCCATATTATGTGTTATTGCAACCTTGCAAGGAAGTGGCAGAAGCATCACCATTTCCATTTTTATTTTATAAAACTCGGTTTGCACCGTTAAACAAAAAAAGATACCAGAATGTACCAGAAAAGGGTAACAGTTCTCTATACAGGAGCCTGAGACAAAGCCAACTTGCTTTTCTGCCCTCTCTATTTAACTTTCCTTCCCATGGATCTTTACTACAAAACTGCACTGAAGTGGTATTCACCTGCTCTGCAGCAGTCTTTGAGGCATCCTGGGCAAGGAACCCTTTCTACAACATCCTTCCTCTAGGATGTGAATCCAAGATACATATCAGCAGTACCTTATTCACTACCAACAGTGTAATATACAGGTTACTTAATATTACAGGGATATGTCCTATTAAATCAAATTGCCCATAGCCCCATCCAAATTGGCCTCAAACACCTCTGAGAATGGAGTTTCACAGCTCATCTGGGCAACCTGTTCCAGTGCGTCACTATACTCTTACAGTGAATAATTTCTTCCTTACATCTCACTATCTGGATGAAAATTGTTACCTCTTTTCCTTTCACCTGTCCCTGACAAACAGTCCCTTCCCAGTTTTATTGTGGGCTCCTTTACGTATTGGAAGGCCACACTGAGGTCTTCCCGGAGTTTTCTCCAGACTGAACAAGCCCAGCTTAGCCTCTCTTCAAAGGAGAGCTGCTCCAGCCCTCTGAGAATCTTCATGGCCCTCCTCTGGACTTGCTCCAACAGCTCCACATCCTTCTTGTGCTGTCCTGGACGCACTACTGCAGGTGGGGTCTCAAGAGGAAAGAACAGAGCGGGAGAATCACCTACTCAAACTGCTGGCCACACTACTTTTACTGCAGTCCAGGATACAGTTGGCTTTCTAGGCTACAAGTTCACTCTGCCATGTCAGGTTGAGCTTCTTGTCCATCAGCACCCACAAGCACCACCCACCCAAAACATCCTCCTCAGGGCTGCTTTCAATACAACTTCTGCTCAGCCTGTATTTGTGCTCAGGACTGCCGTGACCCATGTTTCAGTTTGTGCAGGTTATCTCTCACAGCAAAATACTAGCTAATTTCAACATTACTACTTTGAACATTACACTCTAGGATAAAACTCAAAAAACATTTTCATACAAACACAGCTGCACAGACCTAATATCCCCATCCTTCAGACTGTGGCATCCTAAAAGAAGACTCACCGCCTGTTATACTTCGCTATTTCATCAAAAAGGAGTTTCCACCGGGGTCGTCCAATCAAAAGCCTCGAGTTTAGGGCTTGATACTTTTCACCAATTATTTTCTGCAAGAAAAGAAAAATTCCATACTGCCTGATTTGCAGATTGTCTCATATCACCCAGGGCTCCCATTTCTGACACTGCCCAACATAACGTATCGATGAGGTGTAAAACCTGAACACAAGTATCAGACAGTTGTGATTAAAATTGGAGTTATTTCATGCATCACCTCTGCTCATTGCCTTTTCAATGGGTGTCCTTGGTGTTTGCTATACACTGTTCTTCATGCAGCTGCTCATTAATCTACTCATTATTTTTAAACCAATTTATTTGAACCATAAAACCATAACTATGCTCCTATTATTCATTCCCTCATTGGCCTTTAAAGCTTAGCTGGAAGAAACACTGCTGATGCAAAAATCATATTTCCACCCAGAGTTGTTTTGTTTTTTTTTTTTTCACTTTGTACAAGTAACTATTAAGACCAGGCCTGAAAAAATAACTAGGGAAATCTTACATTTCTCCCTGAGAGTTGTTTGCCAGCTCCTTTGTGCTGCTTCAACAGTGGAAAACAGCCAAAATCAGTCCCCATGTGAAACCCAACTCATTCCAGCAGCACTAGCTCACCAGCACTTCTACAAGGTCAAATGCCCTTCCATTGCAGGGCATTACCTTTCCTAGGTTTTGTGATCTACTACAATAGGAATGGAGAGCTCAATTACATCTTCTCCAGGCTCCCACATTCCCTTCACTGCTGAATGATTTGAAACATGGCTCACACCAATGCAAATACAGGCTTGGCCAACTCATCCTCCAGTGGCCTTTTATATTCAAGAGGTATTTGCTGAAGGATGGAATTGACTGCCTGTTGACACACTGGCATACTACTCCTGAGCAAAGGGAGCATGAAATGAAACTGCTCTAATTTTGGTAGCAGTCAGTACTTGGACTGACTTCAGTGAACACATAAGCTGTAAGACAATGGAGAGCAGAGTTTAACACCCCCTTGAGAAATCATGAGCAGCATTACAGTTCATGCCAGCTTTGTTCAACAGCCACAAAAGAAAAGTGACTTTAAAGAAAAACTTAAAACAAAGTTGACTTAAATAATAAATTCAGAATCTGGTTCAAACACAGTATCAGAAAACTTACACTGAATTGTCTGTTATTACAATCTTGCTGTGTCTTTGCCACACAATCCTGCTTCAAGTTTTAATTTTAACCTTACTGCTTACCAGATTCACAATTAGGTTATTTTCAAGCACTCCATTCAAGATGACATGTCATCCAGGCATTAAATCTGTGGAACATTGTTCATAACTGCTGTAGCTATCACATTATCTAAACTATTGCAAAGTGCCTCTGCTGGAGCTGTAAATATTATTCTACCAGGTATATCAAAATTCTCTGGGCATGGCTTCTCACTGCATTTCATGTTTTGCAGTAATTGTCAGGCTCACTCCTGGGCCTGTGGCAATGAATGCTGAAGCTTCCAGATGCAGTACAATCAAGCTCAGGATTACGTGCTAAATAATGTAAAATGAAGATCATAAGCATAAAGAGCTATGGGAGATTACAGGAGTAGAGGAATGAGCACAATACTGTGGCTTATAGTATGACAATTGACAGTTCAGTGTAATTTCCAGTCTCGTGCATCAAAGAATTTGTAACTTTTATATCTCAGACAAAAACAATCAGAAGCTTTCAAAAGTAGCTAGCTTCTCTCAAGGAAGAGATCTCCTCTTTAGGAGGAGATTTGAGCCTCCACGCTCCTACAACTATCCTGCTTTGATTCTTAGCCCAGCAATGATGCAGATTTCCCATCAAAACCTGCCAACTGTCTGGTCTGTGGCCTAGCCTGGAAGAACCTCTTTCCTAGAAAAGGAAGATATGGATTTTTGCCCACATATAATCAAGTTAAGACTACTAGACTAGATTCTCTTAATGCAGTTGGGAGGAACTTGCTCTCCTGTCCTCCTAATGAATCAATCACTAGAGTTTATAGCCTCATTTCCTGTTTTGGCCATCTGCCGTAACTCTCTTTTGCATATGACTGACAGTTTGCATTGTCTGCTACCCCAAGGTCTAGTTTGGTTTACAAACAGTTTTTAGCCGCATACCTGTATTCCATCTGTTTGACTGAGGTACAGCTGGATGTTTATATAGTCTGGTCGATTCTCTTGCCAGAGCTGGGAGGATGATAAAAACAGCTAGTGAAATAATATCCTTTCTTTTGATGTAAGTATAAAGTAACTTGTGACTACTATCTTGATAGACTGAAGTTTCAGCATCAGTGAAGTAAGCTTTTTAATGAAGATGTGTTTGCATAGTACCCCTTTGTGCAGTCCAGAAGGCTGCCCATTAGGCTGTGAAAAAAGTACTATTTTAGAAAGCTACACTGCTTTTAAAATCCTCTTGAAATTGTAAAACCCTCTCCCTTCTCAATCTGTGTATGAACCAAAAGGTAAAAGGCACTCAGACTCCCCGACATGGCATGTTCTTCTTCTATCTCATACATTTCACAGATAATTCTCCAGCAATAACGTGCAATGAAATACTAGTGAGATATACTCAAACTGCTTTATGTAGCTTCAAGCACAATGGAGTGTGGGTCAGGTAGCCCAGGCAAAGCTAGAGTTTGCTTGCATTCTCTATAGCATGCCAGCTGTAAAGTGAACAAATCTTGCATTTATTACATTATCAGTATCCTTCCAAGCAACATCTATTACCTTGTTATGCAACATACAGAGCAAATCTGCAAACCAGCGGAAAGATTCGACGTCCCTGCATACCCAGATGAAGTAGAGTCTTCTCAGTTTGTAGCATTTCCAGTCATCACTTGAAAATGAGATGTTTGAAGAATTAAAAATTGTCATTCAAAAAGAGAATGTTAACTAAGATGCTTTATATTCATTTGTGGAAATGCATTAGAAGCCAACTGCAAAGCTGTTCTTCATTTTGTGATCCATCAGACACTGAAATGATCAGCACAGTCTATGTGGATGATCATTAGAATAATAAATCTCAAGCACATGACCAACACTCCTCACAGAATGTGTTTCTGCATTAGAAGATGTCAAGTATACAGACAGTTTGGGCTGCAAATATGGATTCATGCATCATCATCATCAGACTTTTATTTCAAAGCAAAGCAGACATTCTGAGTTCAAGTGTATTATGTCAAATGTTTATTAGATTTATAAAGCAACCCCTAGGAGAAAAATACTGACAAATGCAATAATGTCAGGACTAAATTCTGCCAATGAATGTGAAAGCCTGTGGTTGATTATAATACTGCAGCAGAATCACAAAGACCAATTCAAATTAGAGCTCCATTGTTCTAGGCAACTGTAAGAAACGCTACAGTCCTCCGAAAATGCTGGTGATAAAGTGCAGTCATGGACAGATTCTGACATTTTGTTTAGAAAAACATGAATATTATGTCAGATTTCAAAAGCAAACAAAATGCAACTGCAGCACAAAGGAATTTTTGGAACAAACTGGAATAGAAAATAGAAATGATGATTAATGAGTTGAAACCAAACAAAAATATCTAGGAAATCTTTTCTTAGCTAGCCAATGCTGTCTGTGGTTGTTTTGAACATTGAAATGTCCAGTGAACAGTTTGTGTCCACATCCTCTACACAGATTTTCAGACAGAGAAGATCACAGGCTGCCGACTTCAAATACCAGTTCCAGGAGCCAACTTCAGTAAAAAGGCTTCATATCACAACCTAACATATTATTAAGGTTGCCTGTGGACTCAGCCAGGGTACTGTACTAACAGATACACATAAATGATAGATCCAGCTACTGTTCTACCTCCCCATGCCCTTCACTTACGTATATGCCTAAGAAGCAAAGATGGAGATATTCTTAGGAACATATAGGGGCTGAGAACTCTTATTTCACGGGTCACACGAAAAGAAAATGCATTAAGACTGGGGAGGAGTGTGTCTTCCAAGTCCTATCTACAGCTTTTGTAATTGTAAGCTGTTGACCTGTAGAGTAGGATTTCCTCCATCTTCTTCTGACTGCTTTTAATACAGGCCCTTACAAAGGGTCACAATCTGGTCAGATGTGACAAGATAACCATAAGCAGTAGTGAGGAAAGTAAGTGCCTTTCACCATTAAAAAAAAAAACAAACAAAAAAAGGAGAAAAATGTAAGGAATTTGTAAGGAATGACTATAGCTCAGCAATAGAACACTGCTCTTGGTGATGAAACACTGCAGCTGGACTATAAGATTTCAGGAAACACGTCAAGCATAAATTTAAAATCTCAACTCAGATAAACACACTTGGGTCTAACTTCAGGAGGATATATTAAGGTGAAATCTCTCATTGTAAACAAATCCAGATGTATACAGTACTTCTCGCACATTTCTATATGTTACCCCTGCCCATAACAGCAGCCATTATTTAAAGCTCCTCCTGTTGTAAGCCACCAGCTTTCTTTAATGTAAGTCATGATTTCTTAAAAATAGGGTGTAGGGTTCAAGAGTCAAGTGCAGGGAAGGGCAGGAATTAAATTGTGCTCACAGAACAGGAACATAATTGAGCAGGAAACAAATGACTTTCCTCTCGACAGGATTCTGATCTCTCTGAGGTCTGCATGTCCTTGACACCACAGGACTGGACTCGCTGCTCTGCAGCACTGGCATCCTAAGGCAGTTTGCATTTTCACACCTGCCAAGTTCTTCTCAGCCAGGGCAACGACAATAGGCAACTCGTCCAGGACACTGGCGTTTTGTTGTTGATGTTTAAATATTGAGAATGAAAGCAGGTTCAGAGTGTTTTTGTTTTTTTTTTCTGGAATCACAGAATTATTCCCCTGCATAATGTTACAGTGCACAAGAGGAAGATGGGCTATAAAGTCAGGTTATAGGATGGGCTGTTTGGAAATCTATTTATGGCTTTAACCAAAAGGACAGACTGCTCAAGTTTTTGGATGCTAAGTATCTGCACGAATTCTTATAGCATCTAATAACACACTGCTAGAGGCAGCCACCTCGTTACCTGCTACTGTCCTATCATTTATGATCTGTGACATTTTTACTAAACAATGTCAAAGATAAACCATCCCAAGGAAAATGGTCAGCAATACAGGCAGCTTACTCCTCTGGACTTCACTCTGGTAAGCTTTAAGAAGAACTGTACCACATTTCACAGTTTTTCTCTCTTTGAGAAGATGTTCAATATACTGATAGGGTAAGAAAATGAAGGGGCCCAAGATGGACTCTCAGGGATACACTATGAGACAGATGGGGTTGCTCATTTTCAGAAGTGCTCAGCATTGGCAGGTCCAGCTCAGATCAAGGACAGAAGAACAACATGGCATTCAATTCCAGGTTTTAATTTCACTTTTGTGTTAGAATTGCACATTGGTATGTCCATCTTAGTACAAATGAATCACAGAATCACAGAGTCACAGAATTGTAGGGGTTGGAAGGGACCTCTAGAGATCATCGAGACCAACCCCCCTGCAAAAGCAGGTTCCCTACACAGGTAGGCGTCCAGGCGAGACTTGAATATCTCCAGAGAAGGAGACTCCACAACCTCCCTGGGCAGCCTGTTCCAGTGCTCCGTCACCCTCACCGTGAAGAAGTTCTTACGCACATTCGTGCAAAACTTCCTGTGCTGCAGCTTATGTCCGTTTCCCCTCGTCCTGTCTCCACGTACCACTGAAAAGAGACTGGCCTCACCGCTATGGCCGCCACACCTCAGATATTTATAGACCTGGATCAGGTCCCCTCTCAGTCGTCTTTTCTCAAGGCTAAACAGACCCAGTTCACTTAGCCTTTCTTCATAGGGGAGATGCTCCAGGCCCTTCACCATCTTTGTGGCCCTCCGCTGGACTCTTTCCAAGAGATCCCTGTCTTTTTTGTACTGGGGAGCCCAGAACTGGACACAGTACTCCAGATGAGGCCTTACCAGGGCAGAGTAGAGGGGGAGGATCACCTCCCTCGACCTGCTGGACACGCTCTTCTTAATGCACCCCAGAATGCCATTGGCCTTTTTGGCCACGAGGGCACACTGCTGGCTCATGGCCAACCTGTCGTCCACCAGGACGCCCAGGTCCCTCTCTGCAGAGCTCCTCTCCAGCAGCTCATCCCCCAGCCTGTATTGGTGCATGCAATTATTCCTCCCTAGGTGTAAGACCCTACACTTGCTTGTGTTGAACCTCATCCGGTTTCTTACTGCCCAGCTCTCCAGCCTGTCCAGGTCTCGCTGAATGGCAGCACAGCCTTCAGGCGTGTCAGCCAATCCTCCCAACTTCGTATCATCAGCAAACTTGCTGAGGGTGGCCACTATCCCCTCATCAAGGTCATTGATGAAGATGTTGAACAAGACCGGACCCAGCACAGACCCCTGGGGGACACCACTGGTTACAGGTCTCCAGCCAGACTCTGCACCACCAACAACGACCCTCTGCGCTCTGCCAGTCAGCCAGTTCTCAACCCACCTCACTGTCCACTCGTCTATCCCACACTTCCTCAGCTTTGTTATAAGGATGTCGTGGGAGACAGTATCAAATGCCTTCCTAAAATCAAAGTAGACTACATCTACCGCTCTTCCCCCATCCACCCAGCATGTGACAGCATCACAGAAGGCCACCAAGTTGGTTGAGCACGACCTCCCCTTGGTGAACCCATGCTGACTACTCCTGATAGCCTCCTTTTCTTCCAGTTGTCTGGAGATGGACATCTGAAATGCTTCAGATGTGTACTGTAAAGCATTCCTAAAGCCATCCAGCCTTCTAAGACTTCAGGGAAGGACTGCTGCTTTGATTGGCTGTACTGTAAAACTGGGTTCTTAAGTGACTGAAGATCTGAGCTAACATTCAAGCAAAAAATAAAAATAAAAAAAACATCAACAAAATCATAAAAACAAGCCTACTTCCTACAGTGTAACATTTTGGGGGATCCATGTTGCCAGTGTGACAGAGAAGCAAGAGATGAAAGGTTTGGTTTGAAGAGAATTTCAAAGGTTTTAATTTAATACAGAGGGAAGAAAGTAAAGAAAAAGGCATACCTAAATTTTTAAATTTTTAGCTGTAGTTAAAATCCAAACACTATCTGAATCCATGTCAAGTCCATTCCTTTAAAACCCTAAGGGTGCACACTTACAGAATCCAAACAAAACATGACAGTTGGCTTGCATTTCCAGCTGAAAGACTGTCACAAACTACTGTCTGAAAAAGAGACTCTATCACAGTCCACAGCTTCCTCTAAGCTGATACTGGGCAACAAATCTAGCTGAAGGGTATGTGGTTATAGCAAGCATCAATCATAGTCTATCTAGTGTAAGGGTATAAACATTATGCTATTGTCCAGTTGATGTGCATTAGTAGCACAGCTCTGCCAAATTCTGGTTTACATAATCCATGAGATTACTTACGCTCCCAGATAGCCTAGTCCTCTGCCCCTCTTCAAGGAAACATTCACTTGTGCTATGCTAAGTTTTGAAATATTCTGAGAACCCTTCTGACATGTACAATTATGGTAAATTGGTGTGTAAGGGAGAAGAAATGGCTTTACAAAGTTTAAGTTAACTTACAGCAGAGTGTTGAGTACTGATGCAAATGGTGTAACTCCAATACCACCGGCCACGCAGAGGCTGACTTCATAGTTCAAGGATTCCTCAAAGGGACTTCCAAAAGGTCCATCCACATACAGTCTGCAAGAAAAGCAAAAAGAACACTTTTAGAGAAAGCTGCTAAAGTCTAAGTTGAAAGGGAAAAAGAAGTAGGCTGGAATTAAAACTCTGAGAAGAATTTGTTTCAATTTTTTTTATTATTCTTGGGATGCAAAATATGAAAAGCTTTTTCCTGGAAAGATTTGTTTGAATGAGAGAAGCCAATGTACAGGTGGTACAAAAAATTATGCCAGATAAAATTTCTTGGCATGATTTCCATGATTAGACAAGCCTGTTTTAATTAAACTGGTGGAGATGACTAAATTAAGACTGCCTTTTTATACCCTTTATGTCTGGTATTAGAGGACAAAGAAAGTGCTGCACTGGAAACAATAACAAGTTGGTGGGCCATATGCAGGGGCACAAAGAGTTTGGCTAACTCTGCCTAGAATGCTCATCTCTTGAACATCAGAAACAACTGAGATGGACAAATGGATATGAAAATCTATTTTTCCTGGCTTCTCATTATGCTTTTCAAGGGCTTCCAGAGAATAAAGAAGAGCTGACATATATCCATCTTGCAGCATTCAAAAGTAACGAATTAACATCTGTCTACTCCTCCATTTCATGCAAAGACTCTTGAGAATGTGATCTACCCCAAACATGGAGAATATATGAAGAGGGGAAAAAAAACACTGAGCTGCACCCGTTTAACTCGTGCCCCTCTGTTTTACAACAGTTTTGTCTAATTGCTTTTAAAAAGCACTTAGGAGACTGAGTCCAATTCCAACCCGTTCTGAATATTTCAAAGACCACTGAAAAGTCAGCCAACTATAATTCAAAATGGCTCTTTAGACATCTTCTCAGCTTCAATTTCTAAATTGTTGCTATACTGCTGAAGTCTGACCAAGGTCATCCATAGATAATCAAAATATATGACTGTAATTTTTCTAATAGGATCATAAAATAATGACAGAAACACTGAATGACTTGGGTTGAAAGAGCCCTTAAAGATGATCTAGTTCCAACCCCATGCCATAGGCAGGGTTGCCACCCACTAGACCAGTCTGCCCAGGGCTCCATCCGAAGTAAGATTCATATAAGCCCTATTCTACCCATGTAATACCTAGTGCATCTTCTGACTTCAGTCATAGATTCACCTTTACAAATGAGAAACTCAAACAATGAGAGAACTCAAAAGGCAAATCTAGTCAAGATGCATTCTGTGTAGGAGAACTACTTGGGAGATTACTGGATTTTAGGTAACCAGTGGGACCTGCACTGCGTTCAGCAGTGCAGCAACTCACAGTAAGGCTGACTGCAATCAACCTTTGTCATGACTCCAGAAAAAAGCTCCAACTTATACATTTTTATTCATATACGTACTACTAGAATTATGCAACAAGGCTAGGCACACTGCACATCTAAAAAATGGGCACAAGCTTCCTCTTCATACAAAATTAATGGCTAAGGAGATGTCACTTTTCCCCAAAAAATGTCTTCCAATTCCTATCTGTTTCTTTCCTATTGAGTGCTGGCTCTTAGTTGTAACTTACTGTCATACAGTCTGATTCTCCTTCTCTTAGCTTTGTGGTTTGATCCTTGCCCTCTGACCAATCAAGACAATATCTTGTCTGAGCAGCTAACATAATCCTTTTGGAAAAATTTCTTCCAGAACTCTACTACTGTTGACATCTTGATTCTTTGTTAGGCTCCTTATTCTAAAATGACTTATCTGAAGGTGTTTAAGTATCTATGTTCTGATGGATTTGAAGGTAAAGGGTCTGATCCCTATCTATACTCTGTCTTATAATCTCCTCCTTGGCTCCTGATGCTCTAAATGGAGAGAGAAGAAGAAGACAGTTGGCCTATCACACCTAGTATCAGAATGCATTACAAATGCCAATAATAGTTACAGATTAGTAGAATTTTGTAACTCATTAATCCCTAAATATGCTTATTCCTATTTCAATCTTTATGTTCCGAAGTCAGAACAGTATTCTACAAATGTTATCTTGGAGAATTAAAACTTTCAGTGTTAAGTATGTTAGTACCAGCATGATGAGAATACTAGAAAAACTAATTAATTCCTGTTAGGATGGATGAATTCATTTGCATAACGGGGCCAAGAAAAACTTAACTGGATGTGTGCATAAAATATAAACAGAATTTTAAGCGTCTTCTCATGAAATGAAAAACTTCATTTCCCATTTGCTTACCAAGGGTTTATCTTCCACTAATGAAATGGGACTGCTGCTGGAGGACAGGGCAGCAGTAGCTTCTTTAAGAGATCTTCTCAATATTGCACTATTGTTCAACCTGAAGAGGCAAAATGGCACCTCTTATTTAAATAAATAGCAGGGGCAATGTAGAGAAACAGGTAAATACTCTGACAGGAACTTGGCCCAGGGAAATTTTGAGAGAAGTATACAAATGTTATGGGTCTCTGATGTGTGTCTGAATGGGGATCTAATTTGTGGATATCTGGGTTGGGCAAGATCAAATTCTGTACTGAATTACCAAGCACAGGAACTGAAGACCACTGCCAATCCTGGCATACCGCCTATACATGTGCCCTAAACAGATCCTGCCTAGCTGGTAAAATTCGGAGAATCACTCCTGAAAGGCACTTAGGGCATAAGTACAGCCCTGAGGGCAACTTCTTGCATTTCACACATGAAACACTTTCATTTCTATATACAGACTCAAAGCCAACACTTTGGGAGAAAACAAGCAAACAGAGCAAAAGCAAACAAGCAAAGTACAGTTTTTCCAGAAACAACCACGGCTGATGTGACTACAGTCATAAATTGCAGGAATTCCATACAATGCACTCAGGCCTGCTTGCGGACTATCTGAAGTATAGATTCCTGACCTCACATGGGACTAAGAAACCCCTGGAAAGTGTGAGTGACGTTGAATATTACTGAGGTGTTCATAAACTGAAACATGCAAAACCTGATATGGTCACGCTAACCCAGAAAAGCATGTGCTTTATTTCATGCCAGAAATTCAAGAAATAAGCCTCAATTAAACATGTATTTTGATCAGATTGCTCCAGTTCATGGCCTGTTAGCCAGGTCTGGCCTGCAAAATATTTCTTTCTGCCCACCAGTTCTTCTGACAAGGGGGTGAGATGCAGTTGTTTGGACAGCAAATGCAGTCAGAGGAGCCAAGGGCTTCCTGCTGTGCCTGCATGTGGCCCAGCACAGAAGAGCCAGAAGTTGCTGCTTCCAATTGTGATAATCAACGAAAAAGCAGGAAAACTACTGCTATTGCATTAACTCACTCTACCAGACTGCTTGAGAAGACTGATTCGTAGAATCATAGAATGGCTTAGGATGGAGGTGACCTTAAATCATCTAGTTCCAACCCTCCTGCCATGACAGGATTGCAAACCACTGCTTCAGGCTGCCCTGAATCCCATCCAACCTGTCCAAGAATGCCTCCAGAGATGGGGCAACCACAGCTTCTCTGAGCAACCTGCTCCAGCAGCTCACCACACTCTGCATTAAAAAAAAAGAAAAAAGCTAACCTAAATTTCCCCTCTTTTAGTTTAAAGCTATTTCCCTGTGCTCTGTCCCTATCATACAACATAAAAAGTTGGTCCCGCTCCTGCTTGTAAGCTCCCTTCAAGTACTGAAGACTGCAATGCAGTCTCCCCAGAGCCTTCTCTTCTCCAAGATTAACAAGCCCAGTTTCCTCACCCTTTCCTCATAGGAGAGGTGCTCCAGCTCTCTGATCATCTTAGTGCCCTCCTCTGGACCCACTCCAAGAGCTCCACGTCCTTCCTCTACTGGGGCCCCAGGCCTGGATGCAGTACTGCAGATGGGGCCTCACAAGAGCCGAGTAGAGGGGGACAATCACCTCTCTCTCTCATCTGCCACCCCTTTCTTGATGCCAGGTTGCTGTTGGCCTTCCTGACAGCAGGAGCACAATGCTGGCTCGTGACCAGATTTTTGTTCATCAGAACTCCCAAAGTCCTTCTCCACAGGATTGCTCTCAAAGAGTTCTTCTCCCAGGCTGCGCTCATGTCTGGGTTTAAGAATTCAAAGAATAATGTGACCTGTTGGGTTGATTTTGTTGAATGGATGCCATAAACATACTATTTAATCCCTGTTTACTATAGGAACAATTTATAACTAAAAGAAATGTGGCTCTGATGGCCTGATGGCAATGGTCAGATAGGATTTCAAGACAGAAGAAGAAATCTGATGCCAGATCAAACAGCAGAATGAAGAATGGAGCACAGATTCAGTCATGGGCTTCTTCAAAGATTATGCAATTTGCATTTCCTGTCAAAGTACTCTTCATTTCATTTGGTAGAAATGCAAAGTTCTGAATAAAAGCAGTCCATTATTATAAATGAAATTTCAGACCTTCAGTAAAAAGACAGACAAGCCAAGGGAGATAAGATGACTTTTTGTTTCTTCAGTTGCATCCCAGATATATCACACTACTATATTATGGTCTCCCCCTAAGCTTTAATTTAATTAACATGAAGGAAGGGAACGGAATTTTAGTAAAAGTTTAGCAATTCCCCTTCAGGCAAACTTATTCAAATAACAAGTTGTTCTTTTCACATGCATTCATTTCCAGACTTTTGAGTGTTTTCAGTAATTCTGGCACAACTTTTCAGCTCACAAAAAAGAAAAAAGCCCTTCAAAACAGGATGTATCACAAAAATCAGCAGAGCACCATATTAAAAAGATAGATGGTGAACATACTTTCTATTTGAAGCATACATATTATACAGTACGGTAGAACAAAAATATCCCAGCAAGCACCAAGACAGCTTTTTCTTGTTTTTTTTTTAACAGGGCAATGCAAGTGCAGTATCACATGGCTGTCCCTAAACTAACAGACATGGTCTTGGTGACACAGGCAGCTGCATTACTTTTGTGACCCAAGCTATTCTCTTCTGAAAGGAACTGCACAGGGATGTGTGGAAGTACCTGTCCACATCTGTTCAACTTGGATGACAGTGCCATGCTTTGCTGTAGGGTGCCCTGAGACAAGTTTACTGCCTATATTGCACCTCATTGCTCAACTTTACATTGTAGCTTAGGGAGCTACTGTGAGACATTATCAGGGATATTAGTGGAATAACAGATGGATAGAAGACTAACGAAGAATTTGTAGGAAATGTTAATTAAAGTCTCAGCGTTTGGAAACTGAACAAAATGCCTGGATATTAAGTACTGCATTAAGCAGAGAGTGAAGTCCTCGTCTGATTTAAGTTTATAGCAAAACTGTTAGTAATGTCAAAAAAGTAAGGACTTCCCCAAGCAGAATGAGATTTGATATCCAGTTTCCTGCTATGACCTAAGGGTAGATATCTTTGTATAAGTATACAATAATACCTAAGGGTGGATATCTTTGTATAAGTATACTGAGTAAGTCTCCTGGAGTCAAAAGAGATGGAGACAGGATAATGTAGGATGAGCTGTATGCCCACTGACTGCACTGGCTCAGCTCAACAGGACCTCAGAGATAGTCCTGCTCTGAACAGCAGCTGAAGGCCACACAGAACTAAAGTGGTAGCAGAAACTTATACGCTGAGCCAAAGCATCAGCTCAGTACAGCCATGACAGATACAGACTGAAAAGTACAAGGAATCAACTCTGATGGCTGAATCTGTCTCCTGCTCTGCTACTGCAATTCCCCTCCCCTCCAATGCACCAATGAGATGCCATTCCCTTTCTCTGATAACCCACAGCACCGGCCTCCACCCCCATGTGATAAATATTCAGACAAGTGCCTTCATGTTCCTCCCACACTCCCTTCGTGCCTGGGAGGGAATTCTGCAAACATCTGCAGAGCTATTTCACTATCTATCTCCCACCAAATTCCTTATGAATTCTTGCTTCCCTAGTACCTAAAAAAAAAATAAAACAGGAGTTTACAGCAGTGAGGCTGCTGGCTTGCTGGACACAGCTCAGTGATATTCTGGCCCAGTACTGTTTTGCTGTTGCCCTGAATTCTGCAATCTGGTTGCATCCATCTGTTGTTTCCAGTTTAAGTTTACATTAGTTTGGTGAGGGCAGCCTCTGCTGTGTGGCTGTGTGCATCTGAATGCATGGTAATACAGATGAATAATAATGGAAATTATCCAATTCTGAAACTTATATATGAGAAAATCTTTCATATACTGGGTTTGTAAAAAGCAAAGCAGATCACTGAAGTGTTTAGACATACTTAGAGCCAAGGGTTCAATTTGCAGTTTTCAGTAAAAACCTAGATACAACAAATTACATCCCTTTACTTTTCAAAGACACTATAATCAGTGTTTTCCATCCATTTTCTGCAGCAAAAACCCACAGAGATGCTTCATCTTTTGAAGTCAATATATGACACTTCATGTCATTTAAACTTCAACAAATAAAGCATACACTCTGACATTATGCTTCCAGAACGCTTATGATTATTGAGAGAATTTCAGTACCAATATCCTTTTAAAGCTGAAGAACCAACACTGAACAAAGTATATATCATCCTTTGTTTAGATGGATATCCAAAACTATCATGCATTTTGCAGCTTCTAAGGGTAAGAAAATGTGACATCTGGCATGTGAAATCAGAGATTCTCATGTGATCTTCTGACACTGTGAAGGATGATGTTTTCATTACTGAAAACAGCGGTCCCTTAGACAAACAAGCTTCTAAAACCCTATGGGTTCAATTAACTTTATATACTATTTTGAACAAGACTGCATATTATTTGAATTCAGATTTCATTAGGCATCATCTTTTTTAAAACATCTTGAGGTTAATTTATGATTGATTGCATACATTATTTTTTCTTTTTAACATCATATTTTTTAAAGTACATATTAGAGCTTGTAGGAGTTTCCTTTTCTCTTTTATAGAAATTCCTTTTAGCTGTTGGTGCAACACCAAATTTTGACAAAGTATATGCCTTTAATCAACACAAAGAATCAACTGTCATTAGATTTTCTTCTCCTAGTAACATGGCAATTTTTTTTTCTTCCAAGTTTTAGTAAAGTCACTGGATTTTAAACCACTCAGTCTCATTTATGCTCTTTGGTTGGGCATAACAGAACAAAATCAACTGTTGTTCAGCTTATACAAGGCCCAGGGATGACTGAAGAATAATTTCGTATTTGTACAACATAGAAAAATATAGTATGTTGAAGACAGGATGACTAAGGTAAGAAAACAGAAGAGCAGTGTAGATATCTACACTTTAATGAACGAAATTCACTCTGCAAACCTTGAACCAAGATTCATGGTTTTCTGAGACACAGTGCAGGTTCAAGGAGACTCTCACTGGAGCAGGCTGGAGCTAAACAGCAGTGACAGTTGTTCAAGTAACAATGGGGAGCCGGACATATATATATCACAAAGTTGAGGAGGATGTATAAGGGGGAAAAACTTGATAACAATGAATGAAAATTTCAAAAAACCATAGAAACAAAATTTCCGCTGAAGGCAACAGAAAATAGACACATTACAGACAGACATCCTTCAGGACTTCTATGGCAATCTGAAGGCAAACTGCAATTTAATACTGCCTTCCCTCAGACCAAGTTCTTTTTCATCGAAACTGAAAAAAGCTGCCTAAAAATTGCCCCAAAATATTTATGAACAGCCTGTATTTCTTATAGCTTCTTGCTGAGTATCAGAGAAGTATCAGTTTAGACCATCACTTACTTCATTAAAAAAGTCTGTAAAATAAGTATGAAAATTGCAATCAAATATAATTATATATTCAAACAACTCTGTTCTCTCAAAGAAGTACATGTACTTTCTGTACCGAATTCTTGGTTCAATACTTTTAATTAATGTTACATTAATTCTCCTCCATGGCAGCCTTTTTAACTGTCATTTTTATACAATGTTTCCAAAAAGTATTCCTTTGATTAAAGATCACAAACGATTTAATTTTATTACAAGAAGAAATCCAATTTGCCACTTATTTCCTTAATAATGACAATAATTTCGGTAAGGCGCCTTGCCTTTCTGAAAATTGTCTCCTACCAATTCTGTTCCAGATAATGAAGTAAAATTAAAAGAAGAGTATTTGTAGTGGCTGCACCATCCATTTTTTAACTTGCCTTTTGAAAATTTACTTTGTTGTATCATTAAGTGATAAGATGCTGCTTCAGACCAATACCCCCAACCAGGCTGAACATGTCAGCCAGGCTTCTACATAACTCATTCAATGCCACCATTGTAGTTATCTGCCCATCTCACTGCAGAAAGTATTTCTGATTCAAAGTAATTAACTTCAATATTTGACCTTCTGTCTATTTTAATAGTTAGAGGAAGTTTTTTCTTGACTATACCATTGGCTTTGGTGGCCGCTTCAGAGATGCCATCTGGTAGAGCGCACGGATCCTTCTCACAAGCAGTGATGACATTAGCACTAAGCCCTTTTCCTCCCTTGTAAACCACACTCTCCTCAGCCAGTGTTCAGGTATTTTCAAGTTATTATTAAAATAAAAAATAAAAAAAGGAAAGTAGACAAATGTTTCCATTAGAGTTTAGGACTCAGGACAGCCTGACAGTATATACAAGAGATGTAGTAGCCTCTCATGAAAGCTGCTTTGCACTTTTACACACACACACACACACACACACACATATAAGAAGCACATATTGTATCAAAGGTTAAAGTAATTTACAAGACAGAGTAGACTGGGGGTATAGGGGGGAAATCATGTTAAGAGGACATCCATAATGCTGGTTATTCTTTTTCAACCAAGCTTCAATACATCTTCGGCCTGAGTAAAGAAAAGTTGTCTGACAAATCCCAAGGATGACAAGCTGAAACTGAAGCCCTAGACATGCAGATGCAGAAACAAAATGCGAGAAGAAGCTGGCCAGAGTGCTGGAAGACAGAGTTGGCAGCAGATCAGTCCAAAGACAATGCCAGGCAGACCCCAATCCATTCAAAAGCAGCCCACTTAGGCTCTCTGGGCTGCACTGAGTAGACATAACGAATTAAAAGTGACAGCAGTAAGGGGAACAAAATGAGGAAGAATAAATCACATAACAAATTCTGCAGTTGCAATGAAGCAGTCAGTCCTGGAATAAAATGGGATCCTCAGTACATAGCAAAACTGAGCAGAAATACAATATCCCCAAGAGAAAAACTGCCATGTGCTGCTGCTGCTACCTCTTCTCTGTCTTTGGACATACACTGGATAATCAAAGCAATTTAGTTCAGTCATAAGCCTATCTGTTCTCTGGAAAACTTCATTTGTAAGGAAGTCTCTCACAATTGCACTTCTTTTAAGGAAAGATGCTCTCTGTGAGCCTTATATCCTAAACAGGATTGTTAATGTGCCTATACGAGTAGGTTTCCTTCAGGGGAGTAAAGAGAATCATAGAGTGGGTTGCAAGGGACCTTGAAGATCATCTGATTCCAACTCACTGCTGTGATCAGGGATGAAATGATTACTGGTTTGGGAGTATGCAAAGCATATCTGGTTGAACAGAGATGCTTTCTGTCAGAAAGCCTACAAAGAAGTTTTCTAAATATTGCTCTGACTGTAGAGAATTGAGGACTGCAAAATTCTGAGAAAGCAACTTCAAATGGCTTCCAGATGTTCAGTGATAGACAAGCTTATTTCCTTAGATGAACAGCTTCTTATCTGGAAAGTAACATAGAAAACTGGATAAAGCTAAATAAAAAGAAGGAACACCTGTCAAAAGCTAGAGTGAACCACACACACACAGACACAATAAAATAGCAGATTAAAGATGAGATCACTGTTTGCAGAAGGAATTTCTGAAGTCAATATAAAGCCTATAGAGGAATCTATATACAGACTCACAAGCAGAAGCTTATCAAGCTACTGGAGCATATACATTACATCACAGATGAGCTCAATCCAACCCTCAACATCTTGACCTCTTCATTGTTTTTCTCTGAATAGGCTCCAACTTCTCATTTTGAGTTCTGTTTAAAGTGAATGGCCCATTATTGTCTGCAGTATTCCAATTTCAGTCCTGCCAAGGCTCTATATAATGGTGTAATTATTCATAGCTGGTGGTGTCATCATTATTACCTTTCCAGACATACAAAGATGCGCCTGTACCACCCTCTGGTCTCTTGGGTTAATCAAAAACGAATTTTTAATCCCTTTAATTTTGATATTTCTTTGTACTCTTATCTTTCTGTGTACCGTAAGAGGGTACACGATAACAAGGAGAATCTTACTGTTAGCACTTCTATGAAATTCTATTAAAAAGCTGAGAGAGAAAAGATGACTCCAACCAAGACAGATGAGCACGAGACTTTGCAAGAGAAAGACTGGAAGGACCGTGTTTAAACTCACTCTAGGCACTTCAAATAGAGCATTTGTCTCATAGCCTGCCCCACTCTTGCTTTTCGTAAATATAGTGAAGGTTGTAACCTGCTGTTTGCAAAACACTGCTATAGGGCACTGTGATGAAATGGCAAGAGTAGAGGTGGGACATCAGTGCAGAACACATCTGGCACAGATTCAGAGTCTAAGAGGAAGGCACCCTGGGGCTTTTGCTGTAGGTCCAAGTGCAGTTTCTACTGACCAGGCACTGTGAAGTTCTATGAATATACAGAGAAATCACAGCGTGTGTGACTGGTCTTGTCACTCAGGAGACACACAGAAAATCTGATTTGTGAGACTTCTTGCATAAAATCAGCGTCCTGCAGCTCTGCGCTGATTAAGCTTATCCCTGTCGTTTTCTTTGTCATTGTAAAATGCAGATCACAGAACTGTGCCCCAGGTCTGACCTCAAATGCCAGTTTTGATGGGTCTGAGAGGAACAGAAGTAGTCCTGATTTTTAATACAGTCTCCCTGATCCACTGTCATTTCCAGAATATCATTCAGTTCTTCAGCTATGCTCTTCATTTTGGTTAATAAGGCAGCAACACTTTCTCAACTTCCATGAGCTTAATTTAATAGGTATCTGATTCATTTTACTTTACTTCAGCACACCTCCTGAAATTTGCCAGATCATTCAGAAGCTTCAATCCATCTGCTCTGCACTGCGCTATCTTCCCTGTCCCAATACCATCTGAGCATTTAATTAACTTGGTGTTTACAGTTTCCTCCTTGTCAGTCATTACTTAAGATATTAAAAACAACAAGTCCCAAGATGAATTGCTGCATATTTGATACCTCACTCCATTATAAATTGTCTGCTTAAGAATTATTCACTGGTTTCTATCTGATAGTGATTGACATATGTATTTTTTCTCTTCATTTTAATATATTATGCAGTATTCTGCAGTATTTTGCCCAGAGAGGTCGTGGATGCCCTGTCCCTTGAGATATTCAAGGTCAGGCTGGAGAGGGGTCTGAGCTGATATAGCTATAGGTATGCTGTTCACTGCAGGGGAGTTGGACTAGATGACATTTAAAGGTCCTTTCCAACTCAAACGATTCTGTGATTCTTATTTAGACAATAATTTGATAAACTCTCTATGAAAAGATAGAATCATAGCATCATAGAATTGCTTAGGTTGGAAAAGACCTTAAAGACCATCATGTCTAGCTGCAGAACAGTTTGGTTCAAGGACAAAAATGTAGCAAAAATGCTACTGAATCCGATGACTGTAGGATTTTATTCTGCAGAACTGAAAGAGATACTATTAAGCAAATACAAACTATAGATTCTATCCAAGCCTACTTTTTACTACTTTTCCTGGTATAGTACTTACATTTGCAAGTAAACAGAGCAAGACATGGGAAGTACACAATGGGTGAAATCCCAGTGCTCTAGGTTCTTTGTATCCACCAATGTCATTCTTTGCAGAGCCCGTTCTGTATCTATCAGCTGAGATCAGCATTCTAGGTGTTTCACGTACCATTTACTTTCTTTCTGCTTAAGGGCTTCCTAAACAGTTGTGATTTTAACAAACTGTAAAGTAAAAATCAGGCTGGCAGGTGAATACAGAGATTCTGAAATTGCATTTATGTTTTTCCTAATGGCTGCATTTACCAACCATTTGTTAAACCATCACATATTTCTAATGCTATTGCTGCTCTGTCTGTTGTGGAAGTGTGCAAAGGACCCAAATTAAAAATGACTCTTTCCCCCTTAGCAAGAACTTTACAAAGAGCACAAAGAGAAAGGATGAATGTGGCAGCTCAAGTGCTGTGCTGGGACTTAAAGACCCCCGACGAATCCAGTTCTCTGCCATACCTCCCCCAGGAGAACACAGGCATGTCAGTTTGACACTGTGTGAAAGTATTTAATTTATACACAGGAATAATTCTGTTTATATCTCCAACACTGCAAAGCACTGCAACAATGACCTCATTAAAAGGCTGAGAGGCCTGGAGAAACATCTCTTACAGTGGTCATAAACCTTATCAGTAAGTAGATGACACTATTTAATAAGTAAATGAAAGGGAGCGCAACAACACACAAAGGACTGTTTCTGGAATTTCCTTGTTTTATGTTTTTTCTAGTGACAGTTTTATCTGTGGACCTCTCAGATACACAGCTTAAACTGATAGCTTCATATCACATTGGAGAACTCTTGGCAAGCCAAACTTGAAAGAAAGGATGAAAATGACTTCAGATAAAACCTTCAGTCCTGTAATTTCCCTCTGAATTCTGTTTCATCATTTTGGTTGACCTTACATGGCACTTGACTGAGCAGGGTTTTTTTAACCACTAGTGACCCAATGATAATAAAACCACACATAATTTAGATGAACTTTTTTTTTTTTTTTTTTTGTCTGTAAACAATTGTTATGGGTAATGTCCTTTGAAGTATCATCCATGAAGCAACCTTTAGTGCAGAGAAAAACGGACCCCCGTCTTACAAAAATGAAACCCTTTTTTTAAATAGATGTCAAATATTTCAGTCGTAAGTCTCCACTTTTGACATCATAAGATGGATAGAAGAAGGAAACAAGTCAAATTTAATTGGCTTTTAATTGCCAAAATATTTCCACTCCGTGCAGACGTTATTCACTAGTGCCAGAATCTGAGTGCAGGGCCAAATAATTAATAACAGACAAAGTTAATCCAAGGAAGGGGGTTCATCTGGCCATGTATTGCTTGCACAGGCAATGAACAAAGGAATGGATTTCTTAAGGTCTAGTGATGCTTCTTAGAGTTACTTGCAGCCAACCTGCTCTATTTTGCTATCAAATGACTTCAGAAAGGCAGTCCAAATTTTGGTAACCACCGTTTACATCCGTCTCTTAAAGTAAGAGAGCTGCAATTCTACACCAAGAAAAGTGTACTATTAACTACTATAGAGCTGGTTCTCGTTATTTAATCATATGAAAATAAAATGCATGTTGTTAAAAACAGAACAAAACAATCCACACATTCAAAAAGGAAGTTGCTGCTGCAAAAGGGGCAGTGAAAGTTAGAGTTTCCCACCTCAGAAGTGCCACTTCTGCTGACTCTGAAAGAGGGAAGCAGGCACTGAGCCCTTGGGGACAGCCCTTCTGCTGCATTTACAGCTTGGAAGAAGATGCTCAAGTGCATGCTAATGGCTCCCTGGATGAAAGAAGCCTTGGGGACACCAGGCTCAGTCTATTTTCTCCAGGGAAGACAGAGCTCAGCAAATAAATTAGCCAGACATTCCTTAAACCCTCAACCCCAACAGAAGACATAAGGATCTCATGTTGTCAGTCTATATCAGCACCTCTTGCCTGTCACATAAGTGCCTACAGGCTCTCATTACAATTAGAACCTTATAAAGCTGAACAAGCTCATTAAATTCTGTTCTGCTGATCCCATAAGGTAAACTTGTTTGTTTGAATTAAGGTGTCTTTCTTCATGTAACGTGTGGACTGCATGTAAAATAGAAAGATGCATCTGTCTCTCCTTCCTCCCTTTTCTCCCTTCCTTCTCCCACTCAGATCATACAATATCCAGCAGCATTCCACTTCCTTTCAAGCCCTTCAGACACCAAATTCAAATACAGAGCTTTTTCTTAAGTTCATCAGCAATTCTGACATGTGAGCTGAAGCAAAATTTCCTGGCCTCTCCTTGGAGCAAAGCAGGGCTGATAAGATAAGCAAGAATGTAATGACTGTCTTTCACCAAAAGTTTTCTCATTCTGGAGAGAAAGCAGTACAATATTTCACTTGAATGTAAGTGGAACTTGTAACCAGAGACTTTTACATTTCCCAGATCAGCCATGATCTTCTAGGACAGCAGCACCTGCCCTTCCCACTCAGAAACACTGGCACAGCCACTGAATTGTCTATAGAATCCCTTAACTAAATGTTTTGGGCACACTGCAGCCATTTTTCCAGCGTATTCTGAATTTTTATGCAGAGCCTGAATTTGGTTCACAACTCTCACAGATTTTGTCATGTATCAGCTTGAATAGTGTTTATTTCCTAGATTGGAGCAAAATGAGTGAGATCTCTCCAATACACTTCAAACTCCTACTGATGAAATGATTAGCAGAAAATTCACTTTGAAAACTTTGCAATGGTAGGAGATACTCTTGATATATTCTTAAGATCACAGTTTCATCTTTACAGTGCCCAAATGCCTGGAATAGCAAGTTTATGACTCCTTTACATGATGAAATTACACGCACATGACTTGTCTCATCCCAGTTAAAGCAGCATAATATGGCACACACACATACACACACACACAAAAATAAGACAAATAGTTTCAAAGTCTTTAGAGATTTTTGAGGGGTTGTAAGTACCCTTCTTTTGAAGAAGACTCTGCAAATAAATGGTTACATTTCAAATACTGTTCATTTGCCCATGTAAAAAAGGACAATTCAGCCTATTTGAAAGAACTTCAGAAATACTTTAGCAAAGTGGCAGCAGTATAATTAAAAAATTCAATTTTTAATGTTGATTCATCTAAAACAGGATGTAATTACACCGTAAACATTCCAATCTCAGAAAACAACACTATAGAATCACAGAATTGTTAAGGTTGGAAAAGTCCACTAAGATGACCATTAATCCATCACCACCATGCCCTCTAACCACATCTCTCAGTGTTACATCTTCACGTTTTTTTTAACATCTCCAGGGATGGTGACCCCACCATGTTTTTGGGCAGCCCATTCCAGCATCTAACCAATCTTTCTGGGAAGAAATTCTTCCTAATATCCAATCTGAACCTCTTCTGGTGCAACTCAAGGCAATTTTTTCTCATCCTATCACCATTACCTGGGAGAAGAGACTGAACCCCACCCCATCAAAACCTTCCTCCAAGGAGTTCTGAAAAGCAATAAGGTCTCCTCTGAGCCTTCTCTTCTCCAGACTGAACAATCCCAGTTCCCTCATCTGCTCCCCTTAAGACTTGTGCTCCAGACCCCTCATAGATTCACTGCCTTTGTCTGGACACACACCTGGGCCTCAACGTCTTTCTTGTATTAATGGCCCAAAACTGAACACAGTTCTCAAGATGCAGCCCCACCAGTGCCAAAGACATCTAAAAGTTATTTTATGCCTTAAAAATATGGTAAACAGTGAAGGGAAATACACAGCTATTACATCATGACAAAACATCATGAGGCACCGTGCCTTGTGAAAGCAAGAGCCCAGTGCTGAGAAGCACTCAGACATTTGGCCTCAGTTAGACACTTGAGTATTTTATGAACCAGACAGGACATGGAGAGCACTTACACTGTACAGGCTGTAGGACAGGTTACAGTCTCCAAAATGTTCCATCAGAGTTAGGGCAGCAGGACTGACCTTATTCCCATGTATTTTTTGGAGCATGAAGCAATTTTGCTTTCTAAAGGTTCTCAGAGGAATGAGGAAACTTCCTTGTGGAGTTTGGTTTTAAATTATTTTCTACCATGCACAAACTTAATTTAAATTTCATACTACAGATACCGTGACAGCAATGGATAATTAACACACAAAGTCTTACATGAAAACTATTAGGATTTAAAATAAATGATGTCAGGATCTGTTCTTTCCAGTTTGTGCCTATAACTCAGCTTCTGCCATTGCTTTGAAGGGAGAAAAAATGTCATTACATTTATGATACCAAGGAAGAAGCATTATGGGACACCTCACTCAGCACATGCAATGCCTCACTTCAGGTGCAGGCACTTACACTAGTAATTTTCTGTCAAATCTATAACCCACACACTTTTTTCATTAGAAAACAGCCACCAGGATCTCTGAGTATCACTCAATTTATCTTCCCCATGCAGTAATTGTACAAATATTGTATTCAAGTTGCTGTTGTGTTAGGATTTATCTACTTCAGTCTCCAGTACTAGTCACGAGCAGCTTGAGCTAGCTGATTAGGCAACACTCAGAATGGATTTGGCAGCTAATATCACAGGCTGTTGCTGTTGTGCAGCTGCTAACAATGTTTTCCAGCTGCTGGCTGTCTGGCTGCTCAAAAACACTTGTGCTTCTTGCAAACCACTTGACGTGGATGTAGAAGAATTTTCCTTTGGGCAAGACTGGACTACTAGGCACCATCTCCCAGGAGCCAACTCCTGTCCCAGTGATTGAAGATAATTAACTGCTGCAATAACTTACTGTGGGATGAAATGAATTCTCAGTCACAGCCAGGTTTTAAGACTTGAGAGAGACTTCTGAGCAAAGTTCTAGCCTCAAAGCTGAGGCACGTTCCTCAATGAAGTGTGCTTGACGTATGTGTTTACTTGACAATGCTCAATCCAGCGTGGCCTGGTAGACATCCCACAGCCCAGAGCTCCTATTCATTTCTCAGAGAAGATACAGGATGGCTGTCAGGTCAACATGGGCATCTCTCTCTCTGTTTCTGATTAGCACCAAGAGCTCCAGATCCAATACTGCATGAAAAATAATTGTGTACTATCTCATGTATATAAAGGAGCCTGGCACTCAGAACTGAACCACTCCATCAGTGCTTACTGTCAATAGGTTGATGAAACTGAAATTTAGGCTCATGTCCTGATGAGAAAGGAGCATCCCTGCCAATTTCATGAAAAACTGCAAGCTTAACTATCTCCTTTGGCTTGAATGTTCATGTTCTCCTCTGCTCTTACGCAGAGCTTATACATGCTCTGCTACCTCTGGGGTAGCACCAGTGTTTTCTGTTTTCTGAAGCATTAAGTGGTTTGAAGGGGACTGGTGGTACAGCTGAGACTCTGATCTCACAGCTTTCCTGCTTCTTCAAACCTTGTTTGGGCAAGAGCCGAAAAGAGCACTGCTATAATTCTGTCCTCCTTAGACACCAGGAAATACAGTTTTTGTTGTATCTTATATGAAATTATATGAAATACAAAGGAAGACACAGTAAGCAGCTCCTATTTCCTTTCCAATTTCTTTAACATCTTTAGGAGCATAATATTGTCCATTGTCTTCTTTATTCTAACTGGAATTCACATCTTTCTTTTCTCTCCTTTTCACTTCTTTGTCATAACTGGAATTCACATCTTTTCCTTTTTCACCAAAACTAACAAAGCACCAACAAAAGATGCTGGCTCTGATGCTTGACAGGTTCTGTGTAAAATTCATCTTCAGCGGTCACATGCTGAAAGCAAGAGGCCACAAATTAAATTGCTAATGTGCAGGTGGGTGTATAGGAGTGAATGAATGAATCTTTCCTTTTGTTCATGGACTTAAGGAGGAAGTCACTACTGTCAACAACCACAATTCGTTTGCATTTGTTTTTCTCTCCAAAGACCCCAGTGATTGGATTTCTGTACCTATGGTAATAGCGAAACTAATTTTTTTTTCAACTACTGTAAACCATTATATTTAAAACCATGATAAAACTGGATATGAGGCCAGAAGGGATCACTGAAACTCCCTCTTGAATATTGAATCGAAGAAGCCTACTAATATTTTCTGTACCAAACTACTATCACTTCTATTCGAGCTACATAAAAAAAAAACTTCCTTCCAGATATCTGGTAGCAGTTAATTCCACTGGCACTGCTGCTCAGTAGAGGGCAGATAGATATTAATTAAATCAACAGGGTTTATCAAGGACTGTGCTTATGCTCCCAAACAGCAAAATGAAAACCAGCTGCAACATTCTGTCTTCTACCATTCACTTTAAATAAAACAATCTGCTAGGTATTTTGAAAGGTTTAGGAATCTTTCATTTTCAGTCAACCCTTCTCCCTTCTCAACTGGGAGCATTGCAATATTTTGCATAAAGCAGATCATGCCTGCTAATGAGCCACAGCTATCCTATGATAAACAGAGCTAAGTTGAACTTGAAATGTAGATTCTCAGTACTCAAAAGAGAGTATATATGCACACAAAGCATCAACTTTGCATGTATGTTGCTCCACCAAACTCTCAGAAGATACAGGTTTTTCCCCACATCTCTACTTCTGAAAGATTTGTACTTGTTTCTTCAAAGTTTCTTCAATTTCAAGTTAAGTCTGAGCAGTAAAATTCCCTTCTGCTTTAAAGGGACTCACTGCTACTACATTGTTGGTACTTGAACTCAAGGCCTTTGGAAACGGAACAAAAATGTCTTTATTTTGCACAAGAACTTACTGGGGCACTGCACTGATACTATAAACAAATAAAGCCTCTGTCTCAAGGAATAGATGACCCATATTTGAATTTCATGTACCATTATAAATATTGTAAGATATCAGTTGTCCTTGCTTGATATTATGTGGATATGTCCACATATCTCTTTGTAGGATCATAGCTCAAACATACAGCATGAATTACAGTCCCCCTTCTTTCCATTTTCCTTACGGTTTCAAGAAAACTAAGCCAATATTTGCATTTTTATTGACATGATTACTTCTACAACATGATTGTTGTTTTTATAAACAGCTACCAGTCTTTATCTTGCTGTCACTGTTGTTTGTGCCATTTGGTAAAAATCCCAAATTACAAAAAAATATCCTTTTCTTACAGTGGAGATTTTGTGTTCATGCAACTCAATTCTGCACTGGAAAACAAACTATGCAGGATAACATGATATTGCTGAACGGCCAATGTAAAAAAAGGAAAATGGGTGACAGGTTAGAGCCAAAAAAAAAAAACAAAAAAACCCACAAACCACTAGAAAAGCACCCCAAAACATTCTTCTCTATAAACATTTTGAGCTTATTTAAATGTCACTGCTGATTCCTTCAGCAGGTATCTTTTTTGAATCACTTAATCAATCTAAATGCTCTGAGTTCCCTGAGACTCAGGCTTACTGAGGGCTCAGTGCTGCTGTGAGATAGCTTCCAGCCTGCATTTTGCAATAAATCTTGGAGCACTTCAAAAACAGAAATTTTCACGCTTGGAGTACTTAGTACAGTACACAAAGCACTGTACTGCTTGTGTGGGCACTACTGAAAAACTCCTTCACTTGGTATCTTCCCATGTGATTTCAGCAATATGTGCAGACTATGTGTTTTTGTAGCAGGAAACAGGATGGATGCTATTTTAAATGAAAGAGCCAACTGTACAAATCAGAAAAGACAGCAGAAGACCTGATTCCTATTTCTACTGTATTTCTATTTCTGTAACAACAGAGAATACTTTTTGTAAAGCACTTCACAGAAACCCAATTTTAGAAAATCACTGTTAAAATTCAACTCCTCTTTTTAAAATTATAAAACTTGCCTTACAATGAAGAGTGAGTGACAAAGGCATAAGTCATACTCTTTTCCCTTGCTCAACACCAAGGAAGATGTTGCCTTTACTTCTAATGTGAACTGAACGAGGTTTCTAGGACATGATCTTGCTGACTACTCCTGAGTAGTAAATCTGGGATGCAGGGGAACCTCCACAGATGTGATGTTTATGCACTGTAATCTCCAGGAGCCACATGCCAGGACTCACTGCTTTTTCTGGTTAGCCACAAATTACTTTTCTCTCTAAAAGGAAAAACATTCTCAAGACAGTTACAAATAAGATAAAACATTTATTTCTGGGGGTATTTATGAAATTTCAGAAGCTTCTTGGCTCCAGCCTCAGGCTGTAGTAAATTGGCACAAATCCATCACAGATCCATTATCATTAAAATGAGTAGCAATTGGCAGCCAGATGGCACAACAGTTTAGGGCACTAAGTTTCAGCCGCCTATTTGTCTAGACTGCTCCATGATGAGAATTGAATAACATCATTTGGCTTTGCTTGAGCTAAAAATTTCAACACCTTAACAAAGATGACCTTCAAAGATACATATTTGAGCCTACATATATAAAAAGCTAAGGGTTTGGAATTTTCTGTTTTTTGTGACATGAAAATGACCAGTATTTTGGTACATGCACACCAAGCCTACCTTAATTTATGAAAAATATATGCCAAAGAAAGGCTTATAATTTTGTGACAGATGGAAATTAAATATATTTGGAATACTCTTTTTTATTATTATACCTTCTAGGTTCTAAGTTCTTTTTTTTTCTCTGAAGTTCAACATCTTGTCATTTCAGTTAAATACTAATACAGTGTTCAGCTTCAGTCATTTTTCAATTAGTTATAAAGAAGTACTGCTATTTCTGTATATGAGTATTAAAGAAACTGAAAGAAAATACTTAATTCCTTAATTCCTCTCCGTGTTTCTTAATTTAAAAAATAAAAATAAAAAAGAATGGCAAAGTTTTAAAAAGAGAGCATAAGCTATTATAGAACTTCGCCCTGCAACAAAGTTTTGTCTATATAATTTGTTCAAGAGACGGTAGTGTTTTTAAATGACCTCTAACCACTCACACGGAGGTATCACTTCCTGTAGAGCTTCCTTGTTTGGCAGACAGTGATACAATGAAATGGCAGATTGGAAACTGATGCTAAAGAAATTCATGCTATACATACATGAAGCAGCTGAAGCAAGTGGATCTAAAGGTTTATAATTTTTCCTGTTCTAATGTCTCAATTTGAAGATTATATGTCTCTAAATTTATGGTTTGGTTGAACCTTGCTGTAGGGATTATCAAGCAATGCTCTATTGCTCATCTTAAGAAGGGACTCAAATTAGCTAGAACGTAGCAGCTCCTTCTGTTCTTAAGATCTTACAGTGGTGAATCATCCAATCACTTTTCCACCAAACCCACAGAAGATAAGAATGAATATTTCTGAGGGGGAAAAAAAGCAAATAATTCCTCTAAAAAACCACACACATATTTGAGGATTTGGTAGTATATTGAAAATAAAAAAAATGCATCTGCAATCTCATGTCAGAAAAAAAATAGAGAAATGTGCTGAAAAGATTTAACGCCAACAGCATTTGCAACCCATTCCTCACAAGCAGAGTTTTCACAGAATAACAGAATGGCTTGGGTTGTGAAGGGACTTCAAAGATCATCAAGTTCCAACTTCCAACTGCTGCGGGTTGGGCTGGGCTGCCGACCTCTAGAGCAAGCACTACATCAGGCTGCCCAGGGCCCCATCCAGCCTGGCACTGAGCATCTCCAAGGATGGGGCACCCACAGCTCTCTGGGCAGCTATGCCAGCACCTCACTGCCCTCTCAGTGAAAAACTTTCCTGACGTCTAATCTAAATCTCCCTCCTTTAGTTTAAAGACATTCTCACTTGTCCTGTCACTATCTATACATGTAAAAAGTTGGATTTCTTCCTGTTTTATAATCTCCTTTTAAATACTGGGAGATTACTGGAAGTTCTGTGCAGTGTTGGCCTCACTCCTGAGCTTTTAGCCTACCAACTTAACCCCTAACTCTCAAGCTTCTAACATTTCTCCTCGTGTTTTGTTCTTTTTCTTCCCTCTAACAGACCAGCTAACTTCAAGGTCACAGCACAGTCTGACAGTGGAAATCAGCATGGTGCCAGCCAGTAACTTAGGCACGCTCTGCTGGCACGAAGCTCAATGCCGCATGCTGGATCTGATTAATGGGCATTACAACATTTTCAGGCCTAACTTTCTGCAGCCTGTATTAGTACTGCAGCATTTTTTGCATTTTATGAGTAAATTAATGTGATAAACAGTATGAAACTCCTGGGCTAAGTAGCCAAACAGACAATGCACAAGCTTGATTTCAGCTTCAAGAAAACTCCTGTGGAAATACCTGAAGAGTGATATTTTTAAAAGGTCCTTTAAGAGATTTACGAGTCTTAATGCTCTCTGTCAAAGTGACTGGTCAGGATAAGATTCACTGCAACAAGTTCAATTTGTTGATAGGCCTGACTGTGTTTGTGTTTGTGTGGCCCACCTCAGGGTCCACTGCAGGCTCATGGAGGTGAGGGAATGAAGGAGAAAGCTGCAAGCACGTCTGCAATTTGGTTTGAGGGCTGAGGCTTTTCCCACGTGGTACCATTTGGAGGCTGACATGAGACCCTGGCTGCCCACAGTTGCAGGTTTATGCTTAGTGTTCAGAATGTCAATTCCCAGGAATGGTTTCATGGAAGCTAGGAAACAGATTTTCTCCACCAAACATTTTACTGTGGATGGAGAGTTTTCTAATGAGGTGAACAAGGAGGCCAGTAATGTCCAGTTTCATCTTCTGAAACTCACTTGAGATATGGATAAGACTTGCCTGGACTGGACTTCTCCCCCAAGTTCAGTAACCTATGTAGTACAGTATGTTTCATTATGAAACTCTACTGCAGGCATTTATGGGAGAACATACTCCCATAACTCTTCCCTAATAACTGCAGTTTTCCCAAGACACAGTTGCACTGACATGTGAAAGAAGCACAAGATGATGCTGAACTTCCACTCTGCAAGCTCAATATGAAAAGCAAGTGCTGGTGTAGTGCTCCATCTAAGCCCATGGGCTGCACTGATAACAGGTGCTCAAGTTGCCATGCTAGTTGTGGACATACATAGCTAAGCCAAGGAAGCACTGAGATGTGCAAAGAGGCTTTTTCAAACTTGAATCTTTGTAAGCTCTGGGTCCTCTATAACCTGCCTCATGTGTCAGAGCAAGTATTTGATTTAGTCATCAACCGCAGAATAAATTCAGACAAACACAAGGGTCAACAAAAGATCTGACATTTCTTCCTGCATCAACCAAGACTGCAAAGTATAACTCTCTGACATATTTACCTAAAAAATTCAGAACAATGTGCTTGTACATGCTAGAAAACTACTTCCAGATATTCCAGATATTCCAATGCACAGACATCTTGGAGAACAAACACATACTCAAAATTAACATGCAGTTTCATGAGATGGAGTTCAGATCTTAATATAACAGGAACTTAAGTCAGCCCAGAAGACCAAGGCTTCTACTTCTTTCAAAACCGCTGGATTATACTTGGCTCATTTTGCCTTTAATATTTCTACTATAACTCTGAATATCCTGGATGATACTGATCATCTTTCTTTCCCACCTCGTTCTTTTGGGTACACGTCTCTCAAATATGTGCAAACTTTTGCTCATTCTACCTACTAAACTTTGCTCATTCAGGCTATTCATCTAAAACATTATTGTAATTGCTCTTCTATTTTTAACCTTCCATATCTTTAGGTTATTCTTAAGCGTTACAGGTTTCATCCTGTGTTCTACAATAAGGCACATTAAAATGACCTTCCTGCTCAGATCCTTACATTGTACAAATGATGACTGCTTAGCTGAAGTCAATAAAGGAACACTCATTTATGAGATCTGCCTGTTCATTATCTTGATTTCTGTTGACTGATCTTTTAATGAAAATGAGCACACAGAATTGAAAAACTGAAATGGGAATAAGACAGAATATATCATGAACATGTTTTCTACCTTGCCGAACACAAGGATTTCACTTGAAAAAGAATCTCCAGGGAAATTAGGACATGTCAACAGTATTCAACTAGTTTGTAAATGAAGTATAATACACGATGAATTTCTGTAAGCAAGCAAGCAAATATGCATGGATTAATGATGCTATAAGCAGAAATCTATTGTTTGTAACAACATATGCAAAATTTTATTTCAATCAAGTGCCAAAGCTTGACTCATTTTTTGCATTATGGGAATCACTCAATCTTCCCAAGTTATGTGGCTGAAAGTATTTATCATTTCATATACAGGTCCACTGTAAGTTCAAATAGCTCCATGTATGATCTTGAAAGATATACTGAGCAGATATACTGAGCAGAGAAGAAGAGATACTCATTCCCCCACAGATTTGATAATGCTAGTATACTGCACTTGACAACAATATTAGCAATAAATTGCATATAAACATGGAAAGTCAGATAGCTTATGAATGATTTATACAGAGGTAAGGAGGATAAGCTTCCTTCTCAGGCCAGTCTGACAACGTCCACACCATGAGAGAAAACATTTAAGCTAAATAAAGCTTTTTACTACTATGGAAAAATTACTATTCTAGTGCTCCTACAGGTGAAAGACCAAAGTAATAATACATGGAAGTCCTAATGAAACAAGTAGAGAAGTCAGACAACTTAAGGTATCTCCCAGAGTCTCAAACACTGTACCTCCGTGACAGTCCAGTAAAACAATAACAAGAGGTGATGCAAAAAATAGAATCGGGGATAGAATCCTTTCACCCTTGAAATCAATGCAAAAGTTTCACTGTTTTGGGAATGAAGATTCACCTTAGTGCTTTTATTTTCAAGTATTTACACTCAGCTCCTCTATCTGCTGCATGCTTTAAAAAAAGTTATAAGATTTTAAGAGCTGTATTTAGCAAGTACCTCCACTGGCTTCTTACGTATTACAGGAACCAGTTAATGATTAAAATAATGATGATTAAAATGAATAATTTTGCTGATTGCCATCATTGTTGCTGGCTTGTCTCCAGATATTTATATTTTCTTTTCCTCCCTCTGTTCCTCCCACACAATCTTCCCTCCATGGCTCACTGTGGTCACAATTAATGCGAGGACTATCTCTTCTTCTTCCTTCCCCCTCACTGCTTTCTTCCAAGATTTTATTGAAATTCACAGTTTTTTAAAAATAATATAGCAAGCAGTGTTTATTGTTTCATTCAAGTATGTCATTTAAGAGAAAGAGACTGAATCAGTACAATTACACAATGAAAAAACACACAATATGATTTTTTTGTTTTGTTTTGCCTGCATGTATATCTATTAAAAATGGCAGCAAAAAGATATTTTCTAGAGCTTATAGTCTTCCTGAGGGGAGTCTGCTAAAATCCAAGGGAATCTGTCACTGCAAATGATGGAATCCCAGATGAGAAGAGTGGGGATTAGCCTGACAAAACATCTGCCTATGTCAACACACACTGCCAAGTGAAACAAAGCTCCACTAGACTGATCCAGGCAGCTTAACGTCTGCACTCTGCCACCACCTCCCCCTGACAGCTGGGCATGCTTGCAGAGCATGTCTGCTTCTTCCTGACACTGCTGAAAGACTGAAAATCTCAGTGCAAGTGTGGCTCTGTAACAGTTCTGCCTTAGCACTTCACACCAAAAGCATGCACAGTGCTATAAATGCTTTGCCCTCCTCAGCTGCAAATAGATAAGGGTTATAACTCTCACAAGACAGTGTTACTTACTTGGGATAGCGCCTCTGCTGAAAGATGGGAAGAATCTCTGCATCTTGATTTGACTGTAGAAGCAGTAAATCCCGAAATCTTTCTGTCAGGACAAAGAAAAAAAAGAAAACAAACCCAGACTGTGACTCTGCATTTTATGTTCAGGCTACCAGTAAGCAAGCAGTAGCATGAGTGAATTCCCTTCTCCAGCACTGATTATTAGCAAAGGGTCAAGCTAAGTTTGTAGTGAAGAAAATCTATATATTCACACAGACAAAACTCTTAAGATTAGAAATTACCCTTTCCTATAAGCTCCTTTACTGTTATTTTAATATGTTTTGGTTTTTATTTCCATGTAATGCTGAATTCCAATAGTACTCTGAAGTTTCTGAGGTCTGCATATAGGACTTCTGGGTATCATACACAGCAAGAAATTGTCCCTGCACTGAAGAGATCAGTCTAAACACAAAGGAGGAACAACTAAGAATTCACCAAGCACTCAAAGATCATAGTAGTCTAAATGAATGTATATTAATTCATCAAAATTAAATCAACACGTAAGTCCTTGGGTAACTGACTCACTGACATTTCTAAGGAAGGCTGAAAGAGTGCATTGCTTTTTGCCCATTACTATTGCCTTAGTTTCAGATGGGACGGAATTGTTCAGCGTCTGGTATGATGCTATGTTTTGGTTCTAGGAGAAAAACAATGTTAACGCATCGGTGGTTATAGGTGCTGCTAAGCTGTGTTGTACAGAGCCCAGACCATTGATAGAGAATGGCCCAAGTACCTGGAAGGGAACAGAATTAGGACAGCTGACTTAAACTGGCCAAAGGGATTTTCCATACCATATAATATCACATTTTTTTGTGATATTTTGAAGGGCATGGGAGTTCATCTCACTCTCTTCTGCTGCTTGGGGGGAGGTTAGCTGGGCATCAGTCGTGGGGTGGTCAGCAACTGTGCATCATTTGTTATATACATGTTATATACATTCACACACACACACAAATATAGATACACATAGTCCTACCCATTATCCTTTTATCTATCATAGTAAATAGTTTTATCTCAACCCACAAGTTATATTTATTTTGTTTTTTCCAATTCTCTCCCCCACCCCACTGGGAAGGGGGTGGAGGGAGCAAACTGCTGTGTGGTGCTCAGTCACCTGTCAGGTTAAACTACAAGGACTAAGTATTTGAAAAAGTGAACCACAGGGTCATTTGCGGTAGGTAAGTTATTTGTAACTTGGCTTCTCTGACCAATAGGCGTGGGGGCAGCTGCTTTGGGTAGCTGCCCTTAATTGATGCTCTAGAGGTAGCTCAATGCAAAACAGAAGTGGGATCTATACAAGCTTCTATTAGTATCATTTCTCAGTTTGCTGTAGTTGGGAACCTCCTCAAATTATCTTGATAGAAAGAAGGGAAATACACTCAGGTCAAACTCCCTTAGCACAGTTCTCAGCTCTCCACAGCATGGGCACGCTCTGCTTCTTTCCATGCTCTGTAACTTTTATTTAGCTACCCCTCTAGTAGCACAGATACTGAGGACACTGCTGATATACTTCCCACCTTGGCAACTCCTGCTTTTCCTGCAACACCTATATACCTTAAAGGTTTCAGCTACAGAGTTTAAGCCTCCATCATCTGCTGAGCCACTACTGTTTGTAGCCTGTGTTGTAGCTGAGCTACAATTTTCTCTAAACTAGCCATCTTTTTCATGTACCATTCTCATTCTGGGAAGTGAACTTCCAACAAATGTAGACCTTCCTTCCTTGGTATCCCTAGGTATCTCAAAATATCCCCCAAAATAAGATTTACAGATAAGGATATCAAGGGACAGAGAATCAAAGAAGATGAATCTTCCAGCTCCAAAAAGGAGTAATTTCCCACTTCTTACAGTTTAGCATATGATGGTTTTCTCAACATTAATTTTTATGTACTATTATGTAATCATAGCTAAAATAGATCAATTTGGATACAGTTCTGCTAAGTAGCTATTTAAATGAAAAAAATCAATTATGCTTCGTAAATTATATTACTTTGATGAAGGAACAATAAATTCAAAATAAAAAGTGTCTTGATAAAGACTCAGTAGTAAAGGTCAAGCCTTTCTGATGGTATGACCTAGTCTTCCAACAGCTGGCTGGAAAGTTTTGCAAACATCTCAAGGAAAACTCTAGCAAAGAAGAAACAAGGATTAATAGTTGCTACCATCATTTCCAGATCTCTTCAAATTCAATTTTGAAGCATATGTACCTGTAAAATTCTTACCACATCTTCAAAGGTAGCTCTTAGCTTTTCCTGTACCTGCCTGGCACAGAGACAGGATGTGGCCAACAACGATAAGTATATTGTTGTAAAGGTGGAAACTAAATTCATCGGGCATTTGTCAAGGAAGATCCTGCTCACTGTCTTGACAAAAACCTGGCCATTATCATTTTTTACCTCTTTCTGAACTTTCAAGAAGAAGCAAAGATGTTTTTTATTGCCAGTCCCCCGACGCACGGCAGTACGCTGCATGCAGGCATGCCATCATCCTTCCAGATGGTATGCTATGATCTTCCAATGCCACAAGACAAGAGATGAAAGATTTAACTAGTGCAAAATATCCAACTGCTTATGTGTCAGAGCAAGCACCGTAACTTCCTCCCCCACCTCAGGAATCCTCATGTATTTCTCCTATCTCCCAACACAACTCAAGTTACTGGTGCCACTCTAGGAACTATTTATAAATAGGCTTCCTATGAACAACAGTAGCCTTTGTATATGCCTGGTGGAGGAGTGAGAGAAGTTTTCAATGGCAAACACTGAGCAAGAGGACCTCCCTCTGTGACCTGAGTGTTTTGACCTTCAGTACACAGTTTAAGTCACGCCTATGAAGGATTTGATTAATAAAATGTCTTCCTGGTGCCTGATCTATTTGTTTTTAGCACATACAACCAGGTGAATAACCAGCAGAAAACACTGAGAGACACTCTCAGTTCAATATTGTGCAACACTATAGTACATTTAAGTGTGTCAGACTGCTCTGGCAAATGTTGCAAGAGCCTGTAATTTGGGAGAGATGAAATTTATCTAATGTGGGGTGCAGATGTGTCCCACATCAGTATTCTGCCTGCATCCAGGCTGGATTCCATCTCCAACCTCTATTCTCTGACTTCTTAGGGTGCTGCCCTTTCTCCTTGGCCGAGGTCTGCTGGCTGCATTCCACAACTCAGTTCAACAAGCTGCCATCTTGAAAATATTTCAAATAGCAATGCGACAGGGCTGGAGAATATTGAGAGTGAAAGCAGCCAAAACATCTGAAACTGGCTTAAACAGCCCTCCTACTGGATCATGTTTTAGTTAAACTCTTTTTTTTTTACTGTTTTTTTTTTTTTTCCCCTGCTCTATGGCAAATTTCCCAGGCAGATGTGTTTTCTTTTCAACATATGAATTTATCCATTTTTCCATGGCAACACTCATGCCTATATGGTAGTATTCCACCTCATCTCACACACATTCTACAACTTATTACAGTACATGGAGCCTCCACGTCCTATAAATCTTTTTAAGAGAAACGGCACACTGAACAGAACTCTTTAGGATTAATTTCTCCACAGGATCATTACGTACACGATTCACCCTTCAGGTCCATGATATTTTCTATTACACATGTGCACACAGCGCGAAAGTCAAATTGGTACAAATGACACCGTTGCCTTTAAGGACAGTCCAGCAATGTGATGAAGGAGGTGATGAGAGCTTCAGCTGCAACTGACAAGACATAGGTACGTTTGATGCTTCTGCAAGAGTGTATCAGAAGCCTAAAGCACAAAAAGGGAAGGTTTTTCAAATTACAGTAGCAAATAAACAAACAAAAGCAAACAACCAAAAGATCACAACGTCTTCCAAGACAGACAAGGGTGGGAGATAAAGGGGACAGGGGGGTTTCAAAAAATGAAGATAGAATAGTTTTGCTGAAAGGGATCTTCAGAAATCATCAGGTCCAATTGCCTGACCTCTTCAAGGCTAACCAAAACTTAAAGTGTATTATCTAAGTGTGTTTTGAACTGAAAGGTATATGACTTCAGCCACTTCTCCAGGAAGCTCATTCTAGTGTTTTGCTACCCTCACAGTACAGAAATGGAACTGGAAAAACAAAATAGTCTTATCAGTTGTAAAGCACAGAACATTGTAGTCCAGAAATCTATTTGTGTACCAGAAGATCTACCTGTATAATTATACCTTTGAAAATTTAGCAAACATGTTTCTGTAATTAACCTTGGGTTTCTGCTGTCATTGGAGACACAAATCTCAGCTCCATATTTCACTACATGGACATCTGTAAACTCTATAATTTCTACCTAAAAACATCCGCCTCTTGTTTTGCAAAATGCAGATTAGTCTGGAACCTTCTGAATTATGGATGCCTCCTCAGTACCTTGGAACAATAAAAAAAATAATTAGGTCAGCTTTCTTAAAACTGCCAACGGTATTAGAAAAGATTTGAGACCCATTAATCTGTCTTGTTCTCAAGGTCTGTAAATTTGGAAATACTGTCATAAGCACCTCCTCGGTGCTTTGAAAAAAAAGAAAAAGCATTTAGGGAGAAGCCTTTGCAACTGAAGGGCTATAAAAATATGATGAGTAACAAGATGGGATAAAACCGAAACATCCAGTATTTTACTTTGACCTGTGACTTATTAATGGTCAGAATTTCTGAAGTAAAACAAGTGTAACATTAAGCAGTCTCAGAGCTCAATGCTGTCAGAAATCCTGCGAGTTATACAGCAGCTCCCTAGCAGAGCTGGGGATTAGGTAGACCTCTGGAGTTCAAAACTAGTGTCCTAATCAAGAGATTTATTTTTTCTCAGTTGTACCATACTTGAAGAGCATTTTCTTTACACCAGTGTTTATTCCAGAATATACTAAAAGGTAATTTCAACCTTAAAATATCATTATAAATACATGCTATGAAAGAAATGTTATTTGCATTGAATTTTGTAGCAGTAAGTCCTACAAGCTCCCTTTGCCTGTGAAGGGCTGTTCCTTCCTGTCTGAACTCCACGAGTCAATGCAGGGAGGCTCAGTTAGCTCTTTTTTTCATTAGTGATGCACTTTCCTCTTTCACAACCTGCCACAAGAAATGGTGAGGCAATAGTTCTACCTCTCTTTATCCATAAATCATGATACTTGATGTAATATACTCTTACACTCACCAAAGAAAAAGACTCTCAAAGTACTTACGGGCAGGGAGGCTCAGCTGATTCTCTCTTTCTAATCTGTAATCTGATACAGCAACTAGAGAAAGCCAAACCTTTAAAAAGCTACACAGAATTTTATCACTGAAATGAGCTACTCTCCAACTGTACAATTACTGCAGTACTATACAGCACTGCCAAGCTCCAAAGGGTATGCCTTTAAAAAGCTGAGCTTTACATGGTTTGTCTATTAAGCTCTTGGATTCTCTTTCAAGTACTTCTCCAATTGCCCACCTAACCTCTTCACCCCTTCCACATCCTCTGTCAGGGAATTCCAAGGCATTTCTCACCTTCTGCATGAAGAGCCACCATCCTATATTTGCTCTGAATTAGTATCTGCGTTTGATGGCCAAAAGTTCTGCTACTGACAGAAACTGTGGTGTGAGCCTTCCTACTCACTATTCCATTGTTATGCATGTTTTGGTACACCACTGCTTTCCTAAATTATCAGTACACAGCCCCTGTGTACTGAGTTGTCACCTGTTTAGAAGCCTCTTCATGTTTTTGAACACTTTCATCATTTTTCCATGAAGCTTCCAAGAATCAAACCTGCATATGGGATTCAAGGCTTGGGAGTACCACAGAGGTACACAGCTGCACTGCAATCTCTAAGTTATTTTCTGCTTTTCTCATATTAATTCTCTCCTCTGGGCACAATGTTGATGTCTTCATGGAAATAACTGTCGTAACTCTGCAGTGTCATTTGTGGGCTCTTACAGTCACATCACTTCCCATAATCAAATAGATTAAACATTAGCATGCGCCCACATGCATATATGTACTGGTATTTTTAGCCAGGTCTATAAATAGGTTCATAAGTTAATATATTCTATACATATTCATTTGAAGAAGTACAAGTGCTGTAAGTAAACATATTTAAATGGCAGTCAAAAAATAATTGAATTAATCCCATTCAAGGTTGAATTTTTGTAGTAGTAAGAACAGAAACACCACCAGTCACTGACAGCTTCTTGTGCTTTTGTCTGTTTGTATTTGTTCTCAGTTAAGATGCTAAGTAGGGGATACTTTCACCCTCTTACTAATACATACCTTCATTATTACAGTCAAATATATTATCATGCAACAACTTTGCAGAATCACAGAGTAGCTGAGGATGGGAGGCATCTCTGGAATTTGCCCAGCCCAACCCACTGCTCAGTGAGGTAAGCAAGAGCGGGCTGCTAACGGTACTGCTCAGCTGGAATCTGAGCATCTCCAGGGATGGAGACTCCACAGCCCCTCTGAGAACCTCTTCCCGTACTTGAGCACTCACACACCAGAAACCTTTTTCTTACATTTAGAAATAACTTCTTGCATTTCACTTGGCTTCCCCTGCCTCTTAATGGACACCAGTGAGAAGAATGGACACCAGTTCCTTCCTCTTTGCTCTCTCCCAGGTATAAGTAGATATGACAAAACATTTTGTGGGGAATGAGTGCTTATTATGAGACTTGGATTCCAGACCATAGAATTATAACCAAGGTTGGAAAAGACCTCCAAGATAATTCAGTTCAAGCATCCACCTGCCACCCGTATTTCCCCATGTCCCTTAGTACAACATCTGAACATTTCTTGATCACCTCCAGGGACAATGACTCCACCATCTCCCTTGGCATCCTGTTCCAGTGCCCGACCACTCTTTCAGAGAAGAAATTTTTCCTAATGTCCTACCTCAATGAAGATGTAATGAACCATTCCCTGTGCAACATAAGGGGCAATTTAAGGCTGACAAGATTTTATTTTCAGCCACTGTTCTGCTGGGGGATGGTGATGCACAAAATCCTCTGCATACCCAAAACACAAACCAGGCCAGTCTTATACAAAGAAATAGTATGTCATTAAAACAGACAGCAGGGAAGCACTAGCAGATTTTAGCCTAACAAAGGATGCCCCTAAAGAGACATCACTGCTAAGTACATTACGGCTCTTTGTGCTGTCTCATTTCTTAAAAATCCCACCGAAGTTCACTTAATGCTGCAATCAGTAGGTCTGAATATGAGGGAAAAGAGTGCATTTTTACACTATCAGTACTTTGTGCTTTTTCCTCCCTGCCTTCTAACATAAGGTAGCTCTAAGATCACCCAACTCTGCTGTCTTCCCTCAAAATGCCGCTGTGATAAATGCTGCTCATCACTGAGACTTAGCTCATTTCAGTAAGGTCATTAAGTGTATTACAGACCTAAGCCACCTTGACCTCAGTCAAGCATCTGTAAAACACAGCCGCCAACTTCCACGTCCTCACAGCTCAGCTGTGTGAATACCTGCATTAGAGGTGCTAAGTTGTTCCCACAGCCTGTGTCCAGGGCCAGGAATCCATGCAATACCCAGATTCATGCTGAGATAAACCAGCAATGATACTCATCCTTGTTGTGAAAATGCCTTGAATAGTTGACCTCTTGGCTATACCAAAATTCTGGAAGTAACAGTAATAGGGCTCTGAATAAGAAACAAGAAAAGAAATAGGGTACTGAGGGACTCCACTATATATACAAATCATTTTTCCTGTGTTCCCTGCTGTCTGACTCTCTCAGACAACACATACAAGTTCTTTACTTGCACTGAAGCATATCTCAGCATTAAGTGATCAGAGCTCAGCTGGACACTATTTTTAATGTAAATTTTGCTAGTCAACTGGAGATGATCCACTGGGAAGAAATGAGCAACTTTTCCAAAGATCTAATCACATCTGAGGCTCTGACTCTTCTAACGTCTCTCAAAGGGCAATATCAAAACCTTAGCAGGTAATCATTTTAATGACTGGCAAATGAAATGGGCCATTAGATATCAGTTATTTCTTTTTCTTTTGGGTAGGTGATAAAAGTTAATAACACAGTGTATCAGTAAATGTACCACAAGTTTAGTTTAATTTCATCCTGATGTGAGTAATTGTTATTTCTTCTTATATATGAATTAAGAGAAGCAATTCTTGACCTACTTAAACCAGCTCACTCCCTGAAGATAAACTTACTACTTATGACCTAGTCTGGCTAGTTTTATTTTACACATAACTAATAAGTTATGAAAAAATATTTTTTTTTTGGTGACTTTGCTGCAGGATATTCTAGTGGTTTGTTGTCTCTATTTTTCAAATATCATGTTATGAACATAATAAAATATTAAGCAGACATGTTTTTACATGACAAAAAGTCCATTATTGAATATTTTAATATTTTTTATCAACAGAACAATTATTTCTGACCTTGAGTGGGAGAGAAAATATTGAAAATGTTGGTGTAATATGACACTGATCAACATTTTCTAGTACAAGAAATCTGTAGTTTAACATGATTTAACATGATTTTGTTAATTCTTATATAATGATGAACTCTCATTTTATGTGTCTGAGTGACTCCTCTAGTGACCTGCAATGACAATGCACTTGATGCACCATCACAAATTCTGCAATACAGAATGGCATGGGAGTAATAAAGCCCTCTGCATGCAGAAAAGGTGGTACATATGCTTTGAGAGATATGGGAGGCTTTTAAACTACTGCTATACTGGTTTTTGGATTAACAAAATGCTACTTTATTTGGAAGCTGCACAAAGAAAATTCCATTTGCCATGCTTGTTAGTGACAGGGCACAATTAGCATAATCCCCTCAGCCCATCACAAAAAAAAAAAAAAAAAGCAAACATCAAAAAAACTGAAATTATAAAAACTTCTTCCTTTAATTATAGATTTTGCTGTTTTTAAACCCATTACAACTGAGCTGCAGGGATATTCGGATCACACAGCGCAAGTGAAATCCTTGAGGGAAAGCCCTGTGCTGTCAAGGCTGCCAGCAGCCACTTAGCAGAGCACAGCAAAGCATCTCAACTTCATCTCCAAAACCATATGTGGGTGTCTGTGGCGTTTTCCTTAAGGAAACAGCACTTACAGTGACTACAGTGAGTAAGGGAAGATGTTAAATTTATGTGAAGGGATAAAATTTGAAACTGCTTCTTGCAATGAAGAGCACAAATTGCCCACTGATTTATTTCACTTGCTCTTACAAGAAGAGGCTTCTCAAAGGATCTAGATGTGCTAACTATCACCAGCAACTCAGAAAAATCGCCTCAGCAGCCATTTTAGCAAACTTCAACCAGCCATAGACCACTGGAACTCCTCCTCTAGCCCAAATCTCTCTCAGAGCTGAAAAATGTGCCCACAGCCCTCTGTAAACTTCCTTCCTGAGCCCCCAGTTGTCCAACAAACAGCAACGTGACTATTTGGATTCATAGCCCTTTTCTCACCCTTCTCCCATGCCCATGACCACAGAGTTTAGTGCAACAATACTTAAAATGTTACAGCTTAAAAATAAGTCACAGATCCAAACAATTTATCAACATTGTCTACCATACAGGCTACTCTCAAATTACCAGGCACACACTGATGCTTTGCATAAAGCACTGTCTGAATTTTACTCTTTCTAGATGGTCAAGCATTTTGAATCCAAAATTATTTGTTATCTTTATTAAAGATAACATAATGAGATTTTAAGAGAGTAAAAAAGCACACAATGAAAGGTAAATATATAAATGCTGGAAGGAAAAAGTGTGTATCCATGTTTATATAAATAAAATTTAGTATTTCATGCAAATCACGACAGTAGAGTCTACTTGTGTCTCTGTCTTTTTCCACTAGTCGCCAACCTAACCTGTATCTGCCATGATGCAAAAGCCTTCTCCTCCAGGAGAGAGAGATCACAGCACATTATAGCAAATACATCCTACAGCACCCTGATGGAGCTGTAGGTGGCCCTGTTTATTGCAGGGAAGTTGGACTAAATGGCCTTTAAAGGTCCCTTCCAACTCAAATAATTCTGTGATTCTGTGAAATCAGGAACTCAGCCAAGAGAAGATAAGGAAAGCTGGAGACATACAAATCCTAAAAGGCAGTGGGTACAGCATTTACCAGTGATATTTTTGGCCTCGAAACAGTGTTTTTGGCAATCTGAATTTTTGGAAAAACAAATAATATTTCTCATGGAAATGGTAAATCAACTAAAAAACTGCAGGGTGAAGGAGGGCATTTGCTATTTATTTACTTGTCTTGCTCATATTTCTGAAAAAAAAAAAGAAAAAAGAAAGCCTTAAAAATAAGAGGTAATATTATTGTACTCCCTGCTGTTTGCTTTGACTTTTCTGCGTCTTTGTCAAACCTGCTGAAGGTTCTGCATGCCTGAAGGCCTGACAGTTTTTTTTGGCTGTTTTAGCTGATCTAATATATTACCTCTCCCTGCAAAACTTGCATCTCATGGAATATTACTCCTTTACACAGTACTCTGGACTAATCTGGTACAAATGTCACAAACTATATAAATAAAAAGCATCGTGATATCCTTTTTTAAGCAAACTCCATAACTTTATTCCTATTCATAGCACAAAGTGGTTTAAATCAAGAGGAAGAGCAAGAATAAGGCTGAGCTGTAGAAATGTGGGTTACAATGTCAGTGAAAAATATACAGGCTGCACCCTGCCTTCAGCTGTTGCCTTCCACACCAGTGCACCATTAATTAACAAGAAAGCACACTCTGCTTCGCACATCCCAGTGCACAACACTGCAATACTGTTTACATTTTGGCTAAGGGAGTTTCAGCCTATGAATCCCCTCCTACACATTCTCCTTGAAGCACATGAGTTAATAATTAGATGATCGAGCCATTTGTCTCATTTGGGAATGTCACATTCAGCACGTAACAAGAGTCATTTCAAATTTCACTCATGAACCAGAAAATGTAAATAGCTACTTTGCTGCATCTCACACTCCATACAGTATTTATGGCATTTTTGCTTTGCTTTATTCTGAAATGGCAAAGCCTGAGAGATAAAAACCAGGTTTTAGTTACAAATGGATTCAGTGGCCTGACACTCACAAAGGGATTCCTTTTTATTAAGAAATGGATTGCACTGGCAGTTTCACTCCATTCCCATTAGGAATGAGCTCCCACATCTCCCTTCTGCACTTTTCTGACACAAAGGGGCACTAAGTTCATAGCCCAGTACAGAGCACTGCTTGGCATGTGGCTTAGTACATGGTTTAAGCTTGTACAAAAAGCATAGCTATAATCCTTCTAAAGTAAACCTTTCTATTCTGTTTACTGCAGAAGCCAAAATACCTATTCTGCCAAGTATGGAAACCTGCTGTTGGCCCGGGGTCATGACAGCACTTTCAGCGCATGTTCTGAGGTTTGGCTGGTAAAGGAAAAATGGTAAGTAATATTTCTGAGGCTGTCACACTCATTTTTATCCACAGGAATCTTATTTCCGCTGTTGATAATTATATAGTTGGGTGGTGACAGTTTTTTTATAACCTTTATGATTGAATGGGATAAATCTCCTGGGGAAGCCTGGGACAGAGAAGAGTTGTGGTTGCAAGATACTCCTCAAAAATTCTTGGATCACAAACTGGCTGTGTTGCCTCATAGAAAAACTCTTCAGCTAGTTCTGGGTGAAGCAGAGAATCAACACATATGCAAAAGTCAAAGTCTAGATAGAGTAGCATAGAAACGTGTGCAGCAATGGAAAGCTGGGTTGCCAGGGGCTATAGGGAACCAAAGCAGAATTTGCCTGTTCTGAAGAATACCAGCACTGATTTTAATGCAGATTGGAAGAAAAAGATTTTCAAGTTGATCATTGCTGCTTTGATGCAGTATGAAGTTCTGGGTGAGGACAAACAGCTGGCCAAAAGCAGGGTACTTATCCTATATAGAATAGAATAGAAATGGGATCCCTTACCAGAACTTTAACATTACTATCATGCCTACAAGGAGCTATACAGCATTTGGTATTTAAATAATATTAAAATGCAACTCTCATATCATATGATCATGGTATCATTTGCAATACTGTCAGAGTTTTATTAAACACACCACCATGGTTCTGTACTGAACACAGAACAAATTCAGATTAACATGATAATACCCTCTCTCTTTCCACCCAGTTGTTAGGTAAGACATCAGCAGAAATAAGCTGACAGGTAGGAGCGACCAAAGATTAACGAGCAATACAAGACAGCACGATAAACAGTCATCTGAGAGGGCCATCAATCACTACTGTTGGCAATCTGGATGGTAATAGTGCTACACTTCACATCATCCTCACAGCCCACATCAGTGATGACACTGCTATTGAACAGTGGCTCCAATTCAGTATTTCAAAGGAATGTTAGAAGTGGAGAGAGTGCAAAACTGGCACTGGAACAGGTTGTCCAGAGAAACTGGGATGCCCTATCCCAGGAAATGTTCAAGGTCAGGTTGGATAGAGCCCTGGGCAGCCAAATCTTGTGCAAGGTTTTGCAGCCCACAGCCAGGAGCTGGAACTAAATGGTCTTTAAAGTTCCTTCCACACAATTCTATCATTCTGTGATTTTATGAAAACAGTAAATCATGGGAACCATCACAGAGTTGAACTTTGTGCACAGAAAGATCCCACGGACATCCAAAGGCTGAACCTGAAAAATGTGCTGACTAATTCAATCCCAAGATTTATTTCTGGCTTATGCTAGCTTCTCTATAGAAATTAATCCATGGAATTCCAAAGCATCATGAAGGAACTGGGAGCAAATATAGGTAACTCTTCCTTCTGCTCATGGAGTTTATAGACATTGGCAGTTTCTACAGCAGTTATTCCTATTCTTTTGACATTCCCAATTTGAAATACTATTTTCCTAATTAACTACAGCACTTTCAGAGTCTGCTAGGAAAGGGTGCCAGAAATAAAGCTCTTCAATCTAATTTTAAGGTATTTGAACTAACAATTGTGATAACTCCCATTTTCAAGTCTGAAATGTGTTTGCGTTTTTCATCTGCCCCTGAAGGAGAAGCTTCACTGAACTGGGAACAAAACAAGAAGTTGGTCTGGAAGGCATTACCCAGCAAAACCTGAGAGGCATCCAAGCAAGTGGGCTACAGCCTCAGGGTAGTGCAGGCATGCATGAAGAGCTGGCATTTTTGTGTCAACTCTCCCATTCCTTTGGAAACCATTACACATCTGTTAAAGGTGCTCATACAAAGGAACCATGAAGTCCAGCTAGACTTCACATAATAAGTGCCTGAAGCAGATCTGATCCTCTGCACAGAAACTATCACAAGAATGGGACCCTCATATGCATGAATCCAAAGAACTGGCAACTCCAAAGCAGCAACTTTTTCTTCTCAATAAATCAAACACTGCATAGAAACACAAGATTACCATGCAAAGATTTGCATGGAAGCCTGCTCACCTACATCTCTTGGAGCCTTCCTATCCTGTAACTCTACTTTCAAGGTAGAGTGTGGGTTATTTTTTTTTCTGTTTTTACTATATTCATTTAGTTCCTATCAGTTGTTACGTGCTAGTGAGCTCTAGAGCAGGAGCTCACTAACAGGGAGTTACACATAACAAAGTGTATAGAGAAAGGACTTCAGAGACTTCAAGGCAACCTTCTGTCCTAACAGACTTGATTTTCTTCTCTGTGGAAAAAAAACTCACGAATTGCTTAAATCAGAGTCGATGTAAGTTATACTGGGTTTGGTATTCAGTCTGCTGCAGTTCAAGTGTTCAACAATCCACAGCTGGAGTCAAAACTTCAGACATGTTCTGTCAGCAATAATTCTTTACTCAAGGAAAAGGGGCTTTCAGTAGACAGCCAGTGAAGTGACTCTGTTATCTTCCTTTTTCTCCATTCTCCTAATCCTGCCTTTAATGAACTGTTTACATGCATAAATAAAAAGATTAATGAATGTTAATAGCACCTGAAGAATAGAACTAGTATTCTTTGTAACACACTTCAGCTAATTATATTGTTAAGGTATTTTAACCTCCCGGTAATGTAACAGTACTACTTTTATTACTAATATCCAATTATGTAAAAGAAACACAATTAAACCTCTTTAGCACTCAATTCTGAAATCTTCCTTAGAAGCATAAGTAAGATTCACAGAGAAGATAAGAATCAGCAGTCATAAAACGTAAGAGAAAAAATAACATCTCTACTATCTCTGCCTTCAGCTTTCTGGAACAATCAACACCACCACAACATTAACACCTTTACACCCTGCCAGGAATCCCATGGAGGAACTAAACGCAACAAAATTCATGTTACTACAGAATGAGAAAGGCCTAAACCAAACAGAGCTGGAGGTAACAGGAAATGAGGTGAGCAACTGCTCATCAGAAGTGACTAGACAGCTTTAGAGAAACTCAGTAGCAATGACAGTGACCCCAGGACAACCCTGTCATATCCTGCTGGCAGACTTTGTAGTCATATTATTCCTTCTTGTCACCTTCTGCTTCACACTCCTCCAATGAAACAAGATCCACTATGAATACAGCTGATACTGACAGAGCGATCCTCTATTTCAGTATCTCCCAGACTACTCCCTGTGTTACTAAAAAAATACTATTCCTTTGCTAGCTCCAATACCAGCTAAGGGCAGCAATGTGCAGTGAACTTCAGATCTTCTCTATATTAGGAGCCTCAAGGTCTTAGGAGGGTAATGAAGGTAGCCTGCAAAGATATGACAAACCCTTCATGCCCAGAAAGTTTAGATTATGCCTCCTTCGGAGGTACTTAGAAGGCATGTTTATTGTCTTCTGGAGGGCAGTCAAAAATCCTTAGTCCATCTCCAACAGGTCAAACAACTGCATTACAAATTAAGCCTGTTCAAGAAATTAGAGATCTAGATGAGAATTCTGTGTTGTGTACTCCTTGCTGTCTGAGGTTTTAGTTCATAGGGGGTTAAACAAGATCCATATTTTCATACATTTGCCATGTTCTGGAAAAAGAGTTCTGTTGTTTTCAACTGCGTAACATTTTTTTCCTGAAACTACCTGCTCCAAATCTGGATCTTCCAGAAAAAAAGACTATGACAGTCTCTGATAAAAATTCACAACCTCAAGGACCTCCTGACCATGTCTATCCTCATCTCCAGCAGGAAGAATTAAGATAAAAAATATATTTTCTGGTGAGACATTGCTTTCTACAGCAATGCAGATCAATACACTAAAATACAGAGGTCTCTCCAAAAGTAACATTTCTTATTTACTTCCATGAAAACTACAACAGATACAAAGAGCACAACAGCACTATTTCCCAGAGCAAATTCTCAGCTATAAAACACTATTTCTCAATATAGTCATTGTCATTTATGGAATGATGAAGAAACTATAAACACAGGTTCAGAAGTACAGCTGTGCATGGCTATTCAGAGCATAACTTATTTCTCACATCGCCACCACCACTGCAGAAACACACCACTCATAGCATCACTGTGCTCACATCCACTGTTCGGTTTCCAAAAATGCTGAGAAAGCATCCATGAATATCAGTGGGTGCCATTCTTTCCACATGGAGGAACTCAGTGACACATCTTTGCTTCATACACATTTCCATGTCAGATGCCATTTGGTCAGACTGCTTCTCTGCTGCCATGTGTCACACAGCAAAAAAATGTAGCGGAATATTGGTGGGAAAGGTCAACCTCTACTGCTGTACTACCAGCATCCACCTCTGACATTGTGGGCCAACATAATAAAATAGGAGGCATTACTTTTGGAGCACCCCCCATAGATCTGTTGTGGTTTCAGCTCAGCACCTCCTGTTGCCACAATGTGTACGAAGTTGAGCGGATAGAAGTCTCAGATTTAATGGGTCATATTAAAGTGCTTTATAGGGCTTTCATAATTGGTATCTTGCTGCTCAGAATGGCAGATAGGTTTTGCAAACATTCTCCAAGATCATAACCACCTGAAAGGCAGGAGGATTTCACTACAAGATAAAAATTACTGTAGAGCACAGAACAGCAGCAGTGTTTTAAACACAATCCTATCCCAATTTGTACCAGAAACAGCCTGCAGCATAACAGCAATGTTTTAATGCCCTAAAGCATGCAGTTCACCTCGACACTTCTGAGTGCTGTCTGCTTGTTTCCCACACAATCACATTGCGTGCTTTCAGATGTCTGTCATTTCAACACCATCAGTACCACTTTGTGTCTAGCACCCTGAAGTCTGGCCAGTAAATGAAACACATTGTCTTGCATTGCTGTGTTTTCTTCACTGCTGTTGAGAGGCTGGACACATCAAGCACGGTCTGTGGGTTCTCTCCTTTTCCCTCCAGAGGTGCCAGATGGAATGTCAGCTTTCAGACTAAGCAAGCAGCACTTGAGGCACCAGGGAGAAGAGTGGTAGCACACTTTGATAGGTGACAATGCTAGGACAAACCAGGTGTCAAGTGAGGAAGAAGCAACTTAAAATCCTTTTGTAAATATTAAGGCACCAAATTTCTCAAAGCTGACTGAGAAAAAGCTGACCAAAGACACATGAGAGAAGCAGAACAGAACAGGCATTCAGAAGGTTCATTAATAGCAAAACCTGTTAATCAGCTCATTTGTACATCTCACTACAGATTCATACAGAAACCCTTGCAGAGACATCAGTGATCTGCAAGGTTTAAAGCCATCACCCACCAGCACTAGCTGCTGGGCAGCTGCACTGTAAGATATGCTGGTGTTGCTCAGAATGAGAGCTAGTCCAAGCTGCATGGCTTCACATTTGCCATTAACTAACATCAGCCACCAGAAACCCACAGTAAGTACAGGGCTGCCAAGAGAGGTGGTGGATGTCCCATCCCTGGAGACACTCAAGGTCAGGCTGAGGCTCTAAGCAACCTGGTCGAGCTGCAGATATCCCTGTTCATTGAAGGAGGGTTGAACTAGATAACCTTCAAAGATCCCTTCAATTAACTAAACTACCTCTAAAGTAGAGATGCATAACTTGACTTTCTTTAAAATCAATGAAGAATAAAAAGGCATGCTTGGGGCCTGGTTTTTCTCCTGAAACAAACCCAGCAATAAGCCAGAAATCTAGGAAGCAAGGAAGCAAAAGAAGCAGTCCACATGAAAGAATCTACATAGGCATCTAAGACCACATTACAGGAATTCTACTCTGTGTATCTCTATTTTCTGTAATGAACATGAATGCTAAACACAATATATTTACTAATTCTACCATAACACAGACAAGAAATGAAAGAGCTCAGATTTATATTGGAAATATACACAGTGCTTCTGAGAAGTGCAGGTTCTCAACTGTTCTAAGTTCAGGCACCTCCATTTGATTTCAGTAGAGCAAGAAATACATTGCTTAGGGGATCTGGATTACTCTTAGCTTTGCAAAGGTCTTAGAGATATAACTTCTGAAGAGTTGTTCTTTCTCTCCTACTTCTTTTGTAAAACAATCTGTGATATTCAAATCACTGCTCTAAAAAGCAAATAATTATATATACTGCCTTAAAATCCACTACATACTTGTTTCTATGCAGAAAGAAAAGGTTATTCTAAAGGGACTGCTTTTTTTCAGCCACTTCTTGCAAATTATTGGTTATCTACAGTTTTATGCATTGGGATATGGACAATAATTGGCATTAACAGCAACATCTCACCAGTAGCTGATAATTCTATTACCCCTCATCTTTTCTCTTGACACACAGTTGCTTCCCCAGCTGACAAAATACAATCACTAAGGCCATAAGGTATTCTATTCAATTTTCAAAACACGAGACTCAGTGTCAGAGACTCAACCTGAAACATAACTTGCAGAATTGATTTGCCAGCACTGTGCATCCATCCACAGCTCATGTTCTTACAGCTAATGGCAGGCAATTCTTTCTGTATGTGTTTCAGGTGCAGGCAGCAGAAATTGAACCCAGTGAGGAGAGCAACATCTCAAATGAACTGGTTCTTCTCTGTATTTCACGCTGTATCTGCACTCTTCTTGCATCCCTTTAATTTAAGCCTGTAATTGAGATCTCTAAAATAAATTGCTAACTCTCTTTGGTATCACTCATAAACTGTCAGGAAAGTGAAAATTTGATACATAAAGAATCTGAATAAATAGGATAAAGGCTGAGGGAATACGTTGTGAGAGGAGCTTAAATGACAGAATGCTGCATAAAAAGTCTCCCAGCCCAATATCCTGTCTCTGGGAGCAGCCATTAAAATATGCTTAAGAAAGATTATAAGGAACGTGGCAAATGTCTTAGTACTTCTTCAGTATTCTCCTCAAACTGTCAGAGGATTAGAGACCATTAACTGTCAGAGGGCTTAAGGGAACGAGTGAGAAGAGGGCTGCTTAGTAGAGATGCAGGGTAAACAGCCTGCTTCCTGCCAGCACATTTGACCCAGGGGGAAGATATCCCTGTGTAGCTATACTGCAACAAATGCTCTCTGTATTGTAACCGAGTTTTATTGTCATGAGTTCTACTTAGATCAGTGTCCACAGTACCACTTAGGCAGACCTGCTTCATAGTGGAGAATACAGATACTGAGCAAGAAGAAAGACATTTGAATACTGTTAAAGAGTAATTCATAGCACTGAGGGAGAGACTTCAAAGATGCCACTTCATTTGGAAAACTCATTTAGCTAGCACTTCTCCACTCCATTTGGGGTACCTACTATCCTGTCCCAGCCCAGGTAGGAGGGGTGCACAAAAAGAGCACACTGAGGCATAATGAAGACCAGTTATGCCCATACTCTGCCACTATCTGGCCAACAACTTATGTTTTAAGAAAGGACAGAAAACTAGGATAATTATGCGTTATATGTACAAATGACATTATCCTCTTAACCTTTTCCTATTAAAGTTTCAGACACTTCCTCAGCTGTGTACGCACTTGGCCCAGTAACTTGAACAAACGCTGATGCACTTATTTTCCTTGAACCGGTCTAATCCGTTTTAGGGTTTAGTTTATTTGACTCCATTCCACAAAAATATGAGCCAAAACAAATTAACACGGAAAACACTGCTTCGTAAGAAATGAACAAGATCGTGTTGTTTATTTATCTTCCTCACAAGGAAATGCTATGCTAAGCAAGAAGAAAGTCAGCTGCCAAGCAATGATGACAACTAGTACTTGAGTATACAACTGTATAGGGAGCAGGAAATTAACATTTTTCTCTGCAGGGAATCTTGGTTTACACCTTTGGTCTAGAGGACATTCAGAGAGCAATGGAAGAGCATGGAAGAACATGAAAGCAACCTGTAATCTTGCTGTTCCACGGGTGTTAATTAACCTGGCAGCCATTCAAATCGCTGGCATTAAAATCCTCTTATCTGAGAGCTGCACATTTCAGCATTTCTGCAGTCTCTACTATGCACAGAGGCATTGTACAGGGGCAGCAGGCTACCAAAAAAATAAGAAAAAGAGGCAGAAGCTTGAGGATGACTGCAAATCATTAAATTGTGATCAGAACATCTGTTAGTAGTTGGAGAAACATGCTATCTGGAGAAATTCACATCTCAATAAAGCAAAGGTTCCATCAAGAATGTAATAAGAACATCTTTGAGAAAACAAGCATAAATGTTCTCTGGTGAGAGTATGCTGCAATCAAGGTAAAACTGTGCTGAAGCCAGAAAGTTCGAGTAAAGATATTGGTCTCTGAAAGGAATTTTTTTCTACGTACCTGTCCAGTCTCCTACTACTTTAAGGTGGACCCCAAACGTTGCTTTGGTATCTGTAGGGCACTAAAAATATTAAATATATTAAGGACCGATTCTATGTAACGAGAAAGTAAAAAAATGCATTCAAAATACAGTTGTTAAGACAGAATTTGTTGTAAATAGGTCATTCCTGAGAATACATACAGCAGCTACTTCCTTTATAACGCAAGTCTAGCATCAGTATGGTTCTTCCACTCAATTTTAACCCTTTCACTTGTTTACAGAAGAATGTGGGATCACTTTTGTCTGGACATGCTACTTGGAACAACCACTTCACTAAGCATTACTCAGCAATGGTATCAAATAAGGATACAGCACTACAGAAGTACTTATCCTACTGCCAACCCTTATCATTCCACATCAGGAACTGCCTCATCATCCCAAAATCGAGGCATTTAAAGAAACATCTTCCTATTAAGAGATTTCTGTTTTTTTCAGTGTCAGGGCTCATAATTTCAAGCTGATCCCTCTCATGCAACTGTTGCTTTCTTCTATATTAAAACTGAGATTTTGGTGCCTTTCACAAGAGTTTAGAGCCTGCAAAGGAAAAACATCAGAGTGCATAACATACAATAAAATCACTTTGCAGCCACTATCCTCTCATTTTACACCTATAACCTCACCTCAGGGCTACTTAAATGTAACTATCAACAAAGGACTTGTTATTTACAGTCTTATTTACACCATGATATCTAGAAACCTCCAGTCAAGCCATGTCAAAAGATTGAGGAGCCTTCTCAATTCCACTCCTTATCAGCCACAGGGAGAGCTCAAACTCAGTGGCTGGACAACTTCTGCTGAGACACTGAATGATTTCACATACGAAAAGGATAAGCATTATTCCTCAAAGATTCTTTACTTTCCTTCTATAAATCAACACTACTGGTTTCTCTTTGACAGAAGATACTATTACTTCTGACATCTTTCCTAGAATCTGTGAACAACTGATCTAAGGTCTATCATGAATTCAACACGCAATCAGTGACACTTCTGTCTCTATTTTCTCCTGCTACAGACAAATACAAACACTGAGGAGAAGGTTGAAATGAATGGAACATATCTGTATTATAAATGAAAGAAGCTCAGGGATATAGTCCAAGCACTGAAGCCTCAATCATCCACCATGCTTGTGAGGAGTCTTCTTGGCTCTTTTTTCAACCATTTCTAGCATGAAATCAATCTCAGATAAACCTGGAGTGGGAAACCACTGGCCTCAGGGCTTGAGGATCCATTCCTATTCCTCCTCATACAGCAGAAAAGAAGTAGGTAATATTTTAATATTCTTTGCATCTTGCCAAACCTAGAGCAAGGACTAAAAAGTTCCTGTTAGTCATTCAATCTTCCTGAAGAGGAAGACCATTCTTTTTCAAGACTACTGATCACTACTAAGATTTCTTAACTGTCATCTTTCAAGTTTTCCTACAAAAATTTAATACAGATACTTACTTAGGCAAGTCTTAGCCTTCAAAAATGCAGTATTAAGGTAAGGTCACAGACAAATGTCGTATAATAAGGTCTGTATTTGCTATGGTAATTTGCACAGTCCTCCAGAAGAAAAAAGAGCAATTCTCAACATAAAAATAGATATGTATTCTCTCAGCTAGAAAGAAACATTCTAGCCACAAAAATATTTGTTTTCCTGGGGACTTCTGTAAAAGCCTTTGGCAGAGTTGATTTTTCATTCTGGGTTGTCCTGCGGTTCTCTGTGTTTCACAGGAGACTGAGTGGTTTTCTTAGAACAACCATGAAAAATCCCAGTTCAGCACATCTTCTATAAAACTGTCATTCTCTCATTCCATTACAGTTAGTGGCTGAACAACCCTTGACTCTAGCCAAAATAGGTTCAAATCCATTACACTTTATGTTAACCTTGGGACAAACCCCTTTCCACATTATATTGAAAAATAATAAAAAAGAGATTTATATCTCTTTAGCCTCTGGGAAGCCTATTTTGATTCCTATAACTAGATATGACGGTTCCTCAGAGAGTTCTAGAAAAATCTTATTGTGCTACTAAACTTTATCAGAAGAAACACACCCATCATATAGGCAATACAGTATTAAATTCCCCATGTTCAATAGGAAGAAAAAGTGTAGATGGTCCAACAAAGAGCCACCAAGATGATTTGGTTACAGAATCAGACATATAAAGAGAGATCCAAGAAAATGTGTGTTTAGTCCACAAAGAAAAGAAGGCTCAGAGTGATCAGAGTGGTCTTTGACGTGGTCCCACACCACATCATTATCTCCAAATTGGAGAGATGTGGAACTGAAGGGTGGACTATTCAAAGGATAAAAACTGGGTGGATGGTTGCAGTTGGAGGGTTGCGGTCAACAGCTCCATGAGCAGGCAAGGCCAGTGATGAGTGATGTCCCTCACCAGTTTTTGGACAGGTGTTCTTTAATATATTTATCAATGACACAATGAGATTGAATGCACCCTCAGCAAGCTTGCTGATGACAGAGTGGTACAGTTGGTAAAATAGAAGGAAGGGGTATGATCCAGAAGGACCTGGAAAGGCTTGAAAAGTCACAAGAGTCAAAGGTCAAGAGTAAGGTGCTACATTTCAGTTGAGACAATTCCAGGTGTGTGTACAGACTGGAAAAAGAAATCCTCAAAAGCAGCCCAGCTGAAAAGGACTTAAGAAGGTCTTTTACAAGGTCTTGGTGGGCAAGAAGTTGGACATGAGCCAGCAGTGCGTGCCTGCAGCCCCAAAGGACAACAGTATCCTGGGCTGCATCAAAAAAGAGGTGGCAGCAGGGCAAATTAAAGTCAGTTTACGATCATTATCTGCCAATATCTAAAAAACAGCTATAAAGATGATGGAGATGCTCACTTTATCACCATATCTGGTGACAGGACAAGGGGAAAAGCTGCTTCAGGAAAAACTCATTCTGGATGTAAGAAAGATATCCTTCACTGGAAAAACAGTTAAACACTGGAATAGGCAGCCCACAGAAATGGAGGAATTTATCTTCTTCCATTGCAGAGGAATGCCCTTGCACCAGTATGTTATGCAGATGGATGATCTGCAGAGGATCCTTCTATCTGAAGTCCTATGAAACTGTAATTTGAACTTGAAAATTTTTATTTATGCATTTATTGTAAAAAAACACTTATTTTATGCCTCTCATCTCCACAAACACAGCAAGTCTCCCAACTGTGGCTTTTTCTAGACTGTTTGTGAAAATTCTGCATAAGCTTAAGAAAAATATTCAGACAGAATTTTAAAAAGTTCAACGATAAAAGTAGGTTAACTTTCATGTATTATCAACAGACAACTGTGCAAGTGCAATGCAACAAAAGTATCTTCTTACAGATTTGACTGTCTTCATGGAATCAGGAAATCAAAGAATAACTGAGACTGGAAAGCATCTCCAAAATCTGGCTTAGCTCATTCCCTCTGCTCATGCAGTCAGTGAGAGCAATGCTCTGTCTTGTTTTGCTTATCTTCAAGGAGGAAACTCCTCAGTTTCCCTAGGCAACCCATGCCAGTGCTCATACTCTCTCACAGTAGATGTTTGTTTTTTCTTTTGTTCAGTATTTCTGTTTGTGACCACTGTCGTGTCACTGTATATAATTGAGAAGAGTCGGCTTTGATCTTAATTTCCCCCTACCAGGTATTTATGCCCATCGATAAGATTCCCAAGCCTCCTCCAGGCCGAAGAGTCCCAACTCTTTCAGCCTCTCCTTATAGAAGAGATGCTCCAGATCCTTAAGCATTTTTGTGTTTGAGCTCCAGCATATCTATGTCTCTCTTATACTGGGGAGCTCAGAACTTGAAACGGAGCTCAAGATGTACTCACTAGTGCTGAGTAGAGTGGAAAGATAATGTCACTTATCTGCCTAACGCAGTTCAGGAAGCTGCTGGCCTTCTTAATTGCAAGAAAACATTGCTGGTTCATGTCTAACCTGGTGTAACTAAGACTCTTGGGTCCTCCTCTCCTCAGTTCCTTTCCAGTAGATCAGGTACGCTTAATCCTCATCAAGGGAAGGACTTCAGATTTTTTCTTGATATTCATTAAAGTTCCTGACAGCATTTTTTTCCAGCCTGTCAAGTTCCTTCCAGTGGCAAGGCAGTCATTTAATGTACTAACCACTCTTCCCAGTTTTGTAAGGTTATTGATCCTTGAGGCAGACCACTGCAGACCTCCAACTGGACTGCTGCTCACAATCCTTTCTAGACAGTTTTCAGTTTACCTCCACAGCCATTCATCTAGTCTATACATCACTGATTTCTCTGAGGATGAGCATCAAAAGACATGTGAAATATACTATTGCCTATTTTACATACTTCAATCTCTGATCACCTTCTCCTTTTTATTTCATAGAATCACAGAATATCCTGAGATGTTAAGTACTCAGAAGGATCATCAAAACCAGTTCCTCTCTCCATGCAGGATCACCCAAAATCCAAACACTATGTCTGAAACCTTGTCCAAATGCTCCTTAAGCTCCAGCAGCTTGGGGCTGTGCACACTGCCCTGGGCAGCCTGTTCCTTGCCCACCCAACTCTGGTCATGAACCCTTGCTTTTTGAAGAACCCAACCTGATCCCCCCCCTCGACACAGCTTCATTTGTAATATGTAACATTTCATCTTTAAAACACCTCACAGCTAACAGTGGTTCAAGATTCTTATTACAGTCAGTTCATGCACACACATAAACTGACATCTATTTGTTCTGTACAGTAAAAGTTCAGCACAAGCTGAAGTGCCCTCTTGAATTGGAAATCAAGAAAACGCCCATTTATGTGGGCGTTGGTCAAATAAGGGCATATCAAGATGCTTAAGCAATGTATGATGTCCTTTCCGCAGTTGTGAATAAATAATCAGTAAAACTGCTTTTAAAATGTGTTTTGGCAATTTATGTTTGGCCTTTCCCTCCTCTTTCTGGTCTGGAAAGCCTAACACAGAAGCCAGTGACTATTAACTGTACTGAAGCAAAAGCTGCATTCAGTCTCTTGTTTATCTCTTATTTCTCAACAGAATGACAAAGAGGAAATTGTTAAGATTAGACAATCCTGACATAATAATAAGTAAAAACCAAAACACATCATTCTCACCATTTATTTTCCTTAAATAATGTTTTCCAAACAGGAAAATCAATAACTTGTAACAAGACGGGACACTGGACATTATCAAACAGAACGTCACATGTTTTTCAGTCGTTCTTTCTTCACTTTGAAGAGCTGTAATGATCCTCATTTGATATACTCATTTGAATAAAATGCCACAGTACACAAATTAACTGTGGCAGATAGGTGTAATTACGTGAAGCTATGTTAATCTTATTCTAACCCCAAGCTATCTGTATCTTCAAGAAGTGGAAGCTCTCACAGGTAGGAACGTCTCTGCTAATCGGGTTGTTTGCTTGCATTTGGCCATCCTCCAAAAAAACTGAAGACCAAAGGAATTCTGCTAAATTTAATAGAGCTGTGCATTGTTACACCCCTGGATAAAACAGTATTCTTAGCATGGAAAATTGGTAGGTTTTCACAGAGTTGCTAATCGCAAGTGCGAAAGTTTATAATATATATCTTCATTCTACTTTTTGCATGTACTTCACATTCTGAGCAATGAAAATATTATTTTGGGCATAGAACTTCTGGAATACGGATTTTTCTATAGCTTGACAGAAAACACATTTAAATACTTTTTCTTCCTTTTCTTTTTTAAATGCTAATCATAATAGAAACACAAAGTATCACATCGGGAATTAGGAACACTTCCTGGAACAGTAACTGAATTACCCTTACCATTGGTTATAGCTCTGGTATTTATGTCTACACTGAAATAAAATACACATGTATTTTTAATTAATAACTTAATAACTTAATTAATGTCTAACTCAGTACTAGATTAATATATAGTTGAAATATATATTTTAAGTTTTATAGACTGAATGCAATTCTCTACTTTCCTCTATGCCTTGCTTTTATATAAATACAAAATGAGGGAACTGATTACTGTGAGCTCACAGTGGTAATGCTTTACACCACTTTATATTGATATAAAAATTTCCTGGCATTGATGAGCAATGGAAAATCTAAGCATATGAGAGTACAACATATTAGAAGTGAAAACTATCTTGTCAGCATCTATGTTTCCAGCTTCCACTACCCAGATATCACTGGTACCTATTAGCAGTCAAGAATCCTATCCAGAACAAGAATGAGGTCACATCTTATTGAAACAATAATAATTCTAAATACTACTGAAATGTTTTAAAATATTCTTTTTGACCTCAAGGTGTTGAGAGAGGGGTTAAGTCAAGAGCAAACTACCAAGAAAATACAAACTTAATTCCTGAAAGTTTCTAGTTCTTCTGTACATCTCTACCTTTGTCCATAAGAAATGTGAAGAGATGTTAATTATTTTTAATAACAGGAAAGTGTGAAGGATACACTAGAATTACACAGCAGAATATCCATTAAAAGAAAAAAGGAAAAGGAAAGAGAAGTCCAAGTTCTGTACCCCCAAGTGACTGCATAAAGTGCATGAGAAGCTCCTGTACAGTTGCACACTCACCTACAGGCTGAGCAGTGCTGGAGATACTGCTCTCAAACTGATGCAACACAGCAAACACCAACTTCTGTCTGGTGCTGTAGCAGGTGGCCTGAATTATTCCCAAAGTTACTAAGATCTATGCCACAGCTGGAAGAGCAAAGAAAAACCTCATCTTGTCCAGTTTCAGGAGCTATAAAGATGTTCGCAGAATTTGTTCAAATAAAGGTAAACTGCTTCAAAGGAGGTTTACGCTTTTTGAAAAAGCTGTTATATGTTTCTAATATGGAGTCTGCAGATAATCTAGCAGGGACTGCATACACTGCCAAGTCCCTGTTCTGCTTTCATGTCTATGACAGCCTGCCAGGGGGAACCAGCTATGCTGCCAACCCATGCTCCATCAGCCTATCCTTGCTCCAGACTCAAGAGAAATCCTTGCACAGATCAAGGGAAACATACAAAAGACAGCATAGTTGGAAAAGAAACAGAACTGGAAGAAAAACAGAACTATACACAACAACCTATTTTCCCTCCCACAGTGGGGGGAAAAAAAAGGTTTTTAAACCCTGTCAACTGACAAGAACATGTGAACTTCATAATCTCAGTAAAATCGTAAGCTGTAGCTTGTCTGGTTTCATATAAAACTGATATAAACAATCCTAAAATGATTCATCCTGGCATTACAAAACGAAGAAGAGTGATGACAAACACAGGCATGCTATATAAAGGTAGCCAAGAAGTAGTAGCTAGACTTCAGACTGACTCATAGGAGGTGAACTCTGTAACACTGGGCTACCCCTCTTTTAACTAATGAATCCCATACGAAGCAAATTTCAAAGGAAAAAAGATTTATCTCTGGAGTCTGTCCTTTAAACACACCTCTGCCTCAGAAGCGAGGAAAATCTCAAAAAAGGCTCTATTTATTTTTCTGCTTAAAGTTACTTTACAAATCAGATTTTGTCTAAGAGCTTTCCCTGTTGGAGAGCTACGTAGCTATCCTAATTTTACTGGCATACAACAGCATGTCTCTCACTGTGGGAAAATTGTAACCATGGAACATAATTTAAGTATCAGGGGTGTCTGCATGATCAAGGCAAGACCACCATGCCTTCAATACTCACTGCTTCAGCCAGAGCCCTCCCATTGCATATCTTACTCTTTGCAAGCAGCCCAGCTGCAGAAACATATCCCAAGCACTTTTCCCTTTCACTTTCCATTCCTTTACACTACTCGCTGTCCAACTCAAAACACCTGCAGTCTAGCTAGTGGGAAAAAAAACACACCAAAATACTGTGGGATGCTTGGGATGCATCACTGGCCAGCTGCAGCAGCAAGAGGGATCATTCTGGTCATCTGAGGTCTAACGCTGTCTGTAACAAACCACAAACCTACACCCACTAAATCCTGTGGGTCCACAACTGAATATTTTCTACTTCATTCCTTGCAGTTTTCAGTTGTGAAATTACTCTCAGTATTCAAAACAACATTTTTTTTCTTTTTTCTAGAGTCAACCGATGAGCATTCATTCCTTGATGTCACTCTTGCACCATGGAAAACCATGGATTTTTAGCATAATATATGTCTTAAGACTGTAAACAGACCAGCAATTGAAAATGTGAAATACTTCTTAATTTTAAACGCCCCTGGTTTTGAATAGCAAATGGCAAATTTCAGAGGTGTTTAGCCTTTGTGGCTGCAAAAGGTCAAAAGAGGCAGTGGAGATTCAAACACAGACACTGGAGAAGACCTGTCAGAGGTTTGAGGTATCTAGCAGTTTTCACTAGTCATTACAGAAAATGTTGTTTCTATTAAGTAATTAATATGCAAAGACTGTTTTCTAGTCAGTCTGTAGTAGTCTCACCCATAAAACGTTGCTAGTATAGATGCACTAATACTCCACACTTACATAGACTAGTGAGTTTTTTTTGTCTCTGTAGCTTAACCAAGGCAGAAAACCTGCAGGCTACACTTTCATTCCCAGTAGATACATTTCATTTCTCAAAACATATAAACTCTTTACATTCGGCCCATATTATGCATTTCATGTTGCTACCTAATAGGAAAAACAAACCACAACTTTATGGGATGCTCAGGTTGCAAACATTTGTCCTTGACCGAGCAAATGGCAGCAGAACTGTATTTCAGTCCAAGATGTTCTTTGAGTCCTCTGTGGGAATATAAACCCATGGTCAAGCAGCACTGCCTTGAGTTGACAAATGCATGGCCAAGGAAACAAAATGGCACATCAGGTTCCTTCTCCATCATCCCTAAGTACTTACTTATTTTTAAGACAGCAAGAGAAAATGCTCTGTTTTTTTAATACTGCCTTCATGTATTAATTGTACTAATTTACTAAGTTACGCCTTTTTTTCCATCTTAAATTTTCTCCTTCACTTCCTAGACTTTTCTCTAACCTAACCTAGAAACACTGCTTTTGATGGGAGAAAAAATTCTTCTCAGCTCAAGTGAGTGAAGATTTATTATATACTGTAAATTTACTTTTATAATATCAGAAAAAAATATGTCTGAGTGTAACACCTTCTGTTCAAAATATCTACAGAAGGAGAACATAGGATTTAGTGAACCTGAATGTAGCAACTTCTCTGATCCCTTTATCCAAAAGAAAAAGATCTGTAAGTTTAAATGAAAATGGAGGTTTACTTATGGTTTTTATGCAGACCCCAGAACTATCGAGCCCAATGCAAAACCAGACCAGATAAACACATCTAAGGAAGTACTCTGAAGGCATCTGAAAGATTAAACTATTCTATTTTTGTTTTACTTAAATTCTTTGCTGAACAGCTGCTAGACTCTCCTTCTATGAAGAGCAGACATGCTCTTCAGTTTGCCAGCAAGATACTTCATAATATCTGCATTTCCCTAAATGCTCTGTGAATCATCTTATAAAGCCAAGTTTCATAACCATTTGCATGAGGTATTTAACAAAGCTTACTAGAATGTCATCATGCTAGAACGTTTTTATTGTATTTATCTGTCAATATGAACTTAGCTCTTCATGTCCTTACATCCTTTTTACTCTGGCAAACTTCCAACAAATTCTTTTTTATGAAGTACTTAATTTTTTTTTTTATGAAGTATTTAAGATTTGTGCCTCAGAGCCCTTCCTGTAGTAGTGTTTATTTCTTGGGTTTTTGTTACAGAGTATGTATTTCTTCATCAGCTCCATAAACTGTCAGTGCCCTCACTGATGAACTCTGGATTATCCAGGGATAGAGACAAACTTGGCTCTGCAAAACCCTGGTTTTCTCTTATAATAGCAAATATGTTATTCATTATGACACCATTGTTTATACTTGTATATTATTGGCTGAGACCTTCCTGACAAGGCATCAGGCCCCAAACTGTAAATGCACAGATCACAGCCATCACCTTGCAATCCCATCACGCTTATCCACTTAGTATCTGGATCAAAACAGACTGGAAGGAAAGAAGGAAAAGTCAATCTAAAGAGGAAAAAACAAAACAAAACCTTAAAAGGTAGAAAACATGCAAATAAGCAATAGCTTGGAGATACGTAGGTAGAGTAAGATAATTTGTCCTGAACACGTACACCTCCTTTGTCCTATTTACTCTGAGATGATTAATGGATTTAGGAGTTTCTCTGCCTAGGGTTCACTAATTTCATTACTTTACAATTTTGATTTGGATACAAATCAAACTAGTTTTCTTCCTCAATAATATAGATTTAAATTTTATGCTGGAATCTGAACCTGGAATGGGATAACCCTGGATGTAGACTGGGGACAAGAGGCTGAAGAACCCCATGGACATTCTGGCTGACAGCAAGTTGATAGCACTGTGCTCTGGAACTAAAAGGGCCAACATGTCCTGGGCTGCACTGGGGCCAGCACTGCCACTGGGAGAGTGAAGGGATCGTCCCTCTGCTCTGCACTGTGCGGCCTCAACTCCAGCACTGGGTGAAGGTCTGGGCACCACAATATAACAAAACAAAACTATAAGAGTGTCCAAAGGAGGGCTACAAAGATGGTGAAGGGTCTGGAGGACAAAGTGTGTGAGGAGCAGCTGAGGTCCGTGGTGTGCTCAGCCCAGAGCAGAGCAGGCTGAGGGGAGGCCTGATGGTGGCTGCTGCTCCTCACAGGGAGCGGAGGGCAGCGCTGAGCTCTGCTCTGTGTGACAGCGACAGGGCCGAGGGAACAGCATGGAGCTGTGACAGGGGAGGGGTAGCTGGGGGTGAGGGAAAGGGTCTGCACCAGAGAGCGGTGGGCATGGAAGAACCTGCCAAGGGATTTTTGCAGAGCGGAAGCTTTAGCTTTCACCGAATCTCAGATGTCAGCCACCCCCAAGAATTCAGTTCCTGGTCATGCCCTTACTTCATGGTCTGTCACAATCTGAGTTCTATCTGAACTGATGTAATTGTTTTCTACCTTCTTTTGTCACAAGAAATCAACACTGATAAAATAAGATTCTTGTTATATGAGATGCTGGGAGTAGACACCAGAATCAATAGCTAAGCTGCCAAAACAGAGGCTTGTAAGAGTTTGTGGCTTGCGCTGACTTTGCAGCAGAGACCACATGAATGTATCCAGCACATCGTCTGACTTAACATCTACAAAACACAAAGCTATTTCCACAGGACTTACTGCCAGCCTTCTGTGCCAATTAAAGAAACAATTCCAGAAACATACAAGCACGTCACCTTATTTTCTAGAGACACAAGTATATATTTCAAATGAGAATCTACTTCTTAAATTACTTATTAGCAAAAAAGAAAAGGATAAATGCAGTTATAAAAGGTTGATATCACGTTTTTTTGCTACTGCAAATAATCAGGAATATGATTAAGGTTCTGGAAAGACAAGGATCTCAATTCAAAGTGGAAGGTCTAAGATGGGAGTGGAAAGAAAACTAATGCTACAAGAAGTTGCAAGCCTTAGTTCTCGTTCTCTTCATACAGGTTATAATTAAGCGAAACCATAATGAAGTTAGAGAAATTGAACACTACATGTTCAAAAGAAAAGGGAGAATTTCCTGAAACTCATATTTTACAAAGGTTGCTCCAAAAGTAATGCTCCTATTTATTTCCATGTAAACTACAACAGATCTGAAGAGCACAAAAACGCTATTTCATACAGCCAATTTTCAGCTACAAAACATTATTTCTCAACATAGTCATCATGGTTAGTCCAACAAAGGATCACCAAAACATGCACCTTTCCTGTGAGGAGGGGATGAGAGAATTGGGATTGCTCAGCCTGGCGAAGAGGAGGCTCAGGGGAATCTCATCCATGTCCAGAAATACCTGAAAACAGGATGAAAATTGGATGGAGCCAGGCTCTTGTCAGTGGTGCCCAGTGCCAGGACAAGAGGCAGTGGGCACAGGTTGGAACACAGGAGGTTCCTTCTTAACACCAGGAAGCACTTCTGTGCTGTGCGGCTGATGGTTCTGGTATAAGTTGCCTCCAGAGGCTGTGGGGTCTCCTCCTTGGAGATCTTCTAAAGCCACCTAGATATGGCCCTGGGCACCCTGCTCTGGGTGTCCCTACTGGAGTGGGGGTTGGAGCAGATGGACCCAGAGGTCCCTCCCAACCATTGTATGATTCTGTCACATGAAGTCTTTGACAGCAGAACCAAATCACTTGGTAGAAAGGAAGCCAGACTAGCAGCTTTGAGTTCAGAGTAACATGAGTTTTGCTCCTCCAAATTCCTGTGTGCATTCTACACCAATTACTTCTGCTCATTCCTTCCACCATCACTGGGAGGAATGCTTTCAGCTGACAAAAGGGAAAAGAAAACAAACACCACTGCACACATTTCTGAACAATGCCTACATCTTTATGTTCACTCAGTTAAAATTCATAGCTCCCTCTGGCTCAGACTGAAATACATGGGAGCTTTACAAGAACACAATAGGAATGGGCTCAGGCCCTTTTGTGCAGTCTCCCAGAGTTTTCCTCCACTCTGGCATTATGTAAGAGAGTGAGCTGAACTGTAAATATTACATAACCTCTCAAAGGGAAGGGACTAGTAAAACATCAGCATGACTCCTTCAGGCCGAATCACCCCTTCCTTTCTGTTTCTACTTAGTCTTGGCTGAGTGAAGTGCTAAGCCTGAACTGCTCATTTCTCTTTTGAGCACCCAAACAGTACAACGGTACGAGGGAGAAAGCTGCAACCTTCCCCCAGACCCGCTGCAGGCAATGCTGCATTGCAATTCAGCACCCAAAAGCTCTCATTATGGCTTTTAGCCCCATATTCCTGTACTAGCTAAGAAGAGTAATCCTGGGACCACCATCACTGAAAAAAAAAAAAAAAAGGAGCAGTAATAGTTTTCCAACTTGCTAAGTAAAAACAAGTAGGTCAGATGAAAGCAGAAAAAAAAACCTTGTTAAGACATTGCATACACACTCCATAAGCACACAACCCCATGTCTGGAATCATATTAGATCAAAAAATGCTTTCTAAGCAGTACTGCAGCACAAGACATGTTCTATGACCTAAAAAGACATGGAAATGACTGTCCCCTGCTTACACTGGGCAAGAAGACTCACACTCACAAACCCAGACATTTTAAATCCTCATGATGCTGTAAAACAGACATTTTTTCTCTAGCATAGTTGAGGATCTGTACATCTATAGCAATAAAAAAAATGAAAGTTAGAAACCTAGTAGTAAATTCCTATCTTAAAATTTCTTATCTTAAAATAATTAAAATACATATACAATCTTCCAACAGTTAGCTGAAGGATATCACTTATACTTTAAAGTATAAAGCATTCAGCATAAATAGAAATTGCCAGGTCTGGTATTACATATATGCATTATACATATGTGTGTGTGTGTAATATACTGTGGAAATGCAGTGGAAATGGCCAGTTCTAACGTTACACATCTAATATACGTGTAAAAATTACACCACCTGCAATTTATCAAGTAGAATTGTGTACTTAACTGAAATAAAAGGTACAATAACTGAATATAAATTACTTATTTATATTTAATAAAAGATTCAGAACAAGAGTGATGCTTTCCATAGCTCCTAAATTTAGAAGCTTTCATTCAAAAATCATTTTTTTTAATAGCGAGCAATATTATAGTATGCCATTCTAAGTGACAGATGAAATCCTCAACTCATGCAAAGAATCCAACTTTAATAAAACACCCTACTTAACCCATGATCTAATCACATTGTTCCATGTCAGCAGTCTTTTTTTTCTGAAAAATAACTCTGAAAAACAAGAAGTTTTGCCAGAGAAAAACTACTGAACAAGGTCTAACATTTTTTGATGACATTATTTCTGTCAGCTAGTACCACACAAATCAGTGTCCTAATACAAGGAGAGTATACCTTTGAGAGACTTGTATTTTCCAAACTGTGTAACTATTATTAATGATCAAAATATTACTATTATTTTAAATTCCACTGTAATGAACAGACTGAAAATAAGAACAAGATATTTTGAGATTAACATTTATACAAGGGACATCCGCTGGTACAGAGCAGGTGTAATTTAATTAAGCTTATTTAATAAATATAGCTATGCCACTGTCAAATGAGTGTAAAGAGCAATGTGAGGTTTATGCTGAGTGCTTCGAATTCATCTTCTGATTGCTAAATCAATCATAAATATAAATAAATAGGAACTAAGTAATTCTGCACAATCTAGCTACCATTCCATCAGTACTGCAGTGTATATCATTTTTAGCACTACATATCTAGTTATGTTTAGGTGCTCTAGAGAGTGCCTTAAAATGGCTTACTGGAGTTAATAACATAAATAACACACGGCTTCGCTTTCTACTGTTAATGCAGCTAGCTAAAAGCACTTTGCAAATGTTAGGCTTTGCAAATGCCAATATTGCTTCATCAAGCTATACAGAGGCAGCTTTCTCTAGGAAATTCACTACAAGGTTTACAACAAAAAGTTTATTTTAGTGGAAAGCTAATACTGTAGATTGAACTGTGACAGTATTAGCTTGCCTGCCTGGCACTCAGATCAATCAAAACAAAACCACCACAAAACCAAAGAACTGGAAGTGGACGGGACCTAGCTGTATATTGCCACTGAAAGGGAAACTGCTGCTAACATTCCAACTCAGACTCTGCTGTAGCATCTCCAAGGAGTCTGCACTGCTCACTCCTCAAGAACTTTGGATATATTAATGTACCATTTCATCTTATTCCAATCCATCTCCTTCGGAACCCAAAGCCCCATTCTAGATAAATTGATCTGAGTAAATAATAATCCCAGTGTTCTACGACTTCACTCATAGAATCATAGAATCAAAGAATCACAAGGTTGGAAAGGACCTACAAGATCATGCAGTCCAACCATTCTCCCATTACCACTGCTACCACAAACTAAACCATATCTCATAGCTCCTCATCCATATGCCTTTTGAACATTGCCAGGGACGGCGACTTCACCACCTCCCTGGGCAGCCATTCCTGTGCCTGACCACTCTGAGAGAAAAAGTTCTTTCTTATGTCTAATCTAAACCTCCTCTGGTACAACTTGTGGCCATTTCCTCGGGTCCTGTTTGTTGCCTGGGAGTAGAGGCCAAACCCCTCCTCATCACAACCTCCCTTCAGGAAGTTGTAGAGTGCAATGAGGTCTCCCCTGAGCCTCCTCTTTTCCAGACTAAACAATCACAATTTCCTCACCTGCTCCTCATAAGATTTGTGCTCCAGACCCCTCACCAGTTTCATTCCCCTTCCCTGGACACATTCCAGGGCCTCAATGTCTTCCTTCTAGTGAGGGGCCCAAAACTGAACACAGTATTCAAGGTGCAGCCTCACCAGTGCTGAGTACAGGGGATGATGACCTCCCTGTTCCTGCTGGCCACACTATTTCTAATGCAGGCCAGGATGCCGTTGGCCTTCTTGGCCACCCGGGCACACTGTCGGTTCATGTTCAGCTGAGCATCAACCAACACCCCCAGGTCCCTTTCCTCTTCACAGTCATCCAGCCACTTGTCCCCAAGCCTATAACACTGCATGGGGTTGTTGTGGCCAAAGTGCAAGACCCGGCACTTGGCCTTGCTGAACCTCATCCCATTCACCTCAGCCCAGCAATTAGTTTATCTGGATCCCTCTGAAGGGCTTCCCTGCCCTCAGGCAGATCCACATCACCTCCCAGCTTAGTGTCATCTGCAAACTTACCAAGGGTACACTGAATCCCTTCATCCAGGTCATCAATAAAGATATTAAACAAGATGGGCCCCAGTACCGACCCCTGGGGAACACCACTTGTAATGGGTCACCAGCTGGACTTAACTTCACTAACTACCACCCACTGGGGACGGCTCTCTAGTCAGTTCCTCACCCAAAGAAGGATACACCCATCCAGGCCACAGGCAGACAGTTTCCCCAGGAGAATACTGTGAGAGACCGTGTCAAAGGCTTTGCTAAAGTCTAGGTAGACTACATCAACAGCCTTTCCCTCGTCTACCAGGCTGGTCATCCAGTTGTAGAAGGAGATGAGGTTGGTCAAGCTTGACCTGCCTTTCACCTGGATGCCATGCACATGTGTGATCTCACCCAAGATGATTTGCTCCATTTCTTTCCTGGTAGCGAGGTCAGGCTGACAGGCCTGCAGTTCCCCAGATCCTTCTAACGGTCCTTCTTGTAGATGGGAGTCACATCAGCAAGCCTCCAATCCTCTGGGACCTCTCCAGATAACCAGGATGGCGGAAAGCAGCTCAGCAATCACCTCTGCCAGCTCCCTCAGCATTCTGGGATGGAGCCCATCCGGTCCCATAGACTTGTGACCGTCCAGATAGAGAAGGAACTCTCTGTCTCCACCTGAATCACTGCCCTGAGGATAACTGATCTGCCTATTAAGAGCAGATGTAAAGAAGGTGGTGAGGACCTCAGCCTTCTCCTTATCCTCAGTGGTCACATTCCCCGCTGCATCAAGTAAAGGATGGAAATTCTCCTTAGTTCTTCTCTTACCATTGATGTATTTGTAAAAGGATTTCTTGTTCTGTTTTACTGCACTGGCCATTCTGATTTCAAGTTGGGCTTTTGCCTTCCTAACTTCCTCCCTGCATACCTTAGCAATCTCCTTGTAGTCTCTCCAAGTAGCCTGCCCCTTCTTTCAGAGGACACAGAATCTCTTTTTCTTCCAGAGTCTCAACAACAGTTCCCAGCTCATCCACACCGATCTTCTTCCCCTACATCTCACTTTATGGCATTCAGGAACAGCCTATTCTTGTGCCTTTAAGGAGTGTCCAGTCCTTCTGGACCCCTTTACCCTTAAGGAGCGACTCCCAAGGGACCCCTGCAACAAGCATCCTGAACAGGTCAGAGTCCACCCTCTGGAAGTTCAAGATAGCAGCTTTGCTTCTGACATCTCCAAGAATAGAGAATTCTACAGTTTCGTGGTCGCTCTGCCCAAGACAATCTCCAGCCTTCACATCTCCACTAGTCCTTCTCTGTTAGTGAAGAGCAAGTCTAGCAGGGCACCACCCTGCTAGGCTCTCATACCATCTGCATAAGGAAGCTATCTTCCATATACTCTAGAAACCTCTTGGACTTCTTCCCTTGCACTGTATTATATTTCCAACACTTATCAGGGAAGACTTCACCCATGAGAATGAGTGCTGGTGATTGCACAACTTCTGCAAGCTGCTCATAGAATGCCTGGTCCTTCTCTTCATCCTGATTAGGTAGTCTGTAACAGACCCTCACCAAGATGTCACCCCTGTAGACCTACACCCTTACTCATATATAAATAAGTCACTGATGTGTTTTTTACTGTAATGAAGTGGAAGACTACAGTAGAAACATTTTAGAAAAAACTAATGAGGGAAACTATTTTAGAAAAAAAAAACAACAATAAACCAAACCTTGATGCTTTTCTAACTCTGTTTGGAGAAGGCAGTTGAAGAATTTCTGTTCATTTTGATTAACAGCAAAAAATCCACCAGAAATTCATTTGAGTTCATGTTCATTGTGTATTAAGGTCTACAAACAGATGGTAAAACCTCACTTATGAAATAGAATGATTAAAAACCACATTTTCTACTTATTTATTATGTTTTTCACTTATGGAATAATATGAAAAAAGTTCCCCTTATTATTTTCTCAACAGTGGGGAAAATTGAATATGTATTGAGTACTATCATGCATAATAATGAAGCCATTTCATATTCATTGATATCCTCATTAATTAAAAATAAGCTCTCCTCAAGGACTTTCCACTTTGAAGGCAATAAAGACCATTTGTTTACCAAATACAAATAAATGGGAATATACAGAGAAAAGCTCTTATTTCTTACCATTGTAAGGGTGAATGGATGGCTTTCCAGTCCAGACACTCTCGGACAGTGTAGAATAACATACTGAAAATCAAAAAGAAAAAAATAAAAGAAAGAAAATGTATGTCCAAAACATTCAGTGATGGATTAGTACACAGAAAGGGAAAGTCATCCCTACAGAAGATGCTACATGAACAACAGCGACTTGTTTTAGGGGCACATTAACTGACCTGACCAGGCCTTGCTCGGAAGTCATCTTTGATCATCCTTACTTCCAGGACATTGGAGGGATGGCTTATCACTGATGTTATTGTGACTGGCTTGTTGCTGCGGATGTAGCGGTACAGTCTTTCTACACAGTACAAGCACAGAGGTCCAGAAATCCAAAACCAAGTCTACGGGAGAACAGTGGACATTTAATTTCATCTCATTCTAAGCCATTTCATTTTACATTTTCTAATTTCAAAATTACATGAGCGCCTGCAGGATCTCATTTCTCATTTATTGCAGAACAGTGTTTGACCACAAGTCATCTCCACTTCTTTCCATACACAGAAATCCAAGCACATCATGGGAACTCAGTCAGATTAACTGGCAGCAGCATCCACAAGCACAAATGATTTCAATCATAAAACTAATCAGGAATAAAATGCTATTGATCTCATTTGTCACCATGTTACTCTAGTGCTATGCAGTTGGATTGCAGCTGTTTTCAGAAGTGAATCACAAAGTACACAGACCATTTCAAAATCTAACAGACCAAAACACTATAGAACTGATTAACTTCCAAGGAAGAACACTGTCTGAGTTGCAGTACTATAAGACAATTACCTTCTTTTAATTATCTCAAGTACATGTAAAAAGTTAAAAAGAACAAGCAATCCTTGTGCTATAGAATTTGTAGAAAAGAGTACAGAAAAGTGAAAGAAATGGAAAGTTAAAGCACAGTTGTCCTTGTGGAAGATGCATAATGGTTTCCTGGAAGTGCCCATTGAGTGACCAGCTCAGATGAACACATTTGTAGCAAAATCCCATCCCAGCAGTTAGCAAGAGTTAACAAAATACAAATCCAAAGGACTTTATTGGAAGGCTTCTGTGTAGTACTGACTGCTGCTTATTATGAATACATGCTCAGTGGTAAAATGTGTTACCTCTGCAGCTAGCAGAATCATAGAATGGTTTAAGTTGGAAGGGACCATTAAAGGCCATCTAGTCCAACTGCCCTGCCCCAGGACACCTGCAGCTGGATCAGGTGCTCAGAGCCCCATCCAGCCTCACCCTGGATGTCTCCAGTGACAGGACATCGACCACCTCTCTGGGCAAAAAGAGCATACAAGAAAACAGTAGTAATGATAAGGAGAAGCTCTTGTAAGGTCTGTTATGGTAGGCCTTAGACTTGAGAATGCAGTATTCCCAAGCCTCCTCAGGCTACTTGCTCACATAGCTCTGCTCATCTTTTCTGTAAAGAAATGAGCAAATCTGGATGAAGACAAAGATCCTGCACAAAGCATAAAAAAACAAGAGGAAATAAAGGAAAACAAAGGCTTGTCTGTCCTCACTATCATCATATTCATTTACCAATTCCACATATAGTAGTATTCTCAGCAAACAAGAGACTACATAAAGCCAAACCACATACAACCACATCCCAGAAATGCTATTAGGACTTGCAGCCACATGGTTAAAAAGAGAGAACAAATGGAATCTGATTATTTCAATTAATTAATGCCAAACAACTCATAGAAAAGGGTCATATGAATGTTATACAAATGTTTGCTCTGAACTACTATGCTGCAATTTAAAGTCACATTTGTAGCAAGACCAATACACCTTTTATCATGTTGTACAAAAAAAAAAACATTACAGTCAATCTCTTCATATTTTTCCACCCTATTCGGTGCACCACATTTTAATGCCATACAAGATTTAATACAGATTGTTTTTTTCCCCACCAGATCTCTGAATGCCTGAAAAAGGTTTTAATAATATTTTCCATTATTAAAACATCTGGTCTGGAAAAGCAATAATTAGTGGTTATGGCTGACTGAAAGACTTGGCATGGCTTGTAATACCTGAAATGTCGGATCATACAGACCTCTGGGAAGTGCGACTGAAACTTGGGTTCCTTGGAACAAATTCTCATAAAGTTATTTTGTACAAGGGGTTCTGGAAATGTTAAGTCCTCTGGGAAAGGCTCAGTAGTATAGTCAGGAAACAGCTCTTCAAAAGACTTCGGCACTGTCATATTCCCTAGGAGCGTTTTGTTAGGATTAAAGCAACCAGGTGGGTGTTCCTCTAAGTTGGTCTGGTACTTGAGCACTCCCCTACAGGAAAAGAAAAATAACAAAGATGCTGAAGTAACAGTTCAAACCAAGCAACTTCTCTTAATTTGGAGAGAATTTTGGAAAGCTGTCACAATGCTCATCTTCTGTATTTGAGAAGTCACGGCTGTCAGGTGATCACTCCCATTTTTAAGACAGAAAGAAAGGAAGACCCGGGGATCTACAGACCGGTGAGCCTCGTGCTTGTGACTGGGAAGATCATGGAAAAGACCCTCCTGTAAGCTATGTTAAAGCACATGTGAGACAAGCAAATGATCTGAGACAACCAGCATGATTTCATCATGGTCAGATCATGCCTGACCAATCTGGTGGCCACCTATGATGGAGTGATGCCATCACTATAAAAAGGAATGGCAAGTGACGTCCACCTGGACTTGTGCAAAGCCTTTGATAGGGTCCTGCATCACATCCTTATCTCTGATTTGAAGACTGGATTATTTTGCAGGTGAATAAATGGTTGGATGGCCGTAGCCAAGAGATTTATGAAGTCTGGTAACTAGTGGTATCCCTTAGCAGTCCATCTTGGGACGGGTGCTCAAAAGCCAGCACAGTGTGACTGAGTGCACCCTGAACAAGTTTGCTGATGACACTAAGCTGAATACAGCATTTACACAGTGGAAGAATGGGATGCCATTCAGATGCATCAGAATAGGCTCAAAGGGTGTGCCCACAAGTACAAAATGAGGTTCTACAGTGCCAAGACCAAGGTGTTGTACTGGTAAGACCTAATTGTGGCTGTCCAGTACTTGAAGGGAGCTTATAAACAGGAGGGAGAGTGACATTTCACATGGTCTGATAGGGATAGGACAAGGGGGGGTAGCTTCATTCTATGAGAGGGGAGATTTAAGTTAGATGTTAGGCAGAAATTCTTCATTCAGAGAGTTGCAAGGCACTGAACAGGTTGTTCAGGAATTGTGGATGCCCCACCCCTGGAAGCTTTCAAGGCCAGGACAGATGGGGTCCTGTACAGTTTAATGTTGGGGGTGGAAACCCTTCCTAAAGCAGTGGAGTTGGAACCAGATGTTCTTTAAGGTCCTTTCCAATCAAAGCTATTTTATGATTCAATGATTTTATACCACTCGCTTTCAGAACTTTCAGTGAGATTGAACCTTTTTAACTATAGAGCCTTCTGTCACTAGAGGCAAGGATTAACTTTTCTATCTCACTTGGCACTTCTACACTGAACAGCTTCAAGTTTAATACTGCTTGAAAAGTAGAGATGCTGTGGGAGCCTTGAAGAAAAATTAAATATGCACATTTCCAGTTCCTTCCCATCCAGGTTGTTTTCAGTCATTCTTCTTACAGTCAGCTTTTAAGGCAAACTGCAGCAGAAATGTCTTAAGTTGCCAAAAAAAACCTGCAGTAATGTTCCCATTATGTGATGTGTATCAAGTTTACATGCGAAGGCATAATTTGTGAACACGACTACTTCTTTGAATATCAAATTGTCAAAAGGTAAAAAGGAAAAAAAATAGAAAGGTTCATTGGATCAATCATGCAGAACTATCTTATCTTGCAAATTATTTTTGGGCTTCTTCCTTATTTCAGTCCAAAATTAAACATGTAATATAATCAAGTGAGAATTTTGCAGCTTCAGCTAGAAACCATAAAGAAAGAAATGGAAATCTAAGACACTCTAGGATATCTCAATACAGTCATGAATCACTGAAAGAGGGGAAGAAATGATAATAATAGTAATAAAACTCCCCAGGAGTATTCCTTGCCTCCAATCTGAATTTGATGACAGTAAAAGATGGATAGGATGGTGTCTAGTGAGAAATTGGCACAATGTCTGACAAGTGCTTGGGCATGTTGAAAAGACTTAAGTACACAGTAAGAATACACACACATGCACAGCAGCAGCAAAAGTGACAGTCTAATTCACAAGAACAGAGAGAAGTAGGAGACATTCGCAACATTCCTAACTTAAATGGCCTCTGACCAGCTACTGGCATCCTTCCCTACCAACAGTTGGTAACATGCTTCCCACTTGTTCCCGTGAGTGATGTACAGGTTGGAAGTTAAACTTACTCACCCTAAATCTCATGTCTGACCCTTGGAGAATCACCTGACAATTGCCTGATTGTCTACACCCATGTTTCAGGCTGTATCTATTGCCCAATCATCCCTATAACTTGTGTGTGCCTTTGTTGTTGGTCATTGCATACTTGCAAAGTGACAGAGATCCTGAGCATTATGTGAATTCCCTGCTCCATAAACATTATGGTGCCTGATAGATTTAGCTGGAAATCACAGCCCGTACAGTATTTTTCCAACCAACCTCATATGTATGCCTGCCAGCTGCTCACACAGCTTCTCTGGCCATCCCAAAAAGGGATTCAAAGTTTTTCCTACGACACAAATAGCTGAATTGCAAACATGAGCATTTCCTCCAGTGATCTGTAACTCGTTCAAACTATTACAAACATGCTATCTGAGTGGCAAACTGGGATGACAAAGCTGCCTCCAATGGCAGCTGCAATGATTTCCATTTCTGAAGATGCCAAGGAAATACAAGTGTTCTCACATGTGCAAGGTCATTTCCCAGAAATGATGAGTTCTGCATAAGGACTCTATGATATATTCTTGTATATTTATTTAGTACAACATTTGTATCCATGAAATCTCACTGTGGACATCAGTAAGCAGGAGATACACATCTTTAGCAAAAGGATGAGCCACATGGAAGTGGCTGACATGCTGAGCAACATGGTATTTAGACTACTCACATGGGCATACAGCAATCTCTGCCCCAATTTTCCACCCCCAAAACAGAGGTAACTTTTACTTCTGGCTTTTACAATATGCTAGATGCTAAAAATCATTGAGAGTTTTTATAGGTAATTGCACTGCTCCTATTCTCTCAACTGTTTTTTGCTGTTGATCTCAAGGTGAGCTGCTTGAGGGCTCCTCTCTCTGCTAAAGACTGATGTCTGGAATTTTCACCTTTTCATCCTTCCAGAGATAAACCCTTGGATAATTCTAGCAACAGCACAAAGGCCTTATTCTCAGCTTCTATTAACTCTGTTAACAACAAATTAGGATCAATTGAGTATTTGGTTCAAAATGCTTTGTGGATTTTGTACCTCCTGGTACATTACACTTTCGCTTTACATAAAATACTTTTTGTTGCTGCTATTAATATAGATAAATTAAAGTAGATATGCAGCAACCCTTAAGCCACTAAAATATCTGAAAGTCACGTTGCAAGAAATACAAGATGAAGGAAAGTCTTTAAGGATAATTTCCCCAAAAGATTCTTCTCTTCTTTCTAGTAAAGATAAAAGAACAAACCAATAATATATGACAAATTAATCATATCATTTTATATATTGCTGAGAAGTGTCTGGCTACCCTGAAAATGAGGATACAATGAGAACATACTCATAGTCATAGGTTTGAAACAAGGCAACAATCTAAGAATACTTTGGGAATACTCACAGAAGACATTCCAGAATAGGTAAATCCTCACCCAATCTGCCTACACCATCCAGTCACAGGAACTGTCTTGCTCTGTAGGCTAGCTGACTATGCATCCCTTAGACGTGCCATGTAGGAGTCAGTTGGGCACATAAGCATGACAGTCAAACTTTTCTTTATTCTCAGAATAGATCTTCCAATCAGTATAACAAATGGAGCCCAGAAATCAATCCAGATCACTTGCATGTACATCTCTGTAGCAGATTAGCTTAAGCTTTCTCCAGGCTCCATTTGCTCTATTTCTTAGAACTCATTTGATTACAATGGGAGGTAAACGCTCAGAAAACATGCAGAGACCTAAATTTAGGCATCTTAAACTTTAACTGACTCCCACTCTCCATGACTCAACTTTCTCTCACTTTCATCTGATACTCAGTTCTTTCAGATACAGTCTGAAAGATCTTCCAATTCATCACTAAAGAGGCTCTGTAGGAGGAGATGCCTATTCAGTGCTTGGTGTATTCCTGCAGTCTTGGTTTGCAGATTTGTCCAACTAGTCTCCCTCTTTCATGAAGTGGCAACATGGCTGAGAGGGCAATGGGCAAAGGATAAGGCAGAGATGATTTAAACTGGACATGAGAAATACTTACAAGGTAGTCACTAAAACTGACTGCCTAAAGAGGTAAGAAGATCTCAGTCATCAGAGGTTTTCAAGAAGAAAACCCCTGTCAGGAATAATTTAGCAGAAGTTCTACCTGCCCCAGGGAGGGGAGAACAGGTTAGATTCACTTCTGCCAGTTACAATGAAGACCCACGCCACAGAAAAATGAAAAAGACAGAAAACCCACAGAAAACCCACAGAAAACCAGAATTATATCCACGAGTTTCAATGTTTTCTACTCATTATTTCAATTCAGCAGATCTCAAGCTGCGTTTATTTTGTTCAACAACATATTCCAACTGTGATCTGGCTAGGCCTAATTACCTTTTACTGTTTAAACAGCAGTGCTCGGAGCTGTGCAGACATTCCAGTGTTCCACGTTTCAATAGGTATTTGATGACACAAAGAAATTAACCTTGTTCAAATATACCTTCCCTTTCTTATATCAAACTCTGCACTTACTTTCACAGAGGAAAGTTTGTTCATGTTAGCGGACCACATTTCCACACAGCATAGTGTGTGAAAGCTGCTTTACCCTGCAGTAGATCTGGGTTTTTTGGACCTCACCAAAAGAAACCATCTTGATGACGTATCAGTATCTCAAGTTTGTGAAAACATTAAGAAAGTTTTTTATTAAAGCAATGAGCAATAGAGAGGCCATTCCTTCTCTCTCCTTGGGGTTGAAAATGGAAGGTTGAGACTAAAGAGAAACTTCTTATCTGCCTCTCAGCAGACAGGTGATAGGGCACATAAAGAAAAAATGTTATCTTGATTTCCCTGTAGAAAATGGTAAAATGGACAACTTCAAGATGAACTTCAAAGTGAAGAAATTTGTGCTAGCTCATTCTCCAAGTTACAGTCTGAACTTTACTTAAAAAAAAACACAACTTTTTGAAGAACTAAAGATGACAGTGTCCTGTCAAGAATTTGGCCTATGTTGCACAAGAGATGTCAGGAAAAACAACAGTTAAGAGAACAGCTTCTGTGCTTCAGGAAAAGGGACAGTATTTTTCATTTACTTACCCAGAAACATGGAGCATCAGCAGTATATAGAAGACAAAGAAAAGGTTGTGGGTATACCAGAAGATGTCATAGTTTGAAACCCTGAAAAGAATAAACCATGGTTCAATGCTATTTCGGTCAGACAGAATCATTGCTAGTTAAAAGCAGATTTGTGCACACAGGATACTCTTATTCAGCATGTAGTCATGTAGAATAGTCAAAGCCCAGTATATATTCCTACAGAAATACAATCTTGGCAAATAAGCTAAGGTGACTGGCACACAATTAAATAGCAAAAGAGAATGAAGTGGACATTCAGAGCAGTTGAAGACTTGTTTCTAAATCAGGAGACTTCCCTATTTTCATAGGTCCTAAATTGCTACAACACTTCTTCAGCCTTCTGAGCCACAGGACTGCAGTGTTCAAAGTACCATGACTGCATCCTAAAAGGTAGAGTAGACAGCAGAAGATAGGCTAGTGGGAAAGGTACAAGAAATGTTTGTGGGTGTGGAGGGAAAGGAGATGCAACAGAAAAAGGGGACTACAGGAAGAAGAAACAAGAGGACAGCCAGGAGAACTTCGGAGACAGGGGAAACGCATATGGTTGGACTCCAGGACTGATGGCCTTGAGACATACAAGAACATCACCACTATGCAGACCAGGGCACATAAAGAGGAAAGCGGATTTCATCAGTAATTTGTTAGGAAATTTAAACAGAACCAATTCCAATGAAATGTCCGTTTGGAACTGAGGTTAGAAACTCGCTTTCTCCTGAGTAAAATATTCAGCAAAACAAAACAACAAACCAACCAAATGATTAAGAAAATCCTTCACAGCACACAAACATCTCTCACATTCACAGCATGGTAGAAAAGTCCCTTCCAAAACAAAAAAGCTAGCCGGCAAATAAGCCAAAATAACTATTAAATAAAAAGCAACCCAAACTCTTGAGAATATCATTTAAGAAGCAATTCTTCTGAGATAGCTAAATTTTTCCAGATTATTTTCCCCTCCTATAGTCTTTTAAATAAACAGCTAGCTAGTACGCTTCACTGTTTGCCTGTGAATACAGGCAAATTTCTTTTCTCAAGACAGAAAAAAATCTATTCTGACAATCTGTTTGAGGGTAATCGGGAAGAAAACCCAAGCAAGGGCAGTTCTTAAGAACCTAGCAACAACAAAAAACTTCTGAAAACCTTTCATCATCCCACCATCCTTCCCACATTCAGCATCACACTAACACCATTCCATACTTGAGGCAGCTCAAACCATTTCTAACTACCCACAGCCTGGTAGGCATTTCCACACAGTCACTCATCAATATCGGTAAGGAGCTATGAGAGCAAGCATCAGTAAGATAAAAGTAAAGAGTGTTGATATGTGGAATGGAAATACATTACAAGGCAGAAAGAATACCCCTGCTTACTCCTAAACTCAAAACAGGTCTTGGGGCTCTTGCTTAATTTGGTATCTTGCTAAAACACCAGAAGCTACACACTGAACTTATTTTTATTGGATCCTAGCACTTTTTTTCCCCCAGGATGGACCAAGTTTTCAACATTTCAGCAGTGGAAAGTCAATTCCAACTTCTTACAAGTTGATTTCAACAGCTAATATTATCACTGACAAGAACGTACATCATTGATCTGAATATGCCTAAGCATCAGCTTCCAGTCACTTGAACATTTCACCCTCTTCACAGCTTTCTTTGCAGATGCCTCTATTATAAATGCCGGTTCCTCAGAAGAAGTGTCAACTCTTCTTAAACACAATCAGCCTCTCAGCCTCACCTCCCTGAACAAAAGATATCAAGATCCTTGAGTCTTCTACTGTGAGGTGCATTTTAATCGTGTTTTCTTACTTGCATTCTTTTTAAGCTGTGCCCTACACATGCTCACAGTATTCTAACACACTCAGTAACCTTCATACTGTCATATTCATACAGTTCTTTAGAGCATTGCTTTCCTTATCTTCTTCTTAGAGTTTAAAATTGATATTAATCAAAACAAGGATTGTTATTTCGCACCAACCCAAATTCATGGGAATTGGAGATCAAGTTGTTTGTATAATTTTTTTTTTTTTTTTTTTTTACTTGAGAATGTAGCAGGTGAATATCAGCAAGAGGAAACATTGAGAAATGTAAGACTATGACACTTTTAAAGGGATACAGTAAACAGCATAGCTTTGGAAAAATGTTTTAAACCCTATTACAGAGAGTTTTGAAAGGGAAGATATAAGTAGTAGTTTAGTAGATGAAACTGAATGCTGGAGCATTTTACCATAAAAAGAGATGTCATTTGAGCCACTTTAAACATACAATTTCCAACACTGTAGTAATTGTGTTTAATGGAAATGATCTTGAGCAACATTAATTTGAAAGTTAGCTAAAATGTCAACATTTATCCACATGATTAATTGCAGCTTCTAGCAACTTTATATGCCTTCCAATAAATAATTACTGAACAAAAAAATGGTGATGTGATTCTCAGGTATGACATGGTAAAAAATTTTTAAACAGAATTCACTTCCCATCTTCAAACCATAAAGACCAAATTCAATTCTCTCAATACTTACTCATACAGTCTACTGAACAGGTAAAGACATGAAAATGGCATGAAAATCAAGAACAGAAAAAAATAAGGAGGAACACATGAAGGAAGACTCATATGATTAAGGAGTTCAGTTTGCAAGAGTGTGTTAGAGCTGAAATCCAAGACAGTATGATCTGAACAACTTTAATTAAGGAAAAAAAAAAACCCAGTTTCTGATAATTAATTTTCCTAAAAACTGTAGCATGAGTTTAGCCATCGTTAGGCACCTGAGAATTCACATGGAAAGAAATAAAAAAAGAGAAAGACAGATGCACACAGAAGCTCATTTCCTTAGTAAAACAGACCACAAAGACAAGTTTGAGCCATATGCCTGAGAGAGAAGCCAGGACAAATCTTTAAATAAGAATTACTGATTAAGTAATAGTCGATGCAGCTGATCTGCTCAGAGCTTTGATTCTGCTGGCTAGATGGCACAAAAACACATTTGCAGTTAGAGTAATTGAAGAAGGAAATAGCAAAGATGTAACTCAGAAATCTGTAAACCTTTGTTGCATGAACCTTAAAATTATTTCCAAGGACATGCAGTTGCAAACATTTCCTCAAGTTTCCCAACCATCAATAAAAGTTGGGGGCTCTGTTTCCTTTTTTCTAATTTCTAATGGCCTTGGAGAAAACAAGACTGTTCTGGCTCACTGCTGCAGCGTGAAGTAATTGTTTCATTTTTCCATCCTCCCTAAACTGGCTTTCTTTTGCAAGAAGAACAGTCTGTGTGGACTATGTAACATGCAACTGTGTCTGCCACTTTGTGTAGCAGTCTAATTCTGTACTTCTGTACCTTCCAGTTCCTCACAAAGCTCTCAGTCTGGAAGTACCCCTGGCTAGGAGGAATGCAGAAGTATTTGCTGAACTGTTTTCCTGATTGAGCACCCAGTAACACTGCTTCCGAGAGAAGACATTATTTCAACATAGTTCAAAACCACACATCAAGCTCACAGCAGCTGAGCATCTCCCATGTTTGAAGACATGGAATTAAAATATCCTGCAGTGTTTGCAGAACTGGGATGACGTATTCACAGCCAACCTTTTAACTCACCAAAGACTGTATCAATAGCAGAACACACGCCTATAAAAGGCTACTTTGTTGGGTTAGATCCTTCAAGGATCTCACTTGATGAACAACAATACATATTCAATAATGTTGGTGCAGAACATGAACTCACCAGAGGACCAAACCTCCAGGAATCCCAACAGTTATTCTGAGTCAGTAATGCACTGCACCTTTTAAAGTATCATCTACATTAATAAGAATATATTTGATAACCATAAGCCTAGAAGAACTTAAAAAAAAAAAAGACAAAAACAAAACTACATTCTACTTTAGTAGCACAGTTCTGTCTTTGTTTGCTTTGCTTTGGTTGTTTAAAAAAATTGGTTTTTACAATTAATTGGTGAAAATAATTAAGATAAAGATATCACTATTTTCCAATGGAGGCTATTTATGCATTGGACAGAAAAATTTGTTATGTTTTAGTTTTCTGCTTCCTTAGACAAACAGGATAAAAGAACTATTCAAACTTGTAAAGTTCTAGATTTTTAACTGTGTATGTCCTTCGAAAAAAAAAAAAGTTTATTCTGAAGAAAATTTAATCAGTTTTTGTAATTAAATATTCTCTGCACTAATTTGCTTGCAAAGTTATTTAAAAAAAAAAAAGGCAAGAAAGCTGGTATTTTTAACATTCATTTAAATATTTCTCATCTCATATTGCATTTGCCCTTCATTCCCTCTAATCTGTGTAAGAATATGATTACTTAAATAGCATTCTTCAGCATAATGATCAGATTATGTCTTACCTGATGGCATATGTAGATGCTGTACACATTAGGAATAGCACTAAAACCATAATGACTCCAGTCAGACCTGGAACTAAAACAAACATTATATAACTTATATTTAAATTTTGGGGAGGTATACTTATCTACCAGACAGATAAGTAAGAATTAATCCTGTATCTTTATTTGTAAGACTGACTGTCCAAGTTTTGGCATTTCTTTTTTATTCCAAACTCCAAACTCTGTTGAACACTACAATTATAAACCTGATCAGGGACAAAATTTCAAACAAATCAATTTCAGTGCAAGCTGTCACTGCAATTGTTTGCCAACCCATTTCATCCTGGAATGAGAAAGAGCCTGAAATTATTCTCTGTGGCATTGTAATATGCTTGAAATTGTTGCCCGTAGAGCAAGGTCTGTGAGAGTGATCTACAGCCAAAACTGAAAGAGGTTAAAAAAAAATTAAGGATTGGACTCATCTGCTCAAATACGAACTCCAGTGTCAGAACTAGTCTATCTGGGCTCCATTTTCAGTCAAAGGAGAGAACTAAGTTTATCTAGGATATGATTCATCGCATCCTAAGGTAGAATCTTGCACAAAAATTACAGTATATCATCTGCCTGAAGACAGATTGGACAAATTCCAACCAGAGTTACACTTTGGTGATGAGCACTTTATCATAAAAATTGCTCTCTAAGGAACTAAGCGTCTGAATTGAGAACTAAGAACCTAGAAGCCATGAAGCATTACGTTAAAACATTTCACTTCCTGAAGAATGTAAACTCTCGTAAGTTTTTAAGTATGGTTCCTGGTCTAAACACATGGTTTTTAGATTTAAGCAAAGTCAGCTAGGCCAACCAGTGAGCACAATGGCATGTAAGTATCCTTTTAGCATCAGAATATAAGTGTCTCAAACTGATTTCATGGAATTATAACGGTAAAACCAGATTTTAGGGGGTCCAGGATCTTTTCACATGATCACATCCTATATTTAAGAACAAGCTAGCTTTTTTAGTTTTAAATAATTAATTGCGATTTTAGACTTTCTAGTGATAAAGAGACAAATTTCAATCTCATCCTTTCATAACCACACATCATCCACTTGCTGAGAAGTCTTATAACTAAAATCTGATGTGTCTCAAATCAAACTTCAGCTTTTACAAGCTGTAGGAAAAATCCTGGGCCTACAATCCATTTAAGTTTTTGCACAGACTACATAATTTTATCCTTTCATGGAAAGATTACAATTAAAAACAGTTGCATTAGAAAATGTGCATTCTTCCTGCTGCCTCCTTCCTTATAGGTAGTCCTTTGCGGAACATGGAGTTGGACACAACAATCCTGGTGGTTTCCTTCCAATTCAGTATATTTTATGACTCACTTCTTCCTTAATCTAGTTGGATATGCAGTCTGCAATCAATCTCCTCTCTGACACAAACGTATCCAATTCATTCGTAGTAATATCAATTTCAACTATCTCACTTTTTTACTTCCACTAAACTCATCTAAACCTTGCTTAAGGTTTTTGGAAAGCACTTTTCCCAGAGTCTCTAATAAATAGCAAGCTTATCAAGACTGACACATTTACAGGCCTATTCAGTAACCCAAATTCACTGCTGTTCAGACTGATTCTTTTCTGTCTTGCTTTAAATGCTATCAAGTCAGTAGTTTTGCATTTGATAAAAATAAGAGTGAAACATACAACATCAGGAAAGACCTTTATGCACTAGCAAAGCACTACAGCTCAGGCTTATGCCTAACCCCTCCATAATTAAAATGTTGTTTCAAATTCCTGCCCCAAATACATCTTCATTTATTTACACTGCAAAAGTGCTGAAGCTTGATAGCTGGGTAGTGGGCTTAAATTTCTCTGAAGTCAAAAAAAAGCTTTTTAATAGACCTGCTGAAGCAAGAATACTGCTTTTTTTGTTATGTTTCTGTTTTCTAGAAATTGAATCATTTAGGAATTTGGTTTTAATATGCAGAATCTCTGTTTGAAACTAATGATTTTCTACTGACTCATCTGGACAAAACAGCTTTGAAGATGTTGTTCATCCTACTACAGAGGCTTATGTAACTCCTCCCTCATGACTGCTGGGTAAGCAAACCCTGGGTATATTAACACAAACAACGTAGCTTCGCTGAGAGACAACAAATGCAGCATGCAAACAGATAATCAAATTGTTTTGTCTGGAGATTGATGAAGAAAAGCAGTAAACTTTCTCTTTTGGTTTTGCAACAGACTTACCAGTAGCAAAAAGCAGTTTTCTTGGGTCCTAAAAAACAATCAGGGGGAAAAAAGGTCAGTAAATAATTTTATATCCATGTGAAAAGAAAACTGTCCCACTCCCCAGATCTTAAGTCTCATGAAATTTCTGTCTTCACTGCAGAGACTTTTTTAACAAGCAAACTTGTAACAAAAGGCAGTGAAGGGAAATGAGCACTTTTCATACAAATCAGGAAAAACTAAGCATCATCTGCATCCAAACATGCACACTCTTCCAACCACAAACACAGGATGCCGGTAGCATCCAGACTGCTCATCACAATTAATGGAACACATTTAAGAGGAATTCAAGAAGAAATGCTTGAGAGCTATTAAAGTACCTAAAATCCAGGAGCCTTTCATCCTAGAGTTACTAAAAACTTGTTTCATCTTCATTTTCTATTGCAAAATTCCTAAGTCTGTTTAGCAGAGGCTGCCATCCATACCCTGGTGTGTTCTTCCCTGAGGCAAGCTCTTGACAACCTTCCGGATGAGACTATATCTACTAGACCACTCCTAGCACACACAGACTCCTGAGTTCAATCAGCACAACAGTTGGTGTTGGTATGTTTGCCTCTCCATAGCATAGCTCAGGAATTAGGTCATCCACCCAGGGAGTAAAAGACCTTGGTTGTTGGTCCTTATGAGCCTAGGCTGACTCAAGTTTTCCTTTTTCAGGAAAGGATGCAGCTGGGATGCGATCATTTTAAATCCTTCCCAACGTATTTGGTAGAAAATAAATGAAGACTTGAGATTAGAATGAATATAAACAAGATCATAGCCCAGGGAAGAAAAAGTTCTGGATTTCAATCTTAATCCTGAGATCTGCACATTTCTAGTGCCAAATGCAGAAGGGGACTAGGACTCTGATATGCCTTCAAAAGATCTGCATCACAGGCAGACAAGCCACTTCTGTAAGTAGAAATTAGCTTCCAGCCCAGTTGATGCAGACAAGTAATTCCACGCTTAGCACAGTTCCCATTGCAGTTTAGAAGTGCAGATCAGTGTCAAGTCTCAGCTATTCTCATAGTCCCAGTACACGGTGGCATTACAATCTCAACACTGGAAATGCAGAATGTAGCTCCCTCAAAACAGCAGCAGAAGTCTTCCAGCTCAGTCCACACAATAAAGAGAAAGAAGTAAGAAAGCAGAATGAAGAGCAAGATTAGATGACTTGGTGGCAGCATTCTACACCTCCTAGTGAAATAAGTGAGAATACTGCTGGCTTAACAAGGTTGTCAAAACATGCTTTGTCCAGAGGTGAATAAAATCCACAGCAATCCATACAACAGTTTTTTCAGTGCAAAAAGCAGCAGTGATCTATATAGTATAGCTCACAGGATGGATTGTACGAAGCAACTGGATATAGCAACACTCAAATATTTGAATTACGCATTTAAATTCAAAATATAAAAGGATAGCTGGCTCACCTCACCACGATAGTTTGCTGCATTTATTGCCAGAAAATCTTCATTGTAATTCTCAGAGAAGTTAAGAGCATTCACCAGATGAGCAGCAACATGTAAAACTAAAACAAACAAAAAAAAAAACCACAAATGAAAACTGAGATCAACAAGAGGTATATTTTGCTCTGAACAAAACAGAAGTGGCTCCACAGGTGCCAAGTAACAATCCCATCAACTATGAAGGATGCATCAGGGCTTACAGAAGATACTAGATATTCCTAGCAGAAAGTTGTATGTATTTTAAGACTTTTTCACACTACAGCAATAATTTCTCACTGAAATGCTTCAGCTGAGAAATAACATTGAAAGGTGCCCACCAAAGAATGTTTCTTCTTCACTGAATGAGGAATTGTCTCCACTGCAGGGCACTCTGCAGTACCTTGCCTCTTCATGCAAATTTCTGAACCACCATCTAGGATCACTTATAATGGCAGATTCTGACCTGATCTCATTTCCTTCCAAATTTTAAGGAAATTTGGAATTCCTGCAATTTTAAGGAAAGCTTTGGATCTAGATCATAACCTCATGTGTTTAAAGGAAAAATAAAACAAAACCCATAGACAGCAGAGAAAGCATTCACAATTTAAGGCAGGAAAGCACAGAGCAAGACTACCCCCAAATGCACTGTACAAGAAAAAGCACAAAATACTGCCTTGTTCAGCATGTTCCCAAAGAAGGTGCTGCTCAGAACAGTAAGATCTCACCTGAAAAGATGCATATTGTAACACCACATGTCACATGGAAAGTTTTACTTTTGTCTATCAGCCTTCTGGTCTTCCTGCTGGCAACCTAATAAAAGAAGAATTCAAGCAATCTCTCTTCTAAAACAAAGCAAAGAAAAAAAATACTAACAGCAACTGAAGGGATTTAACAGTAACTTCAGCTTTTACTATGTTAAATAATCACCTAATCTAAAAACTACAGGTTTATGAGAATAAGACAGTTTTGAGGTGTTGATTAAGAACTTTCAGTTGCATCAGTTACAAAGATGCTACAAAGATGTTAAGTACATATAAAGTAACATCTCTTCTGCCCTTAAAATTCCTAATTCTAGCATTAATTGCTGTAGGTGTCACTGACTCCTCAAGTGAGCATCTACAGGCATACAGTCTTGTAAGTACTGCCACATGATGAATAGGACTGGTGGGTTCAATTTTCAACCATCTAGAAAACACTTTCACTTTCCCTAAAATCATTATTTGTATTTCTCTCAAAGTAACCTGTGAATCACAAACAAGCTCAGTTACTGAATACATAAGAAAAGAAGCCATCTTAGCTTTGCCAGAAGTTTTTTCCCTCCCATGATAACTAATATAACAGTTTGAGTATTTTTATCTCCAGTGGCACTTTTCAAGTCATACAGAGTTGAATTTTTTTGCTCTTGAACTCTACCACAATTCTACTACAGCAGTAGGGGGGACATAGATGTCTTTTACATTAGAGTTGGGAAAGGAGCAGAACTCATCTGGTCAAAGTTCCTCAGCAAGCTCACATCCTACCAAAAAGACTTCAAGAAACTTTCATTGCAACAAGTCCAATCAAACCAGACAATGCCAGCCAAGGCATTACTGTCAGTGAGGTCATGAATTGAGGTTGAATTTCACAGAATCATAAAATCATTTGAGCTGGACTAGATGACCTTTACTTGCCCTGTCCAACTTCCCTGCAATGAACCCGGACACCTACAGCTAAGTCAGGCTGCTGAGAATCTGGTCCAGCCTGAACATCTGTGCTACTGCACCATGCTGGCATATAATGTAGAATAAACAGTGGTAAAACATTTAGTTCTTATTATGTTTAGACAATATAAACCAGGGACTTTACTTCTTAACTGGTGAGTTCTGAGGACAGTACTCACCTTCTGAGATCCCCTGAGAAAGGCCAAGAGGATGCGGCACATTGGGAGCAGCACCAGGCAGCAGTTGAGATTGAGGACAGATGCTGAAGCTCTGCTAACACACAATCCTAGCTGAACAAATACAGCAAGAGTTAGATAACAGGAAGGAAAGATGCTCTTAACATTTTAAACAGTACCAAATGTCCTTTCTGTTTCTGCTTAAATAGCTCCCATGTTCTCTTGGTTGATCAGAACGGTGGAGTTTCATAACATTTTACACATACAACAGTGCACACGGCATACTACCCTGGTCTCTGAAAGGAAACATCAAAAAATTTCATCAAAAAATTACTCAAAATAAGTTTTGAATTAAAACCACACTTCTGAAAGGGGCTAAGAGATTGGTTTAAACTGAATTGATCGCATTTCAAGGACTGTCAGGGCATCCTCACTGAATTCCTCATCCATTCACACTACCCCATGCCACATTTGGACCCAGAGAAAGCAGGCTCTTCTAACTACTCAGTATGTGGAAAATTAATGAAATCTAATTTCACTAATGCTTTTACCATATATTTGGAACTTACATAATTAGAACAAAAACACTTGTCAAATAAATGAACAAAGCACACATTAGTGTCATAACTGTATTTTTTCAGCTTATTTTAGTTTCTCATTCATTTATGAATTTTAAAGAAGCTAGCAACGTGCCATTGTTCTCCCAGCTATTAGGCTGAATTACCATTTACCAGCTTTTATAACAGGTGCTTTTAGAATGTCAACAGATTTCTAGAACAATATTTCTTACAGTGCTCTCTAAATCCAAGTTTTCCAATTCCTAAAGAAATTAATAAAAAACTGATACAACTCTGCATGATAACTAAAATGCTGCCTAGGTATGTGTTTTGAACATACAAGTATTATAACATACAAGTTACTAAAGATTTATCACTTTTCCAGAATGGAACTTCAGGATGAAAATTTTCTGTCCCAAAAATAAATAAAGAAAAATTAATTAAGTCACATCTTTCTTATCAAGCAAAATCGGAGAAAGAGGTTTTATTCGCTTGGAAACTTAAGTTTCAATTTTTACAAAATTATTACACAAGCCTTTTAACTTGAGGTTATTAGGTGCTTTTTCAGAGACTTATCTACTTGTTACAGAAATTGATAAAACATAACCTAATGAAACAAAATAAAGCAACAGGAACACAGCGAGTCCAGTACGACTGCAAACACAGCTGCAGAGCAGAAGCTCCTCCATACCATAGAACACCAAAAGCACTACGCTAGGAAAGATTATTTTTGTGTACAAATAGCTGGTTAATACACACAAAGGGACAGGAGCTTTGTGCCTGCTCTCATGATTAGTAACCCATGTACCTGTCTTCCAAAGTAGATCTGGACAACCACCACAACTCCAGCCAACTGAAATTTCCACTTCAAAGTATGATTTAAGCAATGATGTATACAACCATAATAAGTATTTCTTCGTCTTTGCCCACATTAGCTTTATCTCTGCCAAACATTATGGTCCGAAGTGAATTTAAAACATCAATAAGTATTTTCAGACTATTAGGAAAATGAGTATTACCTTGAAACCATTAGACTTAAGAACAAGTAAAATGTCTCTACAACATGCTACTTGCATTATACAAAATTGTATAATCATTAATCTTCCCTCTAAGCTAAAAATGTAATACATTCAAAGCACGGTCATTAAAAACATATATGCAGTTTTATTACAGCTTGCTGATGTGTTACTGAATTCCAGCAATAAATGAGCACATTCTGAGGAACAATCATAGAATCATAGAATGGCCTGGGTTGAAAAGGACCCCAGTGATCACCTAGTTTCAACCCCCTGCTATGTGCAGGACCAGGCTGCCCAGGGTCGCAGAACTCAGAAATAAACTGAATTATTGTGTATCTCTTAACAAAGCCTCAAAAGACAAAAACAAACAAACTAAAAAAAAAAAAACAACAAAAACCTGTTACAACTTTCTAATTGAATTACTTCAGTGTAATAACTTCTATTGTATGATCTACATGATACATGATGAGTTTTTGAAGAATTTATGTTGTCTTAGTTTAGACATAAATCAGGCAAGATATCAGTCATCCAATCTATCAGCTATCCTTTATCAGGCACAAGTATTGTATTTGCAAAACTTCAACAGAACAGTCTAGTTTGGAATATTCTGGAGTTATTTCAACAGGATATACCAATAAATAAATAAAATGACTTATTGTACCAGATCAGGAAAATGACAAACAATTTTACTGATGCGAAATCACCTGTGAGTAGAAAGAGCTTAAGAACAGCCTCGATCCAGCTCTTTTAGTCCTTCCTCAAACACAAGGAGACTACAGCATGAACTGTGTCCAGAGAACTTCTTAAGCTAGGTTTGTTGAGAAAGATGAAGTATTTTTTTCTCTTGAATCGAGCTTGTCCATCACTAAGTTTGCATTCAAATCCACTTTGTGAAGAAAAAACCATTGTTTCAAATTTCTGGAGCCAAGCTTTCATTTGACTGGTACAATAAAACCTATCTTTTTTGAGAACAACTCACAACATGCACCATATAAGAAGCATAGAACTGTTTACATCAGAAGGAACTGTTAATTGCACTTAATGGAGACATGCACACAGACCATGGATGGAGCAGCAGAGGGAGAAGGAGCAGTATTCACCCTCCAGTGAAATGCAAACTTTGGTGCCATAGTACAGCTGTCAAAGACAACACCCTACTAATCTTGCTTTGTGTTTTTCTATGCCATTCTTTGACAAACAGCAAATATTAATTCCCAGAGTCATTCCAGGTGAGCAATCGCTTTCCATTAAATCCAACTCAATGCTATCAGCATCCGTACAAAGGTTAAGAAAAAAGCAGGAAATGACTTTTCCAGAAACGCAGCACACTTCTAGGAAAGCGTGACTGAAATAGTTTCATGAATGGTTCATTTAAGGTTTTACTCTTAAGAAATAAAATCGGGCAACGTATGCCAAAAGAAGCTCATGAACAATTTGAAAACAGTGGTAAAGAAATACAGTTAGCAATTCTGAGAATCACAACTCATGCAAGTCTGAGAACAACAGAGCACTACATTTGCTCTTAACATATATCCAAAGGCTTACAATATCCCCATGAAACTAATTCTTTCCAAATGGTTTCCAAGTGGTCTCTTTCTTGACTTCCTTTGCATTGACTGGGTGGCATAATAACTAATTAACATAGTGCATTCCTGGATTGTAAGGCTGGATTGGAACATTCTACCACTGGAACAATGGGAGAATTACAGATTTTTTGCTCCCAGGCAACTTAATGCTCCTAGAAGAAAATACATAGCAATACTAACTAGTTCAGAAGTGAGAGAAATATAATTCTTCTTCCTAAAATTATCACTGCATTAAGGAACAAAAACTGTTACTTCATGTATATGCATATGAAATTGCTACAGGATCAAAAACAGAGAAAAAACATTCCCAAAATCTCTGGACACTCTCCTTTATCTGAATATCTGACAACATCCTTCTGTACGTTCAGTACTACACTTTTATCTTGTTTCATAGAAAGGAAAGGAGGTATAGAAAAGCTAGAGTTAACCGAATTCACCAAGAAAACCTGCAGCACCATGAGGAGGGAATTGGACTCCTTACTAACTTGAAGCTGAAATCCCAAAAACTAGGCTAGATTTCTTCTCCACACAAATATAAAGAAATCAGCGTTTTCCTACTACGCAGCAGCAGAAAAAAGCTCCACAGATATATAGGGAACACAGTTCTCCAGCTATCACTGCCTGCTGTACGCTAACATAGCGTGCTAACTAGGACAGCAAAGCAAAGAGCCAGCTCTCATCAGATGTTCTGAGTGTTGCTGGTAGCAAGCGAGGTTCTCCGTAGTGAGAGGAAATCTTTTCAGTATTTGTTTGAGGACTAAAATAATTCACTGTGTATCAAATTCCCCAAAGTTTGTTAGCTGTAAGCAGAGATGAACATTAGCTCCAATTCCAGGTCTAAAATCTGATATTCAATACATGGTTGCAAAATACATTCTAGAGGAGAATTCAGGAAAACCAACAAATATTGCTGTCTCTCACTTTTTAAGCCCATCTTGTAGGAAAAATGGGAGAAAAACAGACACACCTCCATACCTAAATGTAGTATTTCTGATTCTCAGGCCTTCACCATTTACATGCAACAATCCTAACCAAGTCATGGTGTGGGAAAAACACCACCCCGACTCTCTCTCTGAAGGACTTCCTTTGAACTTCCTCAAATCCATGGGTCAGACCCTATGATCCTTGTGGGCCCCTTCCAACTGGGGATATTCTATGATTCTATGAGTCACGACAACCTGAATGGGAAGATCCATAAGCAACATGATGTCCTACAGACAGATTCTGAAGACCACCTCCCCAAATAAGTACTGGAGCACATATTTTTCCTAGGCAGGAAAATGTGCTACACGAGTCTTCATTTGACACAGCTTCCTTTTATGCACAGAATACTTTTTTTTTTTTTTTTTTTTATATAACAGAGCATATATAATCTAAGATGAAGACAGATCTGAATTATACAGGATAGCAATTATAACCCCTAGACATGTCAAAGCTAGCTGGAAGGCTTCAAGGCAAGACTATGTAAATGTCATCCTGTGGTACTGCAATCCTTTAAACTTATTCTCAGATTAAGTGATGTAATATATACATATTTTACAAGTGCGATTCAAATGTATTACATGTGAGACAAACCACTGCAGTTCTTCACATGAAGAAAGTATTTAGCTGAAGCTCAATTTTCTATGCCAACTCAAATTCAGCCTTCTGCTTGCATTTATAAATCAAGATTTTATCTGGTATAACAGAAAGGGAGAAACATCAGGAGTGGGCAATGCTAGCGATGTTTTTACTTCTTTTATGAGGTACAGTTTATCTTCTGTGCACTACCAAAAATCAATATTGCCACTTGAACCCCACCTATCAGGCAATCTTCAAAAGGATTGTTGTTTTTTTTTTTTTCTCTTTGTGTTCTCATATCTAGGTCATGTTCTTTTTTTTTTTTTTTTTTATATACAGTCCCTTTGTGGTAGATGTACTCCTCACTCAACTTAAGTCAGTCATGCAATCTACAGAAAGCAACTATCTTAATCTGGAATTCAGTATTAGCTTCCAATTTCTCTGATAATCTCTAGACAAAGGACACTCACAAGATTTCAGATCAAATGTTCATCTGTATTAATTAATCTGTTATAATCCTGACCCCAGAAAATACAACTTAAAAAAAATAACACTTCTTGTGCCAGGCAGAATGAATGACACACAAGGAGTGGAATACATTTCAAATTATCTCCCAAAATCCAAGTGTTCAACTCGCCCTTTGCAGCAACATAACTAAGTGTGACAGTAATTTGAACAATAATCTGCAACATCAGCTTGAATGGTTGATTGAGCGAGGTGCAGCATGATCTAAACTCCAGAAGGTCAGTTATGAGCCAAAGGATTAAGGATACCCAAGGCCCAAGGAGAGCCACAAACACACTGCAACTCAAGGCCGTTGACATAAGATTGTTTATTGCCCATTTTGAGTCAGTTGCCCAGACGTGATCCAACACCTTCTACTAAGGCTTCCTTTATGCTGAATTAATCACCCTCGCCCTAACAGTGGATAACAGTCTGTAAAACCATTATTCTAGAATGTAATGAAGCTATTTCAAGACCTGCCACTGTTGGTCCGCTACAGGATACCTTCATTTGTCAACTAAAGAAATATTTTGGTCATAATTACTCACTGATCAACACACAGGTGCTGGAATGGGCTGCCCAGGGAGGTGGTGGAGTCACCGACCCTGGAGGTGTCCAAGCAACATTCAGATACTGTGTCGAGGGACATGCTTTAGTGAGAACTATTGGTGATAGGGGAATGGTTGGACTGGATGATCTTGCAGACCTTTTCCAACTTTGGCAATTCAGTGATTCTAAGACTCTACAACCACGGTCAATTCAGAAGTAAGAGCAATGACATTTACACAATAACATGGTAAAAATTTCAGTACTCATTTAAGAGGCATCTCTGCTAATACTGCTACTGAAAGCTTCACAACAAAGTGGAAGTTGCCCATGTTAGTAACTTAAGTGTCCTCCACAGGACTACTGCCACTTGAACTTAAAAAATAACAAGAAAACAAGAAAACACATGCATAAGAACTATAAAGTACAAAACTCATGATCTTCACTGCCTTGTAACTTACAACGTTAGAAACAATGCTGAACTCCAAGCTGTTCAAGAAGGACAAAGGGATGGTGGAAAAAATGTTTTAATAAACAACAAAAGCAAACAAAAAACAACAGGAATGAGGCCATGAAAATGCACAAAAAGATCAGTTTACAAATTCAGGGAGACTGTCAAAAAAGGTATTGTGAATTAACACTCTCAGCCTTCACCAGGAAATCCTACATATACACATGTATACATATACACACACATATACAGTTACCATAGTAACATAATTAGTAAACATTTTTGCCTCATGTAATAACCTGAAGAACAAATCCCAAATGCGTGGGTTACAAGGCAACTAAACAGCAGGGACACACCAATACTAATGAAAACAGTCAAGATAAACTCCCTTTAATGCTTATGTATGCGAGGGAAATAACACTGCCAATGCATAAGCATCAATGAAAGCACAATTTGGCAAAACTAGCATAATCTCAGTTGTCACGATAAATGATGAGACAAAAAGAAGCTACTAGAACATCCAGAAGGTATTCCATGTTTATTCCAATAAAAAAGATGTCATAAATCTGAGTACAGCACAGTATGATAGCAGTGGACCTACAGTTAAAAAAAAAAAAAAAGTGAGGCAGCATTCTCCTTTCAGTCACATCCTCTGATTTAATCCATTCCTGAAGAGATCCTTCTGAGAAGGCATTTTCTCGCTTTGTTGTGAAATCCTAAAGCTTATCACATTAACAAACATCTGATACATTCAAGTTATTTGAGCAGGGACTAGTGAGGAAAAAGGGAAAGAGCTTGCCATGAGAAAGTAAGTCCAGCGCATGTTTCTGTTCATGGAGAAGTCACAGGATCACAGAGGTCGAAAGGGAACTCTGGAGAACAAGTCGAATGCCCTGCTAAAGCACGTTGCCTAGAGCATGTCAGACTCCACAACCCCCACGGGCAGCCTGTGCCAGTGCTCTGTCACCCTCAGGAAAGATTTTCCTCATGTATGTATAGAACTTCCTATGCTCTAGTTAGCACCCGTTGCCCCTTGCTCTGTCACCAAGGCACCACTGAAAAGAACCCAGCCCCATCTTCTTGACTTCTGCCCATCAGATATTCATAAGCACTGATAAGATACCCTCTCATAGAATCACAGAATCATAGAATGGCCTGGGTTGAGAAGGCCCACAGTGCTCACTTAGTTTCAATCCCCTGCTATGTGCAGGGTCACCAACCACCAGAGCAGGCTGCCCAGAGCCACATCCAGCCTGGCCTTGAATGCCTCCAGAGATGGGGCATCCACAGCCTCCTTGGGCAACCTGTTCCAGTGTGTCACCACCCTCTGGGTGAAAAACTTCATCCTAATAGCTAACCTAAACCTCCCCTGTCTCAGTTTAAAACCATTCCCCCTTCTCCTACCACTACCCACCCTCATAAACAGCTGTTCCCCCTCCTGTTTATACACTCCCTTCAAGTACTGGAAGGCCACAATGAAGCCTCCCTGGAGCCTTCTCTTCTCCCAGCCAAGTTCCCTCAACCTTTCCTCATAGGAGAGGTGCTCCAGCTCTCTGATTATCTCAGTGCCCTTCTCTGGACCCGCTCTAAGAGCTCCACAGCCTTCCTGTAATGGGGGCCCCAGGCCTGGACTGCAGGCCAGTACTGCAGATGGGGCCTCACAAGAGCCGAGTAGAGGGGAACAATCACCTCCTTCTCCCTGCTGGCCACCCCTTTTTTTAAATGCAGCCCAGAACACAGTTGGCCTTCCAAGCTGCAAGTGCACTACTGGCTTACGTCCAGCTTCTCGTCCACCAGGACCCCCAAGTCCTTCTACACAGGGCTGCTCTCAAGGAGATCTTCCCCCAGTTTGCATAAATACCTGGGATTGCCCCGACCCAAGTGCAGCACCCTGCACTTGGCCTTATTGAACTTCATTAGGTTTTCATGGGCCCTCGTCTCCAGCCTCTCAGTCTTCTCCAGACTCAAGAGTCCCAGGTCCCTCAGCTTTTCCTTGCATGGGAAATGCTGCAGGCCCTTAATTGTCTTTATGGCCCTCCACTGGACTCTCTCAAGGTGATCCCTGTCTTTCTTCAACCAAGGAGCTCAGAACTGTACAAAGTATTCTCAACGTGGCCTCACCAGGGCAGAGTGGAGGGGGAGGATCACCCCTTCTTAATGTGTATCGGGATATCACAAGAGCACACTGCTGGCTCATGGGCAACCTGCTGTCCTCCAGGATATCCAGGTCCTTCTTGGCAGAGCTCCTGCCTAGCAGGTCAACCCCTATTCTGTACTGATGCATGCAGTTAAGCCAAGCAACAAGAAACAGTTATTTTGTTCAATGATGTCTGGTTCAATTTTGTTCAATAATTTAAGCTCTGTGATAAGGCCAACTGTGAATATTGGACTAAATTTGTTGGTCAGATGCAAGCAAACTTGTTTGGAAAAAGACCTGTTTAGCTAGAGAGAAGGGAGAAATGTGGAAGTCTGAAAGGAAATAAATCATCTGGACAATTTACCTGACCAAGCAGACATAAAATCTCCAACAATTAAAACACTGAACTTACAGCAAGAAATCCATGAATCCTCCTTTCTGTAACTTACATCTACTATGTCTTGTAGTGTCTCTCATACAGAGATGAGAATATTGCTTTCTTCTTTGCTACACTCTCAAATTTAATCAGTGCCTGTTCCATACCTTCCCACTCTTTTCTTTAGGCTACATAATGTCAAAAGTTGGTACTTACTATATTACAAAAATTTTAGTTTCTTTATCTGTATCATATTCCTGAACATACAGCCCTGAAGTATTCGTAAGACAAGATTATTATCAGCAGTGCTACAAGCAGTTATCGAAAGAGGCAGTTCATCAAGGCAGAATACTAGGGAAGGTTTTTACATCCAACAGGTTTTAGTTTAATTTATCCTGCAAGAATCATATAATCACAGAATTAGTCAGATCAGAAAGGACCTTGGGAAGTCTCTTTTCCAACCTCCTACTTCAAGCAAGTTCAACATGAAATTCAAACTAAGCTTGCTAAGAGTTTTGCCCAATTTGTTTTCATGGCACTAAGGGACAAGATTTAGTAACTAGACTCAGTAAGTCAGGTCAATGTTTGGACTTCGTGATCTTGTAGTTCTTTTCCAACCTGAATGATTCTGTGAAAACCTCAAGGTATAGAGATGCAGTTCATGGCCTCCTCATCAAGATTCAAACTGAGCAAAGTGATACCATCTGATGCAATGTAAATCTACACACAAAATTTTGTAGTGTAAAATTATGTGCTCTTCCTAACCACACCAGTCTCTGACCTATCTTTGCACTTCCAGGACAACACTGTGCTATTATTGCCTTTTTGCAGACAATGAATGTACCATCAAACACATTCAGAGACGTACCTGAGTAAGAGTTCAGTAACTAAATACCTTTAAAATCCCATGCTAAGCACCTTGCTTATGGTCACAGAAGATACAAACAGAACAAAACTAAGCTTCCCTCTTCTGCTGAAGGCTGATGGAAAGTGAACCATTTCAGTGGTAACTGAAGGGAAGAATAACCTCATTCTTCACATGGAAAAGTATTAGTGTAAAAGCAAGGCTTTTGAATATATTTCGGATATTCAAGTCTAAAACCATTTCATATGGTTATCTCCTTTTCTACAGCAATACTTCTTGTTCTCCATCCTATTACTTGGAAAACAATAACATAACGTGATAAATCTTTCAGTGCTGCAAATGACAATGCTCTTAAGATTTTACTTCAACGTGGTGTACAAGAGGAGAAAATAACTCCTGAGTAGACCTCACCAAGACACGAAATCTTTGTTTTTTCAATTAAGAAAAATGCAAGCCACTCACCCATGTGTGGAAGAGAAGTGAGGCTGATTATCACAGAATCACAGAATCACAGAATTGTAGGGGTTGGAAGGGACCTCTAGAGATCATCGAGACCAACCCCCCTGCCAAAGCAGGTTCCCTACACCAGGTCGCACAGGTAGGCATCCAGGCGAGACTTGAATATCTCCAGAGAAGGAGACTCCACAACCTCCCTGGGCAGCCTGTTCCAGTGCTCCGTCACCCTCACCGTGAAGAAGTTCTTACGCACATTCGTGCGAAACTTCCTATGCTGCAGCTTATGTCCGTTTCCCCTCGTCCTGTCTCCACGTACCACTGAAAAGAGACTGGCCTCACCGCTATGGCCGCCACACCTCAGATATTTATAAACCTGGATCAGGTCCCCTCTCAGTCTTCTTTTCTCAAGGCTAAACAGACCCAGTTTACTTAGCCTTTCTTCATAGGGGAGATGCTCCAGGCCCTTCACCAACTTTGTGGCCCTCCGCTGGACTCTTTCCAAGAGATCCCTGTCTTTTTTGTACTGGGGAGCCCAGAACTGGACACAGTACTCCAGATGAGGCCTTACCAGGGCAGAGTAGAGGGGGAGGATCACCTCCCTCGACCTGCTGGACACGCTCTTCTTAATGCACCCCAGAATGCCATTGGCCTTTTTGGCCACGAGGGCACACTGCTGGCTCATGGCCAACCTGTCGTCCACCAGGACGCCCAGGTCCCTCTCTGCAGAGCTCCTCTCCAGCAGCTCATCCCCCAGCCTGTATTGGTGCATGCAATTATTCCTCCCTAGGTGTAAGACCCTACACTTGCTTGTGTTGAACCTCATCTGGTTTCTTACTGCCCAGCTCTCCAGCCTGTCCAGGTCTCGCTGAATGGCAGCACAGCCTTCAGGCGTGTCAGCCAATCCTCCCAACTTCGTATCATCAGCAAACTTGCTGAGGGTGGCCACTATCCCCTCATCAAGGTCACTGATGAAGATGTTGAACAAGACCGGACCCAGCACAGACCCCTGGGGGACACCACTGGTTACAGGTCTCCAGCCAGACTCTGCACCACCAACGACGACCCTCTGCGCTCTGCCAGTCAGCCAGTTCTCAACCCACCTCACTGTCCACTCGTCTATCCCACACTTCCTCAGCTTTGTTATAAGGATGTCGTGGGAGACAGTATCAAACGCCTTTCTAAAATCAAGGTAGATTACATCTACCGCTCTTCCCCCATCCACCCAGCATGTGACAGCATCATAGAAGGCCACCAAGTTGGTCGAGCACGACCTCCCCTTGGTGAACCCATGCTGACTACTCCTGATAACCTCCTCCTCGGTCCATTATAGAGATGGACCGAGAGATGGCCAGTGGCTGTGCAAACTGATGTACAGAAGGTAGAGGAGCGAAAATCCACATGGGATGTTCACAGCAACTGTAATACAGCAGTGCTCACTCTGTTTCCTAAAGAGGCTAAAATTGGGCTCAACTTTTTACAACTCTAAAAACAATCTGTATGATTTATACACACATACAAATATACTAGAAGAGAAAGGAGAAAGCTAACTTTGGCATCTAGAAGTGATATCTAGACAAACTATAAGTAACTGAATTGTGAGAATGCTTTACAGTGTTCAACGTTTCCCAAGTTTCTAAATTTGTTTTGGAGTTTTGACCAAAAGTATCTTTCAGACTTAGTTCTTTTCTTTCCTCTTCATTTTTAAAGCTCTCAAAATTCCCACAGTTGAAGACACTGTGTTAGTCAAACTAACCACATGGCCTCCTGGTCCTCACTTCCTAACCAGACAATGAAACTGTGGCTTGAGTCATCTCATAGGTACTGCACACACAGGTCCAAATGCAGTCTATAACTGGCTCATTTTGAAGAAAAAGAAAACCAAAAAAAAGGACAGAAGATGAGCTGGCACAAAGCAGATGAGTCTTCTGAATTGAGAGGAACTTTGTTGATTGATATCAGCTAACAATCTGACCCAACATGTTGACCCAAGAACATTTGTTTAAAGAACAACACACTTGCTCTGCCAGGAACCAAAACTATTTTCAAATGGATGCACTGGGCTGCAAAGCCATTAGAGATAATAGTAAAATTAAACATGTTTTCTGCTTTTTTCCTTGTAAAAAAGCTATCGTTGTAAAATATGCAAATATTTAATTTCCCATTTTTTCCACTACCTATGCAAAAGTTTAGTTTCCTGAACACAAATGAGTCAGTAAGAAGAAAAAAAAACAGACAAGTATAATCACCGTATCAGCTCGTTTTCAAGCTAGTTTCACAAGGATCTGTGGAACTGGCTAGTTCTAGCAGTACTGTCAACCATATGAAAAATATATATCCTGGATCTACCAAAGATAAAACAGAGATGATGCACAGCAGGTTAGGACATGCATCATCTCTGCTTTTGCCCCAGGTCAGCTTACCATTGAAGTCCACAGTGTCAAAAAGCATAGCATTATTCATGCACTTGTACCTGGATTCTAAAATCCTCAGCCACTCTACAGACTTTTTCAGAAAATTGTTATCTCCAAATCTACCTCTTTGGAGACAAGTCATTCCAAGCAACCATGACTGCATAACTGTGGATTTAGAACCAATCTCTATCTCACTTCCCAGAAACTAACTTTTTGAAGTCTTTTGGTGGTGGTGGATGCTATACTCAACAGTCAGGTCTTCAGTAGATCACTCACCTTCCAAGACGTTGTTTTCACAAAACAAAACAAAACATATATAATTATAGTAATTTACACTGAACTTACAAGTATGACAACCTGAGATTGAAAAGAACCAAGACTTTTCAAGAGATCCTGAAGCAAATTGGGATGAAAAGGAGCATGTGCCTATCAGTTTGACTAATGCTTTGATGACAAGAGGTTTGGCTCCAGTCTGTTGAACACATTTGTGTCCCTTTGAGCCTGCCAGCAGCAAGCAGGATGGAGGGGGAGGAAAGACTGCTGTCCTAAACTTGAGTGGCTCTTCTCAGCAACGGCAATTTTCTAATGCTAAGTCACTGTTAGCAGTCTTGCAGTAATCTCCTATCTGATCTTCCCCAACTTCGCAGGGCTTGCAGGCATTCTTTGTCATTGCAAATGCTTTCTGTCCCTTTCCTTCCTCCCCAGAATCCCCATTTCCAGAGCAAAACTCAGTGTCCAGGTGACTCACCCCTAACATCTGATGCAGATAGTAATACTGCAACCCTCGGCAGTACAGCAGGAAGGTCTTCCAGAAGAACCACAGGTTCAGTGAGAGCCAGAAAAACTAAAATCAAAAGAAAAGAGAGACTGGAAGTTTTACGTACAGACTCTGCTATATTAATTCTGTTTGTAAGTCACATGCGTGTACTTTCATAAAGATTTTTAAGCTTAGAGCAGTTAGCAAAAGTATTTTAATAACAATGCATATGAAAGGATAGCCTTTAGGTGAGACGTTTTCACTGACATCGAAAACACAAAACTAAAGTTTAGCGAGTGAGGGCTCCTGGGAGCCGACGAAGCACGAAATACAGCTCCAGGATCAAAGCACAAAAACTGAGACAAAGGCAGGAGGAGCAGGACCTGCGGAACCCCCTTCTCCCCCAAACTTTGCCCAGAAGAGCTAACAAAGAGCAGCCGCTGCCCGCGCCTGGACACGCAGCGCCCTGCGCCCGCCCACCCGGCGCCGGGTCTACCTCACGCGCGGGCGGGAAGCGGCGCCCCTCAGCGCGGGGCTGCGCGCCCCTGTCCCCAACCCCGAAGCAGCGCCCTACCAGAAAGAGGTGCTTGCTCCCCTCGTTAGCCAGCCAGCTCCTCCACGACACGGCCATGGTGCTCTGCCCGCCGCCCCCACCACGAGCAACGCCAGCGGGGCTCGCGGGGTGCCGGTGGTGGGGGCGACGGGCGAGCGAGCCCTCCTTTTCAGCCGGGCTGGGCCGGTCCTCCCCTCTCCCCACCCCTCACCCCCCGCCCTGTCTTCCGGCCGCCGGGGCGTGCGCTGCGGACGGGACTCGTCGAGCTCCCCGTGGGGCCCCAGCGCTTTGTCCCGAGCGGAGTGCGGAGCGACCGCCCCCGGGCGGATTCGGGGTCCCCATAGCTCATCCCCGGCCGGCGGAGCGGGACCGGAGCGCTGAGGGTCTGCCCTGCCCTGCCCCGCCCCGCCCCGCCCTGCCCCGGCGGGCTCCTCGTCTTCCCCGCACCTGGAAAAGCGTCGTGGTGTGCTCCTTGCCTTACAGCCCCAAAAAGTCGGGGAGCGGTGCAGAGTGCGAGTAGAGGGAAAACAAAGAGGCTGCCTGTGGAACGAGCTATGTGTGGGGTGCTTGGAAATAGGAAGGGGCAGATTTGGTTGCTGTGGGTTTGACTCTGCTCCCTCAGGTGTCCCTGGGAGTTTAGGGGAGAGGTGGGTCCTCGTGCACTGGTGGATAAGATGTCCCATATGGAGTGGGCTGGGTTGAGAGGGACCTTAAAGGCCAACTTTATGCATACATCAGTACAGTTTAGGGGCTGACCTGCTGGAGAGGAGCTCTGTGGAGAAGAATCTGGGTAACTGGATGGTCAACAGTTGGCCATGAGTTAAAAGTGTGCCTTGGGACCAGAAGGTCAATGAGATCCAAATATGCATTAAGTGTGGCCAGCAGGATGAGGGAGGTGATCCTCCCCTTCCACTCTGCCCTGCTGAAGCCACATTGAGAATACTGTGTCCAGTTCTGGGCTCTCCAGTTCAAGAAAGACAGGGATCTCCTTAAGAGAGTCCAGTAGATGGCCACAAAGGCATTTAAGGTCCTGAAGCATCTCCTACGCACGGAAAGGCTGAGAGACCCAGGGCTCTTGAGTCTGGAGAAGAGAAGACTGAGAGGGGATCTTATCAATGCATATGAATATCTAAGGGCAGGAGTCAAGTAGATGGGGCTGGGCTCTTTTTAGTGGTGCCCAGTGACAGAGCAAGGGGCAATGTGTACGAACTAGAGCATAGGAAGTTCTATACAAACATGAGAAAAATCTTTCCTGTGAGGTTGACAGTGTGCTTGCACAGGCTGCCCAGGAAAGTTGTGGAATTTCCTTCTCTGGAGATATTCAAGACTTACTTGGACACTTCACTGTCTGACCTACTCTAGGGAACCTGCTTTAGCAGGGGATTGGACTCAGCAATTCTCAGAGGTCCCTCCAATTCCTACAATTCTGTGATTCTCTGATCTGATTCCAACCTGCCATGTACAGGGACACTTTCCACTAGCCAAGGTTGCCCAGGGCCCCATCCACTCTGACTTTCAGCCCTTACAGGGATGGGGAGTGATCCAGCCCCAGGGAGGAGTACCCAGAATGTTTCAGGTTATGACTGCTCTACCTTGCAACCGGTGTGCTTTCTGTGGTGGTCTTCATGTTTTGGTTTGGCCTAGTTTTTTGTTGGTTGAGGGTTGCTCTAGGTACTAACCTTTATACTAAAACTTGAAAAAATCTTTGTTCCCAGCAGCTTTTAAATACAACCTCCTCACTGGGAGAACTTCATCTCTACAGCAAGCATCATGCTGCTCAGGCTGCTCTTTGAGACATCAGCAGAAAGGCTGTTTTTTTAGGGGATGTTAAGTCTGATAAGCAGCCCAAAAAGTTCTCATTCTGTTCAGCTTGAGCTGGTTATCTACCTCTTAAAACTAGGTATGTGGCCATGTCACCTCTTCCTTATGATCCATGTAGAATGATAGAAGCATAGAATGGCCTGGATTGAAAAGAACCATCTGTTTTCAAACCCCTGCTATTTGCAGGGTTGCCAACCACCAGACCAGGCTGCTCGGAGCCACATCCAGCCTGGCCTTGAATGCCTCCAGGGATGGGGCATCCACAATCTCCTTGGGCAACCTGTTCCAGTGTGTCATCACCCTCTGTGTGAAGAACTTCCTCCTAATATCTAACATAAACCTCCCCTGTCTCAGTTTAAAACTATTCCCCCTTGTTCTATCACTGTCCACATGTGGACAAATTTGTATTCTAATGACTAAGGTCCAGAGAAAACTGAGGGAAAGCTAAGCCCCATCTTTCCCTCCAGTCCTTTTAAGAATGGACGGAGTACCTGGCCCATAAGAAGCCCGAAGTTTAAGGACTGAATAGGACATAGCTCTTGTGAGGCTTAGATGGAGTTTTTGGCTGTCTTAGAAAGTAGCTGAATTCCTACAACTGCAAGTGAAGCTTTGGATCAGTGAGACAGAGGGGTGCAATTATTTTGCATCATCAAATGACACTAAAAGGAGAGTTAGTGAAAAGGAAAATGCATACTTTGAAATTTAAAACTCACCAGAACTTTAGTGGTGCCAAAGCAGCTCTAACCAGAGAAGAACCATTTTAGTTTATGTATCGTTTGCTATTTCCATTCGCTTCCATCTTCCTACTAGAATGTAAAAGACATGGAGGTTGCTACAGAGAACAAGGTGATACAGCTTTCCTAGACAAGTACATCAAAGCCAGAATGACAGAAAATAAAACTTGTAGGATGTTTCATGCCTAATAATATGGGGCTTTGACTAAAGTGCATGCCACAGCAAGTGCAAACAAAACCAAAATAATTTGCTTGTGCCATAGACCATGGGTGTCCAACCTTTTAGCTTGTCCAGACCGCACTGAGTGAAGAGGAATTGTCTTGGGCTGTATAAAAGAAGTAAAGGTTGGGGGCAGTTTGGGTTGTAGTGGTCATGAGATGGTGGAGTTCAAGATCCTGAGTGGAAGAAGCAAAGCAATAAGTAGGATTGCTACCCTGGACTTTAGGAGAGCCAACTTCGATCTCTTCCGGGACCTACTAGGAGCTATCCCATGGGCTCGGGTGTTAGAAGGTAAGGGGGCCTCTGAGAGCTGGTCAGCACTTAAACAGCTCTTCTTCCAAGCTCAGGATCGGTGCGTCCCTGTGAGCAAGAAATCAGGAAAAGGTGGCAGGAGACCTGTGTGGATGAGCAAGGAGCTCATGCGCAAGCTCAAAGGAAAGAAGAAGGTCCATGAAATGTGGAAAAAGGGTCTGACCACTTGGGAAGAATATAGGAATGTAGTCAGGGCCTGCAGGGATGCGACGAGGAAGGCTAAAGCCCGCCTGGAATTGAATCTGGCTAAAGTGATAAAGGATAATAAAAAAGGCTTCTTCAAGTATGTTAATAGCAAAAGGAAAACTAGAGAGAATGTGGGCCCCTTACTAAGTGAGGGGGGAGTTCTGGTAACGGGGGATGCTGAGAAGGCAGAGATACTGAATGCCTTCTTTACTTCCGTCTTCAGTGAAAAGGCTCTCCCACAGGAATCCCACACCCTGGAGGTTAGTGAGAGGGTCTGGGGAATGGGAGACTTCCCTTTAGTCAGGAAAGAGGACGTGCGTGAGCGCCTAGGCAGTACTAAGGTCCACAAGTCCGGGGGACCTGATGGGGTGCATCCACGTGTGCTGAGGGAGCTGGCGGAGGTCATTGCCGAACCGCTCTCCATCATTTTTGAGAGGTCTTGGACAACAGGGGAGGTCCCTGAAGACTGGAGGATAGCCAATGTCACTCCGGTCTTCAAAAAGGGCAAGAAGGAAGATCTGGGTAATTATAGGCCTGTCAGCCTCACCTCTGTCCCTGGAAAGGTGATGGAACAGCTTGTGCTGGATACTATCTCCAGACAACTGGGAGAAAAGGAGGCTATCAGGAGTAGTCAGCATGGGTTCACCAAGGGGAGGTCGTGCTCAACCAACCTGGTGGCCTTCTATGATGCTGTCACATGCTGGGTGGATGGGGGAAGAGCGATAGATGTAGTCTACTTTGATTTTAGGAAGGCTGTCTCCCATGACATCCATATAACAAAGCTGAGGAAGTGTGGAATAGACGAGTGGACAGTGAGGTGAGTTGAGAACTGGCTGACTGCCAGAGCGCAGAGGGTCGTCGTTGGTGGTGCAGAGTCTGGCTGGAGACCTGTAACCAGTGGTGTCCCCCAGGGGTCTGTGCTGGGTCCGGTCTTGTTCAACATCTTCATCAATGACCTTGATGAGGGGATAGTGGCCACCCTCAGCAAGTTTGCTGATGATACGAAGTTGGGAGGATTGGCTGACACGCCTGAAGGCTGTGCTGCCATTCAGCGAGACCTGGACAGGCTGGAGAGCTGGGCGGTAAGAAACCAGATGAGGTTCAACAAAAGCAAGTGTAGGATCTTACACCTAGGGAGGAATAATTGCATGCACCAATACAGGCTGGGGGATGAGCTGCTGGAGAGGAGCTCTGCAGAGAGGGACCTGGGCGTCCTGGTGGACGACAGGTTGGCCATGAGCCAGCAGTGTGACCTCGTGGCCAAAAAGGCCAATGGCATTCTGGGGTGCATTAAGAAGAGCGTGTCCAGCAGGTCGAGGGAGGTGATCCTCCCCCTCTACTCTGCCCTGGTAAGGCCTCATCTGGAGTACTGTGTCCAGTTCTGGGCTCCCCAGTACAAAAAAGACAGGGATCTCTTGGAAAGAGTCCAGCGGAGGGCCACAAAGATGGTGAAGGGCCTGGAGCATCTCCCCTATGAAGAAAGGCTAAGTGAACTGGGTCTGTTTAGCCTTGAGAAAAGATGACTGAGAGGGGACCTGATCCAGGTTTATAAATATCTGAGGTGTGGCGGTCATAGTGGTGAGGCCAGTCTCTTTTCAGTGGTACTTGGAGACAGGACGAGGGGAAACGGACATAAGCTGCAGCATAGGAAGTTTCGCACGAATGTGCGTAAGAACTTCTTCACGGTGAGGGTGACGGAGCACTGGAACAGGCTGCCCAGGGGGGTTGTGGAATCTCCTTCTCTGGAGATATTCAAGTCTCGCCTGGACGCCTACCTGTGTGACCTGGTGTAGGGAACCTGCTTTGGCAGGGGGGTTGGTCTCGATGATCTCTAGAGGTCCCTTCCAACCCCTACAATTCTGTGATTCTGTGATTCTGTGATATGTAGGTCACTCCAAAAGTGATGCCTCTTATTCATTTCATGGAAACTGCAACAGATACAATAAACACAGTAACATAGATAGAGTAAATTCTCAGCTATAAAACACCTTTTTCAACATAGTCGTCACCATTAGGTCTGCATTTTAATTAGCAATGAACAAGAGCCTGTATGCTGTCCTCATAAAAGCCTGTACCCGTGGAGGTGAGGAGGTGACCTGCTGTTGCCAGTGCTGAAACGTACCACCCACTGCCTGATTGTGCTCATATCCACTGTTTGGTCTCCATAAACATTCAGCAAGCATTGATGAATGTCAGTGGATGCCATATTTTCTGCATGGAGGAATTCAGTGACACACCTTTGCTTCATACCTTCTTTCATGTCAGATGCCATTCTGTCAGACTGCCCCTCTGCTGCCATCTGTCACAGCCACAAAATGTAATGGAATGCTGGCATATATAAAACGTTACTGTGAAGTGAGGAATATTTCTCTCTGTTAAGATAGGTCTTTTGAAAGCCCTGTAGGGAGACATGATCAGATTTTTTGAGCTGAATGTCTGATAGCAACTCTATAAATTCCACTTGAAAATTTGCAGGTCATGTATTTATTCAGACAGAAAATGGAGTGACAAATAGAGAAAATATATATATATATATATTTGCAATCTTTATGCTGGTTCTCAAATTCTTTTATCACAATGGAAAGCATGGCTGCATATTTGTTGCTGTTCACAGGACTGTGTTTAGCCAGTGAATCAAAATGCATACAATTATTTTCCATAACTTGAGTTAGCACTGCACTCTTCCCCCTCCTTTTCCTGGTTTCAGCCCAGGTAGTGTTAGTAGCACACCAGTGTTTGATCATTGCTGGTATATGCATGCTGCCTCCACAATGGTGTGGGGCAGGAGCACACTGCATTGCAAGCTATGCTGGGCTGCATGCAGGTGAGTCGGACACGCCTGCCATGTACTGTACTTCAAAATACTCCTAGAAATATCTCTGAAAAATCAGCTTATGCAGGATTTGACTGCCCACTCACATGAAGCTGATGACTCACGCTCCAGCAACTGTACTTCACTGCCCATTTATAAGCTCCGTACTGCATGTAGAATATGTGACTCATGCTTTTGTCGATATTGGATCCTACATCATTCCTATGTACAGAGCAAGGAATGCGTTTTTGTCTTTGATTCTATAATTCTATGAAAACATTTCCTTCTTTTTCTCCCTGCAAACATCCAAGCGTTTTGAATCAGTATCCCAGGTAAAGGTTGGCAGAGATGAGTGTCAGACCTCAGCACGACTTCGTACATCCTCCATAGAAAAGGCTGAGTTTGCAAGTGGCTGAATCAGCAGTTCTTCCCAGCAAATTTTCTGTCTTCATTTCTCTGTTTAAACCGTCCCAGGTACACGTGTTTTTAACTGCAGGAGCAGTCCCCTGACATCACATCCACCTTCCAAGTCTGCTTCTCAACATCTGCGACACACAAATCTATTCTGGAACTTATTTAGGTGTTGTACACTGCTTTGTGTGTTATGTTTCTAATATTAAAAGCTTAAAAGACTTTGAATACATAAATTTTCCTCAAGTAGGTGAGAATGATCCAAAATCTAATATTCTGAACTTCTACATGTCTCCATGTCAGCGTGCATTGATTGTCCTGCAAGTTCCTGCAGTGGCTGCCCATATTGTGAGAACACTCTGTCCCCCAAGTCTGGGGAGCCAACTGGGGCCATCATTGGTTCTGTTGCAGTCTGGATTTTGTCAGGCCCCTAAATTCTGCCCACATCCTGAAGGGTGCTGATCTATTGCACCCAGTATTTATCCTCAACACTGGGCTGGTGGGAAGAGAAGGAAATGTTTTACTGGTTTTGTTATGGAGAACAGGAAAAGTGCAGTTTCAGAGCAACAGCTGAGTGATTAAAGCACTTGCCCAACAGCTGGAGAGCTGAGCCTTTCTTAGTGCACTGAAGCCATTGCGTTCCCATCTTAGGGAAGTTTCTTAATCGTTGTGCTTCACCAGGATCAAGGAAGGAAGCAATCACCAAGTAAGCCACTGTGCAGTCAGGAATGCAACGGGGAGAGAAGAAAGGGAGGCTGGCCAAATGGCAACAGCACACATCTGGGGAAGGGAAGATGATCATTGAGAAAAAGGAGACTGAAGATGCTAATTCTGCTTTCTTTTCCACTGGAAGACATAATACTGAGCAAATTTCAAAATTCAAAATCTTGACTAGAAAACTGAAATCACAGGAGAGGACAGAAACAGACGTAAATAGACTTCTTGTATTTCTTAGAAATTTTCTAATTAAGCAACGTGCTGTTTGCGTTTCTTCTCATTCCTGTAAATCTAATGCATAGTCACAAAAAAAGTGTAAAATAGCGATCAAAATACATGTCAATATTAAGATCTTTGCCATCTGAGTAATATATTGTGAGATGACGTATGGTTTTTATGGCACTGCACATTGTGTCATTTCTTTCCTATTTTGAAACTAGATATTTACATTTGCTGGATATCACGAGATCGACTTTCTGTCTCATACGCTCCCTGCCTGACTTGGAGGACTCCTTTGTGTGAAGCGTTCTCCCAGATCTGGGTGGAAGACAGGTTTATTAGTTTCAACGAAGTTTCACAGTGATTCATGGCAGTGTGTTATTTACTGCTGCCATGGTGTGTAGGAGCATTCGGCATGGCATAGGCCCCAGTTTGCCTTACCTGTCAGAAAGCCAAATCTGTGCATGAAGACTTGAAACGAGGACTCAAACAATATCAGATAGAGACTTGATTCTTGACTCTCATAGACACAGTGAAAGCAGCAACAAGGCAGGCTATACTTCGCTTCAGCTGAAAATCTCCCCCAAACCAAGCCACTCAGCCACTGCTCAGCTCCATGCTACGAGCATAAAGTTGAAAAATATGACAGGAGGTCCTACAGTATTCTGTCCTCAGATGACCTCCTACACATTCCTGATCCAAACAAGAAAGATAGCATGACAACTCCAACACACAGCAACATCGTTTATCATGAAAGAATGCAAGCACATAGCACATGGGGAAAATGTGTATAAAAAATACAGCTGGAGTGCATTCCACGACAATGTAAGAGAAATGTCAGTTGTATTTATTTTTCCAACTGTTTGAAAGACCTTCTTGAACACTTGCTACAGAAATGAACCACATATCTAGCGGTAATAAACACAGCATCTTGTGCCTGGTTGAAGGCTTTAGGATCGATCCGCCATACAGAATTTATGCACCTTTCCTTGACTTCACTATGAGTGGGAATCAGGTCTGAGAACAGCGCAGTAGTTAAAAACATGTCTTGCATTGGTTTTAGAGGCGAACAGAATAATTGGTATGTTCCCCCAAACAGGGATTCTAGAGGTTATTTCTGTATTTGGCAGACCGACTCCAAGTTAGGCTGTTCTTTTTGGAAAAATAGCCAGCCTTATTTTAAAATGCTCCAAGAACAATATAAACACAACGTATAAAGCTAAATGATCCCTTTATTAACTTTGTTTTCCTTTCTTCTCAATACACTACATTTTTAGACCCAACAGGACTGAAACCATAATGGGAGCACAAGCATTATCACATATTTTGCTGTTACACAGAAACAAATCTACCCTCCAAAGTCCTTTTTCTCTTCAGTTTCAAAGAACATTGTCATGTCTCCTTTTTATCTGTTCCTGGTTAACCAAATAGATAAAAAATTCATTTCTTAATTCTTCTCTGTGGGCAGAGTTTCCAGAGTCATAGATCTTTCAGAAGACATTTCATCTTCCTTTCTGAAAGGAAAAAACTTTTTTTCTTTAATAATTCGAAACCAGTCTTGCTAATATTACATGGAGGATTATTTGTATCTTAATACTTTACAGGACACTGTTCTGCTTATATGCCAAGATACTGCATCTGCCAATTTAGCTACAGCTTTGCGCTAATGCTTCCAGACCACAAATAAAAGCTATTAAACAGAGTTAGTGTGGAAAAATTGTTTCTGAATGATCACAGTAACACATCACCACCGAATAACAATCCCATGTGATATGCACCTAATAAATATGCTATATCCTTCAAAGAGAGGCCAGAGATTTAATAGAATTATTAATAACCAAGTCTTTGAACAGTCCATGAAGTAAGTAAAGACTGGGCAAGAAGTGCTTCGCATCAGCACAGTCACTTCTCAAGTGGAAGGGGGAAGCTGGTTAAGAGTACCTAGCAATATTTAAGACAAGAAATAAAACATTCTCTTACATCTCTGTAGCTTGCATCCAAGGTGACCTAGTGCATGCTAACATTGTGCCAGGCACCCTAATTCTATGCCAAGACAGAAAGGTGAGTGCCAAATAATCTGCAGCCTCCAGGTTTCCTGGGGGGCTCATCAAGAACACATCAGACCTGGTTAACTGAAACACTTTAAAAAATTACAGTACAAACTGCAGCTCTTACAGTTTACAGAGCATAGTTTACAGAGACTCTTAAAAGCTACAGTACAAAATATAACAACATACTTCTGCAAGTATCATAAATATCAGTGTTGACTAAACATTTGTAATTGCCCAATTCTTGGAAAATCGTTTTCATCATAATAGCGTAAAGTTAAAAGCATCAAAACTGCAGATCTGAGAGATGGCTGCATTCTTCTGCATTAACTCTGCCAGAGTAGAGTTTGCACTCTTACTGCAGAGTTAGCAAGGCAGGAAAACATCAGAATGGCAAGGGCAAAGGAGGGCATGGGTCTAACAAAGAGCTCCCAGCACTAAAGCTGACTTTTAGCTGTGATCCAAAGAATAAAATCAGAAAAGCACTTTTAATACAGCAAGGTGATCCGTCCTGAGCTAGAGCTCGTTCTTTGACTCTTCACCTCAGATTCCTCTTGTAAAAGTGCCTTGGCCAGCTGTGTTACTCTTGTTTAATCTGGAGTTAGGTTTGTGTGTGTAAAACTTGCTCAAATCACTATGTTAAACTGCTTCACAGAAATTCACTGCTGTTTCCATATTTGAGAAAGAGATTCAGATGGGAATGCAGAAGAGGGCAATTCAGATGTTTCTCCTCTCCTCATCTTAAATGGTTCCTAAAGTTTGCCTTCTGCAAGATGCCTTTAGGCTGCCTTCAAGATGAGTCTTGCTGCCTGTACAGAGAATCTGAAGCATGATACATGCTACTGCCAGAGACAGATATCTCCAAATACCCATGTGCAGCAGGAAGTTTAGAACAACACCAGAAAACAAACAAAACAAATGAAAAAAATCCAAACCACCACCACATAAATGATTTTTGGTGTGTACCAGGACAGTACAGATCCAGGGCAGAAGGGCTGAGGTTGCCATGCTTTCATCTGCACCTGCTCAGCTGCTTAGTCTGGAGAAAAAAGGCGGTATGGGGTTTATTCAGATAAAGCAACTACAGCTGGCAGTAGAAGAGTAAACACTAATGAGGAAAAGCACTCTACCACTCTTTAAATAAAAGGAAATACCAGCATATGAGTAAATATTTATGGAGTGATTATTAAATTTAGCCTGGAAACCAGAAGAAAAGCTCTGGAACAGCTTTCCAAGGAGACTATGGGGAAAATAAGAACTTGTTAAATGTTAGCACTCTTCTGTTTTTGAAAAGGACTGTGTAATGCCTACAGAGTACCTAGAGAACTCTTAAATGATCCAGCTTCAGAAAGTGTCTTTCAGTCCAAAGACATCTTCCAGAAATTGGTCACATGGCAATGGCAAGGGACCTGCCTCTGTCCCACTTCACCATTTGTTCCATATTAAATTATCAGTTATGTGAGTCACAATTGCTATGCCTGAATTTTCATTTTCAATTTAATGTTGAACACAGCATCTCTCACTCTGTTGTTTAAAACCCCCTTGAATTTTCTTGAAGATGATCCCATGATTGTCACAATTTTTTTTTTTTTCCACATTTTTTTTACTCCAGAATTCAATTACTTATGCAAAAGTAATACTAAATACTCTTACTTGGTACTGCAAATCTAACATTTGTTCATGAAAGGATGTATCTGCTTCATACAACAACATAAAGAGCCAACCTCACCAAGTTAAGACTATCCCAACCTTTGCTCAGTTTGATGAAGCCTGATGGCACTTGGAGCCTTCTGTGGATCTCACTGCATTTAGAGCTAAGACAAGATAAACAAGATTGGGCAGGATAGTTTAGATGGACAAAAAAGATTATAAATGTTATAGAGGAGATTATAGGGGATAGAACTGAATCCCCTCTTGCATTCAGTTAGGCTTTTATCTATTAAAGACTTTAAGTGCACATTTAACTTCAAAACACCCAAGCAGATACGGTGAGGTCCTGTCTAATTTGCTTACAGTTCAGTAAGGGGATTTTGTTGCTCAGTGAGGGCTTTCAGCACATATGTAAGTGCTTTGTTGTATCAAAGTCTTGCACATGAGTAAATGAGACGCAACATTACTGGAGTTCACAGAATTATGCCAAGTGGGAACAAAACATGGCCAGTACTTCTCCTCGTTCTCCCCTGAGTACTCCATGTAAGCAGAGCTAGATCTATCACAGGCAGCCAATACGTGACAGACCCTGGCACAAAATGCTGCGGGCTTGGGAGCTTTCATTTTGAAAGCACTTAAAGTTTAATAGCACATTTAAGTGTTACTGGAAATCTAGAGGTTTATGACTTGCTTGCGCAGATAGATATGTATGCAACTGGTGCTATGACATTTTTTTCAGACCATGCCATTCTTTTTTTGGTGTTTCTAGTAGAAAAGTTAGGACGAATCTTTGTTATCTATAACTACTTTGGGATTTCTTGCAAGACACTCCTTTGGAAGAAGCGGAAGGTCTCCTCATTGTATAATAAGGACGTACATTGCAGTTAATTTTCTTAATTCCTCTGGAGCCACAGGTATTATACAAGCCCTTGCAAATTAATGAAACAGTGTTTCTGGTGAAAGTAGTTAAACTGAAGAATCCAGCAGCATCATGCAAGGTTGGGACTGATTTTATGTGAGACCAGTTCCATGGCTGAGAAGTACATTTGCATGGCAGTCACACCTACTCAGTACGTGAACTATTTCCACAACCGTTCTGTACTCACCAGTCATGTTTTATGACCACAGTGTTCTCGTTTTCCCTATTTACATGCTGCTTCTGAAACATTGCTGCAGTCACCTTTCTGTATTAGAAGTCCAGAATGTGTTTTCCAAAGGCTTCCCTCTGAGAACACTGCCACTGTGGATTATGTCAAACTGCACTGCATCGAAGGGCTGTAACAAAACTCACTTCCCTCGTTTCCCTCACTTAGGAAAAGTGTAAGAAGTCACTGAGATAATCAAAAAAGGCTGTTGAAAAGAGATCCCCAGAAAAGGAGACACACAACTGTGTCAAAAGGCAAGTGAGCCAAAGCTGAATTTAATATAGGGAAGATTTTGCTAGATATTGATTTCAGATTCACAGACTGACCAAGGTTGGCAGGGACTTCTAGGTCTATATGTTCCAACCCCTGCTCCAGCAGGGACACCCAGAGCAGGGTGCCCAGGGCCATGTCCAGGTGGGTTATAGTGATCTCCAAGGAGGAGACCCCACAGCCTCTCTGGGCAACCTGTGCCAGTGCTCCATCAACAACACAGCACAGAAGTGCTTCCTGGTGTTCAAAGGGAGCCTCCTGTGTTCCAACCTGTGCCCACTGCCTTTTGTCCTGGCACTGGGCACCACTGACAAGAGCCTGGCTCCATCTGATTTGCACCCTGTCTACAGGGATTTCTGGACATGGATGAGATTCCCCTGAGCCTCCTCTTCGCCAGGCTGAGCAGTCCCAGCTCTCTCAACGCCTCCTCACAGGAGGGGTGCTCCTTCATCACTTAGTGGCCCTTCCCCGGACTCTCCCCAGTGCATCTATGGCTTTGGGGCTCACAGCTGGACATGTAACTCCACATGCAACTTCACACAGAGAATTGAGATCACCAATCCTGACCTGGTCACAGTAAAAATGAATTAAGTTGACATTTGTATGTTAGAGCTAAAAACAAAAGAAAGAAATGGCAAAAATTGAAAAGCTGGGACTCATTCGAAAAAGATTATCAAGATCTGTAGCTGGTGAGTTTCTTGAAACAACTATGGACTAAGTAGAAGAACTAGATCCTTTTCTCAGAAAACAGAAGTGTACATTCTTCTTCGACAAGCGTTTTTTATAAATACTTTTCTATCAAGTTAGAGCTTGATTTATTCATGATTATGTTCTTCAAGCATTTTTTCTTTCTGTGAGTAGCTCCAGCAATTAAAAAAATACAAGTTCTAGTGTAGATAATAGCATCATGATTTCTGTGATTCATGTGCTTTCAAAAATAATGGTTCAGTAATTCAAATTTTCATCTCAGGGAAAATATATAACTAGCTTTATAAAATAACTTTTTTTTCCATAAAGTAAGAATTCTTCTATCATCATTCGTTCCTTTTTTGTTTCGTTTTGTTTTTGTTTGTTTAAAGTAATATGAGCACTTTAGAATAGATGAATACCATCTATTTTCAATTATGCTAGACTTCTGGAAATACATCAGTAATTCCTCTTGATGTAGTAATTTGCTGCTTTAAAGCAGTTTCACTCTTGAAATGTTATTAAAAAGCAAAAGTTTTTTCTCTCACATATACAATTTGAAACACATTAAATCATTTAAATGGTGATTGATACGCCAAGCATTCTTGAGCAGATTTTTTGGATGTTCTTTTAATTGCCCTGTGTCCTCAGTGGAATTCAAGTTATCATCGTATGCTTTGGAAGCCAAAAAATATGAACTGTCGTATCAACTATACTAATTAACTAATTAATTTTCAATACTCTGGTATGGAAAGATTTATAAAGATATTTAAAATCCCAAGGTCAGTAAGCAGTCACATTTTTCAATAATTCAAGAGAAAGCAAATTTTCTAAGTTGATTAAAAGAAACCAAGGGAAAGTGAAATACACTTGTCAGGGATAAAACTCAATAACATTTTCCTGCCAGTTAAAAGTAAGTGACTGCCATTGAAGGCAAAAAGAAACAAACAAATATGATAAGGTCAGTTCTTTGTGAAAAAATGTATTTTTTTTCTTCTCTAGTTAAATTGTTTCCCAAAGGAAATATTCTTCAGTCCTGTGCCAGAGTTTTTCATCAGATAACATTCTGCATCGTCTACAAGGATGCTGTAACACTACAGTACTGCTGTTCTTAAATACATAAATTTATACAATTTTATTTGACTAGAATTAATACTTGGAATAAGAAAGAGCTAGTTCAGCAGAAAGGTGATTTTATTAGCTCGTTGCTGCTCGCTTGCATTTTATCACAGTATTTTTCTCCTTATTTATGGCACATTGGGAAAGGAAATCACAGATAGTCTCATCAGGTTTCTCTGCAAGTTGAGCTTTGTGTCATCCAGACTGTCTTGGGTACCTCTTCTGTCAAGACGAGCTGTCTGAGTGAATCTGGGGACTTCAGCTGCTCAGCTAAAATTTCCAGAGACAGAACAATTTGATCTATTTCTAGCAGTTGAAAAATGCTCAGCTCTTTTTGGGAAGTAGATCCTCCATGAGGTGGTTTTGCAAACACGATCAATTCACTCCAAGAAACCAAAACAAAGCCGTGGCAGAAGTGGCTGAGCAAGAAAACAATTGAATGCATCCTGGATAATGGAGGGTGACCACTAGGTCAGACCTAGAGCTTATTCTGGGTGGCAAGTGATGTTGAACATAAGTATTTTGTCCTCAGTTCATGGAGATTTAAGCTCTACTTCCCTACCACCAGGTTTTATGGTTGGTTGGAGTGAGGATATGCCACTGAAGCTCTCATCCAATATGGTGCAACATTCAGGCAGTGAGAAGGAAGAAGAGCACAAGTCATGTAGTCATGTAAGTGGGGGGGATCACAAATAGAAGGCATCAGTTCCCATCTGCATTCCCGCCTCCTAGCATTGCAGCTCAGTAGCACATCGACAAGTTAACTTGTTGAAATCAGCTGTTCACTAAATTAGTTCACCAGGTGCTCATCTTCTTATTTTGTCTGACATGTCACACCATCACAATAGAAGCAGATGTATCCATAAAATCAGATGTTTTTATTAATATTCAGTGACTGTTGTAATTTGAAATACAGAATTTCACGGTGCTTTTTTCTGAGGTTCTGAAATGTTTCAAGAAAATGTGATCTATTTTAACGAGACATTACAAAATATAACTATAAAAATTAAAAACAACTTTATCTTTTTCCAAAACAAGATCTTTATAATTTCTACTTCGGAGCAAATTTGGAAGACGGTTTTCATTGTGATTCAAACAGTAACAATGTTTTCCACAAAACACATTTCTTTTATTTTTTAAACCGCTTCTGAAAGAAACATGATGGGCAATAAAATAATTCTGTAGCAGTAGCACATACTGTAGATGAGGTCAAAGCCTAGAGTAGAATCCATGACTGTGTTCTGTCTCTGTACCAACCGCCCTCGCAAGATCTCTCTCCTTTCTCTCGTCTGGTGTCTGCATAGATTTCCTTCTCTTGCAGCTGGAAGAACACTGCACCAGAAGCAAAGGACACATCTGCTCCCTCCTCCCCAAGAGCTAATGCTTGTTCCTTCCCCACAGTAGTAATGCTGAGCATTTGAGATCAGCAGTCTCAGGAAGTGAGAATGCTAGATGCTTAAGAGCTGGGATAGTCCTGCACATTGAGAAAGTGGATGAGGAACATGGAGTTCCCAGCAGCCTTCTGCAGCCTCGGCCATGAGATAACGTTCCCAAGGAACTCTTTATCATCTTAGCAACTTTGGGCAGGGAAGGAAGAAGAGAAGGAGAAGGGGAACTCTACCCACAGCCAGAGCTACCTAAAAATTTATAGAACTGCTTCTGAGAGGTTTATTATGATTAGAAAATACATGAATATAGAATATATTTTTATCTCATAGGAGTTTGAGCAACACCAGCTGTTGCAGTAACAGAACTACATTTCTAGGTGAAAGCAGTAGTTCCATTAGATTGTTACAGTCATTTTTTGCTATGCACTGATTAGTAAGATGTTTGGTAGGGTATGCTGCAAGGGCAGCAGATGTGCTGAGATGGGCTGAGCAGTGGCATGCTCACAGCATCCCTTTGAACACAAAAATGGGCATCACTCATTAGCAGTGCTAATGCAGAACTGCTACAGTAGGTCAGCCTGTCTTCCAGGGCAAACCCTGTGCATCAAGTGAGATGTTTGTATAGCCACAACCCTAGACCTACAGTTCTGTGTCACATAAATTCATGTGATGTTCACTTATGTGCGTACAAATACAAATATATGCACTTACTGATAATAAGATTTCTTTGCTATCGGCACAGTGAACCAAACCACTTTAAAATGCATCTTAATGGAATGCATTTCATACTTATATCATCTTATTTTATGTCCCTACGGTATTTGTAAGTGTCATCATTTTCAATTTTAAATACCTAATAGGAACATTTTTTACATCCATTTCCTCTTTTTATGATTGCTGTACCTATAAATATATATATACAATCCATCTTTTTAAGTAATGGACTCCCAGAACTCAGGAATAAAATTGTTCTCGTCAAACAAGGAATCTGTACCTACCACAGAGAGATTCTCATTCATGCTGGGGACTGTTTTGATTGTTTACCTGTTGTTCCATTTAATTTCTAAATGATAGAATTCAGCACTGTCTATTGAATGGCAGGGTAACCTTTGACTTTAGGTTTCTCAATGAGCTTTATTCTTTGTCTTTCCTATAGAAATAAAAAACTGCTATTTAGAAACCTTATTGTTCACAGAAAGCAAATAGCCACATATTCCAGGGAACATTTCTTGCTCTCACAGCCTCCCTTCTGCAGGAACAAAGACAGCAAGAATGACTTGCATGTCATGTAGATTTACTGAAAAAGTATTAAAAAGCAGTTAGAGAGTTGCAGTGGTGCTCTGCATTAATTTACACAATTCAAATGGCACTTATACTTTCTAAAAGCAAGAATAATTGACAAAGTGTTGGTGTTATGTAACATTTCTTAGCATATAAGTTGTTGTTACCCTTTCATCACTTGCATTATTTTAAGTTTCCATAGACAATGAAATTCCAAAGGATTGTCACACATGTACTGAAGTGTGATCAGTCCAGTTCCTATGTTGTCAGGTATTTCTCTTGTTTATCAAACACTATAAATGAAAGAAACACAAAGGAGTCATAAGCTGATGTATAACAAATGCCTTTACCACACCATACAAAAAAAGAAAGGAAACCACTTTGCAGTATAAGTTTCAGAGGCTGTTTGCTGTTCACCTCTTTGTTATATTAACATTTGTCGTGTTATTTTAGTGAACTAGAATGAAGTAATCCTGAACAGAATAACAAACTTCCCAAAAATGTCAGTTCCTTGGGGTAACCTAGCCTAGGGGCTGGAAAGTTTGCTTTTGCATTGGTTTCATTCCAGAGATAATAAAGCTAACATAATACGGAAAAGATCTAGCAATAAGGCACCACTGGTTTACACTAAGACTCATATGTTTATGTTTAAAAAACACACTTACAAGAGACACTACCAGTGAGTACCAGGAGAATGACAGAAGTATTATGCATATCTAAGTAACCACTCACAATCAGAACATAACCTAGCTAGTGTCATCCTTTACTGTGACTTTCCTTCCTTTCCAAAAATAGGAAAAACAAAAAGATGGACTGAAAATAGAGGAAGGAAATATCAAGGATTTAATAAGTGCACTAGGTGGTACAAGCCCATTAGTACCACCAAGTTCTTTTGTAATACTGATTCTAAAGGACTTGAAAGAAGGCAGAATAGTGGCTTTGGGGAGGCATACAGCAAGCTGCCTTTAGCAAGAAAGTCACAGTAAGAAACAGCCCAGCTGATGCTTGTTGGTGAGTTAACAGGCTGCCTATGGATGTGACAGAGTCACTACTTCAAGAAACATATAGATAGATGTGGTACATAACAAAATGGTTCAGTGGGCATGGGGATGGTGGGTTCATGGTTGGATTAGAGGATCTTAGTGGTCTTTTCCAACCCTAATCGTTCTGTGATTTAGCAAGCTGGACTGGGAAGGTTGGTGATTCACACTGTGTTAGCAAAGGAGAGTTAATAGCCTTAATAGCCAACATGGTAAATCACAGCCTAAGCATTTTTGTCTTTGATCTTTCAGTGAAAGGGAGCAACTAATGACAGTGAATTATATAAATTATTAAGAGGAATTTTCCATTTGAAGAAGGGCGCTTCACAAATCAGCGTCAAAAACTTCAACAATGGTGTCAGGGACAAGTTGCAATGTCTTCCAATCCAGCCAGGAAAAGGAGATCTGTGATATATCCCTCATCTTTCAATTCTCATATAATTCTGGAAAATATTACTGTTTTTACTAATCCTGAAGTGATTAGAGGCATGGAAACCTGGCTAAGCAGGCAAAGTTGTGTTTTTTTTTTTTGTTTTGTTTTCTTTTGTTTTCATTTGCTTTTTCCCGTGGGACTAATACCATGGTTCTTTATTTTAGCAATTGAGCAGACAAAGGCAGTTTAAAAATAAAAAACTAATTTGAATATGAGAGACTTTAAAAAAAAAAACAAAACAGCAACAACAGTACATTAACACCTCTATGTCTGTTTTTAGAATCAAATGTCTTAGATAGACATCAAAGACTGCGGAATAGAGACTGGAAATCCTATTGCTCTCTGCTCAGAGAGTATCTTATCCCCTATATTATCCTGAAATGAATCCATGTGTAGAAGAAAAGCAGAGCATCACAATTTCACTGAAGGGAAGATGCTGCCTCCACTCCACCAGCTTGATGGCTTGGGTACCCTCCTGCATAGCGCATATGGGAGCTTAATTCCCTGAGGCTGAGGAAGACATCCATCATTACTTTTTGTGCATCTTGCCTATGTGGTCTTACTATCAAGGTACTGAATGAAACAGGTATTATCTTATTCTGCATTTGAAAGCAAAAAATTCAACAGCATTTAACGATGTTACCAGTCTGATAGGAATTCTGGTAAGGTCTATCAGATGTTGCCCAACTGTAGTTTAAATTTTCAGATAATAGTACATGGGTGAGAACGTGTAATGGGCAGCTTGATACCCACTGGGAAGAAGTGCCTAGGTAGGCACATAACATTAAAAATGAGCTGAGAATTGCCAGTGTTAAGATTATGCATCTAAAAGAGCATAAAGTGGTAAGCATGGGGAAAATGGAGATATCATCTTACTGTGCAGGGAAAGAGAATCAGGAATTGTGTTAATTGGAGACATACAATTACCTTAAGACATCCGGAACAGTAAACATGAAGATCGAGCACCAACAAAATGAGCAGTTGCCGTTATGTCATTTCTTTCACATTAATCCAGACCCTGCTGTAGTTCATAATATGTCAGTAAGACTGTTTCCTTTCTCTTCTTAGGATTAGAGTGTCTCTCTAATCCTAAATCTTATTTATTTATTTTAGTTAGATGATTTGATGTAGAATGCTCAGCAAGAAAAGCATCTTGCTGTTCAGAATTATCTATTTTATTCACTTCAGCCAGTATGTGGCCTCACACTCCTCTGCACTGCACTGCATACAGAATATTGTGTTGCTTGGAATCTTTTTTATTGTGTGCATTACTGCAGAAAATAAGCATCTCTGATTTACTCAGATTTGTTTGCAGCCTTTGTGAGATGTCCTCATTACATATATAAGAAGTTAAAGCTGATGCTTGTCCCTAAAATTCTTACTGATTCTGAGTGAGTGAAGATCTTCAGTTCTAACATCCTTCAGCTTTTTCCTCTTCTGATCTCCAGCTATGTTGGCTTTCCACTTGTTACATTACAAGCTTTGCAAGACCAAAGTCCCTCTTCATCTTTGTGCCTTGTCAAATGTAAATAAATAAAGGAGGAGAATAGAAGATAATTTTTCCCACACAGATCGAGAAGGAATTTGCGGTTGTAGCCATCTTGCCAGGCACATGTCAAGTATTACTTAGTTAAACAAGAGTTTGTGGAGGAATGAAAGCTTGGACTCTCAGTATCTTTTCTTTCTTTCCACTTTTTCAAAACAGCTCTGTAATTCAGGCTATGTGACATACAGGCAATGGGCGAGATTCAGTTCACAAGGCAATTCCTTAGGGTCTCCAGCCCAAAAATACATGTGCTTCAATAGACTAAACAGCCCAGATGTGCCTCTCTAGCACTGCCAACAAAGCCAGTCTGGTTTTTAGAGTTGACTGTCCTGGAGGCTCCAGCTTCTCTGCAAAGTTAATTGACCCAAAATGCAGAAAAACAAAGTGCATTCTGTATTATTATTTATTGTATTCCAAACATCCAAGTTATTCAGGATTGCAAAAGCCTGAAAAAGTGCTTTAGCATGCAATATCCATTTGAGATCAGGCAAATGGCCTCATATATTGCCCTGTATCTGAGAGCAACTAGGGTCAGATGCCTAAGGAAAAACAAAAGAACGCAAGGAGAGTCTTATGGATGTTTCCGCAGAATTATCTCACTATCGGTGGTTCAGGGGGTTCTTTAATCTTTTATTTGACCTTTTTTTGATATATTTTTCCTAACATGGATCGTCCAGAGAACCGTGTCTACTAGCAGCATCCACTTCCTCTGCTGGTAAGAAACTGGTAAGAACAGCTGAACTGCAAGGAATAAATAACTGGATGAATAAATATGTTCTTTGCCTGCTGAAAACTCTCTTAGCACTTCCATCTGACATCATCTGTTTATTGTTTTAGAAGTACATTTATTCTGTATTATTTTTTACTAAAGCACTGAGGATTTTGAAGACCTGTATGTACTCTCCTCCTAAGATAAGTTTTATTTCTTGGGCAAAACTCCCAAATTCTGCTTTTGTTATAGAATCATAGAATCATTAAGCTTGGAAAGACCTCTAAGATCATCTAGTCCAACCACCAACCCATTCCCAGCATGCCCACTAAACCATGTCCCTTAGTACAACATCTGCACATTTCTTGAACACCGCCACTAATATTGATTCCGCCTTTTCTCCAGGCAGCCTGTTCCACCACCTCATCACTCTTCCTGAGAACCATTCTTTCCTAATATCCAACCTGAACCTCCCGTGGTGCAACTTAAGGCCGTTGACTCTTGTCCTGGAAAAGAGGCCGACCACCAGCTCGCCACAACCTCCTCTCAGGGAATTCTAAAGAGTGAGCCTCCTCTTCTTCAGACGCAATAATTCCAGTTGCCTCAAAGCTATCTCGAATTTGAATCACTTTGCTTGCTTTCTCTATTGCTCTTACAGTTGTAGTATAACGTTTTGGAAATGGATGGACACTCTGTGTAGCACCTGATTAAATGGAGCCCTGACACTGCACTGGACTCTATAATTCAAATATTTGTAATATAATTTAAAAAAAAAAAAAAAAGAGTGCAACCTAAGTGAATGCCCAGTTTGTTCAGAATAGAACCAATTAACACCTTCATGGATAAAACCAAGAAAAACACAGCAATGTGCAAAGTGTTTCTGCTGAATATACAGAGAGAAGAAAATTATCAAAAAACACAGAAGAGTAAATGTCACACATTAGCTTGAATTTATGAAATTTAAAAATGAACAATTGGAAGTAAAAAAAGAAGATTCTTTTCAACATCAACTAAACTAGAAAAGATATGCATCAACACTGAGTAACATCAAAGACATGAACACGATTTAGCAAGCTGATTTTGAATTGCTAGAAGATGCATTGACCTAATTGACAAACATTTTGGATGTTGTCAAGCCATTTCATTACCTACTAAACCCAATGAAGAATCCTATTTAACTAAGTGATGGCACACTGTGGCTTCACAGGAGGATAAGCTAAAGAAAAGCTAAAGAAAATAAAGCCTTAGAAATAAGGAACAATGTCAAAAAGTATCTAAAAGTAGGGGGAAAAAAAAGAGATATCATTGAAAATGGATTATATATTGGAGATGTGAAGAAAGAGGCTGAAAAGAAGAGGAAGAAATACTTTATGAAAAGATAATGGGAAGAGATGTCTTACTGCCAGCTTCAAAGAAGCTCAGAATGACTGCCTCCAATCACACAGTTGCACAGCAGAAAGATAACAAGTAGGGAAGGAAAATGAGTATGATTTAAGTATCTCAAAATAACTCTTTTTAGCCACATCTGAAGACAAATAGAAGAAAGGTCAACTGCAAGAATGTGAAGCTGCTAAGAAACAAAGGAAAATGGTAAACAACATTTGAAAATGAGAAATGGCAATGAGGAGAGGAAGAACTCCAGTCCTTGCCCCTATTAAAAGTGAATTTGTCGAGTTTAGTTCTCTAAAACATTCAAACATAATAAACAATCCACAGAAGGCATAAAAACAAGGATGAGGCTGCTGCTGCAGTTCATACCCTGAGTCATCAGGCCTGGCCCCTCAAATTGACCAAAAGTTGCATGCAGGAGAATACCTTTAGAAGTTTCAGCCAAACCATCCTAAATACTAACTTGGACTTCTGTATCAGCAACTTGGAATGAGAGTTCTTCTTGCAAAGCCAGGGATTTTGTCAAGCATTGTAAGACTGTTATTTATATTATGATCAGTCATTTTGAAGCCATACAAATTTCACAGGGCAAATCACACAACAATGGGAAAAAATCAGATAGAACTATATTGCAGTTACCTTCATAACAGGAACGTCATTCTGGGGCAGAAAGCAACACAACCAGGCTTGCATTTTAAAAAGCAATTCAGATCCTGATAAAAACTTAGGAACGTTTTTGTCTTCGCAAAGAACAAAATGAATAAAACCATTATAGAATAAGTCTCCATTAGCATGGAGAAAGTATGGAGAAAGAATGGAGAGTTCTGAATTATATATGCATTCAATGCAATCAAACTTATTGTTTGCACTTTGAGCTTTATTTAAGTGAATTTGGGTGTATCTGACCAGTAAAGAACATCTTGCTTTTTGCAGGAGCACCCAGTTGCAATAGAGTAGTACTATGGATGTGTTTTATTTTTGCTTCAAACAATCCTCACTGCATGCCATTGCAGTGACAGGAAACAGTGCACAAGTGGCAAGATATTAAAAATCAGCATATGGTGAAAGGCAAATGGTAACTTAAAAAAAACCACAACATAAGGCAATAATGCAGACCCAGCAGTAGGAGAGCAAGTGGTTCCCATCATGACTTCATTAAAGAATCATCATTTACAGTGTCCATAATGCTCACCATAAGATGTTCTACAGCACTTTACACAGTGGATGGTGATACTCGATACATATCAGTACCTTTGGCATCAAGAGGAATTCCTACAAATTATTAAGCTTTTTTTTCCCCAAACAATACGCTTCTGAGCACCACCTCTTCTGTCACTGTTTGTATCTTCCTTTCTTCAAAGACATGGGATCCAGTGGTCTTCTTCCACTCTATTTCCACAGCTTGATCCATTCATTCAGAACTTAGTGTGAAGTAAATGGGAATTCTTCTCTTTAGATTGGTCTTCTCTGTTCTACACGAGTATAACACACCTATTCTAGCTGAAGTTCCTCTGATGGAAGAGCCAATTACTGTGTTTACCTTCAGCTCTCACATTTGAGGTTTATAAATGGTCTGATATGGATCATGTCCCACCACTTGTCTCAGAATCACTGTTGTCCAGGAGACAGTTCCTCACTGTATATGTATATATGTCCCCATTTACCTTGGCATACAATGTGGCTTTATTAAACAGCAAATTATTCACAGGTACACTCCTCATGCTATAGAAACCTATTTGTACAACTGACATCCTCCAAATTGCATGTTACTTGAAAAGTGCATCTTTTTTCATTTAAGTTTTCTTTTGAACCATTGATACTGAGCTCAGAAGTAGATCACTTACATTTTCTTTCAGGAAAATAACAGTAATCTTTTTATCGTTTAATATATGCTATGCTGCAGCAGATATGAGCATATAAGAGCATATATGCTCATATATGAGCATAGTTTCTTAACCAGTCTTCAAGCAATGAAAATTTATCAGTACATTAAACACAACTGGTATAAATGATTTCCTGGAGACAGTCCTGGCAAAAGTTAGTAAACTTGCACACTGAGTAATTTTTGAAGACTAAGTATCTTAAGTATCCACACTTCAAGATTTAGGGTGTTTATATACTACTACTATTTGAAGTTTAAATATTGTTATGATGTTTTTAAACTCAAGTTGGAAAAGAGGAAACAGCAAAGAGCAGAAGAAAAACAACCATCAGTCCTTCCAGCTGAGATAAACAGAGGCTGGATAACCAATTCTTAATATCTTTTTTTTTCCTGGCAAGATTCTCTGTTTTTAATTTGCTAGGACAATTTGTTAAAAAAAAAAAAAAAGAAGAAAAGAAAAAGAAAAGTTAAAACTATTTGTCTGTCTGGAGAGGCACACGTGAGCCTAAGGGAAAAGAAGATGTGCTCAGAACAGTAGCAAAGCATAAAATGTTCAGGAACAGGAATGAGATGACTTCATCCTATTTCTACATGAGTTGGCCATGGATCTGCTCTAGCAATTCTTTCAAGAACTCAGGCTCACCATGAAGAGAGGCAGTGATGGCTGACAGCCAGCTAAACACAAGCCAGCAGTATACCCCAGGTGACCAAAAAGGCCAATGGCACTCTGGCCTGCATCAAAAATAGTGCAACCAGGAGGACCAGGGAAGCAATTGTCCCTTTGTACTCAGCTCTGGTGAGACCACACTTTGAGTATTTGATTCGATTTTGGGACTCTCACTACAAGAAGGACATGGAGTTGTTAGAACACATTCAGAAAAGAGCAACGAAGCTGGAAGATTAGAAAAAAAGAATTAAGAAGAGCAGATGAAGAAACTAGGGCTTTTTTGGTCTGGAGAAGAGAAGGCGAAGGCTAAGGGGAGACCTCATCACTCTCTACAACTACTCGAAAGGAGGCTGCAGTGAGAAGATTGTTGGTCTCTTTTCTCAAGTTACAAGTGATAGCAGGTGAGGAAATAGCCCCAAGTTGCACCATAGAAGATTTAGATTAAGAATTTGAAAAATTTCTTCATGGAGATGGTGGTCAAGCATTGGAATGGGCTGCCCAGCGCAGTGGTGGAGTCCTCATCCTTGGAAGTATTTAAGAACCATGTGGACATGGCATTATGGGACATGGTTTCGTGATGGGACTCAGTATGGCAGATTGATGGTTGGAACTGGTGATCTTGAGGGTTTTTTTTTCTATCTGTCTGATTCTATGATTCTATAAATGCAAATCCTCCTCATCCACATTAATATAATGGCTTTTCTGGAAGTTTAGGAAATGAAAAGGTTAGTTCTCCCATAGGAACATCAACCACATCAAAAAGGAACATATCACAGCACGCACTTTAAACAGAAAATTATCCAAGATATTTTTTGCAACAGGAAAAATATGAACAAATTAGAGCAAATAAATTCTGTGCTGAATGTCTACATGCTACTTAAGATACTGTTTAAAAAAAATGTTGCTTTTAATTTCTCTTTGAAGAAAAAAAAAAAAAGAATCAGCTTTCACTTAAAAAATTGAAAGAATCCAATCTAAAAGTTATTTCCTAAGAAAGGTTCCTTTGCAAGTTCATCTTATGCTGTTCGTGTTCCTGCTTCCTCCTCTCCAGCAGGCTCAGATACGTATCCCACACACACAAAGCAACTACAGCATTCAGCTTTATCAATTTCCCTCTTAATAGAGTCAATCCTGTTACATTTGTCCAAATGATAACTTATGCCTCAGCTTGTTTTCCTCAGAGCTTTTTCTACAGTTTCAGTGAACAAGCTGTATCCATCCCTCTCCAGCTTCCCAGTGAGAACTTTCTCAGATTAACCATGAAAACGGGAAGAAGGCCACACAGTATGTGAGTTAAAACAGCCTTCTTTGTTATAGCTATGTGCGTCCAGAACGATGTCATTTGTCCACACGTGTTGATTCCAGCAAAGCTGTTTCCTCCACTCAAGCTGGGACATACGTTTCTCCTTTTTGGATGGGAATAAGAGAAGCACAAGTTGCAGACTGTGAAGGATCTGCACATTTCTCTCCTTGTTACAGTGATGCAGAAGTATGCATGTACACACAGATAACCTCTCTCCAATATTTTGACAGAAAACAGTACTAAAACATATCTCCTCAAAATATTCCAGATTTGCCATTCATATTTTCTGTCAAATTATCAAATTAAGAACACTATTCCTGGAGGGGCTTATTTTGGGTTTGCATGGCTTTATTTTAGTGATTTTTTTGGATCATGACAACATTGTGTGGTCTATAAATGATATTTTCCTTGCAGCTCTTTACAAGTGAAAAACATGTTAGAATTTCTGGGGAAATATTTGTAAACCTGGAGTCAAGTTCTGCTCCCATTTCTTCAAGCATAATCCAAAACAATTTCAGTAAACTCAGTCATGTTTCTCTAGTTCATCCTAGTACAAAAATGCACAAAATGCAGATTGACTTCAAATCTCTTGTTTGCAGTGTGCATAGTCACTTGTGCATCCAGATGTTTTTTTCTTCTTGCCAAAAGGGTTTATGCTCACAGCAAGGCAATAGCTGAGGTGAAGTTAGAAGGCTGTATACCCTGATCCAAAGTTTGTATGACAAATTATATGTGTATGCACATCTAGCTGGCAAGTTCTGAAAGGGTTTTCCTGAAAGTTTTAAGGACCTCCTTGAGCACATCCTCAACTCTGATAGTAAAAGTTGGTTTTCAACCAGAGATGCTGCATGTAATGGAAGAGGTTTACATTACACACAAGGTTTCTAGATTATACAAGCTCTGTAATGACAGTGAATCACCTTCTGGACCATAAAGCTGAAAGCGTGATGGTTTCTTCCAGGGAAAACAAAGGACAATTTATGCGTACCGTGTATTCCTTTTAAACTGTTTTTTTCCCAGCGGGGTAATAAAGTAACTCTGCGCAGTCATGGAAGGCAGGAAAGCACTGTGTTTCCTTTTTGCCTTTTCTTCAGAAGTAGCAGCTGTGCCAAAGACATGAAGAGATGAGAAGTAGAAAAATGAGCAGATTTAGGCTGCTATAATTCAAACTGTAATACAGAAAGATTGTATTTACTGTACAGAGACACCAGGTTTATGAATATGAATGAGTGAAATTTATATGTAATTAATTCTGAGATGCATAATTAGTTAATGGTATAATAGGTTGGAGAGTGTTGCTTCCTATACACTCCTGAGCAGCAGGGTGCCAGGAACCTTGATGCACCCTTATAGGAATTTCAGTTGTAAGGCACACAGTTGCTTCACAGAGATTCTGTCATCTGAGTCCAACGCTGCAAAGGTGTATCCCGTACTGTCTCACACATAGCAAAGGACACGCTTACACTTGGGAATAATTGCTGTACCTGGATATGTCTTTTATGGGCCCCTCGCTACGAGAAAGACATTGAGGCTCTGGAGCACATCCAGAAAAGAACAAAGAAGCTGTGAGGGGTCTGGAGCACAAATCTTATGGAGAGCAGCTGAGGGAATGGATTGTTCAGTCTGGAGAAGAGGAGGCTTGGGGACACCTGGTTGCTTTCTACAGCTCCCTGAAAGGAGGTTGTGGTTGTGGTGACGTGGGGGTAGGCCTCTTTTTTCCAGGTAACAGCGATAGGACAAGAAGAAATGGCCTTAATTTGTGCCAGCGGAGGCTCAGGTTGGATACTAGGACAAATTTTTTCTCAGAAACATTGGTGAGACATTGGCACAGGCTGCCCAGGGAGGTGGTGGAGTCACTGCCCCTGGAGGTGTTAAAGAAATGTGGAGGCGTGGCATGAAGGAACATGGATTAGTGGGCAATATTGGTGGTAGGTAGACAGCTGTACTGCATTGTCTTTGAGATCATTTCCAACCTTAATGATTCTATAATTCTGTGGTACCTGGAAGTTATCATCAACCATAATTCTGTGAACTCCATGTTGTCTTGGGAGCTCAAACTACATTTTCTCATCTGTGGGAAAAATGTGCACGATCCTCAGTATTTACAGGAAATGTTGCCTCGGCCCTGTGACGCACATTTTCTTGGAAATTCATATGGTACTCTACTGTACTTAATTTTCTCTTAGTACATTTTCATCCTTAGGAGACTAAAGAAGGCCCAACTTTCCCTTCAGAAAAAGAAAACTCATTTCACTAATACTGGGCATTCAGTAGGTTGTTTCTTGGCAACTCTCTAAGTTTTGATATTTGCTTCAAATTTCTCATCAACAAGATACTTCTATGAGCAGCAATATTCTTGTAGCATCCTGTGCATCACTGACAATCACTGGGGTTGTTTAGTCTGGAGAAGAGGAGGCTCAGGGGAGACCTTATAGCTCTCTACAACTTCCTGAAAAGAGGTTTTGGTGAGGCGGTGGTCAGCCTCTTCTCCGACATAATTAGCAATAGGACGAGAGGGGATGGCCTCAAGTTGTGCCGGGGAGATTCAGGTTGGACACTAGGAAAGATTACTTCTTTGAAAGAGTGGTCAGGCAGTGGTATGAGCTGCCCAGCGCAGTGGTGGAGTCACCACCCCTGGAGGTGTTCAATAAACTTTTAGATGTTGCACTAAGGGACATGGTTTAGTGAGGAAATATGGGTGGTAGGTGGATAGTTGGTCTGGGTGATATTGGAGGTCTTTTCCAACTTTGGTGATTCTATGATTCTATAACTTACTGACTGAATTCAAATACAGGCACAGAATGTGAGTGGAAACATCTCAAATGTCCCTTTAAAGTTTATTTCCTTATAATAGTTCAAAAGCAAAAAGGTCTGTTGATGAGGCTTCCTCAGGCATGGAATCTGATAATCAAATCCCTGCATTCCAGTAACATCATTTCTTGATGTGACTGGAAAAAAATATTTCAGCTTTGCAGACCTTAATTGGTTAATTCCTTGGAAATAAGAACAAAAATATTTTTGTTATTGCTTTTGAAGATGTGTGAGATCTCCAAATACAAAAATCTCCAACTACTACTTTTAAACTACTCATAGTTTAAAATATTTTAACTGCTCCATCATTATTTGTTTATGATGCATATCTTCATCATAACTCATTAGTAGTTGAAGAGGTGTTGTTCGCATAGCAGAAAATCATAAGTACTTTTTTTTTTTTTTTTCCTTTGTGTTGAAAGGAGACTGTGGAGTCTATCAGCATTTCACTCTTTGTACAACCTTCCCTTGTAAGTATCTTGCAGCTCTACTTCTTCAAATGCTGCAAGGAGACAACAGAAGCTGTAGGAGGCTGACAGACAAGAAAGAACTTTTAGGATAAATACATGTGTGCATCCCAGCCCTCCCGTCACTCTTAAATTCCTCCTTCATTTCTTTTTTTTTCCCTCAGCCTGGCCCATTGTGGCACCATGTTGCTGGGCAGGGCAGCTGCCACCATAACTTTTCACTGCTTCAATATGGATAATGAGTGTCAGGGAGATGGTGTGATGTGTTATCTCAAAAATGTCAAAATTAGAAAACATGGAAGTTCCCATCTTCTTCCCATTCTGCTTTTCCCAGAGGTATGGAACCTAAATGATGCATTGGAGAATCCCAGTACATTCAGAGGGGAGGGCTGTAGGATGAACTTGCACACATATGTTTAGTTGTTACTATATACTATGGGACATTGTTTAGTGGGGAAATACTGATGGTAGGTAGACAGTTGAACTGGATGATCTTGTAGGACTTTTCCAGTCCATAATGATTCTATGATTCTGTAGGTACAATCATCTGTTCAGAGCAAAGAAAATAATTTTGCATTGTGTGGACTTTCTAAATATCACAGTGAACATAGACATATCATCACACAATAGTGGGAGAAGATCTCTCCACAAGTCATCACCAAGTAAACACAAACATAGACCCAGGTAATTTTGCATAACAGCTATTTCTCATTTTGTCAGAAAAGATCAGGCAAATTTATTGGAGTCCTTGCTTTGTTTGCAGTTTGTAATGCAGTCCTTAATAACAGCAGGTGTGGAGCAGCATACAGTCTTTACAACCTACTCTAGGGAATCTGCTTTAGCAGGAAAGTTGGACTAGATGATATCCAGAGGTTTCTTCAAACCCCTGTGATTCTATAAATCTGCAATTCTGTGGTCAGAGAGGCTGAAAAGTTTGGTGAGAAACTGAAGCATAAAACAGTAAGCAAGAGACTAAACCCAAGTATAAAATGGAAGTGACAATTGTCAGTTGCTAAATAGTCTTGTTATCTGTCAAAATCAGTCATTCTCAGTCCACTGTAAAAGAGTAGAACATGACTGAGAGAACCTTTTCAGTCAGCGAACTCAGACTTTCAAGGGGCAACTCAGCGAGATTTTGTTACATATCCTGATTAAGTTTTGTCTTAAAATTCCTTATCATTTCAGTTTGGTTCCTCCTGTTGATACTGAAAGATCATCACAGAGCTCAGTTCCTCAGATAGCTAGATATTTTTGATACTTACTTCTGTTCTGCAGCTTAAATTTATATACATCCTCAAAAATCTGCCCTGAATTTATTCCAGTACTTTCTTTTAGCTTAATTTTTTTTTTTTTCCACTTCAGCTTTTCCTTCTGAATATACTTCATGTAACCATGACCTGTCCTTACAAGTTCTGCTTCTCTAAGCCAAGCACAGGACAGCAATATTCTCCTGGGTAATATGAAATCTTGCATCCCACTTGTGTACCAAGGCTGTGTTATGACTCCTTGCTGGGAAAAGACTTAACTCAGAGACATGTTTCCAAAACCTTGGTCAACAGCATTAATAACTCCTTAGCTCTGGTAGAAATGTGTTGTTCAATACATTATGTTTATTGTTTTTAAATTATTTCCTGAGGCCCAGATAAGGGAAATTTATTGCATTTCCTTTATTTAGAAAAAATAAATCATAAATCTTGTCAGAGAAAATATTTGTGTTACTGAATAATATTTGTTTTTGAGAAAGCCATGTTGCCTTTTTGTTTCCCATATACCATCTCACTGATAAAGGATTTTCTTCGAGCTATATTGCTAAACTTTTCATATAACCAAGGTCATTCTTAAACATTCAAATTCTGCTTTATCCTTTCCAGAAGTTGCATATGCTCTCTCCTTCATCTCTTCCCTTCTCTCCCTTGCATTTGTCAATAATCCTCATTAATACATTCATGTTTAATGCAATCAGAATATCAGAATTCTGAAATGAATTTAAATTTCCACAAATATACACTCTGTCTCTCTTATGTGCTAATCATATGCTAAGCTAAGCATGCTAGCTTCCACTTCAGTTGTGATAATTTTCTTTTCTATTATCAGTTTAATCAAGTTATTGATTGACTGGAACTTGAGTTCTGGCTGTTTGTAAGACAGTAACTAAGCTCTTACTTAGAATTATGCAAAAAGAAAATGTTTCACATGTTAAGTAGCAGCAAGAGGAGGGCTTCTGCTTAAGGGAAAGTGGAGTGATGAAGGTATCTAAAGGATCTAAAGCACCAAGAGACAGGATGGACACAGAAGTAGAGACAAGTCTGAAAGACAGGTCCAAAATCCAGGCAAGCAACAGGGCTAGAGATCATAGAATGTGTTGTGTCGGAAGGGACCTTAAAAGATCACAAAGTTCAATGCCTGACATGAGGAGGATTGCCCCATACTAGACCACATTGCCTATGGCCCCATCCAGCCTGCCTGTTAATATCCGGGGGGGGACATCCACAGCTTCTTGGGCAATCTGTTCGAGTGCACTCCCACAGTGAAGAATTTCTTCCTTATATCTAGTTGAAATATACCCTCTTCCAGTTTAAAGCAGTTACTCCTTGTCCTATCACTACATGGCCTGGTAAATAGTTTCTCTCCACCTTTCTTATAAGCCATCATTAAGTATTGTAAGGCTGCAATGAGGTCTTCCCAGAGCCTTCTCTTCTCTAGGCTAAACAATCCCAACTCTCAGCCTGTCCTCATAGGAGAGGTGCTCCAGCCATCTGACCATTTTGTCCATGTACATTTACAACATAATTCAGGTAAGGCATAAAGTTGCATTCCAAGCTTAAAGCTGGAACGATTAGCAGGGAATGTACGGAGTGGAGGGCAAAGATGAGGTCAGCCAGGACAGTTAAGGCTTCCTGGTGTCCTTGAATATCTTGAGAAATTGTACCTACCCTTCTACCACTCGCTGTATGGATTTCACAAAAAGAAGCCACGGAAAGGAAAAGGATAAACATGAACTTGAGAAAGAGCTTAGTAACAAGCATATCTATAATTTCTTTCCTTTGCCCCCTCAGAGCTGTCAATTTCTGCAAACATTCAGCAGACTGAAGAACACCTTTTCTGTTCTCCTCACGTTCCCTCTCTATATATATTTCATGGTCGTCAATACCCTGACAAGTGCAATGCTATTTCACATTGTTCTTTCTTTCAATGCTATGTAGTCCAGGCTACGAGCAGCAGACCAAATCTCAAAGAGATCTAAAACAAGAATCAAAGAATTAGGTGCAGTCACACTGAAAAGTAATGGTTGGGAAGGGGAAGTGTTAAAGTCTTTCAGCTGTTCAAATTTCCCCTTTGGTAAAACAAACGTTTCTTTTTTTGAGGGTAGCAATCTTAACAATATTTTGACATATGTATAAAAAATGTTTTGTAAAATTTTGGTGCTTATCCTTTAAAAACTAAATATGCAACCCAACACTTACTGAGTTGATAAATTTCATTCTGTTTATGTGGATGTAACATTTTATCATAATAATTTTCATCCAGGTCACTCTGAATCTTGTTAATTCTGCAGTTTCAAAAGGAATCGTGGAAAACAAGCAAACCACATGCAAACACTATAACAAGATTTCAAGTCAGTTTTACAAGGACTCCTCTCTACCTAATCCCTGGTAGATTTTAATATACAGGATGCAGCATTCCTTAAAAAGTCTGACAATGCATCACTGGGCCAAGTTTCTTTTCTCTGTGACGTTCTGCCATGGCTGCAGTCAGCCCATATTTCCACTTTGCAGCATCAGGTTGGCAGTATGATTTCTGAGAGGGCATTGGAGTACTCAGACTTGGTTTTTCCTCTCTCCAACAGAAATGACCTCCACTTGGTGACGTTCTGGACCACCATAAGGACCACAAGTGTAGCGGACTCCTTGGAGAAGAGTAAGGGTGTGCTTCATGAAACAAACATGCTGCTTCTGCAGCTGAAACAAACTATTTCTTGCAACAGCAATGTGTTTAATCATAATGCCAAGCCTGGAGCCTTGGACAAGGATTTATTATTTTAATTAGGCTATGAGTATTCCATTGCACTAAGATACAATTGGTAAAGAAACCTAATTGTTTTGCTTGAGCAACTACCTATTAGAGATGTGCCATATAGAAGTGCATCCAGATTAGAAAGAAGTGTTTTATAACATTAGAATCCATGACAGTTTTTACGATCACCTCAGTCTTCTGCCACTTCTTCCTTTTAAGGCTGCAAACACATTTGATATTATTTCTGAATTCCCATTAAATGTAAGGGCTGGCTTATGATCTTACTGATGACAGGATCTCACCAAAGGAAATACAAAGTGAAAATGCTGTGACAATGCTTTCCAGTTCATTGATAATACACAATAAGATAAACAGATATTTTGATGGCATGGGGATACATATTTGGATTTGAATTAATAGGTGGAAGAGCAGGCCTGAGTAAACAGGTAGATGTTCAACCCTGAGCCAGGGAATGCTATGGCAACTGTTCTGAGTGTTTGGAAGGTGGGGGCAGAGGAGGAAGAAGCAAATGAAATCCTTGCTGATAACTACTTTGACAAAGCTCTTGCTAACTTATATTGTGTCACTGAATTTTTTTGATTGGTGCGTTCAAATCTCTGTAAGCCTTTCTTAATTCCTCTTTCCCATTTTATGTTGATACTCTGGCAAAAGTATTTGACAACTGTTAGTGTAACTTTCATCAGTGAAGTACTTTCTATGAGGAAGTTCCAAATCCGATGGTACAAATACAAAACATGACTGCAATCACAGCGTTTAACAATTACGACAAAGTTTATGAGGGAACAGTTTTATCTCTGCCCATAGCCTACACAGTGTGTACATTTTGCAGCTGGCTACAGCTTCTGTGAAGAGAAAGCAGATGGGGATGTCATGATATTTTTTATGGTGCGAGTCCTAAAACATGCAAAGACCAATAAAAAAGGAAGAAAAACCCTAATGATGTACCGAACACTAATATATCCCTTGCTGTGTGACACAGCTTTAATTAAATATATTCAAATTTATCAAAGTGCAGATTAGGAGGAGTACTGGGACTGAAAGGTCGCCAGGGAAAGGTCATTACTGACTTGCACAGTCATAGCAAAAAAGAAAACAAAACAACACACTTGCTTCTTGGACCATGCCTGGGAAAACAGACAATTTCTCATGGATAATCTGCAAGGTAGTCCCCATTTCTGCTACTCAAAGCACAAAATAGCAAACAAAATAAATAAACACCACCAGGATCACACAAGGATACCAAATTTCAGATAATGGAGGCTGCAGCTGCAGAGTAGTAAAGGTTCCCAAGAAAGTCTGGCTCCACTTTGAAACGTCACCTATCTCCTTCTCTATTTAGCTTCCTCTTGAGACTTGCCAAGCCCAGTAGCATTTCCTCCGAATAATTTTTCATATGCCAAGGAATTGCTCCCAGAGGGAAAGAACCTTCCTTATAGACCAGAAAGGGCATCTGGTTCAAATCAAATCCTGGATCAGAGAGCAGGAATACTTTGCCTATACTGATAATAGATTTCTGCAGTTTCCTTGCAGCAGAACAAGACACAAAATGCCAATTCAATTAGGCAACACTATTTTTTCCTCTGACACCAGCAGGGAAGTCTGTTGTTGTAAGGCGAAGACTCTTGGGACCGACCAGCTCCTTGCTAGGTGACCTTAGGCAAGATTTCTTGTATTCCCATACCTCAGTGATCTGGCAAGAGTGCTGAAGTCTTAATTAACATTGTAGAAACACAAAGATGACTGCAGAAAAAGTGCGCAGTTTTGTCATTATGACTTTCACATTCAGATTTGCTGTGCATAATTCTGTTTCTGTTGATCATTTTCCAAAAATGTTTCAGATTTAAATGTAGGATGACTGAATAAGGTAATTGTTAAGGTAGGAGTTATACTGGGCCTGGTATGGTTGTTTTGGCTGCCAGGGCAAACTTCTGACTCAGATTCAACTTACATAGCTCATGTTATCAATGTGCGCTGATAGCGCTCACTGAAACTGGGGAAAAAAACACCAATCTCCATGAAATCAGTAATTTTCTTGGAGTAAGAAAGCAGAACTGGCTCACTCAGATCAGAAAAGCTCTGGAGATGGCACACAGGGATCAGCATGGCCACGTTTCCTGGGAAGGGATGTGAGGTGGAATGGGGAACAGCCCCTTCTGCCTGCTAGCAATGAGGTCCTGTTGTACTCTCAGTCTTACTCACAAAACATCTCCTCTGTCCAAGTGGACTTCTCTACCAAAGATTCAGTTTTCAGAAAAGGAACACATAACAAATAATGTGACTCTTTTCCAGGAACCTTCAAAAGTTATGGTATCTAAAAATTCAGTAGTTTTAAAAGCAACACCAAGTATGCCTGCTGGGCACCCCATGGCTCCAGAAACCAGTGCTCATACTTCCCAGTGCTTACTTCCTTACACCTCTTCCCAAAGAGTCAGGGATCCGATAAGTGAGATTGAAGGAGTTGCACAGGAAAGTCCAAGACTAAATCTGAAGTCTCTAATAAATATGTAGACTATTTGTTTGTTGTTACAGTTCAGGGCTAAGAGAGTTTGCATGTTAATCCCCTATTTTTCCTATAAATTTTCCAGTTTACTAAAAAAAATTTAAAATTCTCTTCCATCTTCTGATTGTCAATGCATCCCTTTGGCCTAGGGCTTTCAAAAGCTATTTCACTGAAAACTAGATGTTAGTCCTTAACAAAGTAACTAAGTGGAAAGAAACCTTCAGCAGTTGTTTTGGTTTCTTGTGCTCTTCTATCACATTGTTAAACCAAAAATTTTCCAACAAAGGGAAAAAACTCTACCTCATCTAAGGCTCTTCTGATCTCCCTTGTTCCTTGAAAGTCCAAATTCTTCCTGTAACTATAGATAAGTAAATCTACAGTGACATACTAAATTACTTTCTCTGGTTCTCTAGAGATGCAAGTGAGGTTATTCTGTGGAATCTAAGAATTAGAAATTGTTCCTTCTCATTGTTTCCACTGCTTTTAGAAAGAACCTGATTAGGATCAAACTATATTTCCTTTAATTTATTTTTCTTCTGCTTGTTCCCACCCTTTTTTGGAATCCTCTGAAGCTGGAACTTCTCATAATAATTGAGTAATCTCCTATTTTTACCACCCTTAATCCTTATTTTCAAAGTTCAGCCTCTATGTTCTGTAAAGGAAAAAAACAAAGCTCTCACTTCAGAATAGACACAAAGAGTTGATAAGTTGAAAAGTTGTGACAGGTAACACTGCAAAGACAATTCACCTTAAAATAGCAAGTCCAGGAGATTTTACTAAAATGGCAATTAACATGCATTCACACTAATTGAGAGAACAGAAGGTGGGTGTTCTTCAGAGACCTAGTCTTCCATCTTCAAGACTGTGTTTGAAGTTAATTAACTCCAGAAGATAAATCAAGACATTTAGTATCCCACTAAATCCATTATGAATCCCTTGGAAGAGAGAAGCTAGCAAACGTATTGCCAAATTATGTTCTTTTCTCTTTTAGCAAGGAGAGAGAGACCAAGCATTTCCTGACCCATATTAATAATACCATAACTTCAGCTTTACAAACAAATATAGTATGGTACCCAATTATGTGTGCAATGGCTCAGGTTCATTGGAAGCTGACCAGTTGCCCTCCAGTGAATATAAGGACATAACTGCTTTGTTTCTGGTGCGGCAGGTCTGTTTTCATGCCATGCTGTGCATCCACTCCAGCCCAGATGGTGCTCCACCAGTTGGCTGCTATAAAGTCCCAGCTTTGAACTGAGGAGAACCAGAAATAGAGTTAATTGGCATAGTCCTTACACAGGAAAAGTACCAAAGAGCACTACTCACATAACCACTTGCAGAGCTTCTGAAAAATGGAGTAGGCTGTTGATCTGTTTCTGTGGAAAATTTCAGCAGGATGTAACAACTAGTGAACTGGTGATCCGTCCTTATGCCCTTTCTTACTGTTATCAGGCACCCTCCTAAACACTAACTGCAACTTTCTGGAATCTGCAACTTTCAAGATTTTATTTTATTTTATTTTTTTTTTTTTTTTTTTTTTTGAGACAGAATGAAAAGGGAGTCTGAAAAAATCAAGCAATTATAATATACAATGCATAAAACTTCAAAAGATTCGGGAGATATTTCTACATCTTAACCACATTGTCAGATTCATTGGGCTACAATGTGAGATCAGCAAGGTTACACTATCAGCCATGAAGCAGGACAAATACTGAAGCTGTTTGCTTATATAATGATGAGTCTCATGCTACTCTGGTAGATTATTCCTTGCACTCCAAGTGACTTACATGAAAGCAAGAAAAACAACACTAAGTATGGCTGACCAAGTCAGCCCTCCCAGCTTCATTGCCTCTTCCAGCAGTGAGGTGGACCAATGGCTCATTAACCTCACGCATTAAGAAGCCAACATATTTTTAATGTACTCAGAATGACAGAGGTAATCAGTGCACAGCTACATCCATCATGCAGCATGGACAGAAGGACAAGTGGAGGCAGCAGATGCACTGGCCATTTTGTTTGGCCATACTCATTCTCTTTGGGACCTATGTGATTTTTCAGCAGGACCATCAGCACCCAAGGGAACCCAAAAAGAAAAATGTCAAAGATTAATATGATTGTTGTGGATAAAACAGCACAAGGGGTTGAACATTTCAATGCAGTTAGCTACCTCATGGCTTTTAAAATGTGGGAAACCTTGCAACTTTTTAATGCAATCGGAGATCGAGATTTTAGTTTTGCTTTTAAGGTAACTGGAATGCTGTGATTGCAATCAGAAGAGCTGGTTCTTTTTTAAGCACACACATTTTGGAAAAAATGGTTTAACATTTGTTTATTCACAGTCACAGTCACTGACACCCAGGATGACTCATGTCTGTGTGATTCTCCAGGCCACCACGGAACTTCTACACAACTTCTGAAAGGTGCCACAACTTGCAATTTTACAGCAATATAAAATTCTGTAACTGAACCATCCAAAACCACAAATCCTAATGCTTTAAAATAAGGCAATGACATTGACATTACAATAATTCTTCCTTGGATTCACAATAGCAGGGCTTTGCAGCCTTTGCTCACCCAGGATGGGTCAAAACTTCCTTTTTATTTAAAAAAAAAAAAAAAGATCAGTGATTCATTTTAATGCTCTGAGCATTCATTTGTTATATCAAATTTCAAAATTAAAGAATCTTAGTCAAATTTAGCAGATGCTCAGATAAACATCTGTTGCTCTTGTTAAAATAATAAAAACAAAATTTGTTTTCTTGGAAGGTCAGCCTAAATGTCAGCTTCCGTCTGCCTGATTTTCTAAACTGGGATTTCTTTAGAGAAACAATTCATGTGAAACAGTTTAGTGACATAAATTCCCAGTCCCAAAGCTACCAAGACTGTCTCCTGGCTGAATCCCATACCTGGCTCTGGTACAGATTTTCTCATTTGTCTCACGCTTCAGAAAGAACTCTTCCATTGCTACCTTTAATATCAAAAAAGTATAAATGCTTAAAAAGATGAGAGTAGGTGTTGTCTGAAAAGCAAGCACTTACACTGTGCTCTGCTTAAGTATACTGCAAGTATTGATAAAAACACAATATGCAAAAAGAACAGCTTGAGTAATGCTGTACGTACAAAAGCGATTGCGTTCCCGTGGCATAACAATTTACTGCTCGTTACCCATAAAACTGAGGCAATTTACTTCCCAGCTGCAGACGTCTAGCAGTGATTACTGAGTCCATCCCAACTCTTCAGAATGCAGGTAGTTTACCACAACAGAACAAAGCACTTTTAGCTGCCCAACCAGACTTTGAAGGATCGGGGCACAAATTCTGAGTCAAGAATTATTGTGGTCTCAGCATCTTATCTACACTGCACTCCACCACTGAGCGTAGAGAAAATAACTTAGCTTGGCTGCAAGAACAGACCGGTCATGTAAAGTCAGAGCTCAACATGGGCAAATGTATGCATCCAGCAGTCTGAATACAGCCTTAGAAATGGGGCAGGCTGTTAGCTCAGATCTCTGTCCAGTGTCAAATTACATTGGATGTTTTCGGGATCCAAACACCAGGGTCTAGACAAGTGAATCTTTACACAGGAGTCACAATACTGAAGATACCAGGAAGTCTTTGGGGCTTTTTTATTTTCACTGTTTTTATTCTCCCATCCATACCATGATATTAATTCTGGCTTATAGATTTTTAAGTTTTTTGTTTTTTTTTTTTCTAAATATATAAAATATTGTCAAATAGTTCCTTTTATTAAAACAGCAGTATGAGGGCAATATTTTTCTGTTTTTGTTTAGTTTGTCAACTTATCAAGGCAGATGGAAGTACAGTACCAAGCCCATGGGGTTTCTGGTCTAATCAGAGATTAGCCATCATTATTGCTGCACAACTAGTAAGTATTGTCCAAAGCCCTCTGAAGTTCTGGAACTTGCAGTTATTGCACATTTGCTTTAAAGATTAACATAACAGCCTTAAAACTCCAATGTGTCCGGACCCAGTTATTTTGGTATCATAAATAAATGAAAGAAACCATCTACGCATCCATTCCCAATCCTGGCAGTGCTCAGTGCTGCAACACTCTCCTATTGCAGGTCACAGTTCGTCTTCACACACCTCAAACGCACATCCCATCCCTGTCATAGCAGGTGTATCAAAATATCTTGAGTAGTTTTCTATTTCCTTTTGAAGAGAGCTTACCAAAAGGAAGTATAGTTTTAAAGGCATCTTTTTCTCACCAGGACAGAATACATGCTTGTACTACATCTTCAGAAGATTTCATTTTGAGCAACCTGTCAAAATACATGCTGCCAGCTAATACCACAATGATAGCAAAACTGTCAATGCCAAGTATTCTCGGATCATGACTTAACTAAATACTTCAACACAGAGAAGGCTTTTAGTAACTGCTCATGTTAAAGGGTAATGTCTAAATGAGTGCATTTAGTCCAAACGTCTTAAGAGCATTAGAAATACATAACATAAAACAACATCTTCCTCATCTGTTTGTCAGTCGGAATAATGTTTAATGAAATAAGGAGAGAAAGCAGAAATAAATGTATTTACTAATGAAATACAAGTGAGATAAACAGATCATTTTTATTGACTTAATTACTTAGCTCGTTGGAATCTACTAACAACTCTCTCAAGCACTATATATTAAGAACACAGATTAAGTCTAGAACTGGAGTAACAATTAACGCTGGATTTCAAGGCTAAATAATGGTGTGCTCTATGATTTTATGCCTTCTGTGTTTAAAAGGCAATTTTATTTGTCTCTAACATAAAATAAATTAAAATTATCCAGTTGAATCAGAATGTAAGCATAATGAACGTAAGTGCTAGTGTTTAGTTTGTGGAAGAAGAAACAGAAGTCAAAGTGATAGGAAGAAGAAATCTGAGTTCACAATGATGTGGCACACTTACTGTGTGCTCTTCACAATTTGTTTTACAGACAAGAGCCAACACAAAATATTATCAGTGTATAACTGAGCAGTGGCTTTCATACTGCCAATGTCTGGTGTAACCGCTTCAGCTGTGTATCCATTAGCTCATTTCTCAGGGCACTGGGTGATGAATTATTGTCCACTGGTGTGATTCCAACTCATTGGGAAAAGCCTTGGCCAGAGCTCCTGGTCCCCTCTGCCCATAAATGCATCCTAAATCATTATCAGATTATCTGTCCTTAATGGGCAATCTGTTGACCTGAGGAAGCAGCATGCAATTTGTTGGCATAATATTTGGAACCCATCTGTGAGACAATTCCATAAGCAATTCAAAATTTGCCTATATTTTCCTGATTCTTTCCATGAAAAAGATACAGTGATTAAAGAGAGGTAGGATTTAGGACAAAAAGACTATATTCTTGCTCCCATGAGGCTCAGATAATTTAGGTAAAGTTGAGAAGATTTATATGTCAGGAAAATAAATGGTTTTCTTTTATTCCTGGAATATAAATTTTAATTAAAGCAAGTCAGTTATCCATTTCAAGTTCTTATCCTGATAGCATCTTTTAATGGATAGCTTCCTGAGCGTATTAGAAAGACTAAATACAGTATTAGAGCATATGAGTAACAGGTGTCTCTTTAGTGAACATTGCTCCCTCTGGGGCCAGAGTCACCAAAGACAGATTTGTTTTAGCATCAACTTGAAAACACTTTCTTTAATTCTAACTGTATTTATTTAAATGTTTTGCTTACAACGTTTTTGGGTCAATCTCCAAGATGTCAGTGTATATCACAGCAGTCAAACAATCAGTGCCATCAGATGAAATTTAGGCCAAATAGGATAGCTCTGTAGTAGCTGTTCTAATTAACCCAAAGGACACGAATTCAAGAAGGGCCCCAGCATTAAACAGCTCACTTTCTAAAGCATGTCTGTCTATCTGTCTGTGTTTTGATTATGATTTATGACTGTAGCTCTTGCATAGCAGAATGATGTTGCCCTGGGCCATTTGCTCTAAGATATATATAAAAAAGAAACAGCACAACAATGTTCTTCATTGGTTGTCTTATATGGCATTATACCTACGCTGAGAGGCCTCAACCACAGCAGGCTTCCCATCCTGGTGTTATTTGCATTACAGGAACCAAACTCCACTGGAAAGAACACACACTGAAACTCTGTCAGACATGCTGCCTGTGTCTGCTTCCCCTCCTATGTAACTCTAAGAGGGCAGAATCAAAGAGGAAAGATCACCGATTTCCAAGACAGCCATAAGCACTTATGTCAGCAATTGTAATTTTTTTATTGCTGCTTTTTAATAGATGCTTAAGTTTCCTACCATGTGGGATGTGCAGAGTACATCCCTCTTCATAGCATATAAGTGCAGATTCCAAATAAAGACACTTTAAGATAACACATACTAAAAATCAGCGGCAATGCACTTGATTATGCCTAGAATGGGACACAAAGCATTAGTCCAAAAATATAAGTATGTAGATCACAGAATCACAGAAAATACTGAGTTGGAAGGGACCCACAGAGATCATCGAGTCCAGCTCCTGCCTCCACACAGGACCACCCAACATTCAAACCGTGACGTTAGACTGTGCATCCTGAGTTGGTACTATCAGTGGGTAATACTTGGATTGAATGTACAAAAATCTATATATTTATCCGTTGACATTATGTGGTCCCTATTCCACATCCCTACAATGTTCACAAGCTGCAAGATATAATAATGACTGGAATGTCATACATGTTTCTGTCCCTGACAGAAGTATCGCTGGGTTACATTGCTATAAATCAAGGGCACTGCTGAAGTGCTAAGTGGGAGGAAAAAGCAGCAGGTGCAGAAGAGAAGAGAGCAGGAGGTCTAGCAGTAAACAAAGCTGCCTTTGTCCAGAGGAAGGAAGCTATTATCTTCAACACACTGCAGACAGACAGAGCACTGTTACTCACCCAGACTTTGTCAGCATTGGTAATGCACGTTGCCCATTCCCTAGGGATCTGGAGCTGCTGCTGTGTAGAGAGATGCCTATTGAAACTTCTTCATTTGTGAAAGCAATGCTTTCTCAATTGGAAACATTAGAAGAGCTCAGTACCTAAACATACACCCAATATAAAAGAAAACAGACAATGTACAAAGCGGATATTTTACAAGACTCAGATGTAAGACCAAGGGGCATCACCTACATTAAAAGCCTTGCCAAGATTGTATAATTTCATCCTATCATCTTTGAGTTGAGCAGACATCCAGTTATCACTATCATGCTTAAAAACTACAGCTTTTTAGATAATATTAATTATAATTATGATGAAGTTTGGAGCTATCTATGTTTCCATAATATGGGGCTGGAATAGCAGCAACAAACAGAAACACCAGAAGACACAACTTAATCTTTTCAGTGTCAGTTCTGGACACTCTCCCTGCAAGTCAGGGAATGCATTCCAGGTGTCCTGAGTCCACAATCAAAGCCACTTTGAGTGCACGGTTAATTTGCTCTTCCTCAAGCCCACTGCCCTAAAATACACGCTAAGGAGAAGTTATTTTTCATAGATAAATGGCCAAATTCTGTCCTCAGTTACTGTAACATAAATCAGTTGCTTACCTGAAGCAGTACAAAGAAAAGGAAGAGTGACGTCTCTGATGCTACTGGGTTTAATTAGGCCTTAGGCAGCACATACACTTCATTACAGCTTTCACTTCAGAAGTAAATTTCCTAACGTATCAGTATGATATGCTATTCTTGTATGATTCATACAAATACTTTAATTATTCTAAACAGACAAAAGCAACGTTGGAAGGATGCTTCTGTCCTTCTAAAGTATTGATAGATCTTTAATGTACATAGTAGTATATTTTTGAGGCAGCAGATAACATCATTTAATAGAGCCATAAGCCATCTAGTTCTGATGCACTGCTGGCTTTGCAGCGCATTCACGTTTGCATTTATGTGGTTTCAGACAGCCAGGAGTGATCCAGGTGCTGTGAATGTGTGCTCATAGGCTTGTATCCATTCAGGTAATAAATTCTTTCTCTCAGACTGAAGGAAATAACCAAACTACTGCCTTTCTGGGAAGAGAGTTTCAGCTCTGGAAAATCAGAACACCACATAGACAGAAATGGACTGACATTCCACTTACATAATTTTTAAAAAGACAGTTCCCAGGCAGCCTTTTTCTAATCAAGCAAATAAGCTCTGGAAAGTGGGAAATGGTTAGGGCACAGAACCCTTTAATTTTGTACCACTATTCTGAAGAATAATCTCACTTGTTTTGGGGCTGGGAGGTAACCTTTGGAGTGATGCGCCATAAGTAGCCCAAGGCTGACTTTTTTTCTCAGGTACATGATCTGAGTGGTGAGTTGTATGTTCACAGGTTCCATTGGTCTTCATTGGAAGAAACCTGGTGATTAAGAACACAGGCCCAGATCTTCTTTGGACTACAGCAACACTGAGGAGCTGCAACTCATATTGCAGCGTTTTACAGTGCGTGTAAGCCATAGGTGTTTTCACAAACCAGAAACGTGGAAGAAATCTACAGGCTCCATTTCTTTCAGTCACCCTTGATCACAACCCAGTAATCCCTCAGAGCCTACTGTCTGGCCACCTAGGGAAGAAAAGACACTTCATGCTCCCTTTCACCTAACTTTGCCTTCCATCCTAGATGAAGTCACCCCTAGGATTTGTTAATCCTCTGAAGAAAGATCACAGCTCTGAGGCTGCTCAGGCACTTCATATAAACCTCAGCAACAGAAGCACATCTAGCAAGTGGAAGTGTGGCTGTGAAAGGAGGAAACTGGTAACTGCTGTCTGTCCTTCATCACACCCAGGTTGTTTCTTAGATCATTACTTGAAGAACATTCCCCCACCAATGAGAATAATGTATCCTCACATGGTGAAACTAGCCCCAAAGAGGAGCTCTGACTTCCAGAGGAGTATTTTCTAACCTGAACTTCAGACCTAAAGCTAGCATTCAGTCTATTGAGTCCAGAAATTCAATTAACATTTTCTTGTTAATTCCAACACATTAATAAGTAATTATTTAGATGAAAAATCCATCCTCAGGATGCACTTCAGAATGGAAAGCTGCTGAGATAAATGAGGTTAAGAAAACTAATTCTCTTCCTTTCTATCATATATTGAAATAGTCCAGCTTTGCACCAGGGATTAATTCCACAGTAGTTAACTTATGACCATGTCAAGACATGGTTTAAAACTCTGCCGAGACATTTGAGAAACATGGAACACTGAACTCTTTCTATCCCATGCAGAAAGAGGTCGGTTTTCACCTTGTTTTGTTACATAAAACATTTTTTTCCTTGGTTTATGAGCTATGACATTCTTTTGATTTTACCTTTGGTTGGCAATTCACTTAGTATCAGACGGCCAAACCTAAGCAGGTATTAAAATTGCATCTATGAGTCAGCATCCAAAGAATGCAGCTGGGAAAAAAAGCAATTAAAAAAGGCAGATTCTCACATTTGAGTATCTAAGCTACTCTGAATGTCTTTTGGAGATTTAATCTATAAACAGGAGGAACAGATTTTTTTTTTTTTTTTCTTTTTAAAGGGAAAATACATTAGATTGGGACTTTTATCCTGAGCAAAATGTCTATTTAATCGAATTCATGAGCTGACAAAAGGTTAGTAGCAAATTCCATGTGGAATTTCCATGGCCAACCACTTCTGTCTGCCATCACAGATCTTTTAAGTTTTAATATACTTACCCTCACACAGTTATCCCTTTGAGGCAGGGTAGTAATTACATCTGAGTTTCCCAGTGTCTCACAACAAGTCTAAGAACAGAACTCTGGCATTGTTTGCTCTGTCACAGTAATTTCTTCACAAGAACATTTTTTTTTCACATTATACAGTTATTCTGCCTTCAGCCCCACAGCGCTGATTAAGCCACACCTTGTTTACAGTTTATTCATCAGAACTGCTGGAACTAAGGCACAAGAATAATTGTTCAGCCTGAACTGAAGAAAAACATCAGTCAGAACCAGATCACAGGAACCTTGCCTTCCATATATAGATTTTACCTTCAAATCAGATACCCTTGCCATGTCAAAGGAAGACATACTCTCATAAGATACCCACTCATGGGTAATATTACTGAATAAAAGAGATGACTTCTATCTGAAGAGCCTGTTAGCATTACTGTACATAGAAAAAATATGAGAAATAAAGGGTATTTGTGGAGACAAGCAGATACGTAAGAGAGATTGGCTCTAGTCTTATATCCTCTATGAACTTATCAAGGTATGCTGTCTGATTGATACCTCAAGTCGCTCCCAAAACAATTTGGATTGTGACATTTTTCTGGTATTGAGTAGCAGGAAAGGTAGGGAACAACAAGGGCAGCTCCAAAAGTGATACCTCCTATTTTAATATGTCGGCCCATGATGTCAGAGGCAGTTGGTTGGTAGGATGGCAGTAGACAGTGAAGCTCTCCACCAGTATATTGTTACATTTTGTTGCTGTGTGAGAGATTGCAGCAGAGGGGCAGTCTGAGAAAATGGCATCAGATATGGAAGTGCATAAGGTGTGTCACTGAATTCCTCCATGCAGAAAAACCTGACATTCATTGACACCTGGTAAATGTTTATGGAGACCAACCAGTGGATGTGAGCACAGTGAGATGGTGGATGGTGCCTTTCAGCAGACGTGACAGCAACAGTGGGTCACCTCTGCTGGTGCAGATTTTTGTGATTGCAGCATGCAGCTCTTGTTCATCGCTGGTAAAAAGCATAGCTAATGGTGGAGACTGTGTTGGAAAAAAAGTGCTTTATAGCTGAGAAAAAAAAAGTGTTTTATAGCTCTGTCAAACACTGTTATTGTGTTCTTTGTGTATGTTATAGTTTCCGTAAAAATAAAGAGGAGGCATTACTTTTGGAGCTACCAATGCGGCCCAAGGCAATTCCTGTTTGCTCAGTGCAGCCCAAGCAAGCCAAAACAAAGACTGGACATCCATGGTACATGGCATAGGCAAATCATTTTTTGTTTTGTTTGTACTTGCTGCAGCATGTGCTTCGGCTAAGGCCCCATGTTATTAGGCATCCTACAAGTTTTATTTTCTGTCATTCAGGTTTTGGTGTATTTGCCTAAGAAAGTTGCATCATCATATTTATTGCTGAAATAGAATCTAGTATACATCTGCAAGACTAATGCATGTTTTCTTTCACTTACAGAGTGTACCACCACAAAGTGGCTGTTAGCATCATCCCTTGAAGAAGAGAATTAAGGCTGGAACAATGTGCCTGCATTAAGTATTTTAGGGTTGTGTGAGATTTCCTTCAAACTTCAGTATCCATCATAATCTCAAGCACCAGGCCAACCATCAGGTCAAGAAAAAAACCAAAACAACAAAGTAAAAAGGAATTGATGACTGCAGTAATATTTTTTGTACAAGAAATCAGAATCTCAGTGGAACATTGGGGATGTGTTCAGGAAATAGGTTGTTCCAGAGAACCTTGAAGTATTTTCTTCTGATTTGCAGTCTTCTGTGTCAATGCAATTACAAACTTACACAGGAGAAAATGTTTAGAGCAGTACAGAAAAAGGCAGTTTGGTTGTCATAAAGAAATACAAATAAATGAGGAATACATGTGCAGTAGCATGGAGTAATTAAAACTGAAAGCCTTTCTTTACAAAAGAGGTATCCCAGGTATAAGGGAATATATAGAAATTCTTGACTGACAAGCCAGTGCAGAAATCAAAGGGAGAAAGCAACCACACTGAGACTTTAAAGAGAAAAGCTTGTAGCACTTTAGTCAGAAATGCTAGTGAAAAAGCATGAGTTTTTAGAATCATGAAATCTTTGGAAAAACAGGAATAAAAATCAGTTGTAATCACATAACCCAATATGCCATAGAGTCTAATATTAGAAAAAGTCAAGCCATGTTACAAGAATTCAAAAACTCAGACCAATAGTATGTAAAAGAAATCTAGGTGTTTGTAGTTTGCTTTTAGTTCTCACTGCTCTGGTCAGTTAAATAATCATAGAATCGCAGAATCATAGAATGACCTGGATTGAAAAGGACTACAATGATGATGTAGTTTCAACCCCTCTGCCATGCGCAGGGTCGCCAACCAATAGACAAGGCTGCCCAGAGCCACATGGCAAGAAAATGGCAAGTAATGGCAAGAAAAGAATCTTCACTGAGCTGAGCCTGTGTTGCCCATGATGGCAATTGGTGAGAAATCCCTCTGTCCATATCTCAACCCATGAGCTGCTACACAGTGAGCTGCAAGGGATGGAATGCAGCAAAAATAAACATGCTGCCAAATTTAACCAAAGCTGTATCTCTGAAGGAAGATGTAATGATGTATGACATTAGAACATCTCCATGTCTTCTGTGAAACTATTTTATGGGGAGAACAATATATGGAGATTCTCACCCCCATATCCCACTTTAAGAGCTCAGTGATGGGTCTTCACTGAGCAGTATGCCTGGTGTTGTCTTATTGTCTTGTAAGTGCTGCTCCCTCACAGAACATGAAACTCAGCCTGGAAAGAGAATACAAGTGTCAGTCATAGTATCACTGACACTGACAAAAGAAATCCCACCTGTGAGCCTAGCTGCACCAAGAGAAGAAGAGCATATAGAAAAATGTGCCCAAATGGGGAGAAGCATTATAAATTACATATACACAAACCAAGTCCTGAAAACCATCAATCAAAACTCAAGGATTTTTCTATCAGATCGTTTCAGTGTGGGTTTAGTCTATTATTTCTAAGAATTGAAGTCTGCTCTATCCTCTAGGTCAATACTGGCAAAAAAGATACGTATCTTTATACCTCAACTCCTTGTAAAGCTGTTAACAGCAGCCATTCAGCACTGTAAACACCAAATTCCTCTCTCACATCTCAAAAGAGCTTGTGATCTAGTTGAGATCAATTCTAGGAAGCAGAGAGAAGAAAATCCTGTATTTTCATTGCAGTATTTGTGAATTAATTTACAATGAGTGCATTGTGTTACTGTGAAGATGTCAGTAAAGACTTCAAAAGCAAAATATGGCAGTGCGTTTTAAATTGATTGTTTGGGAGAAATATATTCAATACTGCACTGAGAATACATTAAACAAGGCAGAAAAGCTGGAACCATAAATGTCAAGTACTGTTCTGCAGTCTTAATATTCACTGCAGAGCTGAAAGACTTAATAACACAGAAGCATCTTACATTTGGTGTTCGAACTGAAGAACAACAGACAGAGCTGCTGTAACCACACCACAGCAGGCTGGACTAAGACCGTCAAGAGTAAGTAGCTAGACACAAAATGAGGAGCAGGGCTAGACCAAGAATTTCTTCTGCAGTTACCAAATGATCAACGAGGAGACGTCTGGGTCAAAAGGCATGCTGGCCAAGTGCAGCTTATATTTACACCAGATTTATGCCAGCCGAAGAGGGTATTATGGCTCATATTTCCAAGCAGTATTTACAGCCCCCAGGATGGAAATGGTTCAAATCCTCTGCTGTATATACAGCTCCCACTGCAGTTGCTGGAAACTTTATCCGTGTAACTGTATCTATGCAACCAATTATAAAATTAGACTTCCAAACCAAGATTTCCTTTGGACTATTTGTGCAGTGCTTAGCTGACAAACTGTGCTACCCTTAGAAGTTCTACATATTTGAATAAACATGTTGAAAATAATAAAAACGCTATCACAGCAAACTCTAAAAGGATAGACTACTGAAATCCTACTGTAGTGGCAAGAAGAAACATGTTCCTTCATACATTTACCTCGTGTTCTACTAATCTGGAAGATTCACTGACAAATCAAATTAAAGCAGAGTCCTGGAAAAGGTCTTTAAATCATGACACACATGAGAAGATTCTGTGAAAAATTCTGAGCAATTCTATGATTCTATAAGATGCAGAATGGAGAGAAAAAAAGCTCTAGATAAACCACATATCTTTGATTAGATATGTATAGTCTCTTGTATGCAGAAGCAGAATTTGTTTCATATTTTTTCAGCTCTCAAGGACAACTTAGAGTCATAGAGTATTTGTAAAATTTCTGCAAGGGAACTGCTTTCTTTGTGGTCATTCTCAGCAGAAACTGCTGATTGTTAAGGCTGCAATGTCTTCTATCAGACCTCAAAGGCGTCCTTTTTTTCTCACCTGTAGGAATGTGCTTCCCATTAGGGCCAGAGACCTTCATGGCTATAGTCCTGAAGCTGTCTCTGTTTTCCCCTGATTTGCAGGGCCAAAAAGGCATTGCACTGCCTAGGTCTAAGGAACAACCACATCAGTGGTAGCACCATAATTCCCTTATTTAATTCCCTTATTCCCTAATATCCCCTTATTCTCCAATAGAGAGAATATCAGCTGTAGGCTATGGAGTTAAGAAGTGAACTGTTCAGCAATGCGCATGTTTGAGAAGACACCATGTTGAGACCACAACTGACTTGACAATCTTCACTGAGCATCATGAAGTATGGAATATAAATTGACTCCAGGTGTCAGGAATGGAAATCACCAGTACACATCTCATGTGTACATCAAGCATGAATTCAGCAACGCTCAGTTTTTCTACTGGAAGCATTGTACAAGACAAACCAATCTCCTAACACTCTTCTGAAGTACTGCACTGCAGATAGATTTTGTCCCAGCTTGACATTCTACTAATTATCTAATCTTCCAAAAACATAACTGCATGAATCCCTGAACTATGAATTTTAACAAGCAGGCAGAGATTAACAACTTATGATTATTTCCAGAAATAATAAAAGTAACTAAAAAAAAAAAGAATACCACTTCTTTCTCTCCTTCTCTCTTTCTTTCTTTCTTTCTTCCTAACTTTCTTTTTCACTTCCTTTCCTCTCTTTCTCTCTTTCTCTCCTTACTTTGTTGTCCCTTTCTTTCTTTCTTTCTTTTTTTTTCTTTCCTGCATAATTGTGCAGGAAAAAAAAAAAAAAAAACAGCCACTTCCATTTCTGGATTATCTAGAAGCTGGGAATCTAAACATTGCAAATAAACTAATTTATTTCCAGTCATTTTATTTCAACAGTTAGCAGAAGTTTGATTTACTGACAAAAGCAGTTCTCCCTACAGATATTCTTCTTGATAGAAAATGCATTACTTACCTTTGTAATATAGTGCATGGAGTTTAATATAATGCTTCTGACGCAGAGGGCACCTGCAAATGAACCAGATGTTGTTAGAACATTATGATGACTGAGCAGTGTACTGTTGCAGGGCTCCATTCATCTGCTATCAGTTGGACAGAACATCTGGTGCTGGGAATTCGTCAGCCATTCTTCATCAACATTTTCTAACAGGCTGGTCTAGGGGTAATTGTGAATGCCAATTGGTTTTCCCTAGATTCCATGGAAATGACAACAGGTACATCAACTATAAAGAAGGAAGAAAAATATTGCAGGACTATGAACAAAATAAAAAAGAAAGGCAAACACAACAATTGTTGGAGGCAGGAAACAGACAGCTTAAAAGCATAAACCAATTTCATATGTTTTAATATCAGAAAATCTAAACTTACATGAGAATATGCAAATTCATTGTATTACCTCCTCTTAGCAAATTACAGCTCCGCAAGCAGCAATATAGAAGCATCCCCATTATGGCAGACTTGGGATACTCATTTATTTTTACCTCTGTAAAACTTTTATTACTGCAGTCTATTCTGGCAGCCTCATAATCGCTGCCTTCGCAAATAGGCCAGCACCATTTGCACCTCTGCAAAATATGGAAAACAAGCAAGAGGTAATTCTCCTGCTGAGTATGCTCGTGTCCTTGAGCAATGAATTCCCTTCTTGGAAGAGAAGAAAAAGAAGGCATCAGAATTGCATCTATGCCCACTTTTGACTGGAAGAGCAGCATTACCTTTTCTTCAACCATTTGGCAAACTGCCCTATAGAATGCAAAGGATATGCTACAGGGACTCCACTCACAAACCTATCCCACATAATTGATGTTTGAAGCGTTTGTTGCTAATCATTAACCATCTCTAGGAATTCTGGTCTGTTTCAGTGCTCCCTGTCAGGGGAAATCAGACTTTTAATGTTGAAAGTCATTTCTTTATTTAATAATTGATGCTCCTACATCACTACTTCCTCCTAAATTAATAGCACCTGCACTGCCTAATATAAGAAGTTTTTTAAAACACAGCTAACCAAGTACAGAAACAGCGAGTAGAGTCCTCAAAACTGAAAAATACTGAAACCAGCTCAATTGATGCAGTGATTTGTTTGGCCCATGCAACAGAATAGGAATAACAAGAAAACTGTCCTCCTATGTCCCCCCCAAAAAAAACCTTAAAAAATCCAAACTTTCTTTAATAGGAGTACTGTGAAAGCGTACGGGAGGCTGTGCTCCATGTTAGGAAAGATATCTTCCCTCTTCTTTCTGATTGAACTCAGTTTCATCTTTTCTAATGTTACCAGTTTTCAGCTCCACACACTGCCACTCTACAAATGCACCAGCTTTGTTCTTTCTTTTTGGAAGTCTTATACATGCCACATGGACTAACCCTTCTTCTTTTAGCAGTGAACTGCTACTACTGATCTGTGCTGATCCAAAGGGCTGATCATAAAAGTCTGACCTACACCTTTTTTGACATGTCAGTGGTAACAGACCTATAAGACCAGCAGCACAGCAAAGAGTACAGCTACAAAGCCCCAGATCAGGTAGGAATACAGTCCCAAATTCACCTCTGAAGTTATCTGCTATGGAAACTATATTTGGAGTACTTCCTAATGCTCAATTTTAACATTGTGTGACAGGCATACAATGACCTGTCACATCCTCCAGGGTATCATCTCTTTTACAGTCAAGAAGTGTTTAAAAATACTTCATCTAATTCTGTGCAGAGTCTGTGCATAGAGTCTGTGCAAAGCCTTTGTAATTCTGTGTTCCTGTCTTTTTTTGTTAACCAGAACTTCGGACTAAAAGCTCACTGATATCACCACAGTATTTTCTTCAGTGAGCTGGCATATCTCATTCCTACCAGTACAATTATGAATTATGAATTAGGTTATTCTGTATCAGTTTTATACTGGACCACTGACACAGATCCATGAATCAAAACTAATTTTTAAACAGAAATTCTGACTGTTTTGCTGTCCCTCATTTTATCATATGCCTTTGCACAAAAGCAAATTTCCTAGATCTTTATTTTTCATTCTTTCCATTCCTATTTTCCTCCCTACCAGTGTTCAGCACATCAATAGATTTTTCTACCTCTATATTCTATAAGCAGGTGTTTTTTTTTCCTATCTGTTGTTTCTCAAACAGTCAGAACTATGAGTGCTCAGACTTTCATCACTTTTTCATCTTGATCCCTTTTCATTTAGCTGCAGAAAGCTTACATAATGTAGAGATTCTAACAGTGTCCTTCTCCTTTAGTAGAGTAATACCGTGACCGAAACTTCCTACTAGTGTTTCAGGGTAGTCGTATTCCATTTTTGGATGACTGCATGTTCCCAAATGGCCAATGTTATTCTGCTTTAAGCACACTTCCCACATTTTTTAGAACACCTTTTCCATGAGTGGTTGTTAAACAAGTAAATCAGTTACCCTGTGCTTTTGCCACTTCCTTTCACCATCTCAAAGGCCAAACACTACTATTCAGCTGCAACACCAATGAATTCACTGCACTTCCAAATCTGTAAATTTAGTCAGGTGTTTTTTCAGTCCAGGAAAGGGATTTTCCTTGGACACATATGGTGCTCTCTGCTAACCAGTTCTGCATTAATAATGAGAGGTCCAGATGTGTCTTCAAATGTAAGCAGAAGGCAAGGATCACCTCCCTCAACCTGACGGTGTTGCTTTGCACAGAACATTAGCTTTCAGTGTGACAGGGGCATATTGCTGGCTCACATATTTGAAATTCTTGAAGTTGTTATAATTTAAGTTTAATTCCACTTCAACATTCATAAATAGTCCCTTTGCCAGTTTAGCTTTGCAGCCCTTGGCATATCTGTAGCACAGGTCTCCACATGTCCATCAGCTGACTCTTTCCTCAGTGTCTAGCTTTTTGGCCTACTTTGGCTAGTTGACTTTCCACTGCATGTCCAGGACTTGCATCATTTCCAGGACAATCTGTTTCCTTCACTTTTATTTGGCTTGGTTGTCTTAGCTTGGCTGTTAAAATGTGCTTTCACCCTAGTCATCTATTTGTGTTACAATGCTGAACTAAGCAACAAGCTCTCCTTATAGCTTTTCCTCTAAGTTGGGACATCCTGGCCTCTGCCCAAATGGCCCTCTGCCTAAGCTGTCTTACCATGACAGAGAAGAATTTTCTAACTATGCTTTTGAGCCTGCACAGACATTTTGCAGTTATTGTTACAACAAAATTGTTCAACAGAATGTCATTTTTTCTATTTATTACAGTAACAAAACCATAATGACCGTTGTATTATGAATGTATGTTGACTACTTGTTCAGCATAACATACCTTGCTAGTATCGAGGTTACCTCCCTAACCAGAAAGAGAAGAAAAGTTGAAATCATGAAAAATCTAGGTGACAATATATGTTTGATGTTACTGCTGCTTTATAATCACCTAAACCTTCTTGAATACAAGGGATGAAGACAAATAAGGGCAGTTTCCTGGTTCCACAGCAAACACATTTCCAGCAATTTTCTAACTCATTCTCCACACTTCTAAATATGGGTTGATTCTTTCTTTTGAGTTTGTTCCTTTCTTCACAACAATTTATATTATATTCACCAGATACTCTCCAGAAAGGTATGCTAATTACTGAACTCCATTACATCTTCTTCTATTTGGTGTGAATTAAGTGTTTAACTGTCTTTTATAACTATTTTACATGACAGGCAATGATTTAATAAAGTTTGTCTGTTCTTTAATCTCATCTACATAACTGTTTAATAAAGAATCTCACGTACAAAAGAACAGATGCCTTTCTACCTCCTCTGATTTGTCAAATATTATTTTACATTGATATTTCTCAAGCACAGCATCAAATCCTCTTTAAGTGTACAAACAAATGCCATGTGTTTCTAAGATGATTCAGATAAAATTTTTGCTCTCCAGCAAAATCCTGTACTGCTGAACTCAACATAGGTGTTTTGTTTCATCCAAAGCATGAAATCTATCTTAAGGGAAGCAATGATAAAATCAGTGTATCACCAATCACACAGGTTATCTGTCTTTTAGAGTGGCTACCTCAGTCAAGCTCACCCAAGCACAGTAATCCTGCTGATTGATGCTAACAGCTTGTTTAAAAGAATATGACACCTACTTCATACTTCACTTAATATCTTCTAACACACAGAAGTCTCAACTTTACAAGGGTGTGGTGCAGCAGAACCTGACTCCAGATACGTTGAATTCATAAGGTAATTGATACATCATCAGGAGATGACTGACAATCTTATCTGGAGCATCAGATTTTGATGAAATTCGGTGGCAGTTGGTTTGACTGATTAAGCACAGCTTCACCTATGCTTGCATTTCAATTTTCCACATGCATGAATCTGAGAGCATTCCATTCTGTCAGACTAAAGTCTATATTCTACCAGCTGTATCTCTTCCAGGACACCTCTCTACATGTCTGGTATGTAAAGTCACTTAATTTTCCACACAGCAATCCAGTAAGGATGTGGATCTACTGGAGAAAGTTCAGAGAATAGGGGTAGAAAAAAGGCAATCAGAATTTACTGAAAGAAAGGGGAAAAAAATTGAGCTGATTTATTCAGAGAGGGAAAAATAAGATATACTGACATTTCAGTAAGTTGAAGTACATTGGCTTTTTGAAAACATAAGAGATAGCCAGAAAACGATAATCTCCATGCATGCTGTTAGTAAAACCGGTATCAGTGTGTTACATTACAGCAATAGAGATTTCAGCATCAGAAGTTAAAAGCTCCCTATCAGAATAGATAATTTACAAAGGAGGAGTAAGGTTCACAGGTGGGTCCATGTGAATCTCCCAAAGTTCAATAAAGCCAAGTGCAATGTCCTGCACCTAGACTGAGGCAATTTCAAGCACAAATAAAAGTTTGGGGATGAGTGGATTGGGAGCAGCCCTGAGAACAACGTGGAGGTATTGGTTGATGAGAGACTCATCATGATATGGCAATGTACGCTTGCAGCCCAGAAAGCAACAATATCCTAGGCTTCATCAAAAGAAGAATGGCCAGCAGGTGATTGTCCCTGTAAGTTTGGCTCCTGTGAAATCCCACCTGCAGTGCTGTGTTTAGTTCTGGAGCTCCCAAAGTAAGAGGGACATGGACCTGTTGGAATGGGGTCAGAGGAGGTCATGAGGATGATCAAAAGGCTAGAGCACCTCTTCTATGAAGGCAGGCTAGGAGAGCTGGGAATGTACAGCCTGGAGGAGGCTCCACAGAGAATTTATAGTTGCCTTCCAGTACTCAAAGAGTGCCTGCAGAAAAGCTAGGGAGGGACTCTTTATCAGGGAGTGCAGTGGTAGGACAAGAGATAACAACTTTAAACTGAAAGAGGGTAGATTTGGATTCAATATTAGGAAGAAATTTTTCACTATGAGGATGGTGAGGCACTGAAACAGGTTGTTCAGAGAAATTGTGGATACCCCATTCCTGGAAGTGTTCGAGGGCAAGTTGGATGGGGCTCTGGGCAACCTGGTTCTACTAGAAGCTGTCCCTGACCATGGCAGGAGGATTGGAACTTTAAAGGACTCTCACAACCCAAGCCATTCTATCATTCTATGAAGCAAAGGAATTAGTTTTTAATAAAAGTAGTTGGGAGCTCCATCACAGAATGGAGGATCCTTTAGAAAAAGAAACACTCACTTCAGGTACACCTAAATCTTCTTGTTTCTATTCTGCTTCTTTCCAAATATATTTTTTATGATCTAGACCTCCCTTCAGGTTAAGAGGTACAGCTCTCTCCATTTCAGAAGGCACTTAGACATCTGCCTATGAATTTTGATGTATTTCCAACATTAACATTTTCAAATAATAAAAAAGCATTTCAGTTGATGATTCATTGTTTGGTGTTTAAATCATAGATTTTTCTATGGCTCTGAAATGCAAATGCAGCCTCTCTAATATGTTACTTTTTTATTTTCTTTTTTTTTCTCTTACTCTAGATATCTCCATTGATTGGGTTGAAAAAGATAGCTATGGAGTGATAGCTAATGACTCTTTTTTGCTATATATATATCAAATTGATATATAATATCAATTGATGTATAAGGGTTGCGTGGCAATTAGATTTTAGCAGTCAAGCCACAAGATTTTGATTATTCTCATGGTATTTCGTACGCTTATCTGGCTTGCCAGATTCTTTTGATGCACAAGATTCAGATATATCTCTACTGAAATTTTTTTGAGGGATAATACTGATAGAAAAATGAAGAACTGTTTATGGACTTTTTTGATATAAAAATTCCAAACAACAATAAGTCTGCAATGATATATTTTTCTAGTTCACTTGGTAACATTTCATTAACATAACAATTTGTTCTAGCCACTGAAATGATTGCTGTAAAGTGCCATCAGCCATGAGCTCTGTCATAGAAACATAGAATGGCCTGGGTTAAAAAGGACCACAATGCTCAGCTAGTTTCAACCCCCCTGCTATGTGCAGGGTCACCAACCACCAGACCAGACTGCCCAAAGCCACATCCAGCCTGGCCTTGAATGCCTCCAGAGATGGGGCATCCACAGCCTCCTTGGGCAACCTGTTCCAGTGTGTCACCACCCTCTGAGTGAAAAACTTCATCCTAATATCTAACCTAAACCTCCCCTGTCTCAGTTTAAAACCATTCCCCCTGTCACTATCCACCCTCATAAACAGCCATTGCCCCTCCTGTTTATATGTTCCTTTCAAATACTGGAAGGCCACAGTGAGGTCTCTCTGGAGCTTTCTCCAAGCTAAACAATCCCAGTTCCCTCAACCTTTCCTCATAGGAGGTGTTCCAGCCCTCTGATCATCTCAGTGCCCTCCTCTGGACCCGCTCCAAGAGCTCCACGTCCTTCCTGTAATGGGGGCCCCAGGCCTGGATGCAGTACTGCAGATGGGGCCTCACAAGAGCCGAGTAGAGGGGGACAATCACCTCCTCTCCCTGCTGGCCACCCCTTTTTTAATGCAGCCCAGAACACAGTTGGCCTTCCAGGCTGCAAGCGCACACTGCTGGCTCATGTCCAGCTTCTTGTCCACCAGGAGTCCTTCTATGCAGGGCTGCTCTCAAGGAGATCTTCCCTCAGTTTGTATAAATACCTGGGATTGCCCCGACCCAAGTGCAGCACCCTGCACTTGGCCTTATTGAACCTCATTAGGTTCTCATGAACCCACTTCTCCAGCCTTTCCAGGTCCCTCTGGAGGGCTTCCCTTCCTTCCAGTGTATTGACTGCACTGCTCAGCTCGGTGTCATCTGCAAAACTTGCTGAGGGTGCATTTGATGCCATCATCTATGTCACTGATGAATGTAAGTCAAAGTGTATTTTTGCTAAAGGGCAGAAGAATGTTCCATTATAGAAAAGAGCGCATTCTGCTGTACCTTATACAACTTATCCCAGTGTTTCTGTCCTCCTACAATTACAAAGTTTTCTGAATACTCAATAATTTAACAACTCCTAATACCCTGCCTCTTCAACAATGGAAGCTATCTGAGTTCTCTTCTTCTCTTAATATTATGGAAGTAGAGTGGAAGATTACACAATTAAGTTCTACCTTTTTCCAGTGTCTGAGGCCACTGAAAATCTAAGAAAAACTGCATTAATAATTATTTTTTTTTACATGAGATAATGAACTTGGAACAAGTACTCACACATCTTAAGCAACAGAAAGATGCCCATTTAGAAGTACATGGAGTGAAATGCAAACTATTAAAGATTTGTAGATTCTGATTCTATGAATTGCACCAATTAGTCAAGGATTGATTTTCCAGGGCAAGCAGCTCTACGGAGTATTTTTCCTGAAAAATCAATATATTATTGCTTATTCAGTGAGTGATGAAGCTTACTTGTCTGACAGAGCATTACTGGTCTAGCAGGAAACACATCTCGCCTGTTCTCTCTGATGTGGAGAAGGGCCATATGCAGTGGACAAAAGTGAACAATGCAATCCATAATGGCATTGCCATTATCTAGTTATCCCTGGTTGTTGGATTGTTCACGTATGTCTCTTGCACAAGTGATTGGAAAGAAAATGCTTCAGATTAACCTGTATGCTCCTTTTTAACAGTACACTTCTGTTTTCCTGGCAGAATTCCCCTACTTTGACACTGTATTTATCAAACCCAATAGAAAGACAGAGCCCATCTCCTTGCACATTCACTCCCTCTCACCTCTCTCCCCAAAAGTCACATAAATTTATGTCACTTGCTCTTAAAAGTCTTCAGAAATGATAATAAGCCCTCCTTGTGAGTAGTCTGCTCCTGTTTTTCACTCATGAGCTGCCAAATAAAGCCATACCAGGTCAGCTCAAAGGTCATTGCAGTCTAGGGTTTTACTTCCAACAGCTATAAACAGAAGAATGGAATAAAAAGGCAAACATACAACAGTAATTCTTCAGACCACATTCACTGGCTGTGAAGAATTCTGGCTTAGGAAGTCACAGAGCCAGCATTCTTCTGTATACACAATCTAAAATTCACCTGCAAGGGATAGATTCTATGCAGAGTAAAGAAAGTCTATAATGAAGAATTATACAGTCTCACTGTACAAGATTCAGACTTGCAATGCATTTCATAGTGAATATCAGCTAAAATTCTTCCAAGTTAATCAATTTAGTTTCAAATTTTATCCCATTTCACCCATCCCCAGCATTATCACTTCCTTTACATGGCTTCTGATAGACTTCAGTGTGCTGGGTCCAGGAAAACATTCAAGTCCCATCTTTTGGAAGTTCGGCTGTCAGCAGTAAACTAAGAGTAAATTAGAAGTTTTTATAATGGGACTCACTTTAAAATATTTCTGTTCCTCTCCTTTGTTTAGAAATGGTAATCTAAAAGCAGAACACAAATAAAACAGGTGACAAAGGCATGAAAAGTCACATTGCATTTATTAGAAATACCACTTGAGTGCCTTTTAGAAATAGTTATTTAATTAACATTGATTTCATCATGTCTTCATCTTGTGGATGAGCATCTCATTCAACTCATGATTTTCTTTTTTATTTTGATTTGCCTGATTAATATCTGCCTCTTGTAAAGACGAACCACTTGTTTGCTTTATTCTGCAGCAAACAAGAAACTAGAATATCTCAGATAGGTTAGGCGACCCATCAGCATATTTCTTTAGCTTCAGAATAAAGATCTGTGCATGTCAAGAACAGCTCTTTTGGAGCATCTCTGCAATATACTCTTGAAAGTGTTAAAGTGGTATCACAGTTTTACTTGTTAGCAAGTGAATGGACAGCTGAAGCAACTAAAAGCATAGTAATGGAATATTACCAATTTAGCACAGTTGGCCTACTGTTAATTTACTAAACATATTACCTTGACACAAAAAATGTTAAATACAATGGCTGCAATATAGATACTTACTATTTTCAAATCTGGGCTCATGAGATCTGTTTGAGGACCTTTGAGTAGAGGCATACACAACATAGGCAGCTGCTTAAATTGCTGATTCACTTAAACTGACAAAAGAGAAATTTAAAAAAATAACAACACTTTTTCACTTTGCAAAATATACAAGTGGATGAAATATCAGTCCAAATTTTGGAATGCTCTGGGCTGAGAGATGGTATTCAAGACAAGTTATAAGGTGGATTCTGAAAAGTTGTTTGACCTGTTTTCTATGTTTTCCCTTTCTTTCCTTTCTATAATCATGTCAGTCCCCAACTCTTCACATGAAAGGGGCTCAGTCCCAAACAGCCTTTAATAGCTGTGCAAGACACAGGGAGGGGCTGCACACTGAAAATGCAGCAAATCTGTTGATGTCCTATGTGTGCAAGATTGATGCACCAGACTCCAAAGCCCTGCAGGCCTCAAAGACAGCGTTGGCTGCACCACCAGTTTGTCACTGCAGAGAGATATTCCCCTACAGAGCTCATACATGCACTAACAATATGATTGTCCTTTCTCCCACCCTGAGAGGAAAAAAGAGCCATATCATAATGAATTGTACTTCCAAACAAACACACCAAGACAGCATCTTTGGCATTCCAGTTACAGAAGGAGCACACAGCATATCAAGTATCAATATTCAAGTCAGATAAGCATATCTGTCTTGGGTTTATCTAAGCTCATTGTCAGTTCTGCTCTCTGCACTTCTGTGAGCTCACTGCTACCATACTGGTTTTCTACCCTCCTCTGTCTGACAATGTCAATCAAATGAGCAGTAGAGGATTACTTGTTCTGAAGATCTTCCCTTACATTCTTTTTAAGCCTAAGAAGGGATGGCCAGACCTTAGGAATTCCTGCTTCAAATTATCCAGTTTACATTAAACAAACTAGCAGTAAGGTTCTGGACATGCCCTTCAGCAACAGACACTGCTGAGGAAAGGACTGTGTCCATTTCAGACTATGAAAACAGATCTCAGGTACTTGGTCTCTCACAAACAAAATCATCATCATCTGCTGCAGCCCCTGTTGAGCTTATGTGCATAGCAATGCATTTCAGATGACAACTATAACAAGCATAAATGTCATACAAGAAAAGGATGTTGGCAGCATGATATACTATTTTTGAAAACCGTTTTGAGATTGACCTGGCTTTCAAGTAGTGAAAGTTTTAATCATGATGGAGACTTTGTGACAAAGTCTTCAAAGTTAAATTCCTCATGAAACATATACATTAATCTTAATGACCTTGCAGGTCATTAGTCCTGCTTTTGAAAAGCTATCAAATCTGATTCTGCTCTTACCTAACTTGGAAAAACCATACTAGTCAATCTTAATTAAAGGAAAGATAACTCCATCCAGACTCAGACCACGCTTTACAGGAAACCATGTGAATTTCCTAACATAGATTACTAATCCCACATAGATTTCTTAGTTTGTCAAGAGGTAACTGATTTCACTCCAATTATGCAATTCTACATTTGAAGCAGCATTGTTGTTACAGATGAATTGCTCATTTGTTCCTGACTAGTTTCACTTTTTGGCTCTTATCCTAATGCTGAACTGCAGTGCTCAGGCTGAAAACATTCCCCAGGCAAATTTCACTGTAAATGAAACAAATACTTTTGCCATTATTATTACTTAAAAACTACCCAGGAAAATGCATGCATGTAATGTATACAACAAAGTTGAAAGCTGAATTTATACTGTAGTATCTGACCACTTCATCTTAAGACCACTGGACATAATATAGTCAGCAGGCTTTGGCAGCCGTCCTAAAGTAACTCTTGTACAAAAAGGAGCAGCTTTACTTTCATTCCAGTTAATTCTGACACTGAGTGTATAAACACATCCAAACAGGATGTAAGAAGATGGGCATCTAACCATATAAACCAACTCATCTCCTATAAATGCTATGTAGTTAAGAAACTAAGCATCATCTGTCTTCACACTTTATTTGAAATTGCAGTTCAAAGGGTTTTTTATCCAAATATCATTGCTCTGGAAATCTTTGTGAGAATTCATAAATACATGCCCAAAAGTCAACAGAAATTCACTATGGAAGGTACACCAAGCAGCAGTTTTGAGGATAGGTTTATCAATTCATAGTTCCTATTACATTTAAAGGACCAGAGAAGGATGTTAGGAAAAAAAAAAGTAAAAGCTCTTTTGATGCAGCAGTGATACAACACTACTAGAAAATACTAAGGTAGAATGTAAAGAAAGATTACATTCAGGAATATTATATTTGCTTTGATGGCCAAGTAGCTAGGACATGCAATGGCAAATTCCTCCAAGGAGAGAAAACAGGGACCCCCACACAAGTCAGGATGTAGTCATAGTATTAATTAAAAGAATGTCAGACATTACAGGAACAAGGGTAGTGAAAGAATATAAACAGAACTAAAAGTCAAACACTTTTGTTTATTGCTTGAATCATTCAAAAAATTAACAAAACTCTTCAAAGCTCTTTAAAATACTTAGGGTGAAGTTTTTTGGCCACAAAGTAAGCAAGTCCTTATTCTTTCAACTAAAGTTTTCTAATAGTTACTTCTATAGGAGCATGAAACAACTGAAGAGCAATTGCCTCAGCCTTGGTAGATCTGTAGATCTAGAACAGAAGAGGATCTCATTTGTAGGAGCCTGATGTCAGGGAACTAGCTGGGTTATCTAAGCGAGGTGGTGGTGGAAATGGGATACGTAGATCATAGTATTAGGAAAAAAAGGATCACAGAATAATGGGCAAAATTCTGATTTGAGACTCCTTCACTCTCAGAAATCCATACCCTATGGCATGTTAGAAAAACACACATTAGTCAGAAAACAGGCATAAGCAATGGTAAAACATTCCTTGGCCCAACTACAGTGCTCATCTCTAGCCCCACAGCAGCATTCATTTGCTCCTGACTACTGGTTTGGAACACAGCAATGTTTTATGGTCTCACACTACAGTCCTTCAACAAAAATACCCTCCAAATTATTTTGGGGTAAATTTAAGTCAGCAAATCTCATTAGCCAATCTCCTGTTGGCTTAGACTTCTCAACAGCCCATCTTAGCAATGACCATCTCATTTTCTTCCTCCTCCTTTTGTTGCAATGACTAATATAACTACTGAATAAGAACACTGTAGGTACAATTCCTATGCTGTTGCTATGATTGCAGTAGTCTTTCTTTTCTAGCTTGATTACATCATCCCTTTGCTCTACTGTACTATATGCAGAGATGTAAAAGAAAGAGAAAAAATCAGACCTGTTTCAGTGTAGTAAATTTCATCTGAGAACTGGCTTCATATGTTTACAGGAGTGAAATTGAAAGCTGAATAAAATTGAGTGTATTTTATTCAATAGAAAAGTGAATATCCAAAAAAATACCAGGAGAATATTTTCTAGTTCACACAGAAAGGCAGAGCCAGCATAAAGACAGGATCTCAAATGCAAACCTTCACAAAATTGATTTTACAGAAGTAAATTCTCATACCTGTCTTCAAAATTAAATGAACAACACGAACAAAAGAGATATTTTCCTATCTCTTACATTGAATATTTGTAATAACTTGCCATTTCTGACAGTGCAGGTTTCTGTTGCAGTCATTAGATAACACTCCCTACAACATGCATTCCAGTGTGGCATATGACAAGTAGGCATAAGATGTAAGAGCATATACTATAAATGATAGCTGATAGGGATGTAAAGGCAGAGACATTTTCATGTGATCTCTGCAGTAGCACCAGCATTGCTCACTGCAATATAAACAGATAACTTCTGTAATAATAATAAAAGTTCACGATGTTTCTATTCTGAAAAAACAAATATGTAAGATGGAATTTCCTTATGTATAACATCTGGTAAAAATAACTACTGAGTACTTACACAACCAGTTCCTGAGGGAATAAGATCAGGCCCTGAGATAGGCAAAAACCAGTGGTCACGCTGAGCTTCACAAACATTTCTTCTGTTAGAAGCAGTTGGCTGCCTAAGCACCATGGCATCATCCTTACTAATGACTCCATTCACAAAATGATGAAGTATCCCCAAAGCGCAGAAAAAGAAATTTGCTGGAGTATATTATCTAATATATTAAAAAAAAAACAGGAAAAAAAAAAAACAAAAAAAAAAACCAAAAACCTCTCATACCTCCAGCCAAAGCACTTGGCAACCTGAAGGATATTTTAGAATATAAACATTCCATAGACAGTGCCACTACAAATACATTTTTATAAGAATAACTCTGGTGTTGCAGCAAAGAGGACTCTGATAAGTAATTTATGGTTCCTGCAGTCTCTATAGTCTGTATCCCCCTTAAGTAATAGCAATATAACATGTTCACTGTTTCCTTTGTATCTGTCTACAGAAAGTGAAGAAGTCTACAATAAAGCAGCTAGTAGAGATCCATAAATTAGACAGTATGTATTTTAGGAGGTTGGGTTTTAATGCTGCTACAGTGTAATACTAACTTGAATATTTTTTTTTAATTATGAATCATGACGTTGCATAGCAGCAAGAGTCAGCTTTATACTCTCAGCTGTATGAAATAGCTTTTGTTGTTCTTTTTAAACACAGTAAAAACTGTCAAAAGCTCCAAAAGAAATTAACATTAGCTTAGATTTTCAACTCTTAACACTTCAAGACTGGAAACACAGCAGCTCTGGGTGCCCATACTGGACTCAAAACATTCTAAAAATATAAGGATGCAGCATCCTTTACCATGCTTATGCCAGTTAATACTCAAAGGAAAAGCTCTAATATTGTATTCTCTCACATTACCTACACTGAAGGCAAATGGTGACCTTGTTTTAAGACATGAGTAATAATCTTTTTCTTTCTAAGATGAAAATAAAAATAGGATTGCCAGATTTTCCTTGCAGAAGAGAAGGAACAGTAACTGCTGAAATCCTTCCCGATTTCTACATGTGAAATAAAGTAGGTCAGGAAGCAGTCAATGGTAAAGCCTTTCAGAAGAGCTACCAGAGAATGAAACACGTGGGAAGGAAAAAAGTGGGCCTGTGATTTCTCATCCATGCAGCATTTCAAATGTGTAGGCTGATGTTTAAGGTAGAATTGAGATAAGAGGCTACTTAGGAATCAAATTCACAGCCATGTCCCTCCCGTTGAATCAAAACCTAGGGTAAGAAAGATGAAATAGCTGCAGACCTAATACTATATCCTGCTTTAGCCCTTTGCAACCTCCTTCAGCTTATGTGTAAAAAAAAGTGTAAGTATGAGAGACTCAAGCAATGGCTTTGACTTTTTGCTTCCTCCTCACAAGATACATCAAAGTACATCAACACAGCTTCCCTCTGGCTGACTGATTTAGGATCTTGCCTGCTACTGGCAGACCTGCACTGTGTCCCACAAACATGCTGCATCTCTCCACCAGGTAAATGGAGTGAGAAAAGAGGCTGTGGCACTGCACTTCTGCTACAATCTATCAGGATTCCTTTAAATAGCACGCTGTCCCTTCTGTGAGATATTGTCATCACTGTACCCAAATGTAATTTTCCATTTATCTCATATGACTTGATTTCTATCAGCCCAGAGCAGCCTCAGAGTGGCAAAGGAAGGGGCTTGCTGATAGCCAGGATGCTGTGCTGGAGACTTACCTCCAAAAAGCAGTTTTGTGCTGAGGAGGAACCTCTCTCTTTGCATGTCCGTGTCAGTAAAGAACATAATGGCACTTAGCTTGTTACTTCCACAGCCTTTACATATGTAAGATTCTGCAGTTATTACCACATCCTAACCCTAAACCTTCCAAAAAGTTTCAGCTGTTTTTTTTCCATGTAGAAAAGATACAACCTACCCAGCACGATCCTACCTTATAAACCAGTTTTGTCACTAGGATTCATTCTGTTTCATGCATGTCTCTGTTAGGTATAGTTCCTCCCAGGCTGCCTACTCAAATTATCTACTGGAGCAGTAAGGGTATTAAAATGCTGTCTTTTTGTATGTTTCTCAAAGCCTGCCAGCTCAGAAAAACTCACAGGCAAAACAAAAGCCAAATGCAAAGCACATCCCTGACAGCTCACAGGAAAACTCAGCTTCTACTGCTGCTATTCTTGGTTCCTCCTTGGACAGTAGTTTCCAAATTGAGTAGTTACCAGAGTAAAAGCCAGTTCTAAGAGCTTAGGACAGCAATAGGTTTAAGTGACATTGCTCAGTGAATGCCATAGCATGAATAACCTGAAATATCTGGGATCTTTTTTTGTTCTGTGTTGACAAGCTCTGTGATCTGAGACATGTCCCTACTCATCCTGATGATAATTCCTTCCTACTGTTTATCATACATGTCCAACCCAACAGTTCTATGCTTTTCTTGCCCTCTTTGTATGTTATAATAAAAAATATATTTTAAAAAGTTTTGTTATTTATATGCTTTATTATATGTTTTCTAAGTGGTCCAAGATAATTCCTCTTAACTCAATGTATCCTTAGTAAGCCAAGAGGTTGGATATCCATGGTAAGTCCTCTATTATGAAGATCGTATGATAAATTTGCATGGAGTCTAGTCCAGTAGAACTCCACAACCATCTCCTCAAATAAAGATTTTAAGCATTTACTTTCAGTACATGAAAGTTATGACTTTCATTCTATTGATGATGTCAGAGCAGAAGGACAGAAGTGTTTTTAACATTAGTATACATTATCAAAATGGTGGGCAATAACAAGCAGCTGGTATCCAAGCTGGCTCCCTGTGGAAAGCACACTCCAAGTAAGCTGCAGTACTGCCCTATCTCCTACTTAGTACAAGTGATGGGGGTGAAAGCAGGCATAGGAAAGACGAAAAGAATGAATGGGAATGAAAGAAAGAGACTTTCACACTGAATGCAAGAGATTTAATGTTTCAATGTAGTTGGTAGGCTGCATCACGCCAGATGCTGTAAAACTAGGACTATTGTTTTCACTGGCTTAGGCCAATGTAACTCAACTGAATGTATTTCATTGTCTCTTTCCACAAGCTGAAGACCTGACCTGACCTGACCTGAACTATTCAGTCCAGAAAAAGCTGTGAGAAGAATGCAACTGCAGCGTCCATTAACAACTTTATTCTGCTAGATTTAAATGCATTACATAGGCACATCCATTGCATACATACAGATTCAGTTGGTTTGATTTCTAAGACGGAAATGCTGTAGCAGCACTGATAGAAAGCAAGAATAAGTGTAAAACAGAACCAAACTCGCAATGATCATTTTACAGTTGTATTTCTTTTTCCTTGCTTCTTTGAAAGCAAACAGCCCTGCCAAGCTACGGTCCCAGGCCTCAGATGTTAAATAAACAGGCAGGGGAATAGGCTCACTTTGGTGGGCAGTCTGTGGTTGCCATCTGGTGGTTTAATATGAAAAGTACAGGAAAATCAAGAAATTACCCATCCCTTGATCATATCTTAATAGTGTTTTTAAAGAATGTGTTGTGTATTCTCACTATTTTTAATTCCTTCAGGATGAGCAACATGAATATTCTTATATATACATATAACAGTTATATATATACTCATTACTTCCATTCTCAATAATGTAAGTCCCTTCGCTTTCATAAATCTCACTATCACTCAGTTCACCCTCATTCTCCTCATGGAACTTACTCTTTGCAGAGTAGCTCTATAAAGAATTAAGTGGCATGTAGACACACAAGAGATTCCCTTGTTGTCTTTATCATTTGCCTTCTAGGATACCTTACAAATGTTGCCACTCCCATCACCCACTTGTCACAACAGTAGTCATTAACTGTGAGGTTCAGTATATTGACATTGAGATGGCGAGGATCATCAACAGCAGCACTGATGACATGGGCACTGTCAGGAAGGCTTGTGACCAAGGTGTGATACTTGTCAGGACGCAATTCCACCAAAAATTCAAAAGGAGATTTTGTTCACTTTCATTTTCCTATCAAAATCCCTGAAATTTAAGGCTGTTTCACTTGTAAATTCAAAAGCTTTCCATTCATTCTCAGCTTCCCTATTTCTATTTTTTTTTTTTTTCAAATAAATTCACTTTGTTCCAAGAGAAAAACAAGTTGCTATTGGCAACATTTCTTTTTATAATCCCCTGTGCAGCACCATCTAAGGGATGCACCCTCTGGCTTCAAAACAGAGAACACAGTTTATCCAAGAATTAAAAGGAATGAAGTAATACGTCAGACTATCTTTATTTAAGTTCTTTTGGTGAGGAAGAAATGATTACACCTTTTGGTAAAACATCTAATAAGCCCTTCAGTCCATTATTCTCCAAGGATTGATACAGTGACATGCATGATACATGTACAATGCATAGGCATCGCATCAATCCCATCTGATGCTGCAGATGCTCATATAACACAAACTAATAATACAGTATATGAAATATTGGATACACTATGCAGAAAACTCATGTAATTTTATACAGCTGATCACTTGTACAGTTTGGGTGCAGAATGCTCCTTTTTAGCTTCCAATAAAGTACACTCTATGTTCTCATCAGAGAACCAAGGTTTGCTTTAGTAGTCTATCAGTAACAAAGCCTGAAGCCTAATCAGTTTTCCTATCTACATTTGCTTAAGGGCAAGAACCTACAAGTTAAATGCCATAACACCAAATGCTGTGATGCTGTGACAGAGCTAAATCCTGTATCACCATAAGGATTCAGACATGATAAATTTAGCTGATCCACACATACCTTTTGTTCAGCACCCTTTCACTTTACTCTTCCACTATGGAGGTGTAGGAAACCTGCTTGGTTTGCACTTCTTTCTAGCAATTAAACCACCTGTAAGGAGATCTATTTTAGTGATAATGATATTCAACAATGGAAATAGACCGGGACGTGGATGAGACCTGCCCTCTCATTCCCACTATTCACATGCAAAGAAAAAATAACAGTAGACAAGGCAGGTCTCCTCAGAGTCACTAATTTCATTGACCTCATATTTGAAAGTTGAAAGGCAGATAATTTTAACTGAACCTTGCAGTGTTGGAATTATTAAGATATCTCCTAATAGTAGAAGGAAAGCCATTTACAGCTGGAATAAATAGTCTTGTAGAGACCGAGGAAAGAAGTGGACCCCAGTGATTCAATTTCATTTTCCTTGCAATCTCCCAGACCCTCATTTCAATCAATTTAGGTTAATACTTGTTTCAAGCTCCTTGAGCGATGCATTTTCAGCACAAAAGGGTTCAGCAGAAGATGGCCTTCCTTTCACTGCTGGGTAGAACAGATAACATGACTGAATTCTTGAAGCTATTTTATATTCTTATATTTTATTTCTTCAGGCTATATCCAAACCACTAATTGAAAATATAGTCAACAGATGTTAGCACTTCCTTTTCACATAGACTTTCAGAGAACTGATGACTTCTGTTTAGAGGTCAGGGCAGGAGAAAACATTTTTCCCCTTACACTGCAGGACATTCACAAGAGTTATTTTAATGTTGTTTATTTTCCTGAATTGCCTTTCTTCAGCTTCTGTCTTTAATCTGAACTCTGTCCTTTCTTCATATTTTTTTCCACAGCAGTATATCCTTTTATTGCTCATTCAATTGCTTTTATCAGGAGGTTGAGAGTAGCTCAGTTTGTCCTTCGGACAGCAATCACACAAAGTTGAGGAGTATGATTCACATGTGTAACATGCCAATTTCACACCAACACAGTTCCTTCCTGAAGAGGCAAGAGCAAGACTCCTGCAATTCAGGCCTACGGTACAGATTTGTATACAGGACTGACATCACAGAAGTATTTAGATATGTTTGGAGGAAAGTTCATTTGAGCCACTGGGATATTTTTTTAAGGAAATGCATTGCATGAAATATGCAGAGAAGTGGGAAAAATATCTCCGTAGTTTCTGCTGACAGCAGAAATTATGACCACAGAGGTGGAACTTTCCCTGATAGCATTTTTTCTTCATGCACACAGTACATAACTACCTCTGTCAAAACAACTTGCCTTTGAACTAAGAGCAGTAGTGAGGACCAAAATCGACTTAGATCATCATCCAAAAGTCAAGTGTAGACTTTACTACTTAAGATAGAAGTACCATAGACTTCAAATTCAGGGAAGTCTTGTGGTCAGGATGCAGTGCTGAGAAATGAGAGACCTTCCTGTCTACTACAGAGACCTCAGACAAGTCCCAAAAACTACACTTCAGATTCAGTGAGGACTAAAATAAATATCATACTTACAAAAGATAAAGTGCTTCAGACTAACCAGGAGAAATGGTGTTACCTGCATCCATATGTTCTATTTTTTCTGAATAATGAGATCCTAAAAGAAAATACAATAATGTAAAATCTTCAATCACAGGATTATCCCAAATTGGACAAAAAATGAAGCAGACACTGCAAATTTCTGGAGCAAATATTATGTCTTATGTCTGACCACAAAAAATCCTGCTGGGAATTATTAGCTCCTTATTTCTGAGATGAAATTCAGAACAGGAAACTATTAAAAAAATAAGCTTCATACTTTGCATTACGATGCAATAACACTTCAAACAAAAATGTCCATAACAGCGATGCCTATTTTTAACTTGTTTTTAAAATTTTAAGCCACTGTGTCTTGTCCACCAACAGAATTTGACTTCTGACTACAAACACCAAATCTCTTCCAGCTGCAATAGGAGATCAGAAAGAGTAAACAGCTAGGAGCAGACAAAATTATCAAAGCACATGTAACAGTGATAATCACAGCAACACCACTATTCATAGCATTCAAAGAGTAGGCTTTGGCTAACTATAAGTCACAAAGAAAGGAATATTTAAAAGGCAGAACAGTGTCAGTCTGTTTAGAAAATCACAAAAAGATATATATATCCTCATTCTTCTAGCATGGAAAAGCTAGGGGATCAGAAAGCTCTGGAGCACCCCAGTACAGCTATGAAGAAAGCATAAACTGTTAGGATGCTCATCCTGAAGTAGTTGTAACACAGCTAAATTGGAGTTTATAGATTTCCCTGTCCAGAAAGGCACATATTTTGATATCAATTATGGCCTAAAAACAGAGAAATTTTCCAAGTGTACATGATTAATTCGCTCCATTATCTGTATATTCCACATTAGCATCCTGTTCTTTGCCAGCGAAGTCAGAAGAACAACTGTGGGAACCCATGCTTTCTGTATGTGATAGACCAATGCCCCAAGAAAAGAAAAAAAAGCTGAAAATATCCACAGAAGAAACTGTCTTTCTATAAGAAATCATTCTCAATCAATAGGAAGATTCCGTGTCAGCATGGAAGAGTTAACTCTGCATTACTTACAAGCCATTTCTGTTCTCATGGCAACATCCACATAGGGAAGCTAGAGATGAAATAACATTTTACTGTCCATCATCTTCATGGGCCAATTCTTTCGCATGTCAAGGAGGTGATCCTCCTTATCTACTCTGATCTCATGAGATGAGGCCCCAGCAAGACAGTGACTTGTTGGAGTGAGTCCACAGGAGGACCATGGAGATGATCAAAAGGATGGAGCCCCCCTCCTATGGAGACACGCTGAGAAAGCTTGAGTTGATCATCCTTTTTAAGAAAAGTTCCAGAGAGACTTTACTGTGGCCTTCCAGTACCTAAAGTGGGTCTGCAGGAAAGTTGGAGAGGGATTCTTTATCACCATATGTAGTTATAGCACAAGGAGTAATGGTTTTAAATTAAAAGAGATTAGATTAAGATTAGATATAGGAAGAAATTCTTCACTGTGCTGTTGGTGAAGCACTTGGACAGGTTGTCCAGAGCAGCTGTGGATGCCTCATCCCTCCAGCCAGGTTGGATGGCAATCTTGTGTACTGGGTGTTGTTCCTGTCCACAGCAGTGGAGTTGAAAGTAGATAGTTTTTAAGGTCTCTTCCAACTCAAACAATTCTAATCCAGCAGTAAACTGAATGGTGATGAAACCTAATTAATTGTATGTAGCACACTGAGCACTGCAACTGGGAGATAACTGACCTGTGAAGCCAAGAGCAGGAGAGAGCAGCAAAAAACTCTTCAGTTGGTATGGCAAGCTGATCAATCTGTGAACTATGTTTCTTAACTTTCTTTCTGTAGCTTGCAACACTAGAACAAGGACAGTCTGGTACAATTCAGAATTACCTCATGTCTTTATATGCATGGAACTGATCCTCAGAGGCCTTTGCACTAGTACACAGTATATTTTTCTTCCTTCTTTCACAATGTGCTACCCCAAAATGCTTTTCTATTTGAATAACTGGACTGAAGATAGATGGATATTCATTCCTGTGAGGTCTGTAAAAGCTAAAGTGTCCCAGCATTTCATTAGCAATGCTCAGAAGATGGGTACATAGTTATTTCTGACAGTTATAAATATCATAATTCAGGACTGAGGGGAGCTAAAGAACACACATGAGAAAGTAGTGACCACTACCATTCATTTCCATTTTCACTAGGGCAGAAGAATCAATCCCCTTATAAGTTTTACTATCTGTGAGAGGAAATCCCTAAAAGGGAAAGGAGTAACAAAACGAACTCAGATGTGAGCAGGAATAAAAAATGATTGAGCACTTACCACAGGAAAGCAAAATCCTAGCCTTGTCACTGCTTCTTTTTTTTAACAATCATGAGAATCTCAGCAGAAGGAGTGCTATCACAGCAGTGCAAAACAAAAATCTCTAAGCACAGAGCTTAGGGACAAAGCACAAAACTCAACAAAGAAAGTTAAAAAACTTGACTACCAAAAATTAAAATCAGAGAAATGCTGTTTACCTTTCTATCGTTGCTTAGTGCCTTATGTAGGCAGAGACACAGCACTCTTCTTTCTATGGAGATCTATAGGGATTAAAATACTAAGAAAGCACAAGTTTTATTTTAATACATAGGCAGATGTGGCACCTTGCAGAATGGGACATTTGAGAAGCCCTGTAGTGCATTGTGAAAATCAAAAGCAGTGTGGTTTCTGGACACTTGTGAAAGATTATATCCATACAAATGTCATTCAACCAGAAGGGTATATAGAAGGGGAAAGGAAAATGTCAGCTATACATTTACTTATTATTTCTATCCCATCTATGAGTAAAAAGTGGGAAGCTGGTATTTTATACAGTTTGAAACTAAGAAAGTCAAATAAATTGTAATAAAAGTTTTCTAGGTTAAAGAACATAAGTTTCACTTCCTTGTATTCTACTGACACTTTACAACAATACACCTCATTTAGTTCTCTCATGTAGCATTCAACAATAACTTCTATCAGAAACACTTCAGATTTAATTAGAGAGTGCTTTCATTGCATAATAGACACTTGGAACTCATGAATTTCTTTACTTTTTCTAAATAAATGATTCAATCCTACAGAACCCTGGGGAGCTAGGCAAGTCTTTTTATTTCACTATCTGTATGGCAAATATGTAACAGAGAAGCAGGGATATTTAATATTTACAAAGCAGACACCATATTAATCCACAAGAATCACAGGAAAAAAATGTTAGAAGGGATCCCAAGAGGTCAATCTGGACCAAATTCCTGCTTAAAGCTGTGCTACCTTCAAAGTTAGATCAGGTTGCATGGAGCTTTGTGCAATGTTTTGAAATACTCCAGGAATTTATACGCTCCATCTTTGGGAAGCCTGTTCCACTGCTTGCCCACTCCCATGTTGAAGGTACTGCAATGGTGGGACCTCTTCCAGTTGTTGACAAAAGGTTTCTTCCTCTTTCTTATCTTGAGATAGCTGTCAGTTGCAGTCAGACAACATGAAGGCCCCCTTGTTGGCCTCCCTTCCTAATTCTGACACATAACCCTGTCATCATTTCCAAAGCAGAACTCCGTGTATTTGAGCATCTGCTTAGCATCCTCTCTCTGATGATTAAAACTGTAACAAAGACCAGCAACCTTTTTCTCTAGATAACTCATCTTTATTTGACAACCTACAAAAGTTCTTCTCAGAGATTACAGAATAACCTGAATCTCCACTCAAGACTAGGTGTTCCTCCAGGGGGTTGTAACTGGAATAACTGGTTTCACCTTCTTAGCCTTCTGCTGTAATCAAAACGTTGGAAGTTGTCTTAATCACCTATCAAACTAGCTATGTGACTCACAGGAATTAAATTATATGGTAAAAATTACCACTGAGAGATCTTCTCCCCACTTTCCCTCAAAACCTTACAAAACTCTTACAAAATCTGAGTAAATTCACAGCATGCTCACTCAATTTAATAGGAGCCTTATCAGCTTCTATCTTGTATCTTCAGCAACAGATTCTGCACTAGGGCATAAGGAAAGGAGAAATATGCTACTTTCTGATTTATTTAATGATTTTGTTTTAGTGAAATGTTTTGGCTGCAAAGTGATCTACAGAATTCTGCAGAGGAACAAACTTTATGTATTTATCACAGCTGTGATTTGCTCTTGAGCAAAGTTTGCCTATGCTCTTTGGGGTCATAATGTCCTGTACAAGCTGAGGCACACTGAAGGCTATATATAAAATAGCTGAATTCATAGATTCTAAGGGGCGTGGGCAGGCCAATTAGGTTATGAGTGCTGAATAGCACCAAACTTCTGACAGCATTCCCACCACACTGTTCTCACTGTTACTTTTCATCTTGAATTTTACTTGAGTAAAATTGGCTTTCCCTAAGCCATAGGGATTAAATCTTCAAGGAATATTAGACTAGCGATAAAATATATTTTTGTTCATTGCCTAGTCCCACAGTGCTTCATTAACTCAAGTTCCAAATACCTGCAGCAGAAATTAACTGATCAAGGATTCCAAATTTCTAGGCCTAAAGGTACCCTGGTCATGTTAGTCTTCACAGGAACACCAGATGTGCCTTCTTCACTGACTTCACTTAAACACAGCATTGACTTCAGTTTACACCAATGAGTAATGGCAGAATAGTGAACATGGGCACATAATGTAGATGAGTTGATGGTTGGACTAGATGACCTTACCAGTCTTTTCCAACCTTAATAACTCTGTGATTATGACACTCCAGGAACAAAATGTGACACTGACTGCTAGGTAGGGATACAAACTTCCACTGTGGTCACTCCCAAACTCATGTTCCCTACTTTCTACATAGGAGATCTAAAACGTTCCAGAATGGTGTCTACAACAGAGGGTAATTTGGCAGACATCTGGTATTGACTTACTTGACAGAGTAGCAGAGCACTCTACCTAGACTGTTAGCTCAACCATTAAAATCATAGAATCATAGACTTGCTTGAGTTGGAAGGGACCTTTAAAGGTCATCACGTCCAACTCCCTTGCAATGAACAGAGACTCCTACAGCTTGATCAGGGCTCAAGCCCCATCCAGCCTGACATCCAATGTTTCCAGGGATGGGGCATCCACGGGCTCTAGGCTGCTATCAGATCTCTCCAGAGTCTTCTCTTCTATAGGCTGAACAGTCTCTCAGCCAGTCCTCGTAGGGAAGATGTTCCATACCACCAGTCATTTCTGTGGCCCTCTACTGGGAGCACTCCAACAGCTCCATTTCTCTGCTGTACTGAGATCTCACATCTGGACGCAGTGCTCCTGATGAGGTCTCACAGCACAGAGCAGAGGAGCAGGATCACCTCCCTCGTCCTGCTGGCCACATTTCTTTTGGTGCAGTCCAGGATACAGCTGGCTTTGCTGGCTTGTGATCAGCTGCCATCCACCAGTCCTTTTTCATCAGAGCTGTGCTCTACACTTACATCCCCTGGCCTGTACTGACAGTGGGGGTTGCTGCGACCCAGATGCAAGATCCCGCACTTGCATTTGTTGAACCTCGTGAGGCTCTCTTGGGCTCCCTGCTCGAGCCTGTCTAGGTCTATGGATGGCATCCTATCCCTCAACTGTGCAAAAAAGCATAGCACTGGGTGCTGCGGGCGAGATCAAAGTCCGATGCCTTTACGAAACACCCCGACGGGCGGCCCCGGCTGAGGCGGGAAGCAACGGCCGCGCCCTCCCGCCCGCCCCCGTGGCGGGGGCACTTCGGCCAGCGGGCTGGGAGCAGCGGGCGGACATGTGGACGTCGCTGGGCGCCGCCACGGAGCGGCTCAGCCCCAGGGCAGCGAGCGGCCGCTTCTGGGCCGTCACCCTGGGGACAGCGGTTGGGCTTTTCCTCCTCGGGTTCCTCATCGGTACAGTGCGGACTTCAGCCCTCTTTGGAGCGGAGCCGGGCTGAGCGGCGGCCGGGTCTGGGGGGAGGGAGGAGGGAGAAAGGAGGAGGGAGGAGGGAGGAGGGAGGAGGGAGGAGGGACGGGGTTGGGGAGTCGTGCACAGATGGCTCAGGATTAGGGAAGGGGTGAAAGAAGGGGACAGACTCTTTATCAGGGCCTGCGGTAAGAGGACAAGGGGAAATGGTTTCAAGCCGAAAAAGATTGAAATTGGATATAAGAAAGGGTAGTGAAGCATTGGGGCAGGTTGCCCAGAGAAGTGATGAATAGCCTACCCGTGGAGACACTGAAAGTCAGACAGGACGGGGCTCTGAGCACCTGATGGAGCTGTAGGTGTCCCTGATCATTGCGTGGGGGTTGAGCTAGATGTCCTTTAAAGGTCCCTTCCCATTCTAAAGATTCTATAATTGTATGTCTTGACTTAAAAATAAAAACAGATGTGAGAAACTTTCTAGCCAGGTATTCCTCTCATCACTTACTCTGATAATGCCTGTATAGTAAGGGAAGGTTTCCAGGATAAGAACCAGAGACAGAGAGTTAAAAGACTCCTTAAAAAGGGAGTCTGTTTCTTTCTTTTTTTTAAAGCTGCTATCTTTCTGAAATGACTGTCAGCATCATGTTCTGGTGCTCAGGGAAGATAGGAGTCCTCAACATCTCTTCATTTGGAGGAGAGGAGGCTCAGGGGAGATTGTGACCCTCTTTACAACTCTTTGAAAGGAGGTTGCAGCTAAGTGGGGGTCAGCCTCCTGTCTCAGGTAAAAACAATAGGGTGGGAGATAATAGCCTTAAGTTGTGGCAGGGGCAGTTCAGGTTGGATATTAGGAAGAATTTCTTTCCAAAAAGTGTGATGATGAGTGGCATGTGCTGCCCAGGGAGGTGGTGGAGTCACCATCTCTGGAGGTCTTCAGGAGCTATGGAGATGTAGCACTGGGGGACGTAGTGGACATTGTGAGAGTGAGCTGACAGTTGGACTAGGTGATCTTAGTGGTTGTTTCCAACCTTAATGATTCTGTGATGTAAGATCTGTGGTAAAATGACTGTGATTGGTATAGCACTGTATAGCACTGGACTCAGTGTCCTAGCTAACAAATACTGTGGTGCAGGACTATTACTGCCATTACCAGTATCAAGTTGTGGCTGTTTTATTGTGCTATGATAAAGAATAATGGTAAAATAAACAGTGAAAATCTTGTGATATTGAAGAAAAATGTATTTTGATGTGTTGTATAGGCTGGTTTGCGAAACCTGTAGAAGAGATGATACCTTTAAGACCTCATTTGGAGATGAAGGCGGCATTTATGGCTGAGATGAAAGCTGAAAACATCAAGCACTTTCTTTTGTAAGTAATGTGTAGGTTTATCTGTCAAAAAAAAATAAATAAATCAGGAACCAGCCCAAGGATACCACTTAACAGATCAGTGTGTAGGTTCTTGGCCATTGGTTTCAACTAATGTTTCCCAGTAAGATGAGAGAGAGTACAGTCCATCTTGACTCCTCTCATTCTTGTTTGTGTTGAAAATAGTTGGAGTCATTCTCAGCAAACTCAATACTTAAAAGTAATTAAGAGCTGGCCAAATTTTTGCTCAGCAGTTGGTGAATACTTGCACAATCATAGAAGTTCACTCTTTCACTTCTGTGGCCTATTTAGTCAACAGCAATGTTGACCTTACACTGTTTTTGTATGGAGGGTGTTTACTTCAAATTAGGCTTTATGAATGAACTTAGGTCAGGACAGATTCAGTGCAAAATAGTGGAGTACTTAAGCATTAAAGCAAAAAAAATCATGCCAGTATTTGAGCTTGTGTTTCTTCGTGTAGAGACCTTTACACTTTTTTGCTGTTCTCCCAAATTTCTGACCACATTTGTGTTACTTGGCAGCATTCTGTCATGTTCTCACTTTCTTGAAGAAAGATATTCCCAAGCACTCCCTCTCCTCACAGTGAACAGCTAGAATGGTTATCTTTAAAGCTGTAAAGACACTTTTAAGACCATGGTTTTTTTCCCCAAGGAAGTTTTCTACTTCTACAAGCAAAGATGCTAACTTTTCTTCCTGAAAATTCAAGTGGTAAAAAAATGGCACTGTAGATTTTTAAAATCTATTGTAGTTGAATTACTGTAGTTAATTTCTTGATTTCTTAAAGTTTAGAAGCCTTAGCTGCTAGGAAGCTGATGCATTATTAATCGTTTGTTCTAGGGACCTTGTAAACAGATTTTCTACTAGGAAGGTGTGATATTTGTTAAAATAATATATCTATTCAAGCTAGAAGTTGTAGATTTTAGGTAGACACTGACTTTCTATGTAAAATATTAAAGTATCAGTGCTTTTAGAAGTAGGCAATAGTTCTGGATTTGTCTTTAAATCCCAGCCTGATTAAATAGCAGGAAGTTATATCTTACTGCAAAACCAAATTACAAAAAAAAAAAACAAAAAACAAACAAAAAAAACCCAAACATGTTCAGCTTCTTGATTGTCAATCCCAGCTATTTCATTTTAAGAGCACTTCCACAAACTATTGCAAGTAAGTTAGCTGGAAAGTACATTCTCTTTACTGCGTAACAGCCGTAACTGGGCTATGTAAACATCGAAAACTTAAGATTTTTTGCACTCTTCAATCTGTGTTTTGGCTCCTAGAACACCAACTGTTGCTCAACCACTCTGTAAAAGAAGCTTTCTGCCCTCCAAACTCTGTTTCTCTGCCAACAGGAAACACTGTACCACATTTACTGACATGCAGCCAGTTCTGTGGTGGAATACACAAGTGCTTAATCACTACTCAGAACTAGCAGTACATGCAGTCAACAGATTAGAATGGGAAATGAAGAAAAACAAATTTCTATTAAATGGGGATATAACACAGGAGAACACTATTGCATAACTCAAATTGTAATCAAATCCAGAAAATGGTGCCGTGACTGTATGAGGAGCAGTGCAGTACAGTCTTGATAGAAACTGTTGATGTTATCAGAAGAAAATGGCTCTGTACAAAAATCAGAAGTATATAATTCTTCCAAAGTACTTTGCTGTTTTTTGGTAACACTCAGTGGAACCTAAGAAGTAAAATTTTCCCCAACCTCATACCTGGATCTTATCTGAGGTCTCCTTTCCTTCATAAACACCACTTGGTTCATGTGGCTTGCTGATGGCACGGTCATATGTGAACATAATGATGATAATCTCATTCAATGGAGGCTTCTTTAGATCAGTTCACCACTGGGTTTTCTCAATAATCTGGCCAACTTTCATTTTCAGCTGATGAGTTGCTCACCATTCCTGGTATCATACACTATTTTTTATTCAGTGTGCATGTCTCTTAAGTCACAAGCTGCCTAGTTTTTCTGTTCCTTGTTTGTAAGCTGCTACAAACTCATGCTAGTATTTGCCAACAAAACACACTCAGTGTCAACTTTCAGATAAATCAGTATTTGTGCTAAAATTAATTAAAACAGTGGGATCTGAGGTGACTATCCAGCTAATTCAATGTAAGGATCACAGTAATTATGCACATTTCTAAACTGAATACCTCGAAGTAATTGTGCTCAGTTATTTTACTGCTTCAAGGAAGGCTGGTCTTATTATGCAGAGAAATGACAGGCCCTAGGTTGCCCAGAAGACAAGGAATGAAGCAAGAATAATACCCTGTGGCTGATTTTCTGCCATTCTTGCTAGGCTGTATTGCTAACAAGATGTAAACACCTATGACTGAAAAAACCTTTTGCCTCACGTTATGTGTATGGCAGACAAAAATATAAATGCTGAAGAATCTTGGTCTTGATTCAGTCTGGGTATATCTGGTCATATCCAGGAGATGTTTCTAGCTAGGTTAGGATTATATGCAGCAATGCCTGATCCTGACCAATTGTTTCTGTTTCTTCTAGCAATTTTACACAGCGTCCTCACCTTGCAGGAACAAAAGAGAATCTCCATCTGGCTCAGCAGGTTCAAGCTGAGTGGAAGGAGTTTGGTTTGGATTCTGTTCAGTTGGTTCATTATGATGTCCTGCTCTCTTATCCTGATGAAAATAAACCAAATTACATCTCAATAATTGATGAGCATGGAAATGAGGTACTGAAAACACCTGTTTTTGCAAAAAGTGCAAAAAAACACCTTTATACACCTGGGAAGACTGGAAGGAAAAGCTATCCTCTGCTCTGTTCATGGTGTGGCACCTGATTCGAAGTTTATGGAAATTAGTGGTTCTCATTTGCTTTATTTATTTTTTCTTAATTTATATATTTGTTTCTTCATTTTTGTGCTAGGAATACTAATAACTACGCTGCTTCATGCAGCTTACTGACACACATGGATGAAAGGAGAAGTATGTATTAGAGTTACTGTATGTAATTCAGCTGTTTTAAAATTGCTTTGTTATTTAGGGAAAGGAAATCAACCATGGTTAGCATCATTACTTGTATTGAGTCATTTTACAGTATTGGTGATTGTGCTGAATTCAGTTCCTTGAAGATTACAGAGTTTATGCCTCAAGATACACTCATACAAATAAAATCAGTTCATTACAGAGCAGCTCTACTGCTCGCTGAAGGATGAGGGATGAGCAGAATGCAAACATTTTTTTTATTACTGTGATCTAACCTTCTCTTACTTGCTATATTGACACCTTTAAAGGAGCCTGGGTTCACATAAACAGGCTTCTGTGACAGTGAGACTATCAAGATCACACACTGAATTTGCATACAGAAAGTGATATCCATTGCTTATTAAAGTTTTGGTCACATCTCATTTTGAGTTAAAAAACTAGAGTCCTTTAAACATAAATGCCTGTGAAATGTGCCTGCATAAACAGTACTTCTTTTTCATATTTCCTGGTTTACTTTTTTGTTTGTTCTTTCCTACCTACTAGGTATTCAACACATCACTGTCAGAGCCGCCTCCTGCAGGGTATGAGGCAGTTGGAGATGTGGTGCCACCCTACAGTGCATTTTCAGCCCAAGGAATGCCTGAGGTAAAATAGTGAAATAGTAAAAGAGGCAGGGACAGAGATAGAAATAAGAGAAAATGGGATACTGGAGCATAGTGTAGTGTAAAGTAGAATGGAATAGTGTGGAATAGAGTAATATAAAATTCCTAGGTCTTAGGCTGTGTGTGTACAGACCCTGACATACTACCAGTAAGAAAGATGAGTCAGCCCTGATGTTGTTGGGAGTTTTACAATGGAGCTGTGTTGAAACTGAACTGTCATACGTACATGTTTGTTTTTTTCCCTCTAGTTTGACTTAAAATTGAATTGTTTTGCATTTTCCTAAAAATGTGAAAATAAATCTTTTGTTTTATCCACTTCTTCAGCTTCTCCAGATATTCACTATTCTTTTCCATCTTGGTGATCAAAATAAGACTTACATTTAAGTAGGCAATTAAACAACCTCTTTTTCAAAGTGTGGTTTTCCAGAGAGTTTGTACAGCTGTAGCTGTGCAGTGTACCATGGCTATTGCAAATGGCTATTGCTAGCATTTATCTTTTCTCTCTTGCGCAGATGACACCAGCTAACAAACTGTCTATTCTGAAGCTGGTCTGTGTGACAGGAGTTTTCTATTCTGTGGTCATTAATTGTTTCAATACATAATTTGTAAGAATAGGAAATATTTTTTTGCTTGCTGTACCTTCCCTGTCTGTACATAGAATAATAGGTGGGGAGGGCCCTCTGGAGGTCCTCTCATCCAAGCTGTCCTCTAAAGTTGGAGCTGACTTTGGAATCTGCTAGTGTATTAAATTCATATGCTTTCTGAAGCTTGTTAGTAAGCTGTGCAAGCCCAGAAAGCAAAAGATACCCTATATTCATACTCAGAGGAAGCTGGAGAGCCAGACAGATAGCCTGTCTCCTAGGATATGAGAATTATGAGTGTTTCAAGAATCACAGTGGGAAATTTGGAAGGTAGTATAAGGTAAAATTCATCGATTCTGTCTTCCTGTTTTAATATTCCCACAGAAAGACAGAATAACTTCACTGTTTTATTTGATTTCTAGTGAGCTACAGTAAATTATGGGATATGGGAAATAACAATAAAAACAAGTTCTAAAAGATGCAGCTTCCTTCTTTAGAAAATGATTTTATTTGAATTAAATAGGAGAACATTGTTTCTGAAAGAAACAATACCTAACGGACAGATTGTCTATTCAAAATATATTGCTTATGCTTCCCTTAAAGCGTAATAGTTTGATAATAGCTCCAGATACTGGTGCTGTTAGCCACAACATTCTTCAGTAAGCAGCTGTTGCAGCTCTACTGCAAATAGCATAGGAGGGAGCACGTATAAACTTCTGCAGTGGGAATGCTGCCTGTGTTCTGGGCTCGTCTGAGTTTTCCCAGATCTTTTTATGCTCTTTATGTTAAAAGCCATTTTATTAAAAAGAACTAGGCTGTGGAGAGAGGTTTGGAACCTGCCAGGTGCATTCATCAGTCTTAGGCTTTCTGCTCTGAATTTTGGAACAGTTCCTGCATAAAGCTCGAAGTTCAATGAAGGGAGAAGGCTGTCAAGAACCTGCATGCCAGGGTAACTGTAGTATCAAGAGTAGGACACCTTCCTGAGAAGTGGGAAGAAATGGATGAAAGCTCTTCATACTGAGAGAGGCCAGGAACTCAGCTTTCTTATCTTCTGGGTGAAAGCTCTAATCAGGGAGTTGTAGAGGTACAGTTAGGCGCTGCTAGCACCATTACTGTTTCCTGCAGCTGCTCTTTAAAAATAAGTGGTAGTGACTGTATTTTGAAGGTTATATACTGTCAGAGTGGGATAGTAGCTTCTTACCTGCTAGAGTGAAACCCTGCAGAGATTTAGAAATAGCTGCTCCTCATTTCTGGTAGATGTAGTATTGTCACAGGGTTTTCTAGGTCTATCTCTGTCTGTGACAGGAGGACAGCAGGCCCACATGCCCACTGACCCAAAAAGGGGAGGGGAGGGTGTCAATGGTTTGTGGGCCACTTCAGCCCAGTTCTGTGACAAATGGGGCAAGGGACCCATGGATCCACGCCCTGGGAAAGGGGAAGGGGAAAGGGGGAAGTGTAGGGAGATGGGAGATGGGCCTAAATACAGAACACAAGCAGTGATCTGAGGAGGAAAGTTAATTTACTAAATACGATATTGGGAGGCAAGATAACACAATATAATACAATATATAGTTGGAATTAAGGCTAATAAATCAAGTAAAATGAGAGAGAGAATATCTGAAACCGAAGGCCTTACTTTGAATTGAAGGTGGAATGGCTGGGGAGCACACCCATACACTGCCAGGCAGAGAGAGAGGGAGGGAGTCCCAAGACTTACAGGTCTTTCCTTTTTCTCTGAAGGAAAGTCTTCCAGGGTATGTAGTTCTTCTCTTCTGACCAGGTATCCAGAAGTCAGTCCAAGAAATTGGAGTATTAACTCTTTAATTCCTCGAGCTTTACATGATGTGATGATGTGGAATACTAATAACAAAAATCATAAAACTGTGACAAGTGTACCCTGGTCTCAGATACAATATATTTTTCTTTTTTGTGATGTATTTCAACTAGATCTCAATAAACAGAGGAAAGAAGTTAAGTTTTGAGCAAAAACTTCTTTTCATATAAATCTTTAGTAGAAAGCTTACACAGTGATGACATGAAGTCACGTTCTTACATACAGTAGTGTTGGTTTGGAACATTAGCATCATAAATAGCAGTAAAATTCTATTCCTTCCTTCATTCCTTTTTAAATGACTGGAAAAATGCTTCATGCCTTTGGATGTTAGGGGGAAGTTCTTTACTATGAGAGTGGTGAGGTGCTGGAACAGGATGCCCAGAGACGCTGTGGATGCCCCTGTTCCTGGAGGTGTTCAAGGCCAGATTGGATGGGGCCCTGGGCAGCCTGGTCTAGTATTAAATGTAGAGGTTGATGGCCCTGCCTGTGGTGGGGGGGTTGGGGCTTCATGATCCTTGAGGTCCCTTCCAACCTGGGCCATTCTGTGATTCTGTGATGAAGCCAGTACAGTTAGAGGGCTGTACCTCAGTCTATGCTGTATGCTGTCTTGCAAGGCCACCTGAATGTCTGGTTACAGACTGTGTAGGAGATTTAAGCTTATTCGTTTTTGAAATTAAATTGAGTATCTCTCTGGAAGCATGTGGTCATACAGAGAAATGCACTTTGAGAAGAGTTATCTGTCACCTAAGTTTAGCTGTCTGAAATGGCAAGTGTCTACCTTAAACTGGTTCTTCAATCTCAATATAGGCATTTATTCTAAACAGGGCAGCATGTTTCTTCCTAAGATAGTTTTGGGATGCCTCCAACTGTCCAAGGCTGACTGACTAGAGCTTGAGCAGACTAGGAGAGAAGAAAGGCCAATGCTCTGAGAGTTTACACTCGATTTCTGAATCATATCTTATGTTCTCTATAGAGGCTTGAGGTCACACAGCTTTTTATATTATTGTAAATTCATGAGAAGTCACTTACTTACCTAAATGCCTCTATCAGAAAAGAATTCATACAAGAGCCAGTCCTGAAGATTATTGTTCCCAGCCTATTGTCTTGCTAGATCCCATCCTCCTTCTGTTATGCTCATTGACATTCAAATTCTGTTTCCTTCTATCAGGGTGAGTTAGTGTATGTCAATTATGGCCGCACTGAGGACTTCTTTAAGCTAGAACGTGAAATGGGAATTAACTGTACAGGAAAGATTGTTATTGCCAGATATGGGAAGATCTTCAGAGGAAATAAGGTAATCACTCTATACAAAAACGTGATTTATGGCTTCCTTTAGTTGATTTCAAGAGACTGAATCTCTTAAGCAAAGTCTTCTCAAGCTTGTAGTGTAATTGAGGTTTTCATAGAGGTGCGTTCAAAGAAAATTATTTAATAGGGGATAGAAAAATATATATTTGTTATGTATATAATAATCTAAAGGATAAAAGTAAATTGGAAAATGTTACATATTTCAAAATGTATCTGCTTACTATTAATTGTTCCAAAATGTAACTAACATGCTCCCGTAATATACTCTGTGAAGTAGTCTATTCTTCCCAGTTTGTTCAAATGCACCTTAATATTATTTGGGAAGTGCTGTATTTTGAATTTTTCAGTTAGATCTGAGTGTCAAACACTGAATATCCTAATTGGAATGCCAAAATTTATTATACAGACTTGAGTAATCTTCTGGAGAACTCACTGGTTTACATATATGCTATTTTCACCAGTGAAAAGTGACTTGTGGCTCTTAACTCTAGGTCAGACAATACTGTCATTGAATTTTTATAGGCTGCCACTCTTAAAGATACTATCTGAATGGAAAAGACTTAAACATTATAGAAGAATGTGAGTCATTTATTAAAATGAAATACATCAAAATTACTCATAACCAGAGGGACAGGCAGTTGCCATTTAGTTTGGAAGAGATATGTCCTCACTGACATAAAGGGATGATACATTCACTCTTAAGGTGGTGTTTCTAACAACTGTTTATACTGGTGTGCAAGTCTCCTACTTCACTATCTGTGTATCTATGTGATCTTTTTGATATGAGACAAGTATGGGACCTTTACTTAGCTAAAGCTGTGTGAAAGGTTCCAAGTTATAATCACTGTAATTTATAATACTTTCTTTTGCCCCTTGAATGCGTATGTCAAGTTATAAAGGTCTGGATAGAAACCAGAGATGTGCTTTGCAGGTGAAGAATGCTGAGCTGGCAGGTGCCAAGGGAATTATTCTCTATTCGGACCCTGCTGACTACTGGGCTCCAGGAGTAGATCCGTATCCAAATGGCTGGAACCTTCCAGGTGGAGGAGCTCAGCGTGGAAATGTATTAAACCTGAATGGTGCAGGAGATCCTCTGACACCAGGCTATCCTGCAAAAGGTGAAGTGTCTGTTCAGTGGACCATCACACACTTCCTGAATGGGTATTGAAAATTACTGTGGAGCTAGACATTTGTATGTCTTCATTACAGTTACTAAGAGGAAAGTCTGCCTCCACAAAGGTCACTTTGTTTAAGCTCGAAATTCCAATCTATTCCATAACCAACTAGAAAAATGGCTTCCAAATGTTTATGTTTGTCCACACCGTGAAAATTTAGATTCTGGTTTGTGGGGGGGAAAAAAAATTATTTGAATTATGTCTTGCCTGAGTAAAACCTAGTCCTCATTTATTTATTTATTTTCTTTTGTGAAAACAGCAAAACAGAATATTCATTAGTCTAGTGTGTAAGACTGTATCTGAATCTCTGGCAGATGCCCAGCTTGGTGTTCCAAGCATTAGACTATGGGCACACACTTTAGTCTTGTTTTTCGGCTGTGTCTTTTTCTGAAGTTGCTTCCCACAAAGAGAAGTATTTCTGTATCATTTCAATGCAAAAAAAAAAAACAAACAAAAAACATGATTAAGAAATAGTTTTAAAATCTCCATCCAATTTTGAATGTGTAACTGTAGACGCTGTGGAAGAATATTTTTTAGTGTTGTTTTGAAAATGTGCTGATGGAGCATAAATAGGGAAGTCACCGAGGGAATGTCAGCCCAAGTTATAGGGAAGTGAAATGATTCTCTTTGAGTCCTGTGGTGTCTTTGAGGACTGTGCTGTGAAATGTACAGATTCCTTCTCAGACTTCTAAGGACAGAAATCCTCATCTTTGCCTTTCAGAATACACCTATCGGTTAGACAAAGCCAGTGGTGTTGGTCTCCCAAAAATACCAGTTCATCCCATTGGCTACCATGATGCTGAATCATTACTGCGGTAAGTGTTTGGGAGACAGAGAATTTTTAAGACCGTTCAGTGACAATGCGAAGAGTGTTTGAAAAGAAAGGGAAAAGATTTTTTTACTCAACAACTTCTGTAGTTTTTGAAATCCTGTTTGTGATTAGGGATCTGTAGGAGATCTACATATGTTGCTATGTACCAGATTCATGCAAAGTGTTTTGGAAAGGGCTGTTTTTAATACATCAGGTATTACGTGATTACAATGATTAGCACAGGTACACTGAAGTTATAATGTTACTGTAGAGAAAAGGCAAGAACTTGTGGGCCTGCTGTGATGCTTGTTTTGTGGAAAAAAAAAAAAAAGGTATTAAAGTGTCCAGGTGAATACTTGACTATACATCTTTGATAGGACAGTATCTGTGTTCTGTTGTAGTTATATGAAGCCATGTGTTTTCTTTCCTCACTTGTATTATGTTGTGTAAATGTGAAATGATGCTAGCAAACTAATGTAAGGATACTGGAAAAACTCTGGAGAGTTAAAAAGTATTTAATAGATACCTATATGTAAGTAAGTGTGCATACTAATTATGCAAGTGATCTGAAGACAGGCTCCAAGCTTTGCAGAGGATGATATTAAAATTCATTTTTATGTTAACAAAACATATACATTGAAAAAACTAAGATGCAGTAGAGTTGGCAGGTGCAGCATTGTCCTTGAACATTCAACTTGGAGCAAGAAAAGATGACTTGGGCACATCGTATTTGTTCATCTTAAGAACACTTCAGCTATGTCTATGCCACCATATTAAATGGTGCCCAGAGACAGACACTGAAAGACAATTGCCTGTGCTGTTAAACTGTTAGAATGGTCCAAATAAGTCTCCCGAATGAAAACTGCAAATGCAGTTTAAGGTAGTAGAAAGTTCCAAGGACCATTTACAATGAACAGTTAATATGCAAAACCCTTGGAAGCAAAGACTTTTCCATTCTGAACAGTCCTCAATGCCCAGGAACAGTTCCTCTTGTTAAAATACTTGTATTAATGTAGCCAAAAATGTAGATTAGTCACCTTTGAAACCTTATGGTACAAAATGTTTAAGACAGTGACCATCACTGTGCTCTGCATTTGCATGACTCTGAGCAAAACGTGGTTTCTGGTTCCTTGTTTGTGTTTGATGCTGCTGCAAGATGATTCTAATAGCAATGATACTATTATGTATTTCTTTTCATAATAGTAATATGGGAGGTTCTGCACCACCGCATAGTAGCTGGAAAGGAAATTTGAATGTGTCTTACAATGTTGGTCCTGGATTCACAACAAATTATTCTACAAGGTAAGTTCTGTTTCATAAGGGAAACATGTTTGGGATTGGAGAAAAAAATTGGTAGAGCAATAAGATTTGACTGAAGATACAGTAGTTGAGGTTATATGCATTGTTCCTTTGATTTTGGCTATTTCCTGGGCTGAACTGCTCTGTGTGCAAAGCTTCAATAGATTCACATCTAATTGGGCTCATATGACTGAATTGCTTTAGTTTCAAGCTAATCTTGAACCATTTGACAGTCATCTAGCTTTTGGCAAGCTATTTGAATAGACGGGTTATTTTTTGAGAACAGAACCTATGTATTTGAAATTCTTGTTGGACTGGCTTTTGATCTTACCTTTTGCCATGTATGAAACATTATTAACCTACACTTTTAAGATTTCCAGAAAAAAATGCTGGAAGTGCAGTGTCATTTTTATTGCCTCAGATTTGTGTTTAAGTAAATACTTACAGTTTAGGATTAATTCCAGGCATTTCACTATTGGCTGAACTACTGTATTGACTTCGTATGAACCATTTGACCTTTTGTCTTTTAGTCAGACCTCTTCTTCCAGAAAAAATATGGAGGCATCTTTGAGGATGAGCTGTTGTACCTCCATGTGTGTTGTGGATAAAGAGAGTCTGTGACACAACTCAGTTCATCTGATTTTCTGATGTCTGAGGTGCCACATCAGTACGAACACGCAGACTGTGCTGAATTCATTACAGTTTATTCTGTATGCTTTTTAAAGGTGTTGGTGCTTTATAATGTAATCTGGTTAATTTTTTCTTCGGATTTTCTTCCCAATGCACCAGAAAGATAAAAATGCACATTCATAGCAACAACAAAATAACAAGAATTTACAATGTGATTGGTACCATCAGAGGCGCAGTGGAACCAGGTAAAGTCGTTTGTCTACAGTGGACAAGCTAGAAAGGGGAAATGAGGAAGATAATTTTCTCTGAAATACTGCTTTGTGTGATACTTGGTGTTGAAATACTTACTGCATCAGTTTTCATACAGTTAAGAGTATAAATGCTGAGTTCCAAAGGGGGAGTCATACACTAGACAGAATATTTGCCTTCAAACAGGCAGTTTTGGAACTGAAGGAATACTCTTGAGTGGATATTTTTCCCTGTTAATGAGGGAACAATATTGCCATTTGGAAGAGTTCAAAACCAAATGGAAATGGTTCAAAAACAGGCTTTCCATTCCACCTGAATACATCGTTTCCATCGTTTCTGCAGCCAATGTTATATTTACACTATAAAAAAGCATAGAGACATCCCTAGAATTATGCATTCATTTAATATGAAACTGCAGCCCTTCCCTGTTCTCTGAAACACAACTGCTAACCATATTATCTTACCACAGCTATTTAATCTGCCTTTGATCATATTAATCACATTTCCATCACGTTGAACATCTTTTTACTGTATGCATACTCAAGAAATACATACTTGCAATGCTGGGAGTCAGCATGATGTACAAAAATACACACACTATTGTAAAACATGAAAAGACGCGTCTATTTTTGAGGCAAACCACAGAATTTCTAATGGTAGAAGTAATATGAAATTTAGGAGATCTTGTGGGATTGAATTGTTTGACAAGTTTTTTAGCATTGGCTGAAAATGCAGAAAAACGTCTAGATATTAAAAATATATTTTACCTTTACATTATATGTGATACAAACTAGTAAGCTTTGTTACCTGACACCTACATGAGAAACTAGAAATAAGTTCCAATCCTGCTGTGTCCATTTCCGGGCTCTTCAGTTCAAAAAGGACAGGAATCTTCTAGGAAAGGTCCACAAAGATGATTAGGAGTCTGGAACATCTTCCACATGAGGAAAAGCTGAAAGACCTGCACCTCTTCAGTCTGGAGAAGAGAAGGCTGAGAGTGGATCTCATCACTGTTCATAAGTATCTGAAGTGTTGGAGTAAAGTTGATGGGGGCAGGCTCTTTTTGGTGGCATGCAGCAATAGCAGAGGGGACAATGGGCAAAAACTGAGAACAGGAAGTTCCATATAAACGCAAGGAAGAATTTACTGTGAGAGTGATGAGCACTGGAGCAGGCAACCCAGAAAAGTTGTGGAGTCTCCTGCTCTGGAGATATTCAAGACCTATCTGGACACCTTCCTGTGCAACCTGTTCTGTAGGGAACCTGCTTTAGCAGGGGAGTTGTATTCTATGATCTCTAAAGTTCCCTTCCAGCCACTACAATTCTATGATTCTGTGTGTAATTAACAACACTATAGCAGGCAAAAATTTTTTTTTTAAGTAAACTTCCATATTTTTCTAGATAGATATGTCATCTTGGGAGGCCACCGTGACTCATGGGTATTTGGTGGCATTGATCCTCAGAGTGGAGCAGCTGTGGTTCATGAGATTGTGAGGAGCTTTGGAACACTGAAAAAAGAAGGTAATTGTCATGAGGGAATAAAGCACACAAAAAACACTGCTTTCAACAGTGTCTGCTGATATCTCTGAGATTTAAGCATGTGCTTAAACCTAGATTTATTTCTCCCTGATCTCTCAAAGAAGCACATTGCTCTTCAGCTCTTAATTAATCACACTTAAAATCTCAATACCTCTGTATTACATCTATTCAAGAGAAAATATACCCGAAGAAAAAGTCAAACCATAAGTTATGAGAAGGATTGTAAAATAAATATGATGTTCAGATAAAGTTGATTGCTGTTTACTTGATGTTGATCATACTGGGAGTTTGAATGATACTATAAAATTGGTACTGTGGTGAACTGATTAATACTTCAGCAGGGCAGCATTGAAAGTATTCTGATCACTTGACTGGTCTGCAGACAGACCGAAATACGAATAAAATCTGTGTAATGCAAAGAATGAGCTGTGCAAACATAGTAGGAGGTAAAGTTTTAAAAATACCTCTTACCTAGTTATATTATAATAGGAGAAGAATATTAAATGTGCCAAATTTCTGTTGTTGTCAGAGCAAATGCTGTCACCCGCCTTGATATCTCATGCAATGAAGCTCTGATATAACTCAAGTAGCGTGCTAGAGGAGCTTCCTTTGCCTTGCCTCTGCATTATGAACCTATTAGCATTCTGTTTTCTCCTCTTTCCCTTGCAGTTATTGAATGTCAGGGGACGCTCTCTTTGCAATGCAAGCTTAAAATAAAAAAAAAAAAAAGTTGTAAGGGGGCAAATGACTGAAAGATTCCAGTATCCTCAAACTTTGTGCAAAGTTAGAGAGGCAAGGCAATAAAGCCTGCTGCATTCAGCCTGGGTTTGAATGAACTGCAGAACTTCAAGTGAAATAACTTTGTTTTGAAGATGATCTAGGTATGGAAATCTGATATTTGTGAAACAAATCAAAGAAATTGAGTACTAGACGTGACAACTTTCCAAATACAGCTTTTTGTTAAAGTACAATCGATTTACAGTGTGCACGAAGTTGAAATGAGCAGATAGAAAAGCTTTCTTTCAAGAATTTATGCACAGACATTCTTTTTTCTTGTTCAGTTTTAAATTTGAGAAAACTTTGTTGAGAGGAGAAAAAGTGTACATTTTTGGCATGATATTAAAGTGGATATGAGATTGCTAAAAAATAATAAAGCCTTATTAGATTAGAGAGAAAATTATGTTTAAAGTTCCTCTTTTTCCACAAATCGAGATAAAAGATGAACACCTCAGAAATGACATGAGCTGTTTTTATTGTGGTAATACACTTTTTATGGTCTTACTGCAGGATGGAGACCACGGAGAACAGTGATATTTGCAAGCTGGGATGCAGAGGAATTTGGCTTGCTAGGATCAACAGAGTGGGCTGAGGTAAACTGATGTGGCTACAAGACAAGTCTTCACAATGGCAGATCTTTAAGAAATCTGTTTAAGAAAGCAGCACTTCCTCTCTCAGTTGCTCTCTGTCTATCTTACATATGCACAGTTTTCCTTACAGACTCCCCAAGGTAGATCTACTCAGTGCAGTAGATCATATGACCTTACCTGAAACAGCTGTTACTTCTGTGGTCAGAAAAATTGTTCTGAGGAGAGAAGTTCATCAACATTTTCTTTCTCTTTTCCTTCTCAGGAAAATGCCAAACTATTGCAATCACGAGGAGTGGCTTATATCAATGCAGATTCTTCCATTGAAGGTATATTGTTTTAGCTTGCATTTTATAGAAATAGAGATGTATTTATGGATGACTGGGAGGCAGCTTGACTTAGAAATCTGTGAAAGCCTGAGCATGATAATGTTGTTGAGTTAATGTAATAGTGAGTGTGGAAGGAAATGGTGACCCAGAATTGTAAAGCATCCTTCAGATATTCCATTCCTGTTGCTTTAGGGAAGAAATGCGTTATAGCAGCTACATTATTTGGGGAGTCATGGTGAGCAACAATTGTTGTGCCTCTGTCAGCAGTTCTGTAGCAACTCAGTAGGGTCTACATCCCTCTCATAATGTTTGTAATCAGCATAGGGGCATAAGAAAAGCTCTTATGGTTGCTTAAGAAGTTGGTCTATAATTCATCCTAACTAGCTCAAAGGAGAAGAGCCCCTCTGCAGGAAGAATCAGCTTGTTCCTTGTAGCGTGTGTAATTTTCTAATGTCTTTCTTATTAACTGATAATGGCACAAGGCTTTGGCTGAACTTCCTTCTTCATATGAATATTTTTGTTCTGTTTTTCAGGAAACTATACACTAAGAGTGGATTGCACACCACTGATGTACAAACTGGTGTACAGTGTGACCAAAGAGGTAATATTGCTTTAAGTTTTTAGCCACAGCATTCACTATTTATTTACTAGATAGGACTTAGTGTATAAAATATGATGTCATGTTGCTTTCTTTTCTACCAAGGTAAAGGAAGTATAGTAACTCAATGTAAGCATTTTCTGGCAATTGAAAGACAACAAATACAATTTAACTGTGTTAAATTTAGATACCCAGTTAAAGATATCTGGATGTATGGAACTGTGGAAGAGCTGATCACCTGCAGTTCCCATGGTAACTTGTGCTAAATGTGGGAGTTCAGAACTGCAGAAAATCAGGTCATTAGAGCCTCACTTTGCACACCAGAGCCATCATTAAATTGTTGACCTAAATACCAGTAAACATGGTTGCATAACCCTTCCTTGAGCTGGAAAGCAGCAACAAAGGCTGATTAACACATGTTACTAGACCCTGTTGGTAGCTGGTGTCTGAAGAGATCACTCATGAGGAAGGAGGTTCTGTAACCCCATCCAAAATTAACCTGTGGCAGAAAATGTTAACATGCTTCTTTAAGCTGTTAGCTCCATGTCCATATAGCCAAGCGTATTTTATTTTGATTGCTATAATGGAGTCATTCTTAGAAATACATTAAAACAAAAATAGAGAGTAAAAAAATTTAATACAGTAAAAGCAATGAAACCTCAGCTGCCTGTCAGTGAAAACAAAGCTGAAAAATATACAGTCTTTATTGTGCTCAGTAATCTTGGAAGCTGTCTGAAAACAGTGATAGGAATGAACTAGATAATACTTGTATACCTCTGTAGCAGTAATATTGATGGAAGCACTCAGTGCTGCACACTTTGTCCTTCTAAGATCACTAAAACTTCCCTGGAAATCCTTTTTGAACTGAAACAAGGAAAAAAACAATTGTAAATTAAACCAAGACAGAATTGTTTGAAATTTCCTGCCAATTAAAGCAAGAAGCTTTTTTTTTTTTTTCCATAATATTCTAGTATTTAAATTAAATGACTGAACATCTCATTAAAAGTATCAGAAGGTAAATACTGACATAAAATGTTTTGCTTTTCTTGTGTTTTCTTTCATTTAAAGTTACTTATTTTTAGCAAATAAAATATTCCTTTGAAAAATGTGCATTTAAAAGTTTGAACTGGAAATGTAGAAAGGATAAGGGATTAAGACTTCTATTTATTAATTGTCCTAAGCCATAGGCTTTAAGTGATGGCCAGTTTTAGTTTCATTGACTGGTAATATTTAACACTGTACCTTTTGTCTTTTTTTTTGCAATATATATTTTCTAGATACCAAGTCCTGATGAAGGGTTTGAAGGAAAATCTCTTTATGAGAGCTGGTATAAAAAAAATCCATCAACAGAATATAAAGAGGTCCCCAGGTAAGTGACAAAAGAAAATGAAGGCAATGCCAGAACTTACTGCAGCTTGTAGTTGTAGTTAAAGAAATACCCACTGAAAAACTGAGCACTTGAATGAAACAGCGTGATTTTCAACAGATACAGATTTCAGAGTTTGATTGCCACTGATACGGTATCATACAACACTTATATGAACTTGGACTTGTAGCATCAACAGGAGGTTTTGTAAGTTAAAAGTAGTGTTGGCGTAGTTTAGAGATGCAGACATATAAAAGTAGTATGTGAAAGCCAGTGGCAGGAGCACTAGATGATAACACAATAGCATTCCCTTGCAGTTTCTTCCGGTTTCCTAGCAGGGCTCTAAATTTCTGTGGCTACGGAGCACACCAAGCAGGTTTTTGTAATACTGTCCTTCAGAATTTACTGAATCTAAGAAACTGATTCTCTTATGTGAAGCCATGCTAGTACTGTTATGTTTTTTCTCAGTTGAGAGACTGGAAATAATGCAAGTTTAGCAGGAAGAAGGTATTTTGGTCTTCTTAATTATTAAAGGCAGTGAGTTAAATTTTTCCCTTCAATGTTTTCTCTGCACTGGCTCTGTCCTCCTGAGAGTACAGTTATTGGTAGGAGATGAATACAATGCAGGGCTTTCAGGGAATCTGTGGTGTACTGAAAGAAAGAACATGCTAGGGAAAGATCATGTAGTGACTGTAACGGGAGAATAAATAGCTATCTCAGCACTTGGAAACAAACTGGAAAATGTATTTTGAGTATTGTCACTCAAGGCATTTTCTTTTTTCTTGTTAAAAGAATAAATAAACTGGGTTCTGGCAATGACTTTGAGGTCTTTTTTCAACGTCTTGGCATTGCTTCAGGCAGAGCACGTTACAGTAAAAACTGGGTAAGTCTGCATCTTAGTAATTCTATCTCCCTTGCAGTTGCCTGAATAATAAGTGTAAATGAGCCATTCACAGTGGTAGCTTTTTGGAATAGTTCAGTTTACTGTGTTAGAGTGGAGTCTCAGTTCCTAACTGGAACTCTATATGCTACTATGTTACAAATACTTAATAAACAGGAATTGTCAGCCTGGTGTCAATCAGACAAGAGAAGAGGAATTTTATTTGGAGTAAGTGGATGTACTCAAAATTACTTATGGTTCAGGAAGGGTTCAGTGGCTTATGATGTCTTTTAAATGAATTTTATGGCTTATGAAGTTTTGAATTCAGCAGTTTTGTGAAGAATATAGGGTCGACTCTGGTTCTTGGTATGAAAACAACTGAGAAGTGTTTGAGAAGCAATCTATTAAATTTAGTCTTTTCCTGTGAAAAAACATAGCCAAAGACGTAAACAGAAATAACTGTTGAGATCCAAAGAGAGGAAGGGCAAATTCACATTAATTTAGAAAACTAGAAGTTGTGTCTGTTCTTGGCTACTTTCTTTAGGTCCACCAGGTCATTGGAAAGAGCATCTCCAGGTAACCACTTCATCATAAGCTGATGTCTAAGAGCTAGCTCCACCACTGAGCAGTTCTTCCCATGTGATTGTCCATAGCGGCTACAGAGTAGTATTGTGACCTGAACACTTCACTTTACTGTGCCTTAAATCCTACAGCCAAGGTTTTCAAACAAACATAAAGTATCTGTGGCTGATTTGAATAATGAATTTGTTTGATTTTGTTTGTTTCAGAATGTAGAAAAATATAGCAGCTATCCAGTTTACCACAGTGTGTATGAAACCTATGAAATTGTGGAAAGATTTTATGATCCCTCTTTCAAGAATCATCTGACAGTAGCTCAGGTACGGGGAGGGCTGGTGTTTGAATTGGCCAACTCTATTCTGCTTCCTTTTGACTGTAGAGATTATGCATCAGCTCTGAGCAACTATGCTCATATCATCTATAATATGTCAAGGAATCATGAGGAAGAACTGGCAGCATACAATGTATCCTTCGGTAGGTATAATCTTTTAATTCCTCTGTTAATTGTAGTGATGCCTTATTTTAATTTATAAGCGTTCCAATTCCTTTCTTTCTGCTCCCTTCAGATGCTCTCTTTTCAGCTGTGAAGAATTTTACAGAAGTTGCCCATAGATTTCATGATAGACTGCAACAAATAGATATCAACAAGTAAGTTTAACTGTTTTTCAACCAAATCTTCGTAGGGCTCAGAGGGTATTGTCTTCACTTGCATTTAGTCCCCTGAATAACCATGATGACAAATAACAGGTGGTCATTTGAAGTCCTTATGGGCTCTTGTCTTTAAGGATCTGATTATTCTGAGAAACAGAATATGAAAGTGTTGAACTAGTGGACATCAGAGAGACACTGGAGAGCCTGGAAATCTAGCCATTTTCACTTTGAAAAGTATCCAAGGTAATGAATGTCAGTTCTGCTCAGGAGAAGCACTTGGATGGTGCATGATTGTGACACAAAACTGTACTTCCTTTTATATATATGTAGACATATGTTACATTTCATGGGAAGAATTGAGCTTAGCCAAAGGCTTGCCCTTGTGGAATACTAAGAATAAAAGCCCTATTTGTAATAGTGGCAACTTTGAAGAGAGATAAATTTATGTAAAATATTAGATTTATGACATATTGCATATATGAGACATTTTTCTGGGCTTCATATTTCTATGGTGCTTATATCATGTTATTTGAAAAAAGGTTAGTTGGCATAAGCAGAAAAAATGACTTTTAAGCTAGAATGTAATTCATTTTCTGTTTTGTGCTCCATTTGCAAATCATGACTTCCCTCTTCTGCCTTAGTTATTTTGATTTTGTAACTCCTGTCAGATACCAAGCTTATACAGTTGTAAATTTCAATGTATTTGTTTTCCTGAATCACTAACATGTGTCGGTAAACATAGCTGAAGTTTCAAAGTAAATATAGAAGAAAATACTTTACCATTAATCTTTGTGACTCAGTAACATGTCTTGATAATTCTGCAGCACAGTAGCAAATGAGAATCATTTTACTGATGATTGACCTAAATCTAAACATTATTTTTCACCCAGAGGGTGGTGACACACTGGAACAGGTTGCCCAAGGAGGCTGTGGATGCCCCATCCCTGGAGGCATTCAAGGTCAGGCTGGATGTGGCTCTGGGCAGCCTGCTCTGGTGGTTGGTGACCCTGCACGTAGCAGGGGGGTTGAAACTAGGTGATCATTGTGGTCCTTTTCAACCCAAGCCATTCTATGATTCTATGATTTATACACCAGACTGTCTCACAGTATAGAATAGCATAATTTGCTCGTGCAGGTTAGTTGTCATGGTCTGTCTTCTGTGGGCTATGGTTCAAGTTCAACATCCTGGATCTACTGTCCTTCATATATCCAGAGCTCTATACATCTCATGGCATGGAAGGAGTAAGCAAAAAACTGTAGCTGATGTATTCTTTTGTTGTTTTCTTTTTAGCCTGCTTGCTGTTAGATCGTTAAATGATCAAGTCATGTTTCTAGAAAGGGCTTTCATCGATCCACTTGGTTTACCTGGAAGGCCATTTTATAGGTAAGTAAGGGTTATTTTTCACTTTCTGCCTGAAATACTATATGAGAATTTCTTTGTAATTTATGGATCTCTAAATGAAATTGTAATGACTTTATTGAACATAGTAAAAGTCCATTAAATAGGAAAAGTAAGATTGAAAAGGAAACAGTGCTAGGGAAAACTTCGCTGACAGACTCTATACACAGTGAGTCTTGCTGTAAGCATATTCAAATCAAAAAAATCCATTTACATTGATCTTAGTGGGCTTCTAAACAGATCAAAAAGTTTGGCTCTGGTCCCAGTGCAAATTCTCTGGTAAAAAATCTTTAGGAAGCTGTGATTTGGAATGACATAGGGTATACTGGAAACATCTAAAATTTGACTCATCGTAGCAGAACAGGCATGCTAGCAAATACATTATAGAGGGCAGTCCTCCAGCAGCAGTGAATTCACTAGTTCTCTCTTCCAGTTCAAAAAATAAATTTTGTTGGAGAGGCAAAATAGCCAAATTGAGCTTAGCTTTTTCATCCTTTTACTATTTTGTATTCTGAACAGTAATCTTTCCAATAAAAAGTAACTATAGAAGGAGAATGTAAGATTTACAATCCTCTCTCTCATGACTTCTGATTAAAAATCTCTTGAGAACAGCCTGTTGTTAGAACATTAACTATCATACCTCAGAGCATGCCTGTATCTGTCAAAGACTGTGTATATCTGTGAGAAAAGATGCTGGCTCTTTTTTTCTTTTTTTAATCTTTCTCTTTCTTCTGATATGAGGGAAAGGGAAATGCTTTAGTCAGTTTTATCTCAAGACTTCCTAGCTACAAAGTCGTTGAATTTGCATGGAGTAATGTAGCTCGTTTAATTTTCTTTCTTCATAGACTGTAGGCATTGTGGCTTTAATGACAATCTTTATTTACACCTTCAGTGTCAAGAATTTGACAAAGAATGTAGAAACACCAGATTTATTCAGAAAAAAATATTTTCCTATTACAGAATATTTTTTTCCCCTTAATTACAGACACGTTATCTTTGCTCCAAGCAGCCATAACAAGTATGCAGGAGAATCATTCCCAGGGATCTATGATGCCATGTTTGACATTAAAAACAAAGCTGATCAAGATGAAGCCTGGAAAGAAGTTAAGAGGCAGATCTCCATTGCAGCCTTCACTGTACAGGCAGCAGCAGGAACACTGAAAGAAGTAGCATAAATATCTGCGTTACCATCAGTGAAGACTATGTCTTAACAGTGTGCAGAAGCCTCAAAACCAGAACATTTGAAAACACTAAGACAATTACTAGAAGTGCCACAAAACCCAAACAGTCTTGTTCTTTGCAATTATTATAACCAAGTGGAATGCACTTAGCAGTGTTAACAAGGTAATGATGTATTACATAAATTCTGGATAATGGATGCATTATACAAATTCTGAAGTGAGAGTCTACATTAAAATTTATATATTTTCTCTGCTTCATATTTTAAGAATCTCTAACCACTGGATTTATTTTCAGAGCTTTCAATTCTGCTTGCTTATTTTTTTTATCTTTGTATTTTTTACCTTTGAGTTGTGATTTGTACTCTGTGATTGTCTTTTTGCTTTCCTTTTACATGAAGATTCAAGTAGAAAGATGGGAAAACTGTCATATATTGTATGAGGAATGTATTACGATCGTATCACAGTTTGAGCTGCCAGCCCAAAATACTCATCCATGATGTCCTTCTTCCACATGCTAAGTCTTTCAGCTGTTTGCAGATAGATTTAAGCAAGATTTCTAGTCACTGGAGAGAAAATAAGGTGATACATCTTATCAGAAAGATAATGATCTCACAAAACATGTCTTTCAAGATGAAGACCTGGTTTTATACTTTCATCCTAAACATACCTATGTTGCATCGTGGCCATATCTCAGCATTCTTCATATTAAGACAATTAGAAGAAAAGAAAATTCATCATATCCCTCATGTGAAAGTTTACTAAATTATTAAAACCGCCATAGAACCTGTATTTCTGATTTTGGCATGCAGCTTACTCTTACACCAAGCTGCTAGAAGGGACAACTGAAATCGGATGGAGAAGACTCAGAAAACCAGGTCAATTCATCTGACAGTCTGCCACTGCAGGAATTCAATATTTCTGTGAAATTTGATTTGTTATTTCATCTGAGTCCTCTATCATTTCTTAGAATATTCATCTGTCATCTGGTGGATTTCAGTGTAGTGAAAGATTTTTTATTTTCCGTAACAATTAATTTATTCTTAATAACTCTTCTTTTCACATTAAAACCCTTTATTGTTAGATCATTTTACTTGGCAGCTAGTCTTTCTCAAAATAATCCAGTTTATCAGGTAATGGGAAGTGCTCTTGCAACCACAGTTGTTACCCAGTTATTTACACATTTTTATGGAATTGATTAAAGCTGGAATAAGAGCATGAAGACACGTTCTCCAAAATCAAGTTGTGTGGATGGGAGGCAGTGCTGTCTTAGTTTTATCACGGCTGTCTGCTCCACTGCTCCTTTTGTCAATGAAGCGATGAATCATGATGTTCTATGGTCCAATTCTTGCAAAATTAGTGAGGTTAGTTTAGGTCATCAATTAAGTTAACCTATAGGATTTTGTGTTTGAAGATCTCTTCCAGTTGAACTCTCCTCTCCTCTCCTCTCCTCTCCTCTCCTCTCCTCTCCTCTCCTCTCCTCTCCTCTCCTCTCCTCTCCTCTCCTCTCCTCTCCTCTCCTCTCCTCTCCTCTCCTCTCCTCTCCTCTCCTCTCCTCTCCTCTCCTCTCCTCTCCTTTTCTTCCTCTCCTCTTCTCTCATTCTATTCTATTCTGGATTATCAGTTATAACAAATGAGCAAAAAATGAACAGTTTTGTGTGCACTGAGAAATGGCATTTCACATTACTCATTTACTAGGAGGACAGTAAGAAACACAGGTCACGTGACATTTATGAATGAAGTCAAGCCAACTGGCACGTGCCAGCAAATGAAGCATTCAGTTCCTATCAGCCTAGTGGCAAAACAACAGTTAAACAAACAATAAATAAGCATTCTGAGCCCTATCTGTTAATATGTTCTTGAGAACTTTGTAACTTTACTGACAAATATTTCCAGTTCAGTGATTGTTAGAGCTCAAAAAACAGCCTGAACCAGGCACATGCACAAGGAGATATATCTTATGAGCAGGTCTCCTAAGACACACTGTTAGAAGCCAGGTAGAGGAACAGATAGTTTTTAAGCATCTGTACTCAGCTGGATCTCTTGGTGTAGCTCAGGTGTATAGCTGTTAGCTAACTGAAGCCCTGAGTGTGGAATCAGGGAGTGGTTGGTGTGTAAACTGAGTTCAGGTTGAAATGGAGCCCTGAAGGTCATCTAGTCCAACCCCACTGTTGTGGGCAGGGATACTTTTCACTAGATCAAGCTGCCCATGGCTCCCTTCCAGCTTGGCCTTCCAGGGATGGGACATCCATAGCTTCTCTGGGCAACCTTTTCCAGTGCCTCACCACCCTCATCCTAAAGGATTCCTTCCTTACATCTAATCAAAAGAGCATAAGTCTTTTTTGTTGGACTTCTACAGTGAGCCACTTTTAATGCTACCAACTGCTGTTGACCAGATTAACCATTTTGACTCTTAAGCTTTGATATTAATCCACAATAATTGGCCAAGAAGGACTGTTAATTTTTTTTTAAACTGGTTGTCAATAGGAATAAAAAAAGAAAATGTGTTGAATTTACAGTTAGTTTACTGGTTGTCTAACATGAGCAAGTTGTTCATGTAACTACAGATGTTTTCAGCTGGAGATGACCAATAGGAGAATCGTTTACTGTAACCAACCTTCAGAGCTTTGTTCTCTAAATATGCTGTAATGACTACTTGGAAGAAATAACATTGTACTTCTAGACAGCTCCTTGCATGGTCCTTGCAAACACTCATTTGTTTTTGATGGTTACAGCAGACAAATTCATTATGTCATTGATTCAAATACAGCAGTAGCTGACTTAAATAGAAGTCAAGAGATTAAAAGTGTTAAGTAAGCAGAAGGAGGAACCTCAGGCATTATTAAGAGAAACGAAAAAAAAGTATTTTTTTTAAAGAAAGTACATCTTCTCATATGTCATTAAACTGAATGCTGTCAAGATTTTCCAAAGAAGTCCATATGACCATACTGTGCACTGTACAGTACAAATGAATGTGTTGGAAAAGTAGAACCTATACTTGTATTAAAATTAATCCTTGATGTCAATGTTAGAGCAGTCCCTGGTAGTCAAGATCTTTGAGATTTTGTGCTTGTCTCTCTATATGTAAGCTGTTTGAAATTTGCAGCTGAATCACAGACAGTAGTGTGGTGGAGCAGAGTAGCTGACTCTAAGCAGCTGCAGTCAGAGTGTGTGTCATTCTTTCATGTGACTCACAGCAGGTCCTGAGGGTAGGGGACTGCAAGGCATAGAGCAACATCATTCAATCAGAGGATTGTAGGGTAATTCAGGCTGGAAGATACATCAGAGGTCTGTAGCGCAAATTGCTGTTCGAAGCAGGATCAGCTCTGAGGGCAGATCAGATTGCACAGGGCTTCATCTAGTCTGGTCTTAAAGAACTCCAAGGACAGAGACTGCATAACCAGTCTGTGTAACGTGTACCAGTGCTTCATTCTGTAATGAAGAAAAGCTTTTGCTTCAGTTGATGCCAACTGTTCTTCATGTTATTTCTTGAAAGACTTTTTGTAGACACCATTAGGTTGTTTCTGGTTTATGCTTAACGTGCATTCTTTACTCTTTCTACCTCACTTGGTTTATTCCTATTGTAGAAGAAAGGATCAAAGTCTGCAAGCTGAACTTAGCTGCCAGTAATGTAAACTTTATCTGAAACCTGATAAGGGACTTCTGAAGTTCAAGATAGCAGTCTCCAACTCAAGGCATCAAAATCTGCTGCCCTTTTAATCTAGCAGTCAGACAGATTGCAGAGGCCATGAGAGGAAGAACTCTGGGGAGACTGTGAAACTGGCAGAGTCAGAAGGGATCTGTTGACTTGAAATTGCAGTTGAGCATTCCTTGACTGCTAAATAAGATGCTCAGTGAGATCTATGCGTTTCTGTTTGGAGCAGCTTCTTCTACCTCCTCTCAGATGTGATTTTCCATTCCAGGCATGCTGTACTTCAGCTCTCACCGTGTCAGGCTCATTTTTCTCTGGCTTCAGTTATTCTTAGATGTTTTAGCATAGTCAAGACATGCCAATACAACTTTGGCTTTGTGATTTAGTAATGTCTCTTGTGGGCTACTCAGGGCATGTATCAGGAAGTAGCAAATGTGCGGGACACAGACTGCATTTCTTATGCTGCATTCTTTAGAATTGGTAGTATAAGCAAGGAAGAGAAAGTAAGGGAATTAAAGAAATAGAAAATGATGGGGATGAGAGTGATAAGAAAATGAGCAGCAAAAAATACTAAAGAGAACCCCCTCTTCCAGCTTAGGCAGTGAGGAAAATGAAAGTGGGTACAGGAGCCATCATTCCCTTTCCCTTCTCTTGAAAAACAAGCCACTGCCTCTGCACACTCTGTAAGAATCATCTATGTTTCTGCACCTTGTTCCCCCTTCCAGAAGGGAAGATAGCAGCAGCTATAAATTCTCTTATCAAGCGTAAACTCCTGTTTCTCTTACATGAATGGAACTTATTTGGCCTTTAAACGTCGTTCTTCTCATCTTCCTACCAAATGTGTAGATGAGACAGCTAATGTATACTCTTACAACGTATCAGCAAGCATTTCAATTCTATGTATAATAGATATGGTCCAGGAGAGCCAGCAACAAATGTTAAGTAGTAATGTCACTCCTTGAACTGGTCTCCACAGCACACCAAGATTATTGGAGGCAAAGATTCATACTATGGTATGTTTGCATTTAAATGAAACATACTGTACTCTGCCTGTGGCCAAACCATGGAGTCTAAGAACATGCCACAGGTAACAACTAATAGTATTGGAGCTTTGTCTTAAACTGTAGAAGCCACTTGATTACTGCTGTATTAAACACAAGTCCCTGTATAGCTGATATTGTGAAGATATAGAAAGATACAGAAATAAATGTATTTCGTATTGTCTCATTGTTACTATTCTTACCTTCTTCCTGCACTGATGTTACTATCATGTGAGATCTAATTTAGGCATTCATCCCCAAAAGCCCTTGTCACTTTGCTGTCTATTATGTGCCAATCCCACACCTGTGGTGCTATATAAATGCCAATAATACGCCAATATGCTCATTTGTTATATTTTCTGTAGGTGGAAATCCATCTGGTTTGTGTATGTCAAGTGAGATGGTGTGAAAAGGCCTTGCAGTTCAGGATTTGTGATGGTTTATGAGCAGCTGGGAAACGACAGAAAAAAAAAAAAAGAAAACTGGACTTGCTTATCATTCTTGCTTATTGTTTGAACAAAGACATCCAGCCATGTGGCCATATGCTCAAGTTCATGGCCTGGAGTGGAATAGAAGTCCCCAAGTCTTGCAACTCTTCTTCCATCTCTGGCCTTCTTGAAAGGCCCTTCCTACTGTGACTGGGATGCTAAGCAGCCTTTCTAGCTATTTCTGATTATTTTCCTCTTGGTACAGTCTGAGACACTTGAAGCACTTGGATACTTGATACTTGGAGCACTGCCATTTCTTTCACAGGATCTATCTCCTTTGGACCTTTGGGATTGAGCAGTAAGAACAACATGTATGTCTGGGTTCCCAGAAAAGCTTTCCTGCTTTCATCCTGAGAAGCTGTCTCATGGGCAGGCCCTCAGTTCCAGAAAGATCTGCCTTGGCTTCAGTGGCAGGGAGAGATATGCAGAGCCAGAGTAAGTTTCCACAAAAAGCCTTGGTTTTTCCCTGGGCTGAGGCTGCATCCTTTCCCACAAAATATTGATGAATTTGGTAGAATTAGACTGTCAAAACTAGATCCTAGGGACCTTGTAGTCCAAAACGTAAAAAGCTAAAGGATGTAGGAAATCCTTTGGCAACGTATCTAAATTGGAAAGTGACATCTGGAATTGTCCCCATTGGCTAATTTAAATCGTAGCCTGAACTGCTCTAAGTATTTATTGCTTGCCAACATAACCACAGATTACAAAGAGGAGCGATTCAGTGCTTCCTCAGTACAGAGACAGCAGTTTTCCCTTCCTCTTTTTCATTTTGTGGTCACTTCCACGGATTGTGGTTCAGCTTGAAACAGGAACTTTCAAAAGCAGAAAGTCCTGATAATTAGTAGAAAATGGTTTTAAAAATAATAGTTAAGCACTGCTTGCTGCACAGCCTTTGTTCTGATACACAGACTGTCCTGTGGGGAGGTTTGCTGTGCTCAGAAAATCCTCCCATTCTCATCGCAGGGTTGCAGCTTCCTAGGCAGGACATGAGCTGAGGATCACCGAAGCTAGAGGCAACCCTGGTGCTGAGGGGGGAAGGAGGAGGGGGAGAGAAAGGAGGAGGAGGAAGGCAGGAGCTTGTCTGCCCTCTGCCTCTCACAGAGCTGCCCGTATGGCCAGGAGCCGGGCCACCCTCTGCACATGGCTGGGCTGCCTTGCGCTGCTGGGTTGCTTTGTGCTGGGCTTTCTCATAGGTGAGTACAGAGCTCTGGGACTCAACCTGCAGCCCTTGTCCTCCACAGACACTTCTATGTGGCCCGTGTCGTGATTAACTTCCCATCGAGGAGCTTGGGCTGCTGTTCAGGGACTTCAGATAACGCTCACTTGCACCAAGAGTGTTCATCACTCTGATCTGTGTCTTTGGGGAGGGAGTGGAGTACAGCAGTCACGCTTCAGCAGAAGAGAAGCCACAGTGAGCTGACAGCTCCCTGCAACAGGCAGTCCAGAGAGGAGAGCTTAACAGAAGAGTTTGTGATTTACATGACTGCAAAACCTCCAGGATTTTTTTTTCTTTCATTTTTATTATGTGATTCCTTTCATAGCTCTATTGAAATGCTCCTATTCTGTTGAAGGAATGTAGACAAGGAGGAGTGCTGTCTAACAGCCAGGAGCAGAGCTGCTGAATTTTCCATCATGTCCAATGCAATCCACTACTTCAGATTCATTTCTGCACTCACATGCAACATTTGATTTTATGTCTAACATTGCATGTCTGCATCTGTCCTTTTTAACCTTGTGTTGCAACAGAAGCAAAGGGTTAAAGCACAAAGGAAGGCTATGAAACATAAAAATTGTTGCTTTCATTTAGGAGATCACTAAACAGCAAATTTCTGGTGGTTTTGCTACAGGGGCTTTTGTGTCCTAGGCTTTTGCTTTGAATATGCTCATACACAGGTTTTTAAATACCTGTATAAATTAAGGAAACTTCACACATGATTCAGAATTTATACCATAGTTAAAATCTAACAAGAGATGAATTTGCCTTAAAAATTAACAATATTTACCAGAGGTTTGGGGTATGCTCTTTTAATGATGTCACTTTTTTTGCAATTCAGTCAGTGAAATTTTTTTTGCTTCTCTGTTTCACTCCTCTGTTTGAGTCAGCAGGCACTGACAGAGGGCACTCTAAGCCCCAGTCATCCTCTTGACTTTGATGTGACTGCTCCGTACTTGAAGTTCCACATGGGCCCATAAATGTGAGAGCTGGGGCTCTCGCTAAGTAGGATCTTTTCAATAATGACTTTTTCATAAATAGCTTTTCAAAATGTGTTTCAGGATGGTTTAAAAAGCCAACCGAAAAAAACCCCAACTCCTCAGATGTCTGTCAGAATGTGAGACAGAAACTTGTGGATGAAATGAAAGCTGAAAGCATCAAGCGATTCCTTCGGTAAGCCCTGCTCATCTTGCCTTGTGATTAATTTCATCAGCCATGAAAGCCAGGAAGTGATAACATCAGCTCCAAGAAACAGTCCCTGAAAGCAGAACTGTTAAGGTGCATTGAAAATTCCTGGTTTGTGAAGGCTGCCTGGGGAGAGTGGAAGGGAGAGACCCACAACCCTTCTGCTTCTTTCCTCCCCATTTTTGAAATTGTCTTTTCAGCACAAGGGTACTTCCCTCAAGCTCTATTGCTTCCAGTGCTCATCATAAAATTTTGCTATGAAGATTTTCTATAGTCTTCAGCTAAAGTAGTATAACTGCTTTTTTGTTCATGACTCTCTGAAGCTCTAGCATGAGAGAAGTGAAGAATTTTGTTCTTTGTTCTCGAACAGAGATTATTTTACTTCATTTGGTAAAAACTGATTGCTGTTAATTACATTTGATTGATAATCTGTCCAATGTGTCCTTAAATTTTCAGTATAAGCAATAATCCAGTTAATCCAGTTAGTCCAAGTAGAAAATCTATACATTCAAAAGGTTACAGTGCTTGCATGCTACTGAGTTATGTGTGTAGTTACAACTTGGAACAAGAGATGATGAAGAGAGGTGGCTCAGGTTTGATATTAGGAAAAATTTCACCTCAGATAGAGTGAAGTATTGACACAGGCTGCCCAGGGAGGGTGTGCAGTCACCATCCCTGGAGGTGTTCGAGAACTGTGTAGATGTGGCACTGAGGGAGACATGGTTAGTGGGCATGGTGGGGTTGGACTGTTGTTTGCACTCAGTGATCTTAGAGTTCTTTTCCAACCTTAATCATAATTCTGTGATTCTTTCATTCAATAAACTGATAAGTACTACTGGTGGCCTTTTGTTCTATTCTAGCTCCTTTACCGAGTTGCCTCATCTTGCAGGAACTGAGCAGAATTTTCTTCTTGCCAAACAAATTCAAGGCCAGTGGAAGGAATTTGGATTGGATTCAGCAGAACTTGTTCATTATGATGTGCTGCTTTCCTACCCAAGTGAAACACAGCCAAACTACATCTCAGTAATTGATGATCAAGGGAATGAGGTGATATTTTTAATGATGAAGCTACGTTTATGTAAGATCTCTTTTAAGAAATAATGTCTTCCTCTGTCTTCACACTCCCTCATCCCAGCACTGGGCTTGATATTCTGATAAAAAAATCCAGTGGAAAGAGAACTCAAATGTAAAAATAGTTTTCCAGTCTGTGCAGCAAAACAGAATAGTGTGGCTTAAATCTCAGTGCCTGATACAGAAGAGAAAGGATGTGAGGTTAGGCAGGGACTCAACACATGTATGCCATAACATGTAAGAATGACCATTACTGGTCCATATTAGAGGTACGTCTAGACAATATCCTCTTTCTGCAAACAGCTTTAAGTAGATACTCAGGCAAATTTAGGAAAAAGAAATGTGTCCAATGTGCATAATTCTTCCAGTGTCTTCAGCTCAAATGTGATTGTATCACATTCGGAGAACATATTAGACTTCTTTTCCAAGTATTTAATTGGTCAGTACCCTTATTAGCTCTCTGTTCCAAGTGCCTATCCTGAGTCTGCTTGAATGTCTGTACAATTGTTTCTACACATTGCTGAGGTATGCCATGCAGTGCTGCTCACTGTATGGAGTACTGCTTCTTTTCAATTGCCCTGAATATGATCTTACTGCCTTCCTGGGGTATTGGAAATAATAACAAATGACTCGTATGTAGTCACCTTCATTTTTTACACCCAGGAGAATTAATAGGTAGCAGTGAAGAGGGAAGATGGAGCTGCTACGGAAGCATCATAGCACACTGGCAAGAATGGAGGCCACTGGTAGGAACTGAGGAATATGTGCTCAGGAAGGAATGAACTTAGAGGTAAAAGAATGGAGAAAGCCTTCCAGAAACTCCTTAACACAGTCTCTGAGACTCTCACAAGGTGACAAAGAATAAAAGTAAACTTGAGACAACATGAGTGTTACAGATAAATAGTGGTGAAAGGCTGCATGTTTAACTGGAGCATAACTACTTCAGAGAGGTGAATACATGAATAATAACGTAGGTGGGAGTTATCACAAGAAATGCCTGTGAAGGCATGGATGAACTAGGTGTCTTTATATTGTTGTCACCTCTTGGCATTTTTCTGCTACTTCTTTACTTAAATGACTGATGAACATCTTCTGACAAGTGATCTGTATTCACTTATGCACTGTATGCACTGTAGCAGCATTATGTTATAAAAATTCAGCCATGTATCCTCAGCTGATTTTTCTTTGAAGTTATGCGTGATGTTTAGCATTCCATCTTTTTGCTGACAGTTTAAGGAAATTAGCATATCATTTGCATTAACTGAACTTATACCTTGAGGTGCACTGCTTGACCAAAGATGTTATTTATTGATAGATTTTCAATACTTCATCATTTGAACCACCTCCTCAGGGATATGAAAATGTTACTGATATATTGCCACCATATAATGCTTTTTCAGCGCAAGGAACACCAGAGGTAAGAAAGAAAAGTAAGAGATTTGTTGACTGAAATCATGTTTTGAGAAACACTTGGTGGAATGGATTGCTTCAGCATTTCAAAATATTTCCTGTAGAAATTTTAATTAACCATTGCTACAAGGGAAGAAAAGGACAGCTAGGCCGCATATTATGTGAAGTTTAGAAGTCTATTAAAAAGAAGCCTTTCTGAAAGTGCTAGAAATGTGGTTTGTGAAACAAGTGAAGAGCTTCTATTTCTATGGAAAATTGGATACATCTCAGATTACTCCACATTACTCAGTCATGTAGAAAGGATTTCCATGAGTATTTCGGATTGAGTATGTGTCTTCTGAGGTTAAAAAATTACTCGAACTAATAATTCTTCATGGCTAGATCAATCAGGGGCAGCATTGTTTTATATATATTTATATATGAATAAAATTATATAATAGCAAGTGTCTATGTATACAAGGAATAGCATTATCTATCCATGGCCACAGAACTTTGTTACGTTAGCAGACTGCGTTGTTTTCGTTTGCAGCCTTGGTTTGTATGGTTGCTGGGCAGCATGTAAGTGCAGGGTAATACAGGAAGGTCAGCTGCCTAAGACAAGATTTCCTGTAGATATGATGGAAATATTTTGTTATTACTTTTATCGGGGCTGGAACTCATGTATGGAAATACAAAATATATCACACATGAAGAAAATCGAAGAGGTATTTTGTTTGTTCGATGACCAATTGCCAACAAACTGATGTTCTTTACTGCACAGGCAGATCTGGTATATGTGAATTATGGCCGCACTGAAGATTTTTTTAAGCTGGAGCGTGAAATGGGAATTAACTGTACAGGAAAGATTGTTATAGCCAGATATGGGAAGATCTTCAGAGGAAACAAAGTAAGTGCCGTGTTTAATTTAATTTAATTTTATTTTTTTTTGTAGGTAGCTTTGTCTAATACTGCTCATGGTAAAGCCTGCAGGAGTTAATGACAAATATAAGTTGCAATATATGAGCAGAATCATAGAATCATAAAATAGCTTGGTTGGAAAGGACCTCAAGGTTCATCAAGTTCCAACCTCACTGACACAGGCAGGATTGCCAACTGCTAGATCAAGCACAAGATCAGGCTGCCCAGGGCCCCATCCAACCTGGCCTTAAACACCTCCAGGGATAGAGCAACCACAGCCTCTCTGGACAACTTGTTTCAGCACCTCACTTCCATCCCAGTGAAAAACTTCCTCCTGACATCTAATCTAAATCTCCCCTCCATTGATTTAAAACCATTTCCCCTTGTGTAAGCACTATCTACCTATGTAAAATGTTTATTTTCCTTCTGTTTATAATATCCCTTTAAATATTGAAAGGCCTTTATGAGGTCACCCCACAGCCTTCTCTTCTCCAGGCTGAGCAAGCTCAGATCCCTCAGCTGTCTTTGTAGGGGAGGTGCTCCAGACTCCTGATCATCTTAATGGCCCTCCTCTGGATGCTCTCAAACAGCTCCACATCTTTCCTGTGTTGGGACCCCCAAACCTGGAAGCAGTACTCCAGATGGGACCTCATGAGGGCAGAGCAGAGTGGGACAGTTATCTCCCTTGCGCTGCTGCCAACCCTCTTCTGATGCAACCGAGGTTATTGTTGGCCTTCCAGGCTGTAAGAGCACACTTCTGGCTTGTGTTAAGTTTTCCATCTACCAGGACTCTAAGTCCTCAGCAAGGCTACCCTCAAGGATTTCTTCTCCCGTTCTGTATATACACCTGGAGTTACCCCGACCCAAGTGCAAAATTCTGCACTTTGCTTTGTTGAACCTCACTAGGTTGTTATGGACCCATCTCTTGAGTTTAAAAGGTCCCTCTGGATGGCATCCCTTCCTTCTGCCATATCAATTGCAATAGTCAGCTTGGTGACATCAGCAAACTTGCTGAGGGTGTGCTCGGTCCTATAATCTGTGTCATTGATAAAGATGTTGAAAAGTCCTGATAATGCATTCAGCATCTCTGCCTTCTTTACAATAACTTGTAACAGAAGGAAAATCGTTAAGCATACTAATCTTCTGAGAGTGATATGACTACAAACTCTTTAGGCAGTTCTTGCAAGAGATTAGTTTGGGGAACAGAGTAGTTTGTAGAGCCAAGGTATTTACTACTTTTCATCTAAAGAGCTACAGTATTTTGGAGAAGGATTCAATAAGGATTCTGATGTACAGACAGTGAGTAACTAACTACTCCTCTGGGTTTGGACGTCAACTCCAATAAAATTCAGGATAGAAGGAAAAGGAGGGTAGTGGTTAGTTTTTTTTCTCTCAATGTTATGCCTTGTGCTTTATCTCACAGCTTTGAAGTATGATTTAAAGGTGTGACACAAACAATGATCTTAATGTCTTTTGTTGTGGTTTGTTCTGATGAGTCTGTGATCATTTTCACTTTTCCACATATATATCTTCTAAAAGTATGTCCCCATGGGAATAAATCACAGCACTTGAAATTATTATTGCACTTAAGAAACCCTATATTTCTTAATGCCAAATCATTTTACAGGTTAAAAATGCCATTTTAGCAGGAGCCATAGGGATCATACTTTATTCAGACCCTGCTGACTATTGTGCCCCAGGAGTAGATCCTTACCCAGATGGCTGGAACCTTCCAGGCAGAGGAGTCCAGCGTGGGAATGTGCTGAACCTGAATGGTGCAGGAGATCCTCTAACACCTGGTTATCCTGCAAAAGGTGAGTGACAGATCTGTACCTTGGATCATCAAGTACTTTCTAAAATGATACTGGAAGTTACTGTAGCTATAGAAATTCATCTGGTTTTGGTACAGATGCAAAGAGAAAAGCTACTTAGAACGACTTCTAGCAGTCGTTCATTTTCCTGGTGCACAGTAGATTCTGCCTGTGTCATTTCAACTGGTTGCTTCTGAGGTAGGTGGGGATGGTTATGTTTTCTGGAAAATCTCTTTGCATTTTCTCAGCCTTACAACTCTCAGCTGAATGATTTCAGGTTTACAGACTGCAAAGTAGTTGAAAATGAGTAACAATTTACAGCTGTTTCTAAATCTCTGTGTTTCGCAAGAGGACAAGTTTAAACTACATTATATTCTATCATCAAAGAGGAGTAATAGTTTTGCTTGAAGGTATGTTTTCTTTCTCATCCTAAATTCCAAGTAGAAAAACAATTTAGAATTCTCTATACAGGGTGTAAATTTCTGTAATAAAAATAACAGTAGCCTAGAGCCTTTTGAAACTTGGCACCATAACGCTTGTCTTGTCTCTATAGGCATCCTGAATTAAGGTGTCTACCAGTCCTGTCTGCCAAAGGGATGGCAACAAAAGGGTGCTTCTGGAAAGCTCACTGGCTTGTGTGATCACTACTGGAGGCATCACACACACCATATAGAAAAAAAGCAAACCTAACAGGGCAGGCTGTGTGTGGCTCACTAGATTCAGAGAGACAGTGAAAATCTGCAAATTAGGTAAATCACAGCATCACAGAATTGTTGGAAGGACCTCTAGAGATCATCGAGTCCAACCCCCAAATGTATCTGTGGATGTCTTCTGAATCTGGCAGAAAGCAAACACCAGCTTGGTTATCTCACATTCAGCTTTGAAGAGACATAATAATGTAGATGGACAGCAAATCTAGCCTTCAGTCAAATGTGCATTCAGATTAGGGATTCATCTACACCAATAATCTCTTTCTACAACCAACTTTAAGTGGATGCCCATGCAAGGTTAGAAACAAAGAAGTGTGTCTGATATGCATAATTCTTCCAGTGTCTGGATGTTTTCAGCTTGAATGTTCTCTGAATGTGATGCAGTCAGTCTCTTTAAGAATCCTCATTAGACCTCTTCAGAAGCACCACTGGATTTGTGACTCTCTTATTACGTTTTGGTTTTCTAGAAGCAATATCTAAGAAATGATATAAGAAATGATTTAGGAATTGATGTATGCTTGTGAGTGATATGTGGCTGCATCAATCAAAAGAAATCTTGGTTTAGTTTGGTGAAAGCTGATAAGAATGCTATACAATGGATATTTTGTTCTGGTTTCTTAGAGTACACTTTCCGATACAAAGTGAATGAAGGTGTAGGGATTCCAAAAATCCCAGTTCATCCCATTGGATATCATGATGCAGAAGTGTTATTACAGTGAGTATACATCAGTCCTCTTCACCACAATTTAGCATTCACAAATGTACTGTGAGATTTTTTTATTCTAAGATGGTAAAATCTGTAGAGTTACTTATATTTATTGTTATTCTGTAGTAGCATGTGCTTCAGAAATTTCAAAGTTTTGGAGCAATCTGTTTCAGGCATGATGTTTTTAAGAATTTTGTAAGCCCACTTTGGTTTAGGTGCAGCAGCTATTAAAGGATTTTCTGCTTTTAGCCCACTGCTCAACTGTTTTTCTTGGTTTTCACTTAACAGTGCAATGGGAGGACCTGCAGCTCCAGACAGCACCTGGAAGGGAGCTCTGAATGTGTCATATAACGTAGGGCCAGGATTTGTAGACAACTTTTCAACAAGGTCTGTTTTAACACTCACCTGTTCATAAAAACTGCAAAAATGTCCACAAGAAAAAGATTGTGAAGCAATACAACCAGAGGTGTCCTAATAGCAACATATGATCATAGAATGGTTTTGAATGAAAGGGACCTTGAATTCAAATCTAGTTCTAGCCACTCTGCCCTGGATAAATTAACTTCATTCTTAGTGGAGAACACTCAATGATAAATATTAGAATTTGGAGGTAAATGGTCAAAACTACAGTGTTGCTCAGTGTTCCCCAATGTAAATGGATAGACAGATGCAAAGAGTATATATCCAGTCCATCTATCTATTACTTTTTCTTTCATGTTTCTAATGATCAGGGGAAAATAGTTAAGCCAATCTGTAGATGTCCAAAAGGGAAACACTACTAATTAAGTAGTACTCTTCTAGATAGCTTTCCATCGTCCACTGGAAGCCTCCCAGAGTTTCTTTGAACATAAGAGCTGTGGAATGGTTTGTGAGTCCATCAACTGTTTCCCAAAGCTGGTAGTTCCCATGGTGAAAAGTCTGTAAAAATGACAGGATATAAGAAAATGAAGCACAATGTCTTACTAATTTGATTAGGGAAAAATTGAACTTGGAACTGTTAGATTAGCAATAGTATTTTGCTCTTTACCTTTTTTCATCTCTAATGGAGAAATAAAACTGGTCAGGTGTCCAGCACTGAGAATCACTTTCAAGCACACCAAGCCCCTGTAACAGCTGTGGTTGGAAGTCAATGATTTGACTGGCTGTCAGGGACTGTCATGGCATTCCTGATATCTGATAACTGATAAACAGCGTTAAAAAAGTTAAGATTGGTTTCACATGGGAATACATCATGTGAAAATAATTCCAGCTTACATGCAATTTTACTCTATGAGGATTGGTCAGTAGCAATGAACAGTGTGTGAAAATGATGTGTTGTTATCACTGTTCAAACTCCTGCAGAACAAGATATTATTTTGACACTATATAATTTTGTAAAGACTTCATTTATCTTTATTCCTTCCTTCTCTGTTCTAACACCATCTGAAAATGAACTAAGTAGGAAAAAAATAAGAAAGCATAATCAAGATGATGTTTTGAATGTCTTCAAGAGTAATAAAACCAATAGTTAGGAAGGAACTACCATGATTCATTGTGAACACGTATGCAAAGGAAATATTTTTGAATGCACTTCTTAACATCTTCCCACTTTATAGGAGAAGTAGTTTTTGTAAATAAAGACTAATCCTGCATATACTTTTCTATCAGAGTAATTCCATATGAAAAGGAGACTTTTGAGTCTAGGTAGACAGACACTTGCGCATGGAAATGTGCAAGTATAAGCATATTCAAGCCACAGATGCCAGTTACTTTCTGGGCAGTGATCCAGTAGCTGTCTTGAGAAGTGGGTCTCAATTTTAACAGCCATGCAGATTCACTGCTGAAAAGATGTGCAACTCTTGGAGTTTTGCCAGACGCCAAATTAGTGTTGTTTCATTCTTTGTGTCTTCTATAAGTTAAAAGGGGCTGAATAGTACCTGAATTCCCTTTCTTTTTATGAAATTTCATGAGAAGTTTTTTTTTAATATATTATTTTGCTTTGACAAATCTTGATCACTTTGATCTGCTGTCTTAAACAGAGATTTCAGTCTATTTGTGCTTAACTGTTTATTATGACCATCTCTCCAACTTCTATCACAATTCATGCAGTTTTGCTAAAAAATCACAGTGTATTCTTTATAAAAATATTTATATCTGCAGTTATCATTTTGGTCAAAATTCAGGTTCATTTTTAGTTACTGCGTAGACTTTTCAGTTTCCTGCTCTAACATATATTTGACCAATTGTCACCTATAAATAACAATTCAATAAATTCTGTCACCATTTGAAACTTTAGAGGCTGACCTGTGTAGGCCTCTTTCTGTCAACAGTTTAACTTGAAATAAGAAATGGGAAGCTGATGCAGCATGATGGATTAGATAAGTGCTGAACACACAAAGCAAAACAGGAACTTAAACTTTCTTACTTACTTCTCAGAGCTTCTCAGAGATGGTTACACCAACTGCTTTTCATTTCAGAAAAGTCAGAATGCACGTTCATACAAGCAATAAAGTTGCTAGAATTTACAACGTCATTGGTATCATCAGAGGAGCTGTGGAACCAGGTGAGCATAAGGTGCCTGAGGATTTTAATTCCTTCTTTATTTGGTGTTTGGTGAAATTGTCATCAGGTTGCAAGAAAAAGTCACTTTCTAAGATAGCCAGATAGTACTGGAACCTGAGAAATCCTTAATAGCTTGTCCCATCCCTCCACTACACTGTTTTTAATAGGCATTCTCAAAAATATACTTGAATTATAATGCTGAAATGATAGACATAATTCTTTACATGCCTGTCCTTTTACCGTGGGATTCTGCTTATATAATTAATATGTTTTGTCTGGCAAATCTTGACAGAATGCAAAGCGCAGAAAACTGGTTATGATTTAGGACCTTAACATCCTATTGTAAACAGGATATGTATAAAAGAATGTTAATTCAAAAAGTGTGTAGAATAGATTTGCTTGCATTGCAAAGGGCGGTAAAACCCACCCCGTTTCAACCCCCTGCCATGGGCTGGTTGCCCCCCACCAGCTCAGGCTGCCCATGGCCCATCCAACCTGGCCTTGAGCACCTCCAGGGATGGGGCTGCCACAACTTTGGGCATCAGTGCCAGGACCTCACTGCCCTCAATAAAAATTTTCTTCCCTATATCTAATCTAACTCTCTTTTAGTTTACAGCCTTAACTTGTTGTCCTGTCACTGCATGCTTTTGTAAAAAGTCTTTCTTCATCTTTCATATAAACCCCCTATAAGTAATGAAGGGCTGTAGTAAGTTCTCCCCAGAGCCTTCAATTCTCCAGGCTGAACAATCCCAGCTGCCTTAGCCTTTCTTCACAAGAGACATGTTCCAGCCCTCTGATCATCTTCATGGTCCTCTAGACCCACTCTAAGAGATCCTTGTGTTTCTTTTATTGGAGACCCCAGACCTAGATGCACTACACCAGGCAAGATCTCACAAAGGCAGAGCAGATGGGGACAGTACCCTTTCTCACCCTGCTGCCACCCTGCTTTTGATGCTTCTGGGCTGTAAGAGCACACTGTTGTCTCATGTCAAGCTTCTCCATCCTGAATACTTGCTCCTCAGAACTGCACTCAATCCATTCATCCCTTAGCCCATATCTGTGTTTGGAATTGCCCTGAGCCAGAGGTAGGACCTTGCATTTGGCCTTGTTGAACTTCATGAGCTTTGCATGGGTCCACCTCTCCAGCCTGTCCTGATCCCTCTGGATGGCATCCCACTCCTCCAACCACACCATGCAGCTCGGTGTCACTGACAAAGCTGGTGAGGATGCATTATCACAGAATCACAGAATGGCCAGGGTTGAAAGGGACCTCAAGGAGCATGAATCTCCAACCCCCTGCCACATGCAGGGCCACCAACCTCCACATTTAATACCAGACCAGCTGCCCAGGGCCCCATCCAACCTGGCCTTCAGCACCTCCAAGGATGGGGTATCCACAACCTCTCTGTGCAGCTGTTCCAGTACCTGACCATTCTCTCTGTAAAGAACTTCCCCTGATATCCAACCTAAATCTTCCCTCCCTCAACTTAAAACCATTTCCCCTTGTCCTGCTGTTATCTACCCTTCAAAGAGTTGATTCCCCTCCTGTTTGTAGGCTCCGTTTAGGTACTGAAAGGCTGCAATGAGGTCACCTCACAGCCTTCTTTCCTCCGGGCTGAACAAGCCCAGTTCCCTCAGCCTGTCTTCGTAGGGGAGATGCTCCAGTCCCCCCACTAAATCCCACTGTCCATGTTACTGACAAATATGTTGAATAATAATAGTGGAATCAATAGAAATGCTAATAACCTAAATGCATTTTTAAGTCAGGATTGATATTGTGTGCTTGTTTGCAGATAGATACATTATTTTAGGAGGTCATAGAGACTCCTGGGTATTTGGTGGCATTGATCCAAGTACGGGTGCAGCTGTTCTTCAAGAGGTCGTTCGAAGTTTTGGTAAAATGAAGATGGAAGGTAACTTACTTATTATGGACTTAAAGTGATGGATATGGAAAAGAACAGCTTTGAGAGATTGTGATGGATATTCCCAGTAGCAGCTTTGATTTAAGCTTCACCTTTACAGAAAGTTGGTTGTATATTTCATTGAAGAGATGCATATGCAGCATTGCATCTTAGTTGGCTGAATTTATTCCCTCATCTTTCTCGTCAGTGTAATATCACTATTTTAGTTGTACGAAATGAAAATTTTACATTAAGAAAAATGTCTTTGCAGTAATATGTTTCTCTAAAGAACCTAGAATTGTTTTTTTTTTTTACTGCTATTTCAATTAAGTCTGTTTTTTTAAAGTGATTCAATTAACTGTGGCGAAATTAAACTTGAAAATTAATTTTGTGACTGCAGGTTGGAGACCTAAGCGAACTATCATTTTTGCTAGCTGGGATGCAGAGGAGTTTGGATTGCTGGGTTCCACAGAATGGGCTGAGGTAAATAACGTGGTTTATTAGCACTGGAACATTTAACAGATTTTTTTGCTGTTAAAATTTCATTTATGGAGGTGTATTTGTAGAACTTGGATTTTGCTTTCAAAATATGTAAAGAAAATACTTAAATATTTTTATTTAGTGTATTTATCAGTAGAACACAAAATTGCAGAACAAAACCAGAAACATAAAACAGCATCATTCGTCTGTTAACAAAGCTGAGATTTCTCTTTCCTTGGACTTGCACTAACCTTTTTTCCCATGAAATGATGTTTTGCTTCCAGCTGCAATAGACACTGTGCCCCTTAATGTTGTTTTATGGGATATTAGATAAAGGAAACATAATATAAATTACCTCTAAAATTATTTATTGAGTGGAGGGAGTTGGTACTAAAACTTCACCTCTCCTGAATTCCAGTGGTAACAAAAGTGTACTGTACATAAATATTTTATTTATGGTTTCTTTCTCTATGTATCTGGGCATGTTTAGATGCTATCAGGAGAAAAAAGAACAATTCTTTTAAGTATGAGGTGTCTGAAAGCATGATACTTAAAAGATCTAATTCTCTTGAGCAGTAATGAATAGATTAGCTCTTTGTATGCTTATTCTCATATTACTACTGCTGCTCTGTAATGTTTTTTGTTTAATAATTTTACAGCCAGTAATCTATCATCCACTATTTCACTCCATGGCAGCTGTAGTAGATTAGAAGCCTCTAAGCACCACTCGTATCTGAACCTCGATGTTTTTCTGTTATTGTTTTCCTGCTTTGTCTCAGTGGTGCGCATTCCTCCTCTTTGACACCAAAATTAGATTTTATTTTCTCTGGAGACTTTCCTCACAGCTTACATTCATTTTCCTGCAGCTGCCAGATTTGCCATCTACTAAATCTTGGGGAAAATTAATCCATTATATTTACTGTCTTCTCTGTAACAAAGACTGCAAGTGTGGCAACATCCTTTTGTTACATAAACACATCTTGAAGGAATTTATGCTGCAAATATGCTTTTCCACATATGCATGGCCCCATGTATGCACATACAAGATTGCTTTCTTCCTTCATATTCTCCTCCAGAATCTTCTCTAGTGTTTGTTTTGAAGATAGTGCATCATCGAGTTATTATCAAGCTAATTTGTAGTTCGCATGATTTAAAAATAATTAGTTGGTTATAAATTGAATGAATCAAGTATCAATTACTAACCTAATTAGAATATCTATTACAAAGCCAAGATTTAGTAACATACCACTTCCTGATTAGAATACCAATTCCAAAAATAATTACCGGTTTGCAAAAAAATTAAGCATATGTGTGTAAGTATTTATCATGAAAGCAATACGTAGTTGACTCAAAACTGCTTTGATTCATTGTTTTTAGAAATGAGTGAGTGTAGAAATTACAGCAATACCCACTTTATCATTGTTAAAACTCAGTTAAATACTGGAACGTGATATCAGTAGCAAAACTGGTGAGGCTACATTTAGAATACTGTGTCCAGTTCTGGGCTCCCCAGTTCAAAAAGGACAGAGATCTCCTAGAGAAAGTCCAGTGGAGGACTACAAAGATGGTAAAGAGCCTGAAGCATCTCCTGTATGAGGAAAGGCTGAGTAACCTGGATCTGTTCAGCCTGAGGAGAAGAAAATTGAGGGGGGATCAGATTAATGTTTGTAAATATCTAAAAGGAGGTGGGAGGCAAATGAATGGGGCCAGGCTCTACTCAGTGGTGTGTAGTGATAGGACAAGGAGCAGTGGCCTAAAACTTGAACGTAGAAAGTTCCATATGAACATGTGGAAGAGCTTCTTTATGGTAAGGGTGACAGAGCTTAGGAAAGAAGTTGCCCAGATAATTTGTTTAGTCTCCTTCTATGGAGATATTCAAGACCCATCTGGACTCTCTCCAGTATGAGAGGTTGGTTGCTTTCCAGAAAAAAATGAGTCCCAGAAGCAAGAGTGAATGTTGTATGCTGAGATCATTGACCCATCCTCAAATATCACAATAATTGGTGAAGAACATTGTGCTACTTATCCTGACTTTTTTTCTAAAGGTAATGTGGTTAAAACAAATAAACAAACAAAAAGCCCACCTAGTATACTTAATATGCTCTTGAGTAAATGTCACTAACTGAAGGTAATAATTACACTTTTACAACCCCAGGAAAATGCCAGAGTCCTCCAGGAACGAGCAGTGGCGTACATCAACACAGATTCTTCTATAGAAGGTGTGTCTTACTTTTAAACTCACTTTACTTTATGGATGTCAGTTTTAGTAATTCACTGTGTATTATTATTGCATCCAGAGCTAGCAAACATCAATTATGTAATATTCAGTAATTGTAGCAAATACAGAATGAAATGGAGGGAGAGGACAATTCAAATCCTCATGCTGCTTGCTTGTTGCAAGTAGTGCCATCCATGAGCTGCAGTCCACATATCTGGAAGCCAGAAGGCCTCCTCTGTATTCAGTGTTCTGTGCAAATGAACTGAGCAGTCTGAATTTTTAAATCTCTCTTAACTGCTTTAGCAGTTATTATACAATTATTGTTGATGTATGGCTGACTTACACATACAGCTCCAGCTCCATTTACTGTGGAAGTGTAGTATCTTGGGACACTATACTTACAGTTACAGGGCAATTACTGTCAAAACCTTGGGGTTGTGTTTTGTAGGTCTGGGAAATCGTTCTGTTGCTTTGGGATGGGGTGCACCCCTTTGTGCAGTGCTGTGAAGGGAGGCTGTGCAGAGTTCTTTGCAGAATATGCCTGAGCTGTCATAGAAAAATAAGCTCTCCAGAGTGATTCACAAAAAAAGTGACCCACAGTTATTTAATTTACTGTGTCCTTCAGATTCTCCGAAGAATCTGGCATACAGGAATGCTGCTTAGAAACTAGACTTGGGAAGTTAGAGCAAGCACAATGACCTAAATCAGAGTAGCAAGAATAATATCATTTAATTATTCTGAGCTTTGTTACAGAAGGTCTTCATTTGCTGTTTTCTGTGCTGAAATTATCATACAACCATAGAATTGTTTGAGTTGGAAGAGAAAGAACTCTTAGAGGCCATCCAGTCCAACTACCTTGGATGAACAGGGACACCTACAGCTCCATCAGGTGCTTGGAGCCTGTCCAGCCTCACCTTGAGTGTCTCCAGGGATGGGGCATCATCCACCACCTTTCTGGGCAACCTGTGCCAGTGCCTCACCACTCTCATCGTAAAAAACTTCCTAATATCCAGTTTAAATCACCTCTTGTTTTGTTTGAAACCATTTCCCCTTGTCCTGTCACCACACACCCTGCTAAAGAGTCTGTCCCTTTCTTTCTCCCAGCCCCTTTTAGACACTAAAAGGCCGCTCTCAGGTCTCCCTGGAGCCTTCTCATCTTCAGGCTGAACAGCCTCAGCTCTCTCAGCCTGTCCTTGTAGGGGAGGAGTTCCATCAGTAGAGCCCCATGAATCTGTTCAGCACCGTATTCTCAGTTCTTTCTGGCATTGCTTTTTCCATGTTAAACCCAACCATTTTGAGCTTACTCTGTGTGAATAAAATGGATATCAGTAGGCACATTTAAAAACTCTTCTTACTCCTGTCAGCTGAACATTCTGTCTGTCACAAAAGGATTGGAAGGAAAGAAAAGGCAAACCCAGTTTCTAAATGCTGTGTTGGAGGTTGGGTGTAAGGACAGTAGAGCTGTTCTTTCAATTATACAGTGTACATGCTGTGGAAAAAGTGGAGCAGAAATTCACATTTAGATCTTATGGATGAAATAATAGCTTTACAACTGCTTCATATTCTCAGCATGGATTGTAACACATTTATTTTTTTCAGCTGATCTGCAGCCAACTTGCTGCTGCATTAACTATTTTCTTCCAAATCCTCATTACTCAAACGTGTCTCTTGCTCTTTGCATTAAAGAAAGTGTGAGAGTAAAACCAGTGGGAAAGAGATGTAATAAGGCAAAAAAGCACCATCATCAGTGGACTGTTTTAAGTATTTGGGTGTCTTTCACTTTCCTCTAAGCATCCACTGTAGAGCCAAAACATCCATATACTCTGGGAATTATTTTTTTTTTATCACCATGCATTTTCTATAGTGCTTCTCGTGCCATGTTTTGAACAGCAAATTCTTTCTATTCATTGGCCTTGAGACTTGAAAATCCATAAAAGGAATAGCAAGTCACTCTTTTGAGTATTTTTGTGTCTCTAATTTCCACTTCTCAAATAGAGACTCTTGTTGGAAACATTATTAATGTTATCAAGTGATTTTAACGTTATATAGAATTTTTTACATTGTTGTTGGGTTTTCTGTAATTGTTAGTCCAACGCTCACTCTTGTGAGCATGCAGTGGATGACCCCAGGTCTAAAGCAGTAACAAGACCTAATAACAGAGTTTTCTGATGTTTCATTATGTCAAAACCTTCTCACCCTTCTAGTTGTCCACATGTTTGCCCAGCTACTGTTGGGTGACTACAGAAAAGGTTGCTTTGCAGACCTGTCTCCCTCAGCATTGACAGTAGTTTCTTTGCAGTGGGGCTCTTGCTGCTATGACTGACAGCTTCCCTATGAGATACTTACCCACTTACCACTGCATTCTGTTTAATGCAGGCTTTTGGGAGCATGTGAGAGACAGGGTCAATGAGTGACAAGTAGCTGATGAAGGATAGTTGCGCATATTCTAGAACTATGGGGAAGCTTCATTACATTACTTTACATGTTCAATAACCAGTGCACTACTGTTGTGTAGAAACAGGAGCTTACAAAGTGTGACCAAATAAACAGTCTGTTTCTGTGTGTATTCTGAGGAAAGATCTAAATTTTTTGCCTTGGAGTTGAGAAGGAGTTTGTCTAAGAAAGGACTGCAGGGCTTAATCCATTAAGAAGATAATGCCAATTGTATGTGGAGGGAAGATTTCCATGTCTGTGCTTCATTTTCAGGCAACTACACATTAAGAGTTGACTGCACCCCTCTTCTCTACAAACTGATATATAATCTAACAAAAGAGGTACTGAATCAGAATGTTTATTGTTCTTGATTTTCTGAGAATGCGCAAATTTATTGGATAAAATGGGACTATTGAGTAATATTGCTTTTGTCTTATAGCAGTGCTAAACAATCTTGATCCTACTAAAATTCTCTCAGTGGTACACAATCCTGGCTCACAGTTCCCTAGTACTCTTAGCAAGGCTGAAATGTGTCGCTGACATAACTGGAATATTATTTGCAATATATAATGAAATAATTGTATGTAGAGATAACTGTATATATGTTTGTATAAAACTTGGAATATAGATAATTGTATAAATAAATGAGTTTGAGATAAGAAAACACTTAAGCAAGATCAATTCTTGTAAGCATGCAAGGAAATAAACTGCATTTGACATTCAAGTGCAATCTATTACAATCTAAAATCTATTTCTTTTCACATTGGCTAGATACCAGTTTTTCTCAGATCCCCTTGAATCAGCTTCAGATCTCACTGAGCTTCTGAAACACTATAATAAATATCAGAGGACTGAATGGGCTTTGTAGTGGGCCAGTTGTATGGATTTGCTTTACTACAAGTGGTCAGATCATATCTCCTTTGCTTTTTTAACTCTCAGCACAAATTATCACAAGGCTGAAAGACTTATTTTCTCTCTCTGAAGAATCTCATTTACAATGCATTTTCTCTATATACTCTTTTTTTTTTTTTCTTTTCAGTTTTGTGCCACAGTTTTCTAGAGAATAATTTTTGGCTATCTTTTCTTACTCCTTGACTGGTGACTGCCTCCCATGGAAGATAAAATCATGTTCAATTTTTACAGTGCTTCAATTTGATAGTTTTCAATTCCAAACCACCTCAAATTTATCAATGTTGATGTGTCCCAAGTGGCCTCCAGTGACCACATATCTTTTGCTGTGAAACTTCTCCTTCCTACTCCTTTGACCTTCCCTGTAAGATCATTAATAGAAGTTTTTGGGATTTCCCCAAGGAAAATGATGTTTTGATGGACCGAAGAAGAGAAATCAGAGATACTAAGGGCAATGTGTTGAAAGATCACTTCTACCTAGGCCACCATTTCTGGTAGCATAGAAACATGTGTACAGGTGACTGATAAACATTGTAGAGATGTGATATATCTTTTCCTTCCCTCACCGATTCTAGCATCACAGAATAAAATTTATATAAGGATTTGAACATCATTATTCTCCTGGGATCTGATTCCAGATTTAAATCTAAGTTAGAGTGAACAGTTCATTTTATAAGGTTCTTAGCGTTGTATGAAAACTCTGGTCAGTGGTTTTGATACGACCAGAGCTGTTAGAATAACATCTCCGACAGAGCATGAAGCATTTTCACTTGCCTATGTCAAGAGTTCAGCTTGCTCCTGTTATGCCATTTCCAATTTAGCCTTAAAACTTTACTGAAATGCCCTGAAAATGACAGCAGTCAAGTGACTGCTTCACAAAGTTGTTATTTTTTCTGCTAACTGTTGCCATAATTTTAGAGGTCAGATCTCCTAGGATTTTCAAGGATTTTGGAGTCTGTATGTTTTTCAATGCTGTATTAAGACTCAACAATATTATGCATCTAACCATGCACATTTATGCTTTGCATTAAAAAAAAAAAAAAAAAAGAAAAGAAAAAGACGGAGAGAGAAAAATCCCAATCTTGTGCAGATCATAACCAATTTTACACTTGAAAGACAATGGTAGCTTTAGCCATAGCTGTCACAGACAGGTAAGCATAGCTGGAGACCTGGGCCAGGGGTTCTGATTTACGTGAAACTCTGCCATAGTTCTTCTAGCAGCTTTGGACAGCGAATTTCCTAGCGTCGAAATTTTCCATCATGGATACATAACTATCCATTTACTTTTTTTTTAAGATAAGTGTGTCTTGCACAACAGGGCTCCAATCTTGGCTGTGTTCCACTGACACTACTTTAGGCCACAATTCCTTTATAAGCTTCCTGTAAGAAATGCCAATTTCAGGCTCAGCCTGTTGAGGGAACATCATTGTTTTGTGTGCGAAGTTGTGATGGCTTAGGGCTGTCTTTTCTTCTTGCCAGCTGAGAAGTGAACAGCTGGAGCAGCTCCACAGTACTATCCTGTGCATTTGTACACGTGCATACATAGTGCTATAATAAGTTGGTAAAAAGTCCTGGAAACCCCAAGTATGTTTCTGCTTTCTTCCTAAACCAGATGGGTTTAATTTTGTGTCTTACAGCTTTTGTCTTGCTCTACCCTCTGCCTGTGGTTGGCTCCAGGTGCCTGTGAGATGTTACTGTATATAGCAGTAAGCAGGGTATATGTGCCTCCTTGCATACAGCAGTGATGTTGGTTAAGGTCTCTTTTGATACCTGTTTGACTTTGAGGTACTTCCAATGAGATTATGATGTATTCCTCTCCAGATTTCAAGCCCTGATGAAGGCTATGAAAATAAATCTCTTTATGAGAGTTGGCTTGAGAAAGACCCTGCACCTGAAAATAACAGTTATCCCAGGTAAGTAATTAATCTGTTTTCACTTTCCCAATGTTTTTGTTGTATCATAGCATGGCTCCTCTCTGGAATTCTTCAGGATGTGCTGTTGTTGACAGCACTGCAAAAATCTTTTAGTACTTGAAGTCTCTAACAATATCTAAAATAAAATAAAATGTCATGACTGTTTTTTGAATGATTGTGACATCTATGTCCACTACAAGAAAAAAAAACCTCATGCTCTTTGAAAGTCTGTTTTGAACAGAAAAACATTTTGGAAAGCAAACATGGAAGTGCAGGGTGGGGAAAAAATCAACGTATAGTTTAGTTACTCTTAGACTATTATGCTAAGCAAGTACTTTGTTGAAAGAAATTGCCTCAGGCAGTAATTAAAAAGCTCTCATGATACTTATTCTTTGTTTGTACAATGGATGTAGATGTTATACATTAAAAATCTATATGTGAAGATATTAAAACCTCAGCACATTGGTTAAGCCCAAGACTGGTAAGGCTAAATCTTACATTCTCATAAGGCAAATAGAACTGCCCCTGTATCATTTGACCCAAATGTTCTGCATGGATGACCCTATCAACTTTCAAGCCGTGGTAACATGTTCTTCTAGACACATTAAACTCACTTAAGATTTCTTCCTTTTGAAAAACCTACTAGATCTAATCCCTCTTAGCTGATACTATTATTTTGCTTTTTCTCTGTCTTGCAACATCTACCCAGCAGATGGCAATATTTACTTGTAAGTAACAAAAGTTAATGTCTTCTGCTGTGGAAATTATTTGCCAGGCTTTGTTCTGTGGAATACTCTAAGAATGTAAGCACATCTGTCTTTGCATATATTGCCTCCCAATTCCTTTTAATTTGGGAATAAGCATTTAATATTTTAAGATTGCAGAAGCTTGTCTGATGCAAATCTACACTTCTCGTGCACGCCACGTTCATTTTTTTCCTAATGTGGTCACAATCAGGGATGCTACCTTTAAGAGATCCTCGTAGTAATACCAGATACTGGATTAGTGTGCTGGAATAAAATCGGTTAGGGTAATTAAGCTTGCTGCTCATCTACTCTCTAATCTGACTAACGTCCCTGGTGTGCCCTTCAGAAGCCTTGACCTCCATTTCTATGAAAATCTGCATTTTGCATACATTACCACCATTTTATAAAATAAGTACTGCCTCTCTGATGTGTTCTGTTTTCTACATGCAGAATAAACAAACTGGGATCAGGCAGTGATTTTGAAGCTTACTTCCAGCGACTGGGAATTGCATCTGGCAGAGTCCGCTACACCAAGAACAGGGTGAGCCAACAGATTGCTCTGAGAGGTTCAGTAGTGCTGAACAGTCATCTTTTAAAAGCATTTATTCATAGTTAATAAAAAAAAGCTTCAGTGAATTTTTGGCTCGTTTTTGACTCATCAGTACCATTTTAGAATTTAACAAGAAACCTAATGGCGTGGAGAATAAAACGTTACTGTAATGTGTACATTTTATGGGCTATCAAGTTCTCAGGAGTATATTTATAGCATCTGATTGGGAGGGTGGATTTCATTCCACTGTACTATTAGTAGTCCCCTTAATATATACATCCACCTGGAGTTTGTTCAGGAAACTGTGCAATATTCATAGGGGCCACGACTGAGGATTTCTGTGATCCCAAACTTCAGACTGATTTCCAAATCAGTGAAGGCTATGTCTGTACAAGGGAACTGAAGTCAGGTCTGCATAGGTGGGAAGAAGGAAACCTGCTCCCTTATTCTTGTGTGACAGCCTGTAGATTTGGGTTGCTTTATTTTCTGAAGATAAACACACGAAAAGAAGGGAAGCAGAGTAAATTGTGTTTTGTAAGAAGTAGCTTTTTTGATTTGGAAGGTGTGCAGAACATCATGGCAGCAATACAACCCTAACTGTAGTCACTGACAAATTAACTTGCTCTTTTTTTTTCAGAAAACAGACAAATTCAGCAATTACCCTGTTTATCACACTGTGTACGAGACCTTTGAGTTAGTGGAAAAATTTTATGACCCCACCTTCACGAAACAGCTAGCAATTGCCAAGCTGCGAGGCAAACTGGTTTATGAGCTTGCAGATTCCCAGGTTATTCCATTCGACTGTAGAGACTATGGAGAGTCCTTAAAAGGATACAGCGACAGAATTTATAAATTGGCTAAGAAACATGAAGAACAGTTGGAAACATACAGAGTATCATTTGGTGAGTAATAGCCAAAGCAGAATTTGTTGAGTGGGTCAATTGGATTTATGCAATGACATGATATATCTGTTCTCTCTCTGAAACCGAATTCCTTTTCTGTTTCCAACCTGCTATCATGTTAAGATCCACTAAAAAAAAGATCTTTCTGAACCTAACTGGAATTAACACGTTATTGTTTAGAGCTGATTGAGTTACAATAATGTTCATTCATATACTATTAGGTGTGTTATTACAGTATTGGTGAGCAGCCATGAACCAGAATCAAAAGCAGAACAAAGAGATAGTATCAACTTGGTTCTCACCTGTGACCAGATTATTTTCTCTTCCTTAAAAAAAGAAGACAAATCCCCCCCTACTGTAAGGGCAGAGCAAGTCCAAGACCGCCTCATGAGACTGAATGTGTCCAAGTCTATGGGGCCAGATGGCGTGCATCCCAGGGTTCTGAAGAGCTGGCTGAGGTGGTTGCCGAGTCGCTCTCCATTATATTTGAAAAGTCGTGGCTGTCAGGTGAGGTCCTGGATGACTGGAGAAAGGGTCACGTCACTCCCATTTACAAGAAAGGGAGCAATTAGGACCCCAAGAACTAGAGGCCAGTGAGTCTCACCTCTGTGCCTGGGAAGATCATGGAACAGATCCTCCTGGATGACATGCTTGATCACATGAGGAATGAGCGTGTGATCCAAGACAGCCAGCACAGCTTCACCAGGAGAAGGTCATGCTTGACCGATCTGGTGGCCTTCAATGATGGAGTGACGGCATTGGTGGACAAGGGAAAGGCGACCGATGTCATTTACCCAGACTTGAGCAGGGCCTTTGACATGGTCCCCCACCACATCCTTATCTCCTTATTGGAGGGATGCGAATTCAATGGATAAGAATTTGGCTGAAAGGCCGCAGACAGAGGGTGGTCATCAATGGCTCTATGTCCAGGTGGAGGCCGGCAACGAGCTATGTCCGCCAGGGGTCTGTCTTGGGACCGGTGCTCTTTAACATCTTTATCAATGACATCGATGACGGAATCGAGTGCACCCTCAGCAAGTTTGCTGACGACACCAAGCTGAGCGGTGCGGTTGACATGGTAGAAGGAAGGGATGCCATTCAGAGAGACCCCAACATGCTGGAAAGGTGGGCCCGGGTGAACCTAATCAGGTTCAACATGGCAAAGTGCAGAGTTTTGCACTTGGGCCGGAGGAATCCCAGGCATCCATACAGACTGGGAGGAGCGGTTCTTGAGAGCAGCCCTGCAGAGAAGGACCTGGGGGTCCTGATGGATGAAAAACTTAAGATGAGCCAGCAGTGTGCCCTTGCAGCTCGGAAGGCAAATGGTATCCTGGGCTCCATCAGAAGAGGGGTGGCCAGCAGGGACAGGGAGGTGATTGTCCCCCTCTACTCCTTGAGGTCCCTTGCAACCCTGGCCATTCTGTGATTCTGTGATTCTGTGAAGGCAGATTAAATATTGGTGGCAGCTGCCTAAAGTTTGAGAGACCTGGGTAAAAGGCTTAATGTGACCTTGGGAAACCTGCTTCATTCCACTATCTGTATCAATGCCTGGGTGCCACTTTTGGGCAACAGAGCCCTTTAATTTCTGCATAAATGCATTTACTAAGCACGTGAGCACATTGTAATGAGGCACAGAGAATGGCAGAGGCAGAATGCTGTGGATCACAAGCTCAGAAAGAATCATAGAATGGCCTGGGTACAAAAGGACCACAAAGATGATCTAGTTTCAACCCTCCTGCTACGTGAAGGGTTGCCAACCACTAGATCAGGATGCCCAGAGCCACATCCAGCCTGGCCTTGAAAGCCTCCAGAGATGGGGCATCCACAACCTCTCTGGACAAACCTCTCTGGATAGTTTCCACAGTCATTCTCTTTTTTCTCCCTCTCTTTTTTTCTTTCTCCTTGCCTTGTTCACCCCTTGTGTTTCTGTACCAAAGAGGATTTTTGGTCACTCCTAACCCATTTGGTATCTGATGGATCATAGTTTAGAAGACATAAGTTAGCTTTCATGTAGTCCTCTTTTGAGTTGTCTGAAATGTGAAGAAATTCAAATCAAATCCCCACTCGGGGGAAACCTAAAAAAGACGTTTAAAACTTCCTGTAATGGCCTAGGTAGAAAACTCTTGACCATTTTGAAGTGATGTTGTTTTTTGCCATGAGGCCATTAAGGAAGCCCTTTGTGATATTGATGAGTTGTTGGGACTGAGAGTTTACCCAACAGAAAAATTTAATTCAGTGAGAACTGCAGTATATCGTATGAGGAAACATCAAGACTGGATTTTCTTTTTCCACTATTGGAACATCTCCCAAAATTTCTATTAAATCTTTTATTTCCATTGTTTGTTTTTCTTTCTCATTTCACATTAGAACTTGCCTGAATTAACTTCTAAATGATGAATACATATACTATACTGACATATACTATGTTAGGTAGGCTCTAGAAGCGATTTTTGAGGCTTTTTTACCCTGTCACTAAACTGTCTCCTTAAGGACTTCACAGATGGGGCACTTTGACAAAGCACATTTTGTAACCTTTTCATTATTTTTCATTATTTTCATGTCTCTCCTCTGATGCCTTTCAGATTTCAGTTTTAAAATATTTCTCAGATAAAACTATGATTCTCATTTTATGTTTATTCAGTGGGACCAGAGTGCATTGCAATAAAGATGTAGTTTTTACATTACTGTGAAAATCGAAATTCATTTCACCCAACATTTCTATGGAGCTGCTTATTGACATCTCCGAATGTCAGAAAGCTGTTAATTAAAGCTGAATAAATCACATAATTGTCCTTCAAAACAGTTGATGAAGTTTTTAATTTGCCTTTGTGCTACCATTTCAGCTGTTCCTCTGCAACAATGAATGCTGGAAGCCTTTTCTTCATGAAATATTTACGTGTAATAATGAGCTATTGGGAAATAAGGCCTGCGGGGGAAAAAGAAAAAAAAAAAAAAGGGATAATAATTTTTAAAATAAACAAAATTGGCAGCACAGAGTAGCTCATGAACACAAGCACAAATTCTCTTATATATTTTCAGATGACCTTTCCTTTTTCTCTTAAATCCCCTCCTACTGCTTCTGAAATACAATCTGCTGCCTCAATGCAGCCATGATGTCAGCGGGACATCTGTCCTCTGGCAAGATGATAACTATTGCCCCGGGGAAGTGCAGTCGTGGACAAGTGCAAATCCTCCCCAGCAAGGTGACTCCACACCACAGTCCATAAACAGGTTGCAGGGGCAAAATCTGTGCTTCTACTTATGTAGATTCTATGATACTCCGGATCATCTAAAGATTTCTGAAACTTGTAGGCAAAATATGCAAGTTGTGAAACTTCCTTCTGTGTAGCGAGTTTTGGTGAGGTCATTTCTGCTCACAGCACCCACCTTGTTCTACAGAAATCTGCTGCAGAAATTGCTTCTTTTCCCCAGGTCTGTATCAAACAGCCCCTTCCACGGGGAAATCATTGCTGCTGATGTTGTCATTAGCAGGAGGTCTGCTGCTTCTGTGGCTCAGCTTGGCATGGGGTTGGATGGGCTGCCAGGGGCAGAGCTGGAGAAAGCAACCAAACGTGCAGTCAGGTGTAGCAGGCAGTCTGGGGTAGCAGTGATGTGGGTGGCACACATCTTCCTGCTGGTAGTGCAGCTCTTCCAAGCCTGCACTGGGGAAAGTAATATATTCTGTGAGAGACAGGAAAACTAATGCAAGCAGCACAGCCAAACATATGTAGTTGCACTCTCCCTGGTTAAATGGAAGGTGTACTGGGCTCTGCAGATCGTCTGAAGTTGTTTAAATCCTTCCCATTTCAGATCCTCTTTTTTCTGCCGTGGGGAACTTCTCGGAGGCTGCTGCTGAATTTCACAGGAGGCTTGAGCAAGTGGACAGGAAGGAGTAAGTCTGAAAACATAAGGACGTGTGTATCTCCGTTTTGGTAAAAGCTCATCTCTTGGTTTTTCCCTTCTTTGTCCCAGGGTACTCCTGAAACCCTCCATCAGACTTTGGTTGGTTGGAAAAAGTTACAAATGCAGACCAGCTGAACTTTTTGTCAGTTTTGGATTTGCTCCTAGTGCAGCCTGCATTTCTTTCTCTCCTTGGGGTGATATTTATCTTGCTCAGTTTTCAGCCACCTTAAAGATATAATTACTTGTCTTGATTCCCTTTATATTTAATGGAGCAAAATTAGTATTTTGAAGGGGCAGTTAATCACATCTGCTTTGGGCAGCGAGGGCAATGACTGCACAGGGAGTCTGTCTGATTAGTATAGAGCAGAGCCCTTGAACTCTGAGACAGGCAATATCTGCCAGGATTAATTCTGCTTTCAGTGATGAATAGTATCAGCTGTAGAGCTTATAAATATCAGTTTGTCATTACAATTATTGTAATAAATGGAAAAGCAGATAGCAGTGGAAGTTAAAGTTGGACTGAGCTCTGTATTTAGACACCTATGCTTGAATGCTGTAGGTGTCACAAATATTTATACTTTTTAGCACACCTAAAGGAGATGGAGTGATGCTTGAGAGCATATAAAACATTCATGTGGTGCTTGAAAACCTAGGGGGCAGCCCTATGACCTTAAGTTGCACCACAGGAGGTTCAGGTTGGATATTAGGAAACACTTCTTCTCAGAGTGTTGAGGCCCTGGCACAGGCTGCCCATGGGGGTGGTGGAATCACCGTCCCTGGAGGTGTTCAAGAACTGTGGAAGTGTGGCACTGAGGGATGGTTAGTAGGCATGGTGGGGATGGGTTGATGTTTGGGTGTGATCTTAGAGGCATTTTCCAATCCTAATGTTTCTATGGGACTCACAGGCCCTATTGGTGCAGTGGCTGGAGGCCACTATTTGCAAAGCTTCACCTTCTATCCAAAGAAGAGGAGCAGTGTTTGAATGGAAAGGAGCAGTCATGTTTCCTCACTATGTGAAATGCATCTTGTTTCCATTTTCTGCAGCCCAGTTGCAGTGCGAATCATGAACGATCAGCTGATGTTTATAGAAAGAGCTTTCATTGATCCTCTTGGCTTACCAGGAAGAAAGTTTTACAGGTGAGGTAATAAGTTTCTTAACTTGTCCCAGTTCCTTAACTGTCTAAGTTAAGTCCTCTAACTCTTAATTTTCTTGGCTGTCCAAGCTGATTTTGGAGATGAATTCCACTCTAACAAGCCAGCCAGTTTAACTCCTGTGTAGGCTGTATGTAGGCATCATAGCTGAACAGATACTGTTTTAGGTATAATTCAGCAAGTAGTAGACTTGTTGGGAACTTGCAATCTGCAACACCCTAATTGGTCTTCCCAGTTCCAGCACTCTGTTAGCCAGGATACTCTGTGAAGTTTTTATATAACCCATGAGCTATTCCGTGGAGTCCTGTCCATCCCACTTTCGGTTGCTTGCTGTTGTCTTTAATCCTTAACTGGCTGTTATTAAAGTTTTCTCTGTACAAGTCTGTGGGTCTGGAGGAAGGCAGTGCTCGATTCACCACCGACCGTACCCTCTGTAGAAGTCCAATGCATTTCTTAGTTCCACTTGCCAGAAGCTAGCTTCCAATGTCAGGTGTGCAACTGCCTCACTTTGCTCACAATATCCCCCTTTTTCCAATGGCTGGATACATCTGATGGCTGGATGCACCTGACTTACTGGCTGATGGCATTCGCACCAAGCCAGAAGTCCCTCAGGCTTCCGTCTTCCTAGAATAAATTGTTCACACTTGTGTAACATTGAAATGGTTGTTTTCTGCAGATCTTCTTGTGAACATTGACTTAGTGTTTATTTCAAGTTGGGGGGCATCTTTCACATACTACAAATGCACTTTTTTACCTTTTATGAATAAAATTTAAAAGTAGGACTGCAACTATTCATTATAAAAAAAAAATATGTAAGTTACGATTTGGTCCACTCTGGATCCCATGTAATTACTGCTTCTCTAAAGAATCCATGCCTTTCTTACCAATTCTCCCATAGTTTTCCACATTCCTTTCCCAGATCTCACAATTACCAATTATTTGCTGCATTATTTTTTGGGACTCAGGTACTTTTTCTCTTCTGTTGTACACCCATTTGCTATTTTATTCCATGTTCTGTACTGTTACATTAGTTCAGCATATTTGTTGAGCTCTCATTTACAAAAGTTCCTAACGAGGTTTCATTCCTAATTAGACAAATGCATTGTGTTTTCCCAAGGAGAAGGCTCCCTGTGCTAAACCTGATCCCTTCCCTGTAGAGTTAGTCCTATGGGCTGGTCTGTTCTGTCTTTCTAACGACAGTTCCAGCAAGACTGCCTGTGTATTTAGTGAATTCTAGTCTTCTTGTAATTCTTTATTACTTTTTGTAGCACACATTTTTACAGTTTCCCCCAATGAATGCACATAATATTCATGATTTTTTTTACTTAGTATACATACACCTTTTTTTTTCCCCACAGACATGTCATCTTCGCTCCAAGCAGCCACAACAAGTACGCTGGAGAGTCCTTCCCAGGTATCTATGATGCCATGTTTGATATTGAAAGCAAAACCGATCATCAAGGAGCCTGGGAAGAAGTTAAGAGGCAGATTTCCATTGCAGCCTTCACTGTGCAGGCAGCTGCAGAGACACTGAAAGAAGTAGCATAGGATGATGGCCTGGGAAAATGCGCTGTAGGCAGGCTACTGCAGTGACCCAGCCTCAACTAACTGCTGCTGTGCCTGAGCTCCCAACCTTCAAAAGCATTTTCTTGGAGGTTTACACAAAGACTCAGGAACAGTGAGGTTCCACCACTCGGGCAGTGACTGTGCACTTCCATCCTGTAGTTGCATTTTGGAAAACAGAGATTATGGGATAACTGAGAACTGACATCCTTGCTCCTGTTGATGCTCTCGCCAAACTCAAACCAGTGGCAGCTTTTGCCTTTTCTTTTTTCTTTTTTTTTTTTCTCCTGGAAGAGCTCTTTCACAAAGTGATGTCCCTTCCAGTTGAAGGGGGTGGATGACAGCACTGACACTATTGGTGTAGGGCTGGAGTGTATGGAGTAATGCTGTCATCTGATAAGAGAGAATTTCCCATCAGGAGCTGCATGTAGAATAATAGAATCCTTAGAGTTGCAAGGAATCTTTAATGGTCATTTAGTTCAACTCCCCTGCAATAAACAGGGCCATCTACAGCTAGATCAAGTGCTCAGGGCCTAGTCCAGCCTCACCTTGCAAGTCTCCAGGACAGGACATCCACCACAACTCTGGGCAACCTGTTCCAGTGCTTCACCACCTTCACTGTAAAATACTTTTTCCTTATATCCCACTCAAATCTACCCTCTTTAAGCTAGAAGCTATTTCTCCTTGTTCTATCACTACGGTCCCTGCTAAAGAGTCTGTCCCCTTCCTTCCTTCCTGTAGATCCACTTTAGATATTGAAAGTCTAAACTGTATAAAACTGTTTAATTTTTTAAAAAGTTTCATTTGCCTCTAAGTGTACCTCTCATCCGCTTTACAACTAATACAATTGCTAGAATTTTATTAAATCACATTCCCAAATGTGAGGGAGCCAATAATAAAACTGATAATAACCTTTTTTTTTTCTTTCTGTTGTATAAAGTATGATACAGCTTTTCTCACAACCATAAATTTCTGCAGGTTGTGGGAATGAAGTGCTTTCTGTTTTATGGGGAGCGAAACAGATGTGGTGCTAAAACAGACAGAACTGCAAACAGGGCAGCAGACTCAACTTTTTCAGTTCAGCAAGGGTTATTCTCAGCCCAAATGTCTTGAATTCAGACAAGGGAGCCAGAAATTACAGTAGTTCAATCCTTCAGGGTGTTGGTTTCAAGGGAATGTGCTACCAAGAAGAACGGTGACTCATCCATAACTACTCTGGTCACTGTTCCCTTTTCTTGGGTAGCTCTTCCTCCCTCATCAATTTATGTTATGTTATGGACAGTAACTGAGTGTTCCCCAGGGAGAGGTTCCAATGCTTGGATGGTGGAAGAAAAGCCACTGGTGCCCCTTCCTCGTGAACAGCTGTTGGTGGTCGCTGCCTAGGGCCTGTCAGAGGATGTGACAGAGAAAAAAGAAATATATGGAGTAGCATGATTTCTTCATAATTGGCAGGTATCATCATAATAAAATAAACCACCTCTCATTTAAGTGAACAAATGCTCCACCAGTACACATATACTTTCAGTGCAAGTTTGCAAAGCTCTGTGCCATTACCTCACCACTGCAAAATAACCTGTCATCTCCTGTGGTTTCCATGCACTATTCAAAGCAGTACAAAGAGTGCCCAGCTAAAATCTATTGCTTCCTTCCACTTCTCAACTTCATTGATAATTATGTGTGAATGAATGAATCATTATGACCTGCTATGTCCTGAAAACTCTGTGGAGCTTAGATCTCTTTCCCTTCCTCTGTTATGTTATAAAGGGATGGTGATACCCAAACACTTACTTATAGATGGCTTATGCTCACAGACTCACAGGAATTTAAAGTTGGCATTAATTTAAAATAATCTCCAAAAACATCTTGCAGATCTTAAGCTTAATGAAAACAGAAGCTGATGTGGTACCTTTGTGGATGAAGCATTTGGGGTTAGGTGAGACCAGTGCTTCTCTCAACACTTGTAATGCTTTGGTTTAATAACCCTTCCCAACACAGACATTCATCAAGAGACTGTTTTTGTGGAGCAGTGAGACTGAGGTTTCCCTGTCCCACTATCCTGACCACTGAAGTACACCATCGATTTGTAATTTCTGGTTTTGTAAGTCTTCTGAATAACAGTGTTGTTCATCTGTTAGAACAAAGCCTCGAGCTGTCCATGGTTTGGATCCAACCAAAGCAATCTGTCAGGTTGCTTCAGCTGATCTCAAACTGCCTTCTTTTACAAGAGTGATAAAAGCAAACCAAAACAAACCATGCAGTGTAACTCAGGTACCTACTAAAGCAAAGGCACTGCAAGAGGAAGGTCCTAAAGCTATGAATCAGCCCGATAAGCAGATGGTCACCATCAGTACCGTTGCTGTATATGCTGACTTCTGCACCGACCCAATTTCTATAATTCAATCCTTCTTCTATAGACGACCTGTAACATCTTTCGTGTTTGTAAGTGCCAAGAGAATGTGAACCATGTGGACTGCCCATGATTTTGCTGCAGCAGAGAACCAAACACCTCCAGCCAGCAGATTAAACATACCTGCTTTGTGCCTTTGCTTTGCTTTAGGAATCTGTGATTGTGAGGTTGCTGGGAAAATAACCTCTGTACTCTGAAACAGAGTACAAGGAAGCAGACTGGAATTTCCAGGCATCAAAAGCAACTGAGAGAGCTGCCCTCAGCAGGGAGGAATAGAGTGTACTCACCATGACCTGTTAGTTTCCTCTCTTACTCTAAATTCTCATGCTTTCAGCCATGAGATTTTAATGCCATACAGTTAAGTGTGCCATTACCAGACCTGGAAGAAGGTGAACATCATGGACTACACTGTAGCACTGAATGCAAAAGTAAAGTACAAAAACCTTGTGTCTGCTGTGCTGTTGTGACCCAAACCAAAGCAACCTGCTCCTTGCTGAGAAACACATTACCATGCAGCAACTATCCCTAGGGAAACCAGTAGGAGCTGAATTTAGCTGCAACAAGACCAGAGCATTGCCATTACATGCCTGAGACCTAAAGTAACACCAATAAAGTACATGTGGTTCCTGTTTAACCCTGTAACTCAGCTGTAAGTATACAGCGTGCTAGACTTGAACTTCAAGAGAAGTGCAGCAGGGACATCAGTTTCTGGCATCAGTTGTTGGGAGAAACACAGAAAGGCTTAGGATCTTGCAATGGATTTTTTCTACACTTGCTTGTGCCAGTTATAATCCATGAAGCCAAGGCAACTCATGTCAGTATCAACTGGTTTTCCTGATGGATCCAACCTGGAGAGCTTCCCAAGTGGAGGAGAACTGGATTTGAGGAACCTCACGCAGAAGGAGCTGGACCTGGTTCAAGTAAGAATGTGTTACAGCCTTCCATAAGAGGAAAGAACGGGAGAGGTGATAACAGGAAAAGCATTTCACAGGAGGGCAGCAGATAAGAATAGACTTGCTGTGTTTACATGGCAGCTTCCCCAGATGTGCTCTGCTAGGCTGCTCGCTGACAGAAAGCTGCTGACACACTCCTGACTCTGCCATTCCCATTACCTCCAAACTTGGTTGTATTTTTAGGAGACAAGCCACGGTTGCTGGATGCAGCGACTGTTGTGGCAACACATCCTTAGGTAATCCACAAGCAGCAGGACGTCAGCCTGGAGAAACAGAGTCAGCTGCGAAGAGAGCCCAGAAAGCTTTCGCTCCCTCTGAGATCACTTTTCCCTCACTTTTCCCTTCTGATATTCCTGAAACCAGCATCTCCCTGCTGAACAAAGCAGCTGAGCTTCAGTCTTCTGGCACTTCCCACATGCCCTGAAATACTGCCTGCAGCCCACAGCTCAGAGCTTTGCCACCCGTTGCCACAGCTGTGGGATAAAGCTGAAGCATCCTCCCACTCTTGTTATGTGCAGAAAGAAGCACACTTCACAATTAAAGCCAAGTTTATTGTTAGTACCATAGAATCATAGAATGCCCCGGGTTGAAAAGGCCCACAGTGCTCACCTAGTTTCAACCCCCCGCTATGTGCAGGGTCGCCAGCCACCAGACCTCCAGCCTGGCCTTGAACGCCTCCAGGGATGGGGCATCCACAGTCTCCTTGGGCAACCTGTTGCAATGTGTCACCACCCTCTGAGAGAAAAACTTCATCCTAATATCTAACCTAAACCTCCCCTGTCTCAGTTTGAAACCATTCCCCTTGTAAACCATTCCCCCAGAAGGTGCCTGGCATGGCCCTGGGCACCCTGCTCTGGGTGTCCCTGCTGGAGCAGGGGTGGGCCAGGTGAACCCAGAGGTGCCTTCCCCTCTTAACCAGTCTGTAATTCTCTGTGTGATTTTTTTTTCCATCAGCCAAACAAGCTAAAACAACCCACCAGGAAGGTGGGGAGCACTCAAACCAAGCAGACTCAGCAAGTCCCAAGAGACCGCAGGGCCAGAACGAAGCCTTGCTGCTAGCCATGGCAGTGCTGCATTCATGGAGCTGTCTGCATAGATCTGCACTCAGGGAGTACTTGGGGGAGAGCCCAAACGTTTCACAAACCATCAACAGAGACAGCTTTCTCTATACACTATCTAAAGACATACCCAGTTTTGGTAAATCTGAGAAACAGATGAAATGGACAGCTTTTATCTTTTCACATAATTCATGCTTTAATTTTAGAAACATCTATCATTTCTAGCCACCTGCAGTCTGATAAATGATTTTTTGTTGGAGGGCTGTATGTTTATATGGGATTCAGTGTGTAACTGCAGAACTGAGCACTTGCTTCTTGGTCAGTACTGCACTCAGCCTTGTACCAAAGAGCAATTATCAGATGATATATCATAGCTAGTGCTCATTCTAAACACAACCACATTCAAAATTTCTCAAATAGCTAGAATGTATGGAGGAAAAATCAGAATTGCTTGAGTTGGATGGGACTCCTAAAGGTCATCTAGTCCAACTCCCTGCAATCAACAGGGACACCAACATGTAGATCAGGTTCAGAGCTCTGCTCAACTTGACTTTGGGTAACTCCAGGGACAGAACACCCACCACCTCTCTGTGCAATCTGTACCAGAGCCTCACTGCCCTTACTGTAAAAAACTTATTCCTTACAGTCTAAATCTCCCCTCGTAAAAATGAGGGTGCGCAACACTGCCACAATTCAAACATGCATTTTAGTTAATAACACAACTGTGAAATGGAAAAACTCATGCAAATGGCACATTTTAGCTTTAGAACCATATATTCAATGACTTGATACTGCCACTCAGCAACACCAAAGTGCACGCCAGCTTTCGTTGAGCAAACCCCAACCACACCGCAGTTTTCAGGCAGTATCAACATAATGGTGCAATGATTTTAGCAGGGTGATTTAAGGAAAAAAGCACTAGAGAGGAATAGAAGTAAAATGCGCTCCACTTATTTTTTCCACCTTTATCTTCTTTCAGTTGTTAAACCATGGCTCTTGGCAAGCATAAGCATCCCATTTAATTTATAAATTCATGGAAGTAAAAATTCTGCCACAGAAGTGCTGACAGGCTTCTGAATTTCAGAGCTAATATCAAAGAGTAATTCTGAACACCTCTGTTTAGGTTATATTCATGAGTAAACAATCCAAACGTTAACAGCATCCACAAGTAAAAGTAGAAGTTCTGAAATTTGGGCTCGTGTTTATGTATACAGCACTACCTGATTACAAAAATTAAAAAGTCCCACAGGGTCTGGAAGTGCAGAGTAGCAAGTGCCTCCAACACACAGCTCTCATTTTCAATAAAGGAAGAACCAAATGAGGTGAAGCACATTAAGTTTGAAGTACAGTTCACTTTTACCTTAAGCAATGAATTCTGTTATAGTACTGCAGTATCAATATTTACGTCAAATTTAAAATAAACATTTCAGAGAACAAGGTTTTTGGATTACAAATATTTCAGATGGTTGAAGGTGCAGCTCAGCCTCTAGCTAACTTACAATGATTTTTGGTTGCAATGCAGCTTTTATTAATATTTAACCAAGAATGATTTTTTCAAATACTCTATACAAGAGGATGCTTCCTCTCACACAGGAGCACTAGATGCAAAAAAAAAAAAAAAAAAAAAAAAAAAAAAAGCACTCATTCTGAACAGCCAGAATTGGTTATTGTACAGGTACAGTGGATGATATTAAACTCATCATTCAACCTCAAAAAGGGAAGGATTAGATTGGGAAGCTCTTCACAGGGAGACTGGTGAGGTGCTGGAACAGGCTGCCCAGAGCTTGTGGACGCTCCATCTGTGGTGATGCTCAAGACCACGATGGATCAGGCCCTGGGTAGCCTGGTCTAGTATTAGATATGGAGGTTGGTGGCCCTGCCTGTGGAAGGGAGTTGGAACTTAATGATCCCTGGGGTCCCTTCCAACTCAAGCCATTCTGTGATTCTGTGACTGCTCAACTGCATGATGAGTTAAGCTGAATTAAAAACACATTCAAACATTTATAATGCCTCTACATTACAAGTATCTGTTTCTACAACCCCTTGGGCTCAAAAGACTCACTACAAATGCATATGTGATGGCACTCATGGACAGCAGTGTCTTCATTCCTGTTCGTGCTACTAAGAAATTAAAATGGTCAGCAGTTCAACTGCAAATGCTGATTTTACAAACATCACTGGATGTTTGTGCCACTTGGCCACTGCACCCCTCACAGACACCAACCTGTGGATAATGCCATGTTAATAACTGCATTACAAACCCAAAGAAAAGTTCTCTCCTACAACAAAGTAAGTCAAAAAATCCAATTTTAACCAGCATGTAATAAGAATTTTATTGAAAAAAAAAACAACAAAGACATGAGATTAATTTCTGCATGAAAGTTTTATGAATGTGCAGAATCAAATAACCATGCAAAAGGATGTTTTCCACCCTCCCCCAACTGTAATTCAAGACTCATTTTTATGACAAAATTATCATTTCAAACAGTGTTCCAGACACGTAACTCATTACTTTAAATATGATCTCTCTCTTTCCTGAACAGAGACAAAAACAAACAAACAAAAAAAAACAGTAGCAATTGGAAAACACCATCGATTAACGGGTGCAGTATTTAACCAATAATCATGCCATTTTTAAAGAATGCAAGCAAAAAATGCATTGTTACATAGAATAAGTAACTGTTTTTTTCAAGGCAAAATTCTATTCAAAATAGAACTAGTCCCTAAATTACTGAAATGGTGACTTGATAGTGCAAGTGCTCCAGAAGATCATCAGATGGAAGTTTTTTGTGAAGCTACATCAGAGCCATGTAAAATGTCAGAGCAGCTGAACAGCCCAGTGCTTAACAGTTCTAGCATTAAAACTAAACTACATCCAAGGAATGTTCTGTTCTAGATATGCAGTGATACAGTAATTAGGAAAATGGGCCTAAACATGAAGGAAAAGATTAGAATTTGTCACAAATTGGTACATACACATACTGCTTTTTTTTTATTAAAAACACATTATGAAGAAAAAGCTTGACATGCACCTGGACAGTTCTATCTGAGACATGTAACACTGTGTTAGATGAGGTACAGTGTGCTATGGTATGGGTTTGAAGTCTTACAAATTATAAAATTATAGCTAAACCGCTAACCAACTTGTTAAATACAGCACACCGTCCAAGAACATGGAAAAGAGGGTAAATTAAACTGCAAATAACCCAGTATATATTTGTTTGCGCTACTGAATTTCACCATTATTAAACAGGGTAAAGCCTATGCAAGCAAAAAATGCTTAGCTTAGCTTTCAAATCTTGCTTTGGAGAGGTATTATGATTTGTTTGGTATACCACACCTTTTTTTTTCCCCCTCATTTACTAATAAAAGTCACAGTCAAACCCACATACCACTGAAGTGTCAGCTCTCAGTAGCCATGTAAAGATATCAGACATCAGTGCGCTAAAGACTGCTCTGTGCAACCACAATAATTTGCTCAGAGCACTCAGATTCAGCAAGTAGATTCAGCAAGTAAATTCAGCAAGTTTTTGTACCTTTATGATGGTTAAACACAAATGAATTTAAAAAGCTGCAAAGAATGCAATTAAACAAGAAACTTAGCACAATCCATACTGTCCTTCTATTTCGAATGCCATCAGCCATTGACAATTGGACTATTATTTATAAAACCCTAGACCTTCTTACCTCATCTAAGCTGGGATTTTTTGTTTGCTTGCTTTTTTAAACAGATGCTATTTAAAAGCATTTACATCATCACTGATGTGAAAGCAATCATTATGTAACTCCTGAAGCGTTTGCAGAGTTCCCTGATGAGTATGAACAACAGGGAAAGAGTGGAAGGAATCAGTGAAAATACCAAAGCCCAACTGAAGACCATGTCTGTAGGAGCTTTCATCCATTCACTACCAAGCCTATCCAGCTCCCAGCAGAATCTAGTTTCAAAGAGGCAAATAGTTACAGGGTCTCAAAGCTGCAGCATTAACAGCAGAAAGTCCATTCACTCAAATTTTCATGAGTTAAGGGTTAAATGCACTCAGGCCATGTGAATCGCTTAAAAAGATATTTTTTTCCTGATGAAATTCCCTTTCCCTTGTAGTTCTTTAAAAAAGATTTTTACAATGTAACTCACAGCATATGATCCTGCAATTATATTGAAAATCTGTAAAATAAAATGCAGGAAAGATACATTTACAGTATTGATATACCCACATGCGTAGACAGATATTTTAACCTGCTTAGAAAATTAGAATTTTATCCTGATGTTTAAATATTGCCCAAGTTCAGACTTCTGCATGCAAGAACATAGATGGCATGCTGATAGCTATAGCTGTTTAGAATTCTTCATCCACTGAAGCAATTTTTCTTAGCACTGGACTAATAAGACCTCCAGCTGTTGGCTCAGAGCACATGGGGGAACGTTGGAACAATTTTTAGAGGACCACTTGCAGGCCTATGCTTCCATAAGCTTGTACCCTACCACTTCACAGCATCTGACCCTTAAACAAAAATAATTTTGATAAAGGCATTATTAGAATTCGGTTGAATCTGTCATGTAAGATTTTAGCTGGAACAGTTTAGCAGCCACAGTTCCTCCAAGTCGATAAGGAAATGGGTAAAGATGCACCAAAACACACCACTGGTGTGAGGGGCAGTTTATTTGGTAAAGTGTTTGCTACTATGTCAGGGATAAATACTGCTAGAGGCAGAACTCTGGACTGCTGGAAAACAGTAGGAGTTTTAGAAATCCCTACTTCATTTCAGAATGCTGTTTCTGAGTTCCCCATTTCTCTTGGATATCAGGTCAAGCAAAGGTAGGTAGGTAGATGAGCATCAGCACATTTTGTGGTCAACAAAGCTGCTTAAGTTTTAGCACGTTATATATTTTGCTTAAATTTGCTTAACTTAAAAATGTGTTTTCCTCCCCCCACCTCCCCTTACAGCTGCAACCCAAAATTGCTTTTGCAAGCAGAAGGAGAAAGCAACATTAGTGCATGAGTTTTTGCTTAGGTAAAAGCCTCATCTGTAAAACTATCGTGCTTTCAGATACAAATCCTAAATGCTGCAAAACTGGAAACAAATGAAAGGTCTAGATTTCTAATTATAGTTTTGCTTATGCTTCTTCAAAGCATAAAAATGCTTTTTTATGCTTTGAATAAAAATATTTTAAAATATTTTATTTCAATAGTACGCTTATGATTTGAGACAGACATTTTAACGCTTGTTGTTTATTTCTCCTAAGACTTGCTCTGTGAATTTAGTTCTCAGATCACTCAGGAACAAGAGAAGGCATATTTGTAACAAAATAATTTTCCTGAGACAACTACATTGTGTACTGCTCTCTCCTACTACAGATATCCACACTGAAAATATTCAAGATGTTGAACGTTGTGGGATAGAATGGAGCATACATTCTGAAGATGGTGTGAAATATATACAGTAGTTTGGCAGTTTTACAAAGTTGAGGTACTGTTACTCATTTTACCACCCCTTGCCTTTTGCATTCAACAAATCAAACAGCAAAGGTACAAGAATAAGAAATATCCTCTCTTGTCACCTTTGTTTTTATTTTAATTTGATCTCCTGCATTTATGCTTGAAAGACAGCAAGAGTCAGGAAGTACTGAAGCTCTTATCAAAATACCTTTTATTCCATCCCTTTACAGCCAAGAGATATTGAAACAAACATTAGTTCCAGCAGACAAAAACAGAAGTCTACAAGTGCTTTTTAACATTTACTTTCACGTGTATTTTTAATTTAGATGTGGAATTGCATGTTCATTACTTCAAAAAGTCAGGCTTTTTTTCCCTTTAAAATTGTGTGCTTCATAATGAAGAGTTCTGATTCTAACATGTACTACCAGAGTCCCAGTCTAAACACAGCACTTGGAAAATTAACACACACTGCAGACTGACAGCACATCTGCTTGCATGGTCAGTGCATAGTAGGTAAGGTTGTAAGCAGAAGGCAATAGCTCTTTTATTTTAAATCCTCATGGAGACACTCCAACTAGAATAAATATTCTCAGGAGAGCAAGAGCAGAAGAAATAGCTATTACTCTTGAAGTTGACACTTTCATTCACTGTGCAGTAGAACTTTGTTGTAGAATGGAACAAGATCAAACATTTAAAAAAAACTATATAAAAATTAAATACTTGATTACAGTAGCAAGTCACCACTTCACAATAGGAAATCTCATCTTTTGGAATTATTATTGATCTGAATTCTCATTTGTTTGTTGGGTGTTGGATACTGGTAATTCAAGACTTGCCCATAATAGAGGCTCTGCTTTTCGCATAGTAACCTCAATCTTTGTAGCTGTCATGTTCACATAACTCCTCTTTACATCAATTACCTGAAACAGAAAACATATTTCACACTTCGCCTCGAGAAACAAACATTCAGAAGTTTGGAATCAAGTTAGGAAGAGTATCTTATCATGAGACATCAGCAAATATTTAAGCAGGTGAAATTCCCTCTTTTCTGGACAAAAACAGCTATCTCCCATTCTCAAGTGATAAATGTGTGTCTGGGCATACAAAACATGTGACTAATGCACACAGTATGCATATAACATATCATGTATAGAGTTTTCTGTAACACAACTATCATATCCAGGATAAGATCTTAAGATAAACTGACTTAGAAGGGAAGTTTCATCTGCTGTTCTAAGAAGAGTCAAATAGTCACTCGGGGCATTAGATTTGAATTTAACTATTGAATGATATGCAATTGAATTTCTTTCAATAAGCCAAGAAAGCAGGAAAAATTAACAGCTTTTAAAGAGAAGCAGTTGAAGATTTGTGTGTTTTTTGTGCTTGTTTTTTTTTTTTTTAAATAGAAAAATGATTCTTATACTTACTCCCCATAATTTCACATTGTGATGAAATTCCTTTTCTCCTTCAAATACAATATGGATATTTAACTTAAGAGGAAAAACAGCAGAAAATTTAGTCAGACTAAGAATATGAAGCACCTCAACTATGTTTAAGTATGCTTAAGTAAAATGCATTACATTAGGACTCAGATCCTACATGAAAAGTGATCAAATTGTCACTCACACACAGAAGTGGAAATACAATCTACGAGACTGTGACACAGTACCACAATGTGTATACAGTGGAAATCGTTGCATTTTGTCCAAGAGTAAGAAATCACAGAACCATCACTTCTAGCACTCCCTAAATATTACTGCCTGTGAAACCGCATGCCATCAAGAACAATGTTCAGTTATTTTAAGTCAAACACAATGAAATTACAAATCTGTAATTATTTACATATATGCCAATGGAAGTCATTACACTCAGGATTTAATTGCAGAAGTCTAATTAAAGATTATTTGCAGCCTTATCAAAGTATGGATGTCTCAACAGGAAAGAAAACAAAACAAACTACATATAATTAAACACAAGGGTCAAGAATGGCATCTTAAGGCAGATACTCACCATTGTGCTATTTGCTTCTACATAGCTCAGATCAGGAACCGAGTTCTTAGCATATATAGAAACAGTCACTTCTCCTCCAGTTTGATGCCAATCATGCCTACATGGAACTACTTTCTTTCCCTATATAAAGAAAAGGTCATGGAAAAAGATGAATTCAGAAGTATTTTTTACAATATTAGGATAAAATCCTGGGGCTATTCCAATAGCCAATGAACTAGGATATGATTACGTGTTCAGAAGTGAGTGCAAAACACTTTTTTATATACGCACTATACACACACACACACACACACACGTGTATAATACAATAATAAATATATGTTCATGATAGAAAATATGGGAATAAAAGAGGGGCACTGTGATGAAGCGTAATAAAAATATTTTCTGTTGGATCAACCTCCTTTTCAAGACTGGAGTTACCCAGCACGTAGCAGTATGGAACATAAAGAAAAAAAAAAGCCAGAACTCCCAAGAAATTTTCATATCACTGCAAAAAATTAAGTATTCCTCCCTGTTCCCTAATTCATGAAAAAATGAAATAGTAAAAAGAAAAAACAAACCAAAAGCAAAAAAGAACACAAGATCCAAATAAGTAAAAAGATAAATTTAAAAACCAAAAAAAAAATCTGCAGTCAAACAACAGTCAACTAGAAGTTCATTATCTGAATAGAAAAACATTTAATGAATTTCTGAACATTTGAGTAACTACTTTACAAGGCTACTTTCTTGCTTTAGGTTTATCACTTCAAATTTTATGTTGGTTATTTACGTGTCTGAAATTACTGCTTAAATACAAGCAAATCTTAAAAGCAAGCAGCAATTTTGTGAGTGAGGAAGTAAAGCACTTGGAAAGCAGTCATTATAAAATGAGGTAACAGAATCACATCTTCTATAATAAATCTTTGATTTTCTTTTAAGTGACATATTTGCTGCATCAAACTGAATTTACCTCAGCAATTAAAAATATTAATAAGTGTCTTAAGTTGCATCCAACAGTAAGTCTTCCTATTAAAGCTGAATTTGCCAAGAACACTTTTACATTTATACATGCATTAAGGCAAAGAAAGGCAGAAGCATACTTGTGATGGAGTACTACCACAGATCACTTCAAACTCCTTTTCTGTCCTGCCATGCTGTGCACAATACCCTACACATTATTTCATAGGTAGTGATACAAAGCAGCTCAACAATAGTAAAAGCTCAAACAACCTATGAACTACGTTTCAGTACTGAAAGTTTAGAATAACCAGCTGCATAAGGTAATGCTAATGGTACTCACTGCATCCTTTTTAGTCCATACATGTGTTCCTGTTGTGCAGCCCTCTTGGGCTAAAAACGTATTGAAGTCAGATGTTTTCCTTTTACAGCAGCTCCAGTATTTCATCCTTTAAAGTTTGCAAAGAAAGTAGTGAAGAAGCAATCTTTAGGACACTATTGTGGATACTATCATTCCTTTAAGTAGAATTACCATTAATTTAGTAGATGTTTTTCAGTCATTACTTTTTTTGATTGCAAAAAATACAGAATGAGTACAAGACAACATCTATGACAAGAGCAGTAGCAGATTAAAGACTAATTAAAAAATTAAACTGAGTACTAACCCTTCATGAAATATAGGCACGCCAGAATGGTACTGACACACTTCTTCAGTGCTGTGTGGTCCTTGGTACGTCTAGTGAAACAAAGCATTTTACTATTACAGCAGGTTGGACAAAGTTGAATAAAAACAAAAAAGAAAATAACAAAAAACCAAAACACAACAAACAAAAAGAACTGAACAAAATAAGATAAAGCTTTCCAGCAGTTAATCCAAGTCCAATCAGAATTATTATTTTGAAAAGATATCTCCATTCACAAAAGCTTCCCTGGCACACCATGCTTACGAACTATGCTTTGTATTGCTTCAATGGATACAGTATTGGTGTCACCATTTATGTTCACAGAGGTCATTCAAGAAAAAAAAAATTCAGAGAAAGTACTGAAAATAAAGTTGCCATTCATAAAAAACATGGATTCTCAAAAGAAAGTAAATGATATATCTCTGACACTGAATACCACATTAGCTCTTCCTAATACAAATAAGTGCATTACATGAATTCCTCCCCCACCAGAGTTTCAGCCAAGAGCCCACATTTGTCAGATGTACAGTGAATTACCAGCTTAAATTTTCCTTTACTGTACATAACAAGGGTGGCAGCAAAAAAACTTAACTGTCTGTTTCAATGAGAATGTAATAAAAAGGCTAATTTCAGTGTTAGGTGTTAAAATGTTTTCTTTGGGCAGGAAGCACTACGTGGCAACCTCTGGAAATGCTTCTGAAGAATACACTGGTATGTACATAAAAGCAACTGAAGTGTTAACAGTAAGTCACCTCTTACCAATATTTTATTTAGCATTTTAAGGTAAATGCTTCAGCATTGCATGTTTGGTAAGCTTACTAATTAGAAGTTCAGGATGGATAACAAAAGAAAGAGATTTTAGACCTACTGCACTATACAAAATAGCCCACGTGTGTCAATACTAATGTATGTTAACAATTGTATATTTGTTAAGCCCAGTGGAATTTATCCTATTTCCAGTCAATTTGTAGCAGAAACAAACAAAAAAGAACAAGAAACAAAAAACAGAACTCCGCATGTAATGGTTTAGGAAGAGGGCATAAAGATGGAACTGAATGACTTACTTTTGAACAGCCTGCATTTTTACATGGTGTCCCTATCTTGATTTCATCACTGTCCTCCTCTGTAAACAAAATTGTATTGTAGAAAAAAGCAGCTGAAGTTTACAATGTAAAAAACATTTTGCTGCTATTGAGAATGTAAAGGAATTGAAGAGTAGATTACAAAAAAAACAAAAAAAACAAAAACAACAACAACAAAAAAAAACAAACAACCAGAAACAAGCAACTTCTGCATGTTATTGAAGTTTTCCAGAAGGGTACAAAAAAAAAAAAAACCAGAAATTATGCTAATATTCCAATAAATTCATTATTTCTGCCTCAGATTTTAGCTTCTATACATTTATGCTAATATTCCAATAAATTCATTATTTCTGCCTCAGATTTTAGCTTCTATACATTTATGCTGTTTTAAGTGGAAGAAAAAAAAATAAGGATAAAAAAGATTGCTACAATCATACACAAAGGGAAACAATCAGAAGACTCCAATCACTCATTATGTTTCGTTTATAAAGACTAAGACTATAAAAGGATCCAATTGCTGCCTATAAATAGACACAAGCAAAGAATCTGAATACCAAGTACAAAGAAAAGCTAAATGACAGTTTTTGCTAAAACATAAAAGGGTATAAAATTGCCATAAATCACACAGATTGAATTCAGCAATTCTAGTGTCTCTAAAGGAATTAAATTTGAAGTGATCAGTGAGATAAAAAGAGGAAAAACAGACAAGGGAGAACCAACCAGTTTTCAGGGGAACGTCACCCGTTATGAATAAGAAGCTCCAATAATTGCAGTGGGAATGTATTGCTCCTACTACCCAAATTCCCACACTGTTCACATTTAACTTGGATTATAGTTCTACAGAAGGAAAGTTATCTCAGATTACTGAGAACATGAATAATCTTGTCAAACAATTGCCTTAGAAAGAAACAACAACAAAAAAAGTAATTTATTTGTCTGACAGTAAGTATCACATACCTACTTAACTTCCTTATATCCTTACCTTTTTTCTCTTCGTTTTCTGATGAGAGTTTCAGTTTATCTAGTGCTTGCTTCAAGGAAGCTGAAACTTTCAGCTGCAAATTTGTCATTGGCTCATCTGGGCTGAAAAAAAAAAAGTCCATGTATTCATGTCAACTTCATGGAAAATAACTTATAAAAGATGACAGCAGTAACTTTTAATCTTTTGTTAAGCCCCTTCCTTTCTAATCTCCCTTAAAGTAACAAACCAGATTCCTAGGTGTCCATTCTTACAGATTAGAAATTTCAAATGCCTTTCAACAAGAAATCCTAAGTGCTGTACAATAAAAACAAATCAGAGAGATTAAGGAATCTACATACAAACACCTTAATGTGTGTTAAGAATATATGAAACCATAAACACTACTACAAAACACTTTCTAAGCTACAGAGCTTTACACTGCAATTTTGGTTTGCCATGAAGCTAAATGCTCAGCAATCCAGTACTACCTTGTCTTAAACAGAATTCTTTTAGCTCACTTTGCAGTTAGAGACAATGTAATCACTGCTAGCAAAACCAAACTCTTTGGGAATTTTACACTGTATGAAATGAGTAACACTTAATCATCAAACAAGCTTTAATTTGGCAAATCAACCACAAATTTGGGAAAGAAAAGGGGTTTTGTATACAATACCTTGGTCTTTTAATTGTTTCCAGTGGTTTTGGTGCTTGAATGATGTGTTCCTGAAATTTGGGTTTCAGTTCAGCCAGCTCTTTTCGCTCAGTGGTACTTTTAACATCTGGTTTAACAGGCTCAGGAGGTTTCTCACTATTATGGAGACCCTTCGTACAGCCCTATCAGGGAAAGTGTATGTTTTTATGCTTATACATAAATGCAGTGTATTTTTTGTGCACGCTTATACAAGAACTTACAACAGTTTTTGATATCTTCAGATTCATCTTCCACTTTAGCCCACATATAAGATTGGCCATAAAGGTAATCCTATAACTATGACAGAAAATACCTTCATTTGGATACACTTTAAAGAAAAATATATATTTTTCACAGTTGAGGGAAAAAAAAATTGTCCTTCATTCCTACCAATTGTAAATAAGTTTTGATAAAACAAAGCATGTCTATTAAAGCTTGAAACATAAGATGCAGCTACAACTTTAGAGCAAGAAAATCAGTGTATCCAAGATTTAAGACAGTTGTAAAACAAGTAACAAACTTTAAACACGTAAGCAGATGTACCACTTGATATTTATCACTGTGATTTGGCAAGTGTAATAACTGTAAATAAACGTGAACACATACCACAATGCTTAAGAAGTCAGAGAAGTCTGTTGTTCTTCTCTTACAGCATGACCAACCCTATAAACAGTTTGGAACAAAAATAGAACAAGTGTGACTACCCTATTTAGCTGCAGCTTCTGAAAGACCAGTTCTACTCTTTTACAAAATGGGACAATATTTTCAATACCCTGCATTTTAAGAAGCCAAGGACAGCTGTTCCATCTGCCATTTCTACTTCACTCACGTTGCCTTAATCAGAGAATTTTCACTGAACATTTTCATGACAAGTTAGGTACCAACTCCATATGAGAGAAAGCAGAAATGTTACTTCAACCCTTACGTTAACATTTGAGAAGAATAAACAAATTTTATACTTGAGACTACATTCACCTGTGGCAAAAGATTTGGACCAGCTTTACAAAATGAAGAGACTTTCTTTGTAGTCAGATCTTTCAAGTACTCATTTCCCCCCACAGTTCTGGAGATTGCACTGCAGATATACTTTCCCACCACACTGAGAGCTGGAGTGAGGCACTGGCTCACTGTTCAAGTAGATGGTTTGAAAATATCCTTAAAATATTCACTATTTACACAATCCAAGAGGTAAAAGGTTAACCCCTGCTCACTTGGATTACCTACAATCCACATTAGGAAGAAAACCTAGAAAATCGTGATAAATTTCATTAGGTCTAGAGTTAGGAAAGCAGGGGTGAGAGGGAAGAAGCCGAACCATGCTCATTTAAGAGAAAGCAAACACAGCTTTTTGAGGTATCTTTATAATTTTTGTCCTTGTAATTATGTAGAAGTCTTAAGCACTGTACTGAGTACAGTTACAACCTTATTTAGACTATGGCAATTTATCTTCTATAACTGTATTGTACTGCACGGCAAAATCACCATCAGCTCACAGAAAACGTGATACCCAGCACACAAGTACCTCCACATACTCCAAACCACCACATGGCTGGATATGGATGAAACATATTGCCAGCAAAGCAGTTTCTAAATACCATGAAAAACTGCTTGCCCCACAGTTAAGTAACAGTTCCAAATCCTAAGAAAGGCCATTTATGCTTCATCTGTATTAGTACTTTGAACAGTGCTGGGTTCTGAACACCAGATTCCTGTGTTGCTGACTGGTTAAAAAGTATTTTCAGTACTGTTTTGGCCTACCTATGCAGTTCTCTGTCAAATAATTCCCAACAGGCATTCTGTATATATCGAGTAGATCCTGAAGCAGGAAAACAGTTCAATAGAATGAATGTGGGCTATGCAGTTGGCCAAAGCACACACAGCCACTGCAGATATATTTAATTCATTACTGAAGATTTATCCTGAGAACACTGGACAGTTACACCAGAGGCACGGGTGAGCAGTCCCAACTTAACCAAGGTATCAGGTTAACAGGTTAACATAATGCAATCATTTTCTATGGTAAACAAATGTCACACTCATGTTAGTGCTCTAGTCATATAAAAGTGCATGCAGCTGGTCTAAATTCCAAGCAGATTAATTAACAGAGAGTAAGATACCTCTCAATACCTCCAGAGATCTATTCACAGGACCTAATTAAACTGTTGAGAGTCAAATAATAGAAACACAAGACATGTGGACTTGTATGACATTTAAACCATATGGATACAGTTCTAAGCTTCTTCTGCAGCTTTGTGGAATTTCATGGGGTTGCTCAAAAATGATAGACCGGACAGAGAGACTGACAGCCTTTGAAAAGAGAAAGAGGAAAAGAAGTGCACTGTTTTACATATATGGAAAAAAGGTGAGACTTAAAAAGGCATTTGCATACTCACTTTGAGAGCATCATGAAAGACTGGCACACCTGGATGATACGTGCATGAATCTAGAAGAAAATGGCTATTATTAATATTCAGTTGTACCAAGAATTCTTATCTGATCACAAACATACAAGCACTATGAGTTCACTGAACTCAATAAGTATCTTGTTCTTACATCACTGCTTGTGGTCTCCTAGGTTGTTTGAGGTCATGAAGTCAGAAGCCAATCTTCAACATGCACAATTTAGTTCTGTCAATACTATCAATTGCTACTAGATTCTGTACAAACATGATGCTAAAATACTTCTTTCATTAATTGAACTGTGGATATTCATAGATGTTTATCAACATTACAGTTTTTTACGTAGCAATTGTTCCTTTTTACTTAATACATGTATTTTTCAAGTGTAATATAAGTGCCTTCATTACGTAACATTTCTGACATATACCGTATGGATAATTTAATGATGTGAATCAAAAACAAGATGGGAAATATCAGTTGCCTTCCAGCCTTTAAAGCAATTTGGTTTTTTATTTCTGTTTTTCGTAGAAACAGCTAAAATTAAAAATGACACAAACAGTAACATTGTTTTATAAGCCTCCATAAAACACAAGTGTGCATAATACCACATTTCAAATAAGATGAGCAACACACAACTTTACTAATACTCTGCCTACAGATTTTAAGTGGACTATCAACAAATGACTATGTTTTTTATGTATACATATATAAAAATACATGGATTTTGAAGAACTTTTTCCTCTGGCTTAGTATCTTCTTTCATCACATACTCAGTGCTTAAGTCTCAAGCACTAATGTGTTCAGACAGACACACTGCCTTAAGATGACATTTCTTACCTCAGTCAAAAGGAACACACTTTAGGACATTAGTCCTTCAGCAAAACTTACATATCCACAAAGTACCACCAATATTTTCAGCTTCAGGATGAAAAGTTAATGCTAATAAAGCTTCTAAGAATAAAAAAAAATAGATTTATTTTGTACAAAGAGCCCAGGGCTTTGCTGTTTTCTTTTACTTAAAAAATACAGGGTGCTCTTTTCCAAGTTTATGAAAGCATGCTATCACAAGCATCATGGTAGCAGAACTAAGCTATCTGCATCTCAGATTATTTCTGAATGAGAAGACCTCAATTACTATTTAGTACGTGAGTTGAAAAGAGAGAGGTGCTATTAATTAGTGCAATATTTCTCAAGACTTAGAGACATCTTAGAAACAATTCAGGGGCAGCTATCCCTCACATATCAGATGCAGACAAGCACCTGTTTGTCCATCTGGCCAAGCCCAGTCCTTTCTCCTTGCTTCCTTAAGCCCCTTTGGCAGGCAGTATATTATGGAGAAACAACAACCCACTCTCTGCTGCTATCTCACAAGGGCCATGTGCGCACAACAACAGAAGGTGCAGAGGCAAGCAGCTCTACAGTGCTTCAAGAAGAGGCAGTGGCACTTTAAGCAGTCTGACCATTCTATGCATCAGAGAACAGAAGAACATCCCTCGTTACCATTCGTACTGAGACCAGCAACACTTGTCTAAGTGAAGTTTTCATTCATAAAAAATATCCTATATCAGATTAGCAGGGAGAAGAAGGAATCAGGGCACACATCAGCAGTCACTTCAACAGGTAAAAGTATGATCTATTTCTGATTTGTATGAGTTCAGCTTTACAGCCTTTGGGTGCTATTCAGCATTTTTTCAACTCACCTCTCCTTAAACAAACAAACACAAACAAACGCTTTTCAAAGCAATCAATATTTCTCTCTTGCTCAAATCATTTCTGTAGATGCAAGTAACACAAACTGTCATTTTTCTTTAAATGAAAATCTGATACCCAAATCAATTCCAGTTTACCACTGCACACACTGTTGCCTGCTATTACTTTACTACTACATCCTTGCTTACCCATCCTTATACTTCTTGTTACATGGCAAAGTAGAAAACAGTAAAGGTGGTCCAAACTTAAAGGTATTTATGATGGAATCCTGCTGAATTCTTGATGACAAAGAGAGGTATGTCTACATACAACTTACAAACTGATCTGCTGCCCCGTGGAAGCACTCCAATACTTCACAAGCTATGCTTTACAGCTCAGAAGCAATGGAAGTTCATTTAACTCGATGAACTTCATCCAGCTCCTTGGAAAAGTGAATGCGTTTGAGAGGGTACTGATTCCACCTTATTTCTCAGTGTTGGAATAAAAGGCAGATAACAGGAAAAATATTGTATGTGAAGAGCTTATAAACAGTACACAAAGAAAGATTTAGGCTGAGAAACAGAATGGACCAGAGGGTGCACTTTAAAGTAACAGAGTTTGAATAGTGGAGACCAAAGTTAAACAAAGTTGAAAGGTCAAATAAACTCTAAAAATCTAGGCTATCATTGCTTTCAACTCTAGCTCACCCCAGCTCAGAAATATGTAAAGTAAGTTTTCCTCAGCTCTATGATCACATTGATCCTGCAGGTGCAACACCAATACCCTTGACAAATGAGCTAAGTCCTCCTGTTTTGGCAACAAACCAAATAAAACTGCATTAACAAAGATTCTAATTGCGGCCTAAAACAAAGTGTTGCAGTTAAGTGAGAAAATTGGGACAAACATATGTGTACACCTTCAACCTCTTTGCGAGCACCACCTTTTCAAACCTATACAGAAGTATTTCGTTACACCATTGTATCAGTGGCAAAATTGGACCTGGTATTGAAATGGATTAGAAATGTCCATACAGTCATTAATTCCCAGAGAAATAAACTAAAACTCTACTGTCCCTTTTGGAAGCTAAGTTCTACATCCAACGCTGCACAGCTCTCTAACTGTATGGATGTAGCTAGTTGTTACTGTATCTGAAATGCACGTTAATTTTGTACCTTGCTAGGCATGCCACAAACGATTTCGTAAGTGTGTTCAGTCATACCTGTGTAGTCATACCTTTAATGCTTTCCCTCAGGCTGTTTTTCCTGCCTCTCTTTAAGAGGCACTGCATCCTTTGTGTCAGCCAGTTGCCACCTGATCATTTTTTTGAAACAATGAAAGCTTCTACAGAAAATACATGCACGTTACGTCAGCCCGCTGATTCTAAAGAGAATATTAAAGGCCTCTTATATCAATCATTGCTATGGGATATCTATTCTACAGGCTGAAATTGTGATACATCCATAACAGCTTTGAGGCCTGTGAGCCTCATCTTGTATTTTTGTTGGGAAAAAAAATATATAAAAAAAACCTCCTCATAACTATTGATCTTAAGCTTAAGTGATAGATTATATCAATATAAAGTTTATCAAAGATCACAGGAATACATATTTTGGTGTTTAATATGTGTTTCACTTAATTCCTAAGATTTAAATGTTCTCCCCAGCTCTAAAACACTTAAAACTGACAGCTAAATGCAGCTAGATAGGGTCTTAGATGCCTAAGTAGCCATAGCCCTATTGATCTTAGTGAAGTTTAGTGGTGCTGAAAGCTTTAATTACTCTCTTTCAGCTAAACATGTTAGACCTGGTCTTCTAAAGTAGTCTTGAAAAAACACATCAGAACAGCTTAGGCTAGGACATAGGAACTCCAAGACCCAGTCACTTACTGAATAAACTTCATTGTAGGAAGCTGTCTCTCACAATCACGCAGTTAGCATAGAGCCACGTCCATTAGGTCTGATCCACTCCAACTTATATCACATACATCAGAAAACACAGTGAAAAACTGTTGTTACACAACAATGAGAACAGGTCATAAAGACCTAATGAAAGTTTCTGACATAGGAAAACCTATCTAAACCATATCTACTTTGTCTTTTGAGCTGAGCTGGGGCGGGATAGGATTTCTGAATGGCAGCACTCCAAAACTGTGTGCCCATTTCTGCTGTTCCTAACATTAGCAAGCCTACACAAAGTGCTGCCCCTCTCTTTGGAGATATTTATCTCAGGACAATAACATTTTATGCAGTGATTTCTTAGTCTTAGTGATTTCTTAGTGTCAGATCGCATCAGCCGACTTCTAAACTCGTGCACTGCGCCAGAAATTATGCTAACACAAAAGGCCCACCCTAGAAATCTCACAAATCAGACGAGTGCAAAGCTTGCTTAGAACTGCAGCCGGTCGGACGGGGGGCAGCCCGATCTGCTGGGGGGCAGCCAGCCCACAACAGGGCACTGGAACGGATGGGTTTTAAGGTCCCTTCCCACTCAAGCGGGCAGGACAGGCACTCGCTGACAGCACTCAGGCGGGCAGCCGGGCTGTGGGCTCAGCACTGAAGGCTCAGCACTGAAGGCTCAGCACTGAGGCTCAGCACTGAAGGCTCAGCACTGAAGGCTCAGCACTGAAGGCTCAGCACTGAAGGCTCAGCACTGAAGGCTCAGCACTGAAGGCTCAGCACTGAAGGCTCAGCACTGAAGGCTCAGCACTGAAGGCTCAGCACTGAAGGCTCAGCACTGAAGGCTCAGCACTGAAGGCTCAGCACTGAAGGCTCAGCACTGAAGGCTCAGCACTGAAGGCTCAGCACTGAAGGCTCAGCACTGAAGGCTCAGCACTGAAGGCTCAGCACTGAAGGCTCAGCACTGAAGGCTCAGCCGCAGCTCGGCCGTCCTTCGCTATCCAGTCAAACTGCGGCCGGGTCCTGCCCCGTCACCGCCCGCTGCCGGCACCCCGGCTCCCTCAGGTCCCCGCGCCGTGACGGACCCCCCGCCCCATCCTCACCCTCCGTGTTGGTCTCGGGATCGAAGCGCTGGCCGCAGCCCCGGTTGTAGCACAGCAAGGACATGGCGGCGTTCCGCGGACCAGATTACAGCAGCGGCAGCGCGGCGAAACGGGATGCAGCAACCGGAAGCCGGGGGTTGGGGGGAGGGGGGCGGTGCGGCGGAAGGAGCCGGCCGCAGCCTTCCGGAAGCTTCACGAAGCTTCGGGGGAAGGGGAGAGAGACCGGCGGTCACTGCGCATGTGCCGTCGCGCGGCGCGGGAGTCGTGAGTGCTGAAGGGAAACCAAAGAGCCGGGCGCGCCGTGGCGGGGCGCATGCGCACGCGCGCGGCTGGGCGCGCGGTGGGCGGGCCGCATGCGCGTGGCGTGGCGGGAAGGTTGTGTGGGAAGGTTGTGTGGGGGTGGCGGCTGAGTTTTGTCCGCAGCGGCTTGGAGTGGGGATGATGAGTGTAGGGATGCTATCAAATAGCTGTGCTTCTCTGTGGTCAGGAGACACGCAGGAACTGGCCTAAGGCTGATTCCGTCACTGGACTCGGCTTCTGGTGGTTTAATTATGTTTGAGGGTTGGATAGTCACCTCAGAAATATATATGAAGATGTGGCAATTAGAGCTGTGGTTGTTTGGTGCCTGGTATGTGTGCACTTAGTTTGAAAAACGTGTAGTAGGGATCATCTTGTTTGTGCTGAAATGAGGACAATTGCATCTGAAATTTAGAGTTCTTATTGCTGATAGGATTGTTCTGCTGAGTGCTGCTGTCAGCTGATGACCCTATGGCTTCTTTAATGTGTTACAGCAGTGTTAACTGCCTACATTTATATGGGCAAACACAAATAAGCTTCTTCTAACTTAATATCTGCTACACTGTTTTTAACTAGAAACGCTGAGTTTATAATGCCTGTTTATAAGGTGTGTGACATCTTAAAGCAGATGTGCTTTTTGCTAAAAACATTTTCTTAAAGGATGTGAAAAAATCAGGAAATTTCTTCCAATGTATCTACCAATTGGAAGTTAATAACAAGTGCGCTCTATTCACAGAATCACAGAATGGCCAAGGTTGGAAGGGATCTCAAAGGTCATGAATCAACAACCCCCCTGCCAGAGGCAGGGCCACCAACCTCGACATTTAATACTAGACCAGGCTGCCCAGGGCCCCATCCAACCTGGCCTTGAACATCTCCAGGGACGGGGCATCCACAGCTTCTCTGGGCAGCCTGTTCCAGCACTTCACTCTCTGTAAAGAACTTCCCCTGAACCTAAATCTTCCCTCCCTTAACTTAAAACATTCACTTCATTATATATCATACCTGATGCAGAAATTTGGTAGAGCCATCAAGACCAAGAGGTTGCTTCAGCTCTTAGTCAAAATATGAGTCAAAATGTAAGATAAATTGCTTTGAACCCAGCAGAAAAAAACAAACAACAACTCTTGCTATTAAGCAGGAACATTTTAATGTAAGGTGTGGTAATAACAATTTACAAAGGAATGAGTAAGAATATAATTAAGTCTTATGTTTTCTTATTCATATTGAAAACATTTCAGTTGTTTCTGTTTGTTGGATAGCCTAATTTGTAAGGAGAAGATTGATGGGAACATACAGAATCACAGAGTGGCCTGGGTTGGAAGAGACCTCAAGCATCATGAATCTCCAACCCCCCCCGTCACAGGCAGGGCCACCAACCTCCACCTTTAATACTAGACCAGGCTGCCCAGGGCCCCATCCAATTTGGCCTTGAACACCTCACACAGGAGAATGCAATTAAGGGCATTTGTTCTCTTAGGGCCAAGAATTGTTCTTAAAACTTGAAATTCACTTTACACAGTGTCAACAAAAATAACACATGAGAATAAAAATCTAATTTACATCTGCAAAGTAAACACTGTGCTCTTCCTGTGTCTGTGGTTGTATTTTAACAATTGTGTGCATCATGCTTCTGCTTGAGAAAGAACCAATTTCTTTCATTCTTGTCCTGAGATTATTTGGGGAACAATTCAAAAACATTCTGATATTATGTTTGCTGGATTAAGCAGTAGCATTCTTATTGTCTTAGTAGTGGATTTTGTTATAAATACTAACAAACAAAAGATGAGGGGAGAAAAATGAAGTAGAAAATCCATAGTTCCCCAGAAATATCATGTGATGCTATTCCACTGTTAGTTGCTACTTCAGTGTCATAGAAATCTGTTCGTAAATTTTCCAGAAGGAAAATCTGTTTGTTTCACTGTTCAAAATTTTGTGGTGTATCACATTAAAAAAATATTACTGTTTTTTTGTTACTAACTTTCACATGCACTTAATCTGTGAAGGTTACCAAGGTTTATCGCTCTTCTCTGTACATAGCGTTAAAGAGACTCAGTTTTTCTGTTTCCCAGAACAGCATACAAGTGAATACTGTTTTGCAATTAAGTAGGTCTTTTGAAGTTGCCTATCACCTGCCTACATGAAGCACTGCAGTTTGCAGCACACAATGATCATCTCACAGAACTGGGTATAACTTCAAAGGGCAGTTTCAGTGCTTAGAGGAAGGCATAAGAGATTTTCAATCCACTTTTGAAAATTGAGAGAATAAACTGTTCACATAAGATTTAGACTGTCATCTTGTGTGTATGAGAATACATTTTAAAAGCTTTGTTTATGATTGTAGAATATTTTTTGTGTAGAAACCTCTGTTTTTAGCAGATTTGAAATGATACTCAATATCTTTTCAATGTTTTTGGATTCCCAGCATTTAAAACATTCAAAGTCTATATATAATTTTTGATGAATTTTATCCTTTGATTTACAAAGTCTTCCAGACTGTTACGATGTCTTTAATGACTGACTCTTTTATTTGTTTTTCTGAGAAGCCTTACTAGAGAAGCAGTAAATGATGGGTGGGAAATAATCTGTCAGTCCCAGTCCATACTGACAGTAAGAACACAACTTCTTTTGCTGATTGGAGTTGGTGACAAAGTAGGAGAATTGTTCTGATTATGGGGATTTCTGAAGTAATTCTAGAGATAGGTCAGACTTGATCATTGTATAATTCCATGGAAAACTGCTCTTCTAGATACAGAGTCACTGAAATTAATGAAAAGGAGTATGAAAAATCAATGTCTGGGAAGGGAAGCTATACATCATCTGTTTTCCAGAAACAGTGCACATTCTTAAGAGTAGTGATGATTGATCTATGAAATACGTTTCCAAAGATTGCTATTTTTCCATCACTGGGAATTTTGAAATAATGTTTGGCTTTGTATAATACGTACTTGTTTTATATGTATGTGCATGAAACAGAGTGTCTTTCAAGCACAGATTACCTATTCTGAGTTGGAAGTGAGCATTGGGGATATTTGAGTTAGGATTTGCTCCAGGAAAAACCTGTGTTTTGTTACTGTGGGGATCAAACTAGATGAACAAACAGTGAAAAACAGTTTGTGTTGTGGTGGAGGAAATAAATCTCTTCTTCCCAGAGAAAACTCTTTTTAATTTGGGAAAGACTGAAGTGTCAGCAACACATTCATTGTGATGGTATTTTTTTCTCTTTCTCAGTCCTTTCTGCTTTCACCAAAGTGGAAGTTAGTGATCTACTACCACAATGAATGTGTGTTCATTCCTTGTTTGCAGAGCTACTGCCCATCCTGTGATGCTGAGAAGCCATGAAATATGTTTTCTTACTAGCTCCTGGAGATGACCACTGTCATGTGAAGCATTCTCACTTTTCCATCCAACTACTGTGGGGTATGCTGTATTGTTCTTAACATTTACATTCCTAAAACCTGTGCTTCAATATTTTATGACTTGTTAGCTAAGTTTTCATTTCAAGGCTCTGTACCATACTCTGTACCAAATAGGAAGTCTCTACCAAGTCTGTATTTGCTACTTCAGAACAAGCAGGTGGGTGAAAGGAGCAGAACACGTGAGCAGAAGGTGCTATTGAATTGTCAAAGGATAGATTGCAGAGCAGTTCTTTCTCAAAGACTACCTTAGGTAGACAGAAATGTCTATTTATTGTGCTTGATGCTTGAAAATGCATCATTAGGTCTATCACGTTTTAGTGAAGTTATCCTCTGTCAGCTGCCACTGCAAGGTAGCATGTCAGTATTTCCCACATCGATCTCTTGGACGCTGAATGCTCTCCATGTGGCCTGACGTGCTGCATGTGTTTTCTGGCTAATAGAGAGGCATTTGTGTCTCTCTTTGAGCTAGATTTTGTGCAGAGATTCCCTCTGCCAAAATTCACCCTGGATATCTAACAGTCAAAAGTTGTCCCATCACACACATACTTTATGGAATGCATACAAGAATTGCGTTTGAAGCAACAGCGTTTCACTGCAAACATGAAAACCAGTATTTCATTTAAGTTTTCAAAATGCAGAAGCTGTTGTGTTATTTTACTATTTCTTTTCTGGAAGAGCATTGAGTCTTGCTATCTGCAAGGCAGTACGTCTTTCACATAGAATTGCTAATCGCAGGTTTTCCCCAAACTCCAGACTACACCAGTTCTGAATAAAACTGACAGAGGCAGGGGAGTGATTGTCAAGGCTCTACCTCCAGATAGTGACAGAGCAAGAGAAAATAGCAAGAGAAAATGGCTTTAAACTGAAAGAGGGTAGATTTAGACTAGATATTAGAAAGAAATCCTTTACTATGAGGGTGGTGAGACACTGGAACAGGTTGCCCAGTGAAGTTGTGGATGTTCCCTCCCTGAAAGCATTCAAGGCCAGGCTGGATGGGGCTGTGAGCAACCTGGTCTAGAGGGAGGTGTCCCTGCCTATAGCAGGGGGTTGGAGCTAGATGATCTTAAAGGTACCTTCCAACACAAATTCTATGCTTGTATGATAGAGCTGCTGCTGTGGGTAATGCCTGAATGTTCTAGCTTCTCGTTAGTGGCAGTGGGCAATTTGGCCTCCCTCAGCTTCCTTGGAATAGACAAGGAACTCTGGAAATTTAAAAGGGATCTAAGGCATCTATGACAGTCAGGGCAGGGCGCTCTGTTTCAGATCTGGAAATATAAAAATTAAAAACAATTCAAAAAAATCCTTTCTTCAGGTAACTTAGCGGTGGTTTAAAATAAGATGTAAATCCCTGAAAAACTAATGGAGTCACAAGCCTGCAGAGCTTGCAATACACTGTCCAGTTCAACTGAACATAGTCAGATATGATGGGCAGAACATTTGAAAATGTCACATCTCACAGAGAAACAGAACAACTGGCTTTTCAGGCTTTTTTCATTCCTTCTGTGATTGCTGTTGCTAACATTTTTTAAATGCCAGTTTTTCCCAGGAGGTAAGAGATTAAAGAGCACCAACTTCTAATAATCCACCTGAACTCTTGCTGCTAAAAGATGGCCTGAATTTGAGTAGATGCTTCATTAAAGCTTGCCACCTGCCTTTTATATCTGGCTTTGCTGGCTTGCCTTTTGATTTTAAGAATTCATTTAAGGTGGAATTTTCAAAAGTGTCATCTAAGTAACCTAGATGCCTGCATCTCATTTTGAGAGATCCTTAGACAGTTATGGCTGGATTCTCAAGGGGTCTTTGAAATCTAAAAAACATGATTTTTTAATCAGTTTTCAGTGGTCTGCTTTCAGGAGACTGGAAGTTTCTTTATTGAATTCAATAGGATATGGGTTAAGTACAAATAATGCAGTGATACTTCATCTGTTTTTTTCTAAGCCTTAGCTGTGGAGTGGAACCTCTTTGATGCAATCTCTACCTTTCTTTACAGCCGTTACGTAGAGTAGTGCTTTGTAATAACTGGCAATGGTACATATATTATAATGATCTTTTTCATCCTTCCCGCAGCTGAAACAAGGATGAAATACAACAGGACCTATGAATATTTAAAAAATACAACTCCCTAGATGGGAGAAAATACTCAGATAAGTCATGTACTTGTAAGTACACATAGTGCGCTAATGCTGCAACCCAAAGGAATTTGAAAATAAAGGTGTTGGATTAGATGAATACTTGTGGGAGAGAAAGCAAAACATAACAACGTCACAACAATTAAGATATTAAGATCAGATGTTAAAAACGTGTTCACTTCAACATGTTCTGTATAACCAAAATGCACGGTTGAGCTTCCGCTATCTCCAGGTATTTGTCCTTTTCCCTTCTTTTTACTAGAAGGAAGTATTGTGTACAACTAATGATTTTGTGGATGATGGGGGGGTTCAAACCACCTATTTCAGCAATAGGGGAGGCTTATATTAGATGAAGAGACCTGGTCTTCGTTGTGGAAAATTCTAAGCTTTACTTTGTACTCTTTGCTCATGTTTTCAGTCCCGTTTGGTCAGTATTGCCAGACTCAGACATTCAAGGTTCTCCCTTGGAGAGTTCCCCAGATCCAACACTGTTTTAAAATGAGGTCATTTAAAGTACTGAAATACTTAGTTCTTTTTGTTTATCATCAAAATTATTGCTACAGGTGTTACTTTTTTGGGGGTATATTTCTTATTTATATATTAAAGAAAATGGGGCAGTATTGTGTTAAGTGTGCATATTGAAGAAACAGTAGATGCATTATGAACTCTGTGTGCTGGTTAAATAATCTCAAAGTATTTCTGGCAGCCAGAAGGTGGTAGCAGAATCCTCTCTAACAGCTCTGAATTGTGTTCCAGCAGGCTTTCTCAATACAAAGTGATTTTGAAATGCAGTTCAGAAAACATATTTTTTTCTAGTGGCAGGAACAAATAGCATTGACACTTTTTTTTGTTTGGCAGCATTGTTCAGTAGAAAAGTGTCTGCTCTTATCCCTGAGATGTCGTGCATTGGGAATGTATGTGGGATCTGTTACTTGGTTTTTGTCTGTGGGTTTTTGTTGTTGTTGTTGTTTTTTGTTTTTTTTTTTTTTCTTTGAAATTGTAATTAAGGTGTCTACAGAATTTTTAATGCCAAAAGGAGTCATTTACAAGCTGTCATGACAAGGTACATGTTGTATGTCGTAGTATTGCAAGACTGGAAGATGTCAGTATTATGAGATGACCAGATAGTGTATTATTTCTACCCAGAGGAATTCTATAGTTGTTTCCAGCTTTCCATTCTTCCAGATACCAGCAAAAGGCAGAGAGCATCCCCCAGGGCTGGGGCTGATGCCACATTACACTCTTAGCATTCTTAACAACAATTACACTTTGAAGATGTGAGGTATAACTCTTACTATTGTTTTATTGTTTTGTGATGGACTTGTGATACTCATGTGACCCACTGATAAGTCACTCACTGTGCAGTCATTCGTATATCACTAGAAACACTCTGCATCACTGAGAGAAATGACTGAGGAATTCAGGCTCAGGAACACAGCCTCCCCTTCATTTCCTTCTGAAGCACTGCTCTGGTGATGCTCAGTCCTCCTGTGCAGACTTCTTTAAGAAACTGTTCTTTATCTTAGATATAGTTTCTATGGTAACTACGTAGTTTTTTTGTTTTTTTTTTTTTTTTAACTTAGTGGACAGTTTGGAATGGAGGGAACAGAGTTTTAATGTGACACTGGGAATGCAGTGATGAAATAAGCTGGAAAAACAAAGTATTCTGTATTTGATCTATTTATCAGTAAACTGAAATAGTAGTTCAAGAGAGCATCAGTCTCCCTACCTGGCTTATAAGACAAGCAGCTCAGAGCTGCCAGAACTGTAGAGGAAAGCAAAGAAGAAGAAGCCCAAAGCAAGTCCTGCCACTGCTAAAATTTTGAAGCTAGCAGTCTTTTAGAATTGGACGCTTTTTACAGTGCCTGCAGCTTTCATTGTTTCCTTCTGCCAAAGTTCTGACAGAGAAAAGTATTCAGCAAAGGTTACAACAACAGAGTGTTATTTCATTGTTCTCCTCTCCTCATTTTCTGTTCTTCACAGTACAAATACAGAACTGTTTGTGGTAGTGTCTGTAGGGCAGTATGTATTGGATCCTCAACAATTATAGTGATAAAGAGACTGGATGAGCTGATTAAGAAGGCAGCAAACAATCACAGCAGATGTAAATAATGGATGGATATAGCTATGGATATTAATGCAGGGATACAAAGCATAGTTAAAAAGAACCTACATGTATATACAACATAGAAAACATTAAGATATTTAGATCATTTGTTTTGCATGTATGCATGGAAGGCGTACTCACAAGGCTTGAGGCAAAAAATTAGGTGTTACCTGAGGTAGAATTGACTGTGGATTGCCGGGTAATACCTGAGCAATTGGAAAGATGATTGGCTGTATTGCCAACAATCCTTTTTTTTTTTTTTAATGTTGATGCTGTAACTTGTACAGAGATAAACCAAAAGAAAACTTAGACAGTGAAAATAACTGCTTTTATGATTAAAGAGGGACTTGGTTTAATCTTATTTAGAGATCTGAATGAGGTGATGAAGGATGATGTGAGGGAAAAGATGCTGTTGGTGGAGTGCTCAATTTTTGTTTAAAAAAATTTTTTTTTTTTTTGATCAGTACTGATAAAAGAAATGCATTATCCTCATGTTTTTTTACAGTGTAGGGGAAAAGAGACCACATTAATCAAAAGTATTTTGCAAATTAGTTCAGCGTAATACTGCAGTGTGCAGTGACTGAACTTTCCCTCAAATGTACAGAATACAAAAAGTAGAATTTCTAGATAGGTGCAAATGAATAGTTTAGAAATAATATATATATTCTTTATCTCCAAGTCTTTGAGAAGTGTTCATGAAACCCAGAGACATTCCCAATTGCTTTAAATTGATACTTGGTATCTCCTTTGAGATTTTTGAAGGTTATTTTCTCTTCATGTAGTGCTGAGTGACTACTTGCTGAAAAATGGAGGTTCTTTTGAGATGTTTTGTGTCAGACACCAAATTAATTGGGGTACCTGAACTCTATTAGTCATCTGAAACATCTTGGTCTGTATTTCCTGCTCCTACTGACTTATTAATGTGGTTGTGTCAAGAGTGTAAGAGGGCAGAGAAGAAAATGTCAATGCAGTTATTTGCAGCTAATGCTTCCATCTGGAGAGAAAGGAGCACTGCTCGTCTTGCAGAGAGGATAGGATGCACAAACGTTCTGTAGAGTAAGATTCCTAGAAATGAACTGAAAACCCTATTCTAGTCAAGTGTGGGAAAGACCATAGCAGAAAAAAAAATTACTATACCTATCTTTAGTTATGAAAAGGTTAGGCGTGTAATATCAGCCTCACAATATCGGCCCTCATACTATCCTTGTAGTCTGTGGAAGGAGGAAACAGCACTTTTATAATGATTTCTCCTATCTGGTTTTGATACATGCTCAGGAAGGCAAAGCTTGTATCAAACCCTTTGAAATTTTGCTCTGCTGCTGATGGTGAGAGACCAAGCGAAGCATGAGGAGGCCCAAATGCTACTTTTACTTCACACTGGTCTTATTTCTCTGTATCTTATAGCACTGATGAAAGTGAAATCTGTAGCCTGTGTCTACTTAACTGTAAATAAATGGATGTGTCAGTCAGTGAGGAATTTTAAAAAGAAGTAGGAAGGCTGTGCAATTGATCATATGTAACAAGTATGGGAAAGTAAGCTCTGAAACTGCTGATGCCGATCACGTTGTCAGGCATGAGTAATTAGAAGAAGGACTGGCAAAACCAGGGTGTGTGTAATTTAAGCTGCTTGGCTGGACTTGCAGTTCTCCAAAGCAAGATGCAAGTAATCCTGTGTCTTTCTTGTTAAGACTAAATCCGTAATAAAAATAATGAGTTATTGCATAAAGTATATGGCAATATAATTTATATAAGGCAGTCAAGTACTAAATATCCAGAACAAAGTATTGAAAGTACCATTTTGTGGATGATACCACATTAAGTGGGAATGTTGATCTGCTTGAGGGTAGGAAGACTTTGCATAGAGACGTGTATAGGCTGCATCAATAAGTCAAATCTAATTGTGTGGCATTCAGTAAATGCTTGGTGCTGCTCTCGGATTTCAACTACCCCAAGCAAGGCTACAGGCTTGGAGAACAGAGGCTGGCAGAAAAGGACCTGGAGCTGCTGGTTGACAGCTAGCTGAACACAGGTCAGCAGTGTCCCCAGGTGGCCAAGAAGGCTGATGGCCTCCTTGCCTGCATCTGAAATAGTGTGACCCCAGGGCTTGGGAAGGGATTGTCCCCTTGTTTGTACATGGCATGCTGATATGCACCTCCAGTGCTCAGGCTTGGACCCTTCCCTGCAAGAAGAATATGAATTTGCAAAGTAGAGCAACAGAACTGATGAAGATACCAGAAAAGAAGAGTTATGGGGAGTGCCACAGGGAACTGGGGTTGTTTAATCTGAAGTAGACTGAGGGGAGACCTCTTGCTCTGTACAACTACTTAAAAGGAGGTTGCAGTGAGTAGGATGTCAATCTCTCCTCATGTGACAAGTGATAGGACACAAGGAAATGGTCTCCAGTGGTGCCAAAGAGAATTTCTTCACGGAGGGGATGGCTAGGCTTTGGAACAGGATGGGAGATGTGTGGATGTGACCTAAGGTACGTGGTTTAGTCATGGGACTTGGTAGGTCATGTTGATGATCTTGACAGTATTTTTCAAACTAAATTATGATGTGATTTTGTGATGAATATTTTTCATGTAAGATGAGCTGGATGTTCTTGTCTTCAGACTCTTATTGGAAAACAGGCCCCAGCAGATGTAAGAGCATTGAAAGCTGGCTTATTGCTGATAATAGAAGACCACAGAAGCTGTAAAGCAGCTCTTCTGGGTGGATGCTCAGGTGGAAAAGAGATTGATATGATGATCACATCTGCTTTAGGATTATCCCAGCCCAATAGGTTGAACTGTAAATTAAAACAGTGCCTTGCAGTGCGCACTCAAATATTTGTATGAACTACACTGTGTAGTCTAAGCACAGCAGCACCTGCCTGAGGATGGATTCCTGATCTCTGCAGTTGATGACAGTTTCCTTTCCATGTCATTTGCCTCTGTTATGATATGCCACAATCACTGCTTAAGATCTCCTCTATGGCAGCAATCAAAATATTTATCTACACACTGCAGCCTGTTTCTGAGATTAAGGTGATGAGGTGTGTATTTTCCTTACAATCTCCTAGTAATTTCAGTTACTATTCCACACTGGAAAAATGATCTCATCAGTAGGAGCTGTGAGATTTCCCTGTATTCACAGTTATGTGAATGCCACCCTTCCTGAAGTAATAATCACTCGTTAACCTTACATTTGCTGCTCTTTTGGATTTCACAGCCAGAACTGACACTGCTGACAGCTTGATAAACTGTTTGCCACTCATGATGGCTTTGCCTCTTCCAGGAACACTCTTTTCTGTGCGTACTCACTTTGAGGAACTACCCTTATTTTAATCTGAAGCTTTTGTGCAAATTAGGCAACCTTTGCTCCAGCAAAATTACTGAGGTTAACATGTGAGATTCTAGTTCATGAAAATGTGGCTCCCAGTAAATGAATGGTTTGTGTGGAATAATAGCTCTGTGGCACTGGCAATATGGCTGCGCCTTGTTGTGGGACCTTGTTGCACATGAGGATCTTGGCAGTAAGATGGCACCCTTAAGGATATACTTCGCAGGTCATATCACAGCATTTCATTTTATGGTCTGTGCTGACGATTTCCTATTTGCTTTTGGATAACTTTGTAACAAATTTGCTGAGAGATGGTGCTACTGCACTGTATCCAGTGTATTCTGACTTGCTTTGGGAAAAGAACAATAAAACTTAATTATTTTTTTTTTAAATATCACAGTAATTTCTGAGGCTCTAAAGAAAAATAATATTAAATATTACTCATGTAATTTTTTCCATGTATTCCTAGGATGAAAATTATAATTATGAATCAGGATTTTCTTTTTTAATTATCACAGTGTTATTGTATATAGCATCTCTTGAAACAATTAGATTGTTCCCACATGGGAGAGATCTTGGATTGTCTGAGTCTTCTTTCCGTGGACTCTTGGAACATCAATGTACATTTTCTTAATACTTTCTGAAGTAATTAAATATTTCCATGCATCATGCATGGGAACAGAGATACAGAAACATAGCTTGCCTGAATCAGATGGAAAGTCTTTGTCGAGGCAAGGAAATAAATCCAGGTAACCTGTGTCATATCCAATTTGCTTGCTGATGGTCAGATGCTCCCTCCCTAGGAAATAATTTGGGAATGGATGTTTATCCTGTCTGGCAATGACAGAAACACATGTGTAACAGCAGATTGAGCAGGAATGTGGTTATACTGCCTATGTCCTCTTTTCCAGAAGCAATGAGGCATAACTATTTTATTACATTTGTTTTTAGGTATTTGTTAGGGCTACTACTTGTTTGTCCGAGGCTACCTGTAAACACAATGTGATTCATGCAAAACTGCTCGAGGAATTGCTCGACTCCGAAAGCACAGTTTAGCCTTTATTTGACAGTTGTTTGCTTAATGCAGAAAATGTCTACGAAAGCTATGAAAAATGAATCTGTGCTGTAACACACTGCTTGTATAATCCACTTGATGTATTCTGCAGAAGATATTACAGTGTAAAGGAATAATAAAGACAGTGCCAACCTTGATTTTCTTTTCTTTTTTTCTTTTTTGGCTATGTTGTCACCTTCCATATTATAGCAATAGATTTTGGCCTAGATGGAGATATCGTAACTAATAAAATGTCTTTATAATCCAAGTTATCTTCTGAGCTGAGATGCTGAGCTTTGAAAAGGACCTTTTTTAATTTTCATCTAATTGTAACATGCATGGAATTGTCTTCCCCTTGTATGATTATTCTGATTTAATCTTGAGCCATATGGGAGAGATGCAATGGAACGGAATAATAAAGCACAGCTACCTCTCCAGAAGTAGGGCATAGTCAACATGTACTGGGATGCTGTCACTATTGACACATCTTTTTCTGTGGATAATCTAAAACAATGAGCAGAAATTAGGTCTCTGAGGGTCTTTCTACCTTTTCCTCAGATCTTGGAGAAGGTTTTAGAGTATGACAAGTACATTGTTTCAATGTGAAACAGAGGGTTGCAATTTCCAATGAAAAACAGAAAATAAATCAGTATTCTACAAAATAGGAAAAATTGAAAATCGTTGTTCTAGACGGTGCTTTGTTCAGAAAATGAAAGTGCGATGGTGAGCAATGCAAATGCAAAAATGCAGAAACAAAACATCTCCATGCTGTTTTGCAGGAAGGAAGCCAAATTTTTTTGACCTAGCTAAAGAAGACTAAGAAGAAAATTATCTGAAATAAAATGCCAATTTTTGAACTGGATTCATCTCCATTAGCATTTTAATTTGGATCAAGAGTGCACTTTGGAAGTGAATCTCAAAACCCTTGGCATGCTTTGATTCACAGCACAGGATGGAAGTCTGGTAGCATGTCTAACACATTTTGGTTGGTGATGAGAATGCATGAGATGGGGTTGGGCTAGAAGGAGGCTGAAGAAAGCCCCTGAAATGATGTGATATGGAGTGAAGTAAAAAGAGTGTGACCAGTAGGTAAAGGGAGGTGGTCCTCTCCCTCTATTCAGCCCTGGTGAGGCCACGTTTAGAATACTGTGTCCAGTTTTGGGCTTCCCAGTTCACAAAAGACTGGGATCTCCTAGAGAGAGTCCAGTGGAGGGACACAAAGATGATAAAGGGCCTGCAGCATCTCCTGTATGAGGAAAAGATGAGTAACCTGTGTTTGTTCAGCATGAACAAATATGTAGGATAACTTCTTTATGAGGACTGGGACAGGTTGCCCAGGGAGGTTGTGGATTTTTCTTCTCTGGAGATATTCAAGGCCTGTCTTAACATGTACCTGTGTGGCCTGTTTTCAGGAACTTGCTTTAACAGGGAGATTGGATTCGAAGATCTCTTGAGGTCGCTTTTAACCCCCAGAATTCTGTGATTCTGTTGTTAAATCCTCAAGGCCTGGCACATGCCTTTTGGTTACCGATTCTCTCATGGTTGTCTGTACTTACAGACCCAGACACAACGGGCTTCAAACACTGACTGTGGGCCAGAGCCTTCATATGGAGATGCACAACTGCTTTCATGGTTTTAAAATAGCTGCTTTCTGTTTAGGTGAGACCTCTGTGGGCCCTAGTTAACACCCTCATTGTCAGTGAGAGAACAACTCTGCTGAATTGAGCTCCAGCCAACCAAGGTGATGAAGGTAGGTAGCAGGTGGGCTCTGTCATCAAGAAAGGGGACAACTGAAGGGACAGAGCCCCAGTGGTTGTGCTCAGGTTTGCAAAGCACTCAAAAAACTTGAGGAATGTTGCATTCTCCCTGCTGGAGTCCCAGTCATGCATAATTGTTCCCCTAAAATGTTTATATTGGCTTGCTCTTATATCTTCTTGTTTTAAACTTTCAGGCCCTGGTAAACACAAGTTGGTTTAGCTCTCTTACATGGTATAAATAATTCTCTTCATTCCTTGATATTGCATCCTTCTAGGTATTTAAACTGTTTTTATCATCTCCCTTCAGGCTCCTTTTATCTGACAGTATATATTAGGCTCCTGTTTTCTCTATATTTATGTCTCAGTCTCCAATCTTGCTTTCATTTATTTGTCTATCTCTGTCTTTAAATGTGTGGGCTAAGCTAGCATACTGATATGGCATTTTGCTGAGGTAACATTTCCTATAATTCTAGGTAGATAATTATCATATAAAGCCCCACATATTCAGTTTAAACTGTATTAAAGACACCTGCTGTTACAGTTTCTCTTACTTATCCAGCTTTGTTAAATTATATATCTAATGGATGTGGGTTTTTGTGTGTGTGTGTGTGTGTGTGTATAATTTCAGGGAAACTTGCAGTATTATGGCCATCCAATATTTAAAGAGAGTTTATAAACAGGAGGGAAACAAACTTTTTACATGGGTAGACGGTGATAGCACAAGGGGAAGTGGTTTTAATGCAAAGAGGGGAAAATTTAAATCAGATGTCAGGGAAGGTTTTCACTGAGATGGCAATAGGGTGCTGGAGCAGGTTGCCAAGCGAGGCTTTTGATGCCCCATCCCTGGAGATGGCAGAGGGGTTGGATTTTGATGATCCTTGAGTCCCTTCCAACCCAAGCCATTCTATGATTGCATGATATTAGGTTTGTACAACTTTGTGAAAGAAAAGGGAATAAATTTTCATTTGGTTTGGTTCAATTAGTTGCTTCCATATGGAATTTTCTGGTTGTGTTCAAGATAGCAGAACCATATTTACAAATGTCTATACCTGTTGATAGTTGAGAAGAGCCTGATTTTGGAACCAGAGCATTTTTTTAAGCAGCTTACTGAAGCAAATATGCTTTGGTATATTTAATCAGTCTGAGTTTATCAGTGTGAGGGGCCAGAACCATAAAGTGTAATTGGGCAAAGATTTCCTGGCAATTAATCTTACAGTCTAGCTTTAAAATTATATGGCACTTTTTAATCCTATATCAAATTCGTTAGCACATTTCTGTAGAGTTGAGCTTATCTACTCACAGAGAATAAGCTTATTTTCTCAAGTGTCAGAACTACTGGCCTTTTTGTATTGATGTATTTTTCAGATCTTTCATTTAAGTATAAATTTAGCTCCAGGCTGATTGGCATATGAGGTCTGAAAAGATCATAATGTTAGGTGGCGCAAAAATAAGTTGTGAGATAACTCTAAATGTTCTTTAAATTGAGACAAGGGTGTCATGTATTTTGCTCCATGTAGAATGAGATGAAGGATGCTGATGTTTTCTAGATGAAGCCACTGACAGAAACATGTTAAACAAACAAAAATAAGGCATAGATTTTTCAGAGGGGAGCACTTTAGGTGTAAATAAACACCTGTTATCCACAAGGCCTTTCATAGGGAAGAATTTGCTGAAGAAACTTGCACTGGAACAGGCTGCCCAGGGAGGTTGTGGAGTCTCCTTCTCTGGAGATATTCAAGTCTCGCCTGGACGCCTACCTGTGCGACCTGGTGTAGGGAACCTGCTTTGGCAGGGGGGTTGGTCTCGATGATCTCTAGAGGTCCCTTCCAACCCCTACAATTCTGTGATTCTGTGAAACTATCTCTTGCCTTGTGCTTTGGTCTACAATTAACTCAGCACTGTTTCTGAGTGAAAGCTGCTGTGATGATTCCCCTAGCCACAGGGCAGCTGTCTATTTTCCATTCTCCTCCTTATTCCTCAATTTTCTCTTCCTTCGTTCCTTTGTTCCTTTCTTCCTCCCTTCCTTTCTTTCTCCCTTCCTTTCTTCCTCCCTTCCTTCCTTCTCAGTTCCCTACCTTCCTTCCTTCCATCCACCCTTTTCCCTTCCTTCTTCTTCCTATCCCTCCCACATCTGATATATTACTACAGCCATCAGTAATACAGACGGAAAAGGAATGAAACATAAAGTCACTGATGGATCAAGAAACAAAACCGAAAAACATAGCATGTATCACAGGGGAGCACAGTACTCAGAAAAAGTTATTGGATTTTTCTTTATTATTATTTCAAAGTTAGAATTGGAATGATAAAATCAGAAGTAATTGAATTAAAGTCCATAGTGCTGCATGAATAATACTTCTGTAGTTCTGAACACTGATTTCAAGAGCTTTTTAGTTATCTTGTACGGCCATCTCTATACACGTCTTATTGGAAACTGCATCCTGTTCTGTCCAGATGCTGAAAGTGTCCAGTTGGGGTTTTCTGTTAAGGAAACGTGCCTGACAATCCAAGAAACTGATGAAAGAAACCTCAGAAAATTGCACAAACACAGCTTGGTTGAGTCAACTTGTAGGGATCTAGGAGATGTTCACTTTTCATAGACAAGTCCACTGTTAACATCAAGTATAATCCTTAAAATTCATAGAATCATAGAATTGTTTGACTTGGAGGAGACCTTTAAAGACCATCTAGTCCAACTCCCCTGCAATGAGCAGGGACACCTACAGCGCCATCGGGTGCTCAGAGCCTGTCCAGCCTGACCTTGAGTGTCTCCAGGGATGGGGCATCCATCATCTCTCTGGGCAAACTGTGCCAGTGCTACACCACCTTCACTGTAAAAAAATTTTCTTGTATCAATGTAAATGTCCCCTTTTCTTGTTTGAAAGCACTCCCTCCTGTCCTATCACCACAAATCCTGCTAAAAAGTCTCTCCTTTCTGTTAACTCCGTTTTAGATACCGAATGTCTGCTCTTTGGTCTCCACAGAGGCCTCTCCAGGCTGAACAGCCCCAGCTCTCTCAGCCTGTATTCACAGGAGAGGTGTTCCATCCATTGGACCATTTTTGTTGCCCTCCTCTGGATATGCTCCAACAGTTCCATGTCTCTCCTGTACTGAGGACTCCACATCTGGATGCTGTACTCCAGGTGAGGTCCCATAGAACAGAGCAGGATCACCTCCCTCACTCTGCTGACTACACTTCTGTTGGTGCAGCCCAGGATATAGCTGGCTTTCTGGGCTGTGAAAACACACTGCTGGCTCATGTCCAGCTTCCTACCCACCAGTACTCCCAGTCTTTTCTGTCAGAGCTGCGCCCTATCCTTTTGTCTACCAGCTTGTACTGACAGCAGGGGCTGCTTCCACCCAGGTGTGAGACCCTTCACTTAGATTTATGGAACTGTATGAGGTTCTATTAGGCCCACTGCTTGAGCTAGGTCTTTGTGGTTGGCATCCTGTCCCTTGAGTGTGTTCACCACACCACACAGCTTGGAGAAAGTAATATTAATTCTCCTATGGTGGAGAGCATAGTATGTTCAACAGCAGGGCTTTTTGTACTAAAATAATTGAGCAATGAAAAATCCTGCTCAGGACTGTATAAACAATTAATCAAATTTGGGCATGTTATAAAATATGGCTTGGATGTTCATCCGATGCAAATCAGCTCTTGTTTGAAATCAATAGAGCTGTGGCAATTTATGCCAGCAAAGGGCTTGGCTCTTTTTCATTTGAATGAATAATATACCCAAACTATTCATTTTTCTTATTACAAGTGCCAGATTTCAACCTGATCATTCACAAAGCTGTGGAATACAACCAGTTTTAAACTTCCCTGTCTCACATAATTCAGTGCCTTCTAGGGTAGGGTTTGTCTTGTCCATTTTTCTCTTCTGTCATCCAGATTAAATAACACAATTGTGAATTTAGTCATGCTACTTGTCTGATTTCAAAAGTTAAGTAGAACTGTAGTCTTCTATATGCCTCCAAAGGCCTGCTGTAATGCTCATGAAATCTAAGTGTTACAGTAGCTTGAGAAAACTCCTGCCTTTGGATATTTAATGATATGAAGGCAAAACTAGAAGATTTAGACTGATGAGGAGCTGGGGTTTTTTTGTTTGTTTGTTGTTGTTTTTTTTGTTTGTTTGTTTTCTTTTTTTTTGGACAGAAACAGAGAAGTATTTGTAGGAAATAATATTGCATCGTATGTGTCGCAAATCTCAGTGGGAGATGTTATAGCAGAAGGGTGATTATATTTCAAAATCAAACTGGTTTCATTGATTCATTCATATATTTCCACAAGAATGTACAAGCACCAAGATGCATGTCAGGTCTGCTATTGGAGCACCAAGATGCTGGTGTGCAGGCAAGCAGACCGAGATTCCTTGTGGTGACACAGTGGGCAAAAAGAAACAGGCCAGCTCCTCTTCATGTCCTCTGAGTTCAACTTACATTGGTTATTTTTGACACAGTTTTTGTTCCCTTGCAAATTGGCAGGAATTGGTCTATGCCTCCTGTCTCACCTAGGAGTCATTAGGTTTTGATTGCTGTCTTTTTCTTCCCAGGTTGGGTATCCTAGGAAGAAACACAAGGTGTGCTACCATCTTGATGACCTCATGATTTAAGTGGCATCAACACATTGTTATTCTAGCCCTTCTCTTGCCATTTGCTCCTTCTGGTATTCCCACACCCATATGTCTTTATTCCTATCAATCTAAACATCTCTACTGCAACTCTCTACAGCGTGAGACAGATACTGTTCCGTTCCCCCAGTAGACATTTCTGATGGACTGTGATGCTGAAAGATACGTTAATAGGGGCATTACAGAACTGATATTCAATTCTTGTCATAAATTGCCATATTAAATATCAGTATATCATTACTGCTATATTATTTTCCTCTAAAAGAAATATTGCAATAGTAAGACGATTATGGACTTCAGGAGAAGGTACATTAAGCTTGTTTCTTAATCCACAATCAAGTATACCTCATAACATGGGCAATTGCTGCTGAGAAGTATTAACATAATTGGCGTGTCTCCTTGTTCATGGGACAGAATTAATCTCTTCTAAGTATGGACATCTGCAGAGCTGACGTTTACTTTTGAGCTCCCCACCTGAAATTCTATGTTATTAGTAAAGAGAAATTTCTAGGACGCTGTTGTTTTGACCTGTTTTAGACACCTACTTTAACATATAAAAATCAGGAACTAAAAATGTTTACTTTTTTCCTGCTGATTATAAAAAAAAGCCTAGAGAGAGTAGTTCAAATGCAGAAGTTTATATTTAAGCAGTAACTATTACTACAGATGTCTGCTGTTATAATAATGGCCCCATGACTACCACTGTGACCAGGTGTGGACAAAATAAAATTTGCCAGCTGCCCCCTGAAGAGTCATATCAGTGGAGGAAACATTTCTGGAATATAAAGAATTTGAACTAAAGTGCATTTTCCATATATGTAGGGTGGAAGGATTGATTTCCTTTTGGGTGCAATTAAATATATTTCTATTTAGTGGAGGGGAACAAAATCTATTTATGCAAGGAGAGAATTTTATGCAGAATCTCTCTTTTTTTTTTTTTTTTTGCCTAGCACAAGATAACAGTCAATCAAATGTTGCTTGCTCATGAGAGAATTTTGTATTCAATTTTCGTTCTTAGAGTAACTAAATCAATAACCTGTTTAGCTCCTCTAGCAAATGGAGATCAGCACCCATCACAGTTATCAGTGGCAATTGCATTGTAGTTGCTATATTTCTAACATTTCAGTTTTCAGTCATGACTACCATGAATTGCTGCTATCCTTGCTAGTCTTAAGACTCAGATTTTAAGACTTTTTTTTTTTTCCAGATAACTGATTCGTATCTTTCTTATATACCCTGTCGTCACTGCTGTTAAGGTGTAATGACTGTGCAAGACCTGTTTTAGCATTATGGGCAAGAATTGCAAATGTAACTATGATTTTCAATACTTACTCTGAAATACTTGAATGAGACTTTGTATTTAGTGTTATCTGAAAATCAGGTACATTGAGTCAGAGTTTTGGTGTTCATGAATGGAGACCTTTCTTGTGAAATTCACATCCAGCCACATACTCACAGGTGTCTCCGGAGACATTGTATGTTTCCAGAGATGAGCTACTTCAGTTTAACTCCCACTTCTGTTTATGAGGTGATAGAGCTTAACTCAGTTGCCTCTATATTCACGTCTGCTAGGGCTCACCTACCAGATGTGTCTGGCATTTAGGGTATTCTTCCACATAATACCACAGAACAGCACAGATCTTATCAGTGATGTTTCTGACAGCTTCGTAAGGACATTAGAATATATTAGTGAGCCCCAAATGATGCAAACGCCTTAATTTGGGTAACTGAATCCAACTCCAATTGCTTTTGAAATTCTTGGGCAAAAATAAAAGGCAGAGTGTGTCTTTTTGAGTCTCATTTCACTAATGTAAAGGAGAAAGTAGATTGTCATGAGTGGAATTTTCTTTGAATGACACAAGGCTCATTCTCCTACCATAAACCACTTTTCTACCCTCTCAGGACCCAAAACCCCAAGCCCCAACATATGTAATTATTGTTAGATTAGATCCAGATGTTAAGAAATAACAAACTGTTATTAAAAGCTCAGTGGAAACATTTCAGCAAAATGAAATGCAGTGAAGATGGTCACAAGTATATCCTCTCCAATGCTGCCCTGCAAATGCTGTGTCATTATTCATTTTTTAACTGTGACGCATGTTAATACACCAAGTCTGATTCTTTCTTTTTTTCCTTCTTGAGTTATTCTTTAGTGTTAGTTCCTTCGTACAAAAGATCCTAGCAAGTCATACACTTGTGATGTTCAAAGAGCTTGCCTACAGGAATAAAATGGAGTTCTTTGAAAAAGTGTGTAGGATCAGGAACAATGGCTAATATTTACTAGTTTACAACGGCAGATGATAAATAATAATCAGTTGCACAGCAACAAGAAGTCAGACTATTGCACAAAATTGCAATCAGTCCTTTAGACTTTTCTTTATCGCTATGAAATTCTGCTGAAACTGATAAAGAGGGGTCACAAATAATGGCTCCTTCAGAATAAGGGTTGCCAGCAAAAGGAGTGATTGTACCATGTGGCATTTGAAATTGAGAGAAATGGAAGCATGCTCAGTCCCGGAGCTCTGCTGCAGAGGACTCGTACTCAAATAAAAGAAAAGGGATTACAGCTGAAGAACTCAAGAGCAAGATGGTGGCAGTGTGAAGTGTATTTGAGAGGCAGGCCCAGCAAAGACCATTCAACTTTTGAAGAATTGTAAGAGCTGTTAATATAATTGCATTAAATTCATAACTTCTTATACAGCTTTTCTGTAAAATCTGAGATTATGTCATGTCTTTGCCCCTTGTATGTGTCATCATCTCAAGACAGTATCGTGCAAAGATGCTGTATGTACATGAAGAAATGTGGTTTAACTTCCTTTTTAAGATCTCTTGGATTTTTTCAGTTCTCTCTTTTTAGAGAAGAACTTGCAGCATCTGCTGAATAGGAGCCCTGACAAAAATTTAGAAACAAAAAATGTGAAGGTGAAAGATCTTGAACTTTTCTCAGTGGAGTTTCCCATTGTGTTGGCTGTATTGTTTTAATTAGCCCCACCACTGACAACATACATTTTGATGATTATGTTCCTGTTCAGTGCTATTAAGTCAAATGCTGTAGTTTTAGCTGCAGTGCAGAATGCTGATTGCAGGTCCTTATGCAGTGCACCAATATTCTTGTGTCAGTATTACTACACATGTGTTACTTGTAAATATCTTCCTTCTACAACACTAAAACTTTGCTTATTTGTGGTCAGATATTGCTTTCTTACATACACAGTGCATTAGTGACAATGGCTAAGTGACAACTGGCTGAAAGACTAATCTCTGAAATTTAAATGAACTTTTTCCCAAATCTGTAATCAATAAAACTGACGTTAGTAATCCCATAGTTTCTTCCATCCATACTCAGAACTCTGAATAGTGCAATTTGAATAGTGCAATACTTGTGCAGTCAGTATTTTATACACAAGGAGTAGTGTCCCAGAAGGAGTAGGGCATTAGTAGCTTTGAATTATTTCATCATTCTGAGATGGAGTGTGTAACTGGTGCTAAGGGCAAACTTTTCTTCACTTCAACAAATCTCTTTTAGAAGCTGTATCACAGACTGTCTTCCAACCTTAATCTGAGCTAGATTACAGTGAATATTGATAGAGAACAGAGTAAAGAACCGTACGGTGGTCCTATATCAGAACCTGTCTGGATTTCGTAACATTATTATGTTCTTATGGTCCAACGTGTGGAAAGAAAATGTCTATATGTTGTTATGCTGTGTATTTCATGTCAGAAATGCTGGGAAAACATGCAGGGGTGGAGAAGGAATCTTTTCTGCAAATGGCCAGTGAAAGCTAAGTGCATCATGTAAACTACTCCATGCCACCAGCATGACTTAAATAACTGGAGGTACTCTGTTGGCTGTCTTCACAGAATCCCTAAACCTATGGAACCAGTGGAATGGCAGAGGGGATAATGGGTTTTTTCACCTGCTTTAATTGAAACAGACATACATTTGAATACCAAATCTGAACGATTCATCAAAGTCTGTTTTTATATTCAGGATGTGATTCATCTCACACTAGCATAGAAACTTTTAAACTAGTTCCCAAGAATCCAAAGTTTCAGAAGTCACTGCTCACAGCCTTCTAGACTGCACACTTCCAGAAGCCTGTTCTTTTACTCATTATGATTTTTTTAATGATTTCTCTCAAGTGCTCAAAGATAGTTATTGAATAATATTAATGAGTGCACTGTCACTTCTGACATGGGAGTGAGTCAGTTATTACCAAGGCTTTTGTATGCTCAAGAAGGTAGAGACTCAGAAGATAAAGTATATACGTACATGAATTGACACAAGCATGGAGTGATTTACGCAAAGGCATTAGATGATACATGAAGCACCTTAAGTCTAATGTTATTATAGGCATTGCTTTATAATAGTCTTTGGATATTCTATAGGAGTCCACAAAACAGGTACTCATCCAAAATATTGAGGATTCTGTAACATTGGTATGAATGCTATACTCATTCACTGAATCTAATCATTCTGTATTATAAATTGGTGTCAATAACAAGAGCCAGTCACAGTGTTTACCCATACCTCACCTTTCACAGATCTTTTCACAGTAATGATTTCACCAATTTCTTATTGCTGAGCATCATGAAAGTGTCTTGGGTCTTCAACTCTTGCCCTGTATGCTTTGGCCAAAAGGCACTGGGAGTATGTTTCTGTCATCACTGTATATGGATTCAAGGCCTAGAGCTTGTGGATTACGAAGTGAATTAGCCACTTGCTAGGTTGCCACTACTTTTGGAAAGTTGCAAAACTTTTTGAGTTCTGGTGCCATCGTACTTACAGTGTCAAGTTCAACACCTTGATTAGGCTACTAATCATAGGACACTTGAAAATAACTGACAGTAACAAAATCTAAGAGTGGATTTCAAGAGGTCATGAAATCATGGAATCATAAAATTGTTTGAGTTGGAGGAGACCCTTAAATGTTACCTGGTCCGACTCCCCTGCAATGAACAGGGACATCTACAGCTTGATCAGGTGTTCAGAGTCCCGTCCCCAGTGTCTCCAGAGATGGTGCATCCACCACCTTTCGGCAACATCTAGCTTTTAATCTTCATCTATGCATGAAACTCTCTTATTTTAAAAAACTCATTTCAGGGTTTAGACAGTAATTACTGCTCTTTTTACCCACAATATACTTTATATAAAACTTTTCACAGTACCCAAGTGAGCAAATGCTGTTGTGCAACTAAGTCTTCCCATACTGTAACAGTATCACTGGCTGCCTTTTGGGGATCAAGTAACAAAGGCATGTTTACACAACAGAAGAACATGAGAGCTATATATTATTTCCTAGTAAACAGAGACTCAGCAACCCCACAGCACTATAAATTGGTTTCTTAATAGTAAATAAACCCATCTCTCACTTTGTCAGTCAGCAATGGAATCTGATATTCCCCGCACTCCAGCTCTGATAATATTGTTTATTTTATACCCCCGGAGGCTGTTTCCATGCTGATCTAACAGGCATTAACATCAACCAATCCACCTTGTAAATAGCTCTGAGATGCTTTATTGCCCAGCTCTCTGGTACTCTGCTTTACTTCCATACTAACATCAGCCACTTTTAACCTTCTAGCGACAGAGAAAATAAGTTACAGAAAGTCTATTTCCTGGAAATAGAGAAGTGCTGAAGAGCTGTTTACATTTCAGTACTTTTGGAGAAGTGTGTGGTGCCCAGAAGCAGTGGTAGCGTTGGAAGCTAAGGGCTAGCGCTTGAGTAGTTTGAAACTGTCACAACTCTAATAAATGTAAAGGAACTACATTGACTTACTCTAGGCAACGTGATAGCCCAGAGCTCGAGGGTGTAACACTGCAGCCTAACTCAGAATGATCAGTGCAGCACAGAGGTATCTCAAGGCATTTGGGGAGCACAGCTCTTCAGCTCCCACATAATAGCAGTGCTGCATGGAAAAATGCTCTATGTGGTGGAAAGGAGGGGATATTGTGTCAAAGTGTCATGGTTGTTGAAGAGGAGGACAGAAACCTCATCTAAAGGCAAATGAAGACTCATGGCTACAAGCAGCATAAAAAGCACCAGTTTCAGTGTAGGACTTCATGACTATACCAACACATCCCTTTTATGAGTGAGGAAATGAAACGAAGTAAGACATTTAAAGGTATTATAAAATGAATCACAGAACTGTGGGGGTTGGAAGGGACCTCAAGAAATCATTGAGTCCAACCCTCCTGCTAAAGCAGGTTCCTTAAAATAGGTTGCACAGGTTAGGTGTTCAAACTGGTCTTGAATATCTCCAAAGAAGAAGACTTTATAACCTCTCTGGACAACCTGTTCCAGTGTTCTGTCACCCTTACCATAAAAAAGTTCTTCAACGTCTTCCTATGCTCCAGTTTTAGGCCATTTCTCCTTGTCCTGTCACTACACACTATGCACTGTGAAGAGCCTGGCCTCGTCCATTTGCTTCTCACTTCCTTTTAGATATTTATAAACATTAATCTCCTCTCAGTCTTCTTTTCCCCAGGCTGAACAGACCTAGCTCGCTCAACCTTTTCTCATATGAGAGATGCTCCAGGTGCTTTATAATCTTTCTGGCCCTCCACCTGGGCCACCCATCTCTCTTCTTTACTGAACTGAGAAGCCCAGAAGTGGATGCAGTATTGTAAATGTGGTCTAACCAGAGCAGAATAGAGTGGAAGGATCATCTACCTCTACCTGCTGGCCAGATGTTTTTAATGCACCCAAGGTTACTATTGGCCTTCTTGACCACAAGGTAACACTGCTGGCTTGCGGCCAACCTTTTGTCTACCAGAACAGCCAGGTTCTTCTCTGCAGAGCTCATCTGCAGCAGATCATCCTCTAATCTGTACTGATACATGCAGAATGGATGTGGAATATTTGGAGCAAGAAGAAAAAGGAAGTATGTCCTCACTAAAATCAGACACATTTCCCTGGGCCACGGACAGAGAGAGCCTTTGTCATTAATGCCAGAGCACAGGTCCTGCCCTGGATCCAGCTGTGATGGTAGAAGATGTGAGCACTATCATCATTCCCATGATAGAAGATACTAACATCACCATCATTCCCATTGCTGGTGAATGTGGCTTCTGCAGTTCTGCTCTTGTAAAGCAATTGTAGCTGGGAAATTTTAGCTGAGCTAGAAAAAGCAGTGTTATATAGATCAGTGTCAGCATGAAGGAAATTGAAAAATGCCACAGAAAGTGCTCAAGTGGTAAATGGAAAGGGAAACATTCAAGCCAGTGTGTGGTAACCAGCAGTCAAGGCAGCATCACCCAAAGAGGAATCTTGTCTGTTCATCACTTTGAAGATCAATGAAACTGAAAGGTTAGCTGAAAAATACATACTCCGTGTTGGAAACGCTGATGAGGGGTATAGCTGCTACAAACACAATACATTCACATTTGCTCTCCTTACCTTTTCTCCCACATTCCCTTAGTTCTTCCTTCCCCATCCCTTTAACTGATAAAACCTTTCCATTTCCTGTGTACCAGAACATGTCTATGTCTTTAAATCTATGAATTCTTCTTCTTTCTCCACTCCAATATTTTCACTGGCAAAGAAGCCAGTCTCATCCTAACATACCTAAATTTCCTCTGCTAAAGCATGAGCTAGATCTTTGTTTCTAAATTATTTCTAGTTTTCTTTTTTTTTTTTTCTTTTTTTCTTTTTGGTAAAGCCAGGATGCAATTTGAAAGGCCTCTATAAATCACTACAGAGAGCGGACGCAATCTTTTAGGCTTATTAATTACTTTAAGAATCAACTTGTCTGGGGAATCCTGGTATACTGGCTGGGGGAAATAAAAGACGAAAAAGAAGGAAATCCACCTTTGTCTTAGTGTGTCCTTTAATTAAAATAGTCGGTAGGCATGTCATAGCTTCAGAAGTGCTACATATGAGGGTGTCATGTCTCTATTACTGGAAAACAGATACTCGAGTTGAATGTGTCCAGGAAGATTTCACTGATGGCATTTCTCGGTCACACCAATAGATGGCAATCTGTCTTCACTTCCCTTTGCTTCTTTAAAAGGGAATTTAAAGGTGAGGAAGAAAGGAAAAAAACAATTTTTCTCCAATGCTTTCTCCCTTTTATGTGTCAAAGTTTCAAAGCTAAATGTTCAAATGCCCTGGAAATGAGAAATTATCTGAAAACTAGTACACTGCATGCTACCACAGCACAAATTACCCCATGCTGTCCTGTCAGATTTAATCTGCCTGACTCATTTTTGGAAGGGATGATATGGGATTTAGTTGCTGTGTGAGCTACTAAACTGAGATTAGCACTGTTCATGGCACTATTGCGTATTTTAATCTATGGATCAGTTTATTGTCTGAGTTTTGCTTTGTGAAATCTTCACTAGATATTAAAAAGGCAAAAATAAATAATAAATGAAAAGCAGTCTTAAATCATATAGAAGGTCTCCGATCTCCTCTCTGATTCTGCACGGTGCTACTGTAGTGTCAGATTAGCAGAATGACACCCGGGCTGTTTCACTTGTTTGCTCTGCAGCAAATGCAGGACAGCATTTATGGAGTTTGGAGCTATTTTCTGTGTGTGTGTTTGATGGCCTCAGCTTTTCTTGGAGCATCTGATTGCTGAATTAGCTCAACCTTTTTATTCCTTTTATTTACTCATGTACTACCACTGCAAGCAATGAGTCAGTGGGCATATGCCATTTATTTAGGAGATACTTCTTAAAAAACTTTATTTTTCTCTGCTGAGTTGGTTAAAAAGTGAAAATAAAACCAAATGTATACCTTTGCCTTGAATGTGCAGTTCTCTCCACCTTAGAATAAGCTGGGACCAGCAAGTTCATTTCATTTGAAAAATGTTCTTCTTGTTCCCAGTCTCCAATGAATGAGACTTTAGAATAGACCCAATGGGTCTATGGGGAGAGCATCATTCCCTGTATCTGGCAGCTGTTAGTGGGACAGAGCTGTGCAGGTTCCAGGAGGCATGGCACTGAGAGCTACTCAGCCCTGCCACAGCTGGCCACAAAGGCTTGGGGTTGTATCACTTCCCTCCCAAAGCATCTGCACTGGGCTCTGCTTCTGAAAATTGGTAGGATCACTCCTTTGGTCCATCAGCCTCAAGTTATTTAGAAAGAAATTATGCTCTTGGATACCACATACCTTTTCTGTTAAATTCTCTGCATCCTGTAATTCATGCTGTCTTTCCCTTCACCAGTAAGTGGAATAATCCAAGGGTCAAATCTAGAGTGATCATTAACCAGAGAGTCATAGAATCATAGGATGACTTAGGATGGAAGGGACCTCAAAGCCCACCCAGCCCCATCCCCCTGCCATGAGCTGGTTGCCCTCACCAGCTCAGTTTGCCCACGACCCATCCAACCTTGCCTTGAGCACCTCCAGGGATGGAGCATCCACAGCTCTCTGGGCAGCTGTTCCAGGGCCTCACCACCCTTTGAGTAGAGAATTTCTGCCTAACATCTAATCTAAATTTCTGCTCCTTTAGTTTAAAGCCATTCCCCCTTTTCCTATCACCATCAGACTATGTACAAAGTAAAAAGTTTGTCCTCCTCCTGTTTATAAGCTCTTCTTATGTACTGAAAGGCCACGACACCTCCCCAGAGCCTTCTCCAAGCTGAACAATCCCAACACCCTCAGCTTGATAAAGGAGAGTCCTCCAGCCTTCTGACCGTCTTCATTGCCCTCCTCTGGACCCACTCCAACAGCTCTGTCTTTCTTGTGTTAGGGGCTGCAGGCCAGAATGCAGGACTCCAGATGGAGCTTCATGGGGGCAGAACAGAGGGGGACAATCACCTCCTTTCCCTACTGGCCACAATACAGGTAATGTTAAAAATTTACTAGCATGCAAGCAGAACTTCCTTATGCAAGTTTCCATATACCCAGTGCCTTATGCATAAGGAAGAGCTATCCTATCTCAGCTACAAGTATTTGTTTTTGTGGGGTGCTCACAGCTGATGCTGTAGAGGGCACTGTGGATGCTAATGTCAGTCAGAGCTGGTGGAACAGAATGCTAAAGGAAACTGAAGCTTCACTCAGCATTTGCCCATTCCAAGAGTAAACATTTTGTGCTTTCTGGGAATAAGAGGGCTTCTGGCCTTCAAGTATGGAAAGCAGCTTCAAGCTTTCAAACTTTTCAAACTTTGCAGTGCCCTTTACCTTCCCCAGGATTTGTGCTCTTAATGTACACTGCCATCTGATTCAGATGCTTTGAGCATTGCCTGCATGTCAGAGAAAGGTGCTGCTTCTGTCATGATACATACCATTTACCTCCAGAAGGAATCTGATTACACTTCTTTGCATTTTATGAAGCTTTTCCTTTAAAAATAATAAAAAAAATAAACCACAGCCAAGGATTATGAAATGTGGACAGAACACACAAAGCCTGGCAGTAAGCTTCACAGCTGAATCACCATAATCCAAAGCCAATCCCAGATGAGGTGCTGCAGGGCTGCTGGTTAAGTCTTGATACCATTCCTTCTCATCTCTGACCTGCAGGGATTGATTACCTACTTCTGGAGTATTAATGCATTTGTTGAGTGGCTTGCAGCAAAACCATGGGCATGAACTTTCTTTTGCCTAAAAGAATGGAAAACTCTGTGAGGCTGTTTTCAGGGCTCTGGTTTCACTGCTGATACAGGGGATTGTGTCACCTCAGCAATGACCGGTGGCACAATATTTCTGTGAAGAAAGCAGACAGGAGGAATACAAAGAAGGGAAAACACACTAGCATGATTTTTCTGCTTTCAAATAGAAATTTGGTAATACATTTAATAAATATTGACAAGGTACAAGTCCCCATGCCTCCCCCAGGCAGTTCCCCAGTAGATCCATAGCACTCTGATCTGAGTGAAAGGTTGTCAGCTTCATTAATGCCAGCATTCTCCAGACACGCATTAATTAATCAAGCATGTTACAACAAGTTAATGAGTGTAAAACTAGTAGGGTACTTTTGCTGCCTTTCGTAGATATTTGCGAATAAACGGTGTGCTTATTCCTGGAGCTATAGAGCAAAGTTCAAAGACCACTAAGTCAATAGTTGTGGGTTTTTTGTTGTTTGTTTGGTTTTTTGTTTGTTTTTGTTTTTGTTTTGTTTTTTAAAATCAATTTCAGTGAACTTTGGAGTAGGATCTTGTAGTATAAGCATAGCAGAGAAAAGTGGCCTCATCCAGGGAGGCCTAGACAGGCTGAGCAACGGGCCCTGAGAACCTCGTGAGGTTCAACAAATCCAAGAACAAGGTCTTGCACCTGAATGATGGCAACCCCCATGATCAATAGAAGCTGGGGAATGTAAGGATAGAGCACAGCTGTGCCAAAAAGGAGTTGGGGGTACTGGTGGATGGCCAACAGGACACAAGCCAGCAATGTGCCTGTTTGTTGCAGGGAAGCTGAACTAGATGACCTTTAAGGTTCCCTTCCAACTCGAACAATTCTTTGATTCTGTGATTCTACAAGCTTTAATGGCAGGTTGCTGATCTGCTGCACAACCTTTACCAGTCATTCTCCCATTGTGCTGCAGTTTCCCCCCAAATTCCTATCACTTCAAAGTGGAGCTCTTTCAGGATGCTCAGCCCCAGCAGATGAACACACCTGGGGAGACCACTGGCAAAGGAATGCAATGTATTGGACTCAGATGGTAATCACAGGGTAAGAAATTCTTGGTCAGCAATCATAGCAGTGTGCATTGCAGCCACGCAGACACTCTGCTCTGTCTCACTGCAGACCTTTGGCTTCTGCACTGTTTTAGTTCTGGATACTTTCTGTGCACAGCTTGTCAATCCCACCAAACAAGGGCAAAAGGACTAAACACAGGCAGTTTACAAAACAAATGCAGAAAACAGCAGTTCATGCAACATTAAGTTTCCTGTATGAATGCTCAGCTGCACTGCTGTTTATTTCATAGCATGCTCGCACATTGAATGTATAAGTTTGGAAAGGAAAAAATAGCTTAAGGAATGGAACTTCACCTGTCACCTGGGGAAAGTTACCTTGTTAATTTTCTATTGTTCAGCATTCTGAGCTCTTGAGGAAAAGCATCAGGAGATTTATCCCTGCCAAAGGATATAGCTTTTGGTGAACTGAAAAGCACAGCATGCAATTTCTGTCTTAAACTCACAATATTGCATCGCTTGTTATATCTATGCAAATGTCTTCTGACATAGTGAGAGAAACTGAAAACGTTCACGTGCAAACTCACAGAGGCTTCTGGTTAATTCACTAAAGAAACGGTACCACGCAAACACAGCTTTTCTCGTGGAGTGGGAATAGGAGCAATCCTTGTGTAGTATTGGAACAAATTCCTATCAAATGGAAGCCGTTTCTTCTGCTGTCAATGAATACATGATTGGTCCCACAAGGGAAACTGGAGTTATTCTGAGTCATTGCTCGTATTAAAATGTCTGTTTATCCAGAGATCTGTATATGGGCAGACAGACAGTCGTATTACTCATTATGAGAAAGACATTGGGGCTCTGGAATGCGTCAAGAGAATGGTAAAGAGCTGGTGAAGGGTCTTAAGAGGAGCGGCTGAGGGAATTGGATTGTTTGGTCTGGAGAAGAGGAGGCTCAGAGGAGACCTTATTGCTTTCTATGGCTCCCTCACAGGAGGCTGTGGTGAGGTGGAGGCTCGGCCTGTTCTCCCAGGTGGCAGTGATAAGATGAGAGGGAATGGCCTCAAGTTGCACCAGGGGAGGTTCAGGTTGGACATTAGGAAGAATTTATTCTCAGAAAGTGTGGTGAGGCATTGCCACAGGCTGCCCAGGGAGTGAGTGAAGTAAACACCCCTGGAGGTGTTTAAGGAAAGGACAGAGATAGCACTTAGGGACATGGTTTAGTGGGCAAAAATTGCTGGTAAGAGAATGGTGGGGCTAGGTGATCTTAGTGGTCTTTTCCAACCTTAATGATTCTATGATTCTAATTAGTCTAAGTTGAGATCGTGAACCCTAAAATGTCACAGCTCCTTTTTCTATAGCATTTCCCTAAACAGAGCTGATGTTTTTGACATGTTACCTTGGTTCTGATTCTTCTGAGTTTATAGTTCTGTTGGGTTTGGGAGAAATGTCCCTTTAAGGAAGAAAGGTCTGTAAAGAAGCAAGTTACTGATCCGTTATGAAACAGAGGGAGCTATAGCATCCATTGCAGCCCCTGAGAAAAAATTACCAAAACCAACCTTTGGGGAGTAGGCAGAAAGTATTGCAGAGGAGCTTCTGAGAAAGGCAGAAACCTTGTGTGATGCCCAGGGCAAGCCCCTCTTTTTTCACACTATCCCTCAGAGCTTTTCCCAATTTCCTTTCCTGATATCTCTTCTATCAGCAGAAAAATACAGTTTATTGAAGGCTTGGATTCACCGGCTGTCTCCTCATCCTCCCCAGTGTTTCATGGCTCGGTATACTACATCCTTCCTCTTCAGCCTTTAAATACACTTCTGCTCCCCACTGCTGTATTTAGAGTACCTCTGGTGAATTTCCCCAGTCTGCTTTGGCTGTGCTTCTTGAAGAGGCTGCCTCTTGCATTTGTAGCTCTCTCCCTAAGCTCCAATGAGTAAACGTAAGATGGCAGTTTGTGTCCAGGAAATTTTCCAGTAAGGTCTTATTTATGCACACCTAAGCAGCAGGGCTCTACAGCATTCCAGTGAGGGTGGAAATATTTCTGCAATGCAGATGGGATGCACAGCTTAGTGTTGTTTCATGTTTTTTTATTCTATTTAGAATATCTGATGCTTCCTGTGATGAAAATGCCTGTAAGCACAGCCATGGCTGCTCAAGGATGGGCTTGTGTGGGGTGCCAGACATGAAGACAGTGATCTCTGTCTTTCCTGTGCTTGCTGCTTGCCCTTCTGCAGGGCAGAGCACAGACAGAGGCTGCCAGTCTGTTTCCTGCTTTCTGCAAAGTGCCTTCTCATCTGATCATGCTGATTCACATCAGAGATGACAACCAGCTATTGCCATCAATTACTCCATTAGTTCAAATGGTTGAAAGCTATCTGGGATACGTAAGAGATCCAACCTGGCTTGATCTATAGAAGTGATGCCATGTGATAGAAAAGCTTCTGGCTTGTTTGATGGTGGAGTTTCCCTGCATGTTGCAGAACAGAATACTTTCCTCATATGCCATCCCTTCATTTGCACATCTCAAATTAATCTCTTGACCATTTTCACAAGTTGAATCTAGTCCGTTTATTTAGTCAGATAAATGTCTGATCTGAAATCTCATTAGCCCAACAATTACCTTTGACACTACAGATGAACAAAGTCTCTTTGCCATGTAAATTACAAAATCACAGCAAGTCTTTCCAGTTCTGAGAGGGCACAGTTTCAGAAAGCATTCAAAATGCAGAACATCAGTTAAAGTCATTAATATTTCTGTGATGGGTGCAGTTCAGATTGGACTGCCTGGATACCCTCAGCCATATTATTTTATTATATTTCCTCATGAGAAAGCTCTCCCTGTGCATCATATGAGGATGCAGAGTGTCCATTTACAGCATTAATCATTTCATTTGATAATTCTTTCAGCTCTCACTGTATGGTCTTTCTTTGGAAAACTGCAAAATGAATGACAAAAACGAGGACTGATCAGAGGAGTGGAAAATAAGAAGGCTACTCCATTCTTGCAGCACTCTAATCTGAATACCTTTAATTATCAATCCCCTTATTGACCAATATTAGGTGCTATTGGTGAAAAACATAATTTACAGTGCCAGAAATTTAGATTTGGGACCTGATTCCCTTCTCCTGTATTCTCTTGGATGCTGTGAAGCCTCTCAGTTGAGTGAGTTTGCTCAAATTTCAAAGGAGCTGAAGTCCCATTCCTATTCAGCAGTGTTTGGGTGGCTCTGACACTTTGCTATTTGGAAAATTTCACCAGAATCTTTTCAAAGTGACAGGCACTGGTATCTTCAGTGTTTGGTTTCCCAGTCCCACAAGTCCTTTTGCAAGTATTATCTGAACAGAGTACTGCTTGGAAGGGGGAGTCTTTTAATGGGCTGTGTTTGTTTAGAGAACCTATATAAGTTGGTAACATGAAAGTGTGTGCTCACAAAAGAAAAAGAGCTTCTTATGAAGGTTTCCGTTCATGTATCTGTGTTCTGACATTCTTTCATAATAAAAGGAGCTACATAGTTTTTCCCATGCAGCAGAAAAATAATTGGATTTCCAACAAACGTGCCAGAGCCTTGTTTACTCAGATGTATTCCCCTTATGTTACTGCAGCTCCTCTAATTCTGTGGGGCTGTTCTGGCCATAGAGGTCACCAACAGCCTCCTTAATGTATACAGGTGAGGTATGTCCAGAGCTAATAGTATGACTGATAAAGAGAGCATATGGTGATTAACTGTGGCGTGGATCACAGTAAGAGTAGATTATTTTTTAATATTTAAATTACATTTAAACCACTCCAGTAAAGATGAGCAGAGAGCAGAAGTAGAAAGAAGCAAAATAATGATGTGATTAATATTCACACACAAAAAAAAGAATTAATTTTTCCCATCTGTCAGGGATCATTTTGTGTTCCATACCTATCTGTCCATTAATCAGCAGCAGACTGACAACTGGAAAAAGAAATAGCCATTTCTTCAGAGAGCTGCATTTCTTTTCATGTTTTAGCTTGTTGTCTGCTATCTCAATTTTACAAATGTGATTATTGTCCATAACTCTTTCCTGACTCCTTTTTGCAATTATGCTTTTGACCTATAGCTGCTTTGGCCAGAAAGCATTTGTGCAGGATTGGCCTGTTTAGTAGTGTAGGTCTTGACTGCTAAGTGCACCTCTAATTCCTGCTGAAAGCAGCAGGATTTATAGCACTGAGCTTTAAGGATGGTTCTACTGCTAGAACTGGACAACTTGCTTAATCTCTACAAACTATATGGCTTTTGCTAGAGTAATTTCTTTGATCACTACACAAATCTTTTTGATTAAACAAATGTGTTTGGAGCCCAGAAGTCTTTTATTGCAAACATTTATATTGCTGTCCCTCTGACCTGAGCAGTTAGGATTTGAGGCCTGGTCAGGCTGTTTCCATTAAGAGGGGAAACTGATGACAGGAATCATACTGGCTTCTTTGGTACTGCCCTGCTTATTTACAATGAATTCCCAGAAAGTTACGCTTCCCTACACTTGTCAGAAGCCACTAGAGGCAGCTTCTGAGCAGTTTAAAATCCAATACTTCAAGTATCTTTAATCTGGCCCCTCCTGGAGCCACCCACACAACTCACATGAGTGCATTTCTTCTGTTCACTGTTGGCTTGGGCCTCCACCTTGACCCCTGTCACCAAGACCCATGGCCTTGCAAACCCTGCTCCTGGCACAGCTAGATTCAGCCCGCACAAAGTATCTGAGTTGAGGTCCATTCTCACTTGGTCACCAGATACTGCTGCCACCAGGCCCTTTCTTCCATAAAGGAACATAATTTCCTTCCCTGCAGGTGAAGGAATGGTATTTAATAAATCCCAAGATAAACGACAGCTGCCAATACCTTTTAAGGACATAATATAAATTCACTATTGCTCACACAAAGTTATTGCATGCATAAAAAGTGGTGCTAAATGAAAACAAAAGCTGTGAATCAAGACTGATGTTTTTGGTTTTGTTAGAATTTGCAGGTAAAACTGATTGCAATTATTTTTAGATTTAAAATGCCATTTCTTCAATGTCAAAAAGTCGTGTTTTTGTTTTTGTTTTAATTTTGATTTGGAAATGAACTTTCCTTTGTGAAGAACCAGTGGGATTGTTTTATTTTGGTTTGGGTCGACCCTGGTAGAGGTACTCCACTCTGTTAAGCTGAATCTTAAATTTGCTTTTTAGAAAATTGTTATCCTGCATTCCAGCTCTTTGCATTGGGGCATGAGATGGCAGTTTGAGATGTTATCATCTCTGATGATCTAGAGGTCTCCAAAGGACAGCTTCTTTCCTTCACAAGATAAAATGGATTTCCTTGTGAGTGTACTGTATGTTTCAAGGTAAAAATCATCTGCATCTTAAAAGATGATAAAGCAGTCTAATTTGTGAAAGAGAACATGGGCATCACTCTCCTGAGATACAATGCCTGTGTGGTGAAGCATTATAATGGGTAACATCCTGTGGGTGTATGAAACTAATTTCAAACAAAGAGTGTGAGATCGTATCAGTAATCAAAGTGAGGCTGTTCAGAGGTTCAGCAGAACTTCAGTCAAAATATTTTATTCCAAATGAGAATGCCAAAAGAAAATTTTCATATTGCTGGAAATCTTTGTAAAATTATTCTTTAAACTTTTTTTCAGCATTTAGAACATACGTACAAAAAAATAAAAACTGTCAAGTCTGTTTTTCCTTCAAGATGAGTTACAAATTTTGTTCTCCTCTGAGGGTAATCCGTTATTTGAAGATATAGGTCCCCTGACTGTAGTGCAGCTCATTTTTGTATTGCACATTGACATAAAATGCCAGTATATGCCAGGAGCTTCAGACAAATGTATGAATTGCTACCCTCTTTTTTTTCTTATTCTATGAGTTCTCAAATTGTAAGCCATCTTTCATGAAGAGTGTATGTGCACTAGTTTCTCTTTAAGGCTTCTGGATATTAACAATTTTATAACTTACCTAATCATACATTCCATCTCTCTCTTTCATGCATCCTGCCACTCCTGTGGCTTTCAACTTCTTTCTGTTCTAAACTCCTAAGAGATTTCCTTTGGAAACGTAGACCTCTGAATACCATTTTTTTAGCCATCTGAAAAAAGCCCTATATTTCATGGTTGCCCTCTGCCCTTAGAGATTTTCCATGGGCTGTCAGGCCAAATATCCAAATATCTGCCATAAAACCCATCTCTGTTGGACTGTTATTTCCCTCTCCCGATTGCATATGAACACTCCTATTTATACGAAATACATATTCTTTACAAATGAAAAGTTCATCTCTGGCCAAGGAACTCCGAAAGAAAAACCTTTACCATGATTACCCTTTCCAGCTTTTATTGGCTTTGGATCTTCCAAGATTTCCTGATAAAGACTGCTGAGGTCTTGTACTCATTAGTGAGGAAAACAATCATTAATCAAAAGAAAAACCAAACCTGAAACTGTGAAACATTAAAGTTTCTAAGGAACGTGGAGAACCAGAAGATGAGACATTGTTCAGAACTAGTTGGCTCAGTTTTGTAATTTCCTTTAAACTACTGCATTCAGTCTACTCTTCCAGTCATAGTTGTTTTCTGCATTGCTACATATGTATTTTATATTATTATTTAAAGCGCTTTATATTAATATTATAGAGATTGACATTAATATTAAAAGGGATTTTTGAGCTCTTATCCCCTATTTCTTCTTACTATGAGGACTCTGACTAAACACTTGCCTGAATCAAGACGATACTGAAGCAATATAAACTTTCCTTTGGTGTTCATGTTGGGTATCTTGTTAGTAGAACTTTGAGGTACTTGTGAGACCTCTGATGGTACACAGGGCACTATATATTGCACAACCAACCAGAAATTTGACAAGTGTGACTGAAAATGTAGAGTTGGGAATAATACATTTCTGTATTTGTTGTAAAAAGTTTTACAAGCTATGACTGCACCCTTGTGTCTCTTCCCCCTTGATTTTTACTGTGTGAACAGCAGAAGACCTAAAAGATCCCAAATAACCTGCCTTTTGTGCACTTGTTTTGGAGAATCCTTTAAACTATGCTGTAGATGATGCACAGGTTCATTTTGTGGGGTTCCACGGACTTTTGTTATCCCCTTTGGGTCTTTCCTCACAGAAGAGTACTACCGTATTGGCCAACAAGGAAAATGCTTGAAAATATCTCCATATGCAGACTTCCCTTGTTTTAGTATAGCAGTGGGTATATCCTGTGCTGTGGTTTAACTCAGCAGATGGCTGTGCATCATGCAGCCCCCAGTGGGACAGGGGAGAGAATTGGGAAAAAAAAAAAGAAGTAGAATTCTTGGATTGAGATAAAACTATTTATTAAGATGGAGAAAAGGAAAATACTAATTATGAAATATATATATATATGTATATATATACACACAAAGAAGTATACAAGTGATGCACAAGTTATTGCTCACCACCCTCTAAATGATGCCCAGTGAGCAGAAGAGAGTGAGTGGAAGAGAAAGAGATGAACTTCCACCCCTTTCAAAACTCCTCCCACAAGATGTCATACGGTATGGAATATCCCTTTGGCCAGTTTAAGTCAGCTGTCCTAATTCTGTTCCCTCCCAGTGCCTTTGGCCATTCACTGAGAATGACCTTGGCTCTGTACGGCACTGCTTAGCAGCAGTGATGAACATCGGTGTGTTACCAACATTGTTCTTCTCCTAGAACTAAAACATAGCATCATACCGGATACTCTGAAGAAAACCATTCTGCTCCAGCTGAAACTAAGACACCCTTAGAACCCTCTATCCCTCATTCAGTCTATTGATATCCTCTGTAGCATAAGATATTGGTGATCTCAGTGTCCTTTATTTCTTAATATAAGATAGTTATTAACTCTGAGCTGACTTCCTGAACTGTGGGAAGAAGTTTCAAAGCTATGGGTGCCCTTCATTATAGCCACTGGGAGCAGCCAAGTTGGTTCAAAGAGGACACTGGAAAAGTATTTTGCTCTCCAGTGCAAAGAGAATGTCAGAAAGTTCTGCTGCTTCTTCCCCTTGTCCAAATTCAGAGGGACAATTTGAGATGTGGTGGTGTCTGGAGACTTTCAACAATCAGGAGGAACCATGGTTCAGGTATCTATGACCTGTGGTGGCTGTCACAACTTGCCACAGTTCTTTGAATCAAGGATATTACATGGAGTAGGAATTGGATCCCTCAGAATGTGGCTGTGAGGCCTTTGGCAAATTCTCTTCAAAGGGAGTACAGACTCTGTCTTTGCATTGGCTCAGAACTCTTCAATTTTGCAAAATGGAAATATGAAAAATTGAATGGGAAGAAATCCAGTTTTGAAGCTCTCAAAAGGGAATTGCAAAAGAACTGATCTGTTTTTAAAAGCCTTAATTCCCCCGAAGCTTCTGATTAATTTATTGAAAAAGAGTTAATAAAAGATGTAACCAAACCCAAATCTGTTGCTTTGGTAAAGAATGTATTCAGGATGAAAAGCCCAGGGCTGTGTCCTGCCAGCACAGAGAACATTTCAGCTATCACTCAAGTAGGCACCTGTCACTCCCATCAGAGCAGGAGCAATGTGATTTCTGGCCTAATTTCTAGAACATCAGTGCTATCAAATGGAGATCTGGGTGCTTGGACACTGCTTCTTTTTCTGTGTCTGACTCGATGAAAGCCTGAAGGAATATGAAGTCATTCATAAGTTTGTTTCTGTTCCCCAGGTGTTTCTTTCCACAGCAGTGACCTGGTCCTCATGTATTTGCATGATGCTCTCACCCATTTTGAATAAAGTAATCTGCTGATAGGTAAAAATCAGAATACTGTTTCCTGGCTTTTGGATTGAATTGCTGCTACTGCTGAAACGCATCACCCACCACCTTACTGTGCTCACATCCACTGTTTGGTCTCCATAAAGCTCCATAAGCTGTGGTTAGTGGAAAGCTGCAATGACAACAGCTTCTTGTTATCAATATACAGGTATATCGATATATATTTTGTATGTTCAGGATGTCACGGCAGTGCACATCCTTCATGTTTTATACTTCAGCTTATCAGAATGAACCACTTCTGCATGAAGAAGTATCAGAGATTAGAAGTGAAAATGACCAAGCAATGCCTTTAATAGTCATTAACTCATAGGAATGGCATCAATAAATAACACGGTGACAATAAATACGGCAACAAAAAAATGATTTTTGTTGTAGCTTGTGCAAAGTGTGATCTCAGTGCTACTGCTGTGACATGCACAAATATTTATAGCCTTGTTCATAATGTGCAGTCTATGGCACAAAGATGAGATGTGCTTTAACAAGGTCAAGGACTCAGCAGGGAAGCAGGAAGCTGCACATAGGACCAGGCACTCTGACACTCATGTGTGAGCACTTGTGATTTCCCCAGGATTTGGTCCGTTCCTCTGTAAGGAAGGAAAGGATGAAATTTTCAACCCTCTTCGACATGTTGGTTGCAATTGGAGAGATGCCTCCCAGTTCCTTTTGTCTACTTAGGCAACGAAAGACAATTTATTTCTATTGGTGTTGTAGCATCTCCAGCTAGAGACTGGGGCCAAATATGTTACATTTAAAAAAAATGACCCAACAGCCACACAATTATAGTCCCTGCACAGTGCATTTATCTTGGCTACCTCTAAATTGCCAAAGCAGTGAGGGCTTTCACATCTTTTAATACTATTTCACAACCTTTTCTGAGTTCTAATGAAACTGAATTACCACCTTTATTATTTTCTAGGGGCTATGTCTTAGCATTGGGGTTGTTTGAGGGCAGGTGAGAAAGAAATAGTGTAGCTTTATGTGGAAAGAGGAGCAGCCTTTGGATCTGCGCATGCCTGGCTGCAGTTTGCTGAGCATAAGCCAATTTTTGCGCCCACAGAGCAGTTCATTTCTTGGCAGCTGCATCAGAATAAAGCTCCAAGGCTACAGCAGCCCACAGCCTGCTGTGACTCAGTGACCACAGAACCTAATTTGTGCTGGATAAAGCCCTAAAGAGATTAACTGACTCATAACATATGCTACTTTACCTTCTACAAATGAACCTCAGATACTGTGCCATGTTTCTGATCCCTCTCTGAATTTTGTAAATACTCTACCACTTAGTCACAGATACGGGGAGAACCTGAAAAAGAAAAAGATGCACCCCCTCTGGTTTATCGTTCCTGCATTGTTAGCGAGCACTTCAAAACACGATCTGTGTGTTTTTCCTTCGAGAAACGTGACATACCATATTAAAGAGCCTGTAAAAAAAATGCATACATTCATTTTAGTAAAATGTCTGAGAAACATCAGTGCAGGTGTGTTACCTGTGGCACAGCCACACGGGAGGGGTAAGTGCATCTCATGTTGTGTTTAATGAGGTACAGACCATATAGACTATAAAAGACTATAAAAATCACTGAATCTCCTCAGCCTTTCTTAGGACCATAAAGACCTCATAGAAGGCAGACAGCAGCTTAAAATATCGGGATTTTCAGCAGCAGGAGAGGCAGTAAATAGGGTTAGGATATTCCTCCACAGCCTGATGAGTGTTTGAACTATGAGGTACCCTCTGTGTTTCAGTAGTTCCTCAGTGCACTGTGAAGGCCTCTGAAAGCCTCAGAAAGAGTGGAGAGGCATTGGCACAAGCTGCCCAGGAAGGTGGTGCAGTCACCATCTCTGGAGGCATTCAGGAGCCGTGGATATGTGGCACTGAAGGACATGATCAGTGGGCATGGTGGGGATGGGGCGATGGCTGGATTAAATAATCTTAGAGATCTTTTCCAGCCTTAATGATTCTATGATCCTATGACCTGACAAAAGGAGCTCTGTTTTCCTGGTAGACCACGTACTACAACATTACCTGGGGAAGGAGGTGCTAGTATTTCCTCAAATTTCATTCCAACATATGATCTGAATGTGGGTCTGGGAAAATGCATTATATATAGTATACAAGACTGGAAGTTTCAATTAATTTCCATGTTGCAGAACTCTACCTTCCCAAAGGATTCAGAAAAAGGCAGCCAGGATAGTCACAGGTATAGGTTATTTTCCACAAAAGCAATGACCTGACATCATTGGTCTTATGCTTCATAAAACCTTTTGAAAGCCCAACCCTGTTCTACACTACTGAAGTTAAAGGTGTTTGTCATCAATGTTGTCAAATACAAATAACAATTAAATTCAAGGCGTTACATCCTACCACCATTAAAAAAAAAAAAAAAGCAAAAAAAAAAAAAAGCAAAGCAAATATCAGCACAAATAGCCATAATAAATGAGCTAATAAATACTGACTCAGATGAATGGTATTTCTAATTAACACCTTTACTTATCTAGCCTACTTTACTGCTGTAACTAAAAGCCAAAATACACATCCAGAATTCAGGAACACCAGTAGAGGCTTAAATAGGAGCTATTTTGTATTAAATTATATATTAGAAAGGACTTTGGTTCTGCTAAGATAATAGAGACCTCATACACTGAAACCTCTATATGTCTGCTCAGAACTTTGTGGACTGAAGTTTACCAGTTAGGTTCCCTTTTTGCTTCCTTTATTTTCCCTGAGTTTTTCCTAAAGCCCTTAAAAATCTGGGCATCCAAATCCCAGTGAGAACTGAAAACTCTTGCAAAAGACTGTTTCAGTGTCTTTTGCAAAGCATAGTCTTACACTGCTGTTCTTGGCAGATAATGCAAGAAACTGAGTTCTTGCAGTTTACCTTCTAGGCATATGCTCCAAAGGCTGAGTGAAGTGCATCAGCTGCCATGATGCAATTGCACTCACTTTGCTATTGTGATCATGCTCAGATGCTGTGGGTGAGCTGATGAGCAGGAACTCATGCTGCAGTAAATCGATTGCAAGCCATTACGTGAGGACAGTGTACAAGCTGGCATAGTGAAGTTCCCAAAATCAATGTGTTCAAGGGTACAAATTCTATGCCGTACCCTACCCGTGTGCCCAAAGGCTGATCCAAGCCCACAATTAGTGCTGTCTCATAGATCAAGCTTGCTTTTCAGCTCAAGGAGATAGCCAGCCTGTGCAGCCCGTGCATTTTCATGCTTACCAAACCATTTAATTTTTGTGTCTAGAATCCTCATAACATATATTTATTGGTCTCCTAAAATACCTGGTGGGCTGTGCAGATCGAGCATGTACTGTAGCTGATTAACTGGGGATCTTCTCCCTTTTCTTTCCAGAATCCTCCCATCAATGAAGCACAAAGCACGCTCAGATACACAACACTCTAAAGGCTGGTAAGATGTAAAAAACAGAGTGCAGGTGAAACAGGCTGAGAAGATGATTCCCCTGCAGACCCTGCACTCCTCAACTGGTTAAATCCACATTTTGGGTTCAGACCCAGGTGAAGAAATCAGCGCCTTTAAAGACCAGAGCATTGGTCCAGGCCTATGGTTTTAGTGGATCTGTGCAGCTAAGGATGCTAATTTAGCTCAAGGGTACTGACATGATTTTAATCTAAGAGGATTTGAGTGCTATAATATCTCTGGTAAAAATCTTGGGAAAAAAAAATAAAAACAAGAAAAGAAAGAAGGAAAAAAATGACAGAAATGCAGAGAAGGAAAGAGACTGTAAATATTGTTGGCAGCAAGCAGACCAGAAGCAGCTGTCTCTGGCAGATGTGTTTCATTCATATCAGACAGGGAACCATGGATGTTTGGAAATAACCCACATTTACTATATATTTAACTACAAGATTTGCGTTTGTTTGGAGGCAATTAGGGCTTTATGCTCAAACACAAACGTGCCTTGTCCATGTCAAATGCTTTGCACAAGTCCGGGTAGATGACATCAGTTACTCTTCCTTTGTCCACTGATGCTGTAACTCCCATCATGAAAGGTCACTGAGTTCATCGGGCATGACTTGCCTTTGGTGAAGCTATGTTGGTTACTACCAATCACCTTGTCTCGATTTTCTATTTGCCTTAGTAGGGCCTTCAGGAGGGTCTGCTCCATGATCTTGCCAGGCACAGAGGTGAGACTGACTGTCCTGTAGTTGCCTGGATCTACTTTTTTTCCCTTCTTGAAAATGGGAGTTATGTTTCCTCTTTTTCAGTTCCAAGATGAGCTCGTGCTTTGGATGTGATAGTTGTTAAACCATGGCATCTGACAACCATTAGCACTGCTGGCTCCCCAGCACTACTGTGAGCAGCGTTGCACATGAAGAACTCTGCCATCTGCTGTATTCTCACCAGGATGGCAAATCAGTCTGGGGGCTCAGAACTCATCCTGCGTCATCTGTAGATATTCTCTGTCCTTGTTAATGAGAACACTGAGAGGATTTTTGCCTTCCCATCTCTGTCATGTTTCATATGTATTCCATTCCTTTTCTTTTTAGTTCTTCCATATGTAAACAATTCCTTGTTTTTAAATCCCCTCACTTGCAGTCTAGTACTTCAATTCTAACATTTCAAGCTTTACACAGTATAGTAGTGCTGCTTCATGGGTTAGGAAAAGCAGAGTGTTATTGAAGGTTTTTGGTTTTTTTTTTTGTAGAAAACGAGTGAAGGATCTTAGCTTTCCAAAACAAATCACTGGTGTCTATCACTGATCTCTATGAGGACGTTGCTCAACCAAAGAATGTGGGAAACAGGCAACCAGGCACATGGAAAAACCTTTTCTGCTTTCTTGGCCTTGTGGGGAAAACTCAGCATGAAATTAGGCCCTGAGATGCCACAATGCAGAACAGCACTGTCAGTTTCCTGACGATCACCTGAAGATAATGAGAGAGTCAGGTTTTCGAAAAGGACTGAAAGCATTCCCTCAGCAAAAATCACTCATTTTTAAATGACACAACAGAACGACTGCCTCCCCAAATGATTGCTCTCACCAGAAAACTGTGTTCCTATTAAAAAAGATCACAACTCTGTGTTCTTATTGAGAGAAATGCTTGCTTATTGGCCTGCTATTTACACATGTAGGCACCATGAGAAATCCCCAGCTGAAAGTAACAGTGCAGAATTTGCTAAATATGATATTATGGAACACTTTCAATAGTGTGGATTTGTTTTCCACCTTTTCCCCAATAATAAATATTGGACTCAGCAGTCAGGACCTGTAACAGAGCCACGGTAGTACTGTAAAGTACAGAATTTATGAGCCAGATTTGTAGGAAATAAATTTTCCAACAAGGGCTGCAATTATATAAAATGTGAAATGAATCCAACAATGTGGAAAAATCTATTTTTAGGGCAGAACTTTTCCAGCTATCAGAGTTTCAGCCTTTGGCTGGGAATTAAAAATCCCTATGGGACCAAAATACTCAGCAGCTGTTGAAACTGGCACGTGCCTCTCTCTTGCTAACTTGACAATAATTCCCTCTCAAAATCCTGGAAAGGGCCCCATTACCAATATACCCTGGTCAGTCTGGAGATGTCTCTTTAAGAAAAAATTACACGAGTCTTAGAAAAGGTGCATGTAAGCCATAATTTTATCTTCTATATGGTACTTCTACCTCTTTGGCTTTATTTCTTCAAAGCACAGCGTGCAGGATTGTCCTATCTCACAGGAAGGTCATGGTAATAAATGCATTAAAAATCAAGATGAGGATGAAGTAGCGAAACAGCAGCCACTTTGTATTCACATGCATGAATATATATACTGATTGTTTATGCACACACATAAACTCTAAAATCCTTATTCTTAGAAATTATTTCTTTATATATATATATATATATATATGTATATATGTATATGTATATATGTATTCCAATTTCATGGTCTTCCGAAGCTTACCTCATGAGATATAGAAAATATTGCTCTGTGGTTTGAAACAGTCTCCAGACATCTCGTACCAATTCTTTACACTAGACAAACCTCCGGTGGAAGCCGGCCACTGAATTTTCAGAGGATATTAGCTTGCCTCTCTATTATTTTTTATAAATCTAATCAACCATTTTGCATTTGCACATTCATGATAGTAAAAATGACTGTTGGTTGTTTTCCTCTTAGAAGCTGTGCCTTTTTCCTCATGCAGATATTTTCCAAAGCTCATATTTGTCACTCCAGCAAAGCGAAGCTGAATGAGCTGTTTAGGCATATAATAAAGTAAAAGTGAATGAAGCAAGAGGACCAATTGAATTGATGCTATTATTTCAACAAAATCCTTTCAGCAATTGCCTCTCTTCATAGAGACCTTCTTGGCATTATTTCACTAAATGACACTGTGGATGTAATTACTTTGATTCAGAGTGTTGGAATCACACAGGTAACAAATTACAGTGCCCCCTGATGAGTAATAATTCAATTATTCAGTGGGCTTATAACAGTTTGAAATAGCCTATTCTAATTTCACAAACATCATATTTACTGCTGGAAATAAACCATTTCTGCAAAGTGAAATATTAGATCTATATATCTTAGCACATGTAAGCTCCCAAATGGATCACCACATAACTGCATACCTTTGGTGTTTTCAGTATTAAAGGGACTGCAGAGATGCTGAGCCTCCTGGGTTGCTCTACTTCAGTAGAGGTGAACATATATTTTGCCTACTTACCACCCGGTGTATTAAGACTTCATCGTAAGTATCAAGCAGCAACAGCTCACACAGTGAAATCTAATCTCATAAGCACCAATGCTATTGGAACTCATCTCTAACTGGAAGCAGAGTCTAGCTATTTATCCAAAGGGACATTCTTCAGACATGACTCTTCTGTGCATCAACATCAGTGAAGCATACAACACTGCTGAAGCCAAGGCACTATGAAACAGAGGTGAAGAGGGGAAGAAATGATCCTGTGTGCTGAAAGGTCAATTCAAAGTGAAAATTCCAGGGTAAAAGGTGCAAAGCTTGGTGAGATTTTTTAATGCAGTGTCTCAAACTGCCAATTATGCAATCTCCAAACTGCGTTTAGAAATTTAAGAACATGTGAAAATCCCATCTTCACCTCTAAGTGCCTAAATATACATATACTAGGAATGCTCCAAAAGTAATGCCTCTATTTTATTATATTGGCCTATGACATCAGAGGCAGATGGTATGGCAGTAGAGGTTGACCCTTCTCATCAATATTTCTTTGCATTTTGTTGTTGATGACAGCAGAGGGGCAGTTGGCAGAATGGTGTCTGACATGGAAATGTGTTAAGCATAGATGTGGAACCAAATCCCTCTGTTGAAAAAATGGTACCCAGTGACATTCATCAATGCTTGCTGGATGTTTATGGAGATCAAAGAGCGAGGTAGTGGGTGGTGAGTTTCAGCTGTGATGACAGTCATGTGGAAAACAAGCCAAGTTCTGAATGGCCATGCACAGCTGTTAAGCTTTGAAATGAAGAGCCTTTCAATCAGCTCATCCATATGAATTGTCTGATTCTCAACACTGAATATGTTGAAAAAAAAAATATTTTGTAGCTCAGAATTTTCCCTAAAAAATAGTGTTATTTTGCTCTTTGTTGTCATTTCTGTGGAAATAAATGTATCTCTCTATGTGTTCATGTATATATATCACAGAATCATAGAATCCATAGAGTTGGAAGTGACCTCTGAAGGCCATCTAGTCCAACTCCTATGCAGTGAACAAGGACACCACAGGTAGATCAGGTTGCCAATGGCCTGGTTTAGTCTTGCATTGAATGCCTCCAGGGACAGGGCATTAAACATATCACTGGGCAACCTGTTCCTCGGTCTCCACCCACACTGTAAAAGATTTTTTCCTTACATCTAACCTAAATCTACCCTCTTTGAGCTTAAAAATATATATTGTATGTATATACATGTATATGTGGATGTATATATAAAATTAGGTATCTTAATCAGTTGCCCATGATTCTGCTCAATTGCCCCATTCATCTCAGAAGTACATAATTTCTCACTGTTTCACCAGGATGGTTGCAGCAGGTAACAGTGAGGAATTTATAGGTCATGTAGCTGAGTTTGGTCCTAAATAAAAGCAGTAGCAGCTGCTGTAAACTTTTTTTTTTCCCTCTAATACTCGCCAGCTTGGAGTTTTTCTCCAGGATGTGCCAGATCTAGATTGATTTCTGAATTTGGCTAAGATGCCCAAACTTCTACTTCCTAGAAATCTGCTATGACGCTCTGGTTTACCAACAATTTGGTTGAATAGCTCTCAGTGATTCCCATGGAAACTGTACCATTATACCATTATATGTGAAGTATTTAAAGATGTGTTAATCTCAGAAGAGCAAGACCTGCTCCACAAGTTCTCAGCTGAGTGGCTGAGTACCCTGCTGAGAGTGGAAGAGGGAAAGGGCTGTCTGCCAGTCATTTCTATTAAATTATCATTTACAACAAGGAGGTGATTTTCCTCTCAGGTGAGGATTCAGTCCCTAGACAATGGAATCATTCCATCTCTGTCAAAGAATCTCCTCAACCAGAACTAACGTCTGGTATTGTTGTATATTTTTCCTAGGTTCATTTAGAAGCAATGGTCACTTAGATGATTTTGTAAATGTCAGTGCCACAAAGTGGATGTAAAAATATAACTTTTTGACTTGAAACAACCGAATTCCACTAAGCTAATGTACCAAAACTATGTTCTAACTGGCTACTAAGTTATAATAAGATGAGGGATGAATCCCCCACGGGAAAATGTGAAAATGAAAACAGATGAAGAAGAAAATTAAGCTGATTATCTACCCTACCAAGACTCAGTGCTTCTTACCAGTGTTCAGACACACATCTCCATATGTCTAAAAAAATCTGTGAGATTAGAAGACTGCGTAAGCATTACAGACATGTATAGAAATGTATAGTGCATGTATAGAAATGCGTATCCACATACCAAAGGATAACAAAATATCAACATTTTTCATGTTTTTTTTCCAAGAACAAAAGTATTTGGTGACTTCAAGTTTCCAGAGAAAATGCCAACAATCTCTAAAAATCTGACCATGTACTTTAAAATCAATTGCAATTCTTTGAGTATATAAGGCTGTGAATTGACTCACCAATGCCATGGGCCAGAACTGTTGCCTTTTTCCCACCTTATAACATCTGTGACAATTATTTCAGAAATCAAAAGCATAAAGTCAATAACTTTCAATCAATTGGAAGCCAGAAAGGATGAACATGTCTGATATTTTCTGTCTTGTCTTGGTTGCAGCTTCAGTCCTGAAGAGTGGTTGAGATGGAATTCAATCCCAAGTACTCCTGCTAGGTTCCCTCCCCATTGTGACGGAAATTACAGCAACTGTCACAATTTGTTTAACTTTGGTGTTCTTCAGACAGTTACCAACTCTTTTGGTCACTCTGTCATCCCAGAACCACAGAATCACAGAATTGTAAGGCTTGGATGGGACCTCTGAAGATCATCAAGCCAAAGCCTCTGCTAAAGCAGGTTCTCTACAGCAAGCTGCACAGGGAAGCATCCAGATGGAGTCACGTCCAAGTCAGACTGATCAGGAGATCCTACACTCCTGTGTCTATCTCCCTTGAGGGATTTCCTCAGAATGTCAAGCACATGTAAGGTGAGTCTCCAAGACATTGCTGCCCTCTAAGACTCTGTTGAAGGAGTTTCCCTTCCTCTTGACCAGTAGCATTTGGAAGCAAAGGACTCTTCCCCATTTGGCAGATGTCAGCTCCCCATTTGCTGACGTTCAGGACAATTCTTTACTTACCTAAGTGCATATATCAGCTGGGGGGAAAGAGGGAGGGAAGTGGGAGGAGTAATTCAACCCTTTTCAGTAATTTTCGGAGAACAATTCAAGAATCATTGCACTGGTGAAACGACAGAGCATGAATGTGGCAGTGTAGTTCATTGAGCAGACGGGTTTATCAGAGTAGGAGAGATCTCTCCCACAGAAATTCTAATGCTTTGTTTAATATTAAATACCACTTCAGAGCCAAGCACATAAAATTTAGATCTCAGAGCAGGCATTGGGTGACTTTATTTTTGAAGCTCGTGGAAAACATAATGTGTTTGCAACCTTGCTATGTCTAGATGGAGAATTTTATGTGTAATAATACATTTGAAAACCCAATTTTGTAGGAAGGAATTGCTGTGCTGGTTTATGCTTTGGTTTATGCTAGGCAAGAATGCCTGCTACAAATTCTGCAAGGATTTCCAGGATGCATTTGACAGTCATCCTTATCAGCTTTTCCTCATGATCAAAGAAAATCAACCTCTGACTAGTACGATGTTGATGATCTAAATTCCAATTCTAGCGAGAGCTGTAGAAACTCAAAAAAAAAGAAAAAAAAAAAAAAGATTTAGGACTTGGAACTAGGTGTTTACAAAGAGACATCACCTGGCAGCACACCATGCATTTTAAATACTTCTTTTTAATACCAAGAGTGAGCATTCAATATGGGCAAACATGGACCTCTCCATTTTATGGGAAATCAGTTGAGAGTTGCTCATTCATGTTCCAGGAGAAAAATAAAATGACAATAAAAAAGAATGTTACTTAGCAAAATAAAAATAAATTTTCCTACAGCTATTAAAATCAGAAATATCAGCTATTCTCACCCACTATTTGGGTTTAGTATGTTTCAGATCAATATCTTATATATGGTCTAACAGCTCTTCTTTTTCTTCAAATGGGGTTGATTTGAGGAAGGGAAGACAGAAAGGTTTTATTGCTGTCTAACGGGTATTGATTTCGTAACTGCTGAATTTAGAACAAAAGAGACTCTAGTGAAGGAATGCTTTTTTATTTCATGTGATGTGTTCCCCAAGGAATACAAAACAAGAAAGGACAAAGAAGGATTTGGGAAAGCTTATTAACACAGATCATAAAAATCAAAGAAATCATAGGAAGAGAATTCAAGAAGGCTGGCACAAACATTCCAAATGAGGGACCAGCCATATCTATGCCTTTCCTGACACAATTCTCCGAGCTGCTCATAAAACCTCCAATGATAGATAGACTAAAATCTCCCTAGCTGAAAACTTGCTTGAAAACTTACAAAAGAATAATAGCTAACTTACATATGTGACACCAAATACAGAAAATTCAGATGTAACTTAGAGCTGGAAAACAATGAAGAAAAAGCAGGGTTTAGATGCATGTTGGTAAAGAGATAAAAATGAGGAAAAACAGACTGTTATTGTATTTGACCATTGTATTTGCTCTGGTGGAGTACTCCAGAGGCTAATGGCTCAATGTCTTACACTCTCTGGCAGTCTCTAGAAACTGATTCTAAGACCAGAGAATCGTTGAAAGGGTGAACATAGCATCAGGAAAAAAAGGAAAAAAAAAACAACTAATTGTGCTTGTCACAATTTAAATCTTAATCTTAATATTACTTGGTGTGCCTCGCTGTTTTGGTTATATTATCTTTCTTTTTTATGTTAATTATGCCTGGACTAATAATGATTCTTGAATTAGACTGTTAAAATTTAATAAATCTTAGCTTTTATAAATAAAATGTTTTTCCTTTGCCCATAAACAATATTTTGAGCATAACAAAGGGAAGCATCTCTAGGGTAAGCATGTGTATTAGATTACTCTTTGTGCCATAGATTTCCAGGCTGTTTGCTTCTGATAGTAAATAAATTCCAGTTTACTGACACCCTGCAGCTCTGACTTGGTTTTTAGCTGTGATTTATCCTACTAATATACTGCCAGGAATATTTCTTTATTTTTGCTTATTTTTATAGACTTTTTTAGTACCAATCCCTTTAATAATTCAGGTCAATTGCTTATTCTCTTTCTAGGATGTTGCAAACGTAAGAAAAAACATTTTTACTGTGAGCATGATTGAAGACCAGAACAGGTGACCTGGAGATGTAGTAGCATCTCCAGCCCTGAAGATCCTCAAAACACAACTCGACATGGCTCTGAGCAACCTCAGCAATTTGATGACACCCTACAGGAGCAAATTAACTATCAGATGAATACTTTACAGTAATTTAAGAAGTATTTTTTCCTTTATGTAGATCTGTTAAGTTCAGTGGCATGAATCTTGCAGGTAAGAGTTTGCAATAGTGACACACGGAAAATATTATTTGGGGAACTTGGAGTTTTTATCAACAGAGGTAGTTAGTAACAGGATAGATGGATGTGAATGGTTGTGCTGGGACACGGGCCTAAGCGAAGTAGCCTCTTCAGATTTTTTTCTGTCTTATTTTCTATGATTTGTTCACACATGGAAGCTGAAGTACAGCATTTGGGGCAGAATGTGTCGCTCCTATTCAGATGGGGTTTTATTTTCCTCTAGGACTAGCCTCAGATAGAATCACTGTATAAATAATAGCTCTTGATTACTTCTGCTTGGTTAGGTAATAAGTGATTAGATTCCCAGTTGTAGCCTAACTGAAAATGATATAATTTTGTAGCAAATTCAGTGCACAAACAGTTTAATATTTTATGTGCCTTCTATTATGTAGGACAACACTAAAAATCACCATTGGCCAGTTCTGCTCTTGTGCAACTATCAGTAACTTCAGAATGGATTGACCACAGGTTTTTTTTTTTTTTATGGCAGAGCTTCTTCCCACCTACTGACAAGAAGAAATCTTGGGAAGTCTGAAATACGTTGTCAGCAGTGGAACAGTGATGTGGTCTCAAAGAGACTGTGTAGTGTCAATGTCACGCAGTCTGTATTGGGAAGCCTCGATGATCTCTTCCAAACTAAACTGCCAGAAATAGATACCAGCATGAAAAGTAATGGTGAACTTCTATTCATGAGCACTGGATTTTCAGTGTGGCATCAAAGCTTAGCAATCCTTCATTTCTCATTTACTTTGTTTAAAAAACACAAGGAATCATAGTGACAATACTGATAAGGTAAACACTGTGGAATATTGGGAACCAGGAAACTGGGTGTAGCCTGCAGCTTCATTTCTTATCAACAATGACCATGTCTGTTTGCAGATCAGTAGGAGGACACATGCTTCTATGTGTCCTCCCAAGATGCTGGACAGCTCTTTGGTCTTCAATAAGCGTATGGATTGTCGACTGCTGGAAGGAAAGCAGTAAAAGCACATAGCCTGCCTGTGGAATATGCTATTGCCAGATCAGTGAGCTGGAATCTAGAGCTGGTTTTCGGGAGGAGACAGGTGAATTTATGATTGGTTTTAATATTTGTGTTCATGCTAAGTACCTAGGGGCAGACACATAAAAAGGTGGAGTATCAAAAACCAACTCGCTTGAGTCTAAAAAATTTACAAAGGGAGCTCACAGCAGGATGAGTTACAGAGGCAGTTGTTTCCCATAGTTGCAGGAGCTATGCCAGCTTCTCCAAGGCAAAGTTCACACTATTTATCTTGAATCATCATATAACTTTCATGGGGTCTGTGAAGAGAAAGAAATCCATTGGAAGGTTTAGTTGCCAGAGAGAATTGTATTTGTACTCTCTGGAAAGGGAAAGAGCAGTCTTTAAATACAAGGGGATATAAAACTCAGCAAGACTAGTTGTTAAGTTAAGAGCCTTAAAGTTAGACATTGCTTTTGGATATACCTTTTGATTGCTGTTTCTACCAACTGGCATTTTGATATATAAATGTTTTATGATGTTAACAATAACTGAGATGTAGCAGAAACAAATTGTAAATTGACAGAGACACATCTCTGGTTCCTGAAATTACTCATTCCTTACTGTGTTAGGGTGAACCCTGTAGGAGCCAATGGACACACTCCCACTGTCTTCAACAGCCTTCAGTCATCCAATAATATCTGTACAAATAAACAGCTATCAAAAAGAGAGGGAAAAAGGAAGGAGTTCTGGGACAATTAGAGGCTTAATTTCCCTTGAATTTCCTCTTTGTGAGTTTTGTCTGAAGCAACCAATGGCTGGAGTATTTGGCAATGCTTTGCTCTGTGTGCATCTTCTTGGGGAGATGTTTTCTTTCTAAGACATGAAACTAATGTTTCAGCCTTTCCCTTCACCTGAGCACTTAGAGGACACAAGCATGAAGGAATCTAGTTACTTGGATAGTCCTAATCCTTTGCCACATTTGGCTATTACACTGAAATGTGACTAGAAAAGGACAAAGGAAGAAAGTAACAACATGGTCACATGAGCTTCTTTTCTTAATGAAATTGAACTGAAAATATTCTCCCCGTTCCCTTGCCACAACACACAAAATGAACTGGATGAGGGCCAGAGATATAGCAGGCTATCCAAATCAGCACAGGCATTCTTAATAGCAGGATGATGTGAAAGAAGAAGCATGCTGTTTAAAATCCCACAACATAGGTTTTGTTAATACTTTCTTCTTATCCAGCCAAGCCAGCATTCTGATAAGTTGTACTTAGAACTAGCAAGAGTTTAAAAAGGTGTTCTGCTGTGTATTTTAATTGCCTTTCTAAGTATACTGATCTTAATTATTGAATCATAGAATGGCTTGGGCTGGAAGGTACCTCAAGGATCATCAAGCTCCAACTCCACATTTAATCTTTATATTTTGAGAGTATTTGTTTTCTAAATGAAGATTCTTCTCTCATGGTTGCTGCAGGCTTCTACCTGCTTACTAGCTGGTGTAGTGGACAATCTTTCTATCTTCCCTGGTGTCATCTAAAAATAAATCTTTAGATTTAAACAACAAAAGCAACCCTGTAAGAAGTTCGAAGATTCAATTCACTTTACAATAAGATGATAAAGACAATCCCATAGCAAAAAGCATTAATTTGAAGGTAATGCATGAACTCAGCTATCCAGCAATGTGCAGTGATCACAAAAAGGTAACACATTAGCATAACCAGTCATTAACTTCAACCTGTTTTCCTCTCACAGAGAAGATACTCCCTTTATATAAGGTTCAGATGAGTACTTGTGACAATCCAGCAGTGTGGTCATTAAATGTTATTTTGTCCCAATGAGAAACTGAGTTTGAGCAACTAGAAATACTCCATTTCTTCTCTCTTTTCTAAAAAATTTCAACTTCAGTGTGTCCTAGAAATACTTCATGCCCTAAAATTAGATTAATGTAAAGGTTATTAAAAGAGTTTCTTTTACAGAACTAACTGTTCTCAGTACTGTTTAAAATAGGAATTTCCAAAAATAAAAGGCAAACATGAAATAGGAAAAAGACATCTGTACTTCAGAAGTGAATTTCTATGAATCTTCACACTGACACAATCCAAATGCTACCTAAAATTATAATTTTATTACATTTTTATTTTTATGCCACTTAATTTCCTCAGTTCTAGAAGAGGAATAGTTCAGCAAGATGACAAAGGATTATTCCAGATTGTCTAGGGGAGAAAAGAATAACTGATGAAATTTGACTGAGACCTAAGGACCCATGATTGATGTCTTTCTTTAGGCAACAGCAAATGCAGAATTTATGTGGTTCCAAGTTCCAGCAGTTCAGATCAGAAGGAAGAATAGAAAGACCCTTTGCCTGCTACAGTATCAGAAGGGCAAATAATCAGCCAGATTTCTCCTCTCAAAGGATATAATTTCGTTTGAGGGAGGTCTCATTGCTGAAAATCACTGCAAAATCAGAGATGTGGAACCTGGTCCAGTTTTCATTATCTGTAAATTTGGCTTTCACTTTTTTCTCGCCATTTAGCATATGTCAACTTGCAGAAACCTGCTGTAGAAATATGCACTTTGGAGCTAAGCCTTTGAAGTAGGCAGAGTCCTGTTTTTGTAAGAGAAAATTAGCTACACTCTCCTAGTGACTTCTAATACTATATAAGGAAAACTGGGAATATTTTTGAAATTCTGGAAAAGCTCATCGGCAGGAGCCTTCTTCTGTCTTGACTTGCTTCTTCTTTTAAATGATACCAGATCTATGCTAGCTGCTAACAGAAGATACTCTCAAGTCCTTTGCTTCTGTCTGTCTAGTATTTATGGATGCATTTATGACTTATAGGGTCTTTTTTTATATTTTACATACGGATCACCTCCTTGTAGCAGTTCTGAGTGCAGCTGTCATAGCTGTCATGAGCTTAGCTTACTTTGACACTTAGCACAATCGTACATGATGATCATTGATTGATATGAGCATATAAATTTAGTTTTATTGAGGCTGCTGGATCAAGCTGCTGGATAAAATTATCCATAGAAAAATAATGCCTCATTATTCTCTTCCAGTAGTAAAAAACATGAAAGCTTAAAATCAAAAAGGATCTCTTATTGGGTGTTTCTAAAAGGCAGTGATGAAGAACTGGAACTTGTAATTTCCTATTGACAGGGATGCCCTTAAGGTTTATACAGAGTATTTCAAAGCAGTAGCAGTTTACACCATGATTCAAATAGCCTGTTTGCCTAGGACATCCATTTAAGCAGTGCAATATCCGTTTCTGTCTCTGAAAGTGATTTCTAGCATGAGTCTTTTTTAATTTCTATTAATGTTACAGAATGGAGAAGATTGATGCTGATTCACACACTAGCTCAGTTAATTTTTCTTCAAGTATGGATTCTTATTAGGAATGTTTTCATGTAATGTAATAAATCATGCTCCTACAGTCAAGTCTGTGTTCATATATTCTTCTCTAGCATCTCCTCCTTAATAATAATTGTCATAAGAAATGGAGGAAACAAATGAATATTGGATGATTCACTGGTCTCCTGGTAATTCTGTCCAGAGTGATACAGGACAGCCTAAGAGCTGAAGAAGAGCAATTTTTGCTGGTAAAAGAGGGCTAAATTCGTTGATATCCTAGGCTCCATTTTGCTTTCTAATACTTTGAAAAGGGGAAGTAAGAAAGAAAAAATAAAAAATCTTTTACTGTCATGTAGATTTGCTCCTGTCAGCCTTGGCCACATGTCAGTTTCTTACTCCACTGATCTCCTGTGACTTTCTTGTTTACCAGCTTTAATTCAACTTTATCCTATGCTATCCTATAAAAGAATTCAACATAACTCCTCTAAAATTGATGTTTTCCTATTATCATGTTGCCTCTACTCTGAAAATTGTTTTTCTTGTGCAATTCTCTATTATTAATGGCAGAGACCTCTACAAAGTCAGTATCTACTAGTTAATCCCATGGAAGAAAAGAAAAAGAAAAGAGACATAGCTCCTCCTTTCTTGGCACAGGCACATGTTCAGATTTTGCCACGGTATTATTTTGCTCTTTTGAATTTATTTTAATAACACCTTATCTCTAATGAAAGATTCATTCCAACTTGTTTACAGCTACAGAAGCCAAATTTCCTGGTCTGTTGCTCTCATAACTTCATTCTTCATCATTGGCACTACTGTTAGATTTGCTCTGGTCTTCTAGTGGCATCTTGGATTTTAATGACTTTTTGATCTATGCCAGAGAATATGCTGACTTCTCATCTCATAGCGAATCCCATCAGGTCCTGCAGATGCTGATCTGATATTTGCTTGTTCCACTAATAAGCCTTGTAGTTTGGATGTGATCCTGGCCTTCTATTCCCACAGCAGTAGTTGCCTTCTGCTATGTCTGATCTGATATGCTAATGTAGCTTGTGACTAGCGCAAACCAAAAGAGTGGTGATTTCCCCTTCAGGGGACATAATAGATTCATCAAGCACTGCTCAGCAGTGTCTGATATAGATACATCTGTTCAATAAATCATATATCCAGAACCATCAGTAGGACAGAGGCATTTTTTTCCTGGAAGTAAGACATTTAATTACCTTAGCATGTGTAATTCCAGCTTTTATTACAAGCAATAAAAAATGTATCACCTTAAAAATTGAACCTCAGTGCTCGACTCTTCTGACTACTGACAAGATCAGACTCTTTGCCTTGCATGCATTTTACAGTGATTTTTATTTTTTTTTTTTAATACAGGAAAAACACATGAGCATCATCAGATTAATGAAAAAAGGTTAGCCCTTCTTAGCTGAAATGTGATAATAAGCCATAAATGCCCAGCTGGCCCACCACATATATACAGCAGAGAGAGATTAATTTAAAATTCTGAATGTGGAAAGGCTGTTTTTCTGCTGTTTTAGGCAAGTGAGAAAGCCCCAGATGTTTTTTCCCTTAGTTCTCTCTGCGCCTTGGCCTTTCCAAGTAAATAGAAAGCCCAGGTAGATCTTCTGTCCATAAGTGAATTCAGCAGCAGTATTTCTAAACACAAAATTTGAGATTTTCTGGGGTGTTTTTTAATTAAAAATCAATCCTTAATGAAAAGCAAGTAAAAATATTTTTTTAACCTAATATTAAAGCTTATCTTAAAAAGAAATAGTTTAAGAGGAACATTTCTTCTACAGCTGCAGAGTTCCTGTGATAATCTGAAATTTCCAACAGGTATGAGATTTCCCAACAGACGTAATATTAATTAAGTTAATTTGAATAGAGGATTTACCATCAGGAAATTGTCTTTGAACATAATCTGTTGGTTATACCTTAATTCTGAACTTCCTTGGATTGTAGTTGTAAATGTGAGCAAACTCACACTATCTGTTGCTTCTAAAAATTTTTTCAGCTGGGGATACTTTTACCCGTTCACTGCAGAATTTTCTAATTAGATTGCAAGACGTGGTATGTCAATTTCATGCTGAAGTGGACGTATGATTTCTGAACTGGAGCTGAATATATATGATTGGTTCAGAAAGTGGTAGAGGGATGACAGAGTTCATGTATGGTTGCCTGGAATGAATTAAGCAGATATTGTGTGAATGTCATGTGTAAAATGAAAGAACAAAAAAGAAGTTATAATATGAAAATAAGCATTGGCCTGTGGAAATAAATTTTAAAGCTCCTCTTCTGGCCGTTTAAAATATTTGAACAAGAGGGTATCCAGTGAAATAAATATGAGAAACAGTCAAAGCCAATAAAATACAAAATGATCTACAATTATAATTGTCTACAAAATGTACAATTAGCCTGAAGAACTCATTGCCACAGGAAATTACACATCTCCACTAGAAAGGGGTGTCCTAGGTTGCAAGAATATACTTAGTTTTACTAATTAATGCTAACAGTACAGCTAATATAATTAACAACCCAAACTGAAAGATGAAGCCAATCACTAATTCAAGAGGGAATAATCATATATAATATGAAGGATGCTTTATTTTACATACAACTGCCTTGATAATTAAAATTTTTCTGATGCATCTGCTCCTGTGTGCTATAACAGATAAGATTATAGGGAAACCTTACATCTGATTAACAGGGCGAAACTATGTTCTTGTGAAAGATCTATGAAAACTAAGGAAAAAACGACACAGGCTCATTTTGTAGTTGCTGCTCTCTTCTACAGATTCAGTTAAACATCAAAAGCAATAAGGTATATATATACTTTTGTTTTTTTAAATTCAGTCTTCAAAGTTGTAGAATCTTGTTTACTTTCAAAAATTTACTTTGTTTGAGCATTTTGGTCTTTTCCTGTCCTTTTGTATTTATTTCTAAAGCACACAAATTTATCTTTATAAAACCACTTTTTATTCTTCTTCATACAGCCATCAAAGGAGTTATTGAATGGCAGGGTTTTTTAATCAGTATTTGTAAGGTATTTAATGAATAAAATGGCAGATCTACTTATTTCTCTACTTCTTAAAGACTTTATTGAAATACAATTTAAGTAAAGGCTGTTGAAGAATAGTGGTTCAGTTACAGACTCCTGCGGGACACCACTCATCACTGATTTCCATCTGGTCATCAACCTTTTGACTGCAACTTTTTTAATGTGATCATCCAGATAATTTCATAGCCACCATGCTGTCCATCCATCAGATCCATGTCTCTCTGTTTTAGAATCATGGAATCACCAAGGTTGGAAAAGGCCTACGAGATCATTCAGTCCAACTGCCCACCGATCACCAATAGTTCTCTCTAAACCATGTCTCTCAACACAAAATCCAAACGTTCCTTGAACACCTCCAGGGTTGGTGACTCCACCACCTCCCTGGGCAGCCCATTCCAGAGCCTGACTACTCTTTTGGAAAAGTAGTATTTCCTAATGTTCAGCCTGAATCTCTCCTGGCACAACTTGAGGCCATTCCCTCTTGCCCTATCGCTAGTTATGTGAGAGAAGAGGACGACCCCTACGTACCACAACCTCCCTTCAGATAGTTGTAGAGTGCAATAAGGTCTCCCCTGAGCCTCTTCTTCTCCAGATTGAGCAATCCCAGCTCTCTTAGCTGCTTCTCATAAGACTTGTGCTCCAGACTCCTCACCAACTTCGTTGCCCTTCTCTGGACACACTCCTGGGCCTCAGTGTCTTTTTGCAGTGAAAGGCTCAAAATCGAACACAGTACTGGAGGTGTGGCCTCACTAGAACTGAGTACAGAGGCACAATTACTCCCCTGCTCCTGCAAGCAACACTATTTCTTACACAAGCTAGGATGCCATTGGCCTTCTTGGCCACCTGGGCACACTGCTGGCTCATGTTCAGCTGAGCATCAATCGGTACCTCCAGGACCATTTCCTCTACAGTCTTCCAGCCACTCTGCCCCAAGCCTGTAACATGGCCTGGGGTTGTTTTGGCCAAAGTGCAGGGCCTGGCACTTGGTCGTGTTGAACCTCATCCCATTGGCTTCAGCCCATCCAGCCTGTCTAGATTCCTCTGTAGGGCCTTGCTACCCCCAGGCAGATTGAAACTTGCTGCCAACTTGGTGTCATCTGCAAATTTACTGAGGGTGCAATCAATGCTCTCATCCAGGTCATCAATAAAGATACTGAACAGGACAGGCCCCAATACCAACTCCTGGGGGACACCACTCGTGACTGGTTGCCAGCTGGATTTAATTCCATTCACCACCATTCTCTGGGCCCTGACCTCCATCCAGTTCTTTACCCAGCAGAGTGTGTACCTGTCCAAGCCATGGGCTGCCACTTTCTCCAGGAGAATACGTTGGAAACAGTGTAGAAGTCTTTGTTGAAGGTCAAGGTAGACCACATCAATAGCCTTTCCCTCATCCACCATGCAAGTCACTATATCATAGAAGGAGATCACATTAATCAAGCAGGACCTGCCCTTCACAAAGCCATGCTGGCTAGGTCTGATTCCCTGGTTGTCCTGCACATGCTGTGTGATCTCACTCTAGACAATCTGCTCCGTAACCTTCCCTAGCACTTAGGTCAGGCTGTCAGATCTGTAGTTCTCCAAATCCTCCTTGTGATCCTTCCTGTAGATGGGAGTCACACTGGCAAGTCTCCAGTCTTCTGAGCTCTTCTGAACTGCTCTCCAGTTGACTGGGAATACTGATAGATGATGGAAAGTTGCTTGGCTATCACTTCACCTGCTCCCTCAGCACTCTCAGATGGATCTTGACTGACTTGTGTCAGTCCAGGTGGAATAGTACGTCTCTGACTGTTTTCTCCTGACTTATGGGGGGTTTATTCTGTTCCCCATCCGAGACTTCCAGTTCAGACAATAGAGTATATTAGTCTGACATTTAAAGACAGATGTAAAAAAGGCATTGAGAACTTCTGCCTTTTAATTATCCTCAGTGGTCACGTTCACAGCCGCATCCAGTAAGGAATGGAGATTCTCCTTGGTCCTCCTCTTACTGTTAATATATTTGTAAAAGAGTTTCTTGTTCCCTTTTGCCCCACTGGCCAAGTTGAATTCAAGCTGGGCTTTTGCCTTTCTAATTTTCTCCCTGCGTGCCCTAACAACTTCTTTGTACTCTCTCTGAGTTGCCTGTCCCTTCTTCCACATGAGGTAGATTCTCTTTTTCTCCTGGAGCCTTAATATCAAATGCTTTATACATTTCCAAATAGATGGCATCAGTTGCTCTTTCCTTATCCCCTTATGTTGTAATGTCATTGTAAAGGACCACCTGACAATTTGTCCTCAGTGAAACCATGCCAGGTGTCACCAGTTACCTCTTTGTTTTTCAAGTGCCTTAGCACAGTTCCCAGGAGGATCTCGTCCATGGTCTTTTGGGGGTACAGGGACAAGACTGATTACAATCCCTTATAGTGGGTCTTCTTCTTTCTCTTTAAAAATAAGAAATAAGAATTTATTTTTTTTTTTTCTCCTCTTCCAATCATAGAGAACTTCACTGACCCACCATGACTTTCAAGATACGATAGATACTTATCATCTTTAGCTGCTATTTCTCTCTGGACTTTTGGAGGCATCTCATCAGTTCCCATGGACTACAAGTTCCATAGATGGTCTCACAGCTGATCTCCTACATTGGGTGGTACTTCATTTTCCCAGTCTCTGCCTTTGGATTCTGTCCAGTAGTTGGAGCTGTTGCCAATGAAAACTGAGCTAAAACTCATTGAGTTCCTCAGCCTTCACTACCTTGATTGCAGCCAGGTCTCCTGTTTTACTCACCAGGGTAAGTGCAGTTTCTTTTTATCCTATGTACTTGAAGAAAGCCTTGTTATTTTTTATTTCTCTTGCTAGTTCATCTACTGCTGTATTTTGGCATTCCTGTTCCCCTCCCTTCACTCCCAGTCCATATCATCTTCCTAGGCTGTGTATCCCTGCCTCCACTGCATATGTTTTTTTTCTTCCTGATCCTCTTCCCCTGACTGACTTCCAAAAATCTGCTTTTCTGATGTTTGTTGTCTTGACATTTTTTACCTGCCCTGTACCCCTCAAAATTGAGAACATGATCACTGCAGCTTCCAGTCTTGACCTCTCCAGTAAGTCCTTCTGCACTAGTGAGTTGGGCTCTAGTTGGGCTCTCTGTCAGCTGCATTAGGAAGTAATTCTGGATTGCTTGCAGTTCGATGTACCACTTTTCCAGTGAATGTTTTTCCTTGTCTGTCTGTCCTGGATTTGTTCCGTCACCTTCTTAGGGACTGAGATGAGACTGATCATTTTGTAGTCTCCTGGATCCCCCCTTCTTGCTCTGAAGTAAGTATGGCATTTGGCTTTTCTGCAGCCCTCAGAAACCTCCCCTGATTGATATGGAGTTTAAAAGCTGTTGCAGGATGACCCACAATGACACATCTTTCACCTCCCTTGGATGCATCCTATCTGGTAACATGGACTTGTGTACGTCAAACTGACTTTTCCTTTCCCTACTTACACTCTATTTCATCTACGTGTTTTTTTTGTTTTTTTTTTTTTTAACTGTTCTTGTATGGTATTTCCAATTAATCCCTAGATTTAGGAAGATGTTTTTATGCATATCTTTTTTTTTTTTTTTTTTTTTTTTAGTCTAGTAACTGTCTTTACAAAGGTCTCTAAGTCATCATGCAAGATTTATGTGATTAAAACAGTAAATAAACAAACAGCATCTACTTTTATTGTCTTCCGTCATCACTTCTATACACTGATTTACTGATTAGTGCATTCTCATTAGTAATTACTTTTGCTGAAAGCAAGTAAGGTCATAAAGATTTAGCTGAGGCTTTCAAAACAAGTTATATATTATATTACTTAGTAATGCTCTTAATTACCTCTATCATGACAGGCAGAAAGCCAACAGAACTATTCTGGAAAAGTCTTCCAGCTTCAAAGACTTTGTGTAAGACTTTTACTGTCACTGCCCAGAACTGGAAACTTATCTAGAACTTATCTTTGTAGCACCTTGTAGGACTTAACAGAACAAGCCACTTAGCATCAAGTGAAGCTAGGATATATGTGGAATTAGAAAGCAGTAATGACTGGAAAGCAAGTGTACTTATAGTTTGACCTTTCTGCCTATGCATAACCAGCTATCATCAGGAGAAATAAAGTGAAGAGAAATATAAAAACACAACTAATAGGCAACAAGAAAGGCTCTAAATTAAGCTAACTGCAGGAGAAATGCAACCACAAAAAGCAGTTGAATTGATCTGAGTTGATGTGTCCTTATTATCTCTCCATCATCTTGTTAGTTTGGGCAACTCTTCAGTCCATTTAAAAATAGATAACTGAAGCTTGGAGCAAAATATATTTTTAAGTTCAAGACAATGGCTCTAAATTTGTTTTAAGTGGCTGGAGATTCCCCTGTGCTTTATATATTGGGTCAGGTGTGCCCTAATTGCTAATAAAATATCTAACTTTAAGAAAATTCAGAATAATTGAACAAATTTGAGAATATTTCCTGAAACAACTTCTGTAACCAGATCTAAAAATCCTAGTGTAAGATGTAGTAGACTCAAGAAGATTTGTGGTAGGATAAAGAATGAGGTGCTGGAATTCTATAGAGTGATGTAGCAAACACAAAATTCATTCAGAGAAGTCAAAGCAAGACTGTTCATCTTTCTCAGTTATTTCACCACGAATTATTAACTCACTTCACAGTTTTATGTAATCAACAGTCAACCCAATACCCAATATAACTTTCTTTTCTCAGGTTTGAACATTTATTTGCATGCATGAAAAAATGTCGTGAGATGCCAACTGACACAGGAGACAGGTGTAGCTGCATTGCCATCTGTGGAGGTCTTCATATACAGATTGAGCAGAAGTTTAGATAAGAAGGTGTCCAGAATGGCTTGGGAATTTCCCTCATCTTGGGACATGGAGATGAACTTCACAATTCTGTAAGTATTTTCCTTATTATTCTCAGCAAATTTTTTAAACACAAATTAATGTCCCCAGGCTGCTGCTTAGACATTCGATATTTATCATTAGACACTTTTTGATGAAACTGATATCTTAATCATGCTATGAAAAAAGATTGTGTTTGGATTTTTGAATTTCTGATGGATGTGTTATTTCCTTCAGAACAGAATGATTATTGAATGGCAATATGGTTTCATTATAAATAATCAGCTGTAGTTCTACAGCTTTTCTTCTTAATGATATTTATAATATCATTAATAACAATATTGACATTGATGGTAGAATTTATTTGTGATAAAAATAGCAGAAAGTAATTTCTTCAAACAAATCATGCCCTTTGGGAGTATGGGGTTTACTCTTACAGAACTATAGAAAAATTGAAATTTATGAACTGATAGCATTCAGAACATATTATTTATTGAGCTAATGACAAATCTGTTTACTGACAGATGGAAAATTTCAGAGGGATAGAAAATACAGAAACATGATTAAAATCTTAAGGAGATTGTCTTGTATGCGACTTTTGAATTCTTTTAGTCCTCCAACAGATAAGGTATAGAAGTAATAGAATCATACAATCATGGAACTGTTTGAGTTGGAAGAGATCGAGTAGGGTAATCTGGTCCAGTCTCTCTGCAATGAGCAGGGACACCTACAGTGAGATCAGGTTGCTCAGAGTCCTGCCCAGCCTAACATTGAGTGTCTCCACAGATGGGGCACCCACCATCTCTGGGCAACCTGTGCCATTGCCTCACCACCTTTATTGTAAAAACCTTCTTATAGTCAATCTATATCTCCCCTATTTTAGTCTGAAATCATTTCCCCTTGTCCTATCACCACAGACCCTGCTACAGGGCCCTGATCTTGTAGTGTTGGTTTTGTCTTAGCTAGAGCTAGTGATAAAAATGCTCTCCTTCTTTCTTACAGCCCCCCTTTAGACACTGAAAAGCCACTCTCAGGTCTTTCTGGAGCCTTCTCTTTAGGCTGAACAGAGCCAGTTCTCTCGGCCTGTCCTTGTAGGGGAGGTGCTCCATCTCTCAGAGCGCTTTTGTGGCCTTCCTCCGGACGTGTTCCATCATGTGCACATCTCTCCTGTAATGAGGACAAAATAGTTTGTGTAAACCCAGGTGTATTCATTGGTGTTTAAGCCATATTCTATTTTAAATTGTCAAAGAAAGGAAATACTAGCAGCTTAGTAGTTTTTAACTTCCCTCTTTCCACACATACCCAAAGTAATAGCATTCTGAGACCAATTCACGTATCATTCCAGGAACTATGGAATGAGCAAAGCAGAATTAAAAGAACAATAACGGTCTTTGGCATAGCTATGTATTACCTAAAACAATACAAAATGATGATTTCAGGCATGAGTGCACAATGCACATTCCACCTCAGAGGTTTTTCTGCTACATTCCAGCTTAAACAAACACATGTCATCAATGAAAGAAAATAGCCACCTATTCATACCTCTCTGCTTCTTTCTGCCATTCAGTTGCAGTCCAGCCTTTGTATCTTTACAGTACTCCTGTGACCAATTATACTGATCATACACATTCAAGCCCTGACTCAGCAGAGCTCTTAAGAATATGAAAGCATGATTTATCATGTTGAGTTTAATATGATGTTTGAACCATAAGGTTTTTTTGTGCATGTGTGTTTCTTTTATTTTGTTTGTTTTCCTCCCTGAATCGAGGTCTTCCTCAGGTGAGAGAAACAGAGCTCTACTCTGGGTTGTTACAACTCTAATGGGGTAACAACCATTTGCCATAAAACTGTGGTTTACTAATATAACAAGATGTCAAAAATAAAGACAGCTGGATGTGCAGGAAATTCCAGAGTTCTCTTATGATTCCACAAAAGAGAATACAGTTTTCTTCTCAAAGCCTTGATCTTGTAGTGTTTGTTTTGTCTTAGCTAGAGCTAGTGATAAAGATGCTCGACTTACTGTCCCTGTAGCTGATGGGGACAGTTCAAGGCAAGCCAGCCCATGGTGGGAGTCAGCATCAGGCCTCATGAGGGGGACCACAGTTGGACACAGGATGGCCAGGCAAGGATCCTGGGGATGAGGATGGACCAACGCCAGGCTGGACATCAGCTGACTGCCAACCACTTTAAACCAATATTAATTTATGCTACTACTGATTTTCACACAAAACTCTGTTAACACATTTCTATTAATGACAGCAAAAACTAAGCAAGCTCATTTTAGTTTTTCTAGTGACTGTTGTATTCCAACTTGTGGCAAGGTGGAGGGAGAACACAGAATGATCAGGGCCCTGAAGGAATGGACAGACATCCCAGCTTTACCTTGGACCTGACACATTGCCTTAGACTTGCAATCTGTTCAGCTTCCTAGATGGCCGAAGGGTGGTGAGATGGGCCCTGGCTGCTAGGCCCTGCTGCCCTCTACATGGAGCCTCCATTGCTCCTGGTCATACTGGAGGTTCCAGCCTGCACAATGCCCTGTGCAGTGTCCTGTTCCTTCACATAAGGTCAGCTACCTCCATCTGCCTTGGGTGAAGTGAGAGTCTCCTATCTCCATGTTTAGGTTCTTTGACCTTTATGAGTGTCTTACTGCAATTTAGAAGCTAACAAAAAAGTTTGCTTCCAGTGGCAATCCTAAACAATTTCCTGTAGTCAGATTTTGTATCCAAGCACAAGTTGGCTGGGGGAGAAAATCTTTGCAAGTACTTTGAGCTGTAGTCAAGGACATCCTGTGAGTTTTGTCAATTAAAAAATGGGTGACTTTTTGACGGCTGCTTTGAGTCCTTGATTCCCCTGGCTATCTTTTCTCCTTGACCATGCTGACAAAACAGCAAACGATTGAAATATTCTTGGCTATAAACTACACTTTTAGAAAACACATTTGATGTTCATATATGGTCTCCTGGCTGCTTATAGTTATGCCCATCTGCTTGGATGGCATGATGCCGGCACACACAGTGTCATGCCAGATTTTTTGGGCAAAGAGCTCCAACCACGAATGGTTTCACAGAGGCAAGCTGCTGAATGCTTCAGGCATTACATCTTTTGGAAGAGTCCCTTCCTTTGTTATAGGATTGCCATACTATTGCCACAGGGTTCTTTAAACCACTGGTAGCTTTGTGATCTAGTACAATATTTAGTGTTGAGAGGCTGAAGAACACTTGAGACTGACAAGTATTTTTTGCAATGTGTGACTTAGATGCAGTGATTATTTGAAACAAAGTCTATGGATATGTTAAACAGGATCACTGGGTTTCTTGGTTTTATGTATCATCTTTTGAAGCAACAAAAACAGAAATCCCAGCTCTGTGTGACAAAGAAATGCTTGCGAGCATGGGATACATTGTGTAATCAATTAATCACAAAGATTCAGTGTTTCCATAACAGTCAGTGACCAAATCAAACAATTCTGAGCACAAAACAAAAGTACAGGGCACATGGGGACAGGAATGGGATCAGATCATAAAGAGAGAGGAATTTTAACACACAGTTTTATTTTGAAAAGAAATCAGTGGACTGGAGTAAAATTGCAAGATGTTTCAACAAATGCATCTTGGAACAAACTCAGAGGCTTACTGCAATGATAATCACTTGCTGATGAATGAGAATGTGATGCACACATTTGCTTTGCTTCAGAAATGTTTTGCAATGATAGAATCATAGATTGGTTTGGATTGGAAGGGATCTTCAAGTACATGTTGTTCAATCTGCCTGTGATGGGCTTGGACATTTTCTACCTCACTCAAACCCCACTCAACCTGACTTTTAGCACTTCTATGGGTAAGGCATCCACAACTTCCATGAACAACCTGTTCCAGGATCTTAACACTCTCATCATAAGAGAAATTTATTCCTTACAAGCTGACCTAATTCTTACCTCTTCCAGTTTTAAACCAATATACTTTGTCCTGTCACTGCACACCCTTCTAAAAAGTCTTTATAATACCCCTTTATATTTTGAAAGGCTGCAAGAAGTCCTCCATGAAGCCTTCTCTTCTCCTGGCTTAGCAACCCCAGATCTCTTAATCTTTCTCACTGGGGAGATGTTCTAGCTCCTGATCACTTTTGTTGCTCTCTTGTAGACATAGATCTGTTCCAACATCTCCACATCTTTCTTATGTTGAGGGCCTCAGAACTGAGCGCAGCAGGTGGGGCCTCAGAGTGGAGTATAGGTGGAAAATCACCTCCCTTGACATGTTGACCACATTTATTTTGATGTAGACCAGGATATGGTTGGCATTCTCAAGTTGTATTTTATTCTGTATTAGATGATAGCCTTGAGACCTTGGCCAGCTTCTGCTAGGAGTGATGGAGCTGTCTTTCTCACTCTGATGGGATATTTCATCCATGTTATTTATTCCTCAGAAAAAAATTCCTATTTTTTGAGCAATAAACTCTGTGTCAGAGAAAGCCATAATAGATGTATATATACAACTCCATATACAGTTAGATTCAGAGGAGTGACAGAACTAAAATCAGAGGAGAGACTGAGTCTTAGCAGTGAAAAGGCAATTTAAAACAAAGCTGATGGAGGGTCTGGAGCACAAGTCTTATGAGCATTGACTGAGGAAACTGGAATTGTGGATTATGGAAATGTGGAGAAGAGGAGGCTCTGTAGAACTCGCAGAAAGGAGGTGAGATGGAGGTCAGCCTCTTCTCCCAGGTAATAGTGATAGGATGAGACAGAATGGCATTAAGAATGCCAAGGGAGTTTCAGGTTGGGTATTTGGAAAAAACTTCTCTGCAAAAGTGCACTGGAACAAGCTGCCCAGGGAATGGTAGAGTCACCATTCCAAGAGTTCAAGAAATGTGGAGATACAGTACTTATGACATGGTTTAGTAGACAATACTGGTTGTAGGTGGATGGCTGGACTAGATGTTCATAGTGTTTTTTTCCAACCCTAATGATGCTCTGATTCCATAAGTTGTAGTGATGTCAACAGGGCTGTTTCATCTGCCTTTGTAATGCTCTGAGGAATTAAGTCATTAGGGTGGGGACATACCCCTTCAAGCCTTCTTGGTGACCTAGACTATACTACCAAAAAGACTTCAGTATTTTATTTTCTTTTTACTCCTCTCTGAATTACTATTTTACATTTTCAAAATGATAATCATTTTTCGCTCCCCTACCTCTTCCCACCAAATCACCAGTTTTAGGGGATTCTGATCCATTGAAAACATTTTGCTGAAATAAAGTATCAAGCCACATTTTTTCCTTCCTTCTGAATCTCCTCATAGCATAACAGCTTGGTGGTTTGCTTAGTATGCTGGAGTGTAGAACACTTAGTTTCATGTCCTCTATTTTTGCTTACCTAAACAATTCATAGTGTCTTTAGGAAGAAATCCAATGGCCAATCAAGAGATGGCCATTGGAGGGTATACTGTTTCCTGGTAAACATGGAACTAATACCAGACATCTGGTTTCAAGTTATTTCTTCTAATGTTTCTCACTAGTCTTATAGAGATGCAGAGACCTCAAGAGTTACAAGGGACATTTAATCTTTAAATTTTTGATATAATTACATACAACTCAATTATCAACATATTTCCCTACAACTACAGTGGCAGGTAAGTACCACATCACATCTGTAGATTTGTGACATAAAGCAATTGTTAGGTCCCCTTCTCTTTTGACATCTCCCTTCTCGCAGGGTCTAATAAGATCTAAATCCTACTGACCACAGTTAAGGCAGTTGGGATGCAGTCATGGATGGAATAATGATACCTATTATAGCTAAGACTGAGTAATAGTTTCTATTCCACAACTTTCTGAAGCTGAAATTGTCAAGGCTCTGTCCAAGAATGGTCTTATTGCTGAAAATATACTCAATAATGGTTCGGCAATTTTACAAGAAGAGGAGTAAAGAGACTTTTCCATTAGAAAAAATTAGACCTCATAACTTTTTAACAGTTATGCAGCTAACCTATCCCATAATAAAATGTTGGAGGTTGTTATGGAAACTACTCTCTGTAGAGAAGGACATTTGGATTTATTTTTCTGGTCTTGTACCTTATGTAGCAATTTCAACTTCTGCAATACTGAAAACATACTTATTTGTTCAAATAATTTGAGCCTCAGTTTGAAGTAAATGAGCTCGCTCATTACTTCTGTAACTGTTTTTGTGATATTTGTATAACTGACATAGCCACAAAATGAGAAGCTGCTTCTATTCATCAAGATGAGGAATTAAATTTTTTTCTAAATGGAATTATCTTATTCGAGGAAACTTAGAGCTGTATAACTTACTGTCATGAGGGGGACGTGAGAAATCCAGCAATAACTACTATCAAAAATGCATTTTCAGTAATTACCATTGTTTCATTTGGTCACACTCACCCTGCTAATGTGCTCAGTAGCAGTTTCAGATGCCAAAACACAAAGGATGGTATTGCTTTTGTAATAAGAAACTGATAGAATTGGTGTAAGTTTATATAATTCCATCAGAGGTGAATGAACTATGTTAACTTAAGGTGAGAAACTGGTTCCATGCGAATAGCTATATTTTCAGAATTTGGAACCAGATTGCTCTAAAAGCTATTTTGATTGTCTCAGGTCAGCAACTCATCAGCTAGATTTTTACAAACCTGATGTCCAGTTAATTTTCTTACGCTTTTGAAATATAACCCTTAAAACCTAATTGCACATGGTTTGTTGAAGAGATCCTGAAATAGTGACAGATTTCCTCTGAGGCCACTTGTCCCACTGTCACTTTTTTGAATGAGTGAAGAAATATGTTGTGTGGAATAATTTTCTCTGACTTTGCAAAGGTAGTGTAGAGGTGTATTTATGAACATGACTGCACATATTATGGGAAAAGTTGATACTGGTATTTCCTACAATGCTGACTCAATGTAAGTGTTACAAATATCTCCAGCATGTATTGTATGAGGTATTCAATCATGGACAGTACAAAAGGAAAATTGTTTCTAAAACAAGTGCAGTCAGGGACTATAAAGCAGGGTCAAAGTTGCTCTTGTCTCTGAGCCATCTTAAAGGCTGATGGGATAGGCTTATTCCTTTAAACAGTGATTCCTTCTGATGACGGAAGAATGATTTGGGCCACCACACAGGGTGCCTTTGGTTTTTTTAGATTTGCATTTATTCATTCTTCAACTTTGTTATTTTAAGGTTGAGTATGTATCTACTCCAGTGTGCTAAGGAATCCTAGCAAAACATTTCAAGAAACAAGGGTGTTTAGAGAAGTAAAAATCCATTCAAAGACACTAAAAAACAGATTTTTTCATGTCCCCTTTAATTTGAAAATGGTGTGACGGTTCCAAGCATTTGACAGCTGTATGGATCAAGCCTGAAAGAAAGACAAACAGCAAGAGAGTATAAAAATCTGTGGATGAAATAGATAATCTGCTAGTGGGTATTTTTACAGTGCAAACATAATATACTTTCCTGGATATTAAGATAATAATTACCTCATTATCCTTCAACAGTGTGTTCTTTGTTCCTGACCTTTTTGGTACCTGACACTAATTTTTGTAGTTACAGTAACATAGAAATATCTATACACACATTGGTACATCTTGAGTCTGTTAAATTAGCTTCCTGGAAAAGAAAGATAATGTCTTAGTATATGTCTGGGAATAGTTAACTTCTCCTGTGTTTGGAGATAATCGCCTTCACACTAGAGTGGGAAGACATCCTGCAATTATCGTGGAGCTAAAAACAGTCCTTTCTTCCAGGGAAAAGCTATGAGTTCTGAAAACATGACACCTCCCAAGCCTTGACTATCATTAAAGTCACTGTAGACACTGTAAGACTTCACATCTATGGAAGATATTATTTAACAGAATAGAACAGCTGCCTTCTCCATTCGCTTCATAATGCAATCTTAAAATTCCATGTGTCTGCAGGATTCATTAAGGTTATCTTCTTTGTGTACACATATATTCAGGCTTTGTGTGTGGTCTTCTAGAATGTATAGAAGTCCTTTCTACCTGATTGAGAATCTGGCATTCTCAGTCCATTAATTTGACTTCTACCCTATTCTGTTGAAATTCTATGCAATGTTGAAGACACACTCACTGAGAAATACTGAGCCCATTTCTTATCTACTTATTCTTAGGATATATAATATGTTAGAACATTGCCATCCAACTCCCTTAACCCGTTCCCATAGCTACAGGACAGTTCTACAGGACTTTTTCTTAGATAATAAATATTTTCAAATGTAGATCTGGACGAATCAATCAACATTATTTTTGTTCCTCTTCACTCCAACCTTATCTAGACTGTTCAAAATTGGCTGTGTCTTAATAGTGCTACAGCAGCATCTACCTACCTGTGGATGATAAAAGTGCCTATGAATAAATATTTATTTTTCTCTTAGAATGCCGAAGTCTGATTTTCTAGTCATGCTTATGTGTTTCCTACCCCGGCTTTCTCAGACTTGGAATACAGAAGCAAGTTGCAAAATAATAAGCAAAATGTTGTGGACATGTCTTGTATGTTTCCTGATGAATCTTTTCACCAACATCTGGTAGTCATTATTGATACAAAATGGTGATTAACATATAAATAGGAATCCTGCTTCTGTCAGAAGAGGGGAACATCAAGGCCATGTTTTGTCAGGAGTTAAAAAGCACAAAATCATTCAGATTATAGCTGGAGGCCTGTTATTTTACCTAATACAGCTGAAGATCCCTACCAGCCATTTGGCTCTGTGATTCCGTAAATCAGAAAGAATCCTTCTTTCTTTCCTACTGGAATTTGTTCCATTATCAGAATTGAATTGCTTTGTGGAAATCATTTAGATTTGAGCAGAGAGGCCTTGTGAAACTCTGCCTGCTAGGCAGTTGTTGAAGCTGGTTTGGTTTTCATCTGGCCCAATACCAGCTGCATAATAAGCTGCTGGAAAATCTGTTTCCAGGCTTCAAGCTTCCCAGTAAATTAAGCTGCTATTTACTATAACCTCTGGGGAAGCCCACCAGGCAGACTATCCCAGAGCTGGTCCATTCTCTTTCCTAGCAAATTTCAAATTGTTATTTTTTTTTCCTGCCTTATAAAGAAAGCTAATAATGAAGTTCTGAGATTCTCTCTGAAGCAGAACTCTCTCCAACTCGGTTTCCATAAGCGATATTCCATATTCTGAGTGCTTTACCTGATGTTGTACCCTGGCTCTGTCCAACCAAAGCTCTGCACAATACATCAGTTTAATCCATAATACAGACAGAAATACTATATCCAAATGCAAAGGTTCACAGTCCTCCTGACCCAAACCACTTTGCTATCATTGATTTAAAAAGAAGAGCACAATTAGCACACGAGATCTTCAGTGCTCCATTTAGAAGGTTTAGGTGCACCCAGGTGGACTAAGGAGTAAGGTTTTCTCATCTACACTCACCAGTTACTGGCTTTAGCCTCTGTTATGGGCTCAAAAAGCAGCAAGATACACTTTCAAATTGTTGTCTTTTTTACTATTTGTACCCCTATATGGACAAAATGTCACTAGATTTTTGGAGTAATCACTGTTTGTAAAACACTCTGCACAGCTAAAGAAATACATAAAAGCAAAATAATGTAAAGAATTATTCTGCCAAGTTCTATTCCAGTCTGTGAAAACAGACAAAAGAATTTCGGTCTGTATGTGAAAAGCATTACCCTTTTGCTTTGGTATGTGTATATGCAGTTTTAGATAAACAGATGATACATAAGATATATTTAGTCAATTTTCAAGAGTTAATCTTTTCATAACCTGGGATAGTTCTGGCAGATTGCCACGCATTCTTTTCCCGTGTGCAAAAGCGCTGATAATGATAAAAGCATAGAGAATTCAAAGTGTTTGTTGTTTCTAACTAGATATCTTAGTAATTGCAGTCCATTTTTATTACAAGAACATAAGCAGTGAAAGATAGTCATCTGATGTCTTGACTAAAGAGCAGTAGCTCATTCCAAGGATTTTCTGCTAAGTACTCACTATGTAGGAGAGTTTGAACACATTAACTGGAAAATTAATGATATTTTTGAGCTTCAAATTTTAATATATGCCTAAGAACTGCATTGAAAATCTAGTAGGAAAAAATGTTTATTGCTGCTGGAAATGAGCCACGGTAGGATGCATTGCTGTTTTCCATTTTAAGATAAGCAATCATTTTTTAAGCTAACATTCCTGAGGAATCAGCCATTCTATTCTGTTTTTATTCATAAACTTGATTCTCTGTAAGCCATATATGTTTTCCCACCATTGTCAGTGGAGTTTTTGTTGTATGTACAATGAAAATGGTTCAATCTTGAGTGAATTGGGGGTGTTCCCAGAAGGAAAACTATCTTAGTGTTAAAATCAGCTCAGGGAATTGTGTTATAATTCTTCCATTTGAAAAAAAATATAAAGTGAGAGAGTTTAAAACCTTAATAATTAATTGGAGAATTCTGGGTGCAACTATGAGAAGGATTCAGCATGAAATGCTTTCATATGGCTCTGTCTTTGTTGACAAGACTTTTAACATGTGCCTACTTGATTTATGGTATTTATAAATGCCAGGATTGCAAGAAGATGACTGACCTGTCTCTGGTATTGGAATCATCCTGAATATGTTTGTGCAGTAGACCTCTTGAACTAATTGCCCTGAGGGGCAATCTGGAGTAATTAATCATAATGAGTGTACTTTGATATGTGCATCTTTGATACATGTTAATGTGGCTGTTTAAAACTCTGGAGAGCCAGTGCGTTCCAAATGTCCGCAGGAGGCAAGGGGATGCTACATGGCAAACTCCCAAGTATAATGAATCTAGCTATTGGTCCGGAGGCTTAGAAAGTAGGAGAGGTTCCCAGAGACACAACAAAAGCCTAGATTAAAGAGGAATAGTCTTCCCCCATTGACTTAAGCCCAAAAGGTAGATTTGATAATGATTGTAGATTTGATTGCTTTTGTATTGTTCTAGTAAAACAGAAAGAAAATAGTAATTCAAAATGCTGTGCAGAGTCTCACTGTGTTTGTCTTAAAGTGTGGAGTAAAGAGTTCTGGCAAATCTTGCCAATGCAGTTTAATATGTCACTGCCCCAAATTGCTTATCTTGCCTCGTGCTGCAGCTTATCATCTCTGCAGCAAAGCAGACTGCAACATGTATGCAGGCACTCTCTGATCCAACATACTACCCTCTGCAGCAGTCCCAAGTCCCAGGCAAACAACAGAAAAGAAAATGTCAACAGATTTTGAAGCAAGTCTGTACAGGATGTTGTGGTACACGTGATCTGAGAATAGCACTCTCATCTGCACACATAAGAGAAGGAATAATGCTACCAATGCCTGAGAGAGGTGTATCATACACTGGCTTGTTATCCACATCTGCTTTCTGATGAGTTAATTGCCCCTTTCTCCACGCATCCTGCACTGGTCATTGTCAGCATGAGAATATTGCATAAGAAGGATCCAGAAAAATGAACTAGATTAGATCCAGCCTGAATATGGCAACACTCCTCTGATAAAAACTGTCAGATGAGCTCAAGATCTTATTGGTTAAAGTTAATGATAACCTCCAAGCAGCTGTAACATAAAATCAACATAATGCTTCGTAGTGGTTTGCCTGAGAAATCAGCTGTATAAAAATTATTCTTCAGTTGGTCTTAATTATTTGCTGAATATTCACTTTCCTCTGTGCTTCCATCAGTTTCCATTAGCTCAACACTTTGAGGAACAGTGAAACTGTTGAGAGCAAATCCAATCCAATTGGAAAATTCAGCTTCTTTTTTTAGCTGAGCAGGATTTGGCTTTCTGTATAATATCTACTTCCTTCAAATAAATGCATGCATTTCTCTCAAATCTATTGTCATTTGAGATTATAGGAGGGCTGCTCCAAAAGGAATGCCTCCTCTTTAATGTTGACCCACAATGTCAGAGGTGGATGGTAGTGTTATGGCAGTAGAAGCTGTATCTTCTTACCAGTATGGTGAGACAGATGGCAGCAGATGGACATTCTGACAAAATGGCGTCTGACAAGGAAGTGGTATGAAGCAAAGTTATGGAATTGAATGCCTCCATCTGGAAAAAAAATGGCACTCATTGACATTCACTGACACTTGCTTAATGTTTATGGAGACCAAACAGTGGATGTGAACACAGTGAGGTATTGTGTGGTGTGTTTCATCATTGGTGACAGCGACAGTGACAGTGGGTCACCTCTACTGGTACAAAATTTTGCGAGTGTGGCAGGCAGATTCTTGGTCATCGCTGGCAAAAATGCATAGCTAATGGTGGTTACTATGTTGGAAAGTGGTGTTTTGTAACTGAGAATTTGCTCTATCAAATAGTGTTATTTTGCTATTTCTATATGTTGTAGTTTCCATTGGAATAAATAAGAGGCATTACTTTCTGAGCAACCTCTATACTTGAGAATATCTGTCTTTCTCTCTACCTCTACAGTGCAGGGTTGAACAGTTCCTTTTATTGCAGAATAAAATCATGGAAGAGTCATAGAGTCATAGAATCACAGAATGACTTTGCTTGAAAGGGGCCTCAAGGCCCACACTGTTCCAGTCCCATGCTGTGGTCTGATTGCCCCTCATCAGGTCTTAAAGTGCTGCTAACATCTTTGGTGATGGTTTGTACTCAGTATTTTGTTTCCTAAGAAAGCTCAGGTAATAGTTTGAAAATGTTTGTCTTGGGAGGACAACTGTGTCAAGCAGTCAAAGGAATCATATTCCAGTGTCGTATTCCAGTGTTTATAAGGATAATCACAGCTATGCTGAAACTGAGGGATTTACCCATCGCCCACCCTTAAATAGAGGAATTTGCATGTATCTATTACCTTTATATAATGCACTTCTGGTAAAATGCCTTTAAATAAATGCAAAATGTCCTGCATGAAGGGCTGGTAAGTAGCACAATAGTACTTAAGTAGCACAACTCTATAAAGGAACAAATAGTTTAAGGGATACAAAAACAACACTGATAGCAGACAGAGCTGTTGTCACCCTACTGAGTCCAGTCATGATTAATGCCCTGCTCTAATTTTAGTTGGACATCTTAGTCACCATGAAGTGGCTTCACAGCCCTGCTAGCACCCCACCTGATAAAACCAGACTCTTAACCACACCCACACATTAGATTCACTGTTTCAATACTAACTTTTAATTTTCATTTTTATTGAAATGAAAGCAAATTTTGTCCATATGGGCTGGAAACAAGGCTACTATTATTTTGAAGGTGTATTTTTCTCAATCTGACTAACGGCAAACCCACATTGAAAATATAATCTGAAGATACATACATGATAGTTTTGAGATTTCACACTCTTATGCAAAAGACAAATAAAATATATGTAAGAGGTCAGCTTTATCAGAGACCCTGAGAGTATCATCAGAGTACCTCCTATGGTACCTCAAGCCATCTGCTATGGCATGCAGTAACCTCATGAGAGCAATGAATAGCTCAGACTGTGATTTAAAGCTATGGTCTAACTGTCTATTCTGGATACTATATGAAATGAAACTCCGATTACAGTGTCTAAATTCCTTAAAGAGCAATTCAAACCTTTGGCTGTGTAGGGCTGGCGTCCTGTACTGCCTGTGGAGCAAGGTAGAGTCAACATTTACACCACCAGCAAGAGGTGCCAAAGTTAACCATTGTGACTATTTATTTCCTGTGATGCTATGGGGAACTAAAGCCTGATAGTCCCTGAGCAGAACAAGATCTGAAAAGCTAATTCTGAGTTTAGGTGCTGTGACAGGTCTCTTGGTCCATCTTAAATGCTGTAACAGGCAAGCTAAATGCAGTCCATCTCCTCCCCCTACTAGTCTGCTGGGATTGTTGAAGGAGGAAGAGATGGCAAGGAAAAGCCATCTCTGCATCCCATCAACTGGTGAAACAGGGGGAAAAGATCCTGCTGCTTTCATCTCTGTTTCCATGTGTACATTGGAATAAGACTGAGAGAGAGTGATGGAGAGTGAAATTGAAAAGAAGAGATATATCTGTAAAAGTCAGTGGGAGTTTTGCCACCGACCATAATGGGATTATGATTTAGACCACTCTGTGGGGGTTTTAATGAGTCCAATGAAGACAGCTAAATAGTTTATGCGAGCTATGTGCAGACTCCTTTCTCGCAATCCACCATGCTAAGTAAGCATTCCAAATCACATACAGCATCCATTATCCAAACAATATCATTATCCCCCAAAGAGCACTTCTTTCCTGGCAGGGCTCTGTGACAGGCGGCTGCCCAAAGCACTCTGTAGCTCATGGCAGAGCAGAGTTTATGATTAGACTGAAGTACAGGAACTCTTACAATTTACTCAAAAATTGATACTAATATACATGAAAATGAAATTGGATGGTGTGAAAATTGTCCTGTACGTTTCCAGTTTTATCACATGACATTGGATATGCTTTTTCTTCTTTAATGACTCAGGTATCTGAGAACTGTCAAGCAGGAAAGGCAAGACCTTCAATTCCTCGTCACATAGCCTTTCAGTCTTGGACATATTCGTGATGGGCGCAGAACATGCCACCCAACCTGTTTGTACATGTGGGTCAATGCAGTACCTTGCTGAAATACTGATTGAGGGCTTGAAAACTGTAAAACCAAGTGCTGCGACCCAGCATTGATTCTTCCATGGGATCTACTTACTGACCTCATCATCCATCGTGCTATTGTACCACCTGAATTGAACCGGTCAGACTGTGGATACAAATTCAGGGCCGTGAATGAAGTCTTCATTTCCTGTGTTTTAAAAGCCTTTAGTGATCTGATATGTTCCCAAGATCTCTCCGAACACCTATCTGTTCCAGCCACCAATACAAGTACCTCGTCATTTTAGTTCAATCATTCTGGTCCCTTAATCACAAGTATTATAGAAAGTGCTTCTAAATACATAAGGACCAAGTAAAAACAGGCACTGTTAAGGCAACCTTATTAAGAGTGAAAGGTCCCAGCACTCTGAAAAAGACTTACTGACCTCTAACATAGGTGCCATCATGCTAACTTACTCTAGTAGTTTGACTTCTATATCTGAGCTTGTCATTCTAGTTTTAAAGTCAATTGAGAGAAGTAGACAATTTCAGAGAATTGTTTCTTCCTAGAACTGCCTAAGGTAGATGAATTGCCTTCAGAGCTCCCTATTTCTTTGCCTTGATTATAAAGTGAGACTGGGTTATCAATCTTATCAGCAAATGTCTAACACCTTAGTACCTTAATTTGGTGAGATGAGATGGGAGGTGTTCAGAAGGTCTCTGACCTTTGCTGTGTCCACTTAGGAGACTTCCCAAACTGGAAGAATCATCTCTCAAAACTGACTGATTTTGAAAATAGGAGTCACATGGGATTTCATCTATGAGGAGCAATAACAAAAAGGAAAAAAAAAAAGGAGCAAAAATGAATAAACTCAGACATAAAAATCATTTTGCTTCTACTTGACGAAGAAGTCTGACATTCAAGATTCTATATTTATTTTTCAAAAGCAGATGTCACAGTATCAGGGCTGACACAGCATTCCTTACCTTGCTGTAAACAATTAGGAAATTATCCAATTGTGTAGGGGGAAAAATCGAGCTGTACTATAAGACAACTCCTATGGCAAAGGGGCAGAAAACTTTCTGCTTTCTCTACTGCAGTGGCACTCCATGGAGAAACTGTTTTATATTTCTCAATATGACTGAAATTCAGTCCTACACAGTAACTGCATAGCTCTTTTCCTCCTTTAAAACCTCTCTAAGTCTGAGAAATATGAGACTTGTGTAGACCATAAAGCCTATCTTTATGCTTTGCTTCGGTGGAGGTCTTTCTCCCTTTGCTTTATTACCTTATTAGGAAATCCATGGAGATGGTGCACAATATTTCACAGATTCAGTGATAAATCATTCTTGAATAAAATATTTTGAAATGGCAATAGAAGGCCAACTTTGGGTCCATGAATATAACTGAATTACCTGATGCATCTACTGGATTGCCCCATCCCTGGAAGTGCTCAAGGCCAGGTTGGATGGGGCCCAGGGCAGCCTGTTATAGTGCCTGATTTAGTGGTTGGCAGCCTTCCCCATATCAAGGAGTTGGATCTAGAAGATCTTTGAGGCCCTTTCCAACCAAAGCCACTCTATGATTCTATGATTCTATGAACTCTGACAGAGAAAATGTGATCCATTTGGATAAGAGGAGTGTTGCATGCCAGTGCAGGAGTTAAAAAACAGTATGAGTAGCATCTGGCATCAATGCACATACATGCATACACAGAGGAGGAAACTTGATTGTCGTCATAAGCTGCAGAAGAACAGCAGGTTATACAGTAATACTGTGGCTCTTGAGGAAATTATATCTTTGTAAGCTTTGTATTTAGCCCCCTGATGACCCTAAAAAAAATACAGGGCATAAATGGACAATTTGTATTTGTTAGAAACTGAGATTTAAACAAAAGTTTATTTGGCCTTTCTTCTTCTTCCCCTCACTTGATATATGTTATGTGCATATTTATGAGGTAGCCTTTAAAATCTTTCCTTTAAAATCCTCTACTAACAATTACACACGTAGTAAAAACAATAATCACAGGGGGGTGGAGATTGAATTTCCTTTCCTTTTAACGGAAGGGACAGCCTGGTAAAAAAATAAATGAAGTTAATTAGTTGAATATAATTACAAATTCCTTGGAGTTAAAATGTGCTGCATCCCAGCAGCAAATGCAATTTGCCATATGGTACTGGAACACTGAAATTATGTCTTTTCTCTATTATTTTCTGCAGACTGGGCATGGACTTGGATTATTTGTGGCTTCCCAAGTATTTGAGTAATGCATGCCAGGTCACTGAGTGCCCCAAAACTGCAGAGAACCATGCTTGTCTGGTTCACAATACATATTAACAACAAAGCAAAAAAAGATCAAAATCTTGGTTTTACAGAGTTTTTAATGAAAACTAAGGCTTCATGTTACATTGATTTTGGGAATGTTTCAGAATTTTTTCTGTCCAGTTAAGATTCTCTGATATTTCTGAATGGTGTTAATGAGATCAGTGGAGAAGTTTTGGAGGGAAGTTACAAAATGCAAGCAGGAAAAGTTGGAGTACTTAACATAGAAGTTTTGGAATAAGAAAGGCATTAAAAAAAAAAAAAAAAAGGGAAAACACAGGGTTTGATCTTTATTTATCTTGGGCTTGGGATGGAAAAAATGAATTACAAATGGGAATGTGCTATGCAACTATGCAGATTCTTCGATTTATCATTTCAGGTATAAAATTTCAAGCTTAACATTAAAAGTTGCCAGATTTGATACAAAGAAAATGGAAATGATGGACTACAAAGGCATTTATGGTATTTAAAAAATGTTGTTCATATAAAGGACTCAAACCAAGTAACCACATCGCCTTCTTTAAAAAAGTAGCTCATCTGTAGATTTCTTTCCTTAACAATGATTCCCTGCTGTTCATGTTTTAGATACACATCCAAATGGCAAGTATATGAATGAGAAACACAGACTTCTAAGTAATAGCTGCTTTAATCTCTTAAATTTATTTTGGAATAGGAAATTTCCCTTCAACCTCCTAAGTTTCTTTATTTGTAGAAGAGTTACTCAGGGACTCACTCTAATGCTTAAAAACTCTGACTTAGAAGTGAAATAAAAGTTCATTTTGAAGCTATGAAAGTATATTCTGAGCTTACAACAGCAACATTGCCTTAATTACACTTGTAGCTCAGTTTTTTGGTCTTTTTTTTCAGTTTTATGGCTCTGCTAATGTTATCAGGTCAATAAAGTTAGCAGCTTTAACTGAAAAATTGGCAGTGAATGTTTTCGAGCTTTGCTGCTCAGATAAGATAATTATTGTGATGTGTAGATTTTCCTCTTGAAAGTAAACACTTGTATCTCATGAACAAGTAGGCCATCGTTTTAGTTGTTAAATCTGTCAAACTGGCAAGTTATTTTTTTTCTCCATACAGTGTGTAAACTGAAGACGAATTACGAATAGGAGCAGAGCCAGGATTAGGAATCCTAAACTGTTCGAAAAACTAACAGACATGGGAGAACTCCCATAAATACTGCTAGTATCTTTAGGGGCTTTTTGATTCAAAACAGAAAAAAAATACAATACATATTGACAGATATAATTTAACATACAATGTATAATAACAGACTCCTCACTCCTCTGAGTTGGAGACCAATGACTGAGGGAGCAGTGACTTTCCATTTGTGGGTATTAAAATTGTAAGGGGCCAGTTGTGCCAGTGGAATGTTCATAAGTCTGTGGGGTCTGATGGGATTCATCTGAGGATACTGAAGAATTTAGTGGATGTTATAGTGGAACTCCAGTCAATAATTTACCAAAGGTATTGGGAACAAGGGGAGGTCTCTGCTGGCTGGAAGATAGCCACTGTTGTACCGATCTACAAAAGGGGAGTGGTTGACGTGATCCAGCAGTGTGCTCTAACAGCCAAGAGGGCAAGCTGCATTGTGGAGTGAACTAAGCACAGCAGAGCCAGTGGGTTAGATGTGGCCAAACCTTGAATACTGTGTGTAGTTCTAGGCTACAGGATAAAAGGATTTTAAGGTAATTGACTACATCCAGAGAAGGGCAACAAAGCTGGTAACAGGGCTGGAGGGCACATCTTGGGAGGAGAGGCTGAGGACATTTGGGTTGTCCAATCTGGAGGAGGCTGAGAGGTGACCTCAATGTTCTCCACAACTCCCTGGGGAGAGGAAGGATGTGAAGAAGGATGTACTATACTCTGATCCTGGAAATTGATGACGGGATGTATAGCAACAGCACAACACTGCGCTGCAGAGATTCACACTGGACAACAGGAAAAATTTCCTTACCATTTCCTGGGTTAGAAGGAATCCTCAAGGAACATTAAGTCAAACTCCTGGCTCCACACTAAGACCACCCAAAAGAAAAACTGTGTCAGAACATCATCCAAATGCTTCCTAAACTCCAGCAGCTTGGTGTTGTCACCAGTCTTGGGGAGCCTGTTTCAGTGACTGATCACTTTTCCTAATATCCTAATATCCTAATAAATATCCTAATATCCTAGTAAATACCCTGACATTTTATTCTATTACCTTCTACTCTATTTTATATTACAATAAAACAGACACTTTAGAAATTTGGCATGTTCTTATAGATTGGCTGATGCTGTTGAATAATTTTGAAATTTTAGTGACTTATTCCTTGGGATTTCAGTGATGTTCACAAAATGCCTTACATTTTTTCCCCAAGATTCGAATATGTACTCCTTTCAGCTTCAAGTTAAAATTTAAGTGACTGAGAACAAAGGCACATATAAAAATTATGAACATTTTTATCTTCCTGTTTTGTGGAGTTTGCCAGAGGCAGGTTTCCTTTAAAACATGTAGTCAATGTGACAAAAAGTAAGGAGAGAATCTGTTCCCTTGCCATTGCCATTCTGATGTCATTAAAGGCATGTTTTTGCATATTTTTAGAATGGCTAATTTTTTCTTAGTGAAGGAAGTGGCATTACTCTCAGGACTTCTCTGAAATCTTAGGGAAATGAGAAATTATTGTAAGGTAGAATCTGTCAGAAGGGCTTTTCTAGCAGTAGTAGGCTTTTAAAAATAGGATCTTAATTTTCCATTTTGCATTAAGAAAATCACAGACAATTTTTCTCTGGCTTCCCATTGAAGTCAGACTCCTAAAGATTAAGCAGACCGTTCTTGCTTGCTAAAGGAGAATTTTTCAGAAATCCTTAAAAATCTTGGCATTTATGCTAAAGAAGATCAAATTAAATAAGCAGAGAAACCTCAACACTATTCCCAAGACAAACATTTTCTCATGATTCATGGTTTACCTTGCCTCTTGGTCTTTTCATTACAATGCAAAACATAATTTTTGAACACATCTGCACAAAATATGCATGCACTGTTTGATATGGCCCTGCACAAAGGATCATGAATCTTACCTCAATTATCTCAGTTTCTGAAAGAATTATTTGGGCACTAGGCTTAACAAAGATAGGTCTGCTTCTTAACTTTGCCAGCTAGCCAATGAAATGCTGAAATGCATCTGCGGTAGAAGCCAGTGTACACAGCAGTTCCTTGGGGGTCTTTCCGTCTTGCTACACCACAAAGTGCAGACGTGCTTTTTGATTCTTGTGCTCCAAATTTAGCCATGCTAGAGACCAGCCTGCAGAAATATTTTGATGCTATCAGTCTGAATCACTGTTGTTTTGCACACTGCATTGTCTTTGCCTCATCAGTGTTGCTTTGCCCTGATCAAAATGGGTGTTATGTCCCCTAAAGCAAAGTGTTTAGTTGGCATTTCCAGAAAATGTATGAAGATTCTAAAGTAGATGCAAATGTATTTTAAGCTTATATGAAACCCTTAATGCAGCCATGGCACTATGTTGAGGTGTAAACCATCCTGTTTTTAATATTTCAGCTAAGGATAGCTACTGTTATATATTAATTCATATAATGACACTACAGTTCTATTTGTGTGAGAGACTTTTATATCAAACATTCTTATAAGAAGGAAGAAGTTCATCTTATACCTCTTCAAGCAAATGAAATGCGGTGCCCTGGAGCATCAGTTCTGCTAACAGAATCACAGAATCACCAAGTTTGGAAAAGACCTTCAAGATCATCAACAGACCTAGTTCAAGCACTGCAAATTCAGGAATCCATCCATGCCACTTATTCTGGTGGAACCTGTTAAACCTGTGTGCGTTTAGTTTGCTATTACTATTAGTATTGATTATTGCTTGACACTAAGCATTATAGAATTCCCCTCCCTGCCCACAGGAAACCCATGAATTAATTCAACCTATAATTCTATTATTAATTTACTATTTCCTGAGGCCCCAGATCAGACTGCTGAACTGTCATTGAGAAAACATATAGTAAAGGACAAGTTTCTGAAAAACACTGATGTAGTTTAAGATAGAGGTAGGCAAAGGGAGCAGATCAGCATCGGTTCGCATCTACCAGAATTTATCCACTTGTCTCATTCCAACCCTGCATACCAAACATATGATTTTACTTGCTTATAGCCTTATCAACAACAACAACAACAAAAGTAAAAAAAATAAAGGGAGAAAAGTGTTCATTGTCATTTAACAGATGGTGAATAGAGGAAGAAACATTCAGAGTGAATTTCAAATTCCATTTAGATGCCCAAAGAGGCAGACAAAGATGGAACGTTGTGCCTGAACTTAAAGTTACTGCCTATGCGCATCATGAAGTGTCTACACTCTTACAAACGCAGCTTTCAGAAAAGTATCCAAAGTCACAAAGAAAGTCTGCTGAGGTCTACCATTAGTGTAGTAGGATCAGTTTGTACATATGACCTGCTAGCAAAGAACATCTTTGCTGTCTTGAAAAGAAAATTTCTGTTCATCCTGGCATGGAGCCAGGTTGCTGCAGATCAGTTGTGCTTTATAAAATGGTTTATTTGATTACCACGCCAGAGGTAATCAATGCCAGAGGTGACAATGAAATCCCTCCTTAAATGTTTTTTAGCAATTAATAGAGCCATTGGCATGATAAAATAATTAAAATCAATATGGAAGTAAAGTTTTAGATAGAAAAAGCCCAATGTTATTTCAATACTTTCAGTAGTAGTAGAATCATAACAGGAGGCAAAATGGACAACAGTCTTACTGTTGCCGTGGTCAGGTCTGTACATCTGCACCATTCAGATACAAGAAATGCTTAGTAAGACTGAGCAATATCCATATATTTGTCTAGAAAACCTGTCCATCACTATTAAAAGAAAAAAGAGGAGAGATTTCAAGGTGGAGGCTCATGTTTCAACCTGTAGAGTGTTGCACAGACAAACGCACTCTTCTAGCTTTATTTAACTTACTAAAAAAGATGGCCAAAGGATGTTGTCTCATTCATGCACAAATGAATTCCTCATTTGTCGTGTCAGACCAGTGCATTGGAACAGACACTTCAGGCCCTGTTGCTTCCACAACAGAATGACCCTTTAAGCAGCCTCAAGGCTATGCAGTCAGTCAACAAAATAAACCATCTCTGCAGAGCACTGTCACACTTCTGCCATCTCTGCAGAGCACTGTCACACTTCTGCCAGATGGATAAACCACTGTCAGGAGTAGGCAGTTCTTATGGGGGTGGACCAGCCGTGGATAGCTGCCAGATTCCCACCCACTTGTTCTTGCACTCCCTGCTTTAAAGGACAAGCTGGGAGAGAGAAAATATGATAAAAAAAATTCATAGTTTGAGATAAAGACAGGAAGATCACTTAGAAATTACTGTCAAAGGCAAAACAGATTCAACTTGGGGAAAAATTGTTTAATACATTGCCCATTAAAACAGACATAGGTAGTGAGAACCAAAGACAAAAACAAAAACAAACTCTTCTCCATTGTGCCACCCACTTCTTCAAGGCTCAAATTCACTCCTCTACTCCTGACTCTTCTGGCAGCCATAGAGCTGCCACGTATGACAAGAGATCTCTGAAAAGATCTGTGAAACAGCCTCTTGGGATCAAGTCAGATATCCTAGTATATTAACAATTCACTAGAGACCTAACTTTAAGCACTCAAAATACTCTATACAAAGAGTGTTCCATTCCTGATAGATGAGTGTAGAATATTCACAGAATATCCTGAGTTGAAAGGGTTCCAAGTCCAACTCTGGATTCCAAACCTGGAAACCTAACACTTAAATCATATAGTTAAGAGTATTGTCCTAATGCTTCTTGAGTACTGAATGGCTTGGGTACATGATGACATCCCTGGGTAGCCTGTTCCAGTGCTCCATTGTCCTCCTTTTCCTAATATCGTATGTGAACTTCCCCTGACAGAGCTTCATGCCACTTGGGTGAGAGATCAGCTCATGCCTCTCTGCTTGTGTTTGTGGGGAAGCTGTGGGCCCTTATGAGAGTCATGCCGTCTAGTTATTTGACCAGTGCTTACTTTAGTCTTCCTTTTGCTGCTAACATACATAAAAATAAGCCTTTTTCTCTATCCATCACACTAGTGATAGTCTTCAACTCCAATTTTCAGTGTATAAATCTATTCTCTAGAATGGCAAATATCTGTATTCTCTTGACAGAGCAAGGCAGCATTTCATAGAATCGTAGAATCACAAGGTTGGAAAAGACCCACAAAATCACCCAGTCCAACCATCCACCTATCACCAATAGTTCTCACTAAACCATGTCCCTCAACACAAAATCCAACCATTCCTTGAACACCTCCAGGGTCGGTGACTCCACCACCTCCCTGGGCAGCCCATTCCACTGCCTGACCACTCTTTCAGAAAAGTAGTATCTCCTAATGTCCAGCCTAAATCTCCCCTGGCTCAGCTTGAAGCTATTCCCTCTAGCCCTATCACCAGTTACACGAGAGAAGAGGCCGACCCCCAGCTCACTGCAACCTCCCTTCAGGTAGTTACAGAGAGCAATAAGGTCTCCCTGAGCCTCCTCTTCTCCAGGCTGAACAATCCCAGCTCCTTCAGCCACTCCTCATAAGGCCTGTGCTCCAGACCCCTCACCAGCTTTGTTGCCCTTCTTTGAACCTGCTCCGGGGCCTCAATGTCTTTCTTGCAGTGAGGGGCCCAAAATTTGTACCAGGTCTTCATTGTCCTAGTGTATCAGCTATAGGTCGGATGAGACTTCCCACAGAACTGTCTTCAGCTAGGGAGTGGCTTCAGAGATGAGACATAACAGAGACAGTTCCAAGTCCATAATGGTCCCACTGCTGGCCAAAGTTAAGCCCATCAAGGAAGTGGTGGTGACTCTGTGATAACATATTTAAGAAACTGTTAAAAAAAAAGCACAGACTCATGCTGGATCAGTTCTTGAAGAACTGAAACCTGTTGGAAGGATGCATGTTGGAGCATGAAGGACTGTATCTTCTGGGAGGGACCTCCCCATGCTGAAATGAGAGAAAAGCCTCAGGATGAAGAAGTGACAATCTGACTGCATTAGCCATCCCCTTGCACTGCTCAGGGATGAAGAAGTAGAAGAAACAGAAGTTAAGGCAGACCTAGGAAGAGACTGAGCAGGGTGGGCAGGAAGGAATTTTTGTTTTTGTTTTTATAGCTCATCATCCTATTTTGCTATTAATTGGCAATAAATGAATCTTTCCCCTAGCCTTTTTGCCTGTGGTTAACTGATGAGTGATCTCCTTGTCCTTATCTCAACCCACAAGATTTGTTGTATTTCCACCTCTCCCCCCCCCCCCCGTCTTGCTGAAGAAGGGAAGATAGAGATACCTGGGTGTCCAGCCAGGATTAACCTACCACAAATACTGTTTTAATTCCCATGTAAGGGAATATTATTTGCTGCCTTTCTATAGTTCCTTTCATCATTATAAATCAATGACTGTGACTAATTTGACACAGTTAAGGTACAGAATTAGAATATTGTCTAGGTGAGATTCTAGATGAGTCTTAAATTCATTAGCAATTTAAGATCTGTGCCCCTGCCTCCTAGCCTCCTGCTCTGATTTTTTTTGAGCCAGACCTGTCCCAGAAATGTCAATAGATATAAAGAAACTGCATAAATCTTAAGTTTTGCAAAGTCAAAAGTGACATAGTCATGCTACTCAGCAAGTGTTGAGAAAAGATAGTGGTTTAACATAGGAAGAGTATTATAAAAAGATCTGTCATGATAAATTTTATTCTTGTGCAACACTTATCACTTGGAGGTGTGAAGGTAATTCAAGGGAGGTGCAGTGTAGGTTTGAGTTAGGCTTAATTAATTGCTGCTTTTTCCCAGTCTGTCACCCAAAGATACAAAGAGTAAAAAGGAGAGTTTTAAATTCAATTTTAAACAGATTCCTTCCTCAGAATTGAAACCCAATTCAAATCTATACAGTGCTAGGTTAAAATACTTCTTATGAATATTTTCTGACTAAATTGCCAAAACCACTAAAATCACATTTTGACTCAATTACTTTTTAAAATTCGTGAAATCAAATCACTTATTCACACTAGAAATGATTGATCAATTCCAGTATAGACTATGAAACGTATGTCCCGTATTTTAGTAGTCCCAACCTAGGATTTCATGGTCCTTGTATGACTTATGAACATATGTTCCCTTACTGATGATTAGTAGTTTCATATTTTGCTATCCTACGGGTACTAAATAGTAGTAGTAAGAGAGGAAGACTTCTTCACTGGTTATGGAGGGTTTGTCAGTCAAATGATAAGCTCTAAAGCCTATTTTGTTGGCTTTTTTTGTCCAAAACACTTAAGTGGATCATATCTCTTATGACCTAGAATTCTAGTTGTGGGTTGTTGTGCTAGAGTTCCTGAATATATTATATTATGTTTAACGTATTAGTAAATCGACACAGATTATAGAATCATAGAATCATAGAATCCCAAGGTTGGAAATGACCTATAAGATCATCTAGTCCAACTGTATTCTTATTACCACTGCTACCACAAGCTACTAAACCATATCTCGCAGCTCCTCATTCAGACGTCTCTTGAACACTTCCAGGGATGGCGACTCAACGACGTTTCTGGGCAGGCCATTTCAGTGCCTGAGCACACTCTGAGAGAAGAAGTTTTTCCTCGTGTCTAACCTAAACCTCCTCAGATACAACTTGTGGCCATTTCCCCGGGTCCCGTTCACTGCCTGGGAGAAGAGGCCAAAACCCTCTTCACCCCAACCTCCTTTCAGGAAGCTGTAGAGTGCAATGGGGTCTCCCCTGAGCCTCCTCTTCTCCAGACTAAACAATCCCATCTCCCTCAGCCGCTCCTCATAAGACTTGTGCTCCAGACCCCTCACCAGTTTCGTTGCCCTTCTCTGGACACTTCCAGGGCCTAAACATCTTTCCTGTAGTGAGGGGCCCAAAACTGAACACAATACTTGAGGTGCGGCCTCACCAGTGCTGAGTACAGGGGGATGATGACCTCCCTGCTCCTGCTGGCCACACTATTTCTAATGCAGGCCAGGATGCCATTGGCCCTCTTAGCTACCTGGGCACACTGTCGGTTCATGTTCAGCTGAGCATCAACCAACACCCCCAGGTCTCTTTCTTCTTCACAATCATCTAGCCACTCATCCCCAAGCCTATAACGCTGCATGGGGTAGACTACATCAACAGCCCTTCCCCCATCCACCAGACTGGTCATCCAGTCTAGAAGGAAATGAGATTGGTCAAGCATGACCTGCCCTTCATGAACCTGTGCTGGCTGGGCCTGATCCCCTGGACACCACACATGTGCTGTGCAATCTTACCCGACCAAGACCAAGCATGTTATAGAGATGAGTATCACCTTGTCTCATTTAGACATGTACAACATGATTTTCTCACTTTCTGGAGTAGAATTTCTTTTCAGTCAGTGGAGAGAAACAGATGCTTTGTAGGCAGGATTAATTTGACCAGATTCATACATTGATTTAGAAGGAAACAAATTGATTATTAGAATGTTTTTGTTGTTGTTGTTGTTGTTGTTTTCTTCTTCTTCTTTCTCTTTTTTTTTTTTTTCTCTGCTAATTATAGAGTGAGTCTTGGGCATAACTATTCTAGGGCAAAGTGATGGAAAATGTATTACTATTCTGTCTCTTTCTCCCATTCCTTTATAGCTGCAGAGGAGGAAAGACATCACCTCAATATCTGCATCCAGAAATCCACTAAAGTGCTAAGAAGCTGAAGAATAATGCCTCAAGCCTTCTTTAATACATCTCAAAAAGTCAGCTAAATAGTGGATGAAACCTGGTTCCTGGAATAGAATTAAGTACTATCTGCATCATGAGAGATGGCTAAAGAGAGAAGAATTTAATTTGCCAACACAGAATACCACTGTGTTAATTTTTCCAGCAGCTAATGATTTTTACTTCGAGTTTAATGCTTTTCAAATGTTGAGCTTTGGACTGGGAATTCAACGATTTTTTTCCTCTGCACGCTTTTCAAACTGCACTTACTTACACACTGATTCTCTTATTGTACATTTTCCAAATAACCCATAGGCTCACAGTAGACAGTTCTTTGTATGTCTTCTGACTTCGAAAATGATAGAACCAGAGATAATTCAGAGAAGATTATGACCTTCCCTTCCTTCCCCTCCTCTCCCTTTCTCTCCCCTTTCCTTTTTTTTTCAAACAAACAACAAAACAACAACAACAACAATAACAAAACACACAAAATTTCTCTCCTCTAACTAGTGTTAGAGAGATTGTAAGCAGCAAAGCAAAGTGATTTGTATGTTAATAGCAAGAAATTGCAATATGGTGCAAGTCTGCCATTAGTTCTACTGGGTTTAAGTAAAGGTATTGATAGTGAAGGGACAGAAGCACAGGCTCTCTGTTGCTCTCCAAAGAGTGCAGGAAATGGCTTCAATTTATCTTGATCTTTCCATAATTCTAAATTTACAAGAATCAAATAACAAATTTGTTTGGTAACTTCTGAATTTTGCTTACAAATATTGGTTTCTGGTTTATGAAGTTTGATTTCACTTGTGTCCTACAGAGTGTAAGAATTGAAGCATGAAATTTGAATGAAATTAGCAAAAAGTCCATTTGTGATTTAAATGCAAAACATAACAATGAGTTCTGTTTAAGCTGGAACATATTTTAAATCAAGTGGAGATGCACTACATGTCAGTCATGTATGCACTGGGAGTATTTTGAGCAAGATCACTTAATAGTAGAAAGACCAAAACCACAGTAAGCTTAGTGAACTCAGTGACACGGAGGCACATCTGTTTATAAATAAGAAAGAGGAAATGGCAATAATGTTCTACATAAGGCTTAATGACCAAATCCAGACACTGAGGTAAAATGCATACAAAAAGTGACAAATGAGAAAGTTGAAGTCATTCTCCTTTCCAAGACTGTGTAACAAAAGGACGCATGGGTTTAATGATATGTGCCACGAGATACATAATGATAGTTTGGTTATGCATCACTGTCAGGAACTAAAATCAGAAGTTACATGTACTTGGTTTGCTTGAAAAACCACACCAGATTTATATCTGAAGGAAGCCAGGGAAATAATCCTGGGAATAGTGAATTTGGCTCACTTCCTGGATAAGAGGCTGTTCAAAATGACGATGTCACCCACATTTCTTCAGCTTTTATGATTCTGCATGAAAATTAAAATCATGCTGTAATGAACTACATCCCAAGATATTTAAACTCTGTTGTTCATGTTAAGTTCAATTTCAGAATGTAATATCAGAAAGATCCCGTTGGGACTTATTTAATTTTTATACAGGTTCAACATGTATGAGAACACTTATAGAGCCATTTAAAATCAATCAAATGAACGCAGCACTCGTTGGAGGTGAACAATTTGCATCCCACATGTCTGAGCCTTCGCTTACTTCAATGGGTTTTACACCCCTAACTCTTTGGCTATGTTTCTGATTTATACTGGGATATATCACTGGTAGAGCTGAGTGAATGGTTCATCGCTTCCATCAGCTGGATTCAAACCTGATGTGAAAAGTTATATATCCCATTCAAGAGTTTAACTTAGTTCCTGGTAGAGGAAATCCTGTATTTCAATCATTCTTAGTGCCTTTTCAGGTGGGACTCAAACTCCAATCACACATTTATTTCTGGGTCTGGCCTGCTCTGATTTCATGAGATGAGTTGTGATATAAAGACCACGGCAAGTAAGCTGGTATAATGTGAAAACTGGCGAGAGAGTGATCTGTGCCTCCCCAGATCAGATATTTGGCAAAGTGGTATTTCCTGGAGGGACAGGAAAGCAAGAATTAGGTTTTGCTTCAGCATTACTCAGAAGCTCATAAGTAAATGGCCTGTGCAGTTGCTAAGCAAGTCATGTTTGTCATTCTGCATAGTACAAATACTATCAGCCTAACTGCTGTCAGTTCCAACAACAGGCTCCAGGGAAGTTACTCTGATGGAAAGGCAGTGTGGTGTTATTTCCCACTCACAGATGGATTTCACCTCCCACCCAAACTAAAATATTTTCTTTTTTCCTGTCCAGAATATGAAAATATAGAACATATATGTAATGCGAAAACTCAGCTTCTGAAGTCTCTGTTCCCAGTATTTAGGCTATGATTTTGAAAGTAAAAAATAAATGCCAGCTGTCTTTTCTCTGCACATTTTTACATATGCATTAGTTTAAACATAAATAATTACAGTATTTAAAGGGGACATACATGCATTTTGTTAAATCTGTTAAATCTTGCAAGAGAGATTGGCTGGTAAGGCTAGATACCACATGGGTGATGAAATCTGTTAAAAAAAGTTTCACTAAAAGAAAAAATATGATCATTTTGATTAGGATATTTGATAATTATTTATGTCTGACTGTTGTGATTTAATTTGGCAAAAGGCTGAGCACCACATAGTCATTTGCTCACTCCCCACCTTCCTAGTGGGATGGGGGAGAGAATAAAAAAAGATGTAGAACTTAAGGTTGAGATAAAACTATTTACTAAGATAGAGGAAAGGAAGAGGAGAAGAAAGAGTAATAGTTATAGCAAACATATTTATATGGATGCATATAACAAGTGATGCACAAGCAATTGTTCACCACCCCCTGACCAATGCTTATCTAGCCCTCTGAGCAACAGAAGAGAATGAGATGAGCTCTCACCCCTTTCAAAATTTGTTCCACATGATGTCGTACAGAATGGAATATCCCTTTGGCCAGCTTAAGTCAGCTGTCCTGGTTCTGTCCCCTCCCAGCTCCATGGGCCTCCTGTGCCTGCCAGCTCCTTGTGTACCCACTCCCCCATTGGTAGGACAGTAGGAAAAGCTGAGTGCCTTTGGCTCTGCACAGCACTGCTCAGCAGCATCTAAAAGCATTGTTGTGTTATTAACATTGTTTTTTGTCCTGAAACCAAAGCACAGCATTGTACCAGACACTCTAAGGAAAAACAGCTCTGTTCAAGCTGAAATGAAGGCACTAATGTTATTCCTGCATGAGTCAAAACCATTTTTTTTGGGGGGGATAGGAAATCTCTCAGTCCTACCTGTACAATATTGTGGAAACAGCATTTATGGGAATGTGAATAGAACCGACTCTTCCTGACACAATACAGAAACTGAGAAAAAGCTACTAATTCATTCAAACAGATGAAAATATTTTCTGATAAAAAATTAACCTTGTGGGTAGTTTTCATTGTTTCTTTTTTTCTTGCAAAAATCTCAATTTACGTGACTAGTCTCTTGGACTATTTTTAGCTCGATGCTAATGGACTGTAGCTGCCTTTCAGATTTTACTGCTCTTTATCATGTGAAAAAGTGGATCAGTAAGTTTTGCCCCTTTGTCTTCACACATTTTTTGTTCACTTGCACTTCAATTTGATAACTGTGAATAAATGCACTTTATTTCCATGTATAAAGTCTAAGGCTTTTATTTCTTAATTTCTTCTTATTATTTCTTTTTCTATATTTTTCTATATTTTTCTGTATTTTTCTATTTTTTCCTGGTTTTTTTTTTTTTTTTTTTTTTTTTTTCTTCCCTGTAACTCATTAGTTCCCAAGGTTACCAAGTCATATCTGTGCTGCAGTGTGCACATCTGGGCTTTCACTCCTACTTCCATTTACAACTCTGTTCTTGTCCTTGCCACACTTTGAGGTCTCTGACTGTTTGTTTGACGACTTTAGCCATAGTGAAAAGTAAAAGATAGGAAAAAGCAGCAGCACTAGAGAAGAAAATAAGTTGCCCTTTGGGATCATCTGTCTCTTCCTTGGCAGGTCACAAAGACTCTGAACAAGATGATAGTTGTTGATGCAGATAGTTCAGTTCTGTTTTGCACACACTGTATATAGTACTTTTCCTCTCATCTTAAAAAGGGGAATAAGAAAAGACTGACAGAAAGGCTACAAGGGTAAAAGATATAGAAGGCTTCTCCACAGGTTGCTACTGAGAATGTGGAGATTTCCTAGTCCTCCACACAGAATATTTAATAGGAGATATGACAAGCTTCTATAAAATTATGAATGGCTTTGAAAGGTTAGATAGGTCTTAATTGCTTGTCAGTCACTCTTTACATGCGTAAAAGAGATGTGGAATGCCAAATAATGACATCAGAATTTATTTCATGAAAAGAACAAAAGTGATTTTACACAGAACGTGTTAGTATTGTGAAGCTCTCTGTGAAAGAATGCTGTGTAGAGACTGAATTCACATGAGTTTAAGAGTGGACAAGTATGAGGAAATGATATTCTTGAAAGAATATATTATATATTCTAATATATTAGATATAATATATATATTATATATGATATATAATATATATATATAATATTCTTTCAAGAATTTTATATATTATATATATATTATAAAATACACAAAACAACATTCAGATCAGAAACTCTTCAGAGCTCGAAATAGTTGGAAGATGAGACCAGTATAAGAATGCCAAACAAACACTGTCTCTAGACATTCATTTATGGTCCTTACTTCTTCTAGTTATCTTCTTTGGAAAAGGCAACTTTTCTTCTCTAACAAAACCAAATGAGGGGAGTTGCAGGAAAGATTCTGAGCAGAACAAAATAATTCTAAGGAACAATGAATGAGGGAATGAAGGTCATAGAGTCATAAGTGTAAGAACAAGCAGCTGGGAGGATAAAGAACAGGATGGCCTGGTACCTGTCACTCTCTCCTGCACTTTTAAGCACCCGAGAAACTGACAGAGGCTCCCTGTTCATGCCTAATGGTACAATAGGACTTAAGAGAGAAAATGTTCCACATGGTTGCATCAGCTCATCAGCCTTCCTTCACCAGTAGCAAAAGATGTCTTGCTTGAGAAAGACCAGAGGGTGAGAGGAGGATTGCTAGATAGGGAACAGAGCTTTGGGTGAAAGGGAAATAAACTGTGAGGGGAAATGCTACAATAAGAAAAGATTTTGGAAAAGCAGAAAAATGAACCTTAGCCTGGTAAACTCAGTGAACATTGTCTCTTGCTACAGGAGAAGAATAAAAGAATCCGATAGACCACTCTCTAAACACTTCTGTACCTTCTCCTCCTTTGAGACAGTCATCCAATATGTAAATGGGAAAAGGAGAAATGCAGAAATACAGTCAGGAATTTCAAAGATAGCAAATGGTTTTTATGTATCTTCATTCTGAAGTGAGGAATTTCTAGCATATTAGGGCACTGATTTTTTTATAAGATTGCCAACAAAATGTGAGTGCTTTTTGCATATATGGAGTCATCCCATGTATTGACCGGACCTGTAACATGTCCTCTGTTAGATGTCTAAAATAAATTCAGCATATGCAGCAATTGTGCAGCAGAGTATATCAGAAATTCAGTTCTTTAATAGAAGTGGATTTGAGACGTAGCTTTCATGGAATCATAGAATCATTTGAGTTGAAAGGGACCTTTAAAGGTCATTTAGTTCAACTCTTCATATCCTCTGAGAGATGATTTCTTTGAATCCAGCTGGAATATAGCAGGCAGAAATGTGATGGAAATAAGAATTCTGAGAGAACCTGTATGAGACAATGTGAGATTGTTTTTACTTCCTGAAATAATAATGGTTTTTTGTTTGGTTTGGTTTCCTCCTTGCTTTTGCTGGCATTAATGGTACAAATTTGATTTGTAGTCCCTTACTTTGCATCATTCTTAATCTTGGAGATGCAGAAGATGGGCTGAGGAACTAAAGTATTGTTAGAAATAAGAGAAATTCCTGTAGTGGCTTACAAAATAAAAGCACAATCTTCTGCAGTGTAAACAACATCCTAATAATATTACCTGGACTAGTTTATACGGTCTTTGAAGACACATGGAGCATGATCGAGTTTCCAGGTGGAGTGGAGGTAGAATGATTTTAGTTAACTTCTTTAGAAAACACACGTGAAGGTCATTGCAGCAAATTCTGTACAAATATAAGTCTTGTTGATCTGTTTGGTTTTTGTTCGTTTGTTTGTAGCATTCAGGCCACTGCACTTATCTCAAAACATGAACAGGATGTCTGTGGCAATTCAAAGCTTCCTCCAAGCAGAGGAATGTTTGCTGAATTATAGTCATCACAAATTGTTGTTGGTGAGGCTTTACCACTTTCCCCAGTCACCATATTGCTGTATGTTAGAACTTCAGTGAAGTTCTCCAACATTAGTTTGCTACAAAATCTGCTGTACCTCATCAGATTTCTGTTGGAATCCTCTAACGGTAGAGAATCTAGTTTTAGATTTCTATTACATAATGGAACTGTCAGCACAGGGGCAAGCACTGGCAGCATAGTAAAAGAACTATTAATCTATCACATATTCAAGTACACACTGTGACAAATCACATGGAAGTGAGGCTGAACTCAGTGTAAAGAACATATCAACAAATGAGGCCTCTTAGATTGATGAATTGTAGATCTGTTGGCTGCAGGCTAAAGAATAATTCTCTGCATCTTGTGTGGTAGACCAAGCTGGGGAATAGATACATTGCTGGACTGATTAAATGTATTACCCTTACTCCACCTGGAATACTGCATCCACATTGTTAAGAAGAATGCAAAGCTGTTGGAGTGGACCCAGAGGAGAGAGATGAAGATGATCAGAGGGCTGGAGCACCTCCCCTATGAGGACAGGCTGAGAGAGTTCGGGTTGTTCAGCCTGGGGAAGAGAAGGATCCAGGGGGACCTTACAGTGGTCTTCCACTACCTGAAGAGAACACCTTCAGGAAAGCTGGGGAGGACCTTTTTATGAGAGCATGTAGTGATAAGACAAGGAATAATGGTTATAATCTGGAAGAGATTAGATTTAGACTAGACATTAGGAAGAAATTCTTTACTGTGAGGGTGGTAAGATATGAAACTGGTTGACCAGAGAAACTGTATTTGGCCTCTCCCTGGAGATGCTCAAGGCCAGGCTGGATGGGGCTTTGAACAACCTCATCTAGAGAGAGGTGTCCCTTCCTATAGCAGGGAAGTTGGAACTAGGTGGTCTTCAAAGTCCCTTCCTTCAGTAAATGGCATCCCATAATCAGCATTTATATTTTTAAGGAACTCCTGGAACTGGCAACGATTAAATCCCTTGAACTTTATGAATTCACAACTTTGATGACAATTTGCACAACATCCAGTTTTTACGCTTTTTCATGTAAATTTTCTTGTACAATGCAGTAATATTTCATCAAACATGAGTTGCTGATGAGCAACCACGTTGTCTTCTGTTAATTTTGTAAGTCCCTCTGTTTTTTTACCAGCCATCACTGGAGCACCACATGCACATACACGTGTAGATATGTTGAAATATTATTGTCAGTAATCCCTGTGTTTTACTCATCAAGTGGCACAAATGCATGTAACATGTAACATATGTGGATTTTGATTCAGCTGAGCATATGTGGCAAGTGCCAAACGTGAAGCATGCACTGCATTGCACCCTTCTCTCCATAGCGTTCTGTTGTTGCCTATGCAGCCCATAGTTGATCTATGTGAAACCGATTCATGAAAAATATCATAAAAATCGCATAATAATGTTAAAAGTTTACAATCTTGTGGAGCCACATTACTAGCTGTCTGTGGCCATGAGCCATGGCTCGACATGCCTGCACTAGTTCAATCTTTGTTTCTAAGACTTTGTCCAGAGACAGATGACTGCTGTCCACAGAAATATTGAGAATAAACTGTAAAAATTAAGTGAGACTAGCCCTTATTCCAGGCTTACTTTTGGTGGGTACTGCTATTTTTAACCTGTCTCCTAAATGCAATAGATTCAACCTTCAATATTTCTTCAAAGGCTTACTCTTACACTGACCTTTAAAAGTTCTGACTAGAACTGCTTTTGCAAGGGTTGCACTTTCAGGAAACAGAGCTCACTCTGTTCCCTGCTGGAAATATCAGATACAGGCCTAAAATCTTCAATCCAATTCCTTTTCTTGTAAGCTTTAACTCTAAAATTAACTGGAGACAGGTGTCCAGTACCTATTGAAAAAGCTATGAACCTCATATAAACTAAGAACCTCAGCGGAAATCAATCTACAGTCAAGTTTTGTGGACTGTATAGCATCCAAGAAAAACAAAACAAGTCCAGAAAGTATTGGCAGTTCAGCTAATCTTTACGTTTTCTACCAAGATGATTATAGAATCAATACAAAATATTTTTAATTACTACGATCTGGATTCATATTGACATAACTGATCAGTAAGAGATGCAGGTCCTTATTGTTCTACCCTTAACTTTAATCCTAATTCTTACCCACACCCCAGCTTTGCTCAGAGTTTTATGATCTGGAAGGTCAGTCCTCTAAAAGTTCTAAAGATTGTACAGGTTCTAAGAAGGTTCTCAGACTGTGTTGGATGTTCATCCTCCATAGAAGAATCCCAGTTTGCTTTTCCATATAGGAGGGACAATCTAAGAAGGGAGATGACTTCTAAAGAAATATGTTACTTAAATTTAATTGTTCTGATGGGTTTGTTTTCCTGGTTATCATAAAAGCAAGGATTATAGGGTATACTAAAAGAATTTTTTTTATTAGTCTAGATATGCATCTTATAAACTTAGTTCTTCATGTTACTTTGCCTGCTCCCATAACAATCAGAAAATTTAGCTATGATTAACCATAGTCATCAAGCCATTAACACTGTTAATTAGCCCATTGTGATGTCTATGCACTATGACATCAGTATGCAACTGTCTGCAATTTACATTTTACCAGAGGTAACTGACAACCAATTGTATATTGTTCTTTCATCCTATAGCTCTGGATGTGAAGAAATCACAGAGGTGCTACACTATCAAAATATGTAAGTTAACAAAAGGTATATGATCCACATTCCAGAATTATCTGATAAATTACATAATTATTTTCCTTTCCCAGTGCTTATTCCTCTCACAATACTCAAACATTATGTACCAGACTCTGCTCAGTACATATAAAGGCAATCATTATTAAAGTACTGTTATGCTTTACTTCTGTTTGCCTGTATGAAATTCTTACTATTTAAAAACAAAAGAAAAAAAGGATTTAGAATAGTTTACTATAGTAAAAGGCTGAAATCAATATTGTTTATCTGAGCATAAATGTTATTGCCTGTGTGTTTACAATAACATCTATAAAGTAACTCTTACACAGTTAACCTTCCTGCCAAAGTACACATTTTTATAAATCTGTTTAAATATTTTGCAGTAAAATTTAAATTAGTTACTAGGAAAAAACAACATATTTGATGAATTTTATCCTTAGGAATAATGAGACATTTCACTGTTGACTTAATTCAAAGTGTTTTCAGTCATCTGGTATTTGTAACTGGAGAAATACCTTTTATTTTGAAGAAAATATTTCACAATGGAACATAACCCAAACAAAATGAATCCGAAAAAAATGGGTTTAACTTGCATAGAATATTGTTTATAATGTCACTGACAGAGGGCAGCTCAGAAAAATGCACCAGATGTCATTGTTTGAAGTAGTAATTGACTCAGTAATTACTCCACCCTCTTTAAACCAAGGTTGTCACAGAAACTTGGGCTGAAAATGTGAACTCAAGGGCTACCTGAAACAAAATAGCTGAGGAGAATTTTTCATAAGCTCCTTATGTTACACTTAATCGCAGAATCATAGAATCCTTAGAATTGCTAGGGACCCTTAAAGTCCATCTAGTCCAACTCCCCTGCAATGAACAGGGACATCACTCCTAAATCTCGTTGCTCAGGGCCTGATCCAGACTGGCCTTGGAAGTCTCCAGGGATGGGCAACCTGTTCCACTGCCTCACCACCCAATTTAATTGTCCACTAAAGATCACTGTCCACATACATAAGCCATTTTCAACACATAGAGAGTTTTCAGCCTTACAGAAAAGATGGATTAATAAAAGAGACAAAGAAGTTAGGTCACTATCCTGAAAACTGACAGCATGTCAGGGACAGAACTGAGCATCAAGACACAGATGCTTCTCTTCCATTGCTGGAAAGCTGTGCATCCTCTGAACTTTCCATTTGCAATCTTACTGTTGTGCTGAATAACCCAGTGTTCACCTTCACATTCTTGGCAGGCTTTAATGTGTTTGCTTACAGTATAATTAAATGCTCTGCATTTGTTACTTCCCAGCTCTGACTTACATTTAGTCTCTTCAGTGTAATTACTCCACTGTGTACATTCAGTCAAATGTGCTATTCTGTGCCTGCCCAAATTTTATTAAACAATGGGTAAATGTGTGGTCAATTACACTGTTACACATACAATTGTATCTGTCCTTAAGAAAAGCTCTTGAGCCTCTAGTGTGCTTTTAGTGACATGAATTACAGGCCTATAAAACCTCTCTCTTTTTCTATCAGTTTTTGTGTTCTGCCTGCTATTAGCGGCAAATTAATTGACTGCAGGAAAACAGCAAACAAGCCCTGGGCTAAATCAATGATTTCAGGTGGTAATAAAACTAATACAGGAAGGATCCTTTGTCTTCCTGAATCTACTATATTTCCTGTCTTAACTTTCCAACACAATTTCACTTTCTCACTGTTCTGTGCTGTAATATTCCAGTAAAAACGAGAAAAGTCCCCAACATCTAACTACCAGAATTTCTGTGGATGGAAGCTGCTATGCTGCAAATCTCACATATTAATCCTATTAAAAATCCTCTTTTGAAAATCCATCTCCAGAGAGAAAAAAATAAATTAACTGTAAGACTTAGAAATCTTGAGTCTTTTAAAGTGTATTCTCATTTGCTTTTTGAAATAAATTAACTGTAAGACTAACTTAGAAATCTTGAGTCTTTTTAAAGATTCTTTCATTAGCTTTCTTGTGCCCAGTCTTTGCAATCAAACGCATGTCACTTAAAATGGAGATGATTTTGTTTCGTCTTCTGGATGAATTTAGAATTTCTGATGCAATTCCCAATCGCTGCAGCCTGTGAGCTTGGGGAAAAAGTCTTAGCAGTTAGGTTAATCTCATTTGACTTTAGTTAGATGTGTAGTCTAAACTAGCTGTCTAGACACACAGTGTTAGAGAAACAGACACCTCCAGCAGGCAGTACGGGCCTTCCTAAAACAAACATGTCAGGCAGGGTCAGCCAGCATCTCTAAGAGATATCTGTCCCTCTGTTTTTATAGGATGTGACTTTAAAGCTTAGCTATGTTTGAGTTACAATCCTTGTATAAAACTAGATACAATGAGCCTAACCTCTAAACAAGCATAGTAAAATATTAATTAAAAGCTTTTGTATTGAACAGTGTGAAATAATGATACATTTGGTACCAATTTTCCCAGCACTATGCCATTTCCTGCTGTTACTTAAACTTGTTTTGCAGAGCATCCTTTGCCAGACGTGATGGGAGAAGGCAGACATGACTTGCTGGTCTTGATCTAAATGAATGTCTTTTAGAATAGCTATTCATATCACAATGAAATTTTCTAAAGTAAGCAATAAAACACAAAGAGATAAAATCCAATTTATAAATAGTTCCTATCAGGTTGAAATAGCATCTAATGAGTTTCATCCTGAAGTGAATTCACACTGTTGGGTTTAACAGCCTTTCATAAACTGGATTTACACTCAAAGGGCTAAATTCCCCTTTCAATTAATTTTCATGTGTGGAGTTTGCTGTGGTGTAAATGAGAAAAGAATCTGTCTCCAAATGGCTAGGGGCCATTATTGGGAGTTTGCTGATGATGCATACCAGGACACTAGAACAATGTTATCTTCATCTAAGTATAGCTTTAAAATTAGATAGCAGTTAATATGTCCCCTTTTATTCTGCTGATTTGGAAAATCAAATGGAATACTTTTATTGGAAGAAAAGATGCAAATTAAAAGTCAATGAGATTTTATTGCATCATGGATCATTATTTCCCATTGTTATTCATTATTTCTTCATTTAGGGAAAGGGGATGATTCAAATAATTTTATCAGTTCAGTGACTTTATGTTTCTTATATGGTGCAAAAACTTAAAGTAAATACAGACCTTTATTTCCATTTTTATCTTTCTAAATGAAAGCATGTAATATATGTATAATAATAGGTAATTGTATCCATAGAAATATACATGTCATCAATAGATCTCATGTTGATACAATGTCAGTAGTTTAAAAAAAAAATGATAGTTTGAAACTTTTTTTATTTGTTATTTTTCACGAGCCAAGGAGTACATACAATACAGAATATCAGGATACAAAATAATAGTTAAGAAAATATTAGTTAAAAAGATCCAATAAAGTTTAACAGATCATGTAACTCCATAGGATTTCTCTGATAACTGAAGGATAAGTGTGCAAAGAAATCTGATTTTAAAATTACAGCTACCAATAACATCTCTAGGGTTAGGAAAAATATCCTATAGGTGTGTTTAGTTGACTTCATATTCAAGGCATCTGAATTAGACAACATAAAATACTCAAAATACTGGAGATAAGTATTAGTGTTCTCCACAGTGTCAACTCCTACGTATAATGACCTCAAACTTACTTTCTCACAGAGGCTTTCAGTTATCTTCGAGTGATTATGGAAGGCTTTAATGACACTAATAAATATTTTCTTCTGCCTTCCTGAGCATTCGTAAGCTTCTGCAAGTTCAAAACCATCCTATTTGTATTTCCCCAGTTAAGCTACAAGCCATTGCAACAAATACAGTCACTGTAAACTTTTTTAGAAGTGTAAGCAATATTTCCTGATATATAAATAAATGCACATCAATTCAAAATAAAATCCCATGATTTTATGGCCCTCATTTTCTGTGCTCATTTATTTAAAAAGAGTTTTCAAATTATAATCTTTTTTGTCCTTCATTTCTTCATAAGCATGTCTACAGCAAGAGACCATCCACGCCTATATACATTTCATTGTCTAGTGCCAAAAAGAAGCATTTAAATAAAATGAAACTGTTAGAGAAGTTATATTTTGCAGTATTTAACTTTTTTGTAGAATTAAAAAAAAAAAGAAAAAGCTTTGCAAGGAACTTAGCAAGACGGTTACACATTATCCATTTTGGAACAAAGAGTGTAGAAAAAATGTTAATTAACTTTTCATTTACATAATGTTATTTAACTTCTAATTTTCTTTCGCAGTAGTCCAGAATACTGTAATACTTTTGCAGCTTTTGAAACAGTAAAAGAGCATATGACTTTTCCTAAAGAAGCATTTCTCAGCTACAGTGATGTTGGGAACAATGTAAGAATTAAAGAGCATCTTCAATATTTCTGGTTTTTTTTTTTTTTCCATAAGTTCTGTTAAGAGATTTTTTTCTTGAAGTTTTGCTGAAGCTGGGTTATAGAGCTCTTACATGCATTTTTACTTTCAAACAACCCGCCAAATGAGGCTACATTTCTTAAGCTATAATTTAGAGATGGCAGAGCAAAAGGTACAGAGTCCAATTCAGGTTAACAGTACAGCTACAATAGCACGGCATTTCACATCAATTGATTTTCTTGCTTCATGACTTGAGTGTTTCCTGCTTGGCAGTCTCTTTTTAGCATTACTGTTGGCACATGTAGAGCGACAGAAAATGATTTATACAATGACAAAACACACAAGGTCAGGAACTGTACCTTATCTACCAGATCCTATCCCCGAATATCCAAATAGCATTTACAGTGAACTTCCCTTCTTTTTTCCCAACATTATGAACATCTGAAAGACCGGTAAGAGCACAGTGAAATGCCCATAACTCCCATGATTCTGCATCAATAAGCTGCTTGTCACATCTCATGTGATCATCTCTATACATGAAAGGCAGTACAATATAAAAATATCTCTTTCTCACTCCCCTTTCAAGGAAAGTTGGAAGGGTAGATCAGATAACATGCCATGTCTGGATGCTGGAATTATCTGAGCTGATCTCCATCTCAGATGTTTATTAAATAGCACAGTGCATCAGGTGAGCTGCTGCATGGGGTAATCTGGTAACATGGTGCCTGCCCAGGTAAGTGTCCATCACCAGAACTATAACAGAAGCTTCTCAGAAGCCTATGTGTTAATCTCCAGGCAGATCCACAATTTTTGGTTAGCTGGAGTTCTCAGAATTCTAGCATCCATACAGGTGAGAGTTGTAAAGACTTAAAGTTTTGCCATTTCTGAATTTTATGGAGGATTAAATGGTGGAGAAGGAAGTGGTTCTTCCTGGTAACAAGTCTCAAAAAGCATCTTGAAAGAGCTGCTTCCAAATATTTTGAAATGACTGTATAAATCTTCATCTTTAAAGATAAGAGTTAGGACTGTCATTCTTGATGCAATCACTCCATACATGTGCAAAAAGACTGGAGAACCATCAGGGACCCCCACAGATGTTTCTATATTGTAAGTTGTGTGTAGATCTGAGTAGATCTGGAGTCTATCTTTGAAAACTATGTTCTATTTATGACCAAAGGCATCACCAAGGCTACATTTAGACTGAGCTATGAAACTCTTTGTTGGGTAGGACCTGAACATGTAGGAAAAGTTCAGATAAGCTGTATAGATCTGGGGTGGGGAGGCCTAACTGCCCTACAGCTTTACTCACAAACAGGAAACCAAAATTCACCTTTCCTTCATCAAAGCAATGACAATAGAAAACTCCTCAAGAGCATTATCTACAGTAGAGTCTCACCCCTTATTACAAATGTTGCTGCAGCAACTGTCCCAACTAACTAGGACACCAGGGAAGGGCTCTTTCAGTACAGGCAGCTCCAATACTGTCCTTCTGAACTGAATATGTTTCAATGTTCAAGATGTCACAGGACTGCCTTAAATTATATTTCATTCCAACATAGAAAATCTGAAGGGTGGCCTGGAGCCACTAAGCTGATCTCTGCCACACATCTAAGACATCTTAGCTATGATATTTATGAAAAAGCTATTAGAAAAGGAAGAAAATCTTTTTTTTTTTTTTTTTTTTTTTTTTTAAATAGAACTTTTCTGCAATGTACTGGGAGACAATGCAAAGCCAATGGACCACCAATCATCAGCCTCAAGTTAGTCCGTAGATCTTTCAAACACTACATATATGCTAGTAATGCCTTGGCATATACATTTCATTACGTAAAAAACAATCACTTTTTCCCCAAACACTGTGTACAATAATGGGTTGCTTCACATCATAGCACCTAGAATATTTTTATTACACTGTAGTTTATCAGTGACAAACCTGCGAGGTAAATTAGTAATGTTCCTTGTTTTACAGAGCTGGGACTTTGTGCTCTGCTGTGATAATTTGACCAGTGATAAACATTGTGAGGGCTGTGGTGCCTTCACAATACTCTGGTTACATTTACCCAAGTGTGGGTTACAAAACTAGATATAGAGTTGTTTTGTGTTGGGTGTACTGTAAGCTTACCACAGGTGACCAACGGAAACTTTCCTACAAAATTATGCCTTGATTATGCCTTATGTGTTATATTGCCTCTGCTCACCTGCATGCTTTTTCATCTTCCCATTTCCCTTTTTGGAAATTTATGCACTGTTGAATTATACAGCACAAAGGGACCTAGGCACTAGTTGTCTATCCCTGGTGCTATTACAAAAAACAAAAGGAAGTGAAATCCAAGTCCAAGTCAACAAGAGGGAAGGGGGATTTATACATATAAGCACAGCAGTCTCATGTCTGATGTCATGCATACCAGGAAAAAACTAGGGTAACTTCATTGCCTTAGAGGAGCTATTCTAGATTTGCATTTGAATGCGTAAATAGATAACTGGGCATGGTAAGCAAGTCTGACTCATTCTAATGCAGGAGATACTGTTTTTTAGCCAGATGCTGAAGCCCAATGGTACAGACGAATTCACCAGACAGTTTTTTTAAAGATTAAACATCAAATAATATAGTAGTAAGACTTAGAAAGCTCTTCTTTCCAAATTGAAATACTTCTATTTTTAAGAGTATAAGGAATCTCATACTTTTGTACAAAAAGATCTCAAGAGTAAGCTTCTTTTAAAATAAACGAGTTCAGTAGATTTTTGCACTACAGTCTCTCAAAGGCGAAACTTCAGATAGCTTACTATTCCAGATGTATATATCAGCTTCAGATTTGCTGACTGAGTCTGCATCTCAAGCCCTAGTGATCGAGGTATCATCGTATGGAAACAGTTTATGCCTCTTTCTACTTACTATCATAAGATTAACTGTGGACGTCTAATAGAGATTACACAATATATTTTACCATCAACATTTATGCTTTCCAGGGTCAGCCTTCTCCTTCTAAGGAGATGGCATAAAGAAAGATGTAACACTTTATCAACTGAAAAGCACACAAATCTCAGCTGATCAATGTGTTACATTAGCTGTTCGGAGATTGATGGTAGCTCCAGGAATTCAGAAGCTTTAAAAATATACCAGTAAGGTCAAAATATAATCTAGTACTTGTTTTGCTTGCAGGAGTGCTGGTGGGAAATGCTATTTCTACCACTCTGATTTGCTTCTTCAGTGGACATGCCTTAATGCAGAAAAATTGTTGCTGTTGTTGGTGAAGTTTCTGCTAAGGCTTTCCTATGAAAATATATTTAATCTGAAAGCTGCAGTATTTCATCTGCTTTCAGCCTTTAATAGAGTGCAGGAATTCATTAAGTCATCTAAAAGTAATTTTCAATTATGAAAATACAATTTAAATAAGGGGGAAGAGGAGTCTTTGAAGATGACAAAAGTGGGAAGTGATTGACACACTCTGTTGTCAGCTGGAATCAATTTCACACTTGGGGAAAAATACCTTCGCTAGGGAAAGATCATCCGTCAGCAGGAAGCAAACTGCAGGGAACTGGGAAAGGAGAGAGAAAGTAAATCCCATCTTAAGCAAAATATTCAGCAGCCTGAAAACCCTTCACCTCGACAAAATGAAATCTCTTTAATGTAAGTCCTGAACCTCATGGCATGGACACTCAGGGCAAACAGCGAAGAATTGTAGGAATATAACCAGCTGTCCAAATTTGAGTTTTATTTGGGCACAGTGTCATTTGGCTTCAAAAACAGCTTTGTCTCAGCAAGGACTGCGAGATATCCCTTAAAGATTTTTTCAGCTGCTGAATAACGTAGATCCCCTATAACAACATAAATAGTGTTAATAATAAAACATGCAACATCTCAAGTGATGCTTTGGGGTCTTGTAGGGCTGAAAATGAGACCCACAAAACCAAGGGTTCACAGGATGCCGGTTCATTTCTATCTCTAAGTTAAGATAAAAAGCATGATTTTAAAAATACCTTGTTTGACTCCCTGATATGTCATGCATATTTTGCCAAAGTGCTACTGGAGTGTTAGTTAACAGGAAATATCTCCTTGAGCTAATACTCAAGAAAAACTGCAACAAATCTGTGCTACATCAAATGAGGGGATGGTTCTTAGGAAAAAAAAGCAAAGATCTGAAATCTCAAAAAAAAAGAAGACCTACAGTCAGTTTGCAAAGGCTGTGACAGACAATAAGAGGTTTCTAACAGTAGGATTTTATACCAAGTAAATACTGTGGAGTAGTACACAGGAAAAGTGATTTATAATGAGCCCTCTACAGTGGGATAGTTACCACCCAACAGATCAGACTACCCAGGGTCCCATCCAGCTTGGCTTGGAGCATCTGCAGGGATGGGGGTATGTTTGGAAAGAAGTGAGTTCAGTAGAAGGAACTTAACAATGAAGTTAATAATCAGGGGGTAAGGTAATATGAGGGTACAAGGGTACCATATCTTCAGGTTTCTTCAACACCTTCAGGGGCAGTGACTCCACCACTTCCCTGGGCAGCATGTTCCAGAATGAGATCACTTATTGACTCAGTACAGAAAGACTCTGAACTAAACCAGGAAGTGCTTGGGTCCCATTAAATCAGTGGCATTTGGGTCCTCAAATAACTCTGAAAAATCTCACCTAAATCGTTCTCAGGAGAATTCAGATGTTTTTGAAAACTGTTATCATGGCTTAAAATCTAGTTTCATTTTTTTGTGGCAGTTAGGAGTGATTTATACAAGAAATATCACTGCTTTAGGGAGCTTTTTTAAGTAAAGAGGCTGCCTACTGTAATAGACTTCTGCGAAGATTAACTTCTAATATAAATCCTTATAATAGAGGAGTTAAGATTTTATATAAATTCTTTCTCAGATGTCTAGGTGGTTAATAAATCTAACCCAGTGGTATTAACATCACAGTGTATTTATCAACCCTTTTAGTTTTTTGGAGGCTCTACAGTTCCATTGATTTTCTTTTATGCCTCCTTTTTTGTTTGTTTGTGTCTCAATTCAGGTAGGTTTGTTTGACTATCATATAACAATTTTCACATAAAAATTTGAACCCACAATCTGCCCAAGACTCTTTCAATTTAGAATATTAATTAGATCCCCAAAATTGTTCTTTCCTGCAATGAAGAGAATTAGCTGGCATAAATGTATTCAGCATTTTATCTGTTACTTGCTTGGATGTTTTACTACGACTGTGAAAAATTGAAGTAGAGAAATCTTGTCTCCTAAAGTGTAGGCAAAATGATAAGCCAACCTACAAACCATACTTTTCAGTAAGTGTCCATGTTACCATGGAGGTAATCAGGTGGTACATGATAACAAGTCTTTCTGGGAAATAATGGATCAATTAGACTTATATTCCCCCTCCCCCCCGCCCCCTCTCCTCCCCTACTGGAGCAGGTTTATATGTATGATATAGGCTCTGCAAATGATTATCACAGCAGTGAAAGTTATGCCACTTATGCAGATGATATACTGCTACATTCCTAAGCATTGCCATTGTGTCATGTAGCTGCAGGCTAATATAAATGACTTTGAAATGATAAAAATCACTGTTCTGGTTTGTTACAGGAACTAAAATGAGACCCCAGTGGTTTCCATGCAAATCATCTTTTGTGAGACATTTGTCAGTGTCAAAGTTAAGACTGTTGAATTCAATGTCCTCCAAATGAAAGTTTCATTAAATGCTTTTTATTACACATAATGGCCTATTTTACAAGTGTCTAATCTAAAGATATAAGGAGCACTCCGCTATAAGAAAATATTTCTGGTCATAAACAGCCTGCTGATAGCCACAGTTTCAAATACATTCATTTTAAGGAAATCTAGAGTAAACGTACTGTTCCCATGTCATAAAATGAATTGAATTTCTCATTCTGCCTTTTTTTTTTTTTTTTTTTTTTAGCAATCAGAGATCTGCCTTTGCCTCAAGAGCAATTCTTTTCACTCTGTGCAAGTACAAACATTTAGAAGATTCAACAGAGAGACGAGGCTAAACTTTCACACTGATGCAGATCTTGTGTTAAGAAACGCAGTTAAAAGCACTCCAGGGTAAGAAGGTGTGATTTATAGTGTGAGATTACAGAGTTATTTTCCCTCAGCTCTCCCAACAATCAGATGTACCCTAAGCTGAAGTACATTTGGTAGTAAACTAGAAACCAGCTAATTTATTTTGGGTTCATGTACTTGGATTACAGATAACTGCAGGTAGCATGAACTGTGACTGACATTTATGGCATATAATTAGGGAACACAATGAAGAATTACTCTGTGTTGCTATGGGACTATGTGCTGCCTCAGGTGACTGTCCATTTCACATTAAACAATAAACACAACCATTTTTCCTCCATGCTCTTCTCCTTTTGAACATGATTAACTGTCATAAGATACAACGATACTCAAAACGTTTTAGGGAGGAGATTTAGACTGGCTATAAGGAAGAAGTTTTCTGCCATAAGTGTGGTGAGGCATTGGCACAGGTTGCCCAGAGAGATGGTGGAAACCCCCTCCCTGAAGACATCCGAGGCCAGGATGGACAGGACACTAAGCACCTGATGGAGCTGTAGGTGTACCTGTTCATTGCAGGGGAGTTGGACTAGGTGGCTGCTAAAGGTCCTTTCCAACTCAAAAAGATTCTACGATTCCTTGAAAACCTCCTGCCTACTTGTTCACCTCCAAACTGTCCTTTAGGTTATGATGGGTTATGATGCCCACATAAATCTTCATGCAGCCTCAAAGGCTTTCCAGACTTTGTAAGAACTCTTCCATCTTTTACTGAGCTTTTCCCTAAGCTCAGTATATCTTCACTGTAGCCACATAAGAATTTTCTCAATTTCTCTTTCAGATCCTTCAAGATGGGGATTGCAGCACTTCTCTGCATTATCTGGTAGACTCCACTCTAAGGGGCTGTTCCCAAGAAGTTTCTTTGCTGGTATCTTTTAAGATGACTTTTGGATTTCCCCATGCCCAGGAGGATTGCCCTAGCACAATTCAGTGCTGTTTCATTCGTTTGGTTTAGAGGAGGCTTATCTGTGTACCTCTCAGATGATTCCCAGCTCCCCCAGAGGACCAATCTACTCAGCAGGAGGAAATCACTGATCTTATGACGGAGATAGAATGCAGGAGAGAAGATCAATAAGAATACATCAACACAAGTTTTAAAACCCCTGCTAAGATTTACACACAGTATTGATATTGATTGATATGCAAGTAAATTCTTTCATTTGGTAAAGAGTAACAGACTGAAATGGTGTGTCCTTTTAGATCCTCAAGGCCAAACTGGATGATCTAATGATTCAGTCAGGTCTTAAAATATATATTAAGGGGATATATGACTTGATAAAATATTCTGTAGTCTTCAAATGGTGCTTTATAAATACTGTACATACATATAAAGTACCATGTATATATATTAAATTATATCATATATCCCAAATTCTGAAAATAATTTGCTATTTCCGCCCACTTGTTCTCCTGGTTGCTGTAACTTGTAACGCAGCTTCTCACCTCCTTCCATATCAGTAGCTGAGATGATAAAGGACATCTCAGTTCAGAGGGACACAGAAGGCTCATCAGCCAAGACACCATTTGTATGTCTGGTGGCATTCATTTATTTTAGCAGCCTTACCTATTACTAACTGAAATGAAGGAAAAGATCTAAAAAATAATCAGTGGCACTTCTGCTTTAGAAAATTCTGCCTCCTCCAGTGAGAAGTACAATAGGAAATTACTATGTGAAACAAGCTCTGGTCCCAAAACATTTCAAAAGCAAGTTTCTCTCTGATTTCCAAGAGTACACACCATCTATTCCTTATACAAGAAATACAACAAGAGTACTAAAGTAGAACTTTACTGTAATCATCATTAACAACCCTTCTTATTTCATGAGTTCATTCAATCAATTCTATTGTTCAAGTAATTGGATCATTATATCTTATGAGTATTTATAAAAAACAAATAAAGATGGCAGAATAAATTCTATCCATTCACCTTCCCTACTCTTATGTTTACACTGATGTGTGAAATTTCTGAAAGCTGTTTTGCATCAATATTTTGTGCTTTTCAAACTTGCAGGAGAATATGACTATTGAATACACACATGCACAAAAACAGATTGTTGTACAGGAACCAGGGACTGTGGACAGACCCACCTGGCAGGCAGAAAGAAGCTGGCTGAACACATGTACCTGACTGTATGAGTTTATTGAACAGTACATATGTACCATGAGTGCTTTTTGGAAACTCTACATACACTGTGTTATTCTGCCACTGGCAGCCACACAGCTGAGCGTTAAGCCCATGACCTCTTCCAAATTCCCTCCTTGGATTCACTCTTTGAGCCCTTACATCTTCTATCAAGCTAACAACAGGCATACAAGAATCTTGATTTGAGGGGAGTGTGCACAGCCCTCACACATTTCCTTAAGTCAACACATGAGTATGGCAATATTTCAAGTGGCAGGTTTTAGTCAGCTTGGAATTAAATGCTGTTCAGCTCTTAAAATGTAACAGCAAAAAATGGTGCTGTGGGATTCTATGTTTATCATCTCTTGATGGCTTCCATATCTAATGAGATCAGATGGTTGCTGTGCATGCCAGTTCTGCAAACTCCACCTGGGAACGAAAAATCAAGCTGTGTTTTGCATTCTTTTTCTGGCTTGTGCATTATAATCTAAGCTACACAATATTACAGTGTTTTGCTAGTAACTCTCTTAAAGGTAAGAACAAAGAACTTAAAGGGATGCCCACAACTACTGAGCTTGTCCTCGTGTTGACTGGAATGGTATCATGAAGCCTCTTCCATAACTGGATTTTCCAAATTCTCACTTCTATATTTATAAGAAATATTTAAAAAATAATTCCAACCAAAATTTATTTATGGCCAGGTTACAACAATTTGTTCTAGTGCTAACCTTGTTCTTTGCTTCATACAAACATTTCATCTTCCAGATGCTAAACAGAACAAATACAACTTACCTATATCCCAGGCCAAGAGCCAAGCCAAGGCTTTGGCTTTTTAACCTACCTTACCATTTCTTGTTGGGTCCAATTAACACACGTTCAAGCACAGGCCCAGTTGGGAGGCAACAGCTAACAGCTGAGAAACAATAAGAAACAGATTTTTAAATTACCGCATGGAACTCATTTACCTCCTCCCAGCTAAGATCAGCATGTGATTCTATGAGCCCTTCTCTCTTATTATTATAGCTTAAAGTAACTCTTGTGACTTTGTCCTGAAACAAAGGAGAAATGTTTACATTGCTGGTTTGCAAACGTGGAGACATGGCAGTGAGGGATATGATTGGTGGACATGGTGGGGATGGGTTGATAGTTCAACTAGATGATCTTAATGGTCTTTATCAATCTTTATGATTCTAGCCCAACTGAACGCGAAATGGATTCTTTTCAAAAGATTTGTGTTTCACCTGATACGTATGAGTCCCTAATTCCCTCATTTAGCATAACAGAATTGCAGTTATGTGGTCACATATCTTTGGACCAAGATATGGTTCACAGCCTATCACTGGTTGAAGGTCAGGCTCTCATTTTGATGTAAAAGATGGTGCAGGCAGGTCCCATGCTTATCAGATTTTTTCCATTGGAAAATTTCAATTTTCATTCCAAAGCTGGCGTCTGAGTGAGTCCAAAGGTAGCCTCTCTTCAGGCTTGTAATTCTCTCTTGAAACAATCTACTAAGTTCTCTCCTTTATCGTAGCTGTTTCCCACCTTATAGATCTTGCGCTGATTCCATCTAGCTTAACTAATAATGTCCCATGGGGGCTACATTAAATGCTTTACTGATCTCCGGGTAGATTAGAACTACTGCATTTCTTTTGTCTGGAAGACTAGTTCACTTATTAAGGAGGGCTATCAAATTAGTCTGGCAGAACCAATGTTTGGTAAAATGTTGATATCGCATTGTTCTCTTCCTTCATTTAGCTGCTCTTTTTTTTTTTGTCCAGAATCAAATCCCTTGCTGCCCCGCAAGGCCCATCCAGGCCAGGCTCACAGTTGGCAATGGGCAGTTCAATTTCATTCATATGCTGCACACACCTGCTTTGCTCCAGTTATTGAAACTGTTCCATGGCTTCCAAAAATCCCTGCTGCTAGACTTATAACACTGGGCCAGAAGCAGGTTATCTGCTTCTTCAAGATGTAAGAACACTGGATTTTTTAACTGCTGCTTCTACCTATGACATGGTAATTTCTTATTTCCATGGCCTTGCTGCCCATTCTTCTTTTTAACTGCATTCAAGACCATTATCTTTATTGAGCATGGAAGCAATTCAGCTTTTGGTTGTCATCACAAGTTTGCCTGAATTCAATCTACCAATCTATACTGCAGAGGACTATAACCTTTTAGGACTGCTGTCCTTTTATTCAGGTAGCTGAAGAAATTTTTCCTATTTATTCCAATTTCATTGCAGATAAGTGAATCCAGATCTGCAAAGCAAGCAGAAGTTCACAGGGCTGAGGATGATATTCTTGTTGAGTAAAAAGGAGCTGAAGTCTTGATACCTGCAGGGAAAAGATTCCTCCCAGAAAATGTGCTATTTTTTGCAGTCAGATCTCATTATTGCATTTAGGCTGATGTCTTTGAGCTGTGAGCAGAGACAGAGTCAGCTGTGTATCAGAGGCAGATACAAAATCAGCAGCAGAAGGAAGTTGATTAGAACATGATGAAGCGACAGTGCAAAGGCATTAGAGAGAAAAGTAGCAAGCAAAATTTTGGTAAGAGACCATTCCTATATTTCTCTATATAATTATAATAGGCCATGGTAGAGTCAATAATAGAGCTCTGGCTGCCAATACAAGTTCAAGTTCACTGATTCACAGATTCTTTTTATCTTTTTATGTTAGTTTTGGTTAAAACTTACAGTGGATACGTGCACAAGAGGAGGGTATGTATAAAGACTTGGCTGCCAAAGCACCCGTGCTTGTTTATGCAATGGTGTATCCTGTTGCACTAATGCACTGACTGCACCACTGTGATCCTGGAGTTCATGGATAGCACTTTCTCAGCTTCTTCCCACCCCATCAAAGCTCATAGTTATCACTGATTGCTACTCTCTAAGTTTCAGGCTTTTCTGTTCCCTGAGATGTTACTTTGTTTTTATTTGTTTGTTCTCTATTAGGCCAATGGTGCTGGTACTGCCCCGACCCCCTCTGCACTGTGGGGAATCCCTTGATGGCTGCAGCTCAGCATAACACTCTCTGATCTTTCTCAGAGGCCTTGTGTTTCTCTTATGCAACGATATGCTTACTAATAAACATGAGGCTTAATTTGAACTTCAAATACTAGAAGAAGAAACCATTCCCAGACTGTAAAAGCAAGAGGGGATTAAATGGGGTAGTATCTTAAGAGAGCACAGGCAGCCACAATAATTAGAGAAGTTCTAGGCCTCGGGTGTCATAGCATAACAGGACTGAGCCTCTTGGGGTTGTTCTGCCATCGCAAATAGGATGCAGTGTTAATAATAAATGTGAGGTTTAATTAGGATCACAAATACTGCAAAAATAAATCAACTCCCAGGTTGTGTAATTATAAAAATATTAGAAAATCAAATACTTTAAAAGGAACAGAAATTAAGGCTGGCTTTTCCTCGGCTCACAGGAACACAATGTACTTGGTCAATGTTGCAGGCTCGTTTGACACAGCCTTGACTGAGGTTAAATGAAGAACTTTCAATTACAATCATGCTCCTCTTCAGCTCAGACTACAGAAGGAGGCTCTTTCCACAGACCCTGTAACCCCCTAATCAGCACATGCAGAGCACTGTAGATCAACCTCACAGCAAGATCTGCCTGCCTGAAGCATGGAAAATGAAGTCTCTAAAATGCCAGCCCTACTGAAGTCTTAGGTTTTTATCTTAAAATGTCTTCTCTTTTCCTTTCCCTAATTTCTGGCAGTCTGGGAGAAAATAAAAGCAAAATTGCAGAGCTTTTGTGGTGGCCTGAAAAACATCAAAGAAAAAAGTACATAGGAAATTGAGAAGAATTTATGAGGCAAATTTCAAGTCAGATACTTGCAATGAGAAAATGCACATTTTTAATAATGCAGGCATTGATCTACAAGTCACTAACAGTTAGCTGGTTTCTGAGAAAGGGCTACCTCACGAATGTATTCAAAGCAGTCCTCTGTTTTTTCTCCATCTGCATCTGAACAGTCAAGGCACAATAAGGACACTTTTCTTCACATGCCAGAAGCATACAAAGCAGTCATACTGGGTCAGACCACAGATTCATCTAGTTTGCATCCTTTTTCTGCTAACAGATCTACTAAATTCATTGCACTGTGGATACTAACATTACAAAATGCAAAAAACCATGGTATGTAAAGGATGATAGCCATTTATTTAAAGACATTGCAAGCTGGCAGTTTATAATGTAATCTTTGCAGAGGCTTGTGTGATGCCATGTTTTGGATTTTTGATGAAAACAGAGGCAATAGCACTGATGTTTTAGTTGTTGCTGAGCAGTGCCTACACTAAGCAAGGACATTTCTGCTTTTTATGCTGCCCAGCCAGAAGCAAGTGTGGCACAAGGAGCTGAGAGGGGACAGAACCAGCAGAGCTGACCAAAACTGGCCAAATGTGATGTCCCATACTGTATAGCATCATGCTCAGCAATAACACTAACATAAAGAAGGAGGATGTTTGCAGGTCATTTTGCCTCCCTGGTTATTCCCCCGGGCTGATTTCATGGTAAATTCCTACTCTACACAGTACCAAAGCATGGATAGAGACTGGATAGGTGTTGCAAGTCAGCAGCCTGCTGTTTCCAACGTTAGTGAGGGAAAAGTGGTTGTGCAGCCTACATTTTTGTAATTGTAATGATGAAGAAATCTGTGTTGGTGTGACCAAAACCACAAACGAGTGATGTCTTCTAAGCACGTTTTAACATCTGTTTTTCATAAAAAATTTTAAGGCAGGAAATACCACAAAAAATATGGAAAGTGCCACACAGAGGCATGAACTGAAACAAAACTTTGGCCAGAATCAGATTTAAATTAGAGATAAAATGCGTCCTTATATTTCCAATCTTTTTTGAGATAGAAATTCTTAAAGTACTACATTTCAAAATTGTTAGGACTCCAATAAGTAAGGGCTGAAGCAGAAATTAACTGGGCATTTCTAAATGTCTATTACAGAAAAAACATATTTTAAAATACAGACATAATTATTTTGGCTTTTAAGCCTTGTCCTCATTGTGGGAGTGGTGTGTCATGCTTCATGTTACCACCTTTTGTTGACACGTAAAATACAGCTCTAGTATTTGGTTTGCCTCCTGGTGCAGTTACCTCTGCTGGGCCTCCTGCTCATCAAAGCCCCTTGCCAACAGCTTTGAGGTTTAGAGGATATATGTGAGATGTTCATCTCTTTCTTCTCCTTCAAGGACTTCGAAAGCTTCTGCTTTTGCAGAGGTCAGCCAACAAATGCTTGAAGTTCCCTTTGGCAGATGTGCCTACCTCCTTGGACAAACAGAAACTTTTCAGAGAAAGCAGCTAAAGCAGCTATTGCATCCTGCTATTGTCAATTCATTGTTAGGGGCTGGTTTAACTCCCTCATATAAGTCTTCTTGGGGTAGATGAGTGCTGTCACTTCCAGGTAAAGCTGCTCTAAAAATAGCAGGTATCACACTGCAGCCGTGTTGTCTGAATGTAACAGCTGACTCCAGTGGGTTCATAGTTACAAATTTAGGCAGTAATGGATATTTTCGCATAAAGAGAAGAGCTAAAAACATATTTAAAATAGTAAGATTAGACTGTGGATGTTTGATCTCCTCACAGTCAAGACTGGAATCTTCTGGGAAGATGATTTGAAACACCTATATTAAAAATTGTGATGTATTGTCTCCTGCACAGCACTGCTCTGTCTCTAAAGGAAGAAATCATTCTCTTTATGTTCAAGCTAGTCTTCGTCCTGAAGGACAGACCTGGTTTATTTATCAGAAATTTCAAGTCCCTTTATACTAAGTATGATACACTTCTTTCTCAGAAGAGGAACTCAGTAAAATAATCCAGAGTGCAGGGCAATTCAACTTCCTCCTTATTCCTTATAATAGTTCTGTTTCAGATGCAATAAAAAGTGAAAAAAAAAAAAAACACCTAAAGAATCAATATATTTTGCACTTTAAATTAATAGAAATCTAGAAGATCAGGAACTACAAACAGAGGTGTGTGCAGCTGATGACAATTATATCATAGTCAGTAAATTTTATTTACTTTTTATTGCCCAAACACCATCTGAATAGGCAAAGATCAGCAGTTGAAGCTTAATATTTATAGGTGCAAGTACTGTAAATAGTGGGGTCACAAATAATTTTTTTTCAGCTTTTCAACCATTATCCATAAACTCACTAGCATTATTGCTGTTAGTGGAAAATACTTCATCACGGGTCCTTTCTGGAGACAGAAATTCTATGAGATATACTCTTTTTCTCCAGAAAAAGAACAGATGGAAAAATGAAGATAGAATCACTTTAAGCAGGTGCTTTATGGCATGAAAAGCTATGTGCAGAGCACCTTGGCAAAAGCAGCAAGGTAGAAACAGAGGGAAACCATTTAATAAGAATAAATACAACAGTGCAAAGACTTTTGGAAAACAAGGAAGCCAAAAGCTGATCTCTAGAGTTGTATCATAATGCTGTTAAAAATAACAGCATGATCACCTCTAAATATAGAAAAGAAAAATTGCATGCATGCATTTGGCTTCTGAATAACAAAAATGGTTTTGAAAAAAAAAAAAAAAGACGCGAACTTGGGAGACCATCAATATTGTGGATTAGCTGTAATTCTGTCTCCCTACAAAGAAAGCCAAAAGTGATGTTTTTACAATCATGCATTGTTGAACTCAACAGGAGCCTTACCACTCATTTCTGCAGAAACTGACAATGTTTAGTCCAACGCTGAGCACTTTTCAAAATTCCCCACTTGCTGTTTAAGTTTTGAACAAAATGAATAATGTTCCAGATATCTTTCTGTTGCACTTCCTGCCCTCTCCCAACTGGGGGAGACTAAAGAGAATAAAAAACATCATTATTTTATTATAGCCATCAAATCATGAGGTTTTTCAGTGTTCTACACTAGTAAAATCTAGACTCATCAAGGCCAGGATTCCATATTTATATTTATGCACTACAGGGCTGTGAGCTAAACATTTAGGAAGCAAGTTTGATAAACTGTTTATGCTAGTATTTTGCCAGTATAGCAGAGATGGGCTAGCCACGTATATTTTCATACTGAATACCCAAGGAGAGATAGTAACAAGAACTTTGTGTTCACTACAGTAAAAGATGAAATGGTCATTTATAGAGCTAGGAAGAATATTCATATATATCATAAGATTTATTTTTTATTTTTTTAGAATGAAACAAAAAGCATTTGAACTTAAAATGATCCTCAAATTTCAGAGCGAAATTCATTCAAACCTTGCGTAGGAAATTCTCTGTCATTTAAACTTAGCAAATTCTTGATCTCTTTGCTCATTTTTCAGATGCACCTGAACATATCTACTACTGGAGCCATTGAGTTGGCCATTGATTTAATTCTCGAGTCAAATTGCTGTGTTTCAGTGACAGCTTTAAGTCACTAGGCTCACAGACCAGAGACACAATTTATCCATTTTTTTATGTACTGACATTTATGCAAACATTTTGGTATGGTAAACAAAGAAACAATATTGTTCACTGTCAAAAGGAAATGTAGATATCTACAATGTAAGACTCTACATCTGCAGGTATCATCTCAAGTCATTTTAATCAGTGAAAAAAGCAATTTGGTAGAACAATTTCATAGAATTACAGAATCACATAATGGTTTGAGTTGAAAGGACCTTTTAAGGCTATCTAGTTCAACTCCTCTGCAATGAACAGGGAGATCTACAGATAGATCAGCCTGCTCAGAGCCCTGTCCAGCCTGACCTCAAATGCATCCATGGACAGGGTATCCACCACCACTCTGGGCAACTATGCTGTAAATTCTTAAAATGGGACTGAGAAATTGCACTCTAAAAAGTCTATTAATTGCCTACAAAGTACAAAGTTGTGCTCTCAAATGTGTCCCGCTAATACTAAAATACAGCTTTCACAGAAAGAAAAGAGGAATTAAAAATTTATGTGCATGTACAAGAAAAAAATTAATTATAGTTACTATTATCCTACAATAAGGATAACTAGAAGTGCAGAAGAATTCAGTTCTTCATTTCTGATCAATGTCTGTCAGGTCAAAAGGTGTATCAGCTTCTCCTTTACCTCCTCTCAGTGTGATTTTGTGCATTTTATAAAGCATCAATTGTGGCCTCTTCATGAAACATCTGAACGGAACAGCATTTGGGTGTGACCTACTATATTCATTTCCACACTAGGATGTGCAGACAGTCTCTGACTTGACTCTTGCATTACTCCCATAGAGGAAAAGTTAAGGTGTAGGTTTCTTGTATAATCGCAAAATAAGAAACACACTTTCACATTCATTAAATTATATAGAAATCAAACCCATCCTAACATCTTTCTTTAAACATACACCTGCAAACTGACATTTCATAGCAGCTTGCAAATTCAGCCATCTGTTTAGGGGTTAGAGCATGCCTGCAGGCATTTGGAGAACGCAAGCCTGCCTTGCACGAAGACTAGTTCCAAGAGTAAGCTGATCACAGAAGCAATTCATCTCTGTTTTCCTCTTGCCTCTGGAGTGGTTGTTTTCTGCTGGCCTAGAGCTGCAGTGAATTCCCATCAAACATTATGCTGCCTTAGAGGTTCTGATGGGCATGGGGAAGACAAACAGGATGGGCGTGGGGAAGAATAACAGTCAGTGCTTGTCATTTATGCTTTTCTTCCCACTGGGGAAGAAAGAAAGACTGAAAGAAAGGCAGAGAGAAAGAGAGAGAAAGAAGAGAGAGAAAGAGAGAAAAAGAAAAATGAGAAGACAAGAGGAAGAGAGGAAGAGAGGAAGGAAAGAAGGAAGAGAGGAAGGGAGGGAGGGAAGAAAGAAGGAAGGAAGAGAGGAAGGAAGGAAGGAAGGAAGGAAGGAAGGAAGGAAGGAAGGAAGGAAAAAGAGGAGAAATGCAGTTCGAAGACCCAAGTTGCCAGATGTCCCAGGCAGAATATCGCAGAAGTTCCTGCTGGTAGTTCCTCTGGCTGCAGCTGAATTCATTAAGACATTACATACTGGACATTTCTGTTAAAATCAGAAGGCCATATGGACCTCCTAATATATATCTTCCCAGTTTGAATCGAATTTCCTAGTTTGGGCCCCAAAGCTTTTTGTATTTATATCTGCACACTAGACAAAAACCTTTTATTTTTAACACAGCATAGTCCAAGTAAACTCCTAAATTCCTAGCATTCAATGAACTCCATAAACAATAAGAAAAGTCATGCTGATGTATGCCTTTGGAGCTTAATGTGACGTTCATATTTTTAGAGTCATTCTTCATGGCCAGCAGCCTGGTATATGTGGGATTTCTTGAAAAGGATTCCCATTTCAGTGGGTAGATCACTTTTGATTTTAAAGTGAAATATATCACTCATTAATCTCCTAAGGAAAACAGTCCCTTTGCTATATATATTCTGTTAATATGTATTTTCAGATTTTGACACTCTGCCTCTCTGTTATAACCAGCCCAAAGTATTCCCATTCAACTATAAACGGTATTTGAATCAAGCTCTCTTCCTTGGCTGCACCAGTTAATTTTTCCCAGCACAGTTGCCAGCAGAGATGACCCTTGATTTCAAACATTGCTCCAAAACACAAACACAGCTGTATATCAAAAGAAATCAACCCCCCCCCCCCCCAGAATAACATATATTTGAACCCGCTATATATTTTGAGTTTCATTTTGATACCAGTCTCCAATTCAGACCCAACAATATTTTAAAAGAAGAACAGTACTGAATGACAGAAACATATTTCACTCACAGTGGGACACACTTGACTTCTTTTCCTTTAAATATATTCTCTAGGTCTCTGAATGCAAGATCTGCTGAACCACTAAAAATATTTTCCAAGGGATAGGACTGTTATTTAATTCAAAAGCTAAACAATGGAGCTTGTCTCAATTTCTTTCTTTGGGTAATTAATTTAAGCAAAATCATTGAGCTAACTTGTTTAATTCTCTTTTCAATTTTAATAGGTTGATTTCAACTGATTTTTTTTTACTGTCTTTTGGATCATTATCTGAACTCTGACATATGCCTCTTAAAGCTGGATAATAAAAGGTAAGGCTGCAGAGTGAGTTGGTGTGAATTGAACATCACCAGAGAGAGATGTTACAGATTTTATAAGCCACAAAAACACTCTTTGAACCCTGAGAAGCTAATGTCTAGTGTTGGAATTGTACTCAAAACAGATGATGAAATGCAGGAATATTTTAAGAAAATTTGAATTCCACTTCCCACAGTGTGTGTTCAGCTCCCCTTGGTCTTATCCCCAAGAATAAAGCAAGAAAACTCCAGAGTGTCTTTTGTTGTCTTACTGTGAAGAATACTTTCATTCAATCCAATTTACTACCTAGGAATTACTTGATACCTGTCGTAGCCGAAGGAGTCTACCTTTGTGTTTTTCTATAGTTGTGAACACACGAAAAACTTGTTCGAATCATCATCTGCACCACCCTGATGTGATGAGTGACCACAGAATATAATCTGGGCAGGTGATCCCTTTCCATTAGAGAATTCCAGCGTCACCATTGTTCTTCTGAAAGGCTCTCCAGTGATGCTTAGCATCCTTATGATTTCAGATATAAGTATATTCATGGCTGTTTTTCATGTCAGAACGGGCAGTTCTGTCCTTTCACTTATATTAGCTTTTTATCTGCTAAATTGAATAAAATGAAGTCCTTTAATCTCTTTTCATGAAAACGAGGTCTCCCTACTTCCAATCTATTAGCCCTGATCGCACGTTGTCCAAAGTAATTGCATTTTCTCGGATTTTTTTTTGTATTGTATTGGTTTTTTGGTTTGTTTTTTTTTTGTTTTTTTTTTCTTGCCATGATATGCTATGACTTTTCTCTGAACAAGAGATGTCTTCCATCCCTCAACTCTCAGCTATTATCACATTAAAAGTTTTTTATTGTGCACAATAATGATCATTTTAAGGGGAAGTCAAATCTAAACTGCAATGAACTTTACTGGCAACCCTCCCCCAGATGAACAAGTCCCCTTTCTTGGACAACTAATTGCCAATTAAGCAAATCATTGTTATTTGCACTTTCACCTGTACTTTAACCTCAGCAATTTCTATCTTTTCCAGTTAAAGTATTTTTTTTCTTATGTACTGAATGAAAGGATTCATCAAAGTCCAAAACTTCAGAGGCACTCTTTCTGTTCAGAAAAGCTAAGGAATCTAGAAGGCTAATCATACAGAATCCCCCTTTAGGTGTGTCTAGTCTGCCATGTTCCTTCCATGTATTCTTTTTTTCTTCATCTAATCTTTAGTCAACATCCTCTGCATATTATAGTCACTAAATCTTTTGAGCCTAATTTCTGTTTTATTCTGCCATATTAACATGAAAAGAAGTCACTATGCAAGAGGAGTCTGTGAAGTTTTGATCTCGTCTATGTGCCCTTCTTTGAATCAGTGAATCAATCATACAATCATAGAATGGCTTAGATTAGAAGGGACCTCAAAGCTCACCCAGTTCCAATCCCCTTCCATGGGTGGTTGCCCTACACCAGCTCAGGCTGCCCAGGGCCCATCCAGCCTGGCCTTGAGCACCTCTAGGATGGAGCACCACAGCTTCCCTGCACAGCAGTGCCAGGGCCTCTGAGTAAAGAATTTCTTCCTAATATCTAATCTAAATCTCCCCTCTTTTTCCTTAAAATCATTCATTCATGCCCCATTCAGAATCACTGGACTACTAAAAAGAAGACTACAGCAACATGATTACTTCAAGATTTTCCCTCCTGAAGAATTTTTAAAAGTTACTATTATTATTATTAGTAGTAGTACTATATTGCTATTATTATTTTAAATGGTGAGTTATGAGTAAAGGCTGAAATGCAGTCCCACCAAGAGAAATTTTTAAGCAAATACTTAAGCTTGGTACTTTCAAAATAAATTACAGTGCAGTAAAAAATAAGGATATATCTTCTGCACAAACATGCATTCCTCAGCTTTTATCATGTATTATGGACAACTTTTGCTAGATCCATGTTCAGTAAAATGTAAATATGTTGTTTCATGCTGCACCTGAATTCTGCATTATAATTTTCAGAGTTATCTTGGAAACATCTTAACACATTTTAGTGTTATTTTTATTTTGCTCTTCATCCTTATTTATATGGTATGAAAAGAACAGAAACTGTGTTTTTATTGAAATGGGAGTGAACTATGGCTTAGGGAACTAGATAATAAAATATTAATAGTTCACAAATTCACTCCATGCCTGAGTGAACATCTTTATTGATCGCAAACATAACGATAAGAGTTTGTATATGAAATACATGCATCAAAGAATGCTATTGTGCTTGGCAAGCCTTAAATTATAGTAGACCTTTTCAGGAACCATGTGGTTTTGTATTAAAAGGCAATACAATTTGATAAAGCATCAAAATGAACAGTTTAGTTTTGTACTGTACTATACATAAAATGCATGCATCAAACAAAAAAAAGTCTTTGTTAAAACATACATAGCAAATAAAATCAGAAAGTCAGGGACAATGTTTAAGCTGTGATACATCATGCTGATGAGAGATTACTGTTTCAATAGCCACATCTCTGAGTAAAAAACAGCTTTCATTTATTTTTCCACAACCCTAAGATGGCCTCACTGAATTTCTGGCTTTCATCTGTATTCCAGACACATAGTTCCAGAATTTTTGAGATGTCTGAATGTTGTTTGATTTGCATCCAACTTGCTGACACAGCCCCAGTTTTGTTGCAGATCAAATAATCTAGCTTTTTGGAGGCAAGTGATTAGGAATTCTTATTGATGATTTATACAGCCCTGAATAAACTCATTTTATTTGGCTTGTCATAACCAGTTTTAATTTTCTGTTCTGCTAGTAAAAAGCTTAGCAGTTTGTTTATTGTACTGCTGTAATGTCAACAACCTAATCTACTTTAAAGAGCAAAGTCAATATTGTATTTTATTAAAGTAAATGGGAAGTTTAATTATATGTTTCAGTTAACCTTGGCTTTGTGTTAGCTTTTTTTTTTTTTCTGCTAATATTTTTTTCTGTAAGTAAAGTTTTATTCAAAGCTCCTATGTCCTCCTCCTCCTCAGATCTAAGAGCCAGCAAGGAGTGTTGCTTGCAGGACTTTTTTACAAGAGGTAGATATATTTTTCCCTTCTAGCATGATGGCTTTGTGTATGCAGAAGCTGTCCTGGGGTTAATAATCAATTTAAGTTGATAAAAAGGTGCACATGACATTGAGTCATGGCCCTTTCTGAAGCCTGGGGTGAACATTGGTTATTGCTCTCTAAAGGCTTTGTGTTGGATCTCCGCTGTGGTTTGGGAATCTAGAGGGCATCCAGGACACCCACATGGGTTTGGTGGCACAAAAGCTACTGGAGACTCGTCTGATAGTGGAAGAATGAGATGGGCATGCTATATGTAGTTAAACAAACCAAATATTCCCTGAGAAAGACAGCATACCTGTCAAATTCGGATACCACATTAGATAGCACAAATTATTTCAATATTCACCACAAGGCAAAATAGTCATAATCCAAACATGTCATACCATGTCTCGACATCCGGGATACTGAATCTGGATGTAATAGAAGGAGGGATAATATGTATATGTTCCAGGTCCTACTCTTATAGTATGAACCTGCAGTTGAATCCTTCTGCAGATGCATAACAGGAATGTCAGAAGCAAAACCTGCAGATACAGAAAATTAAGTGGAACAGAGAAATGAACAGTTTACCATTTGTTGGAGGCAAAGTTGAATATCTCTATCAAGGCAATTTATTACAAGGTTTGTAGAGCTGAAATTACCCATGTTGCAGAGAGAGCATAGGAATGGAGTAAAGAGGAAGTAGGAACTCAATATGGAAGTGAAACTTTCTTCTTAAAAAATATTCATATTTCAGATCTCCTCGAAGTGATGAATGATTTTCAAAAGTGAAGTCAGAGACAATCACAGGTGCTCTTTCAGGCTTTATTTCTGCACATCATCATCAATAGACACAATGAAAACCAAATAATCAAACGCTCTGGGCCTTTTACTACTTCTGTTGGTTCTGTTTGGAAAAAGAGGAGAGGGGAATTTTGAAATCTAATAAAAAAACATAATTTATGTGTTGGTTCTGCCAATTTTTCATGGAATTTAAAATTTTAAGGGGTCAAAGATTGAAACCTAAGTTTAGTTTAGATCAAATCCTTAAAATGCAATTGTTTACACTTGTCTAAGCCAATCTGCCACATCTATAAATTTTAAGATCCTTTGAGATAAGGTAGTAAATCTAGTTTAATCTTTTTGTTTCTGTATTCTGGAAGAATATTTGTTCTTTTAAAAATCTATTTTAATTATTTTCTATCAAGTTAAACAGATAAATTTTAAAAGAATGTGGTGCAATAGCCTTTTGTTCTTATAAGTTTACATCAACCTATATGTTCGATTTAAGCACTTCAGAAGTTTCTTTTTTTTTTTTTTTGGAAAGTAGTTCCTTCCATCCAAATTCCGAAGCTGAATGGACTGAACAAGTCTGAAAAACTTTCCTCTCTGAAAATTTATCGAAATTTACAAGGTTTACATAAGTATGATTATCAAAGAATTATTAGACCAGAATCGTTCTAACCACAGATTACAATGAATCAGCAGAAATAAAGCAGAAATAAATAATTTGATACAACCCTTCATGTATTATACAGCAGAAAATGTTCAGCAAGGGGTAGTGAAATATTTAACACTGACTCTTCTTCTACTTCCATGTTTTTACTTCTTCACAGTTCCTGAGGTACTGCTATAAAGCATGTTATCAAAATAATGCATTAAGTTTTTGTCAGTTCATATTTTTTTTTCGTGATTAAATTTTTATTGCCAGTAAGATATTGATTTAAGATAAATGTATTCTGCCCAATTAAGATTATTCTTCTGGAGCAGCACATACTGATCAATATTGTCTATGTATAGTCACCCAGCAGCATTCAAATCCTGAGACTCATTTAAACTATTAAATGAATGCATAAAGACAATACTAACTACTCTACCAAATTAATTATACTGTTACCCTATTGTTCATTTTGTGATTCACAGTAAAAGAACCTCCCTCATCCCCAGAAGGAGGGTTTACACTCTACCAGGGTAAGAGTCACCTAACCAAACATCACCACTAGGAAGTCTGATGTAGTCTCTTTGAAGCAGTAGGAAATGATCTGTGTCAGTTGGAGGATACCTCACTAAACTGCTTAGCAAAAACAAGTGAGAAAAATCGTAACGGACACCTAATAACTTGGAAAAAAAATTGCCACAGGTGATAACTTTATGCTCAATAGCATGAGAGTTGATTATCCTTATCATAACAGCAACATACATAATGACAAATCTTATTAGTGCTCATAAAAATTTTCCAGCCCTTCAAAATTTATGCCACAGTATTTAAATCAAATACCTCCTTCAACAATAAAACCTAAATTGCTCAATGCAGAACTATGTATTTTTTATTCTAAACTCACAATTTAATTTAACTGTGCTATTTCCTGTGCAATATGTCCTTCATATTTTTCACACTAAACTCCCTTTAAACTCTTCCTATGTAACTAAGCAATTCCAACCTTTGTGACACCTCCATTTATGCCTTATTGCTGTTTATTTTGCCCCCCAGTGAGTTTTGTAATCTCATCTATGTTTTTCCTAAAGTCGGGTGAGCATATTTGGATTAAGTAGTACAGAAGTATGCTGTTCATTATTGCCTTTTACGGCAGCTAAATTTTGTTGGCTCTACAGATTTTAATCTGCTTTAGCACACTTTCCAAGCTACATACAATAATCTTTGGTTATTTTTCTCAGGGAATCCCTTGAGTACTCATGAAAAGTTTTGACTATTTTATCTGTCATTACCGGTCAGTCCACAGTTCTTTGGTGTTTCTAGTGTTCCTCACTCAGCTCTCAGGATGCTGGAATTGTTTCAAATAATTGACACTACCTTTTTTCTCCAGTGGTTGACTCAAGAGAATAAAATAATCCTAGATTCTTTTTATTATTATTATTTTATTTTTACATATTCTTTTGAGTATCTTTGATCTTCTTTTTGGCTAATGCTGCCGATAATAATAATATAGGCCAAACCACTGCTCTTTCTGTGCTAAGAAATAAGCATCGTTACTTAATGTATAACTTGGTCAGAAGTGGTAAGAGAATTTTCCTTCCATTCAGGTAATAAAATTCACTTCAGAGAGAGAGAATTTTGATCACAGTGCAGGTCTGCTGAGATCAGTGTTGCTCTATTCAAATGTCCAGTAGAATCATAGACTCATAGAACCATTTGAGTTGGAAGGGACCTGTAAAGGTGTTCTAGAACAACTCCTCTGCAGTGATCAGGGGCACCTACAGTTAGATAAGGCTGTTCAGAGCCCTGTCCAGACTGATTTGAATGTCTCTGGGGGCAACCACCATGCCTCTGGACAACCTGCTCCAGTGCCCCACACAACAGGGAATAGGTCCTCTGATTACTTTGGAGAAAAAAGGTGAGAATTCAAACCATCAATACTGCTTATTCAATTCATGACTAAGACAGCGCAGGCCAATATACTTGAGGATCCATCTTTTCTATCCTCATAGAACTATCATGGTCCTATTTTGTCTGGAATTCCATCATGTCCTTTGCAAAAGTTTGCAGCCCAGTCCTTGGTTGAGAAATCACAAATAATGGGTGAAATCATACAATCATACAAAGTGAGTCTGAAGGTGAAAAGTATCTAAACAGTGACATTATTCCTATATAAAACTATGCCCATTTAGTTCGATGTTTTGAGTGTCCGTATCCTTCTGCAAAAGTTTAGATTATTTTCCAGTTTTCTGGTCAAGCATTAGCTGTCAAAAACTGCTCTTTTGGACTGATGTCTATGGGCTTAGGTAGACTGACATCTATGATTGTTCTTGTATCAACAGTAAGACTTTTTGAAATGAAAGATAAGTGGTGAAATGAAATGAATTGGAATGTATCTAGATTTTCATGACTGTGATTCAGATTTTCTGCAACCATTGGGCAAATATTTACAGAGCTTACAAGACATTACTTGTAGTTTTAGATGCCACTGCTGATTGGTATGAACCAGAAAACAAAAGATTTCTAAAATGTGTATGCTGAAAAATGAGTCTGCAGAGAAAGAACAGCATTGCAGAGTGCTCTGCTTACTTTGTCTTATTGACATTATGTCAGATCTGGTCAGAAGACAAGCAAAATGATCATTTTTTTCTAACCACTGCCACAGTAAATTCACCTTGGAAGCTAAAAGCCAAAATATGATCTTCCTGGCTCATGAATCAATAATAGTAATAAAGCATTAACAGGCCGTACTCTTCTCTTGAATGCGCGTGAATAATTCAATTGTGAAAAAATGCAGCACTCATCTGTATCTGAGGGACATTGCTGGATTGCTGCTAATGTTTCACTGAAATAACTGGAATTCAAGGGCATTATACTAATTTACTTTGTGGAACACGAAGCTCTGATATTCCATTGAAGGCTCAAAGGCTGAATCAAGCAAATTCTCCCAGAAGATTTGCACAGGATTCAACAGGATAACTTATATTCATTTTAAACCTTGTTGCAAATCACTGCATGATGTTGCACTCTTCCCATTCACTGCTTTTTACAAGTAATATCAGTACCATATGAAGGGTCTCCTGTATAAATCCTCCACTGATCCCTCAGGCCAGGTTAGAGGCAGCTGTTGCTTTGAAGTCACTGAGGAAAAGATACTGGAGAGGTACGTGCTATTAATATGTGTTACAATGAGGTAACATCAAACTCTATGGAGAATAAATGTCTGTTGGTATTTTTTCTGTCATCTGAAACACAATCAACAGTAGCTAAAAGTTTGACATGAAAATTGATGGATAAAAAATCAGTCACTCTGAAAGAACACATTAAGTTTCGCACTTACACTCTAGAAAAAACTCAGTGTAACATAAACTTCAAAAAATCCTCAAATCACTGATTAAAGCAGCTACCTCCCATTTCTGAGCAACAAGGAGAAAGCATTTGCTGAAAACATGTTCCTCTATCATGGGCTCTATAAGACCTCTATTCTCCAACAATGAAGCAAATTTCAGAGCTATAATTGGATTTAGATTCTGTAGAAGTGAACTTTAGCATCTGGATTGCAATTAACTCTTCCTGACAGAACAAAGTGTGGAGACAAACGATGTCATATCTATTAAGAAAAGGTCAGATTCAAACCATGATTCAGGTACCAAAAATAGGACTTGCTAGCAGTATGCATTTGCACATGTTCTGGATTTATGTCCTACAAAGCCCGTTTAGTTGTCCAGAACTCTGGAGGCCCCACTTGTAATGTAGCTCAAGATTTCAAGTGCTCTGTTGGATGATGATTTCAGCAGCCTCAGGCAGAGGCTGATAATAAACCCAAATCTTCATTTTCCTGCAGTTCTCAAACTTTTGCCTAGAAGTTTTTACTACAGAAAGGAGACAAAGCAGAAGGAAGTGCAGCCTATGGGAACCAGGTTCTCTGTACTACCTTGTCTACAAATAGTCACTAAGCCCCTTTGAAAGGTGCATGAGAGATGACACAGTGACAGTTAAATTACAGAATCATAGACTCATTAAGGTTGAAAAAGATCATCTAGTCCAACTGTCAACCCATTACCAGCATGCCCACTAAACCATATCACTCAGTGCCACAAAGCTGTCACCTGACATCTAATGCTTGTATCAAAGAAATGCACCAGATTTATTTGTTGTATTTATCTTGCATTTCTTAACCTGTGTCTGCTGCAACATTCATTTCAGTCTAGTCAGACTCCTTTTCCTCACATTGCAATTTCTGTGCACCTAGCAGTCATATATTAAGTGATACACCCAACACTGGTCACATGATTTATTTTCTCTTTGAGGGAAAATAATTTCTTTTCACTATGATTTATTCTCTCCAACCTTTTCTCTAGTCTGGGCAGAAAGCTACATGTTGATTTGGAACAATTTTTCATATTTTGCCTGCCCAGGCTGCAGCCTGCATTTTCAGTCATGCAGGCAGGCCTGAGAAGAGCACCCTGTCTTCCAGTTACAAAGCAGCAGCATGTGTAACAGCTGTTGGTATCTGCAGCACTTCTGCTGTCCATCTGCTTTTCCCATCATGTCCACACTGAGGGGTGGGTTTCTGCTAAGACAAACCTGCCTACCTGGATGAGACAGGAATCTTTGCTCTTCTTGTCTTCAATGAGTTGGGCAGAGAGGAGCCTGAAATTCAGTTCAACAATAAGTTCAACGAGTGCAAGTGCAGGGTGTCCTGCACCTGAGAAGGAATAACCACATATATCAGTACAGATTAGGGGTGGTCTCCTGGAAAAGCTCTGCAGAGAAGGACCTCGGTGTCCAGCTGGACCACAGTTTGGCCATAAAACAGTGTGGCCTTGTGACCAAGAAGGCCAATGGTATCCTGGAATGTGGCCAGCCGGTTGAGGGAGGTGATCTTCTCCCTCTTCTCTGCACTGGTGAGGCCACATTTGGAATACTGTGTCCAGTTCTGAGCTCCCCAGTTCAAAAAAGACAGGGTTCTTCTGGAGAAAGTCCAGTGGTGGGGCACAAAGATGATGAGGGGTCTGGAGCATCTCCTATACTGTTCAGGCTGGGGAAAAGAAGATTGAGAAGGGATCTCATCACTGTTCATAAATATCTAAAGTGCAAGAGTCAAGTGGGTGAGGCCAGGCTCTTTTCAGTGTGTGACAGACAAGGGATGCTGTGCAAAAAACACAATACATGAAGTTCCATACTAACAGAACAATACATACAATACAAGTTCCACACTGTGACAAAGGGTGACAAAGCAACAGGCTGCCCAGAGAGGTTGTGGAATATCCTTCTCTGGATAAATATCTCCTGGACTTTTTTCTATGCAAGCTACTGTAGGGAATCTGCTTTGGCAAGAAGGGTGGATTTGATAATTCCCTCCAACTCCTACAATCCTATTATTCTCTGATTCTGTGAACATTAAGACACAGCTTTTTATTTTTGCTAGGTGCCTGTACCATCAGCTACCATCAGAAACTGATGATAGCATCTGCTGTTCAGCGTGTAAAGTAGGACAAATACTGGGGCTTTCTTATGGATGAAACTCTAAGAAATTCCTTCTTCCCTTCTGCTTTAAGGAAACAAGCCTAGGCAGCTCTGGGAGCTACAAGGACAGGCAATTAGGAACAGCTTCCTAACCTGCCTGACATCTGTGATTTATCTCCCACTGGCAGTGTGTGGTGGAAGTAAAGCAAGGGAGGTCGGTAGAAGTACTCAGATACGAGCTAGGATCAGGAATGTCATGATTCGACTGGGAAACAAGTCAGGGCTCTGACCTCAGTTTAACACACGCTTTAAACACATCCTGTCCTAGAGGTGTCCAGGTAATTCTGTCTTCTTGAGAGACTTATACTTGTAACACACCATATTCCTTCATGGCAGGAGGCACAGTCTTTATTCTCATGCTCTTCTGTAAAGTCCAACCCTGAGTTAATCACCAAAGCTACCAGAAAACACAAAGAACATGCCTAGGTCCTCTTTGAAAGACCTTATGGTAGCTGGGAGGATTTGCACCGTGTTAGTGATGTCTTCTGGGGAAAACTATAACACATCAGGACCTGGGGAACTTGAAGGCTAACTGACTTGTCGTTGTTTTAGAACCATGGAATCATTAAGGTTGGAAACAATCTCAAAGCCCACCTAGTCCAATCATTATGGCCACCCCCACCAAACCCTCTAACCATTACCCTCAGTGCCTTCTCTCCATGGTTCTTGAACACTTCCAGTGATGGTGACTCAATCATCTCCCTGGGCATCCTGTGCCAATGCCTCACCATTCTTTCTGAGAAGAATATTTTCCTCAACCCTACCTACGCCTCCCCTGGTGGAACCTAAGGCCTTCACTTTTCCTGCCCCAAAAAATGAGTGCAGTGGTTCCACTTTATTGAAATGTCCAAAGGACAGTTACAGGAAGGATTTGTCTAAAATCTATATAATATTGCATGTATGTAATGTTTTACAAAACACAGTGAAATTTTGTTCTAGGTGGGATTTCTAATATTTTATAGGTACTGCTTTCTTTTAGTAGCATTTTTGTGGTTGGGAAAAGGGGATTTGCTTTTATTACCTCATTTGTTTTCATTTAAAATGCAAGAAGAAAAATAAAAGACATATGTACTTGATTGTTAGACAATCAGTTCCTCCCAGTTTATAGTTTTGATTCCCTCCTCTGCAGTTTGTTATTGAAATTGTCAGTCTACTAAGAGGAATTCCACTTTTCTCAATACTTGGTCCTGACCATACTGGAAGCAAGAAGTATAAAAAATTTGATGAGAAAGCATATTATGATGCTCCAAGTTGGCTTGTCTGGAGAAAAGAATTCCAAAGAGTGCAGCTGCACTTTCTTTGCTAATTAAAACCAAGCCATGGTTTGCACCACAACGTACACAAGGTAAGGATGCACTCTGGGACTCTTTCATTGATTTGTTCTTGCAAGAGAATTTTCAAAACAATGTGGTATCACATAGCAGAAACACATTTTTTTTTTTTAAAAGCATTGAAATATTTTTTTAAAAATATTTTAAACTTGCCTCAAATGAATTTAATTTAGGAATCTATTATTTTTATGGTTCTATAGAAGAATAAAATGGTGTTAATTATATGTAACAGGTGTATAGGTGCTTTTTCACAACATGAGTTTTTAATATATCTGCTGTTTTAATGCATATTTTAATTTTGTTTTTTTTTTTTTGTTTTGTATGAACAAAAATATTTCTATACAGCAAAGAATGGCATTATTATTACTTATACTTTTATTATTGTAATACTGATATTTCTGTTAATCAGAAGGTTTTGCACTAACACTGTGAAATTCATCTCAGGAAAAGCATACCGGACAGAGTATCTAATTATTTTTTAATTGATATAATTATTTCTATGTCAGTCACTTCTGATTTTCAGGTAAGATCATACAGGTTTTCAGCTCTATTCCCTCTTCCTTACGTCTCCTTTTTTTGTATGCTTCTTGCTTTCTTGCTGCACTTTCCTTTCTAGTGCTTTCTCTCTCCATTTGCTTGCTTTCTGGTTTCACATCTGCTTAGTTGGAAGTTGTCATGAAATTACTAACTGGAACAAGTCTGAATGCAGCCCCTTCCCTAAGTCTTTTAAATAGACCTTTCTTCACAGAACTTAGAAGAGAAAATTAATAAAGTGAATTCAGTCTTAATCTGGAATACTACAGAGGTATAACAGCACTTCTTGAGAATCTGACAGGCAGAACATTTTTTGTTTCCATAGAGGTTAGGAATTCCCTTATTTCACTGTTTTCTTTCCCCCTTTCCTTTTCCATTTTCCTCTTATTTTTTCCCTTTTCAATCTTTCTTTTCCCTTTTCCATTTTACCTTTTCCTTTCTCATTCTCTCTCTTTCTATGTGTTGTCTATCTATTTAGAAATCTTGATGAATCCACATGTATTGAGAAATTTTTCTTCCCATTATTTCTGTAAATACCCAGTGCTCATGGAGAAATAATGATCCTTGGTTTGTTCAACAAGTCTTGAACAAAACTTCTCTCTAAGTTTCATTCTGACTCTTTATAGCTGAAATATACCTGTTAACATTGTTGATGTTTCCCATTAGCTGAATTTTGACAATCCACTCCATGTATTTCTTTGAAATTTTATGCATTAAGCATTTTCATAATCCTCTGCAAACATGGATCTTATCTACATCCTCCCCTCCAAGCATCTCCTTCCTCCTTCTTTCCAAAGTCTGTAGCACAATGCAGTATAACACAAAGCAATTAGGGGAAAAAAATCATCAGCTATAGTCATAAGGGCAATCAGCTAATTTATGATCTTTATTGTTTTGAGGAGGAAGTAATTTGCAGTGCAAATGATAATGAATGTTTACAATGGGCATTTAGAATATATTTGGAGATTTGTGTGGTTTTCTGAGATCCTGCTTGAGAAGTAGGTCTGTGCAAAGTTCAGAAATGCCAAGGTACTCCTTATGCTTGAGCAATCCCAGGCATGAACACCAGCTAGGCAGAGAACGGATTGAGAATAGCCCTAAGGAAAAGGAGTGGGAGTGCTGGTTGATGAGCTGGCAATGTTCATTTGCAACCCCAACAGTCAATCAAAAGAGTCAAAAGAAGTATAATTAGCAGCTGGGCTATACAGCTTTAATCAGAGCTAATTAGACTTTTATTAGTTGAAATGTACCATCAGAGTGACACTGCTCTTCTGATATCACCACTACTTCCTCTGCATGGCATTGGTCTGGAGACACAAACTTGTTCAAAGCTAGTTTTCCTATCTGTAGCTTAACAGTGCATTTTGAGCCATAACTATTCCCAGAGTAATTTGCTCAGTATTATATAACAATCTCCTGCCTGTGATGGAAACTGATCTCATAGCTCATGGCTCCCACACAGCACCAAAAACATAGATTTATCCTTCCTATATTTTTAGATATTGAGTGTGAAAAAGATTAAAATATATATAGAGAGGTTTTGTATAAGTGATATTTTATATTCTGGTTCCTGCCTCAATGTATCTGGTTTCTAACAAACACTACCAAATGAATTTCCTGCTATTAAAACCTAGGAGTGAATCTGATGGCCTTTAAAGAAGACAGATATGTGATCAATAACAGGTTTCTTCCCTCTAAGTGAGGGTAGGATTAAGTATCACTACAAAGCACCAATCTTCACCACATTTTCAGGTCAGACATTTCTCATTAGTAGTAAAAAGAAAACGTAAACAGTACAGAAACATCTACTTTCTTGAGAGATCACCAAGATGTTTATTTGGCTACCTAGGCAGTTGATCTGCAAAGATAAATGTCTCTGTATTCCTTTTGTCTTATCTGTCCATAAATTAGAGATAAAAGTATTGATAATGATAAATATATGCTAGCATATGAATCCCTTATGTCCTCGAAGAGGAGTCATGTTGTTTCTGATCTTGTTTAGATTTTCGTTCTACTTTTTGTTTAGCTATTTCTGTAAGTTTAAATTTTATATTTAAGAATGGAACAACTAAATCTTCTCTTTGGAGGAGTGACATGCACAATTTTATATTTACTGTCGTTGAGAAGAAATGATTCCCTTTTTCATTATGCAAATAGATCCAGAAATAATTAGGAAATATGGTAATGATATATGCAAATCCCAGCACAAACAATTTGTTCCTATTTTATATCATAGCAAACACCCTTTGACTTTCAAAGAAAATAAATACAATATGCTTTGTAGACTTAGGAGAAAACAACCCAAAATTGATTACCTTTCTCATGAAATAAAAGAAAGACACTTTGCAACTTCCTCAATGTTATTTTTGAAGAACAATAACAGTAGCAGACAAGAATAGATATTCTGGGTCGTCACCTCTCATTTCCTGGCATTACAGGCTGCCATCTCAAATACTCCTTTTCCACAAACTGGTGGAGCATGAGTTTTTGCTTTTACGTCTTCTTTTGAAAGGTTCCTCATGAATTCTTCATACTACGCACCTTTGCATTTCTTGCCAAAAGTTGGTTCCAGTCAGGTGGTTGACTTATGTTTGGCATAAAAAATTCTTTGCTCTTTTGCTGATTTATTTATGGAAGGAAAGCAATCAAAGCTCTCTGAGCTTCTATCTTTCAGTGCTGAACAAAGTAAAGATGTTTTTTTTTCACACAGGTTCTTTCTAACTTACTTTTCTGGTCCTCTTTGAATACGGAAAGCTTAAGTTTTTGTACAGAATCCCAGCAGAAGTGTTTTTAATGCCTAGTTCAAAAGCCATCACAGTTTCTGAAAATACAGATCTAACATAATTTGCTGTCATTATGTTCTATTTATTATGATATTTATGTTGTTGCATCTTGCCTTTAACTGTGCAAACATTATCTTTATAATATGAAAGGGTCTTAGAATAGTGAACCCTATGTACCAACTTCTGAATGTAGAAAGCCAAGCCTCTATCATACATACCTCATGAGTAATGTCCAGCCAATGTGATTCCAGTGTGGGGATATGACCAGAACCATGGCCACGTGGCATCCCTTTATTGCTATCCTTGAAATACATAGTTAGGTAAATGCCTCAAGGAGTACTGAAGAACTAGAAAAGATGTTACAGAAATAATACCTGGAAAGATACTACTTTGATTTGAATCTTCAATGAATCTGCCTGCCATGTAGGGAGCAAAAAGGTAGCTTACAGTCACCTCCCCAGATTTCCCTCCAGCCTGATTGAAGTGGATCATGAGAATTACTGAAATCTGGCTCATGCTCTTCTTGTACTCAACGTATATCAAGATCAGACTCCTTATCAGCATTACTTTTTCTAAGCATACATCATTTGTATAATTTTTTTGTCAAATCCAGAATCCCAGAGGGATTGGTGTTCACTTTTTAAAAACTTACATGAACTCAAATTTGCATTTCCCATTTCAATCTGCCTCTCTAAATACAACATAATTCAGACTCATCTGATTGATATAAATTACATTTTAGAACTAGCTAGTTAATTATGCTAGAGACTAGAGACAGACATTTGAAAAAAGAAAAAAGATGAGGGGAAAGGAAACTTAGATTTGATTTACTGGCATGTAGTTCCTATATCACAAAGGCATAGTAATTTTAAAACAATTTTAATATCCGTCATCCCTACTGAAGTAGCTAAGTATGCCAAATAAAGCAAGGTGAAATAATATTTTTCAGGCTTGGTGAAATTAAAAATTGGAGCAAAGTAAATACTGCATAGAACTGAGTCAAAAATGTTTTTCAGATTGTTCAGCAACAATGATAAACAAAAAAATAATGAAAAATGCATTTATTGCATAATGAAACTGACATGCTTTAATTTATATCAAATTTTTTAACTTACTTTTCGAACCTCAGTTTTCTTTTGATTTTGGTCTCTATTTGTTTGAAACGCTATTTTCTGAACTAAAAATTCACATGGCTGCCAGGCAATGCTTCCCTTTCATTTTCCTCCAAGATGAGGAAAAATTCACATCATCCAATCAACGATCACTTCAGCCTTGGAAAATATCTTTTCCTCCTCTTTTAACAGGTGTGACATCAACATCACCTGCTTAACCGGCCCATGTAACAGGGCCCTTATGCATATAGCAAGAGAGAATCTTTGCTCAAGTCCAAGCAGTGCCACTGATGAAATCCATCATCCAGGGCCATTTATTTAGCTCTGTATTTCAAGTAGTTTGTATTTGAAAGGGCAAATGGTAATTACCATCACCGAGGCCTTGTTATGGTTGAAAATGAGATTTCCATGTTCCCAGAAGGAGTTTAACTGCTTACTCCAGAAGGAGGGCTGGGATTTCATTCTTTTAGACAGTTTTTAAAATTCTGTCCTACTTAATTAATGTCTATTCAGTGCTTTGAAGATGTAATAAAAAAGTGTATAATAAAAGCATTATTACTGTTTGTGAAATATCCATGCAGCAGTTCAATATGATGTTTATTGATCAGACACCTGGAATTGAGATTTTTTTTTTCTTTAACAAAGACATCACACTGAAATAAAAATAGAGGTCTCCATAAACACAGAAAGTTACTCATGGTTTGAACATCTACAGTTGTACCAGTACCCAAAAGCAATGAGAGTTTAGCTGATGTGAGAAAAGTGGTCATTTGGACTTCATGAAATTCATCTATATGACTACATTAAAAAAAAAAAAAAATTGGAAATTAAAGTTTTGGGTTGCTGAATTCTGCTCAGTGTTCGAATAACAGCCTTGTTTTTTTTTTTCAAAAGTGCTGAATCACCCAACTTTCCTCAGTCTATCTTCAGAAAATGTTGAGTTCTTAGCATTGCTAAAGAAGAGGGTCAACTATTAGAAGACTGTGGTCTGAAATTTCACATCTGAAGATGTGAAGCCACAAATCTGTATAGGGAATGAGATTTACATTAGAAAAGGGAATGACCTCATCCTTAAAATTCAGCAAATAACTGGCATTATCTTTGGTGGTAAATCAAAATCTGAATGTACATATGTAGTATTTTGAGTTTAGCAAAACATGTCCATTGAGACATCCTACCCCTGAAAAAGTAAACATTACCATATTTAGTCTTGAAATGTTTCAAAATAACCCGTTTCAATATTTGTCATTTTCTTAGCATTTGGTTTTTATTTCTTTCAGTCCAAAATAGCTGCAGGGCTATTTTAAAATTTATATTTTATTTTCTTTATTTTATTTTGTTGTCTGTTTGTTTGTTTTAACAACATAATGAATCTAACCATTCCATCTCCCCACTGCTTGCTCCTCAGCATCTTCTTCAGCCAACTCTTGAATATCAGAATCCAGGTAATAAAAAGTCCACAATTCCTCTTACTTTTCAAGTTCATAACTCTCACTGAGTAACTTAAGAAAGAAAAATAATAGCTACAAGATTGTTTTGGAAACAGTAGAATAATATTAAATAAGGATTGTTCCAGAATCTGTTAGATGTCAGTATTGTTCTTTAGAAATCCAGTTGTAAGCAGATTTCTCTGGAACAGCCAGAGCTTACAAGCAAGACAGCTCCTCAGCTGAAGTCTAGGAGAGCTAGCTGTTGTTGTTCAGCACCTCATCTATTAACAAGAGACTTTAAATTACGTACTCAGTGGAGCAGTAATCATTAGAACAGGCTCAAGATGCAAGATACAGATTTAATTTCATTGGAACCATTCCTAATGAGATTCTGTGTGATGCAGTGTATTCGAATTACTTTCTTGGGGGTGGATCAAAAGAAAGGTACAAGGAAAAGAGTAATGCTGTTTAAAAATATTCATTAATAGGCCTTTCAGAAATTCAAATCAAGTACAATATATGCGCTGAGCAGACTATTTTTTTTTTCCAGTAACACAATGTATTTAACCTTTAAATTTCTTTTATGTATTTGATTTTCTACTCCCTGTATATTATAAAATGTCTTTTTCTTCTAAGCTTCAGACATGGCTGCTTAATACCCTGGGGAGTTCTCCAAGGTTATTAAATCCCTTGCCTTGTCACAAGTTACTAGATGGTACACTAACTCTCTCCTATATTTGGAAAGCTGCTATAATATTTCTAGTCCCCAGCAATGAATAATGTGATTAGTACCTTAGGGAATACAAACAAAAACATTATCAAAGTACATTTTCCAATATTTAAGAGGGGAATGCCAGCCCGGAAAAAAAAGTTACATGTTCCTGAACGCTGTCTAATAACATTAACCTGAAATCACTTGATTTAATTGTCCTGTTAAGCAGTTTATTGCATTACTTATGGGATAATAGAATGAGTTCAATGTGGGTTCATTGCATTATCTTATAAACAATGTAGCACATCATTAAACAGGACGATAGAAATCAGCGTATTTTATAAGAAACAATTATGAATGCTCATGCAAAGCTGCTAATGTGAACAGTAGAAAGACCTCACTGTGGCAAGGAAAAAAAAGCCTTTGTGGGGATAAAAAGGCAGAACAATGTCAAACTATAATTCCCCAGAATTGGATTAGAAGCTCAATTCTCCAAAATTGGTAGTTTCCCTCTAGTCTGATGTGCTGCACCAAAGATTTCACCAAGTAGTATACTGAAATCTCTCACTTACAGAAAATAATTCTATCCAAGTGTGTCAAAGGCTGAGTAACCTGGATCTGTTCAGCCTGACAAACAGAAGACTGAGAGGGAATCTGATAAATGTTAAGTATCTGAAGGGAGGTGGGAGGCAAATGGATGAAGCCAGGCTCTTCTCGGTGGTGGGCAGTGATATGACATGGAGTAATGGCCTAAAACTTCAACATAGGAAGTTCCAAACTAACATGCTGAAGAACTTTGTTAGGGTAAGGGTGATGGAGAACTGGAACACACTGCCCAGAGAGGTTATGAAGTCTCCTTCTATGGAGATATTCAAGGCCTGTCTGGACAACTATCTGTGCAGCCTATTGCAAGGAACCTGATTTAGCAGCAGGTTGGATTCAGTGGAATCTTGAGGCCCCTTCCAGCCCCTGCAAGTCAGTGATAATGTGTTCTGTTTTTAGTGCATGTAGCACAGGTGTGTGATAGTCTCCTAGAAAAACTGCAGAGAACTTTTTGACTTGCTTGTCTAGAATAAATCAAATAGAAATGTTCAGGAGAGGCTGAAGAGAATGGGCAGATGTTCCAGACTACTTTGGAAGAAGCAGTGCCATGTTCTCAGAAGGAACTAACAGATGCAGAGAGAAATAGTTGCAGGCATGCTGACAAATTAAGGTTCCAGTTCTGTCTCCATCCATCCAGAAATAAGAATAGAAAGAAGTAGGGAAATACCCTTCCAGAACAGTATCTCCAAGGCCAGGAGATGGCAGCTGCCCCTGCTACAGTGCCTATCCAGCATTAGGAAGATTTCATGCTCCACCTTTCAATAACTTCAGCAATATGGCCTGTCTCACTCATGCTGTGTGCACTGGCATTTTCATGTACAGTTGAGTTGGTTTTTAATTAATCAAAACAATTTTCAGAGTGGAGAACTGGTAGAGAATGATTAGCTCCATATACCTAACTCTCTCCTGCCTTGCAATTCAGCTGAATAAAGCAGAGTTCTCAAGGTTAGACTTTTTGTGCAGAGAAAATGAAGTATTGGCTGTAAAAAAATGGTAGCAGGGAGTTGTTTTTTTTTCATGGCTTGCAGTGGAAGGTAGGCTTGATTCCTCCATTAATTTATTCCTTCAGAGCTCATAGGATCATGTAAAGAAATGGTAATAAAACTTCCCCCTAATTCAAAGTTTTTGTGGAAAATTCTTAGGTGGGAGAAGCAAGATACATTTAAAAACATCTGGCCAGAAATAGTTAAGATACCAATTAAAAGCTGTTCATTTAATTATCATTTTTTAATTGAGGACTCGGGAACAAGACACTCTTCCTGATATTAAAAAAGGTGTTAAAATATATTTTGAATAGTCACAGGAAACAAGGTTGCGAAAGATTTTTTTGCTCCAAAAGTAATGCATCCTATTCATGGAAACTACAACATTTACAAAGAGCACAGTAACATTATTTGATAGACCAAATTCTCAGCTACAAAATACTATTTTGGAACACCATTAGCTGTGCATTTTTGTCAGAGATGAACAAGAGCCTACATGAGTGGTTGTGAAAATCTGCACCATTGGACATGAACCACTGTCACCCTCACCACTGCTGAAACGTACCACTCACCACCTCACTGTGCTCATGTCCACTGTTTGGTCTCCTTGAATGTTCAGCAAATGTCAAATGCCACTGGGTGCCATTTTTTCTGCATGGAGAAATTCAGTGACACGCCTACTATATGAACACAACAGATAACAAATTCAAATGTTGTCTTCTTCCCATACCTTAGTCACAGACCAGATGAACTTGGCAATTACCAATTGGTTTGCTTGTTGATTTACTAGGCTGATATTTGTTATATTAGGATAATATCTAACTTAATTTGGATATTTTTATGTATGATTTTCTTTCCCAATAGAATCTTATCAGACTCAAAATCTATCTTTTCAGATTTGTTATATGTATGCATTTAGCAAAGAACGCATTCTGAATATACAGAAGTGTCTAATTCATCAATATCAATTTCATTGATATACAGTTAAATAGCTAGAAAAGCCTTCCTGTTTCACTGTCATTAAGAGCATTACAAAGATTCTGTCAGTCTCCCACACTTTACAGCATACCCAGAATATCTTCTACTTTGGAAGAAAGTATATGATCTTGAGAGGAGGCACTCTGCTATCCTCTTACAACACAAAGTATGTTCTCACAGAGAAAAAAGCATTGGTGTGCGACATGGGAAAAAGGCAGCCCGGTTTCATGCTGTTGTTGGCTTTAGAGCTGTAATCATTTCAGGGACAAATAATGCAGATAGCAGATCCAGTATCATGTTTTCATAACCATTTTTGACTTTAGAACCCTCATGGAAGTCTATCACAGCGTCCTGGACATCCCTTTCTTGTTTGCCTAGCATTTTTGGACTGTTGAATTTGGAAGGACAATATTAATGGCGTGGCACAGGATTGACATGTGAAGAGAGCAGCCAAGAATAGCTGGGAGCAGCAACCAACGGGCTGAGAATTTTCAGTATGCATTCTGATGTAAGAAAAAGATGCAGTTAACTCATAGTCAATGTCTTTTAAATATATTTATACCTTTTGGCAAAATTCCATCAAATTCCACAGAAGTACAAAGGTCTCAAAGTTATTAAGATCCTGTAAGGGTTATGACTATAGAAAACTGCAGAGAAGAGAGAAGCTCTATTTAGAGTTCAGGTACCATCCAATGTGCTTGCCAGCAGAAGGCTGGCCAGTCATCTCATATACCATGCATACTTGCCAGTCAGCACATGCACTGCTCTGCTCGAGACAGAAAGGCTGGGACTTGTTCACATGGCAGGCTGAAAGAAGCATGTATGGGTATGGGAAAATTTGGGGTTAGCATGCGTGTTGAAGGACACTTGAAGATGAGAAAGAGAGCTCATGCTACTGAAAGGGTGGAAGAAAAGCATGAAATACTGATCAGACTCCAATCACTTCTACTTTTCTTGGGACATCTTTAGAGAAGCCTGTGATGAATGAAAGATTCATTGTACAGAATCAAGCATCTGCTAACAGTATTTTTCTGATGATTGGATATGATAGTATGAACAACAAAATGTTACCACATTGTAGATATTTTCTGGAAAACATCCTTTTTCATGGTGAGAAACACAGTCTTGTTCACCAAAGGCACAGTTTGTTGGCTATAAATGTTTATGAGTGTGCTGTGAGGCATCTGATTGGTTTCACTTACATTAATTGTACGGCCATCAGATAACACCTTTTATTTACTGCTTCAATAACATAACCTTAAACAAGTGTCCTGATCTCCTGTGACTAATTTGCCCTCTTTGTACCTCCACCTGAGATTTATGCTCTGAACAGATTTATAATTTTTGTTAGCCTCAGTTTCAAGAGTCATCTATTCTGCTCCTAGAATCTCCTCTCTTCTCTTGCAGTGGACGCTAGAAGCAGTCCCTGACCCATCTATGATATGATCCTGTTAGTGTTCAAATAGGGTCATGCCTCTGTTTGGTAGCAACAGAGATAAATGATGCTAATTCTACTCCCATTTCTTCTTTTTCTCTGAATACAAAGAGTACATGAGGTCAGTAGATATACACTTTCAGGCTATTCTATGGCCTAAGTATTAAACATAATGAAAAGGAATATTATACACATGCAAATACTTAGGTTGCCCCAAAAGTAAGGCCATCCATTCATTTCCATGGAAACTACAACTTTCAGAGTTGGTCTTGTACATATAGATGATCCACATATGCATGACATGTCCAACACTTCTCACTTTATCAGATTCTTTTAGCATATGATACATGATATATTTGTGCATAGCAGTCAGTTTGATATAGGATATATCAGGTTTTTGTTTTTTTTTTCCCCAATTGTATCCTGGCATTATATTTCCAAAATTTCACATTACTAGTTTTAGTATAAGCTTAGAATAGATATTTTCTTGATCATTAAAGACCTTACAAGTAACTTTAAGAGAGTAGGCATTACTGTGGTCACTGAGCAGGCATATATATCTTGCTTCCTTCCATTCCTATCGGCATTGAGTTCAAAAGAAATCCTTTTGTGGAAAGGTCTTGTGAGCCAGGAGGCTTGCCCTCCCTTTCAGCCCCCACCCCTCTAATAAGCAGTGTACAGAAAAAAGGCAGTCCAACAAGGGCCCATGAAATAGCTGCCTTCACTTCAGTTGCAATCCCTCAGAGAGTTCTCCTGTGAAAGCAATATCACATTGAAGGGAAAGCTTGGTCTCAAAGAAGCTAATAGCAACATGCCCTTTACTAGAGTAGGGCAAAGATTTTACCATTTGTAGTTATACTTGAAACCTGTGTAGTGTTGCTTTTGCAGCTCAAAAAGACTATTGCTGTACTATATTTTTCTATTTATTTAGAACAAGCTCATATTACTTGAAAAAAGGGTAGCATGTTTCTTTAAAGTCAGTGATCTTCACCTTTGTCAATGGGGAATGCTCTAGAAAGGTATGACATGCTTTCAGGGAGAGCAAACAGTAACAACAGGTTAAAACGTAACAGCAGCACTGAGCATGAGCAACCCACACTGGCTTTGAAATTACGCTTCATCTTTCCATTGCTTGGAAGGAAGTAAGGAAAATGCTATGCTTTTCCTTCTTATTTATTCATTTTTTATTTTTAGAACACAATTTAATTACTCAAATTAGGCTTCCATTGTCTGGCTTTACTCTCCATATTGGGCTGAATATACTAAATGAAAATCTCAAAGCCTCTCAGCATTAAAAGGCTAACACAATAGTAGGCTGTTAGAGCATCCAGAAATTAAACAATTGTAAACAGATGAAATTGGCATCAGACTGTACTGTTGCATTTTCATGAAAATCTGCTGGAGGATTTCAGAGCAACATTTTGTGAGATCAGGCTGTAAAAGCTGCCACACTGGGCCCAATAATTTTTCTGGATACATGTTGTCTCAGTGGTCAGCAGTGGGCCCAAAAGAGAATAATACAAGTATATTGACTCATTAAACTGAAATGTTGGAAGCTGTCTTATCTGTTTGTCATATAATGAATCCATGACACTGCTTCTGAGCTGCCATTGTTTACAGCCTGGAATGGTAACATAAAGCAGCTTGCTGTGTTACATCTGGGTTACACTTCTCATGAGGGGCTCAGTGCAAAAATAATCAAGAACAGGGAGGGCTTCAGCATTGGTAGGCTGTAAACATCTCTGTTCCTCCAACCTGCCTTTTCAATGCACTAAAAACTGGGCAAATATATTGTGATCCTTCACTGACAGATGCCTTGCCAGCTTCTGGGAGCCACAGCCACCCTGGTGTAGGGCCTATAGATGGAGCTACAATCTGTCAGTTCAAACTTTTATCAACACAAAAGCACTGCTTACGCATCATGTAATAATTCAAAGGGTAGATCTGTGTAAGGTCCACCTGAATGCATTGAGGACTGAATGCCACCGTTTATCTTTTGAACAGATAGAGCTGTGTTAGCCCCAGGGAGGCAAGGCAAAGGGAAAAACTAATTGGAGTAAGGTAGTGCCAAGAGTTTTCTCATTATTCTTTGTGAGCAGGAATAGAATTATGCAATGTGTCCATGAACTAAAATCCAATGAATATTTTTCTGAAGAGCATCTTTCATCCAAACCCCACCTTTCCACATTTTACGGGAGATAAACTTGCTGTATTTCTATGGTATGTGCCAGCCAGCACAATTAAGGCCCCTAAGAAGCCTTAATGAATTAAGCTTTTTGCATTTCAGCATGAACAGGAAGATGACAGAGGAAAATTAGCATAGTTACATAAATGAATCACAGCCATGAATATTGCGCAGGGCATTTTAGCAGGCAGCAGAACGTGAAAAATGACATTTTTTCACCAGCTGATAGTCTGGACTTTGTATGAAAAAAGGTAGAGATTTTCTCAAGGGCACCAAATAGAAAAATTTTTCATGTGTATGTTGGATGATATGTTGGAAAAACCATGCTTAAAGCACAAACAGCAAAATAGAATATTACTTGATATTTGGAGGGAAAAAAAGAGTAAAACTCAGCCTTCCACAGAGAACAGTCAGTTGCTTTATCCAGTGGCTTATGAAAAACTTCATAATAGACAATATTTTTGAGGTTTCCTGATCTCATATAGTTTGTACAGAAACACATCAGAATAAGAGCCTACATTCCAAGCAGCGCTCCTGTTCACAAAGGCCACATGAAAAGGGATTTGCATGGGGAAAGCAGGTTAGGAGCAAGGATGAAGCTTCTTTTCAACTAGCAAACAGAGTGAGGTAATTTGAAGCGTCTTGCTGTAGCCTATGAACAGTTTCACAGAAGCCCTGCTACTACAAGCGTGTCCCACAAGTGTCTGAGTACTCTGAGTAGCTCATTTCAGCATCACAAAGTGGAGATTCTTTCTGAATTCCCTAACCAAGATGGACTGCTGCAACACTGCATTTCACTTGTTTACTCTCTGCTGGCCTTGATCCTGCAGAAAGCTGCAGGAGTTGGGTAACAAGGTTTGAGAACAGCTGTGAAATGAAGGAGAGTGCATTGCCTCATGTAATCTGTTTCCTCTACGTGTTGATTTTTAAGATTATATTTTTAATGATTGCTTTCATGCAGTGACTGTAGCATGTGGGTAATGAGTTAACTGAATACCATGAACTACCCACTAGAGTATTCACAGGTAGGCCAGCAGTCAGATACAGAAAGAAGAGCTGAACTCACTCACCTGGTGAAGGAATTCTCTGGCTATGCAATGCTCCTTCACAATTCTCTCCCTTTCCCTGCTGCCACCCCTCTGTTGGTGCAGCCCAGGGTGCTGTTGGCCTTCCAGTCTGCAAGCACGCACTGCTGGCTAATGTTAAGTTTTTCATCTAGCAGGATACCTAAGTCCTTCTCAGCAGGATTAGTCACAGGGAATTATTCTCTGGATCTTTATACATATTTGTGATTGCTCCAGCACAAGTGTAACACCTTGTATTTGGCTTTGTTGAAGGTTTGTGTGGGCCGACCTTTCGAGTTTATCAATGTCCCTTTGGATTTTGCACAGTGAATGTTTATATATATGCAAACATATATGAACATATTCACAGATATATATGTACACATAAATACATGTATATACAAAAACACATTAAAGAATGATAGGAAAGAGCTGCTTTGTCCCTCTGCATCAGACACCCTAGTCACAGAAAATGACTAGCAGATATAAACACATGTGGTCCCTGCTCACTGTCCTTGTTAAACCACTGTCATGCCGTTACCAGATAACCATGTGCATAAAACAGAGAATTAGCACAGACAAGCCTTAAATCCACCATACAGCTGAGTAACTGTTGGTATTTTTTTGCCTTGTGGCAATGTAGTTGATTGAGGGAAACTCTGGAAGACGGTTCCGAAGTTTTATGAAGGAAGAGATCAACAAAGCTGTAAAGGGTCTGGAGCAAAAGTCTTATGGAGAGCAGCTGAGGAACCTGAGATTTTTCCGTCTGGAGAAGAGGAGGCTCAGGGGTGACCTTGTCAGTCTCTACAACTGCTTGACAGAAGGTTATGACAAGGTTGGGGTCAGATTCTTCTCCAAGTAACAGTGATAGGATGAGGAGGACTGGCCTTAAGTTGTGCCAGGGAAGGTTCAGTTTATTATTAGTAAGAAATTTTTGTAGAAAGAGTGGTGAGGGATTGGAACAGGCTGCCCATGTAGGTGGTGGAGTCACCACCAGAGGTGGTGGTGTTAACAACATGTGGTTAGTGGGCACTGTGGGGAAGGGTTGATGGTTGGACTGAATGATCTTCCTGGACTTTTCCAACTTTAACGATTCTTTGATTTTATGAAAAAGGACTATTCTCTGAATACTCAGTCTCATCCTATGATCATTTGAAAGGCTTTTTAGGTAACACACTCATACATAACACGGAAGTTATGGATGCCCTATTTTAAATCTTATATTTTTTGTTTGTTTTTGAATGAGTTCATATTTTTTCTGAAGAAGAAATCAGACCTAATTTTAATATTTGCAATGATAACCCCACACAACCTTAGGTAAATTTAACAGTCTGTTGTGATAAGACAAGAGGAATGGTTTCAAACTAAAATAAGGGAGATTTAGATTGGGTATTAAAAAAATATGTTTTTTACAAGAAGGGACTTGCAGCACTGGAACAGGTTGCCCAGAGAGGTGGTGTCCCTGGGGATATTTAGTGTGTCTGGAAAGGGCAAGGGCTCTGAGCAACATAATCTAGCTGAAGTTGTCCCTGTTAATTGAAGAGAGTTGGAATACATGAACTTAAAGGTCCCCTCCACATCAAATGATTCTATGATTCTATGATAAATTTTCAATGATTCCTTAAGATACGTTTGGTATCTGCCTGCTTCGGATCACAGATTCCATCTTTGAGGCCAATGGTGTCTTCTCATACTATGTATTCCCAAGTTTCTCCTTTGAAGATCTAGAACTCACTATTTTGACTTGGGTGCAGAGGAAGGAGCTTTTTGGCTTGATTTCTTGGAGTTCCAGGATGTACAGAGAAAGGTGCAAGGAGCGTGAAATTGGGTTATATTTTTCTCCACCCATGTGGAAATGCTCTGAAGATACCCAAGTCACTTCTGTTTACTCTTCCAATAACCATTATTCATTTTGTCTGACTCATGAATTGCATCATGCTTATCATTTACCTCTGATTTTTTTAGTTATTTTCATACTTAAAATAAATGCAGTTTTCTCTCCTATCCAAATGACTGCAAGATTCTTCAAGGAAAATGTGTAATTCAGCAAGTTGCTGACACAACTGTGGCTTCAAATTACTTAATGTTCATTAGTGTAGGCTAGGAGATTCAGTGGATCCTGAACTAGCTGTACCATGAGCAGTGACCGTGTGATGCATAATGAAAGTTCCTATGAATCAGAAAGCTGTACTGACAACGGATCCAAAATGTCAATAAGAACAGAAAATGGCTCAGAACCAGCCTAATTTTTAACAATCTCATGTTCAGGGCAAACAGAGCAGAAGTCGTTGCTGCCAGAAACCATTAAAAGTATTCCTAAAGATAGATAGGCAGAGTAAGTGGATGCATGTGATGCAGTCCCAGTTGTGACTGCCTTCTTCAATTTAATTCATTAGATGAACGTTTACAGCGGTAACTTAAAATGTTAACAGCTTTTCTGGGATACTTACTATTCAAGCATTGCCTTTTAATCAATAACAGAAAAAGGTAGATGTATCATTACGATGTGATTTCAAAAAAGCAAAACTTTCCTTATCTGAAGCAATCACTAAAAAAAATAATACTGTTTAAATGACTTAGAAGAAGTGTTAGAATTGACTTTTTGTGATAGGAGAGAAAGTGGACTGTATTAATCCCTCTGTTAGTCCTTTATCTTTAGCAATCAATGCATAATACACCTTTCCTTTAGCTAGAAAGGCTGCAGGTACTGCTCTGCATTTGATGTACTCAGCAGCAATACTACCCTCAGTAGAGGGTATGTGATGTCTACTAATCTGGCATCAACAAAAACAGTAGGATGATCATTTGATGTTCATAGAATTTTCTGAAAATCATATCCTACAAATCATTAACAGACATGTTTCTTCCTCAGGTGCACATGTCTGTGGTACTGATTTTCTTTGAAAGAAGCTGTTCTAATGCATTTAATTGAAAAATGCCACTTTCTTTCCTCTTTTTGTTTTTTTTTCTTTTTTTTTCTCCCATTTAATATTGCAAGAACAATGTAAGAAAAAGAGGTTAAGAGGTGATTTGATTGTGTTGATGAGTATGTACAGAATGAGACAACTTCTAGCAGTGCAAGGCTCTTTAATCTGCCAGACAAAGGGATGGTATGATTCAGTAGCTGAAAGTTGAAGATCAACAAACTTAAACTAAAAATATACTGTAGAAATTTAGCACTGAAGATTAGTACAACTTGTATTTTCCATCATCTGAAACCTCTGACCCAAGAAAAGCCTTTGAGCCTTTCTAAGATAAATGCTTCAAATCAACCAGAAATTGCCTGGACCATTGCAGGAATTAGCGACCATAATAGCATGGTCTGTATAAGGCAGAAGATTCATTTGGCTACTAGATTGCCCTCAAGCTCTTAATCATCAGGGGTTTCATTTATTGGCTCTTTCCATTGTTGTGGCTATCCAATATTAATCATAGAAACAGAATGGCCTAGTTTGAAGAGACCCTTGTAAGTCACGTGGTGCAACCCTCCTACTCAAGCAAGGGCAACTAGAGCCAGTTGCTAATTTGCTAATTAATAGGGACTAAATATTCAATTTAAAATGTCCCATTCCTCAAATATCTGCTGGAGTTCTAGCACTGCAATCAGACAGGTGAAACAAGCAGCCTGTCCAGAGCAGATAAATGCTTTGCCTAGATCATTAACTCAGTTTTCATGCATTTTGATTTGGCAAGAGCAAAAAAGACCATTTCTGTTATTTTCCCTTATAACTTTATTTTTGCATTAGAATTGCCTTACACATCAGTAACTGTCTATGAATGTGGAAGACCTCAACTGACTTGAAAAGTGGGCCCAGGTGAACCTAATGAGGTTCAACACAGCAGAGTGCAAAATTTGGGATGAATCCCAGGTACTTACATAGACTGGAAGGAGCAGTCTTTGAGAGCAGCCCTGCAGAGGAGGACCTGGGGGTCCTGATGAATGAAAAACTTAACATGAGCCAGCAGTGTGCTCTTGCAGCTCAGAAAGCAAATGGTATCTGGGCTCCATCAGAAGAGGAGTAGTCAGCAGGGACAGGGAGGTGATTGTCCTCCTCTACTCTGCTCTTGTGAGGCCCCATCTGGAGTACTGTGTCCAGAATAACAGGGAGCTGTTGGAGAGGATCCAGAGGAGAGCCACGAAGATGATCAAGGGGCTGCAGCACCTCCCCTATGAAGATAGGCTGAAGGAGCTGGGCTTGTTCAGCCTCGAGAAGAGAAGGCTACAGGGTGACTGAAAGGAACCTATAAACAGGAGGGGAAACTATTCAAAAAGGTAGATAGCAGCAGGACAAGGGAAAATCGTTTTAAGTTGGAGGAGGGAATATTTAGGTTGGATGTCAGGGGGAAGTTCTTTATTATGAGAGCTGGTAGGGTGATGGAACAGGCTGCCCAGTGAGGTTGTGGATGCTCCGTCCCCAGAGGTGTTCAAGGCCAGGTTGGATGGGGCCCTGTGCAGCCTGATCTAGTATTAGATATGGAAGTTGGTGGCCCTGCCTGTGGCAGTGGGGTTTGGAGATTCATGATCCTTGAGATCCCTTCCAACCCTGGCCATTCTGTGATTTTGTGAAGAAAGGACAAAAAGTCTTTGCAGTACTACAACATGTCTTCTTATTCAGCATGAGAAGTTAGCATACATATCCATGATGCACAAAATGTACTATTCTTGGGACAGTGGTTTGGGGGAAAGTGCTGCACAGTATCTTATTTCTATTTATCTTCAGAATATTTGATCTTTTTCTTCTGAAATCATATGTTTTCTTGGATGGAATCAACACTCAGAGGAGGACTTACTTGATAGGATGCAGATATCTCCATCTGTGGTTGCTCCAACAGCCTTTCTTTTTAAGTCAGTGGGATTAAATGGCTAAGTAGAGGACATGGTTCATCTTCTCCTAATATTCCTCTACAAGATCATTTGGATAGACTGTAAACAAAAAGTGCTTTGGCTATTATGTGATTATAGGATCTAGGCAGAAAAGGATATTTAAATATCTAAATTCAGAAACTCTTACTGTCCAAAATACATAGGCAAATGGTTTTCACAAATACGATCAGGTCATTTCTCATCATTTCATTTAATTTTATTTCATATCATTTCATGTTTTCCACATGGTTTTTATTACTCAAATCCTTCATTGCATTCTTCCTGGCCATTAAAATAAATAAATCAATAACTCCGTGTATTTGTAGAATCATAGCATCATAGAATCACCAAGGTTGGAAAAGACCTCCAAGATCATCCATTCCAACCATCCACCTTTCACAAATATTTTCCACTAACCCCCGTCCCTTAGTACAGCATCTAAATGTTTCTTGAACACCTCCAGGGACGATGACTCCATCACCTCCCAGGGAAGATTAAGGAAATTCTTGAGTTCTTCTGGCTTACTGGATTATGCTGCAGAAGAGGATAAAATGGTAATATATTTACAGTTATTATTTATGGAATTTTCCAGCTAAGGAAGATTAAACTTGTCAGTAGAGTACATACACAATTTACACCGTTTCAAGATGCTACAGACAGAAAGGAAAGTTGTAGGAAAAGCTGTTTGATATGCTATTACCTTATTGTGAAATAGTAGAAAAATGTATCATAAAATATGGCTTTATGATGAACATTCACACCAGCACTCTGTTAATGTTTCATAAACAGACATAACATTTCTTTTTGTATTATTTGTTTGTTTTGAACAATTATGTGACTTAATGTACTTTTAACACAGCGTTTATTGTTGCCACTAGTGGTCTACTATGAGACTTCAACTATGATGGATTATGAGCAATGTTTAGAAATGCTGCCTCAATCTCAGACATGGGTACAAGCTGGTAGATGGCAGTACTTTCAGCTCATCTAGGGTAAATCACTTCCCTCTGCTTCAGAGGAACACGCATGCTGTGGAGGTTCAAGATGCATAATCGTATCAGCTGCATGATTCCCCTTGTAGAGAAGGATTCAAATCAAATCCAGGTCTTCTTCTTCTAGTAGTGTTGGTAGCCTTTGTGTAGGCTGAAGAGAAATAACATTCATTGGGCAGAATTGTTTAAATGATCAAGGCTCCTGAATACAGATTCTCAGTGAGTCTGTAGCTAGCACTAAGCCCTGGAAAAGAACCTCCAAATTAGCCAAAGGTAGTTTAAGCAAGTTTTCTAACTGCAGTCTGCAAAAGTCCAAAATATTACTGAATTTTATGTAATATTCTAAATATTCAGTGTTTACATTTTGGAAATTATTTCCAAAATGGAAAAGGCATTATTCTAAGCTACTCAAAAGTGAGACAGGGCCATATGTATCTTTTAGTTGGACTGTGTAGTCCAACATCATCTAAAGAATGTGGGCATTGAATTCTGACTTTTGTTCAGGGTGGTCAGAGGTGATAGAGGGAGATGTATTTCTAGATGTACTAAAGACAATGGAAAAAAATATCTTGAGTTCATGTAGAATGTCTCTGTGGTGTATATTTGCTTTAATGCAGTAGATGCATTTCCAAAAGAAAAACAATGTAGTAATTTCTTCACAAATACTTTTCACTGAACTCCAAACTCTTTATGGACCTTTTCTCAAGACAAAACATGAGTGTTTTGCTGTTGATGAAAGACTTTTGCTAAAATTTAGATAGTCTAAGGCTCACTACAGGTAGAGATCATCATTATCCTTATGCAAAAAGTATAATCGCCAATGTGTTCTATACACGTTTTAGATTTGAAGCTCTATATACTGAGCACATACAGCAGGCATACCATGATGGAGATATCTTGTGAGAGATGACTGGAGAGCTTTGGGAACTGTAGATGCCTCCATTGTCAGTGTCCAGTGAAACACAAATTTCTGTGCACTTGGCACTAAATGATGACTCAAACATACAGCTCTCCCACTGAGATGGAGGCTCTGTCCAGGCTTTTCTTACAACAGATATTCAAAATTTTAAGGCTAGCAGAGTGAGAATTACCACTTGCAAGCTCCTTCTGCAGCTAATGAGAGGACAAATCAGTGCAGAAACCTAATTAAGCTGCTCAGTCATAGCCTCCAGAGGACAGTATTTCCCTTCCATTGACTATGATAGACTAGGGAAGACATGAGGCCAGGCAAACTTTCTGGCTTCCTCTCTCCACCTTGAAAATGGAGAGTGACTAAAACCTCCATTCTTCATCTTTCGTTACTGTTATCTTTTGGGTCTTCTGCGTAACAGAGACAACATTTTTAACATAGGGCCCTATTCAGATAACCTACAAAGCCTTATGCTTTCTCGTTATAACACTTCCCTTGACTCTATCAGCAGAGTAGGTTATTTCAATTATTCACTGCTATTTTGATAGTAAATTCCATAGTAGGCTTTACAGCTTAATAAGGCAAATAATATTTGATTTGACTTAAATATGGGTTATTTATCTGCATTTATTCCAGGTGAGAATCATCTCAATTTCAATAACAAAAAATGTTGGCAACCAATTCATGGCAATCTCTGCAAAGTCAATGGATAAGAAGGCATCTCCAAAATGCAAGAAAGATAAGTTTATTAGTAGGTAAGATAGATGGTTTTAGTTCACAGAGTGAATTGTCCTCTACACATTTTGAAGATTAGATGGACATTCATTATGTGCCTTTATAACACTTGTCATGGGAAGCCCTAATTTCACTTTTGGTACTTAGATGTATTATGTAACAGCAACTGCTGTAAATCCAACAGTAATACATTAGACTGCAGTGGATATATGGTAATTAAAAATGTATTTGAATCTATCTGTGCTACTTCTTGATTCCTGCAATGTACTATAATGCAGCAATACTTTGACTTAGTTCTTGGTGTCTTCCACTTTAAAAACCTTACATACCATGCTTTAATCTTAGAATGAGGAGAGAACCTCAGGTTATAAATAAGGCATTTGTAGAAATAGCAAAGTTTAAACACTGTGTTTCTTTTACAAGTAGTTCTATCACAAGGAACAGACTTGAATCCAGAAATCAAGTGAGCTTTTATGCTGGGGAAACTTGTTCAAGTTAGTCACAACTGCATGAATACAAATGTGATCAGAATGAATGCATATTTTTTTCCTTTCTTTTTTCCTCTTTTTTTCTTTTTCTCTCTTTTTATTTTTTTCTTAAATAATGCATTTAACCAGTGGAGTAAGCACATGTAGCCTTGAAAGTCTCCAGGGACAGGGCATCCACCACATCTCTGGGCAACCTGTTGCCGTGCCTCATCACTCTCACTGTAAAAGACTTTTTCCATATAATTTACCTAAACAATAAATCATAAAATCGTTAAGGTTGGAAAAGAGCACTAAGGTGACTCCATCACCTCCCTGGGCAGCCTGTTTCAATGCCTTACCACTCTTTCTGGGAATAAATTTTCCCTAATATCTAACCTATTCATGTTGCCTTTTAGCTTGAAGCCATTTTCCCTTCTCCTATCACCATAAACCTTGCTAAAAAGCCTGTCCCCTTTAGATACTGAAAGGCTGCTCTCAGGTCACCTCGCAGCCTTCTCTTCTCCAGGTTGAACAGCCCCAGCTCTCAGCCTGTCCTTATAGGAGAGGTGTTCCATCTCTTGGAGCATTTCTGTGGCCCTTCTCTGGACATGCTCCAACAGCTCCATGTCTCTGCTGTACTGAGGACTCCACATGTGGACAGAGCACTCCAGGTGAGGCCTCATCAGTGCAGAGCAAAGGGGCAGGATTCCTCCCTTGCTCTGCTGGCCATGCTTCTTTGGACCCAGCCCAGGCTACAGCTGGCTTTTTGGGCTTTGAGGTCACGTTGCTGGCTCATGTCCAGCATCACATCCACCAGCATTCCCAGGTCTTTTTCAGCAGAGCTGCACTCAATTTTTTCATCTCCCAAATTGTATTGGTAGTGGATGTTTCCTTGATCCAGGTGCAACACTTTGCATTTGGATTTGTTGAACCTCATGAGGTTCACCTGGGCCCATTGCTCAGGTGGGGGAAGGGGAAGCAAATTCAGACATTCCAGAAAAATACTGAGGAATTTTGTTAAAAAAATTTACTTCCGCATGGATAGCAATATATATATATACACACACACATATATACACATACATAAATATATGTATACATATATAAAAAGCAATGAAATGCATAGATTTTCACTATGTTTTAGTAATCAGCTTCATATATGAGTCATGTCAAGTTCAGCATAGATGTAAAGACTTCATTTGGTGAAGTTATGCTATTTTACAGCAAAAAGGAATAACAAAAAGGAAGAGTATTTCTCCCACTGGTTTGTAGCCTGAAGCCTCTCAAGTGTGCATTGCAAAGTCACTCAAAAACATGTTCATAAGCTTCTTTGTGAAACACCTGCTGTCAACAGAATGTGTATGGATCCTTGAAAATTGCCTATTACCTGGAAGTATAATTCCAAAGATACACTTTAACACACACAATTTGTACAGTGCTAATTTGATCTCCCAGTTGGACTTGTCGCTGAAACAAGAGAAGAGTAAGGTAAAAATAGGTCCCTGATTATTTTGCAGTTTCAAGAGTCTTCATATTGAAATGCAAAACTTAACACAAGTAAACACAAGTTTGGGCATAGTCACAGTTCTTTATCATTTTCACACAATTTCATTAGCATTTCTTGAGAGAAAAAAAAAATTGTTAACATCTGACATTGAAAGAGCTGGAGTCTTTGCCCTTTTTTTTCCCAGTTACTTTTGTTTTATTAAACACAGAATTAATTTCATAAAATCTGTCTCAATTGTAGAGTTGCCTGCTGATATAAATATGAAAAACTTGCAACAGCAATTTGCATCATCTTTAAAACTAAAATCTGATGCTGTCTACAAAATTATATTGACTGCTTCTTTGGTAATATTTACAGATGGCAGCATATTAGTTTTGAAAATAAGAAATCTTGGTCATTTTGTGGTAACATATCTATTAAAGGTATCTTCATCTAGAAATGCAACTTGTTATATTCCTCTTCTTCCAATTTATTTCTCTGGGGAATATTACCAAGGAATAACAAATATAAGATGATGGTAGCACTGCTCTAAAAATATTCTGCTGCAATTAGCAAGCAGTATGTGTTGTTGCTATAAAAATGCCAAAGATAAGGTTTGAATACTGCATTATCACAGTTTCTGCCCTCTTACAGTTTTCTGTAAAGAAGAAAAAGTTCTGGTATTTTTAATTACAATTACTGTTAGCAGATAAGATACTTTGAATTAACTGTTTATGTCCTAGAAGTGTCAAAGGAGTTTTCTCTTTGTTGATACAGCAAATAGAATTGAGAAATACTCAATATTTAATCTTGAAGCCAAGCTCTTAGTGCCATACAAATGGTGACAGTCTCCACATGAACCTTTCAGTGTTCATTGAAAATTTTTTTGAGTCACTCCATTCCATGACTTAACAGGGCTCTGTCCTGAGGCTGCCTCATTGAAGCTCTCTTCTCAATGTCAGCAATCACAAGGAGATAGTTTTTCACAAAAAATATATGGAATCTTCCATTGCTGTTACATGTTGATGCTACCACAACCTCATTTGAAATTATGTCATTAATTAGACAAAGGAAATAAAGAAGAAATTCCAGAGAAAAAAGAGAAGCTGTTCCCCAAACTGTGAAGATATTAAAAGTGAATGAAATAAGAAATGAGGGGAAAAAAAAGTTTGTTAAGTAGACAATGAACTACTTAACCTAGTAGAGAAATCACGCACAGATTACTGGATTCCATACAAAAATTCATAGATATCCTATGAATCTGAGATTAAATAAAAACAACTAATCTCTCTATATAAGTACCTGAAGAATGCAACAGCAATAGGAATGCAAAGATCAACAGGTTGGGCTCAGAACTCATTATATGTTGTACACTAACTGTAAAATCTGTAATTAACTGTTAGAACTTGTTTCAGTAGTTATATTGGACAAAATACTTAGGGAACAAATTCTTCAAGATCTGTTTCTGCTGTTTCTTCAGAGTAGAGCTCTCTCCCTTGGGAGTTCATACATTAGTTCATTCAGGTCCCTAGTAAGAAATAGAAATCCAGGGGAACAAATGATAATTCTGATGAAACAATGAAACATATGACACAATATTTTTATTCAATTTCTGTTTTTAGTCTCTGATTTTGACTCTTCCAAAAATAGGAAAATTCCAGTGAAAAAATGAGATTATTCTTTCAGTTGCAGAAAACAAAGTAACAAAAACAACAAAACAAAATCAAAAAAAGAAAGGTATAAAACTGAATTCAAACCATTTACATACCACATTCTATCATACCAAACTGAACCCCTAAACTATTCTGCTGTGATAGGATTGAGTTGCAAAGGATTAGTCTCTAGATCTTTGATGTCTGTATTTGACCTACAGCTTCCTACATGTCTATGTGTTTACATTCTATGTATCCTTTTCAGAGAGTGCATAACATATTCTAATGTGAGTGATCCTAAAATTAATGGCAACTAACAGATGAGTTTAATTGCTCCCTGAAGGTGCTCACCAATGCATGTCTGGGAGGTAAACATCATAATTGTGGTGGGATTGGTTCTGTCCATATCTTATGGAAATAATGCCATTGAAACAAACCTATTGGTTGGCAAGAAAGTTATAGAAGTTCACAGAAGTGACTATAAAAATAATATTCCTCTTGCTTTAGCTTTCTTTTAAAGGATACATGTAGCAACAGAGAGAAAGTCATTCTCAACTGGTGAGACACCAAAAATAAAACTCAGGTAGCAGTCTGCAGACAGCTGGGAGTCTAAGCTGCAGAAAATGTGGGATTTGGGAGAGTCCTGGGGAAGCATCATTATAGATTTGCTCTATTCTTGTACCCTTCTTGAGTTGCACACTTCCTTTACTGCCTGCAGACGGGATCCATTTTAGGTGATCTTACATCAGTACCAGAATTATACTACTTTTTAAAGCAGGAATATATATGATCTCTTCAAATGGTAATCCAGTCTTTTTTGGACCATGCTAGGAGTGTTGAATTAATCCCTCTGCTTGGAACAAAGGTTTCCAGGGTTTTCCTTAACTTCATCGGACATAGGAGAAATTATGCCAAATAGCTTGCAGGGTGCCCCTGGAACAATAACGTGACCTTTGTGTTACAGTGGATCTCAAATTTCCCATTGGCATTTCAGTATCCCTGTTGGTTTTGTTTTAGGCTGGCCTGACTTCTTCCCATTCTTTCTGTTAGGTTGTAAAAATGAGGTTATAGATGCACTCCTTTTGTTTCTAAGAACAGAGTGTAGAAATAAGGAAGAATCAGGAGTTCTTTGATGAGACTTGGTTCATTAGATAGTAATTGTACTATGTGGTAATATTTGCTATCTGATGGAAATTTTTGTGCTTTGTAAGTATTGATTGCTATTATTAAAAGAAAAGGAATTGAATAGAAGGGTCAAAAGCTAAAAATGGGTACTGTCTTCAATGCATATACATAGTACAATCATTTTCCTCAGAAACAATTCTTGGCACTGCTAGTTTTGTCAACAATGGAAAAAAAAATAGTAATAAAGAGTCCTGTGATCCCAGTGGCATGTATAGTTTTTGGCCTCTAATGAAAGTGATTTTCCCTTTGGGGAAAGACAGCAAGATGGATTATGCTGGGAATAGTTTGTATCATCAAACCAGCTTGCCAAGCTAGTTACACACAATGGAGGCAGCAAATTTCCACACCACTGATGAGTATAGAGAGCTCTTTGTTCTCAACCAGTGGGAATTAATGTTTCAGATACAGTAAGCAATGGGCCAAAAACAAGGAAGTCAAGAAGAAATGCAGTGAACCAGCTCACAAAAGAAAGTAGAAACAGCACCAATTTTGTGTGACAATTTGAACAACTGCTGAGCAGATTAAAGCCATCTTCCTTTTTAACTTGACCTTAACTAGACCTCTACATTTGCAAACTCTAAAATTACAAGTTCCAGTAGTGTCAGTTCTTCCCAGTTACTGTAGTGTTACTGACATCTGTGAGGCTTGATGACATCCAAAATCCAAATAATATACATTTCAAGTTCAAGCAATTGTAATGTGATTGCCATTAACAAGGTACAAAATGAAATTTGAAAGCAAAAATGACTAACTTGCAAAAACTGCTACTTTGCCTATTTCAGTAAAAGAAAGGAGCATGATAATAGAAATTTTGTGCACGTGGAGTTGTTAGATTTGAAAGTGTATTTGGCATTTGAATTTGGTGCTATGAAATGGTACATATTAGCAAGACCTCACTTCACATTTCTCACATAAAGCATCAGTTTAGAAATATGTGGCCAGGCACAGGAAAAATGTGGTAATAGAGACAATGCTTGTGAGCATGTGAAAATCCGAAGAAATCAGCAGAACTTTTTGTAGATAATTGATTTTTTTAGCTATGGAAAACAATCAGCAGGGAAAAAAAACTGGAAAAAAAAAAAAGTCTTAGAGAAATAAAAGGTGGACAAATTTTCTTTTTCAACAAAAATTTTGCTTTTCAATGAGAATTATACTCAGAGATGGATATCACTATCCCCAGAGGTGTTCAAGAAACATTTAGATGTTGTACTGAGGGACATGGTTTAGTGGAAAATATTGGTGATAGGTGGATGGTCTTGAAGATCTTTTCCACCCTTGGTGATTCTATGACTTTATGATTGTATAATTTAATTTCTGAAATTACAAATCAAAACCAAAGGTTCAAAGCTGCTTTTGAAAGTTTATTCTTGCCTATTTTTTTTCCTTATTTTTGATTTTTCACTTACTGACAAAAATAAATAAGTCCTTAAAAGTAGTGAAGATAGCCTAGGTACTGAAAAGTTAGCAAAGACCAGGTTAAATGCCATTTAATTCTAGCAACTGCTGCTTGTCTTGCTGGAAAGACATCAGCAAAAATCAGTCCATTTGAAATAGGGCATAGCTTCTATTAACAATCATTTAATAGCTCTTTTACTGTAGGATTTGGAAGCACTATTCACAGACACACAATAGAACATCAAAATAAAGATGATATTATATCATCTTTAATTTTCAGGATTTTTATGTTCAGACAGAACACAAGAAAATATTTTGTTAAAGCATAGGGAGAGGTTCAGAAATAAATGGGTATTCTTGAAAAATGGGAAATAGATAGGTCTCCAAAACAACCCGTTCAGATACAGTACCTCACGTACTAGCTAAAATAATTCAGAAGAATAAAACATCTGTATAGCTTTCTTCAAACCTATGCTTATGGAACTGCCTTTCTTTATTCAAACAGAGAGTCTCTGTTTGCTTTGCGTATTTGCTTTGATCTAAAACAAGAAGATAAAAAGAAGGGGAAAATTTTGTTTCATTCGGACCAGTTCAGATTTTCACCCCAAACTGTCAGTGAATGAAGTGAGAGTTTGCATCAAAATATATTTAAGCATAGTTTTCTTTTGATGATGTGATAATGAAGTGTTTATCCTTTCTTTTTCTGGAATGCAGCATTGAAGTAAAGTACTATAGAATCTGTAATTCTTTGAATAGTGAGGGTGTTGCTATCTTATATACCTACCCTACAACTGCAACTCATGACACCAACTTTATTTAGAGAAGTACGCACCTGAATAACTCTAGCTTATACATTCTGAGAGAGACCAAGCATAAATGCTTTATTTTCCAGATTGAAGCAGCTTGTTTGCAAGATGTATAATGTGACAAGAAAACTCTCTGATATGGGCGAAGTGCTTTGGATTTACCTGGCTGTTGTTAGGACCTCCCCTGCTCTGTAGGCATTAACGAGGTATCAGATGTGATGCGCAGGACCTCTGTTACGTAAATCATGACACATGCTTGAAGGATGTAGGAGGGACGTAGACGAGGCACGTAGGATATATAAGTCACTGTTTAGTTGCAGTAAATGCCATTTGCTACATCCTCATATTGGTGTCTGTGTCGCAATGGCCCTAGCGAGGGGAGATCGCTAGCCCCTAGCGGACCGGACCTCGAGAATGGGGACAACACCTGGCCTTCAAGGTGGACAAAAAAGCTTTGGTCAAGGTCTCCTCATATTACCAGCAGATTAGTTACATAGCCTAGCCGTTTTGGAAATGTGGCCTAAATTTCAGAGATGCCTCTAGAAGAAAATGCAGTGAAAATACTCTGCTACAGGGTAGATGTAAACTCCCACTCATTAGCACTGACCACTTAACCAGCCACTGGAGGGCATTCAATTTTTATACATCCACCACATCCCCTCTTGGATTCCAAGGTTAAAACGATGGGACATTTTTTACTACCTTAGTTTATAGATAATATAAAACTTAGTATTGCAGTACACTAATTCATAAAAAGCCTCCTCTTTCTTTAGCGAAAAGAAGAAAATAATTGCTGTGTGCAGTGTCAGCTGAAAAAAAGTTTTGCTTATGCAGTTGCAGTTTTAGCTAACACGGATACTGTAAACATAATAAATCCTTACAAAAATTCAAATTCCTATGCTTTCTGAGCCACTGCAGTCCATTTGTTACAATTCTTTAAATCTATAATTTATTCAACTCCAATCTCTTCTCTCTCCCTCAAATTGAGAGTTCCTGCCACAATGATCTATAATTAGATTTGAGCATAGTGTAGTATAATTATTTGTATAATACATATATATACTTACTAAAACATAAATATTAATATGTAAGAGTCTATTTACAATAGATTAGATGATGATTTATCGTCAAGGCAAAATCTCTTTTCAGAGGTCACTCTCTTTCTGAAAGCACTGGAATGTCATAGGAGCTCCGTGAAGGGATAGAGGTGGATGAAGGAAGTGTACTCCCTGTATCCACCATCTTAGTTTGGAAAAAGACAGCATGAAACAAGAATTCAGAGATGTTTCTAATTCTGTAGAAGCTGTCTGTCCCTGTGCAGATTCAAAAGATATAAAGAGGACTAGGCAGAAAAGAACTGCAGTAGGTAGATACTGGCTTGCCCAAAACACAGTGTGGTGAATACAAGAGCAGAAGAGCAGCAGGGATGCTGTTGAATCCTGCTTTAAGGAGCAGCTGCAGAAAATTCTTGTATCCAAGCAGGAGCATTGATAAGAACAAAATCACTAATGGTTGTCTGGGAATATGAATTTTTCTTGGTGAAGACAAGATGCACATCAGAGAAGGCAGCTACCTGCTCAGACCAGCATGCCAACATGTCAGCATGCATGTTATGTCAGGCATGGCATGGCCACATTCTCACCTTGGAGGTTCACCTCAGCTCTTGATTGGACATGTCATCTTTCACCATCACAGGCAATGCCCCAGTGTAGGCAGCACAATGCACGGGCAATTTTGTCTCTGTTCACAGTTAAATGAATGCTCACTTCAGTCAGTGCCTAATGATAGGATTAAATTATTCCCTCTGGATTTATAATAAGGCTCCATTTAAGTGTTCTTTTTCATGTGCTGCGTCCCCAGATTTGATGCATTTACCCCACTTTAGGTCACTATCTCTTGGATTAAATCCTTGTTTCCAATGGTTCCTGGATTTTAGGCAAGATTATCATCATCTAATATGAGATTTGCATAACAAAGACATAGTTAATCCCTCAATTAGTGAGTGTTTTTAGTATCAGCTTGTACTGTGAAAGAGTGTTCAAACTCATCTAACTAAGTTGCAGTAGAAACAATAGAAAGTCCCTACCATAAAAGAACTACCACCTAAATAGCACTAGTAATTTCTAGTCTGAATTTGTTTAGTTCTTGCTTTTTTACTGGTAGATCTTGTTATATACCTTTCTGTGGTCAAATTTTTCTTTTCTTTGTTGATTCTAGCAGACAGTAGTCTCTCACCAGTTCACTTTGTCAAGTTAAAGAGCATGAGGTCCCAGAGTATAGGATCATTCTCCATGAGTTCATTAATAGCAGTGCTACATTTCTTGTCCACTGATGTCAGTGATGTTGTAAGATTGCCAGCTGCAGATTTGTTTGCTTTTTCCAGTAATTCCATTTCCTTACTAGCTCTTCTCTCCTCATTGGCTTTTAGATGTTGGGTGCAGCAACAGGCTTCTTCCCATCATTTAGTAGTCACCTATGCAGCTCCTGCAGCATTTGACAGCTTTCCCTTAGACAAGGCCCAGACCAGTGTCTGAGTCATTTTAGGAAGAATGATGTAATATCTGGTATCGAAATGTGTATCACTGAGTTCACATAAAGTATTGAAAGACTTCTCTGAATCCATAGGGAATGATGGCACCTCGTAATGGACACACAGAGATAATGGAGATCCAAGTAACTATCAATTCCCAGAAATGGTCTCCAAGATCCACTGAATATTAGTTTACCATGCTCTGGTTCCAACCTATTCACATCTTTTTTGTGGTATAACCAATGGCTTGAGAAGTGCTGAAGCTGACAACCAAAAGAAACAACCCAAACAGCAGAAATGCGAATGCAGAAGGACAGATTGTCTTTGCCTGCATGGAGGGTGATTTACTGTAAGAATATAGTAAACCAATTTTATCATCACAGCAGCATCCTCATTAGGAGTGCTTTGTAGCCTGTAATGCAGAGGTGCCTCCCTTGGGAGACCTGGGAAACCTGTGATCCTGAGGGAAGAGCAGGATCCCGTAGCCAAGAGCCATGACTCTTCAGCACCACTGATTTCCTTCAGGATGACCTTGAATAATGCACTTCAATCAAAGAAAGCATTCCTTAACTACTTAATTCCTATATGGCTTTGCTTCAGGCAATAACCTTCATCTCCATGAAAGCTTAAGGTCTCAGTATTCCTGATTGTAAATAATGTGTCCTCAGCCTAGACATTCTGCTTTACATCTGGGAGTACAGAGTGAGTGTGACTGACTGTCTCAACAGCAATCATGCTCTACTAAGGTGATAACATGACCCAACTGGTGTAAGATGATGCAGATCCATGCAGATGATGCACATCCATGAAAATAATAGTTATGGGTTTTTGTTTTTTTTTTCCTAGTTTTCTAGATGTAGGGTCTCTCTGACCAAAGATCCACTGTGTTTGTTCTGGAAGAGTGTTGAAAACAACTTTATGAAATACTCAGTTTTAAGAAAAATAACTTATTAAATTGATGTTTCCAAAAACTGTTCTGTTGAAACTCATTTTACAGAAGGGCACCCAAACTCACACAGATCTCCTTGGCTTACAAGGCTTTCAGAAGTGGTCATCATTCAGGGAAGACTCTGTGAGTGGTTTCCAATTTCTTTGGCTGAATTTAGAGGGTAAAAAGCACAGAAACTATCCTTCCAGTAAGAGATGACAGATTTTCAAGCTGAACTGCAAGTTTAGATGAGCTTTAAAGCTGTTGCATTTTTTAAAATGCTGAAGAAAAATCCAGTTTATTCCACTTGTACTTTATGAGAAAAAAAAAATAGCATAATTCATTGTTATTTTTATGTTGGACATTTTTCCATAGCAGGTAGATTCACATCAGTGGGCATCTCTGGTGTTCATCCATGAAATTAATAACATACAAAAGAGGCAGTGATGAGGGAAGAAATGTCACATCAGAGGAAGCATTTCCAAGGACTGGCTTACTACTGTTACTTGTTCAATGTGAGCTGTGAAGCTTGGATTTTAGCTCTGTGTGTGTCTATTGGGCTCTGACACTGAAGCTTGGGACATCATAATTTTGTCGGGAGAGGTCATGAATTAAAAGGGCATATTTGGTAATGAAAAGCTACAGACTAACGACTTAGGCTCTCTATGAGATGGTTAGATCATTGCAAATGATTCATTTGTGGTCAGCTGATGAATTACTAACAGTCCTGGCCACACTTCTAACTCCGGTTTTTGTAGCCACCAGTTTAACAGAAGCCACCTGTAATGGCAGAAGCTGAAAATGAAGAGTTAGCACAGAAAATGATGACGTGTAGACAATGGCACATGATACCAGACCTGTCTCCTGCATTGCTGCTGCGTCATGCATGGACTCTCTGTCAGTGGAGTAAAATATCTGAACAACTAATTTTAATACAACAAAGTCACGGAAGGTAATGAAATTATAAATTCTGGAACAGTGATATGACTATTGCATGTTCTCTATATGTTATTTTTAACTTCATTTAATATATCTCTTTAACTTCATCTGTATATCTCACTTTCCTGTGAGGAAATGTAGAGTTGATGACCTTCAGAGGTCCCTTCCAACCCCTACAATTCTGTGATTATGTCAACCTGCTTCAGGGAACCTGATTTAGCAGGAGTTGGACTTGATGATCTCCAGAGATCCCTTCCAATCCTTTTAATTCTTTGATTCTGTGAAATGTTTTGACTAGCTAACTACTAACTGGAAAAATGTTCAGCAGATTAATATTCTTGAAGGTTCCAGTTGCATTCCTTTGATTATAACCTGTTTGCACTTTTGGTTGTAAATCCTGCTTAATTAAAGCTGGTTTATTTTACCTTTGGACATGTCCTGTGCAGGATTGAAGGTGACTGAGGATGCGTGAGTTATGAAATTTGATGGAGCAAATCTGAACAACATGGGTAGTAACATTTATCCTGTGGCAACCCAAATCCTGCCATACCTTGGCATGAAATTCCCTCTGCCTAATAAAGCTTAGGCACAAGGATCAGGCAGAAAAACAAGCAAAAGAAAAAAATACTTTCTATCACTTTTAGTAGACATCCATAGGGCTTGGGTATTTGAAAATATCCGTATTCCTTAAAACTGAGATCAGATTGCCATCTATATGCCAGTAGTTACATGTCGGTTATTTTTAATTAGCAAGATATCTAAATTCTCTCAGTTTGGCCTTACTTCAAGAGAACAGTGAAGAAAAGAAACCCATTTACAATATTCTCCTGAGCATGTACAATGTCTGACACATAACCAGGAGCTTCTGGCTGGGTACAGCATGGATCTCTTGGATCAGCATGCAGGTCATCCTATGACATGAGTAAGATTAGCTTGAGAACCAAGAGTTCAGAGCAAAGGGCATCACTCTATTGTGCACATTCCTCAAGACTTCCCACAGGTAGGACAGGAAAGACAGAAAAATTTCCAAGAAAGGACAGAATGAGGACAAAAGAATGACACTGTGAAATTTGACCAGAATTTCTCAATGATGCAGAGGGCACCGTAAAATAAGATACAATTACCTTTTATATTGATAAAGATCAAACACTTGAAGAACTATGCCTTGTTCCCTTAACCTATAGGGAAAAACAGTAGATCCCACTCAGCCATCTTCAGCTCCTCTGTTTCCTAGAATTAAATACCAGTTCCTGTGCTTATGTGCTGATGTATATTTAAGACAAGATGTTATATGGCATAATATTGTGGATATCTCTTTAGGTAACCTAAAAACTAAGAAAGCCAATTTCCCTACTGGAAAAGATTAATTGCCCGAGACATCTTTAAAGATATATATTTGAGGTCTACAGTTTTACTTCATTTCCAGGAATGTTAGATTCATTAAATTTCAGAGGTGACACATACTGTACCTTCCTGTGACTATAAAAATAAAGAAGCTATTCATAGGTAGTGCACAGACATAACATACTGTGAGAGTGTCTGTCATGAACAGATCCAGGGTTTTCTTCCAGCCTGATTTTCTCTTTTGTTGATCCTGTAGCTTCAAGTTTCCTTTCCTCTAAAAAAAAAATCCAAACCATTATGCACTTGGAGTGACAACTCAGGGATGGGATCAGACTTAAGGTTCTAATAACATAATGTGGAACAGACAGTAGTGGGTGATTAAGAAATAATTATAAAAACAATGAAGATGTACTGAAAATGTACTGATTTCTTTAGTAGGTACTTATTTAACAGAATCTTAGAATCATTTGAGTTGGAAGGGACATTTAAAGGTTGCCTAGACCAACTCCCCAGCAGTGAACAGGGACACCTACAGTAAGATCAGGTTGCTCAGAGCTTGAAAGTCTCTAGGAATGAGATATTCTGTAGTGACTGGGGATGTCATGACTGTTCTGCCTACTTTGGAAAAATCTCCAATGAGAATTTTCAAAGTAAAATTTGGGCAAAATGACCTGATTTCATCTGCTGCTCAGGCATCTAGATTGTCTTCTTTAATAGGCGGCCTTTCAAAATCTTCCATGGAACTTTTAAAATATTTGGGGTCATCTTGAAGTCCATTCTACTTGGGATCAGCTACCTCTGTTTTTTATCTGCTCTGATTATTTTCTTCAGTTTCTGTTTTCTAGAGACCACATTTTTGGCAAGTCTTGCCCTTAGACTGCATTCCATTTGCACTGCAACATCTCTGGGAATACTGAGAAAAGATGAACGCATTGCCCTTCTCCTCTGTACATCTCAAAACTTATAAAAAAGAAGGTCAGTAGCATTTATCCTCTGTCTGTAGATAAGGAAAGTGAAATGGAGAGAGGGCAAGTGGCCAGTCTTACTCACTAAGAAAATCAATGGCATTACCAGAGCCAGATCTTTTATACTCAGGCAGTAGTTGTAATTGCTGAGCTTGTTCTGGCTGGGGGAATGTAATCCTGAGTAGCAGCACAGCAATTGCAGACAATGTCTGTTTGGTTTTGCAAAGGATTTTAGGATTCTGATGTTTGGCTTTCTTCCAAATTGGAGCACATTTGAAATTTCTCCAAAAATACCCACCCAACTGGATGATATTTTTTCCTTCTGTTTTGAAATGTTTTATGTCAACAGAAGTGAAGGATTTTTGTTTTGATGGTAGCTCTGAAAATTCACCTTTTATTGCAAAACATGATAACCTCAAATAATAAAACAAAGGCGTGTGGAAAGGGATCATTCAAATGAAAAATCCAAGCACACCATTAATTTGGTTGTTGCTGTTGTTCTGCCTCCTTTGGAAAAATCACTGAGACATTTTCCAAAGCAAAATTTGGGCAGAATGAATTGGCTTTACCTGCTGCTTGGGTTTCAATAGTGCCACATATTGATTAGCATATGAGTCCACTGGGATGCATCACATGGTATCTAGCTGTTACACTTAGGTACAGAAAAATGTGTGAAATTACACAGCAGATAAATATAAATACAGATTCTCTTTCCTGCTCTGCTAGCAAGACACATTGTCATGATCATTGCTTGATTGTAGGATATGAATAGGGATTTCTCACTGCAAGCTCTCTAAAATGAGAACATGTGTTTTCCAGAGTGCAATATGCCAGTAGCTGGCAATATAGGCTGCAGTTACAACTTTCTAAGCTGACTCCACAGTCAGTAGGGAAGGAAGACTTCTCACTTTCAAAAGTCATATGATATACAACCACAGCCACTGCTCTGCAGGGCAGGTGCTAACTCTGCTAAGTTTTCCCAGTTAGGTTGCTTTATTTGTGCTCATTACAATTCTGATTTTGTTTTAGAGTCACCTACTAACAGACTGATCTTTTCACAAATTCTCTCTCAAACACAAGTGAAAATGAACAAAAAGAGTGTGCTTTATCTAGTAAATTTAGCTAGTGAGATATTACATTTCATAATAAAGAATCCCTAAAGCCATGTGATTTTGCTTAAATTTCACTTGGTATTCACTCTGCGCAATTCAAATTTTGTTACTATCTACAGATGCAACAGCAGGGTACTTGGATCACACTAAGATTTCTGGAGCCAGATCCAGTGAGACGCAGAGTAATGGAATGGCAAAAATCCAAGTTCTAAAATAAATGTAATCTGTCTCCTTTTAATGAGAAACAAATCACTAGCTTCAAACTCCTCCAGAGGATGAAACCATCATGTGAATGCTTGATTGCATGAAGAATTCCTTAAGTCTTCACAACTGCAAAGGCAATTGCAACAAAGGCAATGCAGTCTGCTGACAGTTTTGGTTGTTTTGCAATAGCACCCAGGAAGCCAAGTGAGGTCAGAGCCCTGACACTTAGGTACTACATAGGCAGTCCTTCCCCTGCGGCAGTTCCTTTTCAGAAAAAAATGATGGGAGGGGAGAAAATAGTATTTGGAGATGGAAAAAGTCAAGTGGCTGCTGATGGTCTCCTGGATCTTTGCATGGTAGACAATGCTACTTCCTTCAGGATGGTACAATATTGCACAGAAAATCAGCTCATATGCTAAATATGGGTTCCTTATAAGTGACTCTTCTCCTCCAGCCCAGTGGAAGGAAAAAAATCACAAAGATCAAGCTGTTGCTATTTTGAGAAGAAGTGATATTGGAAGATACCATTATTTCACTTTGGAGACCAAAATAAATGCAGCCAGGTTTTGGTTAAATGAAGTCTGAAAGGACAACATTCCAAGAACATATAAACCTCATACAAGAAAGAATACCCTGACAAGTTCCTTTTCCATGAAATTTATCAGCCTTACTACTATACTGAGAAGCAAAGTGATAAACACGTAGAAGAGCCTTAAAAGAAAAACTTAAAGAAATATCATTTTCATTGGATTGGAAATAATTGGACATGTGAACTGACATTTACTGCAGAGAGGAGGAACAATTTTTAAGGGATTCAGACTACATTCATGCTAAAGAAGTGTCTGTCTGCAAGATAGGGCCACAAAGGTGATCAGAGGGCTGGAGCACCTCTCCTACGAAGACAGGCTGAGGGAGCTGGGCTTGTTCAGCTGGAGAAAAGAAGACTAATTGCAGCCTTTCAGTACCTAAAGGGAGCCTATAAACAGAAGGGGAGTCAACTCTTTACACAGGTAGATAACAGCAGGACAAGGGGAAATGGTTTTAAGTTGGAGGAGGGAAGATTTAGGTTGGATATCAGGAGGAAGTTCTTTACCATGAGAGTGGTGAGGTGCTGGAACAGGCTGCCTAGAGATGCTGGGGATGCCCCATCCTTGGAGGTGTTCAAGGGCAGATTGGATGGGGCCCTGGGCAGCTGGGTCTAGTATTAGGTATGGAGGCTGGCGGTTCTGCCCACAGCAGGGAGGTTGTAGCTTCATGATCCTTAAGGTCCCTTCGAACCCAAGCCATTCTATGATTCTGCGATATAGGAGGTGCTAGCTTGTAGTTCATGTAAAATCCTAGTTCAGATAAATATCCACACTAATTAATATAATAGTTACTTGCTAATACTTGATCACAAAACATGCATTCTTGACTCATTACCCCAAAAAGAATTTATTTGCTTGTAATAAGTCAAAGTGAAGCCTGTCCGTCTTGGATGCAGATATCTCCACTATAGGAATATATACTTAGTTAGATGAATCTCATACAGACAGTCATGTCTGAAGACCTGGACCCTGTGTTTTTCCAAGAGCTGTGCAAATGCACAGCAAACTTCACCCAAAAACAAAAGTTGAACCAGATCAAGCAGCAAGATAAATAATTTAAACAACACAACTTAGCATATCTGAGGTTTAATTCTAGTCCTGTTTGGAGCTATTCTGTAGACTGAACAGCAAAGAAAAAAAGAAAAGGAAGAATTTGAAATTCAGTGTGGAAGCAGCTGGTCAGATGCTTTAAGCATTTTTTCCAAATGCTCTAGGCATGATGGGGGAAAGTTTATAGTTTCTAGCTTGAGGAGTTACTTAACTTAGGACTAGTGGAAATATTATTTATGTTAAGATGAATGATCCTTATCTTACTAGAAAAGAGAATGCAGAGTGTAGCAATGGCATTGGCAAGCTCAGAATGTAAACCTGCAGTTATACTGATGTCAATATAAAAACTGTGTATCTTAGCCTTAATCAATGTAATCAATTGAAGACATTCCATGATACATAGGAGGGGAGAAAGAAAGTCCTGGCTTGTTTTTTGTTATTTATTTTTATTTGCTTTTATGTGACTGCAGTTTCATTGTTTAAAGCTATCCCAGTGGAAATAAACAGCACTGTCATTTCACTAGCACTGCCTTTTGCATGATAAGGAATTCATTGTTCAAGATACTATGTAAGTAGACCAAAAAGATCTCTAACAAAGAAGTAAGTAATTACATAAATGCCTCTTTATGCATCACTATAATATTATTTGCATATATTATAATCAAGCTGTGACCATTAACGCCAGGTGAAGTATAGTGTGCATATTTTAAATGAGCTCTTGGATTTTTTTTTTCATTATTTCCTTTCCATCCTTTATGATTTTAATGCAATTCAGCTCACTTAATTTAAATTAAGAAATTTAACAGATGGTGAAGCAGATCCTACATTTCTTTATGATTTTGTGAAGAATACAGATATGTTGTCCACACGCATGTGTTAAATTAAGGTAAACTCCTTGAAATTAATTCTATTAAGATAGTCAGATTTTCACAATGAGCCAATGTAAGAAAAGCAATTGTCAGTGATTAAGTGATACTACGTGGATCCTGAAATGATGTTCTGTGTCCTTCAGGAGGCGGTCAAAGCACACAGAAAAACAAAGAACATAAGGCATCCTGCATTTAGATTTCACAGATGGAGAAAAGAAAATATGACGCTCAGATGTGTATTAGATAATCTAAAGTACTCATATTTGTGCCCCATGTTCCCTTTAATAATAATACTAATATTCAGGGTGGAGTTTTCAAAAGCAGTTGAGAAACTGTTTACAGAAAAATGTCTATACAGAAATGACTATCTGCTACCTATTAGGATTTCTTCTTGGAGAGACCGGTAAGGTATTGGCACAGGCTGCCCAGGAAGGAGGTGGAATCATTGTCCCTGGAAGTGTTCAAGAACAGTGAAAATGTGGCACTGCAGGACATGGGCAGTGGGCATGGTGGGGGTGGGTGGGTGTTGGACTTTATGATCTTGGTGGTCTTATTCAACTTGAATAATTCTATAATTCTATGAAAAAGAAGTTGGCCATGTGCTAACTGTAAGTCAAAATCTTCTCTGCCAAGACAATGAAGTCATCCATACACACACAAATATAATCTCTTTTTTACAGTGATTTCACAGTAGGATAAGCAACAACTGATTTTGAGGTAGATGCAAACAGGCTAGAGTCTTGTATTTTAAAATTAGCAGGTCTCATTCCACCACCGAGATGTTTCTACTTTCCCTAACATGGAAATAAAATTTATCTTTCTGAAAGTAGAAAAATCTAGATTAACTAATTCACTAATTAGAAACCAGCATCTTGAGCTGGATAGGCAAGTAGAAAGTTATTCAAGAGTGACTGCAGAAGGAAAAATGGAAGAGAAAGGAAGGAAAGGGGTAGTGCAAGGGAAGGGGAAAGGGAAGAGGAAGGGGAAAGGGAAGGGGAAGGGGAAGGGGAAATGAGGGGAAGGGGAAGGGGGAGGGGAAGGGGGGAGGGGAGGTGAAGGGGGAGAGAAGGCAGAGGGGAAGGGAGGGGAGGGGAGAGTAGGGGAGTGGAAGGGGAGAGGAAGGGAGGGAAGGGGAGGGGAGTGGAACGGGAGGGAAAGGGAGGGATAGGGAGGGAAGGGGGGAGGGGAAGGGGGAGGGGAGGGATGAGAAGGGGAGAGGAAGGGGGAGGGGAAGGAGAGGGGAGGAGAAGGGGAGGGGAAGGGAGGGGAGGGGAAGGGAAGAGGAAAAAGGAAAAGAGAAAAGGGAAAAAAGAGAAAAGAGAAGAGAAATGAGAAAAGAGAAAAGAGAAAAGAGAAGTTGCTACAATTGCTGAGAACTTTCCCCATTAGTCATCCCATTGGTATGCTTGGTCATTAAGACAGACTCAAATGCAAAAACCTAGTACTTAAATGTAGGAAAGGAAAGAGGTTAAAACAGAAGCAGAAAAGACAATTAGATAACTCTAAGGAATGGCATTATAACCTCTCTTCTAAATATTGGTGTCAGATTTGATGCATCCTTGTCACCCACCTAGGCTCTTTTCTTCTCTTCTTCCTCAGCTTCCATTTTCCATGTGATTTTGTAATGGACTAGCACTTTAAAATTCACAGTTCTTTCTATAGTTTGGTTAAAAAAAAAAAAAAGTGGAAAACTTGTTAAATATAAATAGCTAGGTGTTATTTTCCTTCTACTTTCAAGTTCACCCCAGTGTAATATACAGGCTGATTTGCAAAATCTATTCCTGGTGCTCAGTATCCACAGTGATTACTGCAAAATGAAAATGTATAACAAGAATTCATATTTCTTCTGCTAAATTATCTTTGGAAAGAAGAAAGCCTACATAAGCTGGTTGTAGAAAATGTAAAAGTAACAAAAAAGGTTGTTTATTATTATTTTTTTTTTGGTTGTTGTTTTTTGAGAAAGTAAAAGGGTAAATAATGCTATTGTCTTTACTGAACATTTACTGAAATTCTTATGGATGGACATGTTCTTCAAGTCTTGCCTTTCTCCACCTTATTATCCATAATGAATGAAGTAGAGTCTTCTAAGTTGCTAAAAGGGTTCATTATTAGTTACTATCTAAAATCAGACCTGAGGTAGTTACCTCCTGATCATTTCTACCCAGTGGAGATGGAATCATAGAATTATAGAATGATTTGGGTTGGGAGGGAGCTCATATTACACCCAGTTCCAATCCCTTCCTGTGGGCTGGTTGCCATCCACTGAATCAACCTGCCCAGGGCCCCATCCAACCTGGCTTTGAGCACCTGCAAAGAATTGACACTCACAGCTCTCTGGGCAGCCTGTCAAGGAAGATGGGACATTCTTCAGAAAGAGACAGAGCTGGGTCAGTGTCAGTTATCACAACAAATAACTATGATTTTCCATTTCTTATCAAATGTGCTTCAAAAGCAGCCTTTCCTTGGCTGCTGAAACACTCATTTTGAGACAGTACCTCTGCAAAGCTGCAGCTTGGGATGCAAGCAGCCCCCCAGCACTCTCTCATTTCCCCCATTCTCAGAGGTAGCCTGGGGCGGAGTAGCAGCAACACAGAGGGAATCTCCCCTTCGTTTTGAGCCGTTATGTTTTCTTTGAGCTCTTCTAAGTAGAGCATGTCACACAGTAACCTTAGAGCATATTGTTTCTTTCTGTAGATGCTGAAAATAATATCAGAGAAACAAAGACAAAAAGAGAGAGAGACAGCTGGAAAGTGTCTTAGTGGACCATGATGGCTCATCCAGCATTCCCACACTGCTGGCATTACAGTTTGCTATAATAATACTAGAATGATATTACATGTTAAGGGAAGGACAATATTACCTGCTCTCACTACAGCACAGTCAGAGTAATGAAATCCATATATATGCGGTGAAGGTTCCCAAAGCACTAAAAAAGGTTTCAATTTTTGTTTCCTTAGGGGGAAAAGAATAGTGGTACCCTTTGGTAAAGGGTATGCGATGCCAGAGGGGTGAAAGTGTCAGCCTCAAATGATGAAGTCTAGGTTATATTGTTAATATGTACCATAAGCTGTCCCAGCAGTGATTTGCACTGCAAACAGAAGAAATAGTACTCTTTCAGCTTAGAGCTAGAGATCATTGGTCATAAATTTTGGCTAACCTATTCCTATGTACCACCTGCTACAAGAGCTGGCATGACTTATCTAGACTATACCTGGATATCCCTTCTGCACAAGAAGAACAGAATGAGATTTGGTGTAATATAGCACTTCACCATCACTTCTAAGAAGGGTAAAAGACACTGGCTGCCACTCTGTATGACAGCTGAAAGTGCAGGGTGGAGATCATCTGATGTTGTGACTGTAAGAGAAAGACACTGCACTATGTGGAAGTTCGTTCCAGTCCCATGCTCCTGTTGTCTTTATCATCAATAACATAATAGTAACAGTCATAATGGCCATACTGTATTTTTTCTAGCTCTTCTACAAGAACTTTCAGAGATTTTTTTTTTTTTTGCTGCCTGTTTAACAAACTATTCTTATCTGGATACAAGACAAAAGTCAATATGCTTCTCAGTGGGGTGTCATGATAGGACAAGCAGCAATGTCCAAAAACTTGAACATAGGAATTTCCACATAAATATGCATAAGAACTTTACAGTGAGGGTAACAGAGCACTGGAACAGGTTGCCCAGAGAGGTTGTGGAGTCTCATTCTTTGGGGATATTCAAGATCCATCTGGGCACCCATCTGCATGACCTATTGTAAGGAACCTGCTTTAGAAGAGGGTTGGACTCAATGATCTCCGGAGGTCCTTGAGGTCCTTCCATCCTCTGCAATTCTGTGATTCTGTGACACATTTTTTCACGAATTTTGATTTTAGAAAAGTCAAAACAGTGGTTTTTTTTTGTTGTTTGTTTGTTTGTTTGTTTGTTTTTAACTTTTATGAAATGGAATCATGATGCTTTCATTGGAATCAGTTCAAAATTGTATTTCTAGATCAGAAACATGATATGTTCCATAGTTGATGCAGTCTGTACATCTCTCACTTTTTTTCTGTGATATAAACTCAGCAGTTGTCTTGTTATACATCTGAAATCCTGTGGTACTCAGTGTATCATGGAGCTTTGTTAGGAGAGAGGCAACTCTCATTTCCGCTGGAAACACAGGGATGAGTAAGGGAACCAGGAACTGGACCTCTATCAGTCAGCTTGGTCCATGTGTAAGCTGAATGTAAATAAAATACTTTGATTCCAGTTAAAGTCGCATTAATGAAGATGTTTTCCTGTTTTGAAAATTTTCATAGAAAGTTTTGACTTGTTAGATCTTCCTTGATATTGGAACTTTGGTACCAAATCTGATCTGAGAATTATTTACTGAGGGAACACGAAAACTGTTTAAGGCTGACTTCACTGACAGGGCTGGCTTTTACAATTTTCTTTTTATTTTTACATGTTCTTTCTTTAATTTTGATCATTATTTTGCTTTTCCTTTCATCTTGTGTTCTGATCAAAGGCAGCTGAAATTGACTGGGCAGCTTTCCACACACTTCAGAGAGTTCTGGATCTGTTGGGAGACCTTACTGCTCCCTGACAATTTGGTGACCAGTGTGGAGTACAGAGCTGGTCCCAAAACTTTACCCAAAGGCTTTTTCCTTGCACAGGCAAATCCTATTGCTTGCGAGCAGTTGGTCTCAGGAACACTGCCAGACAGAAAATCTTCAAAAGAATTCTCTAAATATTTGTTTAAATCTATGTTTAATTGTCTTAGGGTTGTTTTCTTATTATTTGTTTTTATAGCTATAGGTTCATGTCAAAGTGGCCATAAAACACTGCTTATGAAAATCAGAAGCTTTCTCTTTCTACTTTTTTCATGTGTTATTTCATATTACAATTCAGAATTTTGACTCGAAAATGGGTTTTAAAAACTTGTAAATAGTAACTACCTGTCACTGTGAAAAAAAAACAACTTTGTTGCTGAAAGTGCTTTTTTTAATAACTGATTTTTTGTTTCTTTTTTTCTTTCCTATTTTGAAACAAAAAAAGGATGAAAAATCACAGAATTTCTTGCAAGTCTGCTTATTCTAATGCACAGCAACATGCACAAAGGTTATACCTTGAAAGATAGCTAAAAACCATTCCCTAATATAACTGAGATTTAATTGGAAAATGTTGTTTTTGAAATGTGGTTTTCTCATTCATTAATGGGCAAATGTAGTAGAACCACCTGCATTAGGAATTAGAAAAAATGAATGTGTGCCACAAGTCCTGTGTAACTGAGCTATTTGTTCCAGCTGGTGCTGCATTTAGTGTTGTGGTTTCTTTCTTCATAAGGTGCACACTCGGTAACCACCATTGGAATTATGCAGTAGACATAGCAAGGAACCTGGTTCAGGCTGTAGGAGTAATGTGTGTGGGGATTAAAACAGAAAAGGTGAATGAAAGTAGGATGATTGATAGAAGACCCAGGGTTTTTTATAATTAGAAGTGCTTTATAATACTTAACTCAAGACTATCAATTATAAATGTCCAGAAAATTATTCTCTTCCTTCTTATTTAGGCCTTAACGAGCATAATACTTGGCTTCAATTACTGGCACATACAACCACTTTGTAGCAACTTCCCTCCGTAAGTGCCGGAGCATTAAAAACAGAGTGAGAAGCATTTAAAAAAGCAGCTCCTGAGCAATTATTCTGGGTTGACTTTCCTAGAGTCAAAATGCATTTTCCTAGGCCTTAATAAGTCTCCCCTGAATGATTTTCCACTGAAAAGGAGAAAGGGAAGAAGAATGATGTAGCCTGGAGGTCAGCAATCAATAGCACAGAGATGACTCCAACAACGCATGGGAGCAACATGCCAGAGCTGGTTCTTCCTATCCCGAAGGAGACAGCAATCAGAGTGAACCGAAAGTCCTTTGGGATGGCTCTTCATCCCATTCACTTCTATTCTGCTGCTTGAATGTGGCTGAGGAGCACATTAGTAGTCTGAGATTGTGCCAGCAACCAACACCATAGAGATCAAGTGTTATCAAATCTTGTGCCTCTTAGAGAAGGAAAATACAGCTGGCAGAGCAAATATAGCATCCTGATTCTATTGTTATTATATGTTATTATGATTCTATTTGTATTATGTGCTGAATTCTAGCTTGAGGAACCAGTTGACGTCTGAAATTGAGATCCTAAGCACCAGGCAGTATTTGCATTTAATGTGGCATGACATATTGGGAGCATGTGACAGTGGGCAAGAACTTTCAACCCCTGAATCTCAAGCTCCAGATCAGAAAACAAGACAGCGCTTACCACTGCACTGTGCTGGTATATATGAAGAATTTACTGCATGTAGAAATCTCACCAAAGGGAAAGGCAGTCTTCCAAATTTAGGCTAGCTCATTTATCCTTGTCATGTATGAGGTTCTGAACCTTGGGACACATACAAAAAAAGGAAAAAGAAAAAAAAAGAAAGATAACTATTGAAATTATCAGGTATCAAGGAAGGAAATCACATATATGCATGGCAGCAATAATAACCATGCTCCTTCTCAACTTGCTCCTTCACAGCACATGAGTCTATGGTGCATAGAGTCACCCATGCATCCTGAGAGAGATTCTGATGTCTCAGAGTATTACAGTGCAGTGAAAAGAAATAACCTGGTATCTCTGAGATTCCTGAAATTCAAATCTCAGTTACTGAGGCTTGAATAAATAACCCCACTACATGTAAGGGTCATACAACTTCTAGCCTGTATTGATGCTCATCTGATGTGAGCAGCAGAACTTGATGATGTGTCTCCTTTTATTAATTGCCATACTTTTCTTCATGTCAGCTTAATGCTGCACTGTCATGGAACTGGATTTCTTTGATTTTATTTTAAATGGGCATGCTAAACTATATCCAGTTGTGGATTGTTTGTGTTTTCTATTTAAAATGTTCCATCCAGAAACAGAATAAGGTGTGTATTATCAGAGATTAAATAAGGCCATTTTCATGTAGTGGCAAATTGCACTGAGACAGTGAGTCTCTGATTATCCTTTTGTACTGGAAGCTTAATGCAGCTCAAAGAAAATAACAAGTGAGTAGCTATAATGACTGCAGAAATGAAAATATATTCAGAGGAAATAATATGGAAGAGTGTGGGGGGAAATACTGAAAGTGGTTAAACAAGGAGTAATGGTCTAAAACTAGGGGAAAAAAAAAGGCTATTAAAAATGAACATGAGGAAAACTGTTCTAACATCTACACCAATTAGCAAGGTCATTAAGTGAGCTCAATGAAGCAGTAATGAAGCTGTTAAAGCAAGTGAGGGTGGAACTTTGGAGGACTAATGCAATGCCTATAGACAGATATTGAAAAAGGCACCAGCACACTCCTGCCTTTCCCTCCAACAATCTCTCATCTCACGTAAGTAGAATTTATCGTCATCAATCTTAAATAAAAGGAGAGAAATAAGTAAATATGGGAGCATCTATAGCTCATTTGGGTACTTTTGTCCTCACTTGAGAACATTTCTTGAACACAAACTTCCAATACAATTTCAAGGCTTCTCCAGAAGAGTGGTGAGGCATTGGCACAGACCGCTCAGGTGGGTGATGGAGTCACTGCCCCTAGAATTGTTCAAGAAATGTGTAGATGTGGCACTGAGGGATATGGTTTAGAGGGCAATATTGGCAGTAGGTGATCAGTTGAGCTAAATGATCTTAGATATCATTTCCAGCCTTAATGATTCTATGACCAAGGAGACTCCAGCACAAAATGGGCAAGGACAGGTGGGATGTTCTGCATCTATTAGCCACAGATGTAGGACAGTGTACATGATGTGTGCTGGGCCACCCCTTCCACCCACCAACCCTGCAGCAGTGCCCATTCACAAAAAAACAAGTCTCAGCTTCACCTGGCACAGATGAGGACAGCATTTAAAGTCAATTTCAACTGGAGATTACAAGTGATTGGCAACCCAGCTCAAGGCAGTGGTCTGGAAATGCAGAGATGTTTGAGAGTGCACTGCATTTAAGCTAGCTTCTAACCCAACTTTTTAAGTTAACATTAACATTAACATGAAGTTTCACCATTTTGCTCACCAGAAAAGGGACAGTAAAGAGGAACAGACAACAAATTATCAAATAATAATAATAAAAAAAATAATTTTAAATCTGTACTCAATGTTATCAATTTATATTCTCATTTCCGCAAATGATGTATAGCCGTCTGTTATTTTCTAAGAGACATTTTGAAAGAAAATTAATTTAAAAAACAATAACAAATCACAGTATTCTAATTAACAAACAGTAATACATTAAAGATATTTCTCTTCCTAGGGAACTAAGACTGGCTGAGACAACAAAGACATTCCTTCAACACCACCAGACAATTTTAGGGGTTTTAGATAGCAAGATAATAATGATACATCTTTAATCCACAATTGTTCCTAAAAACCTTTCACAAAACCTGGAAGTGCTTTCCTAAATACAGAAGATTTCCTGTGGGAAGATGATTCCGTGCTAATTCATTTTTCAATTTCTCCATCTGTATTTCTCATTTCAAGCTTTTCATATCCTCAAACTCTTTTATTATTATCAACAAAACTGGCAATGGAAAAAAAAAAAAAAAAAGAAGTTTCTTTTATTTAAATATTTGCTGCAGTTTGTGTAATTACTGTGCTTAGCAAGAGACATGAAGCACTATTGAATTTTCCAATCTATTTCTTTTGAAGAGTAAAACACTTTTGCCTCCCCCTTAAGAAGCCTCCAGAGGAAGGTAGTAATAAACGTTGTTAAAAAAATAAGGAAATAAAAAGAAGAGTATGCAAATGTGAAAATGCAGCTGAGTTTTGAGCTTCCAGATTTTACATATTATTTGCACAAACAAGCCACTTCAAGGATCACTGCATTTCAGCTGACCTAGATTGCTCGTTTCCAAGCCCACTTGTTTGGAAAACGTGCACAGCAAACACAGCCCATATAAAAGCCTCTGCTCTGCCATAAGGACTTCTGCAATTGAGGAACAACAGAGATTGAAAATGTCTCCATTGCTTTTTCTTCCCTGCTGAAATCACAAATAGATGACAACAGTAATAAGATCAAACCTCCTGTTTAATTCAGAGCTTGATTAAGATGTAGATGAGTTTGTAGCAGCTTGTCCTTGTTCTGTCTATCACAATATGTAAGATTTTATCCCAGACTAAAGCTTTGGATCTCCTGATAATTTCATCTGAATGCATATTCTCAATGTGGACATGCGATTTGAGCTAATGAGTATGACAAGCACATGGCAGCTATGGATCAGCCATCTAGTTGTTCAGTCGTGTGCTTGAAATATTGACTTTTATGGCACCTTTTTTCCTGCTCTGCTAATGCTAAGTACTGGTGACACTTGCCCTCAATTTGCTGATTCTCTCTGTTCATGGATCTGACACGATTTGGAAAAAAAAACTGTCAGCACAGAAGCAGGGAGCAGCTGAATAGCAGCACAACAGCCATATATCCCAGCTAAAAAAGAGTGAGAGGTCAGCTTGCTTCCACACCTTCATGGGGCTTCACAGCCACACGTGTACAAAGGCTGCAGAATTCTTGCTGGTGCACTGATTTCAAACGTATTTCAGAGATCCTTTGTACTTAGGCAAGTGAATGCACAAAATCAATCAGAAGCCTCTCTGACACAGGCTGTTTTCTAGCTCTGCTGAAATTCTTTCATTCTACTGAGAGCAGATTTAGGCATACAGGTTAAAAAGTTCAAGAGTGCCCAAATAGATTAAGCATCTACATCCCAGATACTTGCTATGAGGATTGAGGGTCTTGTGCCTCCCTTGAAGGAGCCTGACTGCTATCTCACAAGAGGGACAGATCAGCCATTTCATGCCATAAGCCTTAATTCATCATAATTTACAGAATGGATTGGGGGTTATTTTTGCATGTTGTGCTGAAAATCACACGGTTCTTTGGTAGCATGCAGGGACAGCAGAAGCACAAGTTGGAAGAAGGACTATGCAGGCAGCCTAGGGGAAGGCAGGAACAGCACTATTGCCTTTTCACACTGAGTACCAGTGTTCCATCGGGCAGCAATTGCATGGATACCATAGAAAGGTCTAATGACAAAACCCAGAAAATCCATCAGAGAGAGGCATAGAAGAAACCCTGCAGCCTGAAACTTTCAGTAATCCTGGCAAAACCCTGGGTGCAGAGTGACAGGAGCCTGTTTTTTTCACTTCATGCTGTTTCCAGCCAAGTTTCAAGAGTACTGATGAAAAAAGTTCAGCTGAATTACACAGCTTCTACAGGAAAGGGCTCCATCAAGGTTGTGCTTTGCTGAAAAGATACCCTTAAGAACTTAATTCCCTATCCAACCCAGCCTTGAGCACATACAGGGATGGGGCATCCACTGCTTCTCTGTGCCTCACTGCCTTTGTCATGAAAAAATTCTTCCTAATGTCTAATCTAAATCTACTGCCTTTTACTTTAGAACTCCATGTCCTAAAGGGTCAGAGAGACACCTTCTTCTGAGTCTGGCTAACTGGGCTGAAAGCTATGCTCAGATAGTTCAGTTAAAATGTTGTAGAAGTGCTTATTAATCACTCCAAACCAGGTTTGCCCTGGTCTTGGGCAGCCACTGGAGGTGATCAGAGCTGGCTCAGATGGTGGCTTTCCTGCAGTGGGAGAACCTGGAACAGAAGTTGTCATATTTAGGAGGTGGCTGACAAAAGCAGAGCCCAGTGCTACAGATATCTCTTTAAGAGGATGTTTGTCTCTTTTTTGATCTTCTCTGCCAAGTAATCTGTCTGTGCAAATTTTCTGTAATTTTCTGTATTGTATGCTTGTAATACATATAATGCCACATCATGTTCATAACTGCAGTGGGCAGATGAAACTAGCTGGCTTAAGGGTTCCCATTATGGACCCTAGGGATGCAGTTTAGCATCTGAACAACAAAAACGAAGTACACACCTGTGATATGTTTTTAAAAAAGATACTATGCATTATTGAATTCTTGGTGCATTTTATCTGAATATCAAAATCCCCATGTGTCAACCTTTAAAAGAATTATAAAGACAGAATAGCTTAATCCTGCATCTTTCCTGATTCTTATCTACAAATACAGGCCAGATCTTCAAGAAACTGCAGTGTAAGGCCACATTCACTGATTCTTTTATTAAAATCTGTGCTAAAGCCTAAAGCTGGAACTTTCTAGATGCATTTTATTTTTTAATTTTTTTTTCTCTTTTTGAGAAATTATTGAAACTGAATGGGCATATGGGAAATAGTCACTTAGATTATATTTCTCAACTGTTTGAACATCTGAAGAAGTGCAGATTTAGTACTTCCTAATAGAAAATTAAATTGGAATCAAAGTGAAGGAGTTTATGTAGGGCATGCAAGGATGGTGCAACACTTCACAGCAAAACAGAATTCTCTCACAGGATGTGAAGAGCAGGGAAAAGAGATGGGGATAGGACAGAATGAGGTGCAGAGATCTGAGGAACAGGCCTTGCTGTTTGTTTTGCTACCACCAATTGGATGTGATAAAAAGAGATAGAAAATGATCTTAGATGAAAGTTCCCCTCTTCTCTTCCCCATTTTCTCTTCTCTGGGAAAAAACACATGGGTGTCCATCTCTCAGCAGTAACAATTCACCTAACCCTGCAGGGCTCTGAAATATGAAAGAGCATGGTGTGTCTTAACTATACATATTTATCACCCACTCAGGGAGATATTATCAGATGATAACTGAAAAAGCATCAGTGAAAGAAGACATGTTACAAGCCCTATATTCTCCTCTCCCTTATATTTACTACCCCTTCAAATGGTTTGTGATCTCTCCCTCATCTCCTATTCCTTGCAAAGGCCCAACTGTTTGTGTTGTATGCTCTTTCCATGCATTTGTGCAGAAGTCACAAGTAGAAGTCAAAATCATTTCTCTAGGCGTGTTTTCTCCACTCTTTTCACCAGTCTCCAGAAAAAGAAGTTTCTTCTCCACTCTTGTGGGTTGGATTCATAACCACGGAGTTAAACTTGATCAACACACTGCCCTCATGTAGTCCTTGTTATATGTCCTCAAGAATATCAATTAAAATTAAAGATTTGTATCTCCAGTTAAGTTGTTCAGGTTGTTCTCACACTACTCAACAGTATTTTGACTGCTTAATCTGTCATCAGTATTCCTTCTTTTTCATTCTCTGGGACTTCGTGATGTGTTTTGAATAGAAAGTGCCTCCTAAACACACAATAACTTGATTGGTGTTCAGTTTAAAATTGCATATGGACAAAAAGGCCAGAAAGTTACAGCTAGAGCCTTGACCTTCTATTGAGTTGCAAGGTGCCATCCTCAATGCTGTTGTGCATCTACCACTTAGGAAGAATATACTGAGCACATGACTTACTGAATCAGTTGCTTTGACATCCAGGATAGCACCAGTAGAATCTCCTTTTTTTTTGCTTCTAGTTTTACAAATACTTTTGCATTAATGTCCTGTTTCATTTCTGATTTTCTTTGCTAAGCATAAATTTAACTTGATTGTGAGTATAAAAGCATCATGTATGATTACATTTTCACTGGAAGTAAGTGGTATTTATTTTTCTTTATCGTTCAAATAAGTGCTTAGACTGAGATGATGAAGAAATCTATTTTCAACTGCAGGATTTTTTTTTTTTCAACAGTAAAACTGACTTGCATTGTTGAACTAATGAGCTATCAGTCAAGTCACTCTTGCTCTGAACCACTTAATGTAGTTGATTCTGAATAGCTTATGATATTAAAGAGGAGATTCTCACCTCAATCTTAAGTGTGCGAGTTGTAGAATACAAAACTGCTCGCTAATATCCTTCCATGTGGAGCCAAACACTTGTTTGGACTTGTGAAATTCTATCATACAATTAATTATATCATTTAAATAAAAACCAATAAAGCAAAATAAGTAGTTCATGGGAAACATGAATATCATAGATGTGGTGAGGGTGATTCAATGTCCCTGAAGTCCTGCCCCTCTCTGCTGGTTGCGGATGATTATATCAGACAAACAGCTAGTCTTAGATAGCAAACGGGACGCACTGCCTCTTTTTTGGCTAGACAGAGAAAAACTAGGTCACTGTCATAAGCTTCTGCTGAATTGTTTACATTTAAGAACAAATTGGTTCACAGCCATTAAATCTACTGAATACCTTTAGCACTCTGGCCTCTTTTTCTGGATAGATCTGTGTTTTAATGTTGTTTTGTCCACTCTTTAGCTTCTCTCTCTGCACAGATTTCTAGCACAAATTGCTTGGAAGAAAACAAACAAACAAACAAACAAAAATCTGTGATGGTTTACTGAGTTTTTGGATAACACAACTGCAAAATGATGTAAAGGCATAGCCTGCTGACCTGTGGGCAGCAGCTAGACATCTGTGCGAGTAACAGAGAACAGGGCACTGGTGCAGTGCCAAAGGCTGTGCCGTGTTGAGAACTGCTATAGGACTCAGTTTTAACTAAAGCTAGAGGTCTTTGAAAACTCATGGCAATGGTAAAAGTCTCTTGAATGAAAACTTAGAGCACAAACAAAAGGTATTAAAGTGACTTGAGGAACTGATGAAGGAAGAAAGAGAAGAGAATAATTCATTTTTTGACAGGTTTTCCTCTGGACTATTTCTCTTTGTACCCCTTTGGAAGAAAAGTAAATGTACTTTAGCCTCGTTGTTTCTTACATACTCAGTTCTAGGCTAACAGCTAGATCCCAGTGAAGTTTATCCAGAGACAAACTATTCAGATAACACCTGCAACACCTGTGGAATTTTAATTTCATTCTATTGCTGTGTGAAGGATACCATTCCTTCAAGCAAATTTTTCTTCATTAAAAAAAAAAAAAAAGGAAAAAGAAACAAAAAAGGTAGCAAGTCAACTAGACAGAGAATCAGAGAGGGAGACAGAAAAGTTCATAAAATAACATTACATTCTCCATAAATAGGAACTACTGCTAAAATACCTTCTATTTTTCTGCTTTTACTATTGAATAATGTTATAAACATAATATGGTAGGCAGTTTAGAATAAAGCTGGCAGACTTAAAATGTTGTAGGAGAGAGTTTGCACAGTCAGACCAAGGACTCAGAGCCAACCTGACAATATGTCAGATCCCAATTTATCTCCCTTCCTGTCTTGCTTTTTAGGATAACTACATCAGTTTGGACAATCCAGTCCCCCAGGCTGTGCACAGCATGCATCTCTCTGAGAACCAAGAATAGAATTGGGATTCTTTATGATCAGCTCCTGCTGTGTACTAACAAGCAGCTATGTAATGTATTGGGAAGGTGAGTTTATGTCAAGATCCTTCCCCAGTTGGATATAAAAAAAAGGAAATGGGCACCAAGACAAAATCATAACAAAGATATCAGCAGCAATGACAGAATAGTTTGTTAAGTGTATGGGATACATGATACATTTCATCTTAGAAAAGAGTAGGCTGAGGGACCCCCTCAGGCAGGGATCTTTGCTCCTTGATGGAAGAGGTAGGAACCTTCCTGTTCTCTCTCCCACTAATTGCCATGATTTTGCATTAGAATTCCACTTGCTTTGAATATCCTGCAAATAAATTATCTGCAGTAAGCTTGCTTCTAAAAGCATCAGATAAAATACAGAACAGAAAAGGTCAATACATATTTAGCATGGTTACGCAGTTATTTGACTTACCTCTGGGAACCAAAAGGAAGTTGTAGTGTACAGCAGTGGGAAGAGTTTGTTAGTGTTAATGGTTTGGTTACAACTACACATTTTGAAAGAAACCATACTATTTATTTCTTAAGCATTATTTAGTTAATCTATAATATGTGTAATTTCTCCATCAGTCCAGCAAAATGTATTTTATTCGATATACAGAGGAGGTGTCTAGAATACATTTAGTCCTAGAAAGAAAGCCATGGATTATTTTTCACTGAACAGCTTTTATCACAGACATTGTGAATGTTATGGAAGTATCTAAGCCTTAATTCTCCTTGATGAGAGACATATTGGCTCCTTGGATCACCATTATTTTTTTATACTTTTATAAAGGAAAAGGCAAAAAACATCAGAAAAACCTGTACCTCTACCAGAGAAGAAATGTTTCTGCTGAATTTCAAGCCATTTCCTAGCATCCAAGAAACTGAAAGCACACTTCACAACTCTGATATCCCCGTGACCTTGGTGGACTATAAAGACTTGAATGTCAGACTTTCAACTGTGCAATGTAAAAGCAAGCTGTTCAACAAACCTTATGAGTCAGTGACTCTGAACAGTGGTTCAAGAAACCAGACTTACCCTTCTCCTATTGAATGATTTATCAGAGTGATAGAAAATATTGAGCTACTGCATAAGAAATGCCAGAGGACACTGGACCCAGGAGAGATACATACATAATTCATGACACTGATCAACAGTATTCATAGGCAGAAGTAACTACTTACTTTTCCCACTTTTTTGAGTAGAAATACAATTTATAAAAGGCAATTGCACACTCACTCATCTTTATTCACAAATTTTGAATTTCTCAAACCCATCAGACAAAAATATATGTACAAAGGTGTGCTATGTTTGTATCAGTTTCCAAGATTGTATGTAACCTAACCCATGGGGAATAGATGGAAGACAGAAAACAATTGGAGGAGTCCAGCAGTTCACCCAAGCATTCTGAACCTGTAAAACCCACTGCCTAACATTATAAAGCAAAGGCAGATTTGTTTCCGCTCTTCAACTGTCAGGTTTGCAGTACAAAAACAAAATCGGTAGCAGTGTCACCTAAAACAAGAAGCAAGTTCTAAATGACTGAGTGGTTTATTTCCTGTAAGGACAGCCAACATTAGTGCTAGTGAAGGTCATCAATTTTACTTACCTTTTTTTTTTGGCAGAATGGAGACGTATGCCAAATTCAGGATAATAGATAAGAATATGTTAGATTTGAAGTTCTTCTGTTGTTACCTTTCCTCTTGTTATCTGTAAAGGGTAAGCTGGTTACCATTGTAATACTTACCTCTGGGAAGTTTTCATGCACATGAAATTTGCCCATTAGTTGAAGTGAAATATCTTCCATCTGAAAGAATAATGCATGTACACAGAGTTACTGTACATCAGGTAAATACAGTCACTTGACTATGTGAGAGTGTGTAATAGGTGTAAACAAAGCCATGTAGTGCCATCATAGATACTCTGGGATGCCTTATCTGACTTGCAGAAAGGTTATGTCTCTTCTATGTCCTGTGCCACATTAGCACATCTTGTACTGTTGGACATCTGGAGGTATCTGAAAAACTACTAGACATTTAGGCCTAGGTACCTAAATTACTCCCCATTTTTCTTTTTGCATTAACTCCATGGTTATACCATAACAGCTGCACCTAAAGGGCATGAAGTACTAAAATACTGGGTTCATGAAGAAAATGATGTGCCTTGGATCATGTTATATGCAGCTCTTAGAGTACTATTCTGCACTTAGAAAAAAAATCTCAAAATTCAAAAAAAAAAAAAAAAAAGAAAAAAAAAGAAAGAAAGACTAATGTTAAAGCTTCAATAATTCATCAAAATCCATTTTAATAAATAATAAACCATGCAGCTAAACACCTAATCATCCACCTCCTGATTTTTGTGACTCACTGTTTATTACTTTCTCAATAAATTCATTTGTGTGACTTACCAAGCTAAATGCTTAAGAATAAAAAGGTTAATTGAAGGTTGGAGTATGATACATTATTGAGTAGTTGACATATTGCCTTGATGTTATGAATAATCTAGAAGTAGTTCAATAGAGTCGCAGCCACTTTTCCCAAGTCTGAACTTGACCTGAAGTCTTTCTTCCCAAAGTGTTGTCACTTCTTTATGTCTAACAGGGTTTGAGTATTTTTTTTTTCCCTTCTTAAGAATATGAATTATTAATGGCATGAAGAATACATTCAGGGAAGAAAAAGCCAGGGCATATCACAGCTTCGCAAACCTGTAAGATTTGAAAAAAAAAGGGAACAAAAAAAGTTAAACATCCATACCTGAGGTTGCTCGTTTGCATGCCAAAAAAAAAAAGGATAGTGAAGGAACTACAAAGAAGCTTTGAAATGAGAGAATTATTAGAACAAGAGGAATTTTGAATTAATCAGGACAAGCTTGTATAAGCAGATTCAAGATGCCAGAGGGTTTGGAAACTTTTTTTCTGTAAACCACTTCCTATCACAGATATTCTTTGTGAAAGGATGGGGAGGTGAGCTTATGGGAGCAGGTGGGGAGGAGGCAGTCCCATCTCTGATGTACTCTGAATTAATGCATAAGCCAGGCAGGAGCTGAGTGTGTGGAAACAGAACTACATTAAATATATATATATATATATATATATATTTTGCAGCTACTGTGGTAATGATGAGGGGCAGATTCTCACTAGGTGTTATTTCTCAGAGGTCCAACAGTAATGCAAATTGCACCAGCTGAGGATTTATCCCTGTAGTTTGTGCTACACCGCCTCCTCACTCTGCTTCATCTCCTTTCATTTTTATGATAAACAGGACTTGAACTCTGTTGAGCCTCGCATTTCTGCATCTCATTGATGACTCATTAAGATTTTATCATTCTAGTGACATGTTATTGAACCCAGTTTCCTTAGGGGGCTGGTCTGGTGATTACAGTAGTAACCAGTGACTGCTTAATCACCCACTTCATTATATTCATATAAATAATAAATACCAGGAGGTAGACAGTTATAATTACATTGCTAGTTTAGGAGATCATAAAAGTTGGCAACACTGAAATACAAATTCAGTCTGAAATATCATACGGATAGATGTGACTTAGAAGGTGCAGAGAAGGGTAAGAGAACATAAACATTGTTTTTTGAAAAAGAGTTATTGTCTCAGCAACCATAATGCTGTTTAATTAAGCAGACGAAAAATACTTCCTCAAGCAATGAGCAGCTTAGAAGAGATGAAGCAATTAGGTATTCTCATGTCTGGCTGAGAAACATCTTCCATCAGGGGCAGAGTCCTCAAGGAGTCCTCCCTAGCAGCCTTGCAGTGATGCTTTTCGAAGCAAGAGGTCATACGTCCACATGTTTTCTATATCCATAGCATCCATGGAGTATGGCCCACATTTCTGGGTTGAACTCTAACATCTTGGATCAGGAGGGACTCTCGTCACTGTGCAAGTCTCACAACACAGCGGTTCCCTCAGCAAAATTGCTGAGCTGGATATGTGATGAAGTAAGACAAAGATGGGAGACAGAGTTTTGCTAGTTTACCATATTTGCCTATTATATGATTAGATGAACTGCCATCCAGAGGCACTTGCTTGTCACAGATGCATAGGGTGACACACTTTTGGAAATGTAAGTTAAAGCAGATATTAAGTGAGGGCTTCTGAGGGAACGTACTGAAGAAGGGAGTCATAAACAGTAAGAGTATTTCTCCCAAAGCAAGATAATTCTTCCATGCCTGAGAATTTCTAAAAAAACTGCAGGTTTCCAGCCACATATGATTATTCAGAAAATCCAGAAAAAGTATCTGTCCAGTCCCCAGTAATTTTAAATTGAGCTTTGACAGTTTTTTGCCTTTATTTTGTTTTGAACAGACCAAGTTTTGTTGCAGAGATTTATTTTCACGTAACCAAAAATGTTTTCTGCACAGTGCAGCTCAAGTAGATGTCAGAAGTAAATTGAAGGCAGAGTTGCATCCTGAATAGTACTGAGAAAAATCCAGCCTATGTTAACAAGGTGAATGCTCAGCATTTCTTATTCCATAACTTCCAAGCTATTCATCACTCGACTTAATTCATTACCTAGAGCTGCACATATTTATGAATCATGTTAAAATTCAGACAGCTCTAAGCAGAAACTGGAAATGTTAGTTCAGGTTTCTTCAGATAGGGAATTCACTACTCTCAACTGCTAGCTATTTTGTAAAACAAGAGGTTCATAATTGTGCCAAGTCTTGTAGTCAGTGGATTGAGTAATCTATGAGTTTGGCCTGTAAGGAAACTAAGTGGAATGAATCCACTTAAAGCTAACAATTACTGTCAATAATTTAGTGTTCAGTTGTCTGAAATGTCTCTGGGATTTCACTGCTGAATGTTGAGGTGCTAGGCTAGTTTGACACCAGCAGGATTGTAGAAGAGTCTCGGCAATGCCAGCAGTCCCTAAATTGTTAGGTCTCATAAGGCATCTTATTACTCAGTTCTCTCTACCAAGATATCCTTCCAAGTGTGTGCATCCAGGGGGAATCTGATTGCACAGTTTCTGGCTGGTGTGATACCTCAGTTTATATGGTTTGCCAGGGTTATATTTTTCCCAAGGAAGAAACAGTCTATTCAACTTTTAAACTTCAGTAGTTTCCTTTAAAGTAAGAGAACTTCATGGGAGGGAGAGATGTAGGCTCAGATTAAATAAAGACAATATCCAGGAAAAATAGATGTAATAATTTCTGGAAGAAGGTTATATATATATCTCTGGAAGAAGGTAATATATATATCTACTCCTTGAAAGACTTAGCATTAAAACTGAAAACCATTGAAGAGTTTGAGGAAATCAAGATTGGGAACTAAAGAAAAGTTTTTATTCTTGTGCAGTCCTTAGGGAGGGAAAAGCACAGGAGATGGTTTTGAGCACTTTTATTTATTTGTGTAACTCCTGCTTACGTGAAGAAAAGAATGACCAGCTCATTATCCAACAAAGAGGTATAGGATATTGTATGAGCACTGAAACACAGTCCTTGATCTTTATTACAATGGAACTGACACCACTATACATATTAAGTATATGAAGGATAAAAGCACCACCACCTTAATCTAGATATTTTAAATTTACATTACATATATAATAATAGATTCAAACTTTGCTAATATGCATTTCGATTAAATACACATTCCCACCTCACTTCTACTTCTCCCTCTTCTGCTTAGGCAAATAGATAGCCTTTAGCAGGTAACATAATGCTGGCTTCACAAATTGAGTTACAATTAGATAAAGCACTCGATTTAGATTCTCTATTCTTCTGAGTTATTGAAAGGAAGACATAAAACCCCTGCAGTCTTAGCTTCTGAGGCTTCCCACACATTACATGGACAATAGTATATTGTATAGCCACAGTGAAATGTACATAATTGATTGGACTCTTCACTAGAGATACAAATAGTACATTAGCTGTTGAACAATTCCATTGCCAATAGTGACAGAGATTCCATAAACATTCCATAAACAGTTTTCCCTCACTTTCATCAGTGTTTTAGATTGAACAGAAGAAAATGTTAGAAATAGGTAATTATAAACTGAAAAAACAGACAGGTGACATCAGCTTGAACAAGTAGAAAGTACAGGGAATTTTGTAGTCCTCAACCGTACTTTCCAGTGGAGAGATACTGGCTAATAGATTTCAAAGGGCGAAGATATAAAATCATAGAACTATAGGATGGTTTGGGGTCTAAGGGACCTTAAAACCCACCCAGTTCCAACTCCTGCCATGGGCTGGTTTCCCCCCACCGGCTCAGGCTGCCCAGGGCCCATCCGACTTGACCCTGAACATCTCCAGGGAGGGGGCACCACAGCTCTCTCTGGGCAGCTGTGCCAGGGCCTCACTGCCCTCTGAGTGAAAAAGATACTTCTCAAATCTAATCTAAATATTCCCTCCTTTATTTTAAAATCATTTCCTGAGGTCCTTTTACTCTTTGTCTATGTAAAAATTTGCTCTCCCTCCTGGTTATAATCTCCTTTTAATTATTGGTAGGCCGCTCTCGGATCTTCCTGGAGCCTTTTCTTCTCCAGACTGACATTTCCTCCTTCTGTCCCATCAGCCACAGCATACAGCCTAGTATCAGCAAATTTAGCTGAGAGGGCACTCAGTCTGATTGTGCAGATCATCTGTCTCAGATCATCACTATCCGTAGCACTGGTCCCAAGATGGATCTGTGGGGGACACAAATCACCACTGTCCTCCACCTGGACATTCTGTTGTCCAGAACCCTCTGGCTGTGACCATACAGCCAATTCCTTATCCATTCAATAGATCACTCTACAAATCCATATCTTTCCAATTTAGAGGTAAGAATATGATATGGAAAGGAAAAAAAGAGACTATTTCATGAACTGTTATTTTGAATAGGCAGAATAAAATGAATCCTAATCTTAATAAAGGTTAAATTTTACCTTACATTCATCAATTTTCTTTCTGATAGCTTCTACTTTTTTTTTTTTTTTTTTTTTGGTAGATTTTGAATTTTTCTGTTATCTGTCTTCAGTGCATCTGCCACAGAGAAACTCAAAATAGGAACTTTAGGCAAAATTATAACGTTATGATATTATTGAAACTACTGCTAAAATGAGAGGCCTAGGGATCTCTGAAAAATTATATGCTCTGCTTGTTTTGACAAGATTACCTAAGGAATGTAATTATTCTGGTACAAAATATTCTGCATTCAACTGATTAAAAAGATCATCCTATAGGATATCATTTCATATTAAAATTCCTAAAGAACACATAATCACAGGAAGTCCCAAATCAAGCAGACTTGTGCCATTTCAGGTTGGTACACTTATTTTATACTTTCAAATGATCTCGTAACCCCTAGAAAGTCCAGGCTGCCAGTTCAGTACCAGACAGATCTTTGGGCACTGAGTTGTCAGTGCATAACAGAAGAATCACTTGGATGAAACCCCACGCACAACATACACCTCTTTGCGCTGCAGAAATAAGGATAGCCTAGAAATCATTTGGTGATCAGATTTCAAGTTGTCATTATACAATTAGTTCAGGCTTCAAGTGTATCTCCCCTCATGTTTGCAGAAGCTGTAATTATTGGTGTTAGAGCAGTGCAGAACCAGAGAAGCTTTAGTGGTGAGTGACAGTATCCTACACATACATAATTCCCCTCCTGTCAAATCCAAGTCTGCTCTTTTAGTGTCATCTATGCACTCATCCCTGCCAAACAGAAATTTCTTTGCAGCTTACCAAGTACTTTTACTTTTTTTTCCTGTAGTAGGGAATAAAGGCAAAGTGCTCATATTTTACTGCACATGCAGAATTAAATTTTTTAGGTAATTGCAGGATACACTGAGAATTTCAGAGCTCAAATGTTACAGGATAGTGAGTTATCAGCTCCAGCTCCAGAAGTCCCAGAAAGGCTGAAAAGTATTTCTCACTGAATTCCAAAGATTTTGGATACCTTTCAATATCCTTTGAAGCACCAGAATAGAGAGTTCACTTTTGAATTCTATGTTGATAATACTCATTTTGAACAACTTACATTTTCAAACTGTTAAATTCTTCCTTGGGAGGGCAAACCCCAGTGTTGCAGTATGAGCCTACAGACTCTTGGTCTGCTAAAAAAACATCTGTGGAGTGACAAGAAGTGTAGAACCATTAGTAGTGAGTAAGGAAAGAAAATCCTACCATGTATATTCTAGAGGCATCAATTTGATACTGTTGCTTCACTTGGTATGGCACAAATTCTTTGAAAGTGCTACCATCTGCTCCCCAGCTAGCATTCTGGATGTGAAATCCTCACTACAGACCAGTATGAGTATAATTGCCCTTAAGCTTTGAAAAGAGAGTCCTTCCGTATAGCTGTGTTTCAGTTGCATCAGTTTAAGATATTGCATTCTGTTCTACTGCAGTTTCATTGCCATGCATAATTTGACAGCTGATTAAGCCAATCTAAGAGATGGCTGCCTCTGAAAACAGCAGTTTCACTCTTCCTGCATCCTTTGACTTGTCACTCCTAAAAATCTTACCAGTTTTTTGGCAGTACAGTTCTCTGAGCAGACGTATTTCTGGACTATTAAGAAAGCATCACTCATGGTACAGAAGTGTCAGAACAGCCCATTTGGCTGTTCAATAGCCTTTCATTAGCCCCATTTGTGTCACTAAACATCACTCACATAGGACAATAATTCTGCTGCATGGGAGCAACAGCAGTGAAGACTTATTTTCTAGATAAACTTCATTCTGTGGCTTTGCAGCAACCATGACCTACATTCTGGTTTCCCTCACATTTGCTTTCTTCCCTGTTTTCTGTATGAATCTTTCATCCATTTTCTTTACCATAGAGACAACACACACTTCTACCTCTATCTTATTAATGAGAGATGTAGAGGAGTTAGCTGGATCCTTCATTTTCAAATCTTATTTATTTAAATACTTTAACAAACATATTTCTGACTTCTTACATTTTTTTCTTTGACAAATTATTTGCAAATATTCCTGGCTAGATTAAAGTAAAATGATACACGGAGGTCCTCACGCAATCAGCAATTTTAATGAGAAAATACGTACTATAATTAACATCATCATAACTATTGTGAAATACTTTTTCCCTGTAGCAAAATTAGTGGAAGCCTGCCACCTAACATCAGCAACTGCAATCATCTGTTCCAAGTTTCCCTGTAATATTTAATTTTTATGACCAACAAACAACACAGCAATTTACATCAGTCTCTTTTGTGACCAACTGGAGACTGAAGAGTGTACTAAGATATATATTTCTGATCAGTAGTTGGTATAAAGTAGGGTTAAATATGCTAATATACGATGAAGATTCTGTCCATTTTCCAGTGACTTTTCTAAATGATATGGTATTTCCATGCTTAGTACAATGATGGATTTAAAAGCAGCTAGATCAGAATAAATCTCTGCTGCGAATCTGCTATGTTAAAACTTCCAGTAAATTTGATTTACACTAGATTTTATCTTTTTGCAAGTCCCATTTTAATCAGATGCTATATATAAGTATTGGAGATTGGCATTGGCTTATAATTAAACAGCAGGAAAATAATAATAATAATAATAATGAAATAACCAACAAGCAAACCCATGAAAACTTGAGTCCATCAATGACTAATCATTTTCCCTCATATTCCTTCAGTTATGGTTCTCAAAGGGCTTGCAGATGCAATTTCTTTCCTCTTTGTGTATTTATATGGATGCTCACAACCCATAATAAATATACTGAATATGACAACATGCTGATGATATGTCCTTGTGTATGTGTGTGCCATAAAATTAATTTCAAGAAAAATTCAGCCACAGCAGAAGTCTATGGTCACTCAAGAAACCTGGGGTCATGCCAGATCAGGGCACCTAAACCTATTTAGTCCATCAGTTAATGCTTAGCACAGACATCTTCTAAATCTAGGATAATAAAACAGGATTTGGTTATCTTCTGTATAGCAGTTCAATCGATTTGCTGCAATTAATTGACTCAGATTATACAGTAAAATTTGGAAAGGGCACCATTCCATCATACGTATGCTCTCTTTAGCCTTCCTTTCACATCTGTTGCATTAACATTATTTTTTAAACACTGCAGAGTCAAACCCTATAAAAGAACAAATCCCTGGCACTGCTTTTATCCTTATACATCTGTATAAAACTTACCAAATCTGAGATTGTTCTAAGGTCTGGTTTAGACTTAACTGAGCAGAATTAGAAAGAGTAGGAATTTGTGTAGTCGTTTCAGAGAGAAAGGGGGAATGGATACTCAGAGATCTTCACTGTGCTCCTTTTTGCAAGCATTACCATGAACATTTACTGACTTCTGAATATTCAAGACAGAAGCTACAGACACCAGCATATGCAAGCCCTCTTCGGGATGTAAACCAGCTCTTGCAGTGTCATCTAAAGTACTTAATTTTCAAAGATATGTTGGTATAAAAAGCAGCAAAGATGATAGTGTAGAAAAGATTATTTGAAATTTTAAGTGCATTTTACATTCAATAATAGAATTCTGCCTAAAGGAAAATGAAATATAGTGATAGTTGCTAATATAGTTAGTTGCTACTGAAGTCTCCCAATCTCAGTGGGATGGGAGTTCACCTACATTCTAGGAATGAAAGGGACACTTCAACATCATGCTGACTTCATCCATCTTAAGTGTCTCTTTTGACCTAGCTGTCTAGGCTCGCTGAAATCAATGAGGGAGATAGAGATCTCCAGAGGATGATTTGTCTAACGACAGGTGTTTATGAAAGGCTGGATTAATTATCTTCTCAATGAGCCTGTCTCTTTCCATTTACTCTATATAGTGAATAAAAATCTTCCTATATGGTTTGGATTAAATGGAAGATTAGAATTAAGAAGAACCCTACTCTACAGAAGTGTAAGAAAAATCCACTCCTGCTCCTTTTCTTTTTTATCACTATCTATTTTTTTGTAGCGTATGGTAGGACTCTATTGCTATATAAGAAAAGGATTTTGAGAATTAGTCAATGTTTCATCTTCATTTTGGTTGTTAATCAATCTCAACAGCCGTTGATTGCATTTTACAGCACAAAGTAAACAAAAGCAATCCTTTAATTGATCTTTTCATGATGTGATATTTTATATACTATCAAATGTACTCAGAAAAATAATTATTACATTGTAAGAGCTTGTTTCCTTTCAGTTTTCACAAGAGCATTCTGACTATCTCTAAATGACATCAAATTTTGTGCTGTTGCACACATATCTCTTTTTTGCTTTTCAAACTTTCTTGACTTTTGCTGAAAATGAAAAAAACAACTACTGCTGAATATGGGATAAACAAGCAAGTCCGATTGTATTTTTAAATTGTAAAATGCAGTGATTATCTTACATGAGAACTTGGTAGAATTAACAATGGTTTCAAAGTCTTTCCTGTCTTAAATAATATTACCTGCAGTGACTTTTCATTCCTACTGGAAACTCAAGCACTATAAAAATTTCTATTTCAGAGGTTTTCTACAACATTTCTGTTGAAGGTTTTGCTTGTCTCTGCATTAGTTTCTAGCAAACTGTATCATATCTTTAATAAACTTGAAATTTGACTCTAGAAATGTTACTGTTCTGATCTGGAATCATTTAAATATCTTAATCTGAAATTCTCCATGCACAGTCCAGTTTTTTTATTCTGTATTTTCTCATAAATTTAAATCACCAAGAACTATCTTATTCCCATGATGCTTATCAGCACATAGAAGACGTCTGAAAATGTTAAAAAGCAGCAGGCCATCAATATGTTTGTTTTGTTTTGTTTTTTGTTTCTTTTTAAGGTCTGTAGAGGAAGAAATTGAGAGGATAATAAAGATGAAGATGTGACCAATGAATTGATTAATTAGGCCACTTTAGGGACAGTCAATTGTATAGACATACTCATGGAAAGAACAAGTTTTCCTATCTTATATCTCAGAAGACAAATGTCTGGAACAAAGCCATAGAGACTCATTAAAAAAGTTCTAGAGTGGGAATAAGAAATTAATTTTGTGAGATTTGTGATTTCCATTCTTGATCTTGGTAAAAATAGATAAGAGAAGCTGCTGCCATGATAGATAGCGAAGCATCATGGTAGACAGCATACATACCTGAAGTGAAGCCCGAATTAGCATGTCAAGACTGCAGCCAGGCTCCTGGAGTAGTTAGAGTAAGGAATATGTTAAGTTTCAGTGGAGATTTGAAGTGATTTGTATACTGTTGTGTAGAGCTTGTGCAACAAAATGAAGGAACTCATGCTAGTGGAGGTTTGGATTTTAAAGAGGTCAGAGATTTCCTTCCTTTTATTTGGATGGTGAATACTGTGGAAGAGTATCACTTGGATCATGATTCTTTTTTACTTTTTATTCTTTTTTTTCTTTGCCAGAAAGACTTCAGATGTTACTGCAATTGCTGTTTATTATTCCTGGAGGTAGCCAAGTGTTTCCCAGGAAATCACAAGAGAAATGCTCAGAGGAACTATTGCTTTAGGCGTAACTTTGAAAGGGAATGAGAGCATTATAATAAGAGTTTTAGTTTCTGGATTTCTTTGCAGGTGATCCAGCTACTATGACATACTGGAACGAACGAACAGTGCCTGAAATAAAGGTGCTTGCTTTTGAAATTAGTTAAGCAGTGAACTGGAAGATTAGTTTCTCAGAAGCCAAAGGCATCTGACATTTTTCACAGTCAAAGGACTATACTGTGTAGAATCTGCCCCTAATAAGAGGAATAAACCTTGTTGGAAGAGAGTTAATTTTTCAGTGGATGGTCAATCTATCAAAAAAGATGCTAAAAAATAAGGAAGACATAAATAAAAAATGCAAAACAAGAAAAGAGTCATAAGCACAGAAGGATATCTCCTGGATATTAGAAAGCATGCAGGTAAGGAGTGAATTTCTGGGAGATTATACACAGGACAATCAAAAGATCCACATGATGTCTAAGATGAAAATGAAGACAAATCAGTAGTATAGAAAGGAAGCTCATGCACACTGCTATTAACTGGAGGATCATCAGTTAGAAAGACCTGAGGAAGAGGAGGAAGATATGTTAGTTGATCTTAGGATGGTAATGAATCACCATTTTTTTCATATAAAGAAAAGAGACTTTTCGTACAAGTCTGCAAGAAACTCCAGTACTGCCTCACTCTTTCATGTGCAGAGAAGAGTAATTCAAACTCAAAAAAATTAGGAGGCCCTCAGAAGTTCTCAAGGGATTAGGGAAAGGTAAGGGGAAGGTAAGAATTTTGCTCAAGAAATGAAACTGCAAGAGAGAAGGAATTTTCCTTAAAAATTTTCTGGAGAATGAACAGTACAAGGAAGAAGAGCTATACAGTTTGCAGAACTAAACTAGTGTGCAAATACATAGGCATAACTTGGATACAATCAAATGTAGGCAGTTAATTACAGTAGTTTATGTTCTGTAACAGCTTTTCAATAGCAGTAGCAATGGAGACAAACACATGGGGGAATTCAAATCCAGCAATCTGGTTGTTTTAGCTGGGTTTTGGGGAGTGGTTATTCTCAATAGGTGCATGCAGGATTGACTTGCTTACTTTAGACCATATTTTTGCTCCTGTGCTCCTAATTGCTACATGACTGCATCAATTATGCCACCATTTTGAGGAGCAGAGTTCATTTTTAGAATGTGAAGCTTTTAGTTCACCACCTGTCCCAAATGTTTCTTATGTGGTTTCAAATGGCTTGAATTACACCTTTCTTCACCTAAGGAATGCAGAAAGATCATTCATTTTAAAAAGTGGATTTGGTAGTACCAAGAGCATGAAAACTGTAATCTCCACTGCTAAGTAAACATAAAACTGAATGCCATAATCAAAGACATTCTAACAAAAATGAGAACAAAATCCGGGGTGCAAGTTAGAAATTAGATAGCTCATCAGTAATCTTTTTACTCTTTTGTGAAGATAAGTGCCTTCAACAAACACAGGCAATTGCTTGAACACACCTGAGAGATTATTTTGAAGTAAGGCATTCAGAGAGTCTTTGAAAAATTCAAAAAAATAAAACAACCCAACCTTTTAACCCAATTGTTAGATGTTCCTAGTGCTTTTAAAAACTACCAAATTGATTTAACTTCTTAAATAGTGCATTTATTTTGTACCAGTGTAATTACCAGCACTTAAGTTATTAGTGCTATTTTTGGCTGCTGGGCTGATAGAAAATGTTAGTAAATCTAAACTGAAGAGCTGTATTTTTACAACTGGTAAGAGATATCAGACATGCTGGCATAAGTTATTTCAGGCAGCTCTGCTCTGTGATCACACATAGAGCCATTTTGAATATTCAACTAATTCATTTATCAAGTACTAAGTTCCCAGAAGAAACAGAACAATTGTCTAGGCACCTCTCCGGGTGTCTTGTCATTTTGTTTTCTGTGCCAAATAAATTATTGCTCTCTTGTGATTATGAATTCATGAAAGCTCAGTGGAAACTTAATTATAATCTCTACTTAAGAGGCTAGTGTGTTACCTGTATATCTGATTTACAAGTTACGTATAACATTGATTCTGAAGAATAAAGCATTTTCATATGAAGAAGATATCACTGTATGCAGTAGTATCGTTATATTTCTGCTGTCCTTCAGTGATGCTTTTTATTCAGGAAATATATGGCACCTATGGGCTTCCACAGAAACACGTTGCATTGCCTTTCCTTTATTATGAATCTATTTCATTCCTTGCCACAATTAATCTGCTTCTGCATAATGGCAGAACATCTACTCTTATTAATAAATCAGAATATTTCTTTGGTGCCGGTAAATGAGATTTTGAAGAGTGGCACTGTCTGCTGAAAACTCACAGAGAATTGCATTGCCTTCCTGTATTTAAGGGGAGATTATAAACAAGAGAAAAATCAATTTTTTACAGGGTAGGTAGTAATAGGACAAGGGGAAATGGTTTTAAACTAATGGACAGGGGATTTAGATCCAGTATCGGGGGAAGTTTTCACAGACAGAGTGGTGAGGTGCCCAGAGAAACTGTGGTGTCCCATCCCTGGAGGTGCTCAAGGCAAGGCTGGGCCTTGAGGGGTCCTGGGCAGCCTGATGTAGTGCCTGATCTAGTGGTTGGCAACCCAATCCAAAGCAGGGGGTCAGAACTGGGTGATCTTTGAAGTCCCTTTCAACACAAGCCATTCTACAAATTCTATGATTCTATGGATGTTTCTTTGTTCAGTACTCCCAGCTATGGGGAACAAGCAGGTACAGTAACGATGCTTTACTTTGGTATCAGTTGTTGGCTTTGGTGTAACATGACATTGTCATTGATTAGCACAGCCTGAGGGAGGCCAACCTGGCAAAGTCCCTTTGCACCAGAGTGTGCCTCACAAGGGCAGGCAGAGTGCAGTGGAAGGACAGGTGCATGCAGATCATGTTCTAGGCAGGTGGACACCAACCATTTCCCATCTAGGGCAAAGAGGCTGTCTACCACAATGCACAGAGGGGATGAAAAGACCTACTGAGAGACCAGGATTGTTATCTCAGAGCCTGAGTGTATCAGGTGCATATGGATGCCTGCATCTGTGACTGATGACAGAATATGAGCAATAGGAGCGGGATTAGATTCCAGCTTTTTTCCCTGTTTCGCAGGAGGGTGCTGTTATCTGCCTTATATAAACAGGACTAATTCTCTACTCCATCACACCAGTGCTATCAAAGTATAATGCTATTAAAATAGATGAAATTACTTTGGAATAAAATGGGTTTCATGCACTGGAGAATCAGATCCACAGGAATGAAAGGTTTCCTTTGTGGAAGGGACATGTTCTGAGGCATAACAGATTAGTAAATGCAATTGATGTTCTTTCTTGTCACATATTATAATAGGTTCTTATTATTTGTGCTATTTTTAAACAAGCACAGAATTAGACTTGTAATTTTTTCCAATAAACTGAGAATCTCAGTGTGCAAGATGTATTATAAGCCTTTAATCCTTTGCATTACAGCCTGGCATATGCCAGACACCATACAAAACTGTTAGAACAGCATATTGTGAATGCTTGGCATTGCTTTTTGTTCCACAAATTTATGCTTTGTCTGCTACAGATTTAAAAAAAAAAAAAAATACTGTAGACTTCTACAGGCTATTAAAAGCGGATAGAGTGAAAAACAAAATACTTCTAAAGGCTTCCTTCCACCTACCATATGTTGTTAGAAAATTGCTTACATATACAGGTAGCACATATTAGAACTCTGCAAAACTGCCAAATAAGCTTCAGGTAATTTTCCTGCATGCACATAAAAAGTGCCAGATTTTGAAAAAAAGGTAAATGTATCATACATGAATTTTTCATCTCATAAGCCAGTGGGACTGCCTGAGTCGCCTCTAGCAAATATTGTCTGGGAAAGAGAAAGCAAGCATGTGTTTTTGCAGAGTAAGGGCTACATGAACAAATGAAGGAACCACAGGGCAGAAAATCTGTTTCAATACAATATGTATGAAATTTAGTGGGCTCTGGCTGAGCTACTGGAAAACATGTGTGCTGTAGATTAACTAATAACTGCGTTCAAATGACATTTTCAAAAGCATCAAAATATGATGCTTTAGTAAAAGCTGATAAGTTTTAAGGTCCTAGCTTACTGAGAAGCTTGTGAGAATCAAACGTTATGGTAGTTAGGACACTGGTTTCCAAGCTCAGCAAGAAGATGAGAAAAAACTTTTTAGAGAATGAAAAATGTGACATGATGGTTGATCTAATCTGTCTTTTCCTCTTTCCCTTTCTTGCTGTATTGCGAATGTTGGTTGTATTTCTCCCTTCCCCAAGATATCAACTGTTAATAATTCACTATGATGATTTTGGACATTTTATATTTAAAGTCTGCATACAATCTACTGATTAAATCACATTATTAATAGTTGGATGAATATCTTATTTAACAAATTACTTTCTTCTGCCACCACAAATTGTCCTTTTTCAGCAAATGACTGAACATTTTAATAAGAATGAATGTAATTATTTTACAGTCTGTGCTCTTTACAGGCCAGCATACTTCATTTTCTTGTAAGTCAATGAGTGTTATTGGAAAGGAGGATTTTAAAGTCGCAGTTTGTGACTATAACTGACAGAAAATGACCTTGCCTGGAAAATATGTAAGTGTTGTGAGGGGCTTCAGTGAAATCACTGAACCTAATAAGACATAGTCACAGAGTATTTTTCTTTGCCACAAACCTCATACTGATACTTTCTCTTGCTATTTTATCAACCAAGCCAAAATTAGAAAAAATATCATCAAACAGAATCCAACAAAACAAACTTATATGGGCAAAGAAGAGCTGAGACAAGGCCAGCAAAGCAGATTTTATTCTTCCATGTGCATTGAATAGCACCCAATGACCTCCATTTTGCAACTTTTTCTCAGTCTTGCCTTCAGATAACAACTTGGGCTGCTGTAAGCCCAGAATGCAGTCTTCTTTCACTACAACTGCAAAGAGTGGAAATCAGTTAAAGTTAATCTCACCTCACATCTACCATGTGGCTGTATATAAATAGGTAGCAGGATTCAGGTAGCACATAATAAAACATTAGAATCACAGAATCATACAATCACCAAGGTTGGAAAAGACCTACAGGATTATCCAGTCCAACCATCTACCTATCACCAGTAGCTCTCTGTAAACCATGTCTCTCAACACAACATCTAAACGTTCCTTGAACACAAGATTACTTCAGAGTAATGATAGCTGACAGTTTAAGTGAAAACCACAGAGAAATCAATGAGATGTAAGTACTCGTGACTTAAGCCCTGGGAAATGTTTCCCACCTGTGTCCGCGAAGGCTTTTTTGAAAATAGAATTGAAATTCCAAAGTCAGATATTTTCTAAAGAAAAGCTCTGATCTGCTTTGATCACAGAACCAGGTAGGTATGATCACAGGCCATTCTATGTACTATTGTAGTGTCTCTTGAAAAATGGTCTCAAATAGAGGTGTTTCAGTTCTACAAATCATACCAATAAGCTTGTAAACCCATCAAACCACAGGGAAGAGAATTATTCTGTCTGTAAACACAGAAATGTAGGGTGCAGATGGAAGGAAGCACAGAAACTTTTATAGTTCAATAAGATTCTCTACTTCATCATAACTGAATCTAATTTTACTATGCCCTCATTTAGTTCCTCAACTAAATTATTGTTCTACATCCTCACTCTCTTTTTACTTCTTCCATGGCATATAATCAAAGAAGTATTTGCTAAGATAGAGAACTAATGTCAGAACCCAACAGATAGATATACACTTAATTTAGAAATACATCCAGTCAGAGGATCCACGAATGAAGCAGGGGTAGACTGTGGGTCACCCACATCTTGCTTCACTATTGCAGGGACTTTAACAAGGCTGGGGATGGAGATGGGTGTGAGAGAGGAACATCAGTATTTTCATTTTGAGTGGGAACTCCATCTTAATGAAACAGAAATGTTCCCATGAGGTAAGTACACATATTTGTTTATGTATGTGTATATATATGTATGAATATTTACATAGAGCTGTAATTCTGTTACGTAGCACTATTTGCCTGAAGTGGAAGCAGGTGAACATCCTCAGGTCTGTTCTACCCACAATGCTAATCTCGTTCAGTAAAAAGAAAAAAAAGAAAAAAAAAAGAAATATTCTAGAGAATGAAATAGTGATTTCAGGAAATAAAGTTTAGATAATTTGAAACCTGAAGGACAATGACAGCTTGGGAAGAGAAGCTACTCCAGAATAGCAATCACACTCACACAGCTGCTCACTCCAGCTCTCCATCTTCTCTCCCTCCCCCTACATATGACTCAGGCATACCTTAGTTTAATGTCCTAAAAATGATTGGTATATTTGATGTGTCCTTCTGACAAAGCATCACTGATCTCTGTTATTAAGAACAGATGAAACTTGTGAAAGTGCTGATTCCATCACCCATTGCAAGAGAGTATATTTTTACAACTCAGTATTTTTAACTCTGATACAATTTGAGGTGCCAACTCCCTAGATAATTCACAGAATCAAAGAACCGTAGAATATCCTGAGTTGGAAGAAACCTGCAAGGACCACTGAGTCCAACTCCTATCTCCACACAAGACCACCTAAAATCCAAACCCTACATCTGGGATCTTTGCTTAAATGCTTCTTGAACTCTGGCAGCTTAGGGCAGTGCCCACTGCCCTGGGGAGTCTGCTCAGTCACATCTGCTGAAGAATCTTTTACTAACACCCAACCAGACCTTCCCCTGATGCAGATTCAATCTATTAACTCACTGTGCTTAAACAAGTTGCCTCACTCTTCATCAACTCGATTTCACCTCATGTTTCTCTGAAATTGTTCTTAGGTTATGACCTTATTGAATAAGTTTCAATCAGGAGTGAATTTTTATGATATCTTATAAAGCTGTGTAAATGAGTATATGTAATGGGAAATGCGAAACATCTTTAATTGTAACTACACTGCCAGGACCTGAAATAGTAAAAGAACTTGCTCTGTTCCATTTTGCATTGTATAAGCTATTAGATTGAGGAGGTGGAAGTACAGTTTAATTCCTCTCTCCCAGTACATTAAAGGTATATTTGTTTTGGGTTTGTTTTGCTGATCTTGTTTTACATTTCACCCTTTAGGATCCAATAAAAACAAAATAAAAAAGAAAAAGACAGAAGAAGGGAGAAATGAAACCACTGTAGAAAATAACCTCAGAGAATAAGATAACTTAGTTTACAATCTAATAAAATATTTTTCATTTGCGTGGCGGGGTGGAAACTGCTCCGTAATACCAAGGAACTCAAAGCTGTTGTGTTGAGAGGAAATGAAAAAGTCAGCAAAGTCAGCAGCAGTTGTGCGAAGACCATGCTTTATATAGCTGAGCTGTACTTGGTGACCACAAACCATAAGATTATCCACTGATAATTAGGAGACGAATGCACAGTAGCTACTATTTTTGATCTTTAAATCAATAAAACTTTACCAGGAGACTCTGTGCTGACCTTTTATTAGTTGTTTTTTTTTTTTCTTCTTTATTATTATTTTTTTTTCAACTGAGTGCCCTTGTGAGAACAGCAGTTCATATCCTGCTCAGATCCAAGTCTGCCTAGCACCACTGATTCATCTGGGCAGTCCTAAAAGCCACAGATCACTTTCCCTGCCCTACAGAGGTTGTTTCACATTATCACACATCGAATCATAGGGGTTGGAAGGGATCTCTAGGCATCAAACTCTCAAGAAGGGAACGCTAGTCCACTTAAAAGTCATTTACTTCATAACAGTTTCTCGGGTAGAGCTGAATTCATTTAGGCAATATAATGATTTTTATGAAAAAGATGACAAAAGAAGATGACAAAAGAAACGCTGAAAAATTCAGCCTGTTTAATCATTTGTGGCATATGTAAGATTTCATTCAAATATTTAAAGAGCATCCAGAGATGACTTCTGTAGTTGTGTGTACTGCTTAAACCAAAAGTCACTGGTGGAAGGAACTGATATGCAGAAAATATATTTTGAATATATAATGAAAATGATGGTTAATTACAATGTTGGTGTTTCCTTTTTATCCCTGACCTGTAGTGAAGACAAAATTATTTCCATAAAATAGCTCCATGAAGAAATGAGGGGAGATTTTTTTATTTGAATTGAAATTATCCTCAAGGAAAAGGTAAAAACAGCTTAATTCTTTGCCAAATGACTTAGCTATTAATCTCCTTCTACCCTTAAAACTCTTACCCTGTAAGAGTCTCAGAGGCGATGAACATATACAGGTGAGGATACATGCTCCTGGTCATGTACTGAATAACCTAAATATAAAATCTTTATCCTTAGAGAACAAGAATATTCTTAGGGAAAAATAGTAGGGACTAGAAGAATTACGGTTTGATTTTCAGAGTCTGTTTTTTATTTTATTTTTAGGTTTACTGTAGACAGTGGAAATTTAATCAAAAGAGTAAATAAAGCTCTGTGATGATTACAGACTTGCATCTCTTTCAGCAGTTCTGTTAGTCACTGAAATGATTAAAATTAAGCTCAGCTGCTCTCCCAGTATTTATTCACTTCTAGATACATGGGTATGCCTTTACAAAGGCCAAGATAATACGATCTTCACCACTATGCAGAAGAATTAAACCATAGGATTGCATTGTCACGCAAGTGTTCCAGGTTTATGTTTCTTGCAAAATCATTCATATCATTGGAGTACTTTGGGAGCTGGTGTTACTACAATGACATTAGTCAGCCTGCTGCTGTTTGTGTGACCCTGAAGAAATCAATCCTTAGCCCTGTAGATGGTTTTCTGTATCTGGCCGTCTTAGAAGAGAAAATCTCAATGCCAAGATAACTGAGGTATATCTTCCATGAGAGACGGACAACACTGTGGTACCTTGAGCTTGCTGGGACAATCCGGCTGCTTGCTTTTAGTGCATTCTTGATTGTTCTCAGCTTGATGAGATTCAAGTTCAGAAAATTGTCTTCTTACTGAGTTTGAAAAAAAATCACTGCCATGTGCCTCTTTCCAAATGGTTTTCATTTGTATCGAAGAAGATTAAGTCTACAGCAAAGCTGAAGTCTGTGTCAAGAAACTGAGTATGCTCAGCTTTCCAGGAGATTTCAAAGGTTGTTATTTTGCAGATCATATTTGTTATGTTGTTTGCTGCAAGTCATATCGTTGCAAGAAAACAAACTGTGTAGCACAGAAGTTCAGAGCAGGGAACAAGCTGTGACCCACTTTTCACCAACAGTGCAGATTCAGGGTGAGTACTGATTACCTGTGGTTATCATTTATCTTCTTCTTTGTTCCTTTCCAGGTCTTCTACAACAAGAGGAAGAAATGCGTGTGTGTCTCACCTCACTGCTCTTGGGAGGTAGAGCTTGGCTTCTACCTGGCAGCTGCAGGAGCCTTGAAGAAAAGGCTTGAGGCCACCTAGCTGAGCAGATGTGAGGCAGCAGCTGGGCAGGGTTGTTTCCAACATTCCTTCCAGCTGTAGTCATTAGCCATTAGCGAGCAACAGCGACATAGCTCCATCACTGTGGTGGATCCCACTGCATGCCTTCTGCTCCCTCCCTGGGAATGATTCCTTATCACTGGTCAGCCTTAGTCTTCTACTTTATTAATTACTCAACTGCAAGTCCTTCTGCAATCGCACTCTGGGAGTAATGGTCCATGAGAAGTGTCATTAGTCTCCTACATGGGCTGCTTGTACTGCCAGATCCCTCAGATGGAAGAGAGCAACTGTTGTCTAAATGCAGCTCTTCTTTCCACACAGGTGAGCAATGACAGGGTGACTGAGTGTGGAGGAAAGGGGAGAACTGACTCCAGCTCTTCACAGGACAGCCTTTGTCAGACTCAAGCACACAGGGAGGCAGTAAACTGCAGTAGCACAATGGCTACTTAAGGGCACCAGGTCTACATAATTCCCTTTTTATTTCCCTCTTCAATATCCTGAGCAGCATCTGAAAGCCTCATTCAGAACTGAAGCTGTTATCCTAGCTGTTGTATGAAGCTACACTAAGTTGCTGCTCCTTGCTTTTAACACTGATCCTGCAATGGTTCAGACATTGTGTTGCTATCAGCACGTGGTGAATCTGTTGGGAGTGAATCTATTGTACTCTGAATCAGCTAAATTTTGTTCATGCTTCTCTGCAAGATTGTTCACGAGGTTTTTTCAAGATGAAATATGGATTCAGGGTGAATGGCAGGCACACTAGCACTGATGACAGTGCCCGTTTACTTCCATTCTGGATGTTTACAATGAGAATTATATCTGTCTGGCTCAGTAGCTTTGTTCCTGACATGGCTGTGAATACAAACTTATATACCCAAATAACACACAATTCTACAGGTATGAAAATAGAGGCAAAAAAAGCACCACATCAGAAGCTTTTTCTTTCTTTTTTTTTTTTCCTTTCCTTTTTTCATTTCATACATCCACAGTGAAACTTCTGAATTTCCATTTTAATTATTTTAACTTTGCAGATATCTGTTCACACACATTCAAAGGTGGCATTATCCAAGACTGAAAATGGCAGTGAGTAGCAACACAGTCCTGGGAGTGATGATTGGGAGTTATATTCATGGTATTATGTGAAGTAACTGCATTAAAACAGTCCACACACTGTACTCTAATAGCCTTCTAACCACACTATTAAATTCTATAACAGAAACTTCCTTGCATTTCTACTGAGATTTAATGCAGCATGAAGATTGAATTATCTCATGACCATTTATAGATAACTCTTTAGGTCACTACAGCAGGGTAAGGTAAAATGACACTGTGTTTTTCTTGGAAATAAACAAACAGAAAGATTTTATTTTGCACAAATGTCCACAGTATGAAGATGTCCCCCTTCTTCCTTCACCCTGAAGCACACAGAGCCATACACACACAGACACGTATTCATATCCACACAAGCACACACATGGAGCCAAGAACTCTGACAAAGCCATGAATGCATGAAACCCAAGCACTTACATGGAGCATGAATATGCACAAACCCATGTGTGCATGCTGAGCAATATAAAGCACCCAGCCATGCACACACACTGAACTGTATGCACAGCAAAGCATGAAATAAAAGGAAGGCAGGATTCACTCCTTTACAATGAAATTCTCTCTCTCTTCAGTCAGGTAGAAATCCATTTTATGTGTTGGGTATAACTGATACTAAGCAATTTTTTTCTTAATTGAGGTCAAGCTGGATGTAAGGAAATGACAAGTATCCTAAGTTCACACGAAAGATACAGGGACTGATGAAAGGATGAAATTTTGCACTCATTAATTTCAAGAAGAATTTAATCCATGACATCTTTTAGTTTATAATTTCCCTATGGGAAATCATGAGAATAGATTACTTCAGGGCTGGGTCCTATTCCTAAATATTCTCCATTGATCTCTTCCCAATCTCTGTCTCCTAAAAGCATAGTCACACTGACATAGCCCCTGCAAGAGGAGCTAAGAGTAGAGGAATGTATCAAAAACACTGCTTCTGCCACACAGCATTTCCCTCACTGATCTTGATTTTCGACAAGTGCCAGCCTCCAGCCATTCTTTGTTTATTAGTCAGTGACTTGAAGTCAAATAGGACTCTTTGAAATACTTCACAGTGAATCTTTCTACTGATGGACAGATCCTTCACGATAAATCTGTTTCATCATATTGCCGATGGTTATATGGGATACATAATTATTAATGCATAATTCTCCTATCCGCCTATCTAGATGCAATATAATTGGGTGAATAATTTATAGAAAACTCTTTATAATTTGTGCCCAATTTCTATTAGTGTATTACCCACAAATACATTATAATTCGCTGAGATGAATTCTTCATTCAAAATGACTTACTATAATTACAAAAACCTGATATAAAGTCTATTAACTCAGTAAAAAGTATTTCATTGAATTCTATGAACTCTGGATTAGATCTATAATTATTAGTCTGTAGATAAATCAGAAGAAGTTCAATATAAGTACTCACGGTCATAATTTTCTTTCTAATTCTTTTGATTGGAAATCTTTCGTTGCTCTGATTAGATAAGTACCTAGGGAAGCAGATAGGCTGTGGATGTTCAATCGTACATTTAACTTTTCACGACTCAATTGCTTTTAAAAATCCTATCAGGCAATTATCAATCTCTTTAGGAATCTAAATATCTCTCTTACATAATCCTTAAGATACCTCTCTGTCCCATCATGCATTATATGGGACCTGCAATGTCAGGTTTCACAGGCTCCCATCTAATATCTTCAGCACAGGACTGTCTTTTCCTCCCATACTAGGGCACTAACTGTTGTATAATAAAAGACTCAGAAATATAAGACAACTAAATGGACATTCATCACTGAAACCTTGTGATATAATGATTTTTAGCCCACTGCTAATTTAGCCCACTGCCAGAGCAAAATGACTAACCAAACAGATCATTAACGACTGACAGTCTACTTCACCACCAGCAGTAAAAGTCAAAGCACTCATCATTCCAATACAAATTGCTTGTTTCCAAGCCAGCAAACAACACTAACAGAACTGCATATATCTTTCTATATCTGTTTTTATTATTATTTTATTTTTATTTTATTTTTTACATATCCTGGGTTTCATATTTCTTTCAGTTAATAATTCTGCTTTTTTTTTTTTTTTTTTTTTTAAATGCCTTATGTGGAAGCAGTTATCTGCCTTCAAAGAACCTCTTTATTTGCTTTAATTCCTTTGCAGTAGAAAATACCTTGTTAAAGTAATGATCTAGTGGTTTAAAATGGCATTTTTTATGCTTAATGCAATCTCATTAACCATTCATTCATTAGACAATGCTTCTTGTGACAAATGTGCCATAAAGTCACTATAATGCATGTCAACTGCTATCATTAGCTGAAAGGCACATATGCTAGCATCATGTGTGTCGTATCCTCTTGAACAGTTAAGCCCTAATATATTGCTGCCCTGTTACTTCATTTATGGAAAGCTATCATTTGTAATCTCTGCAAATGATTCGGTTTGGTTTTTAATCTAGGTACCTGGCATGTGTTCAAGAAGTTGTTCTGGTTTTCCTGAATGGGGTTTATCAAAATATTTCCTTACCGAAAGCCAAGCCTTCACATGAGCTGGACAGGCTACCCATAGAAGTTGTGGATGCCCTGTCCCTGGAGGTGTTTCAAGGCCAGGTTGGATGGGGCTCTGGGCAGCCTGGTCTAGTATTAAATGTGAGGTTGGTGGCCCTGCCTGTGGCCGGCGAGTTGGAGATTCACGATCCTTGAGGTCCCTTCCAACCCTGGCCATTCTGTGATTCTGTGAGCTGGGAACAGCTGGGATCAGAGACTTTTTTTCAAAGTAAATTTTGCAACCTGCTGGAATAGGAATCATAGAATCATAGAATACATTTAATATTGGAAAGTACCCACAAGGATCATCGAGTCTAACTCCTGGTTCCACATAGGACAACTCAAAAATCAGATCAAATGCTCCCTGAGCTCTGGCAGTTCGGGGCTGTGCCCACTGCCCTGGGCAGGCTGTTCCATGCCCACCACCCTCTGGTGCAGACCCTTTCCCTCACCCCCAGCTACCACTCTCCTGACACAGCTCCATGCCGTTCCCTCGTGCAAATAATTATTCTTTGTAAAGTGAGGTATTTCTGACTGTTACACAAAGGTGCTCTATAGAGAAATACAGGCCTGGTATGACTGAGGAGGTCTTGAAAAATGGAAACAGGCTGCAGTGCAGACAAGTGCAGGCGTTGGATAAAAGTAGATGGGGCACAGGCTGGTATGTGGACACCACAGCTGTAAACGCACAGATGGTCACTAAAGAAATGCAGTCCTGGAATTGGACCAAAAAAAAAAAAAAAAAAAAAAAAAAAAAAAAGTATCAGGGATAAGAGAAAATAATGCAGATAAAATGCATCAAACATAGCAAATTCAGATGTTAGGTGAAACTGCAGACAAATGTAAAAAGAACAAAGTGTAACAGTATGTTAACAAGAACACCTGAAAAGTGTATCCTAAGGTCAGCAAGAGAAAACATAGACAAGAATCATGAACACCATATTCCTTCTGATGAAGGACTCCAGGTGCCAATAATTCATTGTAAGATCCTTGCTTTACCCCCAGAATGAAACTATTGACTTCCGGAAAGTAGAAAGAGGAGCAGTTCAAAATTTATTATCATAATTTATTATTGAGATATTTTCTGCATAATGTATTCTTTCTGTCGTAATTAGATCTGAACAAATAAACTGAACTTGGATTAGACTATTAAGATTTCAGTCATTCAGCAATAAATTCTTGGCTTACAATATGTTTCCTTTCATGTTTCAGCACAGCCATGGCATTATCACCAGAAATGTCAGTGGTCTCTCAATGCCTTGGTTGTCTTATTTCACATCACATCTCCCAGAGCCTATCTAGTAGGGAAGTGCCAACTTCCATGCACAGAGGTATTCATACTTTGTAGATCAGTTTTCTCACAACCAAAGAACGTGTAACTGCCACAGAAACAGACAAGAGCTAAATCAGTATTTCTTTAGCAGTGTGACAGCAAGGTGCATATTGCTCTCAGACATATCATTATGTAACTGTAACTGTTCACTGGGGTATAAGTCTCAACACTGAAGTCATGCATTATCAAAATCAATCATGTAACTGAGAAAAAGATTGACCTTGTTTTAGTGAGAGTTGCACAGAGTCTGTCCACATAAAAATGTGGTTATTTCTTTGAAAGCTGTAATTTTTTTTTTTCACATTGTGTCAGCTTAAGGTTGGATCTCATTCTTTATGGTTGATTTCCCAACCACCTATCATGTTGTGGTGTGGTTATGAGTGGCTGGCTATCAGGTGCCCACCAAGCTGTTTTCTCACTCCCTCTCCGTAGAATGTCAAGGGAGAAAATAATGTTAAAAAACTTAGGGCTGAGATAAGAACAGGGAGATTACTCACTAATTATTCCCAGAGGCAAAATAGTTTCAGCTTGGACAGTAGTTTCAGTTACTGCCAACTGACAACAAAGGAGAACAGTGAGAACTAAAAATCAAAACTAAACAACAACAAAAAAGCAATCTTTATAACTTCTCTACCTTGAATGGCACAGAAAAGTGGGAAATGAGAGGTTGCATCAGTCCATAACACTTTTTTACTGCCACTCCTTCTATAGCTCTCTTCTTTCTGGAGTGGGGTTTCTCCCACAGAACGTAGTCCTTACCTTAACCTACTAATCCCTCGCTACCAAAACCTTTCCATATCAACCCAATGCATACACATGTTGACCAGCTCACGCTTTGGCTAAAGGATGGTGTTAGACAGCTAGCACCCAGAAGAGGAGGGACACTGCTGAACTCAACACACTCCTCCCTGCCCACACTAACTGTAGGCACAACTAGCTGGAGCCAAGTGAAGCTTGGAAATGAAGTTAAATCCCTGCTTGAACACAACATGGATGTAAACTGGATTCAATATACGTCATGTCAAGAAGCAAATCCTCTTATCTTGCCTCACCTTTGCTTTGTTCTTTGCTCTGAATGGCCTGCATCGCTATGTCTATCCTAATGGTTCATTTCAAAGCACTGCAACTTTCACGAACTGATCTATACTAGAAGAGCCTGGAGACAGGGACATGGGGCTGCTATTCATCACACGTGGTTTTCTTCAGCTCATGTACAGGGGACTAATGCTCCTGGGATCTAAAGGCTCAGAGTTTTGTCCATTCTGTCTCTGTGTAGCTCCCGGTGTCTCAAAATCTGGCAACTGTAGAGGAATTGTACTGCCTTAATTTGCATAACGTTTATTTCTTAGGCCTAGGATACAGATTTTTAAATATATATATGAAGGGTCAGATTGCTGAGTAACAGGGATGAATTTGTTCTAACACTACTTGAAATTGTTTGAAGTTTTGGCAACCAAAATTCAGGCAGGCAAAGTGTAATGCTATAGAATTAATCAAAATTAATCTGGATTTCTTTCTTCTAAGTTAAAATATTTTGAACTTAGTTGTGTCCTTGGCTTTATTTAGCTGCTGTTAGGGAATATGCATGAGCTACTTCCACAATTAGCTGAGCAGGTACCACAGCCTTATTAGGGTGAGCAAACAGATTTCACAAGCAGATGGTTTTCATCTGTTCTTTGAAAACAGGAGTTCTTAAGGATTGGGTTTCGCTACTCCCTCTAGCTCTTAAAATGTATATCAGGCACTTTTACTGACACAGAAGGCAGTGGCCAATTTTACCTTTTTTGGATGCTCTCTCACTGGAGTCCAGAAGTATTTTCCCAGGGGCAAATTAATTCTCACCTCAGCCCTGATCATCCTATTTGCTGCGTTCCACCCTCTAACTGCATCTCCTGCACCTCCCTTTTATCCGCCAACTAGCTGTAAACTTCATTGATCCCAAATGCAAAAGCAAATTACTGTATTGTAACAGTTTAGTGCTGTCCTAAAATGTCCCCCCAAAACTCCACCTTGCACAGTCTTTCCAAGATCCAATTCTGTAACTGTTTGTCACAGCATTTGATCTAAACTGAGAATATCTGCTAATGTCCACAGCATACATCTCCTGAAATGAGTTACATAACTGAAGCTTTTTTGCCCGCAGTTTTCCTTTTGTGTTATTATGGTTCATTATTTTATTGGGCGTTTTTTTTTTTCTTTTTCTTTCTTGATTTTTATTTTATTTTATTTTACTAAACTCAGCCAACTTCTTGCGACTGATTGATTTTCCAAGTGTCTCTTCTGAGGATAACGTATTGATAAATTCTGAGAATCAATAGAAAGACAATTAAACAGAAAATAAACCAGGCACTTCAGTCAGGTAAGTCTTGCTGCTACCAAATCTTTCTATTCAACTTATATACCTCATGTGTCTGAAGCAAGAAAACAGGCCTTTATTTCTCTGCCTGCCATCTCAGTAGATGGATTATAACATGCATGGAGCCTGTTATTTGTACAGAATTATATGATATATGGAGGACTTAACAATAAAATACTCAAGTGAAATAATTAAACCTGCACCAATTAAGACTAATGCCAAATCCAAACCAATATCCCAAAAGGAAGGAGTCTACTAAAAACTGAGATAAATTATTCTCTATAAAGCAGCCTTAAGTAAAATAAAATCCAATATAATCCTCTTATTAAATAGTATTTGACAGTTCAGTCATGCATTTCTGCTGGAAGATGAGACCTGCTTATTTTAATCTCTCTGAAAAAGAATCTACATAAAGTTGATCTTCCTATAGAATTAGGCTGATTTAGCATTTTTAAACAAGTATCTCCCTAATCAGTGTTTGAAACAGGTGTTTATATGTTTATTTCCAGCCTATTGAAACTTACAGATCCCAGGAAGACAAGTTCCTCCCCTGTATAAACTTGTGCCTGATTCGTAGGCTCTTAGTCTCTAGCCATGGTTGTACTCTTTGATACGCTTTTGGTATCAATCACCTAATACCTATTGCTGTGAGTCTCTAGAGATGAAGAGAAGGCTGCTAGATTTTAGGTAGCTGGAGAGAAACAATGAATTTTCCTCATAAAGGAATCACTGCAGTCTTGCTCTACTTCTGCAGAAGTATTCATTCGATTTTAATATAATGGTGGCAGTGGACCTTAAATGCTATTTAACTGCTACATCATACTTAAAGGAACTGACATAGAGAGAAGGGATGGTGGTAGGAAATGAAAGAGACAAGAGTAAAGCTCTGAAGACACAGTTGTAAAAAGCTATACACAGAAAGACCAGTTATACCTCATTACACATTTTCTTTCAGTAGAAGTTTATTCACTGGAATATATGCTGTAATTTTTTGTCTTAGTAGGAGCTAATGACTACGTTGTCTTGTAAGCGGAACTTGAAGGCTTTTTCAGCAAGGCCTCATAGCCATATAGACTTCAGTACTCTAGAGGAGATTCATCATCATCTTAAAGCAGTTCTCAACAACAGGTACATGATACCTCATGTCTTTATGCACACACTGGTTTTGTGCTCTCTGCAAAATAGTTCTCAAACCAGAAGACATTCCTTGTCAGAATAAGAAGGAAAATGGTAGGAGCAAAGCTGCTTCAACACTTTATCTGTGAACCATTAAAGCAATTATAAGAATCATCACCTGATCTTCTTAGACTGTTATCAGTTTAAATCTTTTCTCCATTTCCTCAATTTCTATCTGTGTAAAAATACAGAGGAATTATCCTGAGATCTAGGTTATTGCATCAGAGCTGAGCATTTAACAAGACTTAAACCAGTTTTCTTCAGCTTATTCTTATTTAGCTTCTACCAATAGCTTCTTGAATCTGTTGTCCTCCCTAAGCTATGTTTCTTAAAGTATCTTCCCTCTATATTAGAGAGTTTCAGGTGGGCAACCTAACTGACTGGTATGACTGGTAAGGAAATACCCTTTTGAGGTCTTCTTTGATCCTCATTATTGCCTTCTTGGGTCAAACACATCTCTTTTGCTGATTTTATTTTATTTTACTTATTTTTTATTTATTTTTGTGTGTGTTTGTTTGTTTTGTTTGCTTGTTTGTTTTGTTCTTGTTGTTTTCATTGTTGTTGTTGCTTTTCTGAGCAAACATTCATCCCACCAGTCTACCACTCACCTGTCATCCTCAGGCTCATCCCTGGTGAGACGATCAACTGGCATCATTTCATTAATGCTGACACTAACTTCAACTCATGCGAAGATCATTTTTTACATTCTGATAGTTTATGGCAGCCCTGAAATCAGCTGAAATCCAAGCAGTTCCCTTTGCATTCCCTTGGGATCATGTTCCAATACTGAATTAATTCCTTCAGTAGGGTTCTCATGCCCTGTACTTGCAGTTGTAAGGGTAGACTATCTAAAACAAGGTAGGACTGAGGAGTGCACAGTTATTCCCACACTGGATACACAGACTTACATGAGTTGTAACACGCAGTGCTCACAGTAAATTCATGTCTGGAATCAGACTTCCTTGGCAACACCCCTCACTATAGCTCACACTGAACAAGGAGGTGGCGTTGCCTGTACTAGTTGGTTGTGCATCAGTGGCCATCACTGGAATTAGGAGTTATTACTGCAGGCACTTGAGATAAATAAAGCATTGTGGAGGTTTTTATCTTGGTGTAGAGAGTGAAGTAAAAATGTTAAAACTGTCAATGTGTGTGATTCCAATTACATGCCTTGCTGAAGAATTACAGCAATTTTCGTTGGCTGTGAACTGAGATCATTTAGTGTTGACCTCCTTGTCTCCATGCTACTTAATTGTGCCACTTGGAGGGACTATTGTTCTGTAACATTCTAACCTGTGCACAAGGAAAGTGCTACCTTTATGATTAAAAAATGTTTCCAATTGCTTTCATTTGTTGGTATTTACAGCTATCACTGTGCAACAATACATCTGTGTGCATGTGTATGTGTGTCTATGTGCAGCTGACTGTGAGTGCAGCACTTGGGACAAAAACGGCCTTGCCACTCTTTGTTCTTTGGGCTAGTGACACATAAACAAGGAAATAATTCAGAAAACAGGTCTTTGAGAATGAGAAAAGTTGTATATGGACAGCAAATCAGACTTTCATTCTATTTCAATTCAGTACATTTCGTTGGCACATAGATGGCCATATTCCAAATCTGATGGGAAGAATTAGGACTCTAATCTAACATAAGCAGTTATATCACTGTCGACCTCCATTAAGAACTCTCAGATTTCCTTAGGGGTTTACTTACTGCCGAGATACTGTCTTTGCTTAACAGTTCAAAACCACTCCAAAGACAGAACTTTCTTCTTTCTTTTTCCTTCAAAGGGAAAAATGATTCCTATGAATAAGAGTAAATCTAGTTATGTCATATGTTCCGTCAGCTTATATTTAACAGCATGACATGCATGTTAGCAGCAAAGTGAGACTAACAAAATTGCTGTACTTGACATGAGAAGAATTATTTGATTTTGCACATAAACTACCAATTTTCTTTAAAATTGTTATTTTGAAAAATAAATATTTCAAAGAAAATTGATTTTTTTTTTTTCCTCCTGGAAGAGTACAAGGACATAATCTCTATAGTTCTTCACAAAGTCAGTTTGATTTTGTCAAAGCACAGTCCAGTGTATATTTCTTAGCCAGAAAAAAAGGTTAGCTCTTTGGTTGCAGTATATTCTATGCTTCAAATACAAACCAAACCAACCAACGAATCAAACAAATAAATATTGAATGTAAAGTAGGAGATGAAGTATCTGCTCATTAGAGGAAAACAAACAAACAAACAAACATACAAAAAACCAAAAACCCTCTTTTGAAGGGGTTCCCTTTGTCTTGTAACAGAATTCCTTCCCAGATATTTAAAAAAGGACAATTTGCTCTTTGCTATCACACTTTTATTTTCACTCATTTCTGCTCTGCTGTTATCTTACTAACTCTCCGTCTATAGTAGGAAAGCATGACAATCACCCTGAATAAGACTTTTCAGGAGATCATGATTTCAGTAATTAGTAATGAATCAGAACTAGTAATGAACATATACGTAAAAAATAAAACAGCCTGAAGTTACATTTACATGACTTTAGAAACAGACAAGACCTAGGTAAGTCACACGAATTTTAAGTACCTAAGAAAGCCTAAATATTTTGCTGTAGAAAATGCAAGAGCGTGGTATCTTTAGAGATGCATCATTCCTCCTAGGACCTGGGTCATTATCTGAGCGCATACATCTTGCTCAACTGACCACACAGCAAACACAAGGTAATAACCTTCCCAAATCCATCATCTCTATCAGCCGTGTAAATGAAATGTGAAGGGTCCAGGACTTGATGTTTCATAAGGCAGAAGGTACGTGCTTAATGGGAGACACTAGAAAAAAGAGGCATTTGAAGATCCTTAATTTACAAATCATGGCTTAAGAAATTGTGAATGCCTCTTAAGAGCTGGGTAGGATTCACTCACCTCCAGACTCAGAAGAAATTGTATACTGAGTGTTTATTTGTTAAGATGTTGCTCAACATATGAGAGTTTTGACAATGAGGGTCTTAGAAAGCAAGCAAGAAACAGAAAACTTTTTGTATTTTATCAGACAAGGTGAGAGAGCATATCATTAACATTATAGTTCTATAGAAATTATGCATATACTAAGTTGCTCTGTCTTTTTCATTGCAACTTATGAAGTTTTCTTACTTAAGCATTCAAAATTAAGTTGTAGTTAGAATTTTCTTAAGGATGAAGATGACTGAGCTCGTGTATAGACATAAATATTTAAACAGTGCTGTGTGATAGAACTTTTGAATTAAAGGCCAAGAACATTGTGTAGCTCTGAGTTTGTAAAAAAGACTACTGAAGAAGAAATAAAAAAGTATACGTAGCAACAGATCGTATCTGTCCTGAAGGAGAATGTGAAGAATGCACATTTGACGCAGTGGAAGATGAAAAGCGAGAGGAAGAAATTTTAGAAGCAAACAAGAAACTCAGAAGATGATGTTAAGAAGTGATCTAGTAAAGTATCTAGGAAAGAAGAGATGTATACCTATGACTCTTCAAGAGTTTTTAAGATGGAGTGAGTGATGTCACAAGAAAAAGAAATGATGAAATCTTATGAGAGGGCCAAAGACATCAGGGAAAACTAGGTCTGAAACAATATGTAAGACATGGAGCAGACAGAATGAATATAGGGATTATCAGTGGTATTGGATGTCTGAGGAAGGCACAACAGGGAGGAAGCAAACCTGAACTATCACACAGTGGAGTTGTTTACATACAGCTTAATTAGCACCTGAAGGAAAAACTGTAACTCTGGGCTTGTTCTGATGCCAAGGTCATCACACTGTGATGTGCCACTTAAAATTAGCTGGAGAGAGTAAGTTTGCCTGAGGTCCTATTCTGCTCTTTCCCAACAGACTTTCTCTTATTCTTGTCACAAACTGACTAAATATAGATTATCCTCTTTTCCCCAAGGCTTTCTTTTTCTTTTCTTATCCTGGCCTTTATAATCCCAGGGTTGTGCAGGTGCCATACGTAATCTTCTGTGTTATCAGGAAACAGCACTGCAGGGTTCCATTTAGCCAGCACAACCTGTCGTCTTACATTGCTATAGATGTATAACTATAAAAAGACAATTATACTTACTGTGAGAATGCTGATGACTGCACCTTGGAAGGCTGAAAAGGTGAACTGTGACTTCGGTCATGTGGAGTTAAGGTAGCTTGAAGGTAAAAGTTTGAGTATCAGTGGCTAAGTTGTAGCCATGCTTCTCAAATTAAATATTTTGCTACAGATATTTTTTTTTCTGTGAGAAATGATATCAGTATGTTATCTTCTACATACTAAATTACATTCATTTCAAGATATTTATTCTGAGTTTGCTGTTCCTATCCTTAAAAAGTATAAACATTCCTTATGGCATTATTTAGCATTATAAAAGAATAAGAAATTATTCAGTGCTAGACCAATACTCTTCTAGTGTAGCCTGTCCGTAAACTTGAGTTTTGCAGATATGTGCCTTTGCTTTGGAGAGCAAGTCAGCTGAATGACTGTACTATGCATCTTGGTAATATGACTGACCAGATGGCTGTAGCTAGGGTCAAACCTGGAAAGATAAGCCATTAGTCATGTTAGATATCAGGGCTGCTGTCGATGTTGTTCTTATTATTATAGATTATGCAGAAAGGTCATAGTTATTCAAGCAAAATCATTGGGACAATCAGAAAAAAAGTCTACCTTCAAAATGATATATTTACTGTGTGAAGTCTTCAGATCAACTTCACAAAAGCTGTATCATCATTCAAGTATATAGTCATAATGTGAAGTTGAAATTTCAAACTAGGTTCACATTTATCTTCACATGTCTTCATACATTCAATTTGTCAAGAAAGTATTGAGACCTCATTAGCCCTTCCAAAAACTGAATTTCTGACATGTTTTGAATTTGGCATGACCAAAGTCAGATTAAAAAAATAAGTAAATAAACCCCACAACAGTGCTCGAAGATCACAAGCTCGAGTCCTACTTCTTTTAATGCCATTGGAAGTTGCACATAAGATTTATCAAGCGGCAGTGTTTATCACTGGCAGTGCATAATACCCAATTCAGTCTCTGACAGCAGTAGGCAGTGGTCTAACATAATGTTGATTTCAGACAGAATCTAAATATTACTTGGCAGCTACTTCAGGTCTTTATACTTTTGGAGACAATGAAAAAGGATCACACACACCAGAATTACTCAGGACAGGATGAAGGAAATGAGTTTCAATTCCCAAAATCTAAAACCAAAGGTATGAATCAAATATTATTACCTTTTTGATTTTTGGTAATGTAATGAAGATTCTTCTGAAAGATTTGTGGTTTATGTAGCACAATCTTGTACTCTTTTGTTACTCTTACACAGTAAATTTAAAGATTTTTTTTTTCCCCATGGACTGTAGCAACCATACATATTCCTCAGTATAATACATGAAGGATGTTGAATAGGTATATAGGCACATAATATTTTTTTCATCAGTATTTCCTTGACTATAAAATGGACAAAGGGCATCTTTATGTTAATGCTGGCAAGGTCATTTGTATGGTTTATCTATTTCATGAATGCTATGCATGTCAATTAAAACTGCCTGTGGGCAGATCTAGCCTGTGCACCTGACAGAAAAACAAAATTATTTGCATTGTAGCCATTAATTGATACATCTTGTTTGATACTTGTTAAATACTTCTTCTTCTAGAAATCTCTGCAGAGTTTACCAAAGTTTTGAGGTCTACAACATCTCAGATTAACAAATACTGCTTTCTACTGGATTTCATACGGTAAGCATGCGTGTTCAGATCAAACTCTGAAGAAGCTGATCCATTTAAGGTCTTCTGGATTTCAGTCCTGAGGCTGTCCTCAAATATATGCAAGTCTTTCTAACCTGGGAGAACAGTGATTACATATAGTCTAATCATTTTAAATATAGGAATAATTATCTACATATCCTCTAAAGTCAGCAGAAAATAGCAGACTTCCCTAGAATTCAGAGTACAAATATAATTTGATTCATCTTTGAGAAGACCACTGTCTTCCCATTGGCTGCAGAGGGAACATAGGAAGACCAGCTTTCTAATTTTGGTATCTAATTATATATACCTAAAATGAGGTGATGTGATTATCTTCTAAAGCCTGAAGTCATCTACTATGAATTAGCCATCTGGATGTTTTAAATGATTAACTATCAATCCATGCTTTTTCCTGCCTATTCTCATCCTTCAGTCAACACAAGCATCTGCTCCTCATCTACATGTATGCATGTGAAAATCTATAGCTTTTAAAGCTGTGTATTTCCTGCATCTGAAGAATCCTCCTGTCACTGCCCAAAGTAGACATATAGCTGTTACTAAAGTATACTTGTGATTAATACTCATAATGGCAGCTGCTAAAATCCTAAAAAAAGCTCTTAATTCTTGCTGAATCTCAGACCCACATACATAGCTATCAATGCATGGTCTTAGAATCACTTTGTTATACTCATCTGTGGACTCCTTCAGCTCTTCTTGACCTTGAAGTCAAAAGTGGCGAAAGCAAAGAGACAGAAGAAGTATTTAGAGAAAAGAGGGATTTATTTTTTCTCTCAGACCTTTTTAAGAGTTTACTATAGGTTGGACAGAGACATGTTTGCATGTCTTGGCAAACAAGAACAGAGACTGTCCCAAAGACACCGTGGCTAGATGGAGATATCTTAAGTGGAGATTTGAACTCATTTAGATCAGGATTGATATGAAGGAGACAGGCAGTAGAACAGATGTTGAGTAGGGAAGACAGGTTCAGACAACAAGCCAACATGCTTGTTTTCACAACTGTCAGATGATGCCTGGTCTGAAGTAATGAAAATGTTGGATGAAAGATGGGTGCAATAGTCTTTGCAGCACTGAAAAATAGAGTAAGGTGATTCTTGTTTTGACTGTATGTCTATGTTGATGACTCCTTCTAATTTCTGCTCTCAAACCATAATGTTCCTCAGGCCTGAATATATGGTTCCCAACTTGGACGTTAAAAGAAAAGAGAATAGTTATACATGCTAAGAATTTGCAGAAGAAAAGTTATTGTGAGTAAGTTGAGTGAGTCACAGCATAGCAGCAGAGAAAAAGAGGAAAGAAAAATATTGGTAGGCACAAAAACATTCTCCTGGCCTTCAACCACCATCTGCACAGGTCAGGCAAAAGCCAGTGCATCATTCAGAGTGAACAGCTATCAATCTCAAGTATTGCAGTGGATGTAGAAGGGAATCGACTGTTCGGCCCGCAGAAGTGACAATGCCACAAAAAGCAACACACTGCATTCAGGAGTGCATTTATTCCCTTTGGTCATCTGACTTAGTGGAACTGAATTTAGCTCTGTGTGCTTGCAAAGTTTTCTCCAACAATTGCTTTATCAATCAATCCTTTCCTATAAAAATATAATCAGAGAAGTCCTATAAATGCCTGACAATTATATCACAAAGTCTTTTAGCAGCTTGCATTACATCAGATGGAGAGATCCAATTAAATAAGAATATGCACATTCACAGTAAAGCAGAACACACTCCAGCAAACTTCTGTAAAACTCATTCATATGGAAAGGTGCATAGGGATCTTCATATCTCATATACAGAAAAGAAAAATGCTTAAAAAGGAAGATCCTGGAATATAACTTAGTTCTGCTGCCATATCTTTAGAGTATATTTATGATAAGGGATTTTGAGGTGTGACTGTTTTCAACTTGTTGCTTTTTGCTTACCATGCAAAAAATGTGAGCACAGCTCTGTTACAAGGCAAAAAACACATCATATTTTCAAAACAATACATTTAAGAACAATTTTCTCCCACCAGAAACAACAGTTGCTAAGACTAAATAAAAAATTTGTGAGACATCTAGATTTTGATGTAATCAAGAGATTTTTTGAAAAAGAGATGAAGCTACATGGTATTCAATAATTATCACAGAGATGGAAATGAATAAATGAGGATAGTAAAATAAAAGGTTTACTTTAATTCTTTAAAGAACCAGAAGTTATCCTTTTCTAAAACACTTATTTAAGAAGCACAGTTCCCATCTTAAAACTACACCCAAAGGAGATCACCATACTATTCTTGTGTCTCAGCTCTCACTGAAAAAAAGTTGTGAAGACTGCTCTTCTACCTAGAAGATACACAGCATTTTTTGATATTAGGATCTCTTTAAGCTTTTCCCTTAACGGATTTAAATTCAATCACCTTTATTTTTTAGGATACTCTTTTTTTGTTTATGAGCAAAAAGAAATATGATAAATTACCTATGGTCATTAGTCTACCCTAGATGGAATCAGATTAGAATCTGTGTTTGTAGTCTTGAGGGTGAAATACATAGAAAGAAGGACTTTCCTTTCAGAGAAAAGTTATTTATTTCTTTTTCTTTGGCTTACACATTGTTGCTTATAGTTTTAAAGTAGAAAGGAAGAGTTTGAAATGTGGTACACTGTACCTAAGGTTAGAAAGATCTAAAACAATAGTTTTTATGTAGATATATAAATAAAATAAAGATTTCTTGAATTCATGTGTGCTATTATTTGAAATACATCAAACAAAGTGCCATGAAAACTTAATGAAATACATTTTTGTAAATAATATGCAAACAATACACCGTGGTTTAGTGAGTACTAACACTCCCCTGATTCAAGTGAAGCATGCTTTATGTTGGGAACTAAAAGAAGTAATCTGAAAGATGGTTAGATGTTTATTAAGACTGAAGACTATGTAATTAATCCAGACTTAAACAGCTAGTGGCAAAAGACTGGAAAGATACTTCAGAGTTAAATCCCTTTCCTTTGCACTGACTACTAGGAAAATTTCTAGAGAATTAGGCTGGAGATTTGCAGCCCAGAATCCACAGAGTGAAAGCACAATCGATTAGATAAGCAACATAAAATGCTAGTATGACTGAATCACATCTTGGTCATGCTGTGAAACCAGTAACTGTGTTAATTTCCATTTTAAATAATACACGTATTTCAGCTCCCCTGATTTTGTTGGACAGAAATACCCAAATTTTAGGGAAACTCGATAAAGAAAAATAGCCTGTACTGTTGGCATGGCAAAGTAATTGGCTACAGTAAACTTCAAATTTCATCATAAATTTATAGTGTCAACAAGTCATCCAGATGATTAGATACAAACTTCTACAAAACCATCTAATAAACAGAGCATCTTAACACAATGCAGTCTCTCAAAGTTACACAATGCAGGTTCTCAACTACATGGCAGCATGTGTGAAAGGCTTTTCAGTGAGTCAGAAATCTGGCAAGGGACTTTGATTCCATTAGATGAGAAACAGAAGAGACAGAAGAAATGTTGCAAATAGCAGAGGGCTAAATTTAAATATAGTCTGAAAATACAAAGCATAAAACATCACGAAGTTTATCAATAATGAAATTATGTTCTCGTAACGTCCTTAGACACACCAAATTTTTTTTTTTTTTATTTTAGCTTCTTTCATCAAACAGATATAAAAATGTCTTACTAAGGTTTAATAAGTGGTTTTATACTTATATTTAACTCAAAATCTTTGTAAAACAATGCCTTTTTTTGCTGCTGCCAAGCTCTGGGAAGTTAGGTTTCTCAGACCCATTAAGCATTGAAGTCCGTACCCAATTTCTCCCATTTTATGCCAAAGATTAGTCAGAGATGCCAGGTGCCTATTGCACTAAAATTTAACTGTGTGACAACCCAGAACAGATGAATTCAACAGAATAGCAGAGAAGTGAGCGGGTGCTGGGATTCCATTTGTGATGCCTGGATGGCCCAAGGGATTTCACCAAGCTGGAAAACAATTTGTCTTGAGGCTGATTTCTGCTTGGGCTTATATGCAAAGAAAGGCTCTGCATTTTAATTACTATTTCTCGCTGTATGCTGCAATCCATTGCAAAATCAGTAAGTAGTAGGAATCAACACTAGGAACGATTACAATATTGTTCTCATGTTAACAAGAGCTGAAAAGTAATGTCACATCTGCACTGTTGAATAGGGACAATTCTGTGTATGTATTATTAGTGCACTCAGATAGGAATTGGGTAAAACAAAGCAGAAACAGTCACAGTAACACAGAGTTGTGCCTGAGCTCATATGGTGGTAGAGAGGTAATTCTTTCCTTGTATCCTAAATGGCTCATATTGAGATCATGTCTTGAAAAAATGTGGAGAAAATCATGCTCCCTTTTCCAATATCTAATGTTCTGGACTTAAGAGGAAGATTCTCTCTTCCAGAACAATCAGTCTGGCAGATCTCACTGACACTTTGCAAGGAATTAAACTTGACGTAAGTAATGTCTAGACATGAGAAATTGTACATCGAGTTCTTTAAAAGTGTCCTGCGGGTATGGAACAAAAGTTAGGAGTTTTATGCCCCTTGAAAATTTTTACGAGGAAGTAAAATGACAGAGCTAAGAGAGACACAGGATGAACATTCTTTTTACATGTAAGTAGGAAATTGCAAAAAATCCTCCAATAAATATTATTGCCTTGCTCGAAATTCAAGAGAGCTCATTTGAGAAAAACACCTTGATCTAAATTTAGCCAAATATATAAACTGCAGCTTCTGCTCTTAGCAAAGGTCAGAATGCACAGAGAACAATTTTAACAAAGGTAATTTCCACGGAAGCACTTATGTGAGCCTGTCTTATTTGAGACTGTCGTGTTTTTTTTCTGTCCCCCAGTAATCACACACCAAAATAAGACAATAATTCACACAATGCAGTTTCAACAAAAGAAGCTCCCTCTGTTCTTCCCTTTCTTCTTTCCCTCTTTCTTTCCTTCCTTCTTTGTAGGGGAAAGAGTTGCTTGTTAATGCACCATTGGAACAAGATATGGCCCTCCAATATTCAGTCTAATGAATGGCTAACAATGCTGCTAATTAAGCCAGAAGCAACAAGAGCAGCTTCCTATTGATCATATGTTTGCATGTTGGTTTTGGGCTCAGAGCCATGTCTACACTCCCTATTCCTCAAATTAGTAAAAACACTACTGTGGAGCTAAACAACACAAAGAAAGACAGAAGGTTTCTGTGGTAATTAAAGAAGTTCTGTGTAATTAGAGATCCTTGAAGATGAGGTTACTGCACAAACATATTATTCTGCCCATTCTTCCAGGATGTGATGGCAAGATCACCTGGGGTACATTTAGTTCAAAGACCAGCTGCTGCTTCTCTGTTTACTCCTCTGTTTACTTTGTCATTAAGATCTTTCTGGGAAGGCGATGGATATAATCTACCTGGACTTCTGCAAGACCTTTGACATAGTCCCCAACAACATCTTTAAATTGGAGAGATAGGGATTTGAGAGGGGGGCTCGTTTGGTGCATAAGGAATTGGTTGGAAGGTCACAGCAAGAGTGTTGTGATCTAGGGCTCTATGTCCAGGTGGAGTCCAGTAATAAGTTGTGTCCCCCAGGCGTTTGTCTTGGGACTGGTACTCTTTAACATCACCATCAATAACAAAGATAATAGGATTGAGCACACCCTCATCAAGTTTGCTGGTGACAAGAAGCTGAGTGGTGCAGTTGATACAGAAGAAGGAAGGAATACCATCCAGATGGACCCTGATAAACTCGAAAGGTGAGCCCTTGTGAACCTAATGAGGTTCATCAAAACAAAGTTTTGTTGAAAAAGTTTTGTCTTCCAAGTTTATGCACTTGGGAAGAGATAATTCCAGGTACATAAACAGACTGGGAGAACTCCTTGAGAGTAGCCCTGCTGAGAAGGACATAGTGGTCCTGGTAGATGAAAAACTTAACATGAGCCAGCAGTGTGCACTTGCAGCCTAGAAGGCCAATGGTTCCCTAAGTTCCATCAGAAGAGGGGTGGCCAGCAGGGTGAGAGAGGTGATTTTCCCCTCTCCTATTCCCTCTTGAGGCCCCAGCTAGATTACTGCATCCAGATCTGTAGTCTCCAACATAGAAGTGATGTAAAACTTTTGTAGAGGGTCCAGAAGAGGTCCACAAGGATGTTCCAAGGGCTGGAGTACCTCTCCTATGAAGACGGGCTAGAGGAAATAAGCTTGTTTAGCCTGGAAAAGAGAAGGCTGTGGGGAGACCTTGTTGTGGTTTTCCAGTATTTAAAGGGAGTTTATAAACATGAGGGTAATCAATTTTTTACACTGGTAGATAGCAAAAGGGAGAATGGTTTTAAACCAAAAGAAGGGAAATTTAGACTAGATGTCAGGTGGAAATTTCTGACTGGAAGAGTGGTGAGGTACTGGAACAGGTTGCCCAGAGAGACTGTGGATGCCCTGTCCCTGGAGGTGCTTAAGGGTAGGTTGGACAGGACCTTGGACAATCTGATGTAATGATTTGGACCAATGGATTAATAACTGGCTGCAAGCCTGGTGTGTCCAAAAGTGGTTTGGGTTTTTTGATCTCTGCTCAACTTACACAAGGCCAGGCCTGCTGGCAAACAATAGGAGTAGCTTATACCACTGCTGGAAAAGGGTCTTATGATGGGAGTTGGGAAGGTTCATTGATAGAGCTTTTAACTAGGTACGAAGAGGGGAGGGGATGTAACTGGGCTCACTAGAACAGAGACTGTATGTAACATGACAGTGCTTTTGGAAGAGGGACAGCTAGTAAGATCCCACAGTCTTGTGTCTTGGTGAAGGAGGAGGATGACTGACCTTTTTGTAGGAAGAACACAGGGGTTGGTGTGAGGTTGGTGCTACAGAAATACCTGAGTATAGTCAAGAGGGTATTAGAGCTTCTCCCACTCAAAAGGAAGCCCAACTCAGGTGTTTTTACAGTAATGCACACAGCATGGGTAATAAACTTGAGAAGCTGGAGGCTGTTGTGCGGTCGGAAAGCTATGATATAGTCACCATCATGGTAACATGATGGAATGACTCACACGGCTGGAGTGCTGTGATTGATGGCTACCGACTTTTCAAAAGAGATAGATGAGGAAGGAAAGGTGGTGATGTAGCCCTCAATGTTAAGAACGAATGTGAATGTATGGAAATTAATGATGATGATTATAGAGTTGAGAGCTTATGGGTCAGAATAAAAGCAAAGTCCAATAAGACTGACACTATCATGGGAGTCTGCTACAGGCCACCCAACCAGAACAAAGAGGTGGACAAGATACTTTACAGACAGGTGGGTGAGACCTCAAGGGGAACTTCAACTTCCCAGACATTTCCTGGACTAGTATTACAGCAGATAGTGAACAAACCCAGAGGTTCCTATAGTGTGTGCGAGATAACTTTCTGACATAGCTGATGTAGGAGCCAACGTGGGGAAGCAAAATCCTGGACCTGCTGTTTGTTAGCAGAGAGGGTTTTGAGGTGAATGTAAAGGTTGAAGGCCATCTGGGGCATAGTAATCAGGAGATGCTAGATTTCTTGATCCTTGTTGAACCATAGAGGGAAATCAGCAGAACTGCTACCTTGGACTTCTGGAAGGCAGACTTTAGCCTCTTTAGGACCATGGTTGAGAGCGTCTCTTGGTATGTAGTTTTGGAGGGCATGGGAGCCCAGAAAGGCTGGGAATACTTCAAGGAAATTATTTTAAAGGTGGAGGAGCTGACCATCCCGAAGTCACAGGGGGATGAGCTGACAGGCAAGAGGCTGTGGCTGGAACTCAAGAACAAAAGGAAAGTTTGTGGTCTCTGGAAGAATAGGCAAGCCTCTTATGATGATTACAGGTATGTAGTGAAGCTGTGCAGGGAGAAAATTAGAAAAGCCAAAGCCAAAGCCCAGCTAGAACTGAGCTTGAACACTAAGGTAAAGGACAACAGTAAATATATCTATAAATATATCTATAAATCAGCAAGTTTGCTGATGATACGAAGTTGGGAGGATTGGCTGACATGCCTGAAGGCTGTGCTGCCATTCAGCGAGACCTGGACAGGCTGGAGAGCTGGGCAGTAAGAAACCGGATGAGGTTCAACAAAAGCAAGTGTAGGGTCTTACACCTAGGGAGGAATAATTGCATGCACCAATACAGGCTGGGGGATGAGCTGCTGGAGAGGAGCTCTGCAGAGAGGGACCTGGGCGTCCTGGTGGACGACAGGTTGACCATGAGCCAGCAGTGTGCCCTCATGGCCAAAAAGGCCAATGGCATTCTGGGGTGCATTAAGAAGAGCGTGTCCAGCAGGTCGAGGGAGGTGATCCTCCCCCTCTACTCTGCCCTGGTAAGGCCTCATCTGGAGTACTGTGTCCAGTTCTGGGCTCCCCAGTACAAAAAAGACAGGGATCTCTTGGAAAGAGTCCAGCGGAGGGCCACAAAGATGGTGAAGGGCCTGGAGCATCTCCCCTATGAAGAAAGGCTGAGTGAACTGGGTCTGTTTAGCCTTGAGAAAAGACGACTGAGAGGGGACTTGATCCAGGTTTATAAATATCTGAGGTGTGGCGGCCATAGTGGTGAGGCCAGTCTCTTTTCAGTGGTACTTGGAGACAGGACGAGGGGAAACGGACATAAGCTGCAGCATAGGAAGTTTCGCACGAATGTGCGTAAGAACTTCACGGTGAGGGTGACGGAGCACTGGAACAGGCTGCCCAGGGAGGTTGTGGAGTCTCCTTCTCTGGAGATATTAAAGTCTCGCCTGGACGCCTACCTGTGCGACCTGGTGTAGGGAACCTGCTTTGGCAGGGGGGTTGGTCTCGATGATCTCTAGAGGTCCCTTCCAACCCCTACAATTCTGTGATTCTGTGATTCTGTGAAATATATCTACAGTATGAGGAGGGAGAATCTCCATCCCTTGCTGGATGCCAAGGACAACATGGTAATCAAGGATCAGGATAAAACTGAGGTACTTAGTGCCTTCTTTGTCTCAGACTTTAATAGTAAGACTTGTTACTCCCTAGGCACACAGCCCTTTGTGCTGGTAGACAGGGATGGGGAACAGAATAGGCCCAGCATAATCCATGATGAAATGGTTTTGAACCTGCTTTGAAAGCTGAATGCTCATAAGACCATGGGGCCAGATGGATTTCACCCTAGAGTGCTGAGGGAGTTGGCGGGTGTGGTTTCCAAGCCACTCTCCATCATCCTTTGGCAGTCATGGCTAACTGAAAATGTCCCAGTGGAATGGAGACTGGCAAATGTGATGCCCACCTTTGAAAAGGGCTGGAAAATTGATCCTGGTAACTACAGACCTATCAGTCTCACCATGTTGCCAGGGAACAGATAATCTCGGGAGACATCACGGATTGATTAAAGGTCAACCAGGGGATCAGGCCCAGTCAGCATGGGTTTATGAGTGGTAGATCCTTTTTGACAAACTGGAGCACTGGAATAGGCTCCCCAGGGAGGTGGTTGAGTCACCATCCCTGGATGTGTTTAAAAACCATTTGGATGTGGTGCTCAGGGACATGATTTAGTAGAGGGTTGATAGTTAGGGTAGTGTGGTTAGGTCATGGTTGGACTCAGTGATCTTTAAGGTCTTTTCCAACCTGAGTGATTCTATGATTCTATGGTCTAGTACTTGATCCAGCAGCTGTCAACCCTGCCTGTGACAGGGAGATTGAAACTAAATTATCCTTAAGGTCCCTTCCAACCCAAACCATTCAATGATTCTGTGATCTTTCATTCTGAAAAGGGTCCAAGGACAGAATAGAATACTGGTAACAGACCTCGATAGAGTTCATGGAACTTCAATATATGTTTAATTTTTACCTTCACTGGTTTACTGAGCAGAGACTTCTGTGTCTGGCAACAAAACCCACTGCACTTTTTTCTTATATATATATATTTTCATTTTTTTTTTTTTTTTTTTTTTTTTCCCATTTGCTATTGTTATGACAATAGTTGGAGCACTACCTAAAAAAAAAAAAAGGTAGAAACCCTTTGAGTCAGAGGTGTATTGCTCACATGGTCCATAGGCACTATATCATAGAATCATACAATCATAGAATCATTAGAGTTGGAAAGGACAATTAAAGGACATCCAGTACAACTTCCCTGCAGTGACCAGGGACACCTACAGCTCCATCAGGTGCTCAGAGCCCTGTTCAGCCTGACCTTGAATGCTACTAGGGATGGACATCCACCAACTCTCTGAGCAACCTGTTCCAGTGCTTCACCACTCTTATTGTAAAGAAGTATTTTTTATTTATAACTAATCCAAATCTTTAAGTCTAAAACAATTTCCCCTTGTCCTATCACAACACATCCACTAATGAGTCTTTCACCTTCTTTCTTATCCCCCCATTAAATACTGAAAGACTGCTATCAGTTCTCTCTGTAAAGCATTTCCCTCAACTTAAAACCATTTCCCCTTGTCCTGCAGTTATCTACCCTTTCAAAGAGTTGATTCCTCTCTTGTTTGTAGGCTCGCTTTAGGTACTGAAAGGCTGCAATGAGGTCACCCCGCAGCCTTCTTTTCTCCAGGCTGAACAAGCCCAGCTCCGTCAGCCTGTCTTCGTAGGGGAGATGCTCCAGTCCCCTGATCATCTTTGGGCAGCCTGGTCTAGTATTGAATGTGGAGGTTGGTGGCCCTGCATGTGGCAGGGGAGTTGGAGATTTGTGATCCTTGATGTCCCTTCCAACCCTGGCCATTCTGTGATTCTCCCTGGAGCCTTCTCTTCTCCAGCCTGAACAAAATGCTGAGAGAGACCCCCAGCTAAGTCACGGGACTCTTCAGCTTCAAAGGATGCTGTGTGTTCATCTCTTTCCAGTAAAAAATGTGTGTTCCCCTTTGGAAATATGGCATACATATGCACACCCATCCCATTAAAACAGACACAGACAATAAGAAAAGGAGTTGCTGTGTTAAAGGGAAAAGGAGAGAGCTGGATTACTGGGGCCACAGTTTGCTATCCAGAGGAGCACAGTTCATCCATCTGCCAGTGGTTTCACCAGTATGAACATCTCCATTCTGTACCATCTGGTACAGAGCCCAGACTGTCTCAGCTCTGATATTTAAAGAGAAAAAGGTAAATCCATAAGAAGAGGCAATAATTTTATTAGACCAACTAATGTAGTTGGAAAACCAAGCAGAAATGCTGTGAGGCACACAGAGCCTTAAAAACTGTTTGCGCAAATGCTGTCTTGATTTTCCAGTTACATCAGTTGATTTAATAAAACTTATTACCTCCATGCTCAAAGAGCTGTGCTTTTCTTAGATATGGCAGCAAAGAGTTTATGAAGGTTGTTGGATAGCATAGACAGCCTCTCTAACTCACTCTGAGATCCAGAGATGGACTCAAAATCATGAGACAAGACATACTTATGAAGCTATAGATTTCATTTGCTTTGTAGAAGAGTATAATTACAAGCCCTCTACAACCTTATGATAATGTGGAATCTGATAATAGGTGGGAAAAAAGTTTCCATTTTGAATCTCAGAATAATACATGAATAAGTTTATGGAAAATGTATTCCATCTATAACATGCTGTTGTTATCAATTTAGTTCAGAGAACTTCCTGAAAATTAATGAACATCACTGAAATGATTTTCTTGCTGACTATATGTCTAGGGGATTACCAGCCTAACAGACAGAAAAAAAAAATATATACACATACTTCTGGGTAAAGAAGTCGTTTTCTTTTTATCATGCATAAACAAAAAGCAGCAATATTTTTTTCACTCTAGTAATCTATGAACAAATATCTCTACTGACACAATAATTTTGCAGTTACACAAACCAGGAATGACTTTTTTTACTTTTTTCTTTTTTCTTTTTTTTTTAATGTAGATCAGAACTTCATAAACAAAGAACATTCACCAAAGCCCTTTTTACTAGGAATGTATATATATCCAGCAACAGAAAGATCTAAACTGATTGGTAAATAGAACTTGAAGTTCTATTTAGATCTTGAAGTGTGGTTGCCTAGCACTTCAATGTACAAATGAGTACAGGAACAATAACTCAGTATTTTTGTGCCATGGAAGTCTTTGAAATAAAACTATGGGAAGCAAGAATATAGCACATGAATCTATGAGTTTTACAGATTATGTCACTATTGCATGAAGTGCAGAACATATCTTAAAAAGCTTGATTCTAGACTTGATTTTAGACAAAGTTTAATCCTGTAAACCAACACATGTTCATTTATCTATATCTGTAGCATGACAGAACACATAAACCTCAACCAAGAAATGGATTCAGAAAAAATAAAGTTAGAAGCAAAACTTGACCAAAAGATTCCAATTTAAATTCTAAACAAATAATAGAAGCCTCCACCAGCAGGGCTTTCAGATGGATATTAAGTGTTTTTCCCGCTGATATTGGAACCCTGCCCCTAAACATAGGACAGGAACCCTAGAACCTTTAACTTCCTGACCTTACATCAGCCTAACTTGGCATTGCAAATATCTACCTGTCTTCTCTGCTGCCCATTTTGTCAACAGGGAGAAACAAACTGTTTTGAAGTGTGATTCATCTGATCTATTGTAGACATCTGCCTTAGGCTGAATTGAATTGCCCTGGCAATGACTCCATCTCTCTGGAATTGCAAAGGGAGTCCAGGGTGACTGATTCAGGTGATGCAATTTACAGATGAGGCATCTAAATTTGAATGAATGAGTCTTACTCCATGTGTCAAAGGAGTGGGATGCATCCAGTGAAGCAAGAAGCACAAAGTGGTATGTGACAATTTTTTTAATACAGTTTTTATTTATTTACATTTCAGTGCAATGTTAATAATGTAAAGCATAAATTAGAGCTCAAATTTTGCCTAGATGGATTTTCTCCTTTTCTCCTGCTAAAGAGCAGGAGCACTACATAAAAACAGCACAAAAAATGACCTTTTGGGAATGAAATAAGGTTGAGATGCAAGCCAATCTTCTCTTTCTATTCTGAAAAGAAACTGAATTTACTGTACACAAAAAGACTAGCACTAAATGAGATCTTTTTGCATGAATATAGGGAAGTTGCTTTTTCTCAGGAGAGTGCTTGATTTTTTTTCCTTGTAGAGCAAATGACAGTTTACTCCTATCAATTATTAACTTGAGGCTAATTGCACAGGTTAGATCTTTAGTGGGTTAATCAGAGAAGAAATTATCTTTTCAATGGGAAAAAATAAAAGAAGCCATGAAAAAAATATACACAAGATTGTTGGCTAGTCCTATCTAGTTCATCCAGAAAATAACAGTAAGACTAAACAAATACATTAAATAGGAGGGACATTCAAGATTAAAATTAACTTGTAAAACTTGTAAAAATCAATAATGCTGTAATGAGATATAAAACTTGGGGGAAATATCTGCAGTCTGTTACATTCATGCATCAGTTGTCAATTGCTGGCAGTTCTTCAGTTATGGACTTGTATTACTTTTTTTATTGCCCCCCTATCTTTCTTTTTTCTTCTTTACATGACTTTGAGACTATTTGTGGGTTCACCAAGTAAGTTCCTTGGTTAGGAAAGGAAAATGAAGCTCTACCTTGCATTGTATCTGGCTTTCCAAATCTTTGCAGGAGCACAGAATGCATATCAACGTCCAAAACATGACATCATAGTATGTGTTTTCTTATTAAATATTTTCTGTGTCTAGAAAGCACCATCAGCAGTCTTCTTAGCTGCATTGCAATACAATTTTACATAGAAAAAATTACGCTTCTTGGTTCAATTCATTTCCACATATCTAGCTTCATCATTACTGCATCAGTGGCTACACCTTTTCAGGTTGGAAGCAAAAAACTGACCAAATCAAGTATGGTAAAACAGATGCATCACTTGGTGAAGATCTGTAGAGCATTTCCTTTGTAGCTCCCACGTAGTCCCATACTCTTCTCGTTGTGCTCACAGGAAAAGAAGTTAATAGGAAAACTGTAAAACATTTGAAAAAGCAGATGCATGAGATACTGTGGATACTGTGGAAATCACCATGACATTCCCTACCATTCTCATCAGACAGAGGAACCATTCTCCCTGAGTACAGTTGCACCACTCTCACAGCTCTGTCCACAGAGCAGGACCATGTGGAGAAGGTGTCAGGTGAGAACGAGTCTACGACAGGTATGAGATGATCCAAGGAGGGAGAAATAATCACAGCTGTGTATGATTAGATGACTTTTGATCAACTTCCTTCCCAGTTTCTAAAACTGTTGTTACTTTTCTTTGGTTATGAAAAAATGTAATGAAGAATTATCATCTCCCCAGAAATATCTTAGCCGTAGTTAAGAATTAAGATTTTTTACATATTTTTAATTCGCTTTTTTCAAGTTGCTAAATGAGTTTCTGAAAAGCATTTGGTGTCATTTCACTGAGGACAAAATAAATCAGAATAGACTAATATATGCATTACTTTTCCATCTCTGGAGACCCAGCTTCAGGATCTAATGGGATGGTACAGCATTTGACACAGTGTTATCTCAAGTCATGATTAAATGAGTTATTCAGCTGTTTTAGGACCCATCAACATGCTCACTACTCTCAATTCCATATTTTCATAATGCTGAAATTCTGATAATAAGGATACTAGTGCAACATGCAATGTCAGAACGAAATAAAATATAGTGCATTTTTTTATATACAGTGGACATCTAAAGCAGCTTTGTCCTTTTTTTTTTTTTCCTTCTGAGATTTGGAATGACTAAAAACAAAGTCATTAGCATTCAGTTTGTTTATGACATTATAAAACTATGAAAGCAGTTTGAAATGGGAAGTAGCTTAAAGTGTGAGACATTCTGTGAAATTATGCATCTGTTTCTGCGCTGGGAAATTTGTATTTCAGCCAAGGCATAGCAAGGGAGACTGTGATTAAATCAGCAAAAATTTTATTATGATGTCCAGTTCGGGTCTCAGCAGTCCAGGTAAGATACCTTAGCATCTCTAGTATATGTAAGTATACTTTAAAAATGAAAGTAATTATAAATACTCTATGATAAACTTCACATCCTTTCTAAAAATAACTTGAATTTGTAAATGATCAAATTATTTTGATAAATAAATAGAGATATTTTAAAAAGTATCTAAATATCTCCTCTCAGGACAATAATCCAAAGATCATAAAGCTTACAAGGCAAATATTTACCTAAGAGTCCATAACAGCTTAGTTAAACACAAAAGTGCTGCCATGAAAAATAAATGAAATACATAGCAAGGGATCCTAGTCACAATTTTGAGGAATTAAATACAGATTGCAGTCAAAGAGAGAGCCATTTGGTAACCACTTGCAAAATGCTCAAAACTAAAATAAACATTTGATTTCCAGGCTGAGAGCCATCATAGTAGCCATTTGTCATCTTCTTGGGTCTTGCTTCAGAAATCCATTCTCAATAAACAAAAATATGCATATACTTAAATTTAGTGTCAGAAGGGTATATATCATTAAAATTAGACGTGTTCAGCTAATGAACTTGAATGCACTCTCAAGGGCTAGAGTCCAAAGTCCTGCTTTGCAGATCAGATTCAGAATTGCCCGCAGATGCTAGTTTTATGAAGCATGATTTCTTTTTGTTCATCTTGTTCTCACACACTCTTTTTAACATGTACCTCAATTAGTTTCTTTATAACCATTAATGTATGATGAAAAAGCAGTTTTTTGTCCTATTTTTGTTGGATCCATTTAAACTTATGAACTACCTGGACATTAGAAAGTACATAAGTAGATACGTCAAAACACTTAAACAAAGAAGCAGTCCTTAAAGATGGCTCTTGGGATAAGTGGAGCCATAGAAGAAATCTTACAGTGTTACAGAAGACTTCTGTTTTTCTATTGGAAATCCATACAATATTATTTACCACTGATAAAAACAAATAGTACAGCTCTTGGAAAAGCACCTGGAAGGTTCATAGACGTGGAGTGAAATTCAATGTCAGTCACGAAAGAGAAAGATAATACTGTTTTGTATGTTCAGTGGCCAGAGGAAAATCAGGAGTCTGGTCATGCTCCCAATAGACAGGTAACAGAACACAAATAATCTCCGAAGTCACATAAACTGACCAAAGTTGTTGCTGATAACTAGACACATCTTTAGATAAGTGCTACATCCTGAGAGCCACAATGTCACTCCATTACGTGGACCTCCACTAAAAGTACATGAGGCATGTGATTATTCAATACAGGAATGACTAATCATACAGATATCCACCTCCAGTAAATAAAGCTCACAGGTAATTTCCTAAGCATGGAAGAGGAGAGAGATTTGCCTGCAATGTGATTCACAACAGCCATAATGATGAGTGTTAGGACATGGAAAACAGATGGGAAACACCAGGATGTGGCTGCGATGGTATCTCCTATATGAGCTCAGACACCCATGGGAGGCTGTGAATCAAAGCCTGGTGTTTTGTGATCTGGAGGACAACCAACACAATCTTGGAGAACAATAGATGTGTGTTGTGCTTTTACTTTTCCTTGTGTCATTTATAAATTTTGGATGATTTTTTTTTCTGCAAAAAAAAATAAAAATAGCACTCCAAATACCCAGCAAGTAGGCTACTGCTTCTTTCCTTCCTAGCTATGCTCTCATTCAATTTTAGCAGGAAATGTAAGCTTCCTGTGGCCCGCTGTCCTGAATATTTTAGATTTAGGCAGTAGATTTTTCTTTTGTTATAGGCGATCTGTTTCCTTATGGCTGCTACATTGGTAGCACTTCACAATATTCAGAGATTTGTCTGGGACTACCCAATTATCAGTATTCAACAGTTCAGGCAGCTAACTAACTGATAAGTTTTACTGAAGTTATCTCCCATACTTCAGCACCTATATACTACGCTGTGTATCTACACAGCCCGTTGAATTTGCATCTCAGAACATATGGGTCTGAGTCCTTTCTCCCATGTCAGTCTCAGAGAAAAGGCAGCTAATGCAGCCTTACTTCACCCAAGCACTGGGCAATTCAGCTTTGAGCTAGACAGCACTCAGCAGCCAAAAAATAAAATAAAATAAAAAATGGATGCACAGGTTTCTACTGAAAATGGAAAACCTGTTTTAATTTAATCAAATAGGTGAATGAATGTTGAGTTTCAAGACACTGCAAAAGTTCACATCTCTAGTCTTGTCAGGCAATGTGCAGCTTCTTTTAGGCCACATTTAGATTCGTGAATGAAAGATAAATTATGGACTAATCACTTGCAACAATGAATTTAGTCTCAACTCTGATGTCTCTATATCCATTTCATTGGTACATGTTAAAAAATTAGAACAGGGCATCAGCAAGTACCTGTATCTCCCACTGTATCTTTGTTCTGAATAGACAATTACAAGAAAGAAATAGGGCTCTGTATTTCTTTTTGCATACTATTGTGTTTGATTCTTGGATACTGAAGCATCCCGTCAGAATAACTGTAAAAATAAAAAGGAAGTTGTCCAGAATTTTTCCATTTTCCTTATTATTTATCCCTGGGTGGTGAAAAGATTCACAGCACACTGCTTTCTGCATTTGGTAATAGCCTTGATATGAGACAGATATGTTAGAATGTGAACTCCAGTGTGTCAAAAGTTCGAAAAAATGAATCATGACTCAATTTTTGCACCCTTTGTCAGTATTCTCTTACTTTAATAGCTGTCCTGTCCCACTAGTGGCAATTAGCCTCACCAGCCTGTAGGGAAGGGGTGATTACAATAGCCCTGAGCAAGTCAGCCTACAAAAGCTGAGAAGAAAGAACAGGAGGGTGGATTTTTGCAAGCTCAGCATTTACATTCACATGTTTCACAGTCATGACAAGGATAGTAACAAGAAGTGGCACAACATAAATATGGTCTTTTCAGAGTGACAGAAATGTGAATGGAGAATGGTGCAAAAAGCACTCATTCGTTCTCATTGCATCCTCAACACGGTATCTACTGTTCTCTCTTTAAGTACTTAGCCTCCTTGTGAAATATTCCCTTCCCTTCCCTTCCCTTCCCTTCCCTTCCCTTCCCTTCCCTTCCCTTCCCTTCCCTTCCCTTCCCTTCCCTTCCCTTCCCTTCCCTTCCCTTCCCTTCCCTTCCCTTCCCTTCCCTTCCCTTCCCTTCCCTTCCCTTCCCTTCCCTTCCCTTCCCTTCCCTTCCTTTTCTAAAAAAACATCTCTGTAACACTTAAGTTTTCTAAGCTTTTTCATTTCCACAGGATTGAATGTGCCTGACCCCATTTTGATGTACCTTTGAATAGCATGGCATGAAGTACAGGAAAAAAAAAAAAAAAAAAAGACAAACATTCTACAATAAAAGCCCTAATCATGTAGTTATAAGTTTAAAAAGGGTTTGAAATCTGGTGCTTTGTCTTTCCCATTTCACATGGTCCTGCTGCTAAAAAAAAATTTCCCTGAGGTTCCTGCTGCATCTCTCCTATAAATGATTCTCTTTGATCAGAATCCAGTGCAAGCGGGGCTTTTTTTCAGTCTTAACAGAGGCAATGATTCCATATCACAGCACTGAAACTCTTGACAGCTCAGTGGGGGTGAGAAGAAGAAGCAGGATTATCTAAAAAAGAGAGAAAAAAGAGGAAGCAATTCAAAGTCAGGCCAAAGATGACAGGAGAATCAGGATAGCAGCTGTACAAAATTGTACTTGATCTCTGCCAGAGATGTGGTATGTAGGGGTGAATGACAACTTCTAATTAAAATTGTGACTGATTACCATGTAAGAAATGACACAATTTGTTGAAGACCTGGAGCTGAAGATGAGTCACTTTTATTTGCAAAAAATGCTAATTTAAAGTAATGCATTTTTAGAGGAACATCTGTGGTGCATTTTTGATAAAATTCACTTTCTCTCTCCCTTTTTTTTTTTTTTTTTTTGGACTGAAACTTTTGGATTGTCTTTTATCCAAGCACTGACTTTACATTACAGTAAATAAGGGTGAAGAAATACTGAAAATGACATTTGGAAGAGACCCTGACAGTACAATGACCCTCATTTGAAGTTCCAGGAATGAAATAGTTTTAAAGTATGGTATCTATTGTTCTATAATAAATTCACAGATCTGTATCAAGCAACTCAGGATATTATTTTTTAGAGATTTTGGATTGTTTATTTGTCACATATACATATGAATTGGATTCATGTCCTTAAGGGACACATGAATATGAGCATTATTCAACACATGCTGATTCACTTGAAAACAAATTCTGAATCTGGATTCCTATCGAGGTTATATCATAGTATCATGGAATGGCTTGGGTTGTAAGAGACTTTGAATATCATCTGGTTCCAATTTCCTGCCATGGACTGGTTGCCACCCATCAGATCAGAGTGCCAAGGGCCCCATCCAACCTGGCTTTAAGCACTTCCAGTGATGGGGCACCCACAGCTTCTCTGGGCAGCCTGTGCTCGCCAGTGGAAAAATTTTCCCTGACTTCTAATCTAAATCTTCCCTCTTTTAGTTTAAAACAATCCCTCCTTGTCCTACCACCATCTATCTATCACTGTCTGTCCATGCCACTCTGGATGGTTTCCCTCCCTTCTGTTGTATCAACTTCTCCACTCACCTTGACGTTGTCTTCAAACTTGCAGAAGGTGAAGTCAGTTCCAGTCTCTGTACTGTTTTCTCTCAAGAGCTGTCTCAATTATTGTCTAATTTAATATTTATCAATACACAAAATCATTGGCACCTACCACTTGTGCTTTCACATCTCTTAGTGCAAAGACTCTAAAATCACTTAGTGCAGAGTTTCCAAAGCATGGTAAGACTGTTTCTTCACCCATTCCCTGAGTTGCTCTCACATAAAAATTTGTAGAAGCAGCAAGGGGTAGTACTGCCTGAATATTACCATGCTCTTCCCAGAAATTGAAGTGCTGAACTGAGGGTAAAGTGGCTTCTACGAAGTGCCTACAGAGGGCTAGCTCAACTGTAAATAGCTCTGTATTGCATAGGATGGATACTTTGGCTTTTAGAGGAAATAACTTTTTCTACTGTTTTAGGGAATTTATTGAAAATTCTGATCAAAAAGAATGACCATGTATGTCTCCATGGCATTTTTATATCTAAATACCTATAATGTAGTAATAATGTTTTTATTAAGATGAATATCTTGAAATAAAATCACAGGTAAACAGTTTTCAAACATGCTTTTTTCTCCAGCTTGCTCCAGATTTCAATTGACTTTTTACATGTAAGTACAAAATCTGAGACTTTAATTATCAAGTATTCACACTATACTGTTATTATGTAGCTCTAGGCTATTGCTAGCTGATCTTCATTTTAAAAATATGAGAGTGGAGAGCAAAGATTTTACATGTCTGTGTACAGCATTGTTTATGCCTGCAGTAAAGTCTAGAACACAGAAAAGTGAAACTGCATTTTGCAACTCTTTCATACTCACCCTGTATGCAAGGGTGAAGAAGAGACATACAGCTGTCAAAGTCCAATTTTAGGTCTAAATTCCTGAAATCACTCATAAATATTCTAAGTTATGCATATGAATATGCAAACTTACCATCTCTCCCTGTAACAATAAGGAAAAGTAAGATGAAGGTAAAATTAACTGTTGAGTATGAATGTACTCATATCCAAGGCCTACCTTCCCACCTAGCCTAGGAGACATCCTTAGAGCAGGTAAAGTAGAGTCTTTTATGTATTTTTACAGTTCAGAATTGTGGGAATAAGAGGTCTTGAGGACTACTCTTATCATGCCAAGAAGATATCTACTGCACTGTATCATCCATGATTTTACAATTAAATACAGGACCAAAAAATAGCTTAGAAAACTGTTTGAAATAAAATAAAAACTCAGTTAGAAAAGCAGTGTGCATTTTCTCATGTACAATTGAACTAATTGCTGTTTTCCATTCATGTCACTGGTGAAGGATGAGCAAAGTTGGGAATCTCTATAGTATAGAAGTGAATCAGTAAATCTGTTCCTTACATTTTAGAGGGAAACAAGACATAACTTCATCCTAGAATCCTGGACATATAATCTTATGCTAATATTCCTCCTCCTCAGATCAAACAGTATATATTTTTAATAATCACCTACTGTTATGCCAACGTTGGTCTATATTCATCTTGCGATATTTAGGTACCTGGTTAAGGTGACTGAGCTCAGAACTAGATCTTTGTTAGCTCTATTTTCCAGAGCTCTGGTGGGATTTTCATCCTCTGTGAATGCTTATCTCTACTATTTCTATTATCTCTACTATTTTCTGAGTTTTTAGGTACCAAAAATTAGCTTTCAACAATTTTATATAGCAATGGAAGATTTCTTTATTTCTTGCTAACACATTTATGTACCTAGAAACAACAAAATGTCATTTTCATTAATTTTCGGCTTTGTTTTGCTAGGCTGAAACAAATTTTCCAATTTCATTGTCTATATTGGTTGATAGCCAAGTGGCATTTCATGCACATATTTTAGTTTGAGTTCCTTCTTCTCACACATGGCAGACTAGGAGAATATACAGCCTTGTAGGTTACTGCTCACCAGGGCCTTGTATAGGAGTACTAATATTTCCCACTCTCTCTGTATCTGCATCATTACATGAAAAAGTCTTGCTGGTTTTGGACTAATTATGAGATTATATTATTTTTGGAATTCTGGAATGACCACAGGAATTTCATTCGTGCTGAATATAAAATTGACCCAAGTTCACTACAAATTTGAAACTGCCTGGGTTTATGATTTTAAAGCTTTCAAGAACTGGCCTGGTTTTAACTTTGAATGTACAAAAGCCAAACTGTAAGCGAAACCTACAGGGGAGAAGGGACAAGAAATACTTTGTATTCTTAACTGACAGCTCTGCAAATTCAATCTGAAACCCAACAGCTAAGTTGAGTTATACCCTTTTAAAAACTCATCACCCATATAGAAGCTTCTGTAGATGAATTAAGATACCATAAAACCTCAAGTACTCCTTAGTTTTCAGAAAGTTTATACAGGTGCCATTGGTTAGTCCTGCAATTTTAACTGTGCCAAGTAATTCTGCTAATGACCATGATGGGGCACATAAATACAGGCCTAACAGGCCAACATTTTGTTTAATGTATGGGCTCTTCTACTGCTCCCTGCACCATGGTATTTGAGTACTATACCATCATCAGAAACAGAAAGCAGAGAAAGCATCATTTCCCAGCAGCCTCAAAAGATTTGATCCTGAAAGGACATGGGGACAAAATCTACTGAATAAATTGGTGTAATTTTCGGAGGAGACCTACTCTTTAAAAAATACATGTTGTTTTCCTTATTGTTAGCATTAGCCTTGTTCTAATGCTCTAAAGCTTCAATCAAGGATGCAAAGGCAGAACTGTGAAAAAAGACTTCTTAAAAAATAGTGAATATGTTTCCGGGTAAATATTGAGGAGATTATTTTAAAAAGGATAATATTCTCCAAAAGCTGTAAAATATTAACTATTCCAAGCACTATCTGCTTCTTTTAGGCTTTCCTAGTATCATACATTTAAATAATATATGTAAAGCTGACATTTTATGTCATCTTTCTATAAAATAGGGCAAACTCATAAACCAGTCTGAATGCAGATGATAACAACATACAGCTTTGGTTCAGAGAGTGCACATTCACAAATCCAAGTGCCTTTTGAAGTTTGATCTCTTATATTTCTCACTGCTTTCTTCTGGCCACTCAATACCAAGGACTCTCCTCACTTCTATGGAAATGATAGTTGATAGGAAACACAGTTATAATAGCTAGTGCAAGATTGCTAGTGCAAATGCTATTTTCTCATTGCAAGTAAGCTGAAGACCAGAGACAGACTCATTACTGCAGCTTTATACTAGGCTGTTTCCAGATCAGAGTCAGAAAAGAGCCCATCAGATTCACTTGTTAATGAGTGTTACATTCACTAGGCAATGTTTTGGGTGTAATTATTCCATTGCAGGTGTCATTTTCACACAATAGATTCAGTCTTCTATAGTTTCTCTTCTGATGAGAATCACAGTTTTGCTCTTATATTTTCCAATGACAGAAAGGAAGATCCTCAGTGAGAGGAAGGATGAAGAGAATCACACAGCTCACAGTCATCCTTGAAAATGAGGAATGTGAGATGGTGGAGGCTGATGATACAGCTGCATGAACTATGGATATCCTCAGAGAAAGCCATGCATTAATTGATTTTATGAACAAGATTCAGATCCAGATGATCTGCTTAGCATGTTGTCTGACTAGGATACTGTAGCAACACGAAGAGTAGTAACCTTCAGAGCAGAGAGGCTGACAGAATGGCCAGCCATCTGTCAGTGTCACTGTTAATGGCTGTCAGGATCCATTTCATCATTTAACATCTTGCAAGCAGGTAATATATAACTAAGGAATAGTTGGATATTGTCCCTTTGTAGCTCAAGCAGTTCTGGTAGAGGCCCACCCAGAACTAAGGTTAACTAGTTGTTGTATATTCCAAAGAGTGGTGGGAAAGTACCTGGAATGTCAATGACTACTTTGTATTGTCTAAACAACCATACAAAAGTGTTTTTTTTTCCTAATTCCTGCATTCAGAACTCCCTTGTACTTTGTTCTGTCTATAATAGCAAGAGAATCTCCTTTAGTTCAAGAGCTTAGGTCACTAGCAAACAGCTTCAGTTTCTGTAAGCAAAAGTAACTGGAAAATACCCATTTGTTGCATATTCTCAATATGCGTGAAGCATTTTCTGAGACATCCTGCTGGTAAAACTGGAGTACTTCTTGTGGCCTACATTCCCAGCAGGTGAAAATTAGCACTACTGTCTGCAGAGGTGCATCAGCTCCTGCCAGCTTAGAGGGATATAAAAACTTAAATAACACAATGTTAATTTTCACTAATTGATGATTTCCAACCTCAGGTTTACATATCATAGCAAGCTTTCTAATTACTATTAATGCCATCTAATTACTATGAATGCCAGACTGTGCATTGCGCATTGATAGTCTGGGAACTTCAATCTATTGTGACATTCCTGTGTAGCTGCTGTATTGATTAGAACTGGGTTGCGTTTCTTCATGAGTTCTGTTCTCAAATATTCAAGTGTAATAAGGGAAGTAATCTAAATGCAAAATTAAGGTAGTGATGTTAATTTCCTTGGAATGAGAAGCCAAGTTAATTAACAGTTTTAAAGAATTTTGACGTGGCCAAATAGAAGGCAGGTAGAACCGTAATGTATCATTACTTTCCCCACCACGATCCAGTCCCATAAATTGTAATTATTCCAACATGTACATTATTAAAACCTTATGTTTTATTTTTGTCCACTTTTATGTCTTCAGTTTAAGTTTTATAAACATTCTAGCAGACCAGTCTAACATTAAGGATCTAGTAGGGGTGGTAAATCTTGAAATCAAATTGAGTATATCAGGGGACTGTACACAGGTGAGTAAGTATCAGTTACAGCAAATATAGGATACAGATGTGTGTAGAGTAAAAGGAGAAAGAGGTTTGGAAAGAGGCAGATCTTTAAAGAGGGTTTCAATTATACTGTATTTTATGACTCTTAGAGAAATTCAGACACTCTAGCTAGAGATTTACTCTGGAAAGAACTTGATTTTAACAAAAATGCTTGACAAATTCACTAAGTATTCTTATCAGATCAGCATTTTATTAATAACATTAGCTTAAGAAATAAAACAAAAAGAAGCTATGATTGTTTGGTGTAAGGGAATATTGAAATATGAGAGGAATGTTAGTTTATGCAGAAAACAAAAGTAGATTTTATGATATCAATGATATAATCCAGATTTTTAAAGGATCCATCCATTCCATCATAAGCAAAAGGTGTTGAACCTAACTAAAATCTGAACTGCTTCACAGGAAAAAAAAAGTCTTTTCCTGTTTACCATTGTTACTAAAAATAAGAGATCCTATTCTGTCTGTGCTAATTGAAGCCCTGCTACAGGCAATATCAATAGTTTACATTCCTGTGCAAAGTGGTACTGAGTTCAGTAAAGATCCATTACTAAAAGTATAGTCCAAGCTAATACTCTTGATCCAACAAACTGTTTTCAGGCAGTTCCAGAACTGCAATGTCATCAGTAGATGTGCTAGATTTTGAATTCTTATATAAGTGGATAAAGAACAGAAAGATATTCCTGTTTTTCTGTACCTCTATAAAACACTATATCTCATAAGAACCACAGTGTCTTACAATCTTACCTATGTTCTAAAGGAATGTGGTCAAATAGTCTTTCCTAAAAATGCACACATCCAAAAAAGAGCAATGAGCATCTGTACTTCTGTCACTGCCTGACTGTGGGAAAGACCTGCTATCTTTAAAACGTCAGCCAAAAGCCAAATGCAGCTATAAAGAAGAAATGTCAGAGGCTTCTCTGATTCAAGTATCTCCTTCATGCAACTGACAAAATACTACCTGTCATAGAATCACAGAATCATTAAGTTTGGGAAAGACCACTACGATCATTTTGTCCAACCATCAACCAATCCCCAGCATGCCCACTAACCCATGTCCCTCAGTGCCACATCTACACATTTCTTGAATGCCTCCAAGGATGGTGACTCCATCTTCTCCCTGGACAGCCTGTGCCAATGCTTCACCACTCTTACTGAGAAGAAATTGTACCTCCATCCATCCTGAACATCCAACCTGAATCCCCACCCCCCTCCATCCCCAGCTCAACCTAAGGCCATTACCTCACGTCCTATCCATCTCCTTTCATGTTGCTCAAAGTTTGAATCTATTCAACTCAGGGGAGGAGCTGATTCAGAGCTAGAATGAAAGACCATGACCATGTGCTTCTTGGTAAGAAAACATCGTGATATAATCTCTGTTAACTCACCTACTGATATCCATGAGGAACACTTTTTACTATTGCTAGCTGTGTAGAAGAAACTGTTTCATCTTATCAAAGTCTTATTATTTCATACATTTTCACCATCTACGTTAGAATACAGAAGTACAACGAGGGAGGAAACTTTCCCAACTCACAGATTTCTATCCTGCCAAGAGCACTGAGGCACAGCATCTCAGGAGTGCTTGCCACAGTGAAAACACTACAGCATTTTCCCAACTCAGTATACTGCTAGCATAAAGCTATCGAATTAGTTTCATGGTCTCCATCCTTATCTTTACAACATACAGTAACCCAGAGCTACCAATCTCTGAGTACTCAGTATACTTAACATAATATATATAAAATACATGCAGATTTAAAAGCAAAATCCAGAACAAACCCCATGTTCAAAATCTGATTATGGGAGAAAGATGGTGAATATAATCAATTTAGTTAATGCTGTCTTCATAGGCAGACAGATATTCTGCTTTACACTGCAAAGCCTATGTAAAACAAATGACATTTACACTAAGACTGGCTTCAAAAGCATTTGAAAGGAATACGGTCTCTTAAGGTTTCCTTATTAACATGATAACAGTAGGGCATCTTGTCATGTTCCCTTGCTCTCTCCTCTTGCAAAAAATATTTTGTGATTCTTGAAAGAAACAAACAAATCCAAAATGAGAATTGGAATAGTGTTAATTGTAAAATAGAATTCTATTTTATCTAGAAGCTCATTAATGCACCAACTCTTAAAGGAAGTACAGAGTAATTCATGAGAGACCAAAGATCCTCCATGGCAGAAAAGGACAATAATGACTACATATGTCCTACAGGAAAGCTGTTATAAACAAACCTACTGAAGATTAAAGTTTCTGAATTTGTTCTGTTTATTTATTTGTCTTCTTACAGATAGTCATTTATAAGAAATCACATTTTCAGTACTACTTCATAAAAAATTCCCTTGATACAACACTTTTATTTTCAGGCTCTGCTTGCATTAGACTCATAGGGTAATGGTAAGGAAGATTCTGCATTATTTCTTAATCAAAGCTTTATCAAGTCTTCCTTTTTTTTAGAAAAATGGCTATTTTTCACCCAACACTTACGTTATCCCGTTGAGGAGATTAGAAATGAAGATTCAAAGCAAAATCTCTGAAATATAAAAACATTCATAATTAATAATTACTATTAATAATAAAAATAAGTACATGACAGCTGGAACTTTGGACTTCTCTTCCAAGGGAAAAAATAAATAATATGCTGGATTTGTCCTATGGTTACCAGAGGAAATTACTGCTCTTGCAGACTAGGCAAACTTGTCATCCCTCAGCAGTCATTGGAGGCTTCTATTTAATTGACAAGTGGACTGGATACTTAATTACATGGACAGCCTCCCTTTCTCTACAGTACAGTGAAGGAATAGACAGATATTTAGGCAGACAAATTAGGATCATGTGGATTTTTTCATCACATGGTAGACAAATAGCAGCTTGCACTGAAAGCATCTCATTTTCACTATTTGGTTAGATAAACTGCATGGTCCCCAGGATCAGATTCCATTACAATTTCTGACCCACTGCTGTAACATCACAGTGTAATGCAATGGTGGCTTGAACCAAGAGGAACTCCCACCATCAGTTCCCTATAACTCTGTCTTATGCATAAGGATAAAAGATAAAAGAAAGCATAAAGGAAGGATTGAAAGTAGCAGCTATCAGACTCTTTATATCAATGGACTGTTATCAAAAATCCACAATAATGCAACTTTAGCCTCAAGCTTCTAATTGAAAGTACTATAAAACTATGTGTACATTTCACTATTGTGGTCAAATGTGATTTATGACGGACTTCAGTATGGGAACTAGGTGTTAAGCTACCATGATATCTCAGATGAAAAGTGAGTGACAGCAAATACACATGGGTACATGACACGTATACAACAGCTAGACGTATGAAACATCACTTAGTGCCATGCTGAGCCAAGAGCTTCTCTAAAATTAAAACAGCACTAATTTTTCTCCAGGTGTACTTTTCTCATCCTGAGCAGATCTCTGCTTCAGAGATGAGCAGCACAGCTAACTCCAGGAACTGCATGCTGAACTAACTCCTCGGGCAGCTGGATATCATAGTGCTAAACACACCACTTAACTGGGCAGATGAAACATGGGGTTGGTTAGGACCACTTCATAGATGGGAAATAGATGGGAAATGGCACTTCATAGATGGGATCCACAGGCATCCCCACATTCAGATTATAGGGAAGGCATGCATGATGAAGCAAGCCAGCCATTCCATTCCAAATAACCTCTGCTTGCTCCCTTGCCGTTGATTGGCCACTTTATTATTATTTAAATGCAGATAGATCTACCGAATATGTAGGCACGCTGCTTTGTAACTTGGCAGTGAATTGCAGCACAACTAAGGATCTGCCTCAGGGCACTGTTCCAGAGCAGCTATTTTTTTGTAGGCTGGGGCTATTTTTACATCAGGACGTGACAATAATTAGAAGATCAAAACCCAACACTGTAAAAGTCTTTCGTATTGCCAAAGGTAACAGGTACAGAATTACCATGCACATTTTTTGTCATTCTGATGCTTTCCCCCTGTAAACAATTATATTTCCTGCTCACTTATTCATGTCTTCTAAAAATTCACTGTTTTATTTATTATATTTGAATTTATTTGCATGCACTGTGCCCTCTCATCAACTCAAACGCTCATAAAGATTCTGTTTACCGTTTGCAATAATCATCATATTTTCATTCTTTCATCTGTATTTGTAAAACCTGCTTTGCCTACTGGAATATACATATAATTCTCCTCTAGGTTTATTAGCAAGAAACTATAGTATGATAAAACCAATATATTTATGAAAATGTAATTTACATTTTTAGTGTTAGGGAAAGTCAGTCATACTTAGTCATACTTAGTAATGTGCATTTTAGGTGACTTATTGGATACCAAGAATGCTATTCATACCTGAGAACTCCCTGCAGATGAGCTGTGAAGGATTGTTTTTTACCATTTGAGGAATGCCAGTGTCTGGGACTGGGATCTCACTTTTGCTATATCTATCTTCTTTTAAAGTAAAGGAAATGATGGTTTGTGTGCAGGAATGGGGCAGGTAATGACCAGTTTATTAGGATAATGTCAGACATTAGCTTGACTGTGATCTTTTAAAGCAGATTTTTGTCTATGAAAAAGTAATATGCATTAACATACTAATTTGTGCTACAGTGACATTGGCAGCACAGTTTCTGCACTGAGCAGCAATGTTTTCTTCAACTGAAGGAATCTCCATTTACATTTCAGTGAGACCTACCATTTTATTCTGATTTTAATGTTTGCACACTGAACTGGTGATATTGAAAGCAAAAATGAAGAATTGAAACAGGAAATGCTTCTTGTTTAATGTAATGATTGTATATTTCTATGAAATAGCGTAGAGGGTTGCAAGGAACTCCTCTAGCTGACCTTGAACTGGTAGCAAGTTCTGGGAAGCTCATTGCACAGTTTCCTCATTCCTGGTCTGTGAGAATGTTTCCTTCACTTCATAGAAAATATAGACAGACTTTGTCTGTTTGGGTTGTGTGCATGGAAAGTGTGATGGGTGGGAGTTTCAGTCATACCTAAAATACAAAATAATAAATACTTCGTATACATAACATCTTGGAAAGGCTACACTTCTAAAGTAATACCCTAAATGACAATAAAATATTTATTTTTTTTCCTTTCAGAATATTTTCCAGGAAGGGAAAAGGGTGGAAGGGTTTATTTCCTTGATATAAAAGGTTTTTAAAAGGAATTTTTGATTTCATATTCTCTAGGATGAGACAAAGGAAATAGAAGATTGAAAAAAAGAGAAACAGGAGGCTAAAATCATTGTTAAAGTCAGAGTAGTTGCTGAAGGGATGAGGAGGGAAGTCTGTATGTATGAAATGCAAGTTATCTTGATATTGATACGTGCCTATAAGGAACACATAGTAACATTAAATGCATGCATGCCTGTTTTCAGAATTGTATGCATACACAATTCACTGAACTCAGATATTTAAGGCAACCAAGTTAATACAGTCAAGATTTGCTTCAGAAATGCAGCCACTAACATTGGCTGCAATAAGCAAGAAGTGGCCATTGGTCTGGATAGAAGTGACAGCAGTTTCCATCTCTGTACATGTACATTGAGGGGTGCCCTATTTCACCTCCTTTCCTACCCTGACATATACCTTTCACTTCTCCCTCCAAATGGGATTGCAGCTTCATCTCCTTGCTTATCTCCAGCCCATCCTGCACCAGTCTCCTGTTACGTATCCTTTCATAGCCAAGCCAATCCACTTTCTGCAACCCTAAAGCTAGCAGACCACATGGGTGTCAAGAGAAGTGAGCTAACAGAAATGTGTAGAATGGTGTAGGTAACGGAGCTGCTGAGAACTTGAGGAATGCCAACTCCAACTCCTTTGCAGCCACTGACTTGTCAGCAAGGCCCCTGTAAAGGATCCCTGATTTCCACCACCTGCAGCTCACTGAGGAATTTGCAGAACTTGCAGGATATGTAATACCAGTTCAGAATACACCCTTGGGCAGAATAGGAGGATGGTTTCTTTCAAAGATCAGAAGGAAGTTTTGGAACTCGCTCAAATATCTACCTTTCCTGAAACAGAGGCATATTGAAAACCTAATGGATAACAAAAAGAAAGACATTGGAAAGGGAGTTCTGTAAAGGACAGTATTCAGCACTGAAATTCATCCCGAGGCATGGCTGGGAGCACAATAGTCGTGATATGTTACAACACAAAATGAACAGAAAAAAAGCAAATGAATGATGCTTTTTCACTAATTTATGACAGGCCTTGATTCAACTTAAATTCCACATAAGCCTTGGTACCTCTGTGGCTCTAAGCTTTCAGAGGCACCTAGCCAATAGGAAATGCTGGGCTCAGAGACTTAAATGGAATTTCAGCTGGGGGAAAATTGGCTGAAGTATGCTTTTTAAAGAATTATTTTCCTTGATATTAAGATAAATATAAAATGAATTTTCTTGGGCACCTACAATAATATTTTTCAATTTTTTCCATGTTCAAATCAAAAATATTTTCAATCCTTTTCATTTATTGCAAAAGTCAGGCAAAAGCAGAGATAATAATGACAAAGCCATGTAATCTATTGGTGTGTTTTAAAAGGATATCTTCAAGGTAATAGGAAAGAGGGAGCTAGATTGTTTTTGATTTCACTTCTAATATCTTTTCACTGGGTAATAGAAATTCCCAAGTAATTTTTATGTATCTGCAACCAAACTCCTGAAAAATCATGATCAACAACAAATTATTAAAAGAAGTTTGCACTGTAAACAACTACAAGATATCTTTGCGCAGTTTGTTACCTTGATGATTAGTCTGAGATTTTCTTTTTAAGTCTATTTTAGACTTGAAAATTTCAAAAGGATTCCCCCCTCCAGTGCCATCCTTATTGCAGTACTATTCCAAGATCATGGAAAGTATATCTCTGAAGAATTTGCAGACTATGGTCTTAGTATAATTTAAACGTAGTCAAACATTAAAAATCTTTGGGAAAATATCAAATTGTTCAGGATGTGAAAAAAGATAATATCAAAAAAGGAGGGTTTTTTTGGTACATAAAATTGCAGAATCATAGAAAGATTTGAGATGGAAAGGACCCCCACCAGCTCAGGCTGCCCAGGGCCCTTCCAACCTGGCCTTAAGCCAGGGATGGGACACCACAGCTCTCTGGGCAGCCTGTGCCTCTGAGAAAAGAATATCTTCCTACCATCTAACCTAAATCTCCTCTCTTAGTTTAAAGCAATTCTCCCTTGCCCTATTGTGATCAGACTGCATTAAAAGTCCTCTAAAATGAGCTTTAATTTTATGATTCTATAGAAGCTAATAACAAATAAGAAATAGCTCATGTTGTCCAGATTCCATCTAGTATTTTGTTTAATAATCAATTGAAAATTTTGTGTTTGGTCCCTTCTCTGTCAAGTAAAAACAAAAAATCATCATCATTCATTCCTGTCCTCTGGAGGAAGAGTTACAGGGCCACATTGTCAAAAATTCTAATGAGTGCCAAAGAGACTGTTTAAAAATGATAAAATATTATTAGACTAGCAATATATTTTAAATGCAGTGAATCAGATGATGCTAGCATATGATTTTGGAACAGACTCTGAACAAAGCCTGAGGACTTCAGCTCCATAATCACTGTAAAAGCCTTTGGACTGTTCTCTATAACAAAAGCATGCTTGAGAAGAGAAAGATACAGAGAGGAGAATAACAAAAGTTGCATTTCTCTGATGCTTTAGACAGCACGTGTAACAATAGCTGAGCTTCCAAGGGTGTTGTTCTTTCATTTCAGGATATAACACAGGATAGTAGAAGCATAAACAGAAGAAATAATAGTTTGTCAATGACTGCAATTATTTCAGAAGCCAAAAACCGATAATTTTATGTAATTGTCTTTCAGTTGGCCAAGGATTTATGAATAATTATGTGGAGAATTTCATCAGAGCTTCTTACAGTGATGATGACACATGTTTCCTAGGCATCCATAGGGTCAGATGCCCATAGTGCAGATCGGGAAAGCTTGCTTCACTCCCTTGTCTCCAAAAGCCATGAATAGTGAACACAATTGCTAGTGTCACTGCATGTGGCATTAACTCCCTCAGAAGATATTTGATCATGACTTGGCAAAAGCATGTTCTAATCCCAGTGGGATAACATAGGACAACTTTTTCATTTTTATTTCTTCAAGAATATCATGATCCTAAATGCTAAAGAATGAAACAGGCAAAAGAGGCCTGGAAGCGAAATTCCTTACCTTAAAATGGCTGAAGAATTTTATCACTGTGAGGATGCTGAAAATCTATGCCATTGCTGTTTGAACCTTGTTATGCATCATGCATGAGCGCTGCACTTGAGATTATTTTTAATCTCTCTTTCCAACATCCTTTTGCATTTTACTTAGCTTAGAAAAACTCGTTCACCTGTTCACTGTACCACAGTGGAGTTTCACATGCCTTACAGTACACAACAGAATCAGAAGTAGGTGAACGGGAAGGTGGTAGGAAAATTTTGCCCAGACAGCACATCTCAGGACAGTATTTAATGAATGTTTATGAATATTCTCTTTAGGGTAGTCATTCCTATCAGTATTCCTTTGTAAAAGACCAGCAATCAGTCTCAAGTGGACGCTTGAAGTACTGCTATGTTACAGACTGAAGGATTATACCCCCCAGCAGAATCCAAACCAGGTGCTTGAACTAATGCATTCTGGCATAAGAGGCTTTTTGGACACCACTGGGCCACCCAGAGCACTTCAAAGAGAGCAGAATACTAAAACAAGTATTAGACAAGTGTTCTGTGAGAGCAAGTAAGTACTACTTTGTACAGTATAGAGCAAAGTACTTAGGTATTCAACATTCAACTTTGAAAAATCCCTGTGTTAAAAACAGAATTATGTTTCATTCTTTCAGGCTTGAGAAAATTCAGTAGCTGCAGAAAGCATTCTCCTTAGACTGCAAGGCAGAATCACACACACCTCAGCTTATTCACACAAAGAATTTACCAAGCATTTGCCATCCTTTTATGATGGTTATGAATCGCTACCTATTTTCTGGTGAAATTTGTCAGTAAGATCAATTACTGGCATACAGCCACATTTTAGTGTGACTTCAAATATGATCATTTTTAATGTGAAATGGTAAACTTGCTGATGAGTAGTCTTTCCTTCCAAAGAGGTTTAATTATTCAGGCTCCCCATTCTCTTTGATTGATGTATATTCCTTTTATTGGCTACCGTGACAATGAAGAAATTCAGGATAGAATGTGAATAAAAACTGTCTGTTCTCTCAGGTATATAATTTTTCTCCAAGTTTTCTTTGAAGTAGCTGAAGCAGCAGCAGTAGTCTGCTGAACTACTTAAGCCAATTGTAAAAGTATTTTATTAATAAGTACAATTTTATTGACCTGAGAGAATATCTACTAAATTGGCATGGAACTCTCCGTCCTTCTTCTAGAGTTATACTGAACTGCTCCTGTTAATCACTCTATTATTTTCTATGAACTTTAAAATAGGATGAGTGTCAAAGGGCTGATGCTGTTGTGTTGGGGAGAAATGAGGCTGAGTAGGGCTGAGCCAATACTTCTGAGGGCTGAGGGAACTTGGATTGTTCAGTCTGCAGAAGAGGAGGCTCAGGGGGGACCTTACTACTATCTACAACTACCAAAAAGGAGGTTGTGGTGAGGTGGAGGTCAGCCTTTTGTCCCAGGTAACAATGCTAGGAGGAGAGTGAATGGCCTCAAGTTGCACCAGGTACAATTTCTTCTCCAAAAGAGTGATCAGCACATGATAATGGTAATTCAAGATGGCCTCAATTTTCAGAAGTTTAGTCCTTAGATTCCTGATTCCTTTCTTCCTTTTTCTGATGTTAGCATCAGAGAAAGTCGAGATGACCTATCATACTGTAATGCATGAGTTTTCCAATTGCTGCAGTGTACAGAGTGCCTATTCTTGTATCTTGTGATGAGGTACACAGATGTCTTCTCTGAGTTTTTGGAATGTGACTCCTTGGCACTTCAGTGAAGCAAACAATAAACAGATGTTGTAACAGTATTCACTTTTTGTCATCCTGATCATTTAAGATTTCTATGCACGCTAGTGCCAGGAACAATAGCACTTGAAAGATTCTGATAGTCATGATGTCTGAATCACATCTACTGGCATCACAGATTTAAGCTTCTTCAGCTTTATTCCTGCTCTATTTCTGAGTAGGATACGTCAAGACACATAATTCCATGTCGAGGAAGTGTTCAGCTGAGATCTTAAAGCCTAAATCCAGCCATCTCAGCTTGACAGGATGAGGTAAGACTTTTCTCAGCTTTCGTTCTCATGGTTTAAGTCAGCTAAAGGGGGTTTTGTGGTAAGGTACAGCTGCGAGCAGGAGGGTTACATTTCACATAATATTGGTTGTGTTCAGGTTATCCCAAAACACTTTACACACTTTTGTGCTGTGCAGCGCAGTAACTGTAAGGTGAATATGACAACCATTATGTGCTCAATAAAAGCTGATAATTGCTGTTAGCTTAGTCCTAGAAATTCCTAGATTATGCTCAGTCCTGAAAGCAAGCATTACTTTCCAAATTTTATCCCAAACTCTATAGTAGCTAAATCTCCCACTTTGCAAGGAGTCTTTTACTTTTTTGAGCTCTAGTGTCATAAATGGCATTTAGCCAAGGGGCACTGCAAATAGCTACAGTGGTGGAAGCTGGCTTAAAGAGTCATTCAAGCAATGGAACATAGAAAAATCCACGCATTTCACCCATCTGTCCTCCCACATAACCTTGTGGCCAAAAGACTGTTGCAAAGCAAACAAGTAAATAATCCATAAATATTCAATTTTCTCTGCTTAGAAATTCATTCACAGGTTTTAATTTAAGCCTTACTTCACAACAATTTACAAAGGGAATTTTCCTAAAGGGCAATATGTGGATCAAGAATTTAAAGAAAGTAATTAGATTCTTGAAAGTTTCAGAATCCCTTTGATTTATAACTTGGCATTCATAAGAAAAAAAATGAAGAAGGGTTTATACTATTCCACCAAGAGATATTGTTTGTTAAATCTGAACAACTTCGGATGAGAGGATTTGTGTTTTTTCCTTTGACGAATTTCTCCTCTTGACAAAATTAATTTTATTTTCTCAAAATTTTCCATTTGCACATTTTCACATTAAATATTTTCGTTTTTCTGTTTCAAATATTTTTTTTTTTTCTTCTCAAACTTGTAAAGGACTATGGAAATAAATCATTTTTCAAATGCTCAAGTAAAATGAATTATTTACATATTATCAAAAATAAATGCAATGAGTGACTCAGACTTTTGGGAGGAATCTGAAACTGTTAGGAATGCACACTTCAGAAATTTTTGCTTTCTCTCTCTGTACTGAAAAGTCTCTCACCCCACCTCTGCTTATCTGAGAATGAATTTACAAACAAACACAAAGAGAACAACTCAATAACTGAAACTGAAAACAGCTTGTACTGCAAGAAATGTTGTTCTCAATGCACTGCAAATGCCACCTGAGTCCTACTGTGCACCTTTCATTTTTGTGTGTCAGAACTCAGTCAGTTTCTAAGAATAGTCAGACAGCTTGATAAAACTAACACTATATAATAATGCTTATTAAAACAGTGTCTTTCCACCAGATCAAATTCTAATGCTGTATTTAAAGCAGCCAATCTCCTTTTGTTAGGTAACAGTGAGAAAATTTTCTACAGTCTCCACCAGAATCTTACAAAGGCCTTTGGCATGCTTGGTAGGACTACAGGAGAGATGTTTTTCCTCCATGACAATAGATGGCTGAGGTGTACTTGAAATATTTTGCCCCTAGACCTGTAAGATGATGTCAAGTTTTTGCCATTCATTTCCATTTGACAACCTGGAAGGAACAGTAAAGAAGTGGATTTCCCACAGAGATTAGAGCTGACCTCAGTGTGCCACACACTGCTGTGTGGACAACTCTCCCTGCTGTCCTCCCTTAACAAAAGCATCTTACAGGAGGAGGATGCAGTCTAAGTGGTATTTCTTATTCTCTTTGTATGTCACATAGAAATGTGGACTGATATAGGACTGTGAAATCCATCTTGGGGAAGAAATAGTTTCAGTGAAGGCAGTTACCCAAAACCAAAGTGGATAGCATTCCCAAACTGAATCTCTCCAAGAAGTTTACTCATATATTTCTTAAGATCACTGCAGACAAAACGAAGAAGTATTGGGCCAGTTCTGCAGTCTAGCTTTTTCAGAAAAATCTAACCACAGTTTCTACAGCAACAATTAAATTCAAAAAGCAGTTAATGTCAGCTGATCATACTTGGATTGATCTCGTTAATAAATATAGGATCCTTCACAGTTTCCAAATTTCATTAGTCTTTGCTCCTTTTTACTGTATAGCAGTAGAGAGAGCAGGGTACAGAGGTATCAAATCTACATCTGTGTCCCCAGAGGGGCCGGTCCATTAGACAAATGCCTGCAGGACACAGCCAGAAAATGGCTCAGTTCTTCTTCCTTCTGTGCTGCATCTGTCAAACGTGAGACAGACAGCTCAGCTCACAAGGACTGTGCTGGGACAGCTGAAGAAGTCACTGCCCTGAGCTGCTAATTATTGCTCTTCAGGCAAAGTGGTTTGCTGATCTAGAGGACATTTTCACTGCAATAGAAAAAAAGCATGCTCACACAACCATTCCACCTCTTGGGGCTGCCACTTCCTCCTGCAGGATAACAGGCAATGGCTGAGAGCTGACAATTACTGAGGACTGAATTGAGGTATAAGCACTTTTATGGACCAGGGTGTGGAGGAGTTTCTTTTGCTGGCTATTTCAATCACACAGACTGGTGACAAGATTGGATTAGTTAGTCAGTACTGAAACCAGCTGGCAGAGATGCCCTTGTGGCTTAGCATCAGTAGTGCTCAGGGCTTGTAATTTGCAGTTCTGTACCCTTTCAACTGAAGTGCTGTAGCAGTGTTTTCCAGATTTTCTGTGGTAGTTTTCCCTTGTGCTGTAATTTTGGAGCTATTGGCCTTACCACCCTGCTAAGCCTAATGCTGGTGTTACAGCACATTCTTATGGAAAATGACTGCCACTAGTGTAAGAAACACATCTATTCAATTCTTGCTTTGCAGATTTTTAGAATATACAAAAGAAAAGCACAGCAACAACACAGAAAAAAAACAAAATTAGATACTTATAAATGCTATCCAAGGCTATGTGTGCAATCTTAAGTCAATCAGCATGAAATATCTGTTCCTAATTACCCCTCTAACCAGTGCTAATAGCTTCATAATCAGAAATGGTGAATAGGAAGTGCAAACAGTTCCAAATTAAAAATACATGATGCTATAGCAAGAGTGTAGTGAAAGTTTTCATTCTCACGATCAGTAGCAACATATTTGTTGTTGCCACTTGCTGGTCTGGAGAGAGCCTCCAGAGGAAAACTCTCATCCTGGACATCCATCACTGTTCCTCCTGCCTGAAGAGGGTTTCATATTTGCTTTTGGTATTCCCATTCTCATTCCCATTCCCATTCTCACTCCTTTGACTCTCGTTTTCAAACTCTGTCCTTCATTTTTCTCCAGAGGTAATAAATATCAACATTAGAGTCAATGTATCCCATCTACTATGGACCCTGCTAATGAATCTTACTGTATGTGGACCTGTCTCACCCTCCCTTGTGCAACAAATGGGAAATGCAATTAGTCATGGGCATGGCAGCACAATATGAGCATATTCAGTTTAGACAGTCTGCAGCTGAAAATCACAAGTTTCCACCTCCTTTTTAAAACACTACGATTTATCAGCGTTAAAGAATATGGAAGACTTTACTATGCCAGAACATGATGATTTCCAGTCTGTAAATCAAAGCTGTTCTCTGAGCATCAAATTCACCTAAAGTATTGAGATACGTTTAAAGTGTAGTTCTTGATCATTTATAACCATTTACAAGACTTTTATAGAATATATCTTCTTTGTACTTGTTATTTAGTCTTATCTTCAGTTATATCTCTTTTATTAATTCAACAACTCCCAAGATGCTTTTGTAGTAATTGGAATGGTTAACCTCCAGATTCTCAAGGTTACAAAGTCTTTTATTATCCACCCCTTTACACATCTTGTTCATTGTGAACTCTGATCAAAACCAACTGCTTAAGAATATATTTTACAGATGCTGTAACTCAGTTTCATTGGGCTCAGAAAACTCGCAACTTGCAGTGGAAACAGTATGTGAAGAAATGACATCTATTGCTTTTGACATAAATATTTTGAGAAGATCTGGCTGCACTTTATTCTTGAATGAAGTGACAATGTTTAGAAAAGAATCTACAGGATCCTATTCCAGCCATAGAGTGCACTACAATAGTAGGTTAATACTAGGTGTTTGCTTCAGATTTTTGACTGATTTGACTGATTCTCATTATACTGACAGATAGTTCGATCAAAATTCAAAATACGTATCCTTAAGATTCTCTCACCCCTTTACTGCAACTCACTCCCTATCTAAATCTTTTTGAAAAAGTTCCACAGTATCAACATTGCTGCTATGTGGGGAATCTAAATAAGGACAAGATGTTGAAGCTAATCTCCACCGTCCTTTTTTTATTATTTTCCCAGAGAAAGCGGATACATAAGTTCTGATCCTGCTACTTGAGGGCTTTATTAGTCTTTCATTGGCCTGACAAACTTTCTGTATTATAAGTAGTGTGGCTAGGACTTTGGCACCACAGTCCAATTGGAAGTTCATCTTAAATATGGAAGATATTTAACGTTCTTTAACTGATTCTTTCCCATCTTTCACTAAATATTCTCACTAGAAATTCCACCTGTAACTAGAATTCCAGTGCAGAAAAACAGCACCTACCTGATGATACACAGGCATTTTGAGCATCAGCAATCTCAAAGTATAATCTTGCTGCTTTCTCAAAGATTCTGTGGCTACTTTGATTCTGGAAAAACAAGGAGCAGTTTGGTGAAGCACAGCAAAAATAATTTCAATTCTTACTATTAGGTTAACCCTCCTGACTGAGTAGCAACAAGCTATTAAAACACTTTTTTACACATATTTTCTCAGTTAAATCTTGCCTAAACACAGAGAACGAAACATTTCCTGAAATATCTAACATATACAGCAAAACAGGGCCCACTTTGGTCAGTATTCCATGACTTCATTTAAAATTATTATGTACAAATGTGATGTGTAAAATTAGCATTAAAGATGTAGACTTTATGATAATTTTGAACTATAACAACATCAAAAACACAAAATATATTTATCAAAAGAAAAGACAGTTTCCATAAAAAATGTATGCAAATGCATGTAAAGCTTTCTTTAGTAATCAGCTGTTTCTTTCTTTAAAATGTCTATGGTAGAGAAAATGGTAGACAAAGCAATAATAAAGCAGGCCCTCTTTTGCTTTACATTTTGTTTCTTCTCCTTTTTTTTTTTTTTTTTTTTTTTCTTTGAAAAACTTCCAACATTTAACAGGCCCATTACATTTGAACAGTGGACAACATGACATACTCACTTTATCATAACAAATCCAGAGGCAGAGGCATCACTGCCTTGGCAGCAAATTGTCTGAGGTACTTGATGCTTTGCAGAAAGTCTGGAATAAATCCTCTTTGGCAGCTCCTAACTGAGTCATGCGTTCCACACAAGATACCCGTTCCAGTTACTTCGTGTTCAATGTAAGAGAAGAGTATTTCAGAGTGATCGTAAATCTATTGTGAATTAGGAAAGATACCATTTAAGGCAATACAACAAGAACCAACACTGAATGTTTCAGGCTCTACTTTTGTCTCCGGGGATCTTGTTTCACACTGTGTATTTCCATTCATCTCAGCAAGTCACAGTGTCAGTGAAAGGTGAGCTGTGTCCTATGCATGCATCCGTTCTGTTGGTATGTATCATCTACAAGAGGCAGTTGGAGGCCATTTGGGGGACCCACTCATCCCTTGCTGTAAAGGCAATACAGGCATTTCATTCAGCAGAGACACCATAGTGAGTCCTACATTTAGATATCATAACGTGAAGCCAGTTTCATGGACTATTTCTTGTGGTGCCGTGGGACGCCGAAGCACCAGACAGGATGGATGGCTAAAGCAATTAAACTGCTTCATTACTTCATCAGACTTCTCCCTCTCTCAGCTCTAGCCTTACTCTGAGCTTGTAACTGCTGTTATTTTGTAAATGAAAAGTGCTGGCACTAAGACTCTGGCTCAAGCTTCAAAATGTGATAATAATACAGTTATGTTCTCTACAAAGTACAACATAATAGTGCCCTTCAGTCAACTGAGAAAATGAGTAGAAGAGAGACTAGGATGCCTGGATGGGTGAAAACGCTGTTTTGTTCTCATGATCTTTATATACTCTTATGAATTTTCCAGTAAAATACAAAGTAATAGAAATGCTAGTAGACATCACTAACTGTAAGTAAATCACAGAAAGTATTCACAGAAAATATGTCTAATCTCATTTTATGTAGAAAGAAGTAAAATATACAGAATTAGGGGTGTATGTAAGCTCACTCACACTGCCTAGAGCGGAACTGAGAACTGAGTCAACCATTCTTCCTCCTATAACAACTTCAACATGTATTTCTCCACTTTATTTGCAATCTGGATTCTGATGGCTGATGGATATAGCTAAATGGCAAGAACCATGTAGAGCACAGACCTTTGGGTAGCCAAGAAAGGAAAGCATCTCAGAAATAATTTTTTTTCCACGAAAAAGGGAAGAAATAAGAGTCTTTGTGTCTCCCATCCAAACTCCTGAAGTCTAACTACATCTGCAGACACCTCAGTGTAAAAACCCAGCAACAGCCGAGAAAACTGATTGCTTGCACCTCAGCTATCTCACAGACAGATGAAGGAAATGGCAGTTGCTGAAACAAAGAAAGAAAGCTGAAAATACAGTAACAGGAATAATAAAGCTCAAAGTCAAAGTGCAATTCTTTGAGTGCCTGAAAAGAAAGCAATGCAAATGAAAACTCTTTTGGAGCCTGTGGATCTTAAATAATCTCTACATGCACAGTAAGAGGAATGCCCATATTCCAGTCATAATTTTCCTAAGAAAACAAAGTTCTGAATGAAGAATTAAGACTTGGTGATTCTAAAATCAGTAAGATTCTCCGATCTAGAGACGTAAAGATCTGTCCTGAAATTGCTATAGCTAGCCTATAACATCTTCAAGTTTTAGCATATTTTCAGCAAAACATACAAATTAGTGCTAAAGAATTGAAATCCTGATGAACAGATCATGTTTATATTCAACAGTGATTTTTCATATGCAATGACAAAAATTGCTTGGAATTTTCAGTGTAAATTTATTTGTTTACCATCATAACAGCTTTCTATTATTTTCTTTTGCTATTCATATAAAAGCTTTCAGTCTTGAAAATTTATACAGACATTTAAGGAATTTGATTAGCAATCTTTAACTCCTAATAGATATGTAAAAGCTGAAACATCTTAAAAGGCAGGTTTCCCAAATATCAAACAATTCTTATCTCTCTTTCATCTGTAATCTTAAATATTTTAAAACTGCTCATGAAATGTTGGCAAAAAATCTTGACCTTTCAGGAATGGTTGGATTAGCTTTGCCTACAAGGGCTGCTCTGTAAGTAGTGCCTCCTATTTTATTATGTGGGCCCACAATATCAAATGTGGATGTTGGTGATATGGCAGTACAGGTTGAATCTTCTCACCGGTATTCTGGTACATGTTGTTCCCATGTGATGGATGGCAGCAGAGGGGCAGTCTGACAAAATGGTATCTGACATAGAAGTGAGTACAAAGCAAAGATGTGTCACTGAATTCCTCCATGAAGCAAAAATGGCACCCACTGATATTCACTGGCACTTGTTGAACATCTATGGAGACCAAACAGTGGATGTAAGCACAGTGAGGTGGTAGATGGTGTGTTTCAGCAGTGGCAGAAGCAACATAAAAGACAAGACATATTCTGGGGAACCATGCACAGCTATTACACCATGAAAGGAAGAGCATCTTGATCATCTGCACAAGTCAGTGGATTATGACCAGGATATTGCATATGGAGCTGAACACTGGCTTCAATGTGTTGGAAAAAATGGTGACAATATTATATCATAAAGTTTTTCCAGGTGAGTCCCATGAATGCTCACCCAGGAACAGAAAGAACACTATATACATGTTTTTCAACACTTATTGAACCAATATGAGCCTGAAGATGACGGTTTCCTGGATCGCATCATTACTGGCTATGAGATGTGGTGTCACCATTACAATTCAGAGTCAAAACTGTAGCCCATGGAGAGGCAATGTGAATTCCCTATCAGAGAAAATGTCCAATACGTAGTTCTTAGTTGCTAAAGTGATACATACTATCTTTTGATAATAGGAAAGGGATGTTCCTTCTGGCTTTCCTGGAACTCAGATAAACCATCAATTCTGATCGCTACATCCCAGTGTTGATTAAACTGAAGGCTCAAACTTCCAGAGTCAGGTCAGAGGAGAAGACAATCTTTCTCCTGCAGTACAATAACACCAGTCTCCATATGAGTTTGAAGACCATGGAGTGTGTTGCCAGACTTGGCTGAACTGTTCTACCACATCCACTATGTAGTCCAGATTTGGTGCCTTCTGGCTTCCATCTGTTCAGGCTGATCAAAGACAGACTGTATGGGCAACATTTTGCTAGCAAAATATCATCATTACTGCTGTGAAACAATGGGTCACTTCCACTGGTGCAGACTTTTCAGGGTGTAGCTTGCAAACTCTTGTTTGCTTCTGGCAAAAATGCACAGTTAATGGTGATGACTACGCTGACAAATAATCATTGTTAGCTGAGAATTTGCTCTATCAGATAGTGTCATTGTGCTATTTGCATTGTTGCAGTATCTATGGAAATAAATAGAAGGCATTACTTTTGGAGCAATCTATATATCTCATTCTTGAGAATAGAACTTAAGAAAAAATGACTTTTTTTTTCCACAAATACTTTGATTTCCAAAATCTAAAAAGACTCATCAGTCCAGCTCTCATAAACTGAGGATTGCCATTTACTGATCAAAATTATTGGGTCGCCAAAATTAACACAGTTCTAGATGGTTACACAAATAAAAATTTTAAGGTAACTCATAGACTTAGATCTCCTCTATGGAATTATTACAGTATTTTGATCTTTTCTCCTCTTAACCTTGTATGCTTTTTCCTTTTACACTTTATATATGAAAGAGGAACTCATGAAATAATGCATATGCTGCATGTTTTGAAACTAGGCAAAAGCTCTAACAACTCCCCAGGAAAACATGAAAAAAAATCCTGCATAAGTAAATTCTTTGCCTTTTCACTATAGCCAGTTTAGTTGTCTTTTTTTGGTTTTATATGTGTGTGGGGGAGGGGGGAAGAAAGAGAGAGAGGGATAGTATAGGCAAAGACTTTATTGTGCCAAAATCTTACAGCTTGATGACCAGATTTTTGCCCATAAAATAATTTTAGAGATTATTTTCACTATTACTGAGTCTGTTCTGATCTCTAACCTGAATTACATACGCTTCAGTAACAAACGCTCTACAAGATGCATCTTTGGCAATAAAAGGTTCTGATTCAGTCCAATCTCTAGTTATGATGAAATTTCCAGACAAGGGATTGAGGTGGAATTTGCTCCAGTATTTAATCAAATGTAAATGCTATGTTCCCTGTCATAAACTCCACTGCTGTGTTAGCCCTCAGACAGATGAAACAATAAGATTTAATTTCCCTCCAACTTGTCATGGTCAAAACAAAGTCAGCTGTTTAAGATAAGAATTAGGGAAGATTAATGTCAAGTATGAAACAAGACTGGAGATTATTAATCAGTGTCTTTTATAGCCCTTTTATGAAGCTTTCAAGAGTCAGCGTTCAAAAGCCATTGGGAGATCATTTCCAAGTGGAAGAATTATAGACATAACCCATTCTGGAATAAATAAATAAATAAATAAATGAACAAATAAATAAATCACTTGGGGCACTACGCTGCAATATCACGTCCTTGCAACATCAGACATGTTTGACCAGCATTATCTTACATAGTCTGAACAAGTTCCTGAATTTGTTCTGGCAGACTGCTTGCAGACAGGGTAAGACTCATTTTTTAATGAATGCAGATACAGTCTGAGTTGCCTCCGGATATTCAGCATAAGCACCATCTGAGCAGGTTCTTTTTTTTCCCTTTTGGATTCTTTTAATATTTTAATGAATATATGAGGCTGTCTTACCTCTACTCAGATTGCCTCCTCATAGTTCTAACTTGTATGGCTATGAATATCATTTCAGATCAGCAAGTAAAATGTGCCCTTAATTCACTGAACTCAATGCAATAGAGTATTTGGCCCATTTTTTTTTTTTTTTTTTTTTTTTTTTTTTAATTCTGGTTCATCTTTAAATAACCTGGAAGAAAACCTTTTCTTTAGATGCATCCAACAGGGTCATGCTCCTCTAGCCATCTATCGAGGTCTAGTTCTGTGCTAGTTTCTGTAAAACCAGCAGCCTCACTCAGTGCCTCTTGTCCTCATAGTCTTCCTATATCCCCTGTGCTGCATCCTCTCCATCCTCTCCACTATCATTTTTGTTATCAAAAGCCATGCCATATGAAGCTTGGGAATATTTTTATTCCATTTTTGTCTACTCATGACAGAGTTGGGTTGGAAAATAATCAGTCTTTGAAGTAAGGACAACACTTTCCCATCAAACTAAACACTCAGGTGAAATGAAAACCTCCATCTGAAACACATTTTAATTCAGGAGTTATTGTAAGAAAAGCTGAAATGTTAAGTAAGGGTTTGTTGTCTGCTCTTTCTTTTTATGTTGTAAGTTTTTGAACAGGCTGCACCCACCAAGCAATGTGAATGACATAATCACCATTAGCCCTCCCAATGTTTCTATCAGAAATGAAGGTTCATATAGATAGTGCTTGACAACTCTTTATTATTTTTCTCCAGCCCACTTAGCTGTGAATTTTATGGGAAATATTTAAATTAGTGTTCGACTTGGAGGAGATGGAAAAAAAAAAACAAAAATGGAGGAAGCTCAGAGGGATTTATTAGAACAAAAATTTGAGCCACTGTAGTGAAAAGACATAGTTTTGTATATTCTTGTACAGCATCTTGCCTTTAATCAAGATCAGATTGTACAAACTGTAACATAGACAGGACTTGATAGGTAATTTGAGGCAATGCTACAATGCGTACACCTAATAACCACATTAATAAAATATAAAATCAGCTATCACCATTTCCTTCCTTCTTTGGTGTTGGGTTTCATATGTTCCTCTTTGTCTGTATCCTTTATGTTAAAAGGCATCCAAGGGAGAGAATTTTCTTTTCCTGAATCTATAAAATAATAGTACAGCCAAGCACAACTTCAGTTCCCTTTGAGGCTTTTGTGTGTTCTTTATCACTTCAGAGATAGTTGGAAATATTGATATTGATTCCTTCTTCAGGATTTTCTTATTATAAAGTTGACATTTTTATGCATTTTTTATGGCAGTCAGTAAAGGTTACAGTTTTAACTGATCATTTTGGTACTGTTTGTAGAAATGGAAAGCATTTGTATCCCATTACAAGTTTTAAGGAAAGAAATGAAAAAATTATTTCTCTCACTCAAATAAAGTAAATTAGGTTTAAATTTCAGGTATTGGAATTCCTCTAACATAAAATAAAAAATATTTGGGAAAAATATATTTCTTCCTAAATATTAATAACATTTTAGAAAATGACCTTTCCCCTTCGTTCCATGTTGTCTTATGACATCTTTAATGGAGATTAAGAGGGACAACTTTTTTTCTACATGTGACAAAAATATGATTTTTTTCTTTCAGAAACGTTGAAATAAAAATATATCTATCAAAAATTTCTGTGGCATAGTACTCTTCAGTGTATTTTTCTTTATTAATGGAAGATTAAAACATCCCCTTAAAAACAGCAAAACAGGATTTTTCAGCACTTCAGCCAGTTACTGTTGGCTTTTCAAAATGATTTTCATCAACAACACAAACATGCACAGCATTGCATACAGGAGGGAGCAGTACATGTAAGGGTACTTTCAGTAGCATCTTCTTCAGGCAACTCCATTCACATCCACCTGGACAAATTTGTTAAGCACAAATTTAACTTTAAATTCCTATTTAATGTCCACTGTTTAAGTGTCCTGTTTAAGTGACTCTGATTAAGTGCAAATATTATATTATATATTTCTGTTTTAACTTTATGATGAGGGGCCTGGAGCATCTTCCTTATGAGGAAAAGCTGAGACTGGGACTGTTCAGCCCGGAGAAGACTGAGAGGGGATCTTATCAATGCTTGGAACTATCTACAGGGCAGGAGTCCGATGGATGTGGCCAGGTTCTTTTCAGCAGAGCCCAGTGGCAGAAAAAGAGGCAATTGGCACAAACTCAAATAAAGGAAGTCCTATGCAAACATGCAAAATAACTTTTTTACTATGAGAGTGACAGATACTGGCATGGGCTGTCCAGAGAGGCTGTGGAGACTCCTCCTCTCCTACCAGTTGATTTGCTGTAGGGAACTTGCTTTAGCCGGGGTTGGACTTGATGATCTCCAGGGGTCCCCTCCAACTCTTACAAATTGATGATTCTACAATTCTGTGATTCTGTGACTCCAAGAACAAATAAACATATGTTTCAATGCTTTGCTGAGTATGAATATATTTATTTCTCAGAATTATGTGGCAGAGCATCAAGCTTTTAATGAGGGATTCCTGGATACAAAGCAAAAGAGCATCAACCACCACATAAAGATCAGACTTTTCATTTCAATGCTACTGCATGAAAAAAAAAAAAAAAAAAAAGTGCTTGAGAAAGATCTGTATCAAGTTAACTACTTCAATGTTGTGATGATACTAATGTAGCACTATCTATCCTCATCAGGTACAGAAGGACTTAATTGATCTAAAATATACTGCATGGAGTTCTTTACAAACCCTCAACTCTTTGACAGGGATTTAAAAACTAGGTCAGTTCCAAAAGGGGGAAAAAAAAATAAGAAAAAAAAAAACAAACAAAAAAAACAAAACAAACAAACAAAAAAACAAAACAAAAAACACTAAGAATAATGTTTATAAAAGAGTAGATCATATATTTAGAAACAGGGCAAATTCTTCTGATAAGCCTAGCAAGAGTTTTTTATTCTTTTCCCATGAAATCTTGTGTTTATAAAAGAAGGAGATAAGATTTCTTTAATAAAGGGGAATGTGCATCTAACAAATAAAACATGTTCTACTGTCACTACACAGTGTCACTGGTCTGAACTCTACATTTTTCTCTACATTACCATCTTGGCTCTTAGAGTACCCTGATATTGAATTAGATGAACTTTTAATACAACCTGATATGGTCAGTAGATTGATAGTAGAGTCTGGAGGACTGCCTGTAGAGAAGGTCAGCTAGGAGATGCTTCCCCTATTGCTAGTGCTTCAGGATGGCACCTGGTTTAGCCCTTGTAAGTTTCTTTTGACAATGACTGCAGGATGTGGAACTTCTATTCAAAATCTGAAAACACTGTGATAATCTCCCTGTTAACACCTTACCTGAGCATGCAGACAGTGTAAAGGGTAGGGATGTTCATTTATATGCTGGGAATCTCCGAGAAAAGCAACAACTGAAGAAACTAGAGACAGTCACAAATTTATTGATGATGTTTGTGCCAAAAAATGTTGAGTGATAAAAAAATAACGATTTTTTCCTGTAGGAAAGGGTCACTATAAGTGAACTTCTTCAAGGGAAGAATAGAAACTTTGAATTTTCAGTGTTTCATTTAACAGAAAAAGTAACTCTTAACATAGGCTACAGAGGGAAGGCCCTAAGTTTGTAACTGTCAGGAAATGAGTGTTGCTTTTATCTCCTCCAGCTTGGTTCCAGCACTGCTGGCATCTAATGGGCTACAGAAAGGTACTTGAAAACTCCAGCAATTGCTACTGTTCCTTCCTGTTCAAACCATCCTTTTTGGCTCCTCATCATTTCAATCCCTTTTCAATCAGTTTCTTCTTTCAATGCCAGAAACTTGATTATAGAAACAAAGAACTCACTATACTGAATAAGCTTTAACCAGAATGTAACTAGATCTGGTCAATACCAGAAGATTGAGAAGGAACTTTAAAAAACCAACACTGTACACGATTGGATAACGTAGCCCAAATCAGTTTGCATCATACTGTGTTAGCTTTTGGTCATTATCAACCTGAATAACAAGATTTAACAGAATTTTTAGTTCTGGATATTCTTGTTATCCATGTAGATCTCCAAAACATTTTTGAAACTTGTGAAATTATTGTTCTCAACTGCTTATTTTGACAATAACTACACTCACTTGGCTCTTGTATTGGAAAAGACAGTAAATAATGACTCCTGGCCTGCTCCTTGTCTCTCATCATTATATAGACTCCTGACATACCTCATTCAGTGCCAAGTTGAGTCTTGTGCAGACCCATGTGGAAGAGCATTCCTATCCTGATAGTTAGGCACAAACTTCTGGATCATCTGAGACAGGGACTCCTAAAAGTCAGGAACAGCACAGATAGACCATTATGTGCTTCCTTTGTGCCAGTTAGCTTTTCCACGAGGAGATATTTGCTTCTTTAGAGCACTGCACAGAGCATTAGGAGCTAAATAAAATATCATCCTGTGGAGGCACACAGTAAAGGCAATCTGTCTGAGAAAAGAGAAACATTTCAGTCATCCTTCATGACACAATCTTGGAATAATTGTTTCTAATATATATATATATATGTATATATATGTATGTATATATATATATTTATTTAATGGAAATTATTTTGACAACTCTAAGCCCTCAGATAACAGTAGATGTTTTGTTGTTTTAGGAAGGTATGTAGCAACTGTCTTCCTTTTCAGCAAATTAGCAAGTTACCCTACAAATATCCAAAGAACTGTACAGCCAGTTGAAAAAATATATACATATACATCTTTATGTTTTTTTGTTTGTTTGTTTGTCTTTCTTTCTGTTTTCTCTATTCAGCCTTCTAATGCCAAGTGAACATAACTTCTGGCCAAAGAACTGAACTTTGCTTCTGCCTTGAACAGTGAGCTTTGTGCTACCTTGTGTCTCACCTTCTCTGTCTATAATCTTATCCTTTCTTTACCTCAGTAATATTTACCGTTTGAAGATGTGATGGATCTTTCTACAAGTATAGCCTGAGTGGAGAATGGCTTGAGAGCAGTCCTGAAGAGAAGGATTTGGGGTTGTCGGTTGACAAAAGGCTCAACATGAGGTATCAGAGTGCACTTGCAGTCCATAAGGCCAACCACATCCTGGGTTCCATCAAGAGAAGCATGACCAGCAGGTCCAGGGAAGTGATTCTGCCCCTCTGTTCTCATCAGAGCTTACCTGGAGTACTTACTCTCTCCTATTCTGGAGCCTCTAACACAAGAAGAACATGGAGCTGTTGGAGCAGGTCCAGAGGAGAGCCATGAAGACTATCAGAGACCTGGAGCACCTTTCTTATGGAGAAAGTCTGAGAGAGCTGGGGCTCTTCAGCCTGGGGAAGAGAAGGCTCTGAGGAGTCCTGAGAGTGGCTTTCCAGTACCTGAAGGAGCCTCCATGAAAGCTGGGAGGGACATTTGTAAAGGCAGATAACAAGAGGATGAGGGGAAATGGCTTTAAACTGGAAGTAGGCAGATTTAGACTAGAGGTTTGGAAGACATTCTTTACTGTGAGCACGGTGAGACACTGGAACAGGTTGCCCAGTGAGGTTGTGGATGCCCCCTCCCTGGAAGCATTCAAAACCAGGCTGGATGGGACTGTGAGCAACCTGTTCTAGAGGGAGGTGACCCTGCCTATAGCAGGGAGGTTTGAACTAGATGATCTCTGAGGTCCTTTCCAACCCAAACTATTCTATGATTCTATTACCCTATGAAACTGCATACCAGTGGATTGTTGAACTTGACACGTGGACAGATCTTTGACTCCATTTTTTTCCATCCCACCTCATAACAAATTTGAACTGAATTTTGAGTCCAGTACAGTAATAAGGAAAAAAAAGAAAAAGTGCAAATAAAACAAAAATCCCTAATTCATGTAGAACAAAGAATTATTTTTAGAAGAAGAAAAATTCAAAATGATTTTTATTTTGCTTAAAAGTAAAATGGTATGATATGATAATCCTTTTATCCTTTTCTTTGTATTTAAAAACAAAACAAAACAAAACAAAACAAAAAAACCAAAAAAAAAAAACAAAAAAACCTTCAGTCTTTAAAGTAAAAAATATTATTTTGCTACCAAAGAATTGACAGATTTTCCCTAAGAAATGTTGAAAGCAACAGTCTCATGTTTTCGTGATAAAATATTTCACTTAATATTAGACACTTAAAAAATGTCAAAATGAAGTGATTCAGGATTATAATTTCCCTCCCTCTCTATTTTTCAGCTGAAATTATTATGAGTAATTTCTTTCCACCTACCCTCACTCCAAACTACACTTAGTGCTAGATATTCTGTTCCTCACATGCATGCCAATCACTTTGGGGTATCTGACTATTAGTACAATAGCTTGATGCAGCCCATCCCCCAGGCTCTATATCGTACAGAACTCCTGGAACTTGGAGTGCCTCAGGCTGGGAATCTACCTGGTAGTAGGGATGTTTTAATGCTATGCTGAACAGAGCACACAAAACAGCAGGAAACCTGAGGAACTCCCAAACCTTACCAGCTTCAGCTGCAACAGACATGAAAATCATAGATTCTACCACTGTTTTAGTGAATAACCATTTAGTTTATTCAGCTGAGAAAATCCAATTTAAAACTCATCTAGGAATATCATTATCCTGTAAGCTACATAGCAGTGAGAAGAACGTAAAAAAAGATTGCTCAACCAGGACTAAAGTAAGTGGGTTATTCTTCAAATAATCCATTCACTGATCAATTCTAGTGAGTGTTTTAACTAAATCAGGACAGAAGGAGAAGTTCAGAATGGGTATAAAATACCACCATCTGCATAGCAATGTTTCTAAAACAACCACTTCACAAGCATTTTCCAGCAGCTGGACAAAATCCACAGAAGGCAATTCTCAAGAGATTTGTTCCAGAAATACTGCTTTTAGTATGTATCATTCCAGTTACTACTTTCTGACCTTGCATATTTCAGGATCTCTGGCATATCCTATAACATAAAATAAATATTTTCTCCACTAAAATTGCTGTCTGCTTTAGATTTTGTGTTTTATTTGAAAAAAAAAAAAACAAAACCTGTGCAGTAAGTGATTTTTCCACCCCAATTTTAATTTAACAACCTCTGGTTTCTTGATGTATTTCTTGTAATACAATTCCATCCAGAATCTGTTAGTTCAGGTAAATTCGTATTTTTGCTTGTTCATAATAGGGTTATTCGGATCTTTTGCATTCCAAGAAGGCTTTATGCCATTCATTTAAAGAGTTATTATACCTTACGATTTCTACTTTTATTTTTCTTTTTTTTGATTTAACATGATTCCATGTATTTATATAACGGTCTGGGGCTGATGCTGAAGGAGCCCTCTCTCTGGCTAATCCTTCAGTAGTTCAGTTTCCAGCTTCAGAACAACATATGCAGGTAGCTAGTAAAAGCAGATGCTTGAATCCAAGCTTTTACCCATCAGCCTTATGTAAAATAATTCCAACCATAACAGATATATCTGTGCCTTGTTTTCTCCATCTTAAACTTTCTGCAGAAACAATTTCTGATTTTTCTATGACACAATTCTAACAAAATTCCCTTTCTAACTGCCTCTTCTACGCTATGTCAAAAGCTACTTTGTAAAGCCATCACAACCCATTATTCTCTCTTCCTTATTTAAACATCCCCCTCCATTTTGATAACCTCCATTATCAGCCTCCTCAGTCTATAAACAAGAAAACATACACTCAATAGAAATGTGACTAGAGGAATCAGCAGTGTGCCATTAAGTGTGCCCTTGTTGCAAAGGCTCCTAAGAGTATCTGGGCTTTATTAGCATGAGCATAGCCAGCAGGTTAAGAGTGTGATTATTCTCAACTCTACCACTTGTGAAATCACGTTTGAAGTGCGATGCCCATTCTTGAACTCCCCAGAATTACATAAACTGGAGCAATTCCAATGGAGGGCCACTGTCATGGCTGGAGCATGAGATAAGCAGGAGGCAGCTAGGTACCTGAGTTTGTTTAGACTGAGGAAGAGAAAGGAAGAGAAAGGAAGACTGCTGTCTTGAACTGTCTCAAAAAGGACTTGTAAGATAACTTCACTCTTTCCAGATCTGAGCAATGAAAGGAAAAGAGGCAGGGATAAAATGCCATGCCAAAGAAAATACCAGATAGATATAAAGAAAATAAAATTCTCAATACAACTTGTTATGCAGTGTAATAGGTTGCCCAGAGTGGCTGTGGCTGTGGTATCTTCATTTGGCAATTGTCAGAGATCTATTTGGGAAGTGACTGAACCCCAACACTCCAGGACAAATAATCCTAAACATCTCTCATTGGCCACATCTCAGAAGGCCAAGGGGTAGCTGGGTATCTGTGTGCTGCTCTGCTAAGTTGTTGAGGGAAGAAGTGTTTGGGACTTGGTAATGGAGATCTTTCTCCAAGGGCAGGCTCTAGCTTGCTATCCTGGCCACGCAGCAGCGTGGTGGGAAGACTACCTGGATCATAAGGGACTCTTCTGAAAATAACAACCATCTTTCATTACTCACAGTATAAGGATCTTACAAATTCTGGCCCATAAAGAGACCTCCTCTGTGCTACAGCAGTAAAAATTACACTAAAAAAGAAGATTGCTCTGCATCAAATAGAAAAAGAACACTTGTTGAATATTCTGTGCTAGCAGCATAAATAATGATGTCATAGTCTAGTTCTGTTTCTCTTTCAGTTCACTTTTAATAGCTTTTGTCTAGTTTCCTTCTCTGTATTCTTTTCTTAACCTTTCCTACTTTTTCTTTTTTAAACTTTCATTTTATAATCCCAGGTAACACTAACCTCTCTTGCTGCAAAGAGCAGACAGGAGTCTGTCTGCACTCAGTGGGAAGGCAGCCCTCTAGGCAGTCGTGTCCTCTTTCATTTATTCCCTAATCTTTCTTGGATTAGAAGTGGTTTATCTGAAAACATCTCAGATAATCTCAGCTCAGTAACCAGTGCTGTAAACATACACTTCCTCCTTCCTTCAATCCATACAGAGATACACATGTGCACGTACATGCATACAATTAGATCAGGAGGTGGTTTTGAAGAAACAAAATTGAAAAAGTATAAGACTTAAATCACTCTCTTTGCTTCTCAGTGCACAAGAAGAGAAATGGAAGTTAGAACATTCTTAAATAGCTTCACCTTTACTTTCTGTTTATGGGGAAATTTCTCTGTCTGTGCCTTGACAAAGCAAAGTTGTGAGCATTTCCAGAAAAGTCCTCTACTCAGGTTCCTGTATGGAAGCTAAACTCTTTGGAAAATGTCTTTCTAATACTCTGCATGAAATTTGGTTCCTAAGATAATTCAAATATCTGACCCTCAGGCATGCAGAACAGCATTCACTCACATAACAGACTTTTCTTTTATTGAGCAGAAGTTAAATGATCCTTACATCCTTTCACCCATAAACAAAGGACCCTATCCCTTCAGTCCCTAGTAGCAAAATAATAATCTCCTGGCACCAGATAATGAACGAAGCCTACAAAATGTCTCTTTCTGCAAAGACTGAGTCACAGCCCTCAGAAATATTATTCCTTCTAGCAAAAAAGGCGAGCAATTCCCATCTGCTTTTTTTCATTAAGTTTCAGCAAAGAAATGTGAGAGTTCTATACATTTTCCTCTCTCATTTCCACTCTCAGACCTCATGAAAAACTGAAAAATGTCTGTAGCCAGAAAAGCAGTTTTGTATGATTTGTTGATCTATGGAAATTAATTGTAAAATATCTTGATTTATTCCTGCAAGGGAACCCAAATCAAGCTTCCTTCATGCCAGAAAAATCTTAATTCTTTAAAACAAATGGTAAGGGATGAACTGTATCATTTTGATTGATTAATCAGATAGATTCTTTCCTTAGAAATACTTGCATAAAATTAGAATAAATCCTTTGGCTTCATTGGCTTTTCTTGAGTTTTACTCTGACAAGAAGAAGCACAGAGTCTCAGTGAGAAGCTGATATCCTTCTGGCATGACACCATTTAATTCAGCTTATTCCTGTATAACTACCTCTGGTGAATACGGACTTGAAACCAGACTCAAGCCCAGACTGCTGATTAAGGTATCACAACTAAAAAAAGGCTTTTACTCCATGTAGGCAGTGATGTTCCCTTCCTTTTCAGTCGGATCTCAGAAAGATTAAATGCTCCAGAAGATTGGAAAAGATTTCAATGTACTTACTCTATTCCTACGAATAATTTATCTTTTTTACAGATTAATTACAATAATTAAGTATCTACATGGTATTAGTTTTGAGATCTAAATGTTTTTAAAACCTCAAAGAAATATTAGGGCTTCTGTTAAAACCCAGTGATAAGTACTATGTACTATGTATGCATTTTATACTAAACTGCTGTGTTCAACCATGCCACAGATGGAACTGATTTGGGGTTTTAAAAGGTACGAGTTCTTGGCTGTCTTTACAATTTGTTTTATGTTTTCTTTTGTTTCTTGGCAGAGTATTTTTGGGGAAAAGGTAGACTATAGGATTAAGTTTAGGGAGACTGAGGATTAGGTATCTGTGCGAGAATAAATCTATGATTTGAAAACAAGACAAGATGTAATATTTTATAAAACACAATATCCAGGGAGAGAATTACATGCATATGGGGTGCTGACTTGTTGAGAGCTGAGAGAGCTGAAAATTGACTTTGAGAGTGAATTTATTGTAGTGATATATAATATTTACATGTCTGATGCAATAAATTTCTTTCTGTCCATGGAAAACTGTATGATCAATAAATGACTTTGGGTAGAATGGAGCACCACCTGAGTGCTGCCATCTGAACTAGGCAGGCCAGGTGTGTTTTAGCACTCCTAGAAACTACCAATACAAAGGAATATTCTTATTTTAGGCAGGATTGTAGAAAGGCCGATAAATAACCTGCAATAATGCAAGAGAAGTAATGCAATGAAGATCCATTGTGAGTAGTGGAACTGAAAGGGTCATGTAGAAATGATGAAAGGTTCTTCTCAGTGGAAAATAGGCTTCTTGTGAGCCTAAAAAGTTTACTGCAAGCCACAGGGCACATGCTTGTATCCCCTGGCTCTCCTGTTAGCAGGTCAAGAAGATGGACACAGGAGTACAGGCAAGTGAGTTCAAGCACAGGATCTATTGCAGTCAATGGCAAAACTTTCAAAGAGATCAACTAAAAGGAAGTGCAGAACACAAAAGGAGTGTGCAGACAAAGTGAATGAAAAATGTACATTGGTGAGAAAAGAGAAGGACCTTTATGGGAATAAAAAGCAAAAATGTAAGGGATTATATATATAAAGTAGGAGAATAGAAGCAAAAAAACACTTTCATTAATGTCCTTTTAAACAGGCACTCAAAGCAGCATGCAAATGCATGAAGCAGAGGAAACAGAGGAATAAACTAATTACATTTCTAATGAGGGATAAAACAAGCCTAAACGTGAGAAAAAATATGGGTGAAGAATTTCAGCAGAGTAAGCTTTGTTAGATTTGAAAGTGTTGGGTAACACTTGTGAGAAGTAGAATGATGAAGGGAAGGGGTGAGTGAGGGAAATAGAAATACATTCAAAATAAAATTCATGTTTGCCTCAGGGAGTGTTACATGTGTGTATACTATCTACCCACTAAATGTATCATTATGCAGAAGGGATGCCGATGTGAATGAAAAATGCTTTGTGTGAAGTAATCAAGCTTAGAAAGGGACAAAATGTGAGGGATAAAACATAGATTATGGAAGAGAGAAATGAGAAAATCCAGAAAAAAGAGAGAAGAATTCAGCAAAAAAGACTACAAGCAAAGTAGTGCAAGAGGAGAAAAGAGAAGTAATAGAAAAGTGTCAGGGCAGGAAGGTCATCAAAAGAGATTATAGACTAGGATATTGTAAATGTAAGGTATCATTAACCAAAGAAATAGATATGGTTACAATATGAAATTAATTCCCTGCCTCAGTTTTCACAAAATAAAAATAAAGGACAAATGTTAAAAGCAGACATAAAATTTCCCCAGGGAAGAAAAAGAAATATTAGAAATATTACAGGAAATCTCGGTCATGCCAGAACAGGTAATCAAAAATAATGGTCAAAACCATATACACCAAGAATATATATAGGAAAAAAAACCCTCAAACTACCTCTACTTAAGTATACTTTACAACTTCTTTTCTAAAAAAAAAAAAAAAAAAAAAAAAAAAAAAAAAAAAAAAAGGAAGAAAGAGGTTAGAGAAGGGAAGAATAAAAATTTCAGCTCACAGCTCTTTTAAAGCATATCAGTGACAAGCTAAAAGCTATATTTAAAATACTCAGCTCACCATTTTTAACTCTTCTGATAGAATAAATGTCTTTGGAAAAGAACACAATAAAACCATTCCTCAAAGCCTGTATGTTTCACTCTCTTGTAATTCACATACCCATTAAGAATCTAATCTGCTGCTGATGAAGCCAATGGAAGGATTTAGCGCTGATTTGACTTGTCATTGAGTCAGGTCCCAGCTAGTAGAGCAACTTACATGCCTACAGCAAAGAAGTAGTATGAACCTTCATAGTCCTGTGTGCTGAGAGTGCCTCTGCCATAACGTCATGCACGTTTATCAATGCCGCGTGTCTTCCAGGTGGAAAATGTGATATGCATCTGGAGAAAGTCAGATTAGTCAGTGAAAAGTTTAGGATTTTATATATACAAGAGTCTCTCAAAACCAGTTTCCCAGGATATACATATAGAAGAAGATATAAGAAGATATGACTGATAAGCACCCTTTTATTCCACTGCTGTGGCAGCCTATCTGTATAAAAAAGACCAGGACAGTAGCTTCATCCAGACATCCACACTATTCCAGTGCTCACAGTCATGTCCCCTTGAGCGTGGCATTCAGTGAGAAGGTCAAAAGAAGGAAAAGTGTTACTTCTGTCCCAAAGTCATACCTTAATTCCTTCTGTACTGCCAGATGAGCATAATTACATGCTGCCATTTCCCCAGGAAAGACCGCAACTGCTGTATTTTCAAGCAGTGCTGAGCTAAGAATAAGGGCCATCATCATAATAGTCTTAGAGGAATCAGCCTGAGGAGTAACATATCTAAAATTTCCTCTGAGGTCAGTGGTTCAAAAGCTACAGGGAGCCTTTGTTTTTCCTTTTTTTTCAAATGTTCAGCAGTACTAGAGGATCTTCTAACAAAACTACAGCTATGTGAGGTGAATCATGCTCTAAGCTACTTTGGAATGATTTCAGAGAAATTCCCTTGATTTATGCATGCATGCAGAGCAGCTAATACTGATACAGGCAACTGATGGCTTTTCTTCTTCTTCTTTTTTCTAATTAAAATTTCTTAACACCCATTTGGAGAGTCCATAAGTGCTAGTGGATAGGTTAGTCACACACTACCCTTCTTCTCTTAGATCACCAAATGAGATGCCACGTGTAATCTCAAAGAAGTACAAGACCGTAGCTCAAATTCCTTTTTTGCTTTTTTTGTCTTAAATATCAATGACGTCTTACATTTTGCTGGAATGGAAAAAGCATTTGGAGAGGTAGTACATGGATAGCAGCAGGGTGTAGTTGTTTGTATTTTAGAACATATTAGCTTCAAATTTCTACTGAATACAGAGGGGTGGTTGTCTTCCATCTTTTATGTTTCAAAGAGTGATCCCTTAGCCACCTAAGATTTTGACCCACAGGGTTTCCGTTAATATTTTCAGAGGTGTGAATCTCAGCTGGTGAATTGACACTGACTATACTAAAGTTAATTACTTGCACCAGATGTGAAAGATTAAGCAGAGAAACTGCAAACCAGAAGCAGAATCCAGGAATCCAAACCGTTGAATCACATCTCCACCTGTATCTTGAGGGCCTTTAGCCATCCCTAGTGCTCAAGTATATTCATTAAACCTTCTGGTTTATTTATTTATTTATTTAACATTTAAGACACATTTAAGCTTTACTGCATCACTGGAGAAACTATGCTTCACTGTAGGAACAAACAGTACATATGAGCCAGCCCTTTGTTAAAGCAAAAGAGCCAAAAAGGGTTACTCAATAAACAAGTGAAGGTTTTGAAAAGCTTTGCAAACCTACAAACATCCAACCTTTTGTAATGAAGGCTTCAGTTCATGAACCTTTTGAAACTCTGGGACATAAGTAGAAGATAAAGCACTACAAGTGCTTAACACATAAAATGTTAGAGGAAGAAGAAAAAGAGTGAGAATTTGAGCTGCATTCAAAAGACAGCTGAAAAAGGTACAAGCAATTGACAGGACAAAGGGCTATCGTGTTACTGAACATATGATGCTTGGGAAGAATCCAGATAAGCACCTGGGCAGCTGCATATTCTAGACAATCTGTTGCTGGTTAATGAAGGAAGAAGGGCAGTCAGTCTGAATCATCTCAGCCCAGTGTTATGAATGCATGGCATAAATCAGATTTTCATCATCTTTTGTGAAGATCCTAGTGCAAAACATGGAATAAATTTCAGGTGGAAACAAGTGCACTGTGGAAAATCATCTTCTGTAAGCAGGCACATTGGTGTAAACAAAGATATAAGACAACAAACAAGCTGAGGAAAGTTTTAGGAATAACTACCTAAATGCTGGAGCAACTGACTGAGCTCGTTCATCAGCTTTGGAGGTAAGCCTTTGTATGTGTAGATGTCAAAGTGTTAGATCTTTGCATGGTAAATGCCCATTCTAGATATTCATTTTTTCTTTATATTCACAGATGAATATCACTCCATGGCTGAATTTCTCTGGCTTATCATAGATGGTTACTTCAGGATGAGTGCAACCATTCCTAACGATGACCATTTCACACTTTTTATTTTTCCATAAAGCAGGTTTTCAGTAAAACTACCTCAAATATGGATGATGACACACAAATGCCACATAGGAAGATATCCCTCCTTCTTTTAGCACTGGACATTGATTTTTAGATGTGAAGATTTGCAGTTGAAGTTACAGATATTTAGGATGGAAAAGGCTGACTGAAATTCTTTGCTTATCTTGAAGCCTTGGTGGTTCCATTCACACTAAGCTATGAAGTGTGATCGAGAGATCCTCAAGCTATCAGCAACCCATGTGTGTGAATATGTTCACATGGCAATATATCTTTTTTAGCAGCTCATCTTCAGAAGTGGTATAATAATGATGTCAAAGCTACGGAATGATATGAATAGGGAAATATTGTTTTCAAAACATGTTTGATAGCTCAGCAGCGTGCTTCCCAGTGTGTTGGATTTCAGGGCATGAAAAGAAAGTTTGAACTTCTTTGAGAGCATGACGCAAAATATACGCTAACTATTCCTTGGTTATTGCAGTGACATCAATATGGTCTCCAGTCCACCATTTTCTTTTCTTTTTTTTCCCCACATCTGAGATATTTTAATTGTGCTATTTAGTGGCTTGAAACCAGAGTAGAAAAATAGGAAATGTCATGGAATATGTTTAATTTACCACATAGTTCAGCTGAACAAACGAAATCAAACACACACTCTAAACAACTCTCAGGAGACAAGGGAGATTCTGCTTTTATTTTAGGGTTTATTAAAAAAAAGTAATCCTAAATAATTTACATTACATTTGTGGAATATTTTTAAAAAGTTAAAAGCAAGCTAAGTATTTTCAAAAGTATTTTATATGAAACAACATCTTATGAAATTATTTTCTTTTCAGCTTGACGAAATTGTGCTGTTATTATTATGAGACACAATAAGGAATGAAAAAATGAATATCGCTATATTCATATGGTGGACCCAAACTCTAAGAAGAGTTACTCAGTGAAAGGAAGGGAGACTAGTTCCAACATGTAAGAGTTCCAACACATGAGCTGGAACATGGAAAAATCTGTTCAGATATTAGGAAAAAAAGGGTTTTTTTTCAACACAAAAGTGATTAAACATTGTAATAGGTTGCATACTATGGAAAATCTCCATCCTTGGAAATATTCAAAATGCATCCTGGAGTAGACTCTGAGCACCTGATTTAATGGGGACTCCATTCCAAGCAGGTGGTTAGACCAAATGACCTACAAAGGTCCATTCTAAATTGAAGTCTTCTGTGATTTCTCCTGGATGCAAATCAAGGGCCTCGTTTGCAGAATCATAAAATTCTGTTCTCATTCACCAGCTGCCACCTCTTGATTTGTGACAGCAGACTGGTAGGTAAGAAAAGAGTTTTGTCTATGGTCCTTCTCCACCTGCACCAGAGCCACAATACATCCCCACAGTCTTTTTTTTTTTTTTTTTCATACAATGAATATACTAAAAATAAATAAAAAACTCAGGTCATCTGAAGATGAAGAGTTTCCATACACACCTTCACAGCCTAGATGTTGATAAAAATCTTGTCAGAAGAGGACTCAGAACCCTAGTGGAACTTCTAAGTGCTTCAATCAGGGCTAAAAGTAAATTCCATTTTTCTAATACACGGCTTCTCTGTTCTTTCCTGTGCTGGCATACTTCTGTCCATGTGTTGAAATCTGAACATCTGTCACACAAACTTTGCACCTTCATTTTCCATTTGGCCTGAAGTTCCTTAGACCTTAATCCTTTAGAAATAATTAACTTTTCTCATCCTGAACTCACAAGTTGATTTTATTTGAAATGAGCAGAGTTTCATACAATTAAGATAATGTTGGGGAAAAAAAAAAAAAAAAAAGATTATATTCCTAATCAGAAAACCTATATATTTTTTACATCTAGATTATCTTTAAATTTGAGGGGCCTTCAATTATTGTACTGAAACTAGGAAAAGGCTTCAGACTCAGTTCCAAATCTTCTGAATCTTAGGTGCCTTGCTGCCTGGACTGAACTTAGGCATTCAGAAACCTGATACAGATAGGTATAAAATGAGCACCTTAGAATATATTCTACAAACACAAGTGCTTAGAAAGGAGATGCCAAAACTAGCAAAGAGAAAATCTTTAAATCTCTTCACTGTAGCACGTAGTTTTATTTATTTATTTATTTTTATGACTACTATATTTTTAATGGCAAAAGTGAATTAATGCTTATGTCTAAAAATCTGCCCAGTTCGGCCACACCTATATGACAGGTAGAGATACATGTGTGAGAATGACTTTTCAATTTACTGTTATTCACAGATGTTGTATAATTGTGCATTTTACCAGCGCCAGAAATACATGACTTGATGAGATTTAGATGCCACATATGCAAAGTGGAAGGAAAGGGTCTGTGAACTCCAATGGATGTGAATGGCAGTCACTAGGCTTCCTCAGGTATAATTCATTAGTAAGAGGTATAAAAGAGTAACTTTTCCTGTAAAGTTTCATTAGACCTCAGTGCAGAACAATTGGAAAGCAGACATCAAAAAGCCATGCATTTGGCTTTTTAATCATAAGTTTAAAAGATAAGAAGGGCTTAACTTGCTGTCTAATTTCTCATTCTATACAGTTCACTTTCTTCATGTTCTCTGTACATTTGTGACCAAAGTTATTTTCTTATATAAAAAGAAAGATGAGAGAATCACTTAACCACATCATTTTACAAGTTGGATATGGAACACGTAATCATTTCCTTTTCACAAGCTTTTACATGATGGTCCTGATCCCCACAGTAAATAATCTCCTGTAGTTTTTTACTACAGTGCACTACAATTGAACTAGACCAACTTATATGTGATCCCAAATCTCATCTTGAAAGCAGGTTTTTCTTTAATCTTACCTAGCTGATTTTCTAACTGACCATTTCTAGTCTTATATCATGTTCTTTAGTTGTTCATGTTCATGCAGTTCAGGATGAATTATTGATCATTTGGACAGACTCCAAAATGCACAGACACCTTTTAAAGCCTGCAGATAGTTCATACCATTAAAGGTAACCATCTCTTGTAAACATGCTTTCCCTTTCTGATTCTCCTTCTGCTCTCCTATATAAAAAACACTTTCAGCTTTCAGATTCTCTTTCCTGAATATGGTCTTCATTCCTCATGAAATTACCCAGTCATTGCTCCCCGCCACAAGCATGTGGTCCCACACTGGTCTGGAACATATAGAGGGTTATTGTATTACATGGTTATTTGTGACCTGTAAAATTGATACCAACTTTATTACAGTGCAGCTGACTTGGTTTCAGATTTCAGACATTATTAATCATAATAGAAGAGAGTGTAACAGCAGGAGCATGTCTGATGGAGGAGACTTCAGACTGAGATTTGTCCTGTGTGTGGGTTGAAAAACTGTTAAAACTATCCATACTTTAAGCCAAGTTCCTTACTTGTGAGATTTATATAGTGTCTTGCATTTGCTTTTAAGGCTACTAAACATATAAGGAGAATTATGCCCTTGGAAGCTTAGCATTGCTTTTATCAGGGAAATAATAAAAGTAAAAAGACAAATAAAGCTCGAGATAGAAAAGTAAAAATCCCAGTTCAGGACTTCTTCAACACCTATTATAATTGTTGAAATAGCTTCATGGAATACAGATTTATGAAATACTAAGGGATAGATTCTGATTAAAGTTACCAGGCAGTAAATTGGAATGATTCCCACAACATGAACAGATCTATGTTAAAGAAAATAGAGTTTGAGTTTAGGTGGAATTTGTTGGCAAGATTGTTGATTTTCATCTCACTGAAAGTCATTAGTGTAACTCCAGCAGGAAAACGCCAAGACACACAAAGAGAGGATGCAATGATTAGTTCCACTTCCAACACAGTTATAGAATCAGTATATATATATACATATATTTATATAAAATTTGCAACAAGAAAAAAACAAAAAGCTCTTATAAGTAAAAGGAAGTTTCTTATATGTACTCAACAGTCCTCGATAAATTAATCAATGAGAAAGTGCTTAAGGAGCCATGGCTCACACAAGAGCCCCGTAAGTGCCTTATCGCAGGGCAGCAGTTCTGTTATCACTGCATGAAACAATGGAGGTGTAGCAGTGGAGCTACATCTATGGTGGCTGACCACCATGGAAGGACTCACCAGACACTAACGGAGGTATTTCTAACTTCAGTTGTAATACTAAAGACTACAGTTCTGAAATGGGATGACTTTTTGTGCCTCAAAGGCACAGGCTAGTAGAAAGGCAGAACTTCCCCAGTAGGCAGATACCTTTAAACTGCTTTCCTGATGCTTGCTTTGAAATGTGCAAAACCGGCCATGCCATGGCTGCAATCAATGCAGAGACAAAATGCTGTGAGACCATCACGTTGCTGTGTTGCCTTCTTTTGTGAGGGTCACCAAGAAGAACTTCTGCATACTACAGAGAGCAATGGGTAATTTGACATAGGAAAGGTTTGGTGCTTCAAGCATGTGATTAATTTCAAGCTTGGGATTACTTTTACTGAAGGCAGGAGGTACCCTTTTACAGAGTATTTAAATCCTCTATTGAAGAGATCCGAGCTTTGCAGCATATCTGCAAACAAAAACATTAGGCAAAATATATAGAGTGAATGGTTAAAAAATAATTTGCCTAGCTCTCTTCAAGAGCTCAAAGACAATGTGTTGACACTACAAACAGGTGTGAAGGAGAACAAAACATAACCATTTATACAGTGTTTCTTTACTCTGTCAGATCCTCCAGACTGCAGAAGCTGTTAGAAAATGCCAATTTATTTCATGGGTGTGCAGGGATATTCAGCACAGATAGCAAATAATTTTGCATAAAGCTTAAAACTCAGTACACACAGTGAGGCTAAATCCCAAGAGAGCTTCTCAGCTTTGAACAGTGCTGCTTAGGAAAAGAAGTGATTGTATATGCAAGAGGAAATCAGAAGTAAAAACCTTCTATGTCGAAAAATGGAATACCAAATGGAGAGATAAATAATATGCTGTTTCAAAGTAAGTGTTGTCACACAAATCCTATAATCACTGTGAGAAAATGGGATTATGTAAATGTATTGGTGATTAGTAAAATTACATATTCATAATTATTTAATTTTATTATCTAATGAAACTTACACAAATAAATACATACCGTACCTGCATATTTCCCATCTGCTTCTTTGTCATTTTTTGATAATTATTATCTATAAGCTATACACTACACAACAAGATAATGAGCTAGATTTTGTTTAGCAAACATTTATCATATAGTACTGTAAATGACTTGAGAGCAGAAAGGACAAACTGACGGTTAAAGTATATGGATGAGAATCGAGAAATGTTAGCAGTGCTGTCTACTGGTTACTCAAGTCAATTACTTTTGTGTCTCATTTTTGGGGTAATCAAAACAGGCCAATTGCTTGCCCAGAGGTCCCCTTGTTAAGGAGGAGAATAGTATGCAACCAAGGGAGAGCAAATAGCTGGCACCTCACCAACTTGTTACTTAGAAAGGCTCGTTATGCAGAATGGCTTAAAAATACTCAAGTCTGGCTGAAGGGAATGTAGAAAGAGAAAGCAATCCAGGGCTCAGCTGTTGCTTCTCTAGAGAAAAAGATTATAAAGTTTTTATGGCCATAGTTTTACTTTAAGCATTAGTTATCATTACTCTACTCACTCACCTATTAGAAATGCATTGTCTCCAGTGATTACAGGCATTGTTCATTTACCATTCTCTTTGTTTTGTTTTCATTTGATTGAGTGCCAAGGAGTGTATTGCCATAACACAGGAGACCAAGCAAGGTCTTGGGCTAGGGATCTGTGAGAGGCCCTTAAATTTGCATCTAATCCTTGACACTGCCAAATAAGTCACACTAAAAGCTAAATGTGGGCATTCAAAACCTTTGGATTCCCATGCTCCACAATGTTTGAATACCACACAGTCCTTAACTGTACACATCTTTATGATAGCTGGTCTCCACATGCAGCCATGGAGTAGCCCATGGCACAGGCAGTGGATGAGGCCTGGAGGAGCACAGCCCATGGATACCTCCACAGGAGCAGCCCAGGCTGAAGCTGCAGCACACAGGGAGGGGCCTATGGTGGGGTAGGAGGGCTGTAGTGGAGCAGTGCCTCAGTGATGGAGCAGAAATTGACCATGGAGGAGCAGCAGAGACAAAGCATTGTGGACTGGGTGTACTGTCCATAAACCTGTGGTGCTGTGGGGGAGAAGGCAGAAGAATGTAGGTGTGGGGAAGATGCTTATAGTTAGCTTTTAGTTCTCACTGTTCCAATCTGTAAATTACATTAATCTCATTATGCCGAGTCAATTTTGCCCATGATGGCAATTGGTGAGTGACTTCCTTGCTCTTATCTCCACCCATGAGTTTTTTTCATTCTATTTTATCTTCCTATGCTTTCGAGGTGAGTGTGAGAGCAGTATGGTTGTACAGAGCTGCACATCATGTTAAAATTGCAACCGGCATTTCACACCACACCTAATCCAATGTAATTCTGGGATGTTGCCAGGAGAGATAGACTTTCCCTTCCCTTCCTTCCCTTCCCTTCCCTTCCCTTCCCTTCCCTTCCCTTCCCTTCCCTTCCCTTCCCTTCCCTTCCCTTCCTTCCCTTCCCTTCCCTTCCCTTCCCTTCCCTTCCCTTCCCTTCCCTTCCCTTCCCTTCCCTTCCCTTCCCTTCCCTTCCCTTCCCTTCCCTTCCCTTCCCTTCCCTTCCCTTCCCTTCCCTTCCCTTCCCTTCCTTCCCTTCCCTTCCCTTCCCTTCCCTTCCCTTCCCTTCCCTCCTATCCTCTTCCGTCCCCAAACAACTCCCACTTCAGTTTCAGCTCTGGCACATGGCAAACATGAGGAGAGTACAGCGGGGCATGGAGAGCAGAAGGAAACACCATCTCTGGGTGCGCTGACAATTTGTGAGATTGAAGTGTTCATCAGACTGCAGACCATGTCTCCTATTTACAGTTTCCCCCTGTACTCAGCTCCCTCCCCTCCCCCCCCTCAGCTCTGGTGAGGCCGCACCTCGAGTTCTGTGTCCAATTTTGGACCCCTCACTGCAAGAAAGACAGTGAGGCCTGGAGCAGGTTCAAAGAAGGGCAACAAAGCTGGTGAGGGGTCTGGAGCACAGGCCTTATGAGGAGCGGCTGAGGGAGCTGGGATTGTTCAGCCTGGAGAAGAGGAGGCTCAGGGAGACCTTATTGCTCTCTGTAACTATCTGAAGGAAGGTTGCAGTGAGCTGGGGGTCGGCTTCTTCTCTCGTATAACTGGTGATAGGACTAGAGGGAATGGCTTCAAGCTGAGCCAGGGGAGATTTAGGCTGGACGTTAGGAAATACTACTTTTCTGAAAGAGTGGTCAGGCACTGGAATGGGCTGCCCAGGGAGGTGATGGAGTCACCGACCTTGGAGGTGTTCAAGGAATGTTTGGATTTTGTGTTGAGGGACATGGTTTAGTGAGAACTATTGGTGATAGGTGGATGGTTGGACTGGGTTATCTTGTAGGTCTTTTCCAACCTTGGTGTTTCTGTGATTCTGTGATTCCTCTCAGTAGGACAGAATAAGCCATTTTTACCTTCCTTGTAAGGAGACCAGCAAACACAATTCAGTAATGATTTTGGACCTCTATTGATCAGTGCAGATAAGAGCAGGTGAAGGTAGATAGCAGATAGGTAATTACAGACATATTCTTCCTCAAAGTCCTTTCTGTTTAGCAGAGCTCTAGCTTGACTTTTTGACTCATGTCTTCCCACAGATGAGTTAACAGCAAAACTTTCTTCTTCCAGAACAAAGCTTGGAAAATGAGATTTCTCATCTGAGAGCAGTATTGACTTTTAGGGGAAGATTAAAAAAAAAAAAAAAAAGAGCAAGGAATCCTCTTGAATTGAGATTAAAACTTAAAGAAACACAGTGCAAGAGGACTATAAAAATTAGTGAAAGCACTTTGGAATTTGTGCATCTCACTTGAATGTGGTGTTGACAAACTGAATCCAAATTAGCCGGCCACCCCGAACTCCCTTTGATCCCTACAGAGAGGCCATCTGGAAGTTGTGTCAAGGTCAAACACATATTTTGAGAGGAAAAGCTCACTCTTCCTTGCATCAACCTCTTCAGACTTAGAAGTCTAAGTATCCAAGTCTAAGTATTTGAGTTCAAGCATTCATTTTCCTAATCAGTCACTGAATTTTTCGTGTGTATATACTCAAATGCAATATATGAATCTAGAAAAATCCTAATTTTTTTACTAGACTTAGGATAAAAGTTATAAAATAATGAAACAGGAGAAAGGAAAACAAATCTCTTTCATCTCAAACAGCATTGTGGATCTCACTATAGTCAGTGCAACCTATTTCTCTGCCTTCTGCCATAGTTTTGCTCTCACATCAGGGCTAACACAGCATCCTTACTCACAGGGGTTAGGCTACCTTGCCAGCAAGTTTCCATCCATACTGCAATGAGTATTCATTAATATACCATTTCCTTGGAGCAGCTCCTTTAGCTAAGGCATCATGTTGTCATTTCCCCATCTTCAATTCCATTGCCCTGAACTGTTGCTCCCATCCTGCTTTTTTAGCCTTCATTCAGACCTAAAGTCTGGCTAAATGGCAGAGATGTGACTGTTGTATTTAATGGAGCCACAATGTCCTTTGCCCTCTGAAACACATACTGATTGTGAGAAGTTCAGTTTAAATGTCTGTAAGTCCATTTCCTTGTCCCACTGTAATTTTCTCTGAATATTAGCAGAATCTTATTCTGCTACATGGACCACAACATTTTTCATCTGTTATGCAAAAATGTTGACAGTACAACTTGTTGTGTCATGATCATAACAATAAACACCATTCCAGTTCCTCTTGGTGATGTTCTCTGCTTGTGGGCACATGTCCTTGTCTTCTTGGTAGCCTTCAAGCACCACAGATTAGGGCTGTGTTTCTCATCCTTAGCTGCATCTCACCCTGGACAATGGAATAAAAACACATGTAATATACAACAAATTTGGGGTCATATTTCCTTCAAATAAAAATTTATAGGTTCTGATTCTGCAGAGTCAAGTGTCTTATGCTAATAAAACATTGAACCTTTATGTTCTGTGTAAAACTGGCCTTTCGAATGGGCCACCATCTGGTCTTTAATTTTTATATATGGTCTGTATTGATGCCTGAAGTTAATCTCACACTTAGATTTCAATTCTTAAAGCTCATTACTAAAAGCTAATAAATTTAGCCATTAAAAATGAAATGATCTGTTCTCAGACAGCTGTCAAATGGATTTCAAATATATGAACGTAAGCAGCTGTGATTCTTTTGGGGATGCAGAAACCACGTTTTCTTACTGCAGAATTTTTGCACATCTGAAATACTTCTGATGGCTCAGCAGAAGATAGAGACATGAAACTTGGACAGTGAAGTATGACTTGCAGTCATGGCTTCATGTAATCTCAAGGAAAACCTGTTTTAATGTGGCTGCTTTTTAGAGGCTTGAAATGTCTTTTCCATATGCAGTGTTCTTCATATTTTGCCTGTAAAGGACCTGCCAGTGCTCCACTGATACAGAACATGTGTGGAAGCTGATTAGAAATTTCCATTTTCCACTAAGTTGTAAATGTGCATGTAGCACTGGAATTTTGGGGGAAAAAGAAGAGGAAAAAAAAAAAAGGAAAACAGTAGGAAAAGAAAAAGGAAGATCTTCCTAATATATGTGTTTGCATGAAATAGGAAACTATATCTACATATTTGTATGTGTTTATAAAAATACTTACTTACATACAAAAAGCTTCAGAAGGATGAATTTCTGTATTGCATGTACAAGAGACATCAACAACTTAAAAAACTGCCAAAACCTATGCTGGTGCAATCAGAATTAAAGTGAAATAAAATTTTTTGCAAAATATGAAAGTTTCTCTTTCGAAATTCTCCATTCTCTTAAAGTAAAATTTTTAAAGTTCATTTATCACTAAGTAGCATATACAGCTTTCCTATTTACTACATACCGTATCATATTCCGTAGATTTTCATTCTATATCTAATAATAGAATCTCTATAATTCATAGACTACAATGTTTTCAGGCCAGGAAGAATCAGTAGTGCAGTTTAATCTGAATCTTGAATAACCAATACTATGGAATATTGTCCAGTTTTTTTTTTTTTTTTTTTTTTTTTTTTTAAATAACAACTGCCTTCATTAATCTTTTTTTCTGAATGAGTTAAACCCCTCTGTATTTTTTTCTCAAAGTGGACACCTGTATTTGTTCAGCTGAATCGCTCTCAAAGCTACATTACTCTTTGTTCACATTTGGGGATTTATTTGAATGCTTTCTTTTTGTATATTCTCTCCCTTGCTGAGAAGGCTGCACCATCGTTTGAGGAGCTCCAGATTACCCAGAACTTCTCAGTATAAGTGTGCCTGGTGTGACACAGGATCTATGGGATATCCATCAACCTCCTGTAATGACAACTATAAGCCGAGCAAGATAATTCCAAATGGCTCTAGAATTCTCCAAAACTATCGAGTCAAACCCATGATTTCCGTTGACTCTTACTGGAGCTCAGACATATAGTTCATATGAGAACACTAAAAGTCCCTGTTATTCATCTTAAATTGATTTGCCTTCTAATGTAATTTACTCTTGAAATTGCATATTTTCCTCAATTTAAATTCTTTGGCTTTATCTTCTAAATATTAGGTTTTATTATGCTTCTTTTTTACATAAAATACTTCACTAAAAGAGAACTAGAAAATATTTCCTTGAATAAACTAGAATTGGGTCATCTCTTAGATCATAACTTCACTGCAATTCTTTTCTACAACTGCCCTAACCCCTTGAAACCAGCTGTTTTTGTATCCACCCCAAATAAATTGTGCTGATGAGTGAATAAACAGAGAAGAACATATTAATGTAAAGAAATAGGCAGAAATGAGAAGGAATAGGCAGAACTGAGAAAGGGCTTTTTAAATTGACAGCTTATTCTTTGTTAACTGAGTTTATTTGACAAGAACATATATTACCATCCTTAACACACAGGAAGGCAGAAAATTCTTAGCATGTGAATCAGTAACAGGTTTTTAAAGGGGAGAAGACCTCTACATGTCCTAAGAGAAGTCTGATCCTTTTTACCTGATTTTAAAAATTGATAAAAAGATATCTATATGGAAAATAAATTCTTCCCTTGGATGAACATCCATTAATGTCATTAGAACACCACAGGAACACAAATGACAAATAAACTTTAAAACATTAAACACTGGGAATAGGAGTAATAATAGAGGATTTTTAATTTTTTTATTTTATTTTTTGTATTTTTATATCTTCATGCCCTCCTGAACCCTTCCATCCATGTTTTGCATGATTTTCACAAATACAAAATCACAGAATGACTGAGGATGGCAGGAACCCCTGGGTCCATATGATCCAAACACTGCTTCAGCAGGGTCACGAAGAGCAGGGAGCCCAGGGCCATGCTCTTTACCTCTTGTCCTGGCAGTGGGCACCACTGACAAGAGCCTGGTTGCCTGTTTCTGTCCTCTCTGCACTTTCCATTCAGGTATTTATATACATTGGTAGGATACACAAATCTCATCAGTATGTTTTTCAAAAATTAGGCTGTAGAACTTTAAAATAAGCAAACAAAAAAAGAAATCAAAGCAATCGCCAGTGTGCTATTTCCACAATATATGAGGCAAATACCAAGGCTTATTTATCCACAAGGATCCAGCAGTGTACAACAAACATCGGGATTAAATGAAAACACACCCTTCTTTTTCCATCAGTGTTCTATGACCAGAATACTACATCCAAAGAAGTCCCTGTTATACCCCCAGAAATATTTTAAAAGTGCATCAGCTTCAGTCACCACAAAATCAACTTCTGATATGTGAGAAGTTCTGACATGCTGACACAAAACCCCAAGAATGGAAAATCACAGCCTAACAGAAGCCTTGCAATATGCTTCAGCTGGCAAGGCTGAAAGATTTGAGAATTTAGGAGCTGACTTAGAGACAAGAGACTATCAGCTCTACAGCCTAGATTTCCACAGGGATTTAGGGGCAATTCATGGAATTAAGACGAATAAAGTGATCATGGCGTGGCATGTGCCCAAGGTGAAGAAAGTCTTCTATTTGTATAAATACTTTAATATAAACTGGAATCCAATATAATCCCTTTAGTGCCTGTGTACCTCTATCCAACAAACTATGAAACTATTTCAAATCTCAGTTTTACGTGAGATAGATTAGTACCTTGCTCAAAGATACGGCATGACACAGACAGTACGTGCTTACCTGAAACAGCAAATAAAGACATTGCCACCAAATTCAGTGAATTAAAGTAGACCTAGCATAGTTGATTTAATTGGATTTTGATTAGGGAAAATGTTCTTCTTCTTCTGAGAATGGAACTCATAAGAAGCACAGCTTTACATGTTTTAGATATTGTATTACATAGGCTTGCCCTCGGTGCATTAACACCCTGAAGTATTAGGACCTTCTAGAGTTCTAAGGTGTGTTAAAATAATAAAATTGCCCACTGAGATTTAATAACTCCCAGACTAGATTTCAGAGGGAAAGCTGTAACTCCATGCCATGGGCACTTTTCATACTCTCAATCCTTCAACAATGGCTGGGTTTGTTTGATGGCTACGTGACAGTCATTGTTTGACTCTTTTGCAAGAAAAATAAATAAATAAAGCTTGATGTTCAATAAAATGTGAGCAGAAACTGCCTTACAAGCATCATTTGAATCCTAAGGAAATTTCCTGTTTCTTTATATTACAGGCAGAATTGTAACTGTAATGAGAAAGCCCTTGAGAATGAGAACTGGCCTCTTCTCAAAACAAGTGTGAAAAATTGCTTTAAGAAAACAGATGTGTCATTTTTTTTGATGCAGTGAAGGATACTGGGAATATCAAATTGTGGACTGATAATTGGCTCAGTGCAAAATTATAGCATTTTCACACATATGCAGACAGGTGGATTGGATTGTGAGGTACACGTGCTGAGCCTGTCTTCACACTGCTACTTTGTCTTCTTCAGTAAGAAAGACACATGTGTGAACATGGTTCAGTGATCCAAAAACATCTCTCCTCAGTGCACCTCCTTCATACTTCTTGCATGTTCAATTCAGAGAGACAGTGCACAGGGTGATTCAAGCATTAAGAAGAAATACTATCACTGAAACTCAGTTTCCAAAGCATTCCTCTTCTAACAATGTCTTACTATTTTCTAACTTGCTCACATTTCCATCCAGATATTTTGCAACCTCCTTTTAATTCCATTCCTCATTATAAGTCAGATATTCTCTAAATATTTTCTAGTATATATAATTCATGAGAAAGGCTGCCAAGTAGCAAATTCCCTTTCCTGTCATAGGCATTGCCTTCTCGCCCTGTCTTCCCTTTTGATTTGTGCAGTAGTAACTACAGCAATTGCAGCCACACAGAAATATTGTTCAGTTAGCCTTTAATGTCCTTCTTATCTCTCTGTATTTGATTTAAGGGCAGCAAACCAGGAGAAACATTAGAGTACAGCTAGTTTCGAGATTAAGACAGTTTTAGTAAATTACTGCCCATGAGTTCAGATGGTGTAATTGACTTTGGGTATTCTCTAAAAGCTTGGCTTTGTTTATAGCACTTCGTTGCTTCTTTGGGTCCGGTACATAAGCAGCGATTCAAATCAAGCCCTTTAACTTTCAATTGCATCAATGGAGGAGAGGAGGCACAGATGAATTCTAGTCCCAGCCTTTCTCCACATTCTCCAATTTTAGCCAAACTCGCAGCTAATCCCTGTTAATCCACCTTTCTCTGAACATCACTTCCAAGCCTAAGTCACACAGCAGTGATTTCTAAAGTCTGAATATGCCCTCAAATCCTCCTTTTCCCCAACCCTTCTACTTTAAAGGGTGATTTACTCTAAAGATTGGATCTGATCTGTTTATTTTAATGTCTGAACCTTGAAAACCTTTTTGTGGTTGAGGAGCAAAGTCAGTATAAAATCTATTCCTCACTATACTAATATATGCAAAGTTGTTTTTAGGGGTAGAGTTTCATCATGAAGAAAAACAATATTTTTTCATCTTGGATTCAGTAGAGAAAGTTGGAATTCTCTTCCCTAGGGCACTAAAGCAAGCTTGCCTTTCTTGAAAACCCTACAACTAGATTCAACTTCCTAGCCAGCAGTTATTCTAATTATCTTCAAGTGAAGAACTGAATTAGAGTAGTTGCTGTACTGGGAGTCCCTGATGTGTGCTCCATCTGATTTGAAAGTGTTTGTCATCTTTAAAAAACATGAGAAGAGTAAAACCTTTGCAAAATAAATACATGAATAAATATGCAAGTGGATAGACAGATAAGATGCTCTAATATAATGGTATTAAAGAATAAAACTAGAACTTTGTACAGCTCCTAAAAAAGGCACTAATGAAGATGAAAACCTTACATGAGAGATGATGTACATCTGAGACTGCATGCTGTGCCCCAGAGGAGCCCAGTATTGGCTGGACAGAGCATTTCATGTTTACATCTCAGTGCCATTGCCCTTTTCCCATTCCAGCACTCACTATCTCAGATCTAGACGCTTGGTCAAGCTGTAATATGCCAGCTGGAACCTCCCCACATCCAGTGCTGAAGATAATACCACCCCACAGACTGACAAAATCTCAAACACAACATCAGAAAATACTCAGAGAGTTGTTTCTTCCTGGGGTTATGTTAGAAGTGGTCTATTGAGAGAAAAGGCTATTCCATTCCAGAGTCTTGTTTAAAACAGTAGCCAAAAAATGTGTGTCGAGACAACAGTTTAAAAATAGGATGAACACAGCAATATGCCACCAAGGTTTCCAACCTTCTCTACTCATCAACAGAAGTGTTTTCAAAAACGGAGGTGGTAGGTGTGGGTGACAGCGGGGTGACGGTGGTGGAAGCCTTTGGTTTCCTTTGCCTTTAGTTAACTGTTTAATCCCATTTAGGGCAGCATCCATGACATCCTGTGACAAGGATTTCCAAAGCTTACCTGCATATTGTGTTAAAAGCCATCTCACTGTGATGGTTTTGCCTGCAGGTTTCCTTTGATGCTCCCTAAATCTCATTAAAAAAAGCAAAATGATTAGCAAACTGCTTATCTTTTTCATACCTCACATGTTTTTGTAGATTTCTATCAAAGTCCTTCTTAAATGATCCTCTTTCTATGTCTTATTCTGAGTTGTTATACTTTACAGACAGACACTAACTCTCTCAAAACATTGTAATTATGACCCACAGTGCCTAATGTGAAGCTGGAGATTCAATGGGCAGATGGATAACAGTCTTCCAGCAACGAAGTTCAGTGTCCCTGGACTTGTGGGGTTTTTTTTGTATGTCCAGCCTAACAGGAGCATTAAGTGTTGATAAATGCCTCTTTATACCAGGTCAAGCCATTTCCTAAAGAGGGTCCAGAAGTGATTATGCTGATGAAGCACAGGTGTCTGCCTTCCAGAGCTGACAGATTTATGACTGAGGCACAGTTCAGCCCTGGAGAGATGACTGATTCTGCTTCCTGAAACCTCCTCCGAGCGAAAGGCTGTGTGCTCAGCAGAAATCAGGTGTCTGAATGCTGGATCCATGTCTGAACTCAGTGCTACAGAGCTGCAGGCTGTGTACAATCTGTTCCATGCTGAACACCAGCATGAAGTACATCTGTGGCAAGATACTTTACGTCCACATTTGCAGCCCTACAAAGATCAATAGGGCAAGGCCCTCCAAAGCTCTTGAGTTCAAGCTTCCTGTTCATTTAATAACATTCCTTGACTTGCTCCTTCCCCTGAGTGTGAAAGAAAGGGCAGCACTTGATCTGGCCAGTGCTAATACACAGCATAACCACAGCATTTTCCTTCACCCTTCCAGCCTGTCATCATTTCCCCTGTAGGCTGGTGCCTTTTTCATAGCAGGCATGATATCTCCTGCCTCAGCCCAGGAGGGTTAACTGAAGTTTGCTGAAAGATCTAATACCCTAAACAGGCTCCTGAAGCCTGAATTTATGTTTATTCACAGCCTCTTCAAATGCGAATCACTTATGTAAAACCCTGCAGCCCTAAGACTCAATTCGGATTACTTACAATTACCTGAAATTATTTGAACAGAGTAAAGCTCCCTCTTTTCAAGCTTTTTAAGATCAAAGAGTCAGTCTTCACCCTTTACTGCTTGTCACTTTAAAACCCTGAAGTAACAATCAAGAGACACCTTTTTCTGAGCACTTCCATTATTTCCGGACTACATAACTGTGCTGCAATAAAAATAGGTGTGGAAAGATATTTGCTTTTTTCCTTCTATTTCATTAGAAGACTTTAGCTTCTAAGAATGCGTTGACTTTCCCAACAAGCAACTCACTATCCCTTTCTCTCTACAGAGAGCTCCATTTTCATGGAACGCCCAGACACTTCCTGCAAAGCCGCAAAAGCAGCCTTAAAAGATCTGCATTCCTGTGATCATTCTAGTTGCAGAGGTCAAAAACGGAGGTAAGTCAAAATCACAAGCCAGTTTCATGAATCTTAACAAGCAGCTTTGTTTTCTGCTGTGACAGTGCAAAGCAAAATTCTCTCTTTCGCTTCCATTGTAGCTCACCAATCTGTTTCTGCCAAACGGTAATGCCTTGTAATCATGATCCACAGGACCACTTTTCTCCCTTCCACCTCTCCTTCACCATAAACCTTTGATTACAGCTCTCATTTTAATCTTGCAAAAAAAAAAAAAAAAAAAAAAAAAAAAAGTCTTAACTGAAAACAATCAATTCTGTGAGCAGGTTGGGCTGGTAGCAATTACTTCTGGATTTGAATTTACTATTCTCTGATAAAAATAGAGAAGAATGCCCAATGTCTGTTCTGGCACAGTAGGCACAGTGAGGCAGTCTAAGCCCTCAAGTCAGACTTTGTGAAATCTGGTCACAATTGAAGATGGATTTTAGACAATAGCTGCTGGAGCCCTCTGTGTTATCACACAGATTTGGTGCAGCAAACACCAGTCACTGAGGGAGCAGAGCCAGAGTTGGCAGTTCCAGGCAGAGTCCACATTTCTAATGCAAGAACCACTACGATAAAAGAAAGCATAACAGTCTTCACCACCATAATCCTTTCAATGGGATAAACCATTAGCTTTGAACTAGATGACTTAAAAGGACAAAATTAATTACAATAAATTTCATTAATGATTAAGTAGGTATTTGGTGAGGTCAGAAGAAAGGAAAATAACCATTGTCATATTGGTTTCTGGTTTGGTATATGTCCCTTAAAAAAGTAAGATAAGGAATGCAATCCATGCATCAGAGAATAAAAAAATTAGTCTAAATTCATCAGCTCTCATAGAACCATAGAATTAAAGACTCATAGAATCATAGACAGCTTGGGTCGGAAGGAAGGGACATCAAAGATCATCTTGTTCCAACCCCCTGCCAAGGGCTGAGTTGCCAACCACTAAATCAGGAACTACCTCAGCTTGCCCAGAGCCCCATCCAACTCTCCCATGATCTGAATGATGTGAAACAACTGATTTCCATTCAGCCCAGTGTGTTTTGTGACTCATTTATTGCACTGGGCACATTTATATTCCTTTAGATTCGTCAGGTAGATTTCCTCTCCAGGAGGAGAAATATACTGTTAGATAATGGTACTAATCATCATGTGCCAGTTCTCCAATATGGTTGCATATGTAAGCACCTAGTATTTAAGGAGCACTAATTAAGGCTTGAATATTTTCTCTTTTTTATTTTCCCCACTTGTGCATGTACATTACAGCACAGGCAGTAATTATGCAACATGCAGTTATTAACTACAAAATACAATAAAATCAATGCAGAATATTTTTTGCACGCATTTACATATATGGGACAATTTTATTGGCTCCTTCAGCCGAATCGTGTAGCATTTCTGGAATTCATTCACCCAGATCCCTGAAGAAAAAGCTACTGACAGAGCCTGAGATATTTTTCAGACAAGGTCCCACACGGACCCTCCTCCATCTGCTCTGCATGGCTTCCTCGCCTCCTGCTGCCAGGCACTTCCTCTGCCTTAGGCCAATTATGGGATTTTGAGTGTGGACCTCACCTACTCTTCTGCTTACAATAACGGGTAAAAAATTGTTAATTTCAGAAACTTGCCCACTGGCTAAAACCAGTCAAAGATGGCACAGCACTGGCACAAAGACAAGAGGCTGAAATACATATGGAAAGCTGAGCTCCTGAGTTACCTGAGAGCTCAGGAGACAGAAATGATCCAGCAGAGGAGTTCATGATAAGCCTGTCCCTAGGGTTAGTGGCAGAGACCCATGCTTTGATGACATTCAGTCCTTGCTCTTCCCAAAGATTTTCCAAGTGGATGTGATTAGTGGGGAAGAAGTGACTGTGACATTCTGAAACAGCAATATTTTGCCAGAGGATGGCTATTTTTTTAAGAGTATGCTGGAATTGAGCTTCATAACAGCGAGAACACTAAATCTTTATTTAGGAAACTAAGGCAATGCCTGACTTTCCACAGTTTTAACTCTCCTGAAGAAGCAAACAGGACCTCTGGGCACTCACTGGGGCTGAAAAACTGCCCATTAACTTCTAAAGCTATAGCCATCTCACAGCTGTAACTCTGCTTCATGCCACGCAGCTCAGTTCTCCTCAACAGCAGAGGCACAAAATAGGCCGAGGGCTGCTCCATGCGCTGATCTCTGGCCTCCTGCACTGGGAAATGCAGCCCACAGGGGTTGGTTTGGGTCACTCACGGACTGCTGCTTGTGTCACACCCATCTCCCACCCCCAGACCTCACCCATCCGTCTGCTGATCTTTCCCTAATAATGCTACTGTAATGCAAAAGAGAGCATTTTCTTCATTTACATATAGAGTACGGAGTAAAACATAATTAAACCCCACACTACAGATGCACTATAATAAAAAAGAGAAATTGTAAAAACAATTACAGGCAGGCATACTTACTGCTTCACATTTAAATAATAATGTGAACTATTAAGTAAACTAGGGCATAATCAGCTGAGGTTCATTAACTTATCTTACTGTAGAAATAGAACTACAATTCAGTACAATTAGGTACATACTAGTAGGAAACCGTGCTTTTCCTGCACCATGCTGCGCCCAGTCTTAGAGATGCTGAGGTCTTTCACCTCCCACTGACTTCTCAGTGTATGAATGCTTCTTTTTAGGGAGAACCAAGCACTGCTGCAGATCCAGTCCCTTGCACAGAAATTAAGTGTGTTTAAGTATGTGATTTCAGTCCAGTGGCATTGATGGTAAAACCTCCACAAATAGGCCATATCCACTGACCCATTCAGCTAGGGCTGTGTTACCTATCCACATTTAAGGAGAGCAGAAATGAGAGAGTGTAAAAAGAAGATGTCTGACACTAGCCTGCACACAGCAGCACCTCTGGCCTGGGAAGATAGAATCATAGAATCTTTAAGGTTGGAAAAACCACTAAGATCATCCTGTCCAACCGCATCATGCCCACTAAACCACATCCCCCAGTGCCAAATCTCCACATCTTTGTACAGTCTGTGCCAATACTGATGTAAACCAGAAAATACTAATGTCACTGCAGGCTCCCACAAGTCCCAGGAGAAACCAATTGGAATAAGCCAAATAATTTACTTTGGGATATCTACAGCAATTAGCAAATTCACCACAGCAGATCACCTGCCAATGATCTTTTGAATCACAGCAACCTTTCCTTTCCACAGAATAAAGAGTTAAGGCATAGAAAGCCTGAAAGGGTATCCATAAAGCCGTATTACACTGCAAAATAGCACCTTCACTGCACATGTGCTCTTCCTTGCTACGTCTACAATAGAAAAACAGACAGGGCTAGGGCCTGGCCTCTGACCCTGAGGGCAAGTGGCATGCATAGCTGATGTCTACCCAGATAAATTTATTTCTTTTCAAAGCATGATGGTCTTAGGCAAAGTGCCTGTTGGGTATGGTCCCTGGTCTGTCCAAGCACCATCTGGGACAGAGGAGAGGTGCATAGGCAAAAAGTTCAAGTAGGTAAACAATATGGAAAGTAACACTGGTGTTTGACTTAATGCCTTGACCCCATTTACTGTCTTTGCTTTTCTCAGAGCTAGCCAAGGCAGAATTTTGATGAAAGGGATTTGGCTTAAGATAACAGATGCTGATAGATTGGCATCTAGAGCATCTAGAGGATAGATTGGTAAAAATGTTTGAAGAATTTCCCAAATCATTCTTGAAGTGCTCCTTGCTACCTGAATGCTTATGAATCGCTCATTTCCGAAGTTTTCACATGAATTTGATCAGTAGATACTATTTTCTTTCTCCCATTTGTGTGTGGAAGGAGATGCAATACTGTACCAGATGGAAGTGCTGAAGGTCTCCCTGAGACCTCCAGATGGAGAGTGGTCAAAAACCTATACAAAAGGACATCGTTCTTTTTGGACAGCATTTTAATCACAATTTCTATGGGTGAAAATAACAGCATATGGCACAAGAGTTTAAAACACACAGCTGACGAGGAAAAGATATTCTGTCAATGTAAGGTAGGATCCATAAATATTACTTATGAAATGACCATAGTCTTTATGTGTCCCTAAAATGCTCTTAGCAATTTCTCGAGGTTATATGAGCTGTAACATTATGAGTTACAGCTGCCAATATCTACAAGCAAAGTAACTTGGGAAGAGATGCTCTGTGTCCTCTTTACAGCAGGTAAACAGTTCAGGATGAGGATGTTTTTAAACCTTGGAACCATGAGCAATGCCAAGCAGAAAGTGTGTTATTGAGAGCTCAGATGAACAGCTCACAAAATATCCTAAGTAAAGGTCTGCTCAATAAAAGTATGGTTCAAGCAATGGATCACACCAATGCTGGCACTGAAGGAATTCTTGTTTAAATTGAATCCCTCTGTATGTCTGCAATAAGGGTACAGAAAATGAAGCTTAGTTGTCTAAATACATTCATTCCAAATTTCTCATTCCAGTGTCTATACCTGGGAGCTAATAAACTGGACCTTTATCTTCATGGAAAGTTCCACAGATTTCCTATGAAATTTTATTCCAGATTGGAGTTAAAATTAAAAAAAAAAAAAAAAAAAAAAAAAGAAGAAGAAGAAGAAGAAAAATTCATAATACTCTGTAAAAGGAAATTTTAAGAGACAGGATATTTTTCTTTAATTATTGGAATATTTTGTTGCGTTAAAACTTCATTTTAACTTTCCGAGTTTCCAAATGAAATGTAAAATGATGAAACTAGACTGAGATTAAAGAAAAAAACAAAAACAAAAACAAAAAACTTTGAAAAATGAAACTGTTTTGCAAAAGAATAGCAGGCAAGCTCTGTTCCCAAGTGAAAAGCTGTCCTCAGATCATGTGACATAACATTTTCCTGCTCAATATTACTCCTTTGAAAAATATGTGTACGGAATATACCCAAGGCACTTATCTGAGGCGTAGCTGTGACAGACTTTCTTTCTATGATTAAGGTGTTTCAGAGGAAGTTTCTGTGTTATATGTTCTATAGACATACACCATTGCTCTCTGGGTAAACATAGGAAATTTTAGGTCAAACTGAAAAAAAAGAACATAAGTACATTTCAGGAAACAGAAAATAAGCAGCCCCTCTGGATTGCCATTCTCAAGGTTTTTCTGTAATGCTGCTTCCGTGATGTCTTGCAAATGGGTTTACCAGGATTCCACAGGCCCCAGATGATTAAACTACTGAAACCAGGGCAGAATATTCCATTGCACATGTGCAGTCAGTTGCTTAATCGCATACAAACTCATAACTTTTAGAAGCATGCCATAGGCAATTTAAAACCAGGCAAAGCTCAACTGCTTCTTTTTTATCCATTGCAGTTTACCATAGCATTTTCTTTTTCCATCTATTCCTTCTTTGTTAGGCTTGCAAAACATTTCATCTCCCACTATTCACTTTCCCCACCCCAGTAAAGTAGTTGAATTACTGACTCACCTGCACACAGCTGTCTGCTTCTCTACCATGATCATACAACTCTATGCAGTATAGCAAATTAGCAAAACTAATTTGATTTCCATTATAATGCTAATGAATACTTTCTTTCAAAAGTGCTTTGAGATCTACTGACACAAGACATTATATCAGAGTTGGAATTAACATTACTGTGTATTTATGATTTTTATTCTTATAAAAATAATTGATTTTCCACATTATTAAAATTCTCTGTACCCTCATAAAAATGCCTGCTCAAGCAGTTCAAAATTGGATGCATTGCTTCTGCTTTTTGGACATTCTAATTAATCTGTTACACTATTGTGATTAAAGCTTTTTGGAGTTCTGGTTCCTGTGATATAATCACCATCATTTTTATTCATCAGTTGTTGGTAGTGACCATAAAGTGCTCAGCAATTTCCAGACATTCATAAGAGAGAATAACTGCCCTAAGGAGCTGAGAGTACAAAAAGAGCTCATTAAAAGAGTATATATATTTTTTGGACTTGATGAAAATCTGTATTAGACCCATTCATCTCTTGCTTTAAAGGCTTTGCTCAACAGAAATGACAATATGGAACTTAATCAAGAAACAAGCAAGAGTGGGCACGTGCCAGGGAATGTGCTGTAGCCTCTCGTACTGAAAATCCCAGGTTTCTGTGTCTGTCAGAGTGATAAGGCACTGTGTTTGTGCCACAGCCAGGCTGTGCCTGCTGCTGGTCCCCGAGGCCCTTCCCAAGGCTTTGGGATGGATGTCTGTATCTGGCAGGAAAACACACATCCTGTAGCTCTCACTCAGATGCCTGTCCTAGGAAAGGATGGCATCCAGCTTTATGTAGTTATAATAAAATTCCTGCATAAAACACTTCTTAAAATTCAGCTGCCCCAACCTCCTGAGACTGTATCCCACCAACCACAGGCGTCCAGAATCAGCAAGGGCCAGGGAGGTTGGTGAGCAGTGGGGTGGTGTGGGTTTTGTCATCCTAAAATAGCTGAAGGGATTTTCCTTGAGTTTTACAAACGTATTGATTCAATAGTCCTACAAAGGATCTCATCTGGACTTCTGTTCAGTCCGAATATGTAACAACGAATCTGAGCTTTGGTTATAAATGGAAATCCTTTGTAGCTGGCAACCAGCTTGCAGCTGCAATTCAAACCAGAGGACAAAGCATATGTTTGGGGGTTTTCTTTTAATATTCGCTGTTATTTGATTAACAGATTCTATTAGTCTGGCAGCAGCTGAGTTTCGATTCTGCTTGTGCAGAAGAGAACTGGTGCTTCTGAGCAGCCTCTGGTCTCTCAAAGCAATTTTGAGATGTGATAATGGAAATTTCTCCAGTCTGTCTTCATACCCTTCCTCCCTCTGCACCTTTGTTCTTCTTAATCCACATTTTATAAGCTGTGTGCGTTTATTATCTCAGACAAACAGATTGAAGAGTTTTGTCTTTTACAGTTAGTTGATACAAATCAGCAGCACAATTCCCAATTCTTAATATTCTGTGCATGTTTTTATCCTTTAAATCCAGGCAGTTCTCTAGCCTTCTACCATCCCCTGCCCGGTTTTTACCTTTAACATTGATTTTATTGTACCTTTTTTTTGAGCAAAATACTTCATTTCCTAGAACTGCATGCATTACCAATTTGTAATAAGTTAAAAAGAGATTTTAGAAACAGTCACTTATTTAAGGCCAAACTACAAATCATATGAGTTCTCATATCTTCCATTTCCGCACAATTCGACATGTTTAATTTACCAAGTCAAATAATTTTTTTAGATAATTTAGACAATACTTCTAGAAGCATTTTAAATCAGGTGCTGAATCTATTCTGTACTCTCCATAATGGGATTTAGAGAGCAGGCTTGCAGTAAACAAAGCAGCAAATGGAATAAACCGCATTAATTAGGGTGAAACAGTAACGGAGCAGTTCTGGTTTTACAGATGGGCAAGATGTCTGATTGAATTTCCCAGGCTATGCAGATTGTCTGCAGATGGTGTGGAAAATGGTCCAGAACTCAGAATTCATATAATCAAAAACATTCTTAGATCCAAACAAGAATGTTTTCCCATGTGATGCTCCATAGCTTGCAACTTGGTAAGTTTTCAAATCAAACCATAACATAAACCTCTCATAACACAGTATTCATCAAGGCCTCTCATTAATGGTGCTATTATATCAAATAATTCAGTAATATCACAGCTCCTAAAGGCAAGTTAATTTGGCCCAAGGTTATAATTTCCTGTGCTGACTGATGAGTGCACGGCCCCACTGGAGACACCAAGAGAAGAGCATTCATTGAGTAGGCAGTATATGAACCACACCTGTTAACATTAAGACTATAATACTTGGAAGTACTTACTGCATGTGAAAAAATCCTGAGGAATTTAGCAAAATATAAGATGTGGTACATCCAAAACTCTTAGGAACTTCTAAACTTTGCCAACCTCTTTAATCTAAAAGTTAGATGGTCTTCCTGAATTTTTGCTTGCAATGTCTAGACACTGAAGAACTAAAGTCTTTTGCAGAGGAAACTGTAAATAAGGTAAATTCTTTCCCTCTGCAAAGACACGGAGACTCTTCTACTGACTTCAGAAGCCAGCAAATAGATGATTGATCCCTTCAGTGGTGTTCAGTTTGCAACATTATAACCCATTTTACCAATATGTTGCTTAGGTTTTAATTTGATCATAACAAACCCTCTCTGAGTATCTACTATTGGCTCTTTGATGTTATTCCAGTACTGTAAAAACAGGTGCAGTCTCTACCTTTGCTCTTGTCTGAAATGAAAGCTCTTTGCTGCACTGTCCTCTTTAGGAAGAAAAAGAGACTTCTGAATGCCTTGATATAATACTTTTGTGCTCTTTACACCTTCACCCAGATCTGAGTTTGTCTTAACTGAGACTAGGACAACAGATGCTTCAGTGAATTTAATTCACCTAGTACAGCCTTCACCTCTGCTCCACATCTGTTTAATCTCTGGTAGATCTTAATAGAGGAAAGATTGTGGTTGACTGAGAACCAAGCCCAGTGGCTTCCCACAGGTGTAAATAAGAATTTACCTGTGCCTCTGGGCCTTCTTTTTCCTCTCCCTTTTCATTTTTCTAACAATAAACAAAATGCAGTCTTTAGATTCCACAATGTTTGAGACAAAAAAGAACCAGAAAAAATTAGTACACCAAGTTTTGCAAGACATTAGATAGTGATAAGAAAATACATAGGAAGACTTAGGTAATTAGCCAGCACAATGGAATTTTTTTGTAGGAAGAATATACAAAGTAACTTAAGTCTGAGAAATTGTCATTAAGTTTATTCTAATAGGCTGATCTGGTTTCAAGGTAGCCAGACATATAAAAGTAAAGGAAGAAGTAAAATAAAAATGAATCTCACATATTACTTTGTACACCCAATTTCAGAGAAGAATCACATTTTATGCAAAGGCAGTGAGCCTTGATAGAGAGGTTCACAAAGAATGAAGTATCAGTGGAAGTTTAATTTTTATATACCTCTCTAAAGGTATTAATTAGCACGGAATGATGAAAGTGAGCTTGAAAGAAAATCACCAAAGATATTCCGGAAAAAGAAATCTAATTAAATAAATCCCCATCACTTGGCATTTCAAAATTGAACTTGACAAATGATGGCCTGAAATACAATTGATAAAAATTCTGTGCTAAGGCATCTCTATTTAGGCCTTATCAGAGCTACAGCTCTAAGATAGGAAAAATACAAGGATTTAAGGAAGGAAGGAAAGAGAGGAAGGAAAGAGAGGAAGGAAAGAGAGGAAGGAAGGAAGGAAGGAAGGAAGGGAGGAAGGGAGGAAGGGAGGAAAGGAGGAAGGGAGGAAGGGAGGGAGGGAGGGAGGGAGGGAGGGAGGGAGGGAGGAAAATATCTATTCACATTTTAAGGGAAATTCACAAGTGAAAATTTTACCTTGTAAAGGGATTTCCAGGGGAGATGGAAAAATCTGTTTCAGAAGGAGGTGTCGGCTGCCAACCATCATCCAAAAAGACCCCGTCAATTTCAGTTTCCAGCATAAATTGAGTTTCTAGCAGAAGGTGAAAATGACAAATTTTCCTACAGTTGGTCTGTAGCTCTAGGGCACTGGGGAGCTGCACTGCTTTTCCAGCAGCTCTGCTCTGCAGAACTTTGGAAGATTTTACTCAATTCTGCCTTCTTCCTAAATGTAGAGATGAATATAAAAACAGTCTTCCCAGTCAAAAACCACAGCGACATCATTTAATTTTTCTTGAATCACTAAAAAAAATTTCAGCCAAATTGAAAATTAAATTTTGAGCAGCTGTAAGTTTCCTTAGCTTTGTGAAATCAGTGGTCTACTTCCATAAACAATCTATCCATCTCTGGATAACAGACAACATCTGTGGCATATAACATAGTGCTAGAATGTAATTAATAATGAAGAAACAACTATAAATGCATCAGACAATCAGGCAGCTGATTAAAAAGAGAAACAAATGTAAATACTGTTTTTGCACTAGAGATATTAAACTGTGAAGGTCATTAGCAGACTTTAGAAGAGACACTGAGTTCATAACAGGATTGTTCACAATGATGGAGAGGAGATCCTACTTACCAGAGTGGACCACATGAAACATCTTAGTTCCAGAACTCCCAAAATAATGAGTGTCAAAACCCAAGAAGGTTTATACAATACAACTTAACTTTTTTTTCTGTTTCTCTAAGCATCCTGGTTATCGTCAGGAACAGGATGCTAGAAAAAATGGACTACTGGGATGAACTGGCTTGGCAGCTTGTGCGTTCATACCAAGGAATAGAAAGTGGTTTGCCATCTCAGAGGCACTGGCATTGATGTGTGTTCCACGTAGTGCTGAAAAGACATGCAAAGACCAAAGCTTAAGATCATTTTTTAGCTGAGGCATATCTTCAGCTTGTTAAGGAAAGCTGATATACATGAATCATCACAAATTAAGAGGAAAGCTTACTATTCCCAGAAGACAAGTCTGCCTGCTAGGAAGGTCTTACCAAACTCCCAGTGAAAATGTCACTAATTTTCTCACTTGTTATTTTTTGAACAGAAATATTCATGCTTACCACGTTCCCGTTCCTTTTTGGTTTATCATATTTTCTTCCAAGACTAGAAATGCATCAGTCTTCCACATTCTGAATGTAAATAACATATAAAAGTTGAGTCTTACTTTGTTCTTGAGACACACATAAAGAAATAGCTAATGAACCTTTTCCTTATCGTCAAGATTTCAAAACAAACAAAAACATAATAGATCAAGCAGTAGCCCAGAATACTGAAAACTAATTAAATTTAAATTTTCAGTGCAATTAAAAGAAAAAAAAGAAAAAAAAAATCCCTACCTTTTTTTCTTTGGCTTACTTACCTCAGCTGTGTTTCATTTCTTAATTTATAAAATGATACAACAATCCCTTGCATTATTGTAATTACAAAGACTTCTGGGGACTATATAGTGTGCAAGATAGACACTAATAAAAAGAAATAGAGAGCAGAAATTGCTTCTGTTCCATGGGAAAGCAGGAGAATTATTAAGAAGTGTGGACTGGACTACTTACAGTGAGTTCACTGAATAACCAGTGCTTACAACTTTTTTACATCAGCAGAAACCATTTTCTTTATGCAAACAGTGGAATACACATTCAAACTACACGCTGTCACATAATAGCATTTCATAAGGATGATCCAGGCTTTAATGTTCTTTAAAAGGAAGACTTTTGGATGAAGATTCTTGCATGAGAAAAAGAAGAGCTTTTGAAGTTTGTAAGGATTATAATTTTTATTGCATGTTTTGGAAGAAGGCCCTTGAGATGAATGCCATATACCTAGTGAAACTCAAAAGAGAATGCACTAAGTTCAAAGTAGCTGATAATAAATACTAACGATGGTCACAGAATCACAGAAACACCAAGGTTGGGAAAGACCTACAAGATCATCCAGTTCCAACCATCCACCTATCACCAATAGTTCTCACTAAAACTTTGCTTTGTCATTGCTTGTTTGCTTTTCTGAGCAAAGATCTTTCTGTCTATACACAGGAGAATGAATGTCTGGATCTGCTTTTACAATAGCGTACAAAGACCTCAGCAGCCTTCCATAAGTATAAACTTAATAAAAACCTCAGGTTCTTAAATCCACCATACTATAGATGATTTCATACATTGTATGCACAGCTCCTGGCTTTTTTGTACAAATGACGATAATCTTCTGGTAGCTTGGGTATGCCATTGTTATGGTTTAGATTTTATGAAAGTCAATAAAATAAGATCTAAAATTCAATACAGTAAATGTTTAATAATAACAATAATAATAATAAACTACATAGGTAGAAATAAAGGTAAGACTTTACCTGAAGATATGTTGTCTAAAAAGTTGATAACATTAAAAGCTCACAGAGATGAAGAGAGTTAAAAAAGATTCACTACTTTGGGAATTATCTTCAGATCTTATAACATTCAGGGTAGACTTTGACCATAATGGCATTCTTCAACTTAAAAAATGCTTATATCAAAGATGTTTTTAAATACAAGCAACTATCATGTTTTATATCACTGGAGTTCATAGTCCTTCAAGTACTGGAATTTTGCTTATGCTAGCACCTTTCTGTATCATCCACACTAAGGAGCAGATTTATTTACCCTAACTGAACACACTAAGGTGAGATGCTTAAATTAATATTATGGTCCTTTAAAGACACTCATTTTGCCTAACTTTAGTCATCTGAAAGTCTGGCACTTATTCCAGTATGATCATTTCTAAAGTCAGTGGAGGCAGACATTTCAAGGAGATTCATCCCATTCCACACTTGTATGTTAAACAAACAGTGTCACCCGGTGACGTCCATCTCTCTCTTTAGAATACAGACAGCATTTATTCTTCAGGCTGAGACTTAAATGACTTTGATAGATAATATGAAATGAGATGAATGCACCCCTACTTTCTTTTGTACTCAAGGGACAAAGGCAGGATGAAACAAACACTTACAAACTGAATGACACTCTTTGACATGACATTCCTTGTTAGTGAAATTTATGTTTGATAGATTTTCTGTCACACTGCTGTTGACTTTTTTTAAATGAAAAATATATTTTGAATTGATTTTTCTTTCTAAATTAGAAGAAATCAACTGAAATCTCTCTTTCTTCCTAAGTTTTGTGGTTAATCACAAATTTTGGAAAAAAGAAAAAAAGAACACAACAAAACACATGGCTTTTACTCAGAATATTTTATGATTCTATTTTAAGATGGATTTTCAAAAAAGTAATCCTTCAATCATCTTTAATCCAATCATCTCTAAATTAAAAATCCTTCAAATTATTTTTCATGTAAGAAGTATACTACTGTAGTGGTTAAAAAACTGCAGCTGCTTTTGTAAGAGTATGGCTAGTACTCTATCTATGGTGTTTTGGCCAAATTCCAAGGCAAGTAATTACATTTACATACCTAAATTCACCCTAGTTGTTTCATCTGGATACTGCAATACTCTGTAAGCTCGTTTAGCTAATTTAGAACCCACATGAAGAGCAGAGGTTCAAAAGTTCAACTCAAACTTTATTAGGTTTGCGGTCCGCTTAATAATACTTAGCACTTAATTAATCTGCAGAACACCCTTGTGTGCTACTAAAGTTAGTATCACCAGGAGAGTCTGTAAAAAGAAACAAAAAAAGAGCCAGGAAGAAAAATGTCCATCCTTTAAAGCCATCTCTCATACTCAAATGGATGTTCAGATATTACTTATTTCTAGTTCATGTTATTTAGTCTTGAAAGGCCATTAAAGCAGAGAAAGATACAGAAAAGACAATGTGACAATCTACTCAATTTTCTGATTTCAGTGTGCCAATTCATGCATTCAAAATGAGCACATTTGCTTCTTTTCTTTCATAACTGAAGCACTGGATCCATAGATAGAAAAGGGAAATCTCTGCAACAGGGAAAAACATCAGTAAAATAAGGCAATACTCAAATTATTTGAGTACCTGATTGACTCCTCATAACATTTTGAGAGGCATTCCACAGCACCCTGAAGACCATCTTAGGTGACAAACAGTGGTCCGATCTCTGGAACACAGGAAATCTTCTCAGATCAAATCCCCATTCTTGTTATGTCAGTACCATGTAAACAGACTGGCATAACAGTTAGTGTGCTCAAATGCATTCTCAAGCAGTGCATTATCAGGTTGTCTGAGAAGCTCCTATGTGTAAAAGAAGTAGATGGAGGAGTGCTCATACTCACTTCTGAGATGGCTCTACCATTCAGCACTTAGGGAAGTACTCATGGTTGCCAAAAAGCTGTTGCTCTCTGTTTATTTCTCCTGTCTTGTGGGAATTGTTCCCTTAATGTTGTCTTGAAATCTCACTGTTTGATCCATCTCTTTTCATCAGGGCCTGGTAGAGGTCTTTAAGTCCAGCTTTCTTATACCTAATTAGTCTTTACCATCTTCTCCACACCATTTGCAGAGACAAACCCTTTCTTTGTTGCAGAATACTCTAACTATAGAAACCTAAGTCTAAGCTGTCTAACCTTGTGGAATTGTGGATGTGTATAACATGTAAATGAAACTGAAACAACAGCATTCACAAAGATTTCCTTTTCTGAAGTTTACAGCTGCATTTACAGTCAATGGCACATGTCACAGTCTGCATGGACTTATGATTAGGTCTACATCTGATCTTCATCACAATATTAATCTCTAACACTTGCAATATCTTTACTGTCATGACATTCTTAACAATGGTAACTACCTCTGATCAATTAGGAAAACTGAGACACAAGATGCTAAAAGGATTTGCCAAAGAATCCACACAGTGTATTTGCGATATAGGCATGACACCTCAAACCCTCAACCAATGACCACTGCCCATCTATCCTTTCCATTGGACTACTGATTTTTGATGATTTTTCTAGCTGTGGCTCTTACCTGCTCCACTGCATTGCCTGTAGTATAAACAGGAGAAAAGTATCCTTATCCTCTTATCCTGCTAACAGATCCACGCATGGAGAGTTATATCCACAAGGCACACTAACTTCAGTTGAACTGTACATAGATACAAGGGATAAATCTTTGTGAACATAAACAGTAAGCATAAATATTTCCATGGTAGAGGTTTTATGATGTGTCAGGTACATCTTAAATAGGGTAACAACAAAGCCATACCCCGATGTTGTATTGCAATTACATCTTGCTTTAAATTGTCCAATTTTTTATGTCCCTTTGGTATCCCTCTTCTTGACTGCTCATTGGAAATCAATTTATTCCCTCACTTTTCTACCGTGATTTTCTTAAATTATTTGCTCCAGGAAGATCAAGACAAGATTCTGATTGTCACAAAAGCTGATGTCTCTTTTCTCAGACATCTGTGTACAGCATTTGAGGGAAACTCATGTGATCCATGATCCTCTTGAGATGAGAGAGAAAGCAAGGCGCACTTGTTAGGTAATATAATCTTAAAAGTATTATTATAGAATCATAGAATCATTAAGGTTGGAAAAGATCACTGACATCACCTAGTCCAACCATCAATCCATCCCCATCATTCTCATTAACCTTGTCCTTTAGTGCCACATCTACACATTTCTGGAACACCACCAGTGACAGTGACTCCATTACCTCCCTGGCAGCAAGTTCCAAAGCCTTGCCATTCTTCTGAGAAGAATTTTTTCCTAATATTCAACTTTGACAAGGAATGAGCAAGGACAATCAGAGGAGTCCAGCCTTTTCCTTCCAGATGATATCTTTCTTCCATCCAATCAAACTAGTTCCTAAAGCTACCTTTCTTGCTTTAGCATTCATTTTCTCACTGAAGGTTGAAAGAAAGGTATTGGTTGCACTTTCTGATTCCCAAGGTATTTAGCACTTCAGCAAGCTTTTCTGGCAGAAAGTAGAGTTCTTATCTTTACACTGCTTCAACAACATCCTCAAAATAAAGGGCTTTTCTCCTGCCATTGGCACTTGAGACTGAAAGGAACTGCAAAACACAGCAATTAAAATACCAAGAAAAGTGCACTGAAAGAGGCTCTACAGCCATTCAGGATACCTGAGGGCATAATGAAAGATAAATCTTCCATCTTTGCAGAAAAATGCATCTCACTATTCACCAAAGCCAAAGTAAAAAACTACAGCTGCAGCAAAAGTTTTGGAGAAGTCCTAATGCAAATATTTCCTGTACTTCAAGGCAGGTATTAGTGGGCTTTTCCAAGGTAAGGAGAATATTGTAAGTCTTTCTAAACACTCCTGGTTTTCTGGGTAAATCAGACTGTTCCAGCTAGGCTTAGAATTTCAGACTCTCTACAGAGTCTGCTGAGAAGAAAAGAAACAAAAATGTATTTCCCAAAACAGAGAGAATAGTATTTCTTTTCCTATACAGTCTGTCTTCTCTCTTCTGCACACTTGGTTGGAGCCATCGCTTTGCCAGACTCAGAAAGACGAGGCTGAAAGAAAATAAATGCGTGAGAAAATTTGATGAAATCAATACAGCTCAGAGACTGAAAAGTAACAGAGATAAAAGACAAAAATGGAGATAACTTATTGAGAATAAAGTAAATTGGAATGAATGTTTCTAAAATGGAACAGAATGTGGGAATTTGCCATTCAGCACTAAGATTGGGGAAAACAACCATGCATTGTGGGTGCCTGCCACCCTTCAACTTTTCTCCCAGTAATTAAAAAAATGCTGCTTGTGCCTCTTATTAAAAACGCTGACTTCAGGACACCAGTTCTGAGACTGGGATGATGACCCAGATAACTCTTACTGACTTTGGCATGTAATTATCTTTGTACTGTCTTCCCCGTTGTTGGAGCCAAGTCCTGGCACTGTCTGACTGGTCCTCCAAGATAGCAGTAGGGTTTTGTTTCTTGGCTTGTTGAGATCACCTTTGCTGTGGTAATATCTGTATTTCACTAGAGAGACTTATGCTCAGCAATGCTTCTGTGTCATCAGCTAGGAACTGTTACTCTATGGTCTATCAGTGATGCCATGCATAGTTAGGAAATGGGTAAGCTTTTCCTAAGAAGCATAACATGAAAAAGAAAATATAATGAAAAGAAATGTTCTTCATTCCACTGGACAGAACCTAGCCATGGCAAGGTACTACCCAAAGCAATACCACATTTCCTCTTTAAACTGTGGGTGTCCCATGAGCACCAAAATTCACTCAAAACTTAAACTTCCAATGTAATAAATTGATCAGAAAAAAAAATCAGTAGAATTTTCACAGGAATGCAATCTAAGCATTGTCCATACACCAGAATGCAATCTAAGCATTGTCCATACACCAGAAACCAAGAACTTTTGTGTTGCTTTTTTAAATATATATATATATGTATATAACTTTCTCAATCTGTACAACACATCCAGTTTATAGGCCTTACTTCTAGGTTTTACTTTTTTTCTTCCTTCCAACTGGTTTTGACTTTCCCTTGAACAATGCAGTCTGCCTTTTTCCACCAACACCCGAAGCATTCCCAACTCACACGTGACATTAGAGATTGCTAGGGCAGACCAGAGGGGCACACAGTGGCTCTGATCAGACTTTTGCTGTTCTCTGCCACCTTATGTACCCGTCAGACCAACCCTGTTGCATCTGATCAAGGGCCCCTTTGGGGCGCTCTCTTGACCCTCATTTTCTTTCCAAGGAGCCCAGATCTCAGCAATGAGTGCCCAGCAATTCCTATCTCCATGTGCAACTAGGATACACATAGTGAGAAAAAAACGTCAGTTATCCCACATGGCACATACACAGTTTTTAGAGTTTCACATACTGTTGTTAGCATTCCAAGCTCCAAAAACCCTGTGCTCTTCCATCCCTTGCCTCCCCCAGTAGACAAACACAACCTCACTGAGCTTTTTCACATTTTGGAGCTGCTAATTCTCTCATTATTACCTATTTACTTTCTTTGCCTGCTGCTCACAACCTGATCTCTGCTCTCAGGTGAAGGTCCAGCTGGAAAAAATAAGCTTGCTCTTCAAGTTCATCCTGTTTTTAATCTGCTGCTGTCACACTGAATTCCCTGTGGGGGTTTTCTTACTTCCTATTGCTTTCCCTCTCTGCTATAAACCTCACAAATATTAATCTCTTTTTGTCCCAATTTTCCCTTGCCTCCCATCTTTTATTTGTCTAAAATGCCTGCCAGGACTTTTCACACTTCATCATGTCTCCAGCAATACCGGCCCTGGGCCAATGCCAGAGACTGCAACTTGACAAAATGTGTTGCAAGGTGGCTTTCCTTCCACACCGTCTGCAGCTGTCATCTTCTCTGAGGGCCTGATACTACAAATTAGCCAGAGTTGGCGGGAGACCATAAGTTTTTACCTCCTGAAAGTTAGATTGGGAACAGAATTGCCAGTGAATTTTCCTTTTAGGTTCCTGCATGTCAGACAAACATCCTGAGTATGATTTCTGTGCTTTATTGTGACATTTTTGGCTTCTTTTGTTTATTATGCTGTGCCAGCTCTCACTGTACTATAGCAGTGCACAGACTGGATAAATTGCATCATCTCATGTCGTAACATGGCACAGTCTGAAAAGTGAAAATCAATTAAACAGTGGACTAATCTTAAATGGAAGATACTAGAAGGCAAGCAATATCATGCTAGAGAGATCACAGGAGTAAGTAACTTACTTTTGGAGATTTCCGTTCATTGGTTTTCAAGAACTGATTTCATAAAGGCACAGAGATGGAATAGCTGTTTGCATATCATACTGTCCTAGGAATTCCTCTCTCAAGCACATCCAGTAGGTTCTTTTTTTTTTTGCAGCTCTGTGTTTTGGATCAGTGGCTGGGAACGATGTGCTCTGTATATTTTAAGTTGTGAAATGCCACAGTGTCTTCTTGAACTTTGATATTCTCCATGTATGCAAAGTGAAACAGTTCAAGATGGATTAGTGAAAGAATTAAAAAAATAAAAATAAAAATTGTTGCTTACTTATTTTTCTCTTTTGAAATCAGAGTAAAAAAAACAATGGTTATGTAGGAGAAGGCAAAAAAACCCGCACCACTCGGATAAAAACCACTATGTACAGATCTTTGTTACAGATCTTAGGCTGATCCAGAGCTGAGAAGAAAAGAGTTTCTTGCAGGAAAAGATTTCACGAGACTTCCCAGAAGCATGACAGTGGTCATCTGCATTGTCTGCTGAAGCCTTGCCAACTGGAGGCTCTCAGGTTGTTGGCCTACAGCCCTGTAGTTTATACTTTGATCCTTAGAAGACCATAGAGAATAGTGCTAATAAAGCAAAGTGTCGGAGGTGTATAATTTGAGTTGATGATACAGCAGAGAGCTTGGCACAAGGGGACTCTGGAACAATTAAGGAAAAAATGATACTTGCTCAGTGGTGGCATCAAACAGCTCCTGAAACAAAGGAAACCATTCTTCAGAGTCTGAGGTCCCCATGGGATGAGTGGCATCTGGCAGGGCTGATTATGCGGTATTCAGGAAAAGGATGAGCAATAACAAAGAGATAAATCAATTGGATACTAAGATGTTAGCAATGGTCTCTAGAGGATCCAGGAAACTCCTTTGAGCTTATTTCACAAATCACAGTTTTTTAAAATTCAGACCTCCCATTTGCTCTATGATCTCTCAGATATATTATTATTTTTATCATAGTATTTCATTATGATTATTATATTTTTAGAAAATTCCATGTTTCTTAAATTCAATTCAAGAATTATGATGACAAACCGTATAGCAAGTTCTACTTGTAGGTGGCATAAATAAATGCATCTCTGTTGACTTTAGTGGGGTTAGGCTGATTTATACCAGCTGTTAGTCTAGAAAGATTATTCATTCCCCATGGTAAAATAAGACATTTTTCCTTGGAGTGGTTCAATAGACTGGGCCAAAGGGAATCAGCAGTCTTGGACTCCCCAAGCAGTTCTGCTTCTGATCTGTTGCATGACCTTCAGCAAGCTACCTCACTTCCCCAGTCTGTTAACTCCTTTACCATACTCAGAGTTTTATGAAAGTCTTCCTGACAGACCATCTGTAGGAGAGACTGTATCTTTCTACTGCCTACAATATTGACATCCTCATCCACTCTACTCTCTACTGTAATCCAAATAAGGTATGACAATGCCTCGTTGTAATGCAGTGTTGCCAGACTGAAAAGTAAATTTCTCCCATGATGCTTTCCAGCTAATGTATGCCTATATTTATTTGAAGAAAGCAAAGAATATCCTTGTGGGACCATTACCCATTTCCAGACAGAACACGTACCAGTCCCAGTGGAATGTCAGCTATGGAAATTACAAAAATAATCCAAAAGGTAAATACATTAAGTTTCAAGTTTGAAAGATCTGAACATTTTCGCTGGCATGAAACTCTCTCTTTAATGCAGACTCATGCCAACTGATAGCTTGAAAGAGAAAAGAAAAACTTAAATGAAAACATAAATATTTGAAAATGCACTACTGTTCTGTGCATGTTCCTGCACACTTTTCATCTTAACATTTATTGGCTACATAGTTAGATCAAATAGCTCCATGAAACTGAAATGAATGTATCAGCATGATATGGACTATTTGTTTTTCCCTTTGTATTCTTTTGTTTCAATTCTCGTGAAATCCAAAGGTAGCAACCTTGATGTTATGGCATATTAACCTGTATTACCAACTACCATTTCCAAACCAGAGACATGTTGGTTTTTTTGTCCCTAGAAATCCCCTATGATGGGAAAGATCAATACAGTCTCATATTATTATCTCATTTTGTAAATTACACCACTTCTACCATAAGACAGAGCTGCCCTGAACAGCTGCATTCATCAGAGATAAAGAACAAAAGGGATTACTGCATCACCTAGTCCTTTACTGTAAAGTATTTTCTGCATAAAAACAAGATACACAGTTCCCAAATTTCTGCTCAAGCTTTTTGCTAAGTTAAACTGAGCTCTGAGTCTTTTAGTGGAAAACATTTCTTCCAGTCTTCAAAAGAAGGTATTGGTACTTTCCATATTCTCTTCTTATTCTTCAGTGTGCTTTTGAAAATGGTAGAGATCAGAACTCTTACCTGTGTCTTACACAGAAGCAGAGATCCTACTGTGTACTGTTCCGGGGGTTGGAACTAGATGATAAATGTCCCTTCCAATCCAAACCATTCTGTGATTATCTTGTGTCTCATGCAGCCATGAATCACATTAACCTATTTGGCCCTATTTTCATGGGAGAACCTTTATTCAATTGTAAATTCACTGCAATCCCTCATATTTTTCAAGATATATGTATATATCTTGAAAATATATATCTGTATATTTATATACAGGAAAAAAGAAAAAGAAGAAAAAGTTTGGAAGAAAGTGATTATGTCCTTTCAGTTTTTTCACACCATGATTCTACCTGAATCACATTCTTACCCCACCCAATCACAGACAGTTTAAAAAATTTACATTCATCTCTGCAACCAACAGTATAAAATAGGCACTTTCAGGAGTTGATTCATTATGTTCCAGGAGGAGATTTTAAGAGATACCTGAACTGTACCCTGGAGTTATATCTCTCTCCCCTTCTGCAGCAGAGACCTACTGCATTTTCAGACAGTTATATTGGGGTGAAGTCAGGCTTGTGCTTCTATCCTCTCCTTATTTCAGTATCTAAAGGGAATTCCTTTCAATATCTAAGTGGGAGCTACAAGAAAGAAGGGGACAGACTCCTTAGCAGGGTCCCTGGTGATATGACAAGGGGAAGTGGTTTCAAACTAAAAGAGGGTAGATTTAGGCTGGATATAAGGAAAGAATATTTTACAGTGAAGGTGGTGAGGCACTGGCAGGGATTGCCCACAGAGGTGGTGGATGCCCCATCCCTGGAGACACTCAAGGTCAGGCTGGATGGGGCTCTGAACACCTGATGGAGCTGTAGGTGTCACTGTTCACTGCAGGGGAGTTGGACTAGGTGGCCTTTAAAGGTCCCTTCCAACTCTAAGGATTCTACGATTCTATGATTATCTGGAAGTTTCTTGTCTTTGGACATGAAATTTTGAACCAGGCTTTATTAAAGAACAATTTGTTTTAACAAACACAACTTATTAAGTTGTGTCTGTAGGGCTGTATTAATAACAGATACAGAGCTTCCTCCCAAATTTTGTTTTGCCTGTCAACATTAAAATTACTGATTCCATAATTATTTTTAGATCACAGGTAAAATTATTTTTAAATGGTGGGCCTGGCCCATATGACTTCAAGATGCAACACAGCCAGAAACTTTTCTACTTGATCATGATTTCAACAAATTAGAACTATACTAATTATCCAGTTTCTCTTTAATTTCAAGTATTATTTTTTTTTCTCTGTTTACAGTCTTACTCTTTCCAGGTCCATTGAAACCAGGGATAGAGTTTTATAGAGCACTTGTAGTGATAAAGTCATTAAATTTGAAAAATTAGGGGCAATTCAGATTTGGCTTTTCAAAGGCCCTGTGAGGGATATACTACTACTATTCCTTAATCTCTCTTGAAAATGTTAAACCATATTAAGATACCATTTTAATCCCAGTCTTTTGAAAATTGTTTACAAGTCACAGGCAAAAACAAAACGTTTCTATACAACCACTTCCCTCCTCCCCACACATACAGCATGATCACGTGTCAACAAAACTATGATTTGTATGCAGAACTTCTCACATATATGCTGGGATATTTGTGAGCTATGAAGCACTCATTCCACATGATGTAAAGAGAACAAGAGAGACAGCTGAAGCTGTCATTCCTTTAGTGTGATTTTTACCAAATACTACATAAAAGGTAAATTTTTGCACCAGATGTTTGTACATTTATGGAGCTAAGAGGTCAGAGAAAAGAATAAAAAAGTTTTTCACCATTTTATTATGAGCTCCAGCTTCTCTGCAATAGTAATATTCACTTGTTAACATTTTGGGCAGGTTAAAATCACTCTGGAATATTTCAGAAAGGAAGGTTGTTCTTACTGAGTGTGTGTGGGTTTTCATTCTCTTTTTCCTTTAAATAATCAGGAGAAAATAAAAAAGCAACACAAGTTATTTGATTAATTGAGTAGTTTCCATAGCAGCTGTGAGCCAGGTGGCTGGAACCAGTAACTTAGGTTGCTAAATTCTGAGTAATTAGTTTATTTTTAATCTTTTAATTCTGTGGGAGTGAAGTTTAGTGTGATAATGGGAGAGGTTTTGCACAGAAGTGTCTTGACTTATGTGTTATTATCATTTAGTTTTATTGATGAATTTCAGCCTTGTACAAAAAAACGTGTGAAAAAAATCTGAGGCAGAGCAAGGTACAGTTTTCATTCTGATTTAAATGTCCCTAAAGGGCTTTTTTATATTTTGCTTTTATCAGGAGTTTTTTATAACTGAAAACCTGAGGGATTTGGTTCAAAGAGCACCTTGTGTTCATGCACAAGGACCCACTCTAACATAGGAAAAAAGGCATTAATTGCGGAATGAGAAGGCATGGAAAACATATTAACTGTGTCATTCTTTTACCAGCTCCTATTGTTGAGGGAAGACTGATTTTGATTATTTTACAATGTGTACATTTGCTGAGCAAAAAGTTTTTTTACTACTTAATAGTCATGTTTCTTAACTTCCCACCCCCACTCTTTTTTTTTTTTTTCTTAATTCTCCCTCTACTGGTTTTAGTTTTTAGAGCTACTTGTTCAATTTTCCAGGTTAAAGCAGTTTATTGTTTTTTTTTTTTTGGCTTGAAACACGGAAATGGATTGATGTATCATTGCTGTATTTTCCATGTTCTATGAAGCCTTTCTCTTCTGTGGATTAAAGCCAATTAGCAGATGGATATTTGTGAGTTGGAGGGAGTCCAAGGGGGAGGAGGCACTTCCTCTCAACCAGAGGCCCTCTGACTATCAGCTAAATATTTCATTAGAAAAAATATTCATTCTCAAGGATATTTTTACTGCCACTTTTCCCAAACATGCTCTAAAGCTAGAATAAACCAAGGAAACTATTGTGCTTCCCAGACCCATGCTGTGGTGGTTAAGAATGAAAGGGGACCAATTCAGACCACAGACCACACTTCCTGGCTTAAGCACAATAGCTTCATTCCTTTAATAGAAGAATCACAGGTGTGCAGGTAAATTTAGCAGAAGCTTAGAGTTTCTCCTGGCCATCTTGACTTTCCTTATTTGTAATAGGAAGCCAAGTCTGGTAGGCCAGGAGTTGAGTAGCCTGTGGTCTGCTTCCTCTGTACGCTACTTATGCACACTGGGTGCACTGACTTTAGCTTTCTAATTCAGATTAGAAGCACGCTTCTGGAGTGAATCTCTCAGTTATACTCATTCACTGCTCAACAAAGTTTTCATTTTCTCTTATAGTTCCTTATTTTGGATCTTCAGATTTCAGTTTGTAAAGACACCCATGCACTAAATTCAAAGTTCTGTAGGATTGCTGTGTACCATTTCAGTCTTCACTCCCCAGCCTGCCTGCTTCCTCCTGTGTTGCTTTCACCATGAACACTCTTCCCACACTCACTGACTTCATTGTTTGCTTACAGCTGCTGTTCAGAGAAGAGCTTCATTTGCAGAGCACTTAATGTAACCTCCATTCTGCCCTCACTGACAAATTCTGTTGCAGTCACTGTAGTAAAGAGGTTGATAGCTTTCCCTTAAAAAAAAAAAAAAAAAAAAAAAAGCCCACAACACTAAAAACACAGCAAAGTGAACAATGCCATATCCCACACCAAAGAAGGGGAATAGTTTAATCTGAAATACATTCTTTCCTTCTTTGTACACTGGCAGGTATTACAGAGCTCTTGTTACCTTACATAATGTTACCAGCTTGATTTTTGTCTCATTGCATTACAGCGATCAAACCTTCATTGTGTTCAAATATAGCTATGAAGGTAGCAAGTGCTACAGATCTCAGGGTGAGGGAGAGGGCAGCAAGGGGAAGGCTCTCTTGACAGCCTGAAAAAAAAAGTTCTGCTGGCTATTTGGAGATGGAGGAATATTTTTCACCCTAAGAAGCCCATCTGTGCTTGCAAACATAAACACGCAAAGGTGAGAGGTCTTCTTATTATGCAGGTAGGACAGAATGCAGCTGAATGCTGTCCAGCTGAGCTGGACTGTTGCTTTGAACTCCCTAGAAACATTAAAGATCGCAGAACTCCATTGTATAACTGCTGCATTTCTTGGTTTGTTCAATTTGTTGTTTCCTCTCCTCTCAGAGTATTTTTGAACTGGGTTTTCAGTGAATATTTGCTTTGTCTTGTTCACATTGTGAAGTGAGAAGGGTGTTAATAAACTACTTTTTTTAAACTCCAGATAAATCTGTGAAAATTAATTTGACTGTTCTTTATTCTGATCAGTATTTACAAAATATTCCATGCAGGGAGAGGTTGAAATTCTTTAAATACTTCTACATGTTTCCACCAAAAAATCAGAATAGTTATGAAATATGTATGGAGAGGTATACAACAGGAGACTCTTTCTTGTTGAAAATTTCACCAGATTTTGCTGGATATGTACCAAGCTGTTTGGTGCTTTAAAAAGAAGGCATCACTAAATGCTACCTAAATTCAACAGTTTATTCTTCCTGCAAGTAATCAGAATAAGATTCTAAATAAAAATGCAGTATGACTTTTCTCCTTCATTATCTTAACCTCTAATGTGGCCAGTTTCTCACTCCAGTCCAGTCCAGTTCCCTAAAGATAGAGGAAAAAAAAAAAAAAGGAAAAGAAAAAGAAAAAGAAAAAAAAAGAGAGAAAATCACTGTTCACTCTATTTCTCCATTTCTTGCTTTCTGTTCTCAGGGAGACATATTACTACCCTACTTCCCTATTTAACAAGACTAAGGATAAGAATGAAGGAAGGCTGGAGGCTGGAAGTCAATGAAGTCGTGGTGATTTGCCATAGCTGAGGATCTGGCGCCTGCCACCCCTGTGTCCCTCTTGAGATGCACTTCTCTCTCCCCACACTCCTGCCATCCACAGACTTTTCCATGGTAATCTGTAAAATACCTTCAAGGAATGATAGTCCACTATGACTGCAGTTTATCATATCCATGTTTTCACTAGTCTAAATAGATGCATTTGTATTCCTATATTTACCTAAGACAGGACAGATCTGGAACAGCTGTTGGCACTGATAAATGGGCACATGTTCCTGTGTTGATCCACATCTACGGTGTTTAGGAAAGTCGTTCATTAAATATAGTCACATATGAATGGATACATGTATATGTACTTAGGCCAGCATAAGTCACATTTCTCAGTGATGGGCCATTTCTGTTTTTACTAAACCTTTCCTTGTTCTCCTTGGGGAAAAGCAACCCTGTGAAGCTGCTATATTTTGGGACTCAAGTTGAAATTGAATCACTTGAAATTTTTGTCATGTGCAATATGTTTCATGGTTTACTGCTACAATTTTTGGAACACATTCTAACTGAATATAAAGGAGAGAATGGCAATAAAAAATAGGAACAATCATATCAAGAAGGTGCTATACATTTAATGCCATTATTATTTAAGCAGCAGCTTCCTGTCCTAATATTATAACGTGAAAAGGAGAAGCTGCCCCTGCTTTGGGGACAGTGGTAGACATTGCTATTTACTCTGAATTGAATTCAGATCACATGCAAACCAACCTATACTTCTTTCGAAGTCAACAAAAGTATTCCTGGCAGATAATATTTACTTTTTAGGTATTAATTAGCAATCTTGCTCAGTGAAGATACACTGATGAAGCAGCAACACATGAATTGTAGGTATAATTATTTTTAACATCTCATTTCGTATTGATACTGACTGTTCTCAAACAGAGGTTTATATTGCTGAGAGCAGAGGTCTTGATAATATGACTGTATAGTACTTTATAAACAATAGCTGCTGTGAATAGGTCTTGCACATTTTTTAGAGGGCAAGATTCTTCTGCTCAAATGTCTACGTGGTAAGGAAATAAGGATTTGCATTTCCCAAACAGGTTTTGTTCTTGTCAGACTGTAAACATTTAAACAAACATAATCATCTGTTTTGTCACCATTACTGAGTTCAAATAACTTCTGAGAAAAGGTTTATTAAAAAAAAAAAAAAAATGTATGAGCCTGGAGCTTCAGGGCCCTTTTTGCCAGGCCCTGTGACTTGAAAAAAAATACATAACTTTTTATTAAAGATAAGGAATTAGTTTCACAGTGCCATTCTCTTTTTATCGAGTCTCTCATTACTGAGCAATAATGCACCATTAGTGCATGAGGCCAGGATCCCATTTCTTTTTCTCTGCCTATATGTCGTGGTTATAAATTTGCTGCCATGGCTCCCCGCTAAAGTTCATCACCTCCCTCAGCCTGAGCAAACCCCCAAACCCCCTTTGAGAATAATGCTCCTCCAGGGATTGCTTTCTAAATTATTTTGGGAATGAATTACTCTGGGTTGTTTAACTAGATTAAATAACGTTAACTCTGACTGATTTTAACCTGGGATGCAGCTATGGAGTTGTCCCTCAAGCAGCTCAGGCAGCAGATAACTGCTGTCAGACATGCACAGGGACAGCCAGAGGAACTCTCCAGCTTCATCAGCAATGTCTTTTATGGAGCCTGTGAGATAGAACCCCAAACTTCCAATGAGTAGACAAAGGAGAGGGCTAGAGCTTGCTTTGTCCATACGGCAAAGAAAGGGACTGTTTGGCAATTTCTGGACAAAAAAAATCCAATTAGACTGACTGAAGAAATACTTCACAGCAGATTAGTTGCCTTGATTCAGAATGCAGCGGTAACAATCACATCTAAGTTTTTCCAGTGCTCATACATTCAACAACAAGCAAAAAATATTTTCTTCATTTTGACACAAATATCATTTTAGAATCATAGAATCATAGAATGGTTTGGGTTGGAAGGGACTCCAAGGACCATTAAGTTCCAACTCCCCTGCCACATGCAGGGCCATCAACCTCCAGATCTGATACCTCTGCTAGACCAGGCTGCCCAGGGCTCCAACCTGGCCTTGAACACCTCCAGGGATGTAGCATCCACAACCTCTCTGGGCAGCCTGTTCCAGCACCTCACCACTCTCTCTGTGAAGAACTTCCCTTTGATATCCAATCTAAATCTTCCCTCCTTTAGCTTAAAACCATTCCCCATTTTCCTATCACTATCTACCCAAGTAAAAAGTTGATTCCCCTCTTTTTTATAATCACCTTTTAAATACTATTTTGATCCAGCTTGTAGAAGTAAAGCAAAATAAAAATTAAAAAAAAATATATCAAGTTCCCATGTTAGCTTGTATGTTCTCAGGAATGTTTTATTTCCCCTTGCTTAATCCTTTTGTTGTATTAAAAATCAGGAAAATAAAGGATTAAATATGAAAGTGCTTCTTTTGCTTTCTTTAATTTTTCATATTTCCACATTTCAGAAAAGTTAATAAATGTTTTCATTCTACTTTCTATTCCTTTTAGAAATATTTTGCCAGTGTTCTTCAGGTGAATAAGAAAAAAGGTATGAGAGAAGCTGTGAATTTCTTCTTTATTTTAAATTCTCATTTGCCACACATTTTTCATGTGAATATAAGCCAAACTAATAAACTTTAAAGGGGAATGTGAAAAGCACAAAATACTTTTTATTTTCCTTCAGTTTCCATCAACCCAGAGTAGCTTCCTTTTTAACATCACGTTAATACATTAACATTAACATCATTTAATACATTAACATCATTTTAAACAAAGACAAAAATGTTCAATTTGATGTCATGAGTTGACAGTCACACCATGTTTCTCCAACTAGGAGACCTCTCTGTGGGCTTCTCCTCCACCCAGCAGGTGGGTGCAAATCCCTGAAACATAAAATTTTCCTTTTCCCTTTTGTTTGCTCTGAAGACCAGACTTCACTCAATGTGAAAAATGTCTTCTCAGAAGGGTGCTCCTGGGAACTAGCAGACACCAGTAAAACTCTTCCCCTTGCCCTTTTTCCAAATGCAGAAAAAAAGGCATTTTCATCATGGCTGGCTAAAGTTATCTCTGTATATATCTAAATCTTTCTATTACATTCAGAGAAGGAAGATCTGGTTTGTTCTGCAAGAGGAGTTCTGTGCCCATAGGTACAGTAAAGAGGGCAAAAAAAGTAGCAGATTGCAAAAGCAGAGGCATGCAATATAAAGCCAAAGATTTTATGACCAACTGTAAAGAAGTGGTGAAATGTAATCCATCTGGAAAGTATTATGACCCATAAACTACTAAAAGCTGGACAGCTATGAGGAACTGACCATGTATGACCTGTAGCTTTTTTGAAGAAATACTGCATTGATCCTCAAGAAGAGATCAGGCAAGTATTTGAGCTATACTTCTGATATGTCCTTGCATCTCTGCACGAATTTGGCAGTGCTCAACTGAAAGACTGTACTGTAGAGCAAAACTTCACTACATGAGTGGCTATTTTCAGAATTTAGAATGTAAGTTTTGAAGTGTTTTATAAAACATCATTTCCACCCCAAACAGCATTCTGACTTGGGAGCCCTGGGAGTTTTGTTATATGAAAGATTCTGCCCTGAAATAGCTTGATGGAAGACAAAAAGAAGATCTCTCTTTCAATAGCACTTCTAAAGAGTATACCACTAAGATATTTATACTTGTTTCCTCTGTAGGCATCACGTGAAGAACCACTGTAATGATTTTCTTTACCAGGTACTTTGCAACTACAGGCATACTGGGGAGAGCAAATGACCTCTTGCTTAGTAGGAAAACTCCTCCTAGTATGCCTAATGTTATTCTTGTCCTCAAGGCTGGTCAGAATTCTGTGTTCAGAGAAATGTATCTGTGGCTGGGTATAATAAGAACTGTCAACACTAAATCCCATGAAACATAATCAAGAATAATACCTTGGATGTTGCATGTGGTATGTCCAGTCAATTTCCTGGAGGTTTTCAGTTTCAGGACAATTTCCTGGTAGCTTTGAGCTTTAGCACTTTCAGGTAGAGTTTCTGATAGAAAAAAAAAAAAAAAAAAAAAAAAAAAGAAGGGAAGAAAAAAGCCTGGAGAGCAAAGCAAAGAAATGGTATTTTTTTCTCAAGGGAATGTTCAGTTACAACACAACAGTCTATCATGAAACAATACTGTGTGATCGCATCACAGTCACAGTTTCAGTTTGATTTATGTGTTCCTGAGCTACTCAGTACCATGCTGTAAGAAGTATAATGCATTATTTCCAGACAAAACACTTTATTAACTTCCAGTTAAGGCTGAAAGTAACTACGGCTTATTCAGTCAAGAGTCTTTTTAGAAAACACTGAACAACAGCCTTAAGAATTCTAAATTTAGATTTCATTTTACAGAATAAAAATACTGCAAAAACTCAAAATACTAGAAGACAAAATCTCTACTTTTGCAGTTTATTTATTGTGGTCAACCCTGTTCTACTTCAAATAAATGGAAAAAGGCACTTATTTGTAGGAACAAATCCTTAGAAGGCAGGCAGAAGCCATGCGGTATTGGTTATCTCCCTGATTCATCTTACCATTGATCTTGAAGTATAGAATATTTTGTTTTATCATGCCTATAGTTCTGCAGACTCCACAGGCTCCTTCAGTCTCTCATCAAACCTAGAAATAGCTCTGAAGCACAATGGAAAGTTGTATCTTCAAGTATTTATATATATATGTTTTATCAATTTTGTTGTGAAGTTTTATGTTAGGTGTAATGTTACATTCCCATCTCCAGGAGGTGGAGTAAAGGGAATAGCTAAAAAACTGCTGTCGATTCCAACAATAAATTATGACTATACGGTTCACAGAGAGCAAGTCACTTTGCAGTGACAAAAAAGCCGCAAAAGTATTTTTGGATTTAAAATTATTTCTATTCCAGATACTTTCCCAAAGTATCTTTAAAAAGAAACAATATATTTGGTCTATGAAATGCTGTTTGTTTTGGTTGCATTCTGATCAAGGTTTTGGTTAGAAAGAAAATTAAAAAAAAAGCTTATAATAAGAGGAAATCTGTCTTCATCTAAAAGGTGTAGAAAAACTGGAGTCTTTCAACAATGTAATTTTTCATTGTCCCATGAATCACACTTTCTGGGAGAAGGGTTTTGCAGCCAAATAAGGTAGTTCAATTACTCTAGTGAAAATGCATTATTTATTGACCAAGAGGTCAAAGGGGACCATGTGATGCAGGGAATTTTCAGGACGAATGATGATCATTTGTTAGGAAAGAAGAAATGTACATTGATATGTGAGGTTATTATGCACCTCCTGATCACAATTTGACCTTTCTTTTGCTGGAACTATATGTCACCTTAAGAGAGATGGAAACAGGACTCAACTCACAAACAGGCAGAAGCCTTAACGCAATAATTAGAAAAACTAAATGAATGGATAAGTGAGAAAAAAATGGGCCAGTTTTGCACACAAACGCATGTGCATTAGTGGATGAAACAAAATTTTGTTATAGAGATTAGATTCCACGTATTCCTTCCAAGCTTTGAAGAATTATGTTTAGAAAATAAAAATGAGCTTAATCTTAAGGCAAACATTTGAAAGATTGGCAGTTCACAGACATCTGAATAAATTAAACTGTTCTACTAAGCCCAGTTTCTTATAAAAGTCACCTACTTTATTCAGTCTACCTGTCTTGCAAGATGTGGTATTCATATTTATATGTCACAAACGGAGGAGGAAGAATTATGAAAAATCCTAGAATAACTACATGGCATGATTGTGAAATGTTAAATAGTCCACAGATGGAGAAAAGAAATTTTATTTATTGCCCTAATGGATTAGAGATTGTATATGTGGCAAAGTTAAGCAAAAATACTATTACAATCAGACTTGCAGTGCACTATTCCATACAGGTGTTTAACAGGCTATAAGGGACCTGCTTCTGAGAGGATATCCAAGGGCTGTACTTCTTCAGGGCTACATCCACTGCTGCTGGGCTGCTCTATGGCTGCACATGGAGATCCACTCTGTGTGTGGTGCCCATGAGCTGCATGGGGACAGGCTGATCCACCATGGGCCTCTCCTTGCCCTCAGGGAACTGCTGCCTTTTAAAATCACTTACAGATGCTAAAGTAGCCAATGTGGAGACATAAATATTAAAATTTAATTTTTAAATCCTCCCTCTCAGTTATATGTATTTGCACCGGGAAGAATCAGGGGGAGGCCCCTCTACTCTGCCCTCTTGAGGCCCTATCTGGAGCACTGCATGCCAGCCAGGGGCCCTTAGCACAAAAAGGATATAGAGCTGTCAGAGCAGAGGGCCATGAAGATGACCGGAAGGCTGGAGAACCTTCTCCTGTGAAGAAAGGCTGAGGGAGCTGGGTTTGTTCAGCTTGGAGAAGTGAAGGGTCTGAGGAGACATCACTGTGGCCTTCCGGTACCTAAAAGAAGCCTATAATCAGGACGAAGATGGTCTTTTTACATGGTCTGATAGTGAAAGGACAAGGGGGGATGGTTTTAAACTAAAAGGGGAAATTTAGGTTAGATGCTAGTGGCAATTTCTTTATTCAGAGGCATAGAATAGGTTACTCAGAGAAGCTATGGATGTACCATCCACAACAGAGCAAAGGGGTGGGTGGTTGGAAATGGATGATCTTTAAGGTCCCTTCCAATTCTAGCCATGCTGTGATTATGTGATATTCAGATTACAGTTATCAAACTGTGTAAAGAAAACAAAACAACTTTCTTACATGCAAATTAAAAAACAGCTTCTCTGTTTAATATACTGCCAAACCTGTTAGTGGCTAAACACAGAGTGACCAAGATGAGGTAGTTGATAATTGCGCTTCCTTATATTAAACTGAAAAAATAGTCATTTTCAGGGTTGATTTCACTTATGTTTCAAAGCTGCCTTAGGAGAAAAAGAAAAGGAGGAAACTACATAAGTATTTTATGGACAAAGGAAGGCATCTAGCTAAGAGAACTAACTATGATTGAGGACAGAAGCTATTCAAAGATAGCCTGTTCAGTAACTCATTACTTTGGCAAAGCTGTGAAAGAAACATTATCTTATACAAAAACTAAGCTTTTCCAAAAATTACAAGTCAACAGATCTTCAACCACTGTGGGGGAAAAAAAAAAAAATCATTTTGACTGCACAATAAAATTAGTAAGACTCCTATCTGCACAACTATTGTCCAAAAAGGCTTGGGACTTGACATCTCTAGAGCAGATGAATCTTTTACATCAAAGTTTAAATTCACATTTTATCATTAAAGCCTTAGATCAAGATGATGTTAGAGAGTTAGCAGTGCTGAGTCTGCACTAATTAAGACCAAGAAACATTTCTTTTCCATTTTTTCAACACTTCTTGGCGCAAGAAATGTAAAAACCTGATGTAAATGTAAAAAGCAGAAGACAAGAAGGGAAGACAGATATATATACATAGACTGTTGGGAAATAAAGGATGTTGGCAATGCAAAGAAGCCAAACTATATTTTTTGGGTCAGGATACCTGAAATTCGGAGAATACTAGATGGGAGAGGCGAGAAGCTGTTTAAAGGTGAAGCCTGGCAGCTACCAGGTAAATGGAAGTTAAGATAATGAGTTGGATGAAGGAATACAGAGGTTGGTAGGTGTTTGGGAGTTAAATGAGTAGACTGAATGAGCAAGAGAGGAATCAGAGTGAAGTTAGAACAAGCCAAGCTCTAGGAAACATACTGGAAAGTATCACACTTGAGCCAATGCATTGAATAATTCCCAAACCAACACATTTTTTTTCTGAGATTCAGAAGTAATATAAGAGCCTCATCATTTTTCTGTTCAGTAGTGTATTTTGTTTGTTTTTCCTGGATGTTCTCTGGCAAAAAAAAAAAAAAAAGTCTCACTCTTCTCATGCTTATCCAAAGACTAAAATAGCAAACTCTCAGAGCCCAAGACCTGCTAGAGAAGGGATTTTTGAGATAGGCTATTGAATAGACTACAACACCCTGGAATAATCTCTAGAAAGGAGGCAGTGTCTCAGTTAAAAAATAATGTTCCACATAAGACATCTGAAATCCACTTTTGTGTCCAATTATTAAGACTATGACATTGTTTAAAGAATATTTCTTATATTGAAAATGACAGATACATTTTAATAGGCTTCAGAATTATCTATGTAGCGTCACACAGTTTCAGTATTATGATGCACAGATATTTCCTTCGTCACTAATTTGTAGTCTTTCCACAACTTCAAAATTGCCTCATGATACTACCAAGTACTTCCTGGTTTAGCCAGAGTTCAGCAAAAACTGGAAGAACTTGGCAACATCTAGGCTTGAGGCAACTTCAATGAAGCATAATGAGTGTTTATTCACCCTATCTTGTTAACTCTTATAGTGAATGAGATACAGATAGGAAAAAACTTAGCTAGAGTAGTTCTGGCCTAATCCAAACATCAGAATTGCCAGAATTATGATCAGCTGTAAAACTTCCACTGCCCCGTTAATTGTGATGGAACTTCCCATCATAGGGGATGTCTGTCTCATTCATTGTAAGAAAGGAAACACTATTGAAAGTATCCTTGACTGTAAAGGGAAATTAAGGAAGGGTCTGTAGGGTTCATTACTTAATTTTTAAAGAAAACTGCAAAAAATGAATTTTCCATCTTGGATAACTTATCAATGATTTAAGATTCTGAATGAAATCAGAATGAAAGTTGAGCCAGAGCCCATGAGAACAACTGTATTCTCCTTGCATGTCCAAACATATTAGAGGAAAAACAACACTGAATTGTTACATGTTTTCTTCTACTCATCATGTCTGAAATCTAAGTATAATACATTAAAGGCAGTAAGATAATAGGGAAAATCAATTACCTTTTTTCTTTAAGACAAAGAACACAAAAGATTTCACAATATTCTAATTTGGCTAAAGCAGATAAAAATAATTTTGAAATAATTTTTTTTTCAGCTGCCTTTTTTATCAGAAAATAACTGTCATTGATAAAAAAATTCCATCCAGCTTATATATGAATAAAATAGGAAATGTAGTCTTTTTTTGTTGACTGAATTCCTCTGTGAAAATAACAAAATTGTTTGGACCAAAGAGAGGAGATGGCATCAATTCTCTAAACAGACTATTTCCACAATATTAATGAGGTTTTCTGGGAAGGCTGAACAATGGGTTCCACTCTTTCCATGGGAATGTGTGATTTTCCAATGGATATATGCTAAATTTAAGAGGTTAATAACTCTTTAGCAATGTGTGGAACAGTCTGTACAACTAATTCTTAATATTGTAATCTCTGAACAAAGTACTCAAAATGCAATAGAAGTCATACAAGAAACATCAACTAGGAAGGCAATAACAATAGCTTTTAAACCACATCATGAAGAGTTCATACAATTCCACTTTGAAGAATTTCTGGCTACTCTTTCTTAATCCTGTGTTGCTTATTTTAGCCATGTCTGTGCTATCTGGCGAGGTTGTACTAAGCATCTAATCAGTTTAATGAATCCCATCTGTTGCAAAAAGTCAGAGTCAATGCTGTTGTGCTGGGGACACCTAAAGATCTCACCACCTCTGAGTTTCTTCCATCTGTAAAAGTGTAACTTCTCTGTTTCAATAAAGTCTGAAGGGAATTCATCCAGGATGCTAAAGAATCCACAATTGAAATTAATGTATTAGATAAAAAATAAAATGTAGAAATGATGATTGCCACGTATGACAAAAATACAGTGATGAGTTCTTATGCTCCCTCTGTAGGTGAAGAGTGACTCTATGAGAAAATATAATGAGTGTTTGGAAAAAATAATTAACCATATGCTCTCCCAAGCCTTCTGCATCGCTTTTAATTTGTATAAAATATGAGCAGAGTCAGACACAGCAAATGGATGTTCCTACCTGCAAGTGTGCGCCATTAATAAATACACTGAGCTCAGAGACTCGGACATGCAGCATAACAGATGTGTAAAAAAGATAGTTGTGGCATAATATTCTGTATAAGAAAACTGGTAATAGACAATGATTGCAAAAGAGTAACAGAGTGGACTTGAGAGTGAAAATATTTCAGATTTGGCTCAGCCACAGTGTCCTAAATTACTTAGATATGTCATTTTTTAATGGCTTTTTAATGATTTCCCTATAAAAAGGGATGGTGTTCTCTAGATTTATAGAAGTTATGTTTAGAAAAAAAAATAACACCTTGTCTGCTGTCATAGACACAAGTCCATGACATAAAAGAAGACAAAATGTGTCCTTCTACAAGGATAAGCACCATGTATAGAGGACATAATTTGAAATTTCATAAATCATTTGGTTTTTATTCTCTTCCAGTTATTCTATTTGATTATTCAGAATCAGGATCAATCAGGAAAGTCATATGTGTCACACAGATATTTCTGTAATATTGTTATCGAATGTATGCTCTCAGAATGGGAACACATTCTGCAGGCAGTCTGAAAATTACAAAAAAAAGAAAATCTAAAACATTTATTTGTACATGAGATTACATTTTCCATGAGATTGAAAATTCATAGACAGTTTCTCCTTAGGATCAGTGGGAAAATCACACCATTTGGCTCTGTGAAAAACAGCAGCCAATAACTAATACTTCCTGCAGAAACAGAGACACTATAGTTTCAGAAGTTTGAACAAATGTTAATGTATTACAGGATTTATAAAATTAGATAACAGAATCTGAAATTATTTCCCAAAGATTCAGATCGCATTACTTGAGATGCTGTATTAAAGAACAATAGCTATCAAAAGAAGAAAAAAAAAAAAGAAAAATTTCTAAGGTAACAATGCAGTAAGATTTATTCTAAGGCTGTGCATTAAAATGGCTTTCTTATCAAGCATATTTTGACCTGAAGTGAAATGAGAAGCTCCAGAGGATAAAGACAGCTAGAAGGAGTTAATGAATTAACCTCACTCATAGAGAGAAAGGTAAATAAAAATTTTCCTGCTGCTTGCAGGATCTCATATCACAAAGTACTAAGACAGTTTTCCCCTTTATGTCAAACAGTTGCTTAAAAAATCACTTGTAAAATTAATGGCAGCAACTGATGGCTACTATTAAATAATATATACAAGAAGCTGACATCTCATTTTTCTCCACTGTCTTCTCTAATTTTGGTATATATCTTTATCTTCTTATGAATTTACACTTCAGGACAAGAAAAGCTTGGATAGATGCATAGAACACAGCCATTACTCTAATTCACTGACAATGAATGGAGGGAAGTTTGACCTATGGAACAGTAAAAAGTACAGTATTCTTGATCATGTAAGTCTGAGTATCTGAGATGCTCACCGTGCAGTAGAAGACTCTGGAATTTTAATGAACTTGGACTTGCTTCAAAGTTTTCAATCATTTAGTCCCATGATGTCCATCAAATTTAGAATACTGGACAAAGAATTTGTGTAAGGGGGATCAGTTCAAGTGACCTGCCGGTTGTAATGAAATGTACAGGAGTAGGGTTTTCTCTGTCACTTTTATGGTGACAGAGACACTGGAAGACCTCATAGGGGTCTTTCAGGGAGTACAGGGGACAACATGACACAACAAGCAGTATATAGCCTCCTGATGTATTTGTAGAATCCAGTGGTAGAGTTGACTCCCTGTCATATCAATACCAGGCTGAAGAAAGCAATTTGCAGCCACGGAAGAGCTCCTTTAGCTGTTTTGGTTTTTGGTCATTGATGTATCAAAATGATTTACTGCATTAATTTACTGAATCCGTCCAACTTCAACCACATGTCATGGGTTCACAGTCTGAAAATTGTGACCTTTACTTTCCTGGTATACCAGAAAGTTTTGCTGGACAGGAAAAGGTACATGAGGATTGCAGGCAGAGAGGAAAGACCTTGTCTGAAAAAGGATGAGAAACACAGAAGACATTGCTCATATATGCTAGTTCTGAACTGAAGAATTTCTTATTCTTAAATTCCATGGTTTGAGTCTTACCAATTCTATTACTGTCATATTCTGAAAAGAACACAGGAAAGCACATTATGCTATTCATCTTTCTTTTTAATGACTATACACTTATTAAAAATGGATCCTATATTTTTTGGTCCCATTGCACTGCTATGCAAACAGGGATTTTGAAAATACCTTTATTTTCAGGTATGTATAATTCCACTCAAATAAATACAATTAGCCCATTGATATATAGAGACTACAAATCAAAACAGTGAGCACTGTTCATTTTGCACAAATTTCAAATTTTTTAGTTTTTTCTGCAAGACTATGTAAAGGAATTTGGACTGCTGTTCTGCATATTTACACTAATACCATCTTTTCCATTGTTTCAGCTGGACTTCTTGGCAGAAATATCTTTTTTGGAACAAATATTTGCATTCTTTGCAGAAAACAAAACCAAAACCAAAACATAATGTACTAGTGATGTACTAGTATTATAGAAATTAAAATAATTCCAATACTAAATTTTGACCTCTGCACCTGAGACAACCACAGGGGCAAATCAAACTTAAACAAAGCAAATGTGGGTACAAATACAATGTACAGATGTTTCTCAGAGTACGGTTACCTCATTCTCAAATTACACAAGAAAGAATACTAATGAATATGAGCATAAATAATCAGGGAACTAATCAAGAATTAATGAATGCAAAGATAAATCATGCTTTTATATTTAGTTGTTATCCCAATGTTATGGTTTAATACAGCAGGCAGTGAAGCACTGAACAGCCATTTGCTCACTAATCCCCCCGCAATGGGATGGGAGAAGAGAATTGGAAAAAAGTTAAAACTTGTGAGTTGAGATAAAAATGGCTTAATAGGAGAGAAAAATGATAAGAAAATAATAATGACACAGGAATATACAAAACAAGTGATGCGCAGTGCAACTGGTCACCTGCTGCTGACTAATGCCCAGTCAGTCCTTGATCAGTGGCAGCCCACTGCCACCAACCAACCTCCACAGGTGGGAAGGCAATATGGCATTGAATAGCCCTTTGACTGGTTTAGGTTAGGTGTTGTGGTTCTGTTCCCTTCAAGCTCGTTGTGCACCCCCAGATTCTCCTTGGCAAAGCAGTGTAACTGGAAATTCCTTGGCTCTGTGCAGTGCTGCTCAGCAACAACTGAAAAGTCAGTGTGTTTTCAACATTATTACACATGCCATATACACTACTAAAAAAAAATACCGTCTATTTTATCCAAAACCAGGATACTGGTGTAGACTAATATATATATATTTAGGAAGTTTTCATGAATACCAATTCTTTTTATCTTGTCCTTAGGAATGATCCTATAGATTAAATACTTTGCTACAGACTAAGATTGCTAATAGAAAGAAAATGATGCAGTCCTAGTTAGGTGCTGGTTTTGGTAGCAACAGGAGTGTTCTTTCTATCTGCATCAGTAATGTAGAAAGACTATGTCATTTGCTCAGAAAAAAAAAAAAAACAGCAACAACAAAATCTTTTTTTTTTTTAATTTTTGAAAGTAAAATACAGGCTAAATTATAATTAAATAAGACACCTTTTTCTTTTCTTAAGGATAATGCTAATAAATTCAAATAAAATTAAGCATTTCGAAGTCTTTGTTAGTTGTTTTAATGATGGACACATATTTTAGCTAGCACTTAACACCCCACGAGAGATAACAGAAAATATTGGACTCCTACAAAATTGACTTTGAATACCACATGAGGATTAATATATTCTGTTTCTGTGTAGAGACTGTAAAGCTACATTCAAACTGTGGGATTTGAGAACATTTCCCAGAAGGCAGCGCTTACTCTGCTAATGTAATTTTAAGGTGGAGACCTCAGGGTGCAGACCTCATTTCCCTTTCTTTAATATGGAAAAAAGGAGGTAAAGCCAAGTTCTAAGGCAAGCAGAGTCATAGTGTAAGTCAACAGATTTGCAAGATTGGAGTCATGATCAGTCACGAGGAGTGTATTGGACAGAAAGGATGCTCCACAGCCCTAAGCCTCTGAAACCATACTATGTGAATATTCATCCTGATTTTATAAAATCAACCCATTTTAGTAGAACAAACATACAAGTATGTATGTGGATGAAACCACTAATAACAGAGGGACTTAAAACTCTGCAGAATGAGTCTGAATTTTCAGGAAAAACTTTCAGAGGTATTTGGCTGTCTTTTGCCACTTCATCAGCTAAGCAGCTGACATTCTAACTAAAAAGTACTTACAAGCAGTTTTAATGTTTTCATATTAAAGAACAGAATTAAAGAACCATAATATTAACTTAAAATTTAAAACATTCAACCCAGTGGTAAGTGAATAGAGTTGGTATTTAGCATTCAGATAATGGCTTGAAATTTCTCCTGGAAATTCTGTAATCATCATAGTGTTTCACAATTTTCAATTTATCAATACTGTTTAATTTTTAGTCTTGAATAATACCTTCCTCATCCTTTATGCTATCTATATTGCTTCTGGAGCAGACTTACAACATGATTGAATAAATGTATACTAACGTCTGAGGTGCTTGGATTAAAAAAAAAAAAAATCTAATAATCAGCATGGGATTCAATCAGACTTCTACAGAATAGATGAATCTTATCCATTGGTGCCTTTAAGGACTAGAGATTTCAAATAGACGACAGTGAAGTTCAACAGGTGAAAAGTACACATAAGTTGAAAGTTCTGGTTTAATAAACTATAGTCTCATTGTAAAGCCTTGCCCTGTCTCAGCACATTATTATAGAATCTTCATTCCAGCAGGAATTAAAAGATGCATCTGTACTGATAATAACAATGAATAATTAAGAAAGCTTGGCTGCAATCTTCTTGAGGATTCCAGTCTGAAGTGTGTTCCACCTGATTACAACTGGGAATTTCTTAATTTCACATTTAGAATCATTGCACCTCTTACTAAACACATAGCTAATCACCACTAAAAACCTAGATACAATTTCTTCAGTGTACAGACTAACTACATGTTGATTAACATTCAAAGAGATTGTTCATGTGTCCTTTTAGAAACTAGACTATAGTATAGTAATAGAAATATATTTGGGGGATATTAGGATAACATGCTATTAGCCTTTTAAGACAGCCCAAGCAGACCAGATAAGTAGGTTGAACAGCTGAATGGGTCACCAGGGTTCAGAGACTTCACATAGTCATATGAAAGTTTCTGGACTTAACCCTAATCTGCCGTTTTTCATGAGGGCAAGCAGGCCAAGAGAAGGTGGATTGGCATGGTTCTGGTGCAAACAGGGGCAGCAGTGTGACCACGCCTGTATATACAAGGTTGTGCCCACACAGAGTGACAGCAGGGTTTCGATGTAAGCAAATTCCCAAGGGACCTGAGCTATGGGAGTTATTTATCACAATATGTTTAAATAAGCCTTGGAAGTCTAGGATGTCTGTCACATTCTGGAATCCACACTGATGATGCAGTTGCTGTGTCAGAGCAGTTGGCAGAGTCACAGGGGGAACTGTGACGTAGTTGCCCCAGGGAGCGTACAACAAGGTCCGCACTGCTCAGCCAGCCCAGGCCAAAGGACAGCACAAGAGTGAGCAGAGGCAGAGGAGAGAGGGGAGGAAAGAGTGCAACGAAGGAAAGGCCTGGGCCCTGGGCAAGGAAGCAGGGGGGGCTGTGATGCAACACACTGTGCATCCTCCTCCTTCATTTTTTAGTGCCAGAGGCCAAGAGGACAATGTGGCAAGACCTTGGAACACTCCCGTCTTATGCTGCTCAGATGGAGAGGTGTTCCACATTCGAAAAGAACATTGATACAAAGATAAGTAATCAAAATAACACCAGCCTGAATGTACCTGTAGGCATGAGCTGCTGACAAGAAACGTGGTGATACCATGGGCATGGCAGAGCAGGTACAATGTTGGCAGTTCCCTGTGTCACACAGGCACAAGAGAAACAGCCAGCATTGAGATATCAAAAGAACTGCTGCACAACTCGGACAGCTCAGCAGAATAGTGCAGAATAGTGAGCTGATGCTGAGGTGAAAGAGCAGGAGATCGCAAAGAGAGGAAGGCCTGGGACGTTATCTAGGAGGTTGGGCTGGCTGTCTTACAATTGAATATGTGTCCTCCTCCTTTGCCTTTGAGTGCCAGACACCTAGAGAAGACCGAGAAAACATCTTGGACCCCTACTGTCCTCCACTGCTCACATGGTGAGATGTCCCACCCTCTATACGGACATCAGTCCAAAGATATGTATTAAAAACAACTCCAGGCTGGCTGTACTTGTACGCATCAGCTGCTGGCAACAGCCTCTATGCTGTAATGGGCATGGCACAAGAGGTACAATGTTTGCATTTCCCTGTGTCACACAGGCCCTGGTGACTTGACAGCCACAGGGAGATCACAAAGAGTTGCAACCCTTTGCCAGATTAGGCAAAGCTGAGAGGGATGTGGTTTCAATGCTGCCATGTGATGGCAGGAAGAACTGTGAGGAAGGGAAAGGTGGGGGTTTGCCAATGGCAGGGAAACAGATCTGTTTTTGATGCACTCTTTTCTTTGAGGGCCATAAAAAAAGAAAAGACCGTGCCCACACCTTGGTCCCCTCCTGTCCTCTGGAGCCCAGCTGGTGAGATGTCCCACCTTCTGCAAGCACATCAGTACAAAGATATGTATTCAACATAACTCCAGACTGGCTGTACTTGTGGGCATCAGCTGCTGGAAACCGTCTTGGTGATGCCATGGGCATGGCTCAAGAGGTACAATGTTTGTATTTCCCTGTGTCACACAGGCCCTGGGGATTTGACAGCCACAGGGAGATAATTGAAAGAGTTGCAACCACCTGCCAGATTAGGCAAAGGTGAGAGGGATGTGGTTTCAATGCTGTCATGTGATGGCAGCAAGGACTGTGTGGAATGGAAGGGTGGGGTGTTTGCCATGGGCAGGGACACACATCTGGTTTTGATGATCTCTTTGTCTTGGAGTACCAGATGCTTAGAAGAGACTGTGCCCACACCTTGGTCTCCTCCTGTCCTCTGGTGCTCAGCTGGAGAGACGTCCCACCTTCTACAAGGACATCAGTACAAAGATATGTATCCAACATAACTGCAGCCTGGCTGTACTTGTGGGCATCAGCTGCTGGCTACTGCCTCTGTGCTTCCATGGGCATGGCACAAGAGGTAGAAAGTTTGCATTTCCCTGTGTCACACAGGCCCTGGGGATTTGACAGCCACAGGGAGATAATTGAAAGAGTTGCAACCACCTGCCAGATTAGGCAAAGGTGAGAGGGATGTGGTTTCAATGCTGTCATGTGATGGCAGCAAGGACTGTGTGGAATGGAAGGGTGGGGTGTTTGCCATGGGCAGGGACACACATCTGGTTTTGATGATCTCTTTGTCTTGGAGTACCAGATGCTTAGAAGAGACTGTGCCCACACCTTGGTCTCCTCCTGTCCTCTGGTGCTCAGCTGGAGAGACGTCCCACCTTCTACAAGGACATCAGTACAAAGATATGTATCCAACATAACTGCAGCCTGGCTGTACTTGTGGGCATCAGCTGCTGGCTACTGCCTCTGTGCTTCCATGGGCATGGCACAAGAGGTAGAAAGTTTGCATTTCCCTGTGTCACACAGGCCCTGGGGATTTGACAGCCACAGGGAGATAATTGAAAGAGTTGCAACCACCTGCCAGATTAGGCAAAGGTGAGAGGGATGTGGTTTCAATGCTGTCATGTGATGGCAGCAAGGACTGTGTGGAATGGAAGGGTGGGGTGTTTGCCATGGGCAGGGACACACATCTGGTTTTGATGATCTCTTTGTCTTGGAGTACCAGATGCTTAGAAGAGACTGTGCCCACACCTTGGTCTCCTCCTGTCCTCTGGTGCTCAGCTGGAGAGACGTCCCACCTTCTACAAGGACATCAGTACAAAGATATGTATCCAACATAACTGCAGCCTGGCTGTACTTGTGGGCATCAGCTGCTGGCTACTGCCTCTGTGCTTCCATGGGCATGGCACAAGAGGTAGAAAGTTTGCATTTCCCTGTGTCACACAGGCCCTGGGGATTTGACAGCCACAGGGAGATAATTGAAAGAGTTGCAGCCACCTGCCAGATTAGGCAAAGGTGAGTGGGATGTGGTTTCAGTGAGGACTGTGAGGAAGGGAAAGGTGGGGGTTTGCCATGGGCAGGGAAACACATCTGGTTTTGATGCTCTCTTTTTCTTTGAGAGCCATAAGCCAAGAAGAGACCGTGCCCACACCTTGGTCCCCTCCTGTCTTCTGGTGCTCAGCTGGAGAGATGTCCCACCTTCTACATGGAAATCAGTCCAAAGATATGTATTCAGCGTAACTCCATGCTGGCTTTACTTGTGGGCATCAGCTGCTGGAAACCGTCTTGGTGATGCCATGGGCATGGCTCAAGAGGTACAATGTTTGTATTTCCCTGTGTCACACAGGCCCTGGTGACTTGACAGCCACAGGGAGATCACAGAAAGAGTTGCAACCACCTGCCAGATTAGGCAAAGGTGAGTGGTATGTGGATTCCTTGCTGCCATGTAATGGCAGGAAGAACTGTGAGGAAGGGAAAGGTGGGTGTTTGCCATTTGTGAATAAACACATCTCATTTTGATGCTCTCCTTATCTTTGAGTGCCAGTGGCCTTGATTGGAATTGCTCATATCCTGTTCCCGTCCTGTCCTCTGGTGCTCAGCTGGAGAGATGTCCCCCGTTCTACAAGTACATCAGTTCAGGGCAATGTAATCAAAATCATAGCTTCCTGTTTGTGATTTTAAGCATCTGCACCACACTCTGTGATGCATTACCCATGTCTTATTGGGCATATTCTGGATTGTGGCTTAGTAACTTTGATAGCATAGGGCAGTTTTCCTCTGGCTGCCATGAGATATGGAATTGATAGTCTTGAACTGCGTTAAGAGTTGTACTTAGGAATGGACTGCTGCTTATCCTTTTGTTGGTTCACATCATCCTGATTTTGAAAGACACAGATCCCTCCTGCTCACACTCTTCTTTGACTCTGCCAGTGGTTTCTGCAGCCACCTCTAAAGTCACAGACTTAAGAAGCGGGAAACAGCCTCAGACTCTACCTCACCATGGCCTTTCACTCAGCTAGAAACTCCCCATCGCTCTGGACAGAGGAAGATCTTCATCACTTGCTCACATTACAATTTTATGTTTCATAAATATGTTGCCTATATCTTCTGATCTGTACTGTTTTTGTGGGGGAAAGACATATGAGCCTTTATTGTCGTGATTTCCTTGCTGATTACATAAATAAAAGAATTATATTTATGGATATTTGTATGCTTCCCAAAATGTATATAGATACGAAGGGATTGCATTAAATGTATGTTTTGGAAAGAAAAAATGTGATATCATTATGTTTTTCAGAAGATGTTAAGACATTTTTTAGCATATAAAGAGTATAACAAAAAGAGCTGTCATGATAAATATCAGTGATGTTGCTACACATCACTTTCTCAGCAGGCGGACAGCTCTAGTGCAGTTGTGTTCTGCATTGAAGCAAGGAATCACCTCAGCAGGGCAACCAAACTCCTATCAGCTATGAGCTGCCGAGTGACATTGCCTTCCACACGGCAGCAGTTCAAGCAGACAAGGATGGAAGAGAATCCCACCCCACCTGGGGGACTGGCTCATCTATTGGCTGCCTCTCAAACAAATCTGGTCATGGTTACCACTAAGTAGAAAGCTCTTGCTAAAGTGAATGCAGCTACACAGACAGAGTGCCTGCTCAAAAACACAGCTGCTCTGGCTGCAGGGAATGCCTGAGTCTGCTGCTGATGGTGGAGGATGGCAGTGATGCCACGTGTGTAAGGTATGAGCAGGAGAATGATCTGCTCAGTACAATGGCAGAGCTCAAAGAGGAGGTGGAGAGATTAAGGAACATCAAGGAGTATAAGCACGAGAAAAAACAGTGGAACAACTCCTTGCCATACCTATGAGAAAAATAAATACGTAGCTAAGGCTTGTGCCATCGCAGAAATTTTGGCTTTTTTGACTGTAAGGCAGCTGACCTCATTCCTGGGATTATGGTTGGTACCTAATTGCTCCTCTCTGATGCTCCTTCCTCCTCAAGTTGTTCCTCTGTGTGGTCTTCCCTTCACTGGGCAATTCTTCAAGAAGTACTCCAGCATGGATCCTTTCCATGGTGTGCCCTCCTTTAAGGAACAGACTGGTCCAGGATGGACTGCAGCATGCATATCTGCTTTCGCCTGGTCCTCTCCTTGAACTGCAGAGAAATATGCTTTAGTTTAGCTCAGTTCCTTTTCAGAAACAGCCTGTCTCAATCTGGATCATGATGTGGCTGCGGGCAGGAAGTGCTGTTCAGAGGAAAAGGCAGCACCCATCGAGTGGCTCTGGCCTGAGTGACATGGGGGGTACCTGAGTGTTGGTGTGGTTTTTCTTGTCCCTTCAGGGGATCAAATCACGTCCAGAAACATACGATTGGTTTGCTCCAACAGTTTAATTTACGGTGGCCCATGCTCTTAAACAAAACCATGTGACTGCCCAGGAGGGTTTGAACTCCACCCCTTTTTGTTTCTACACTAAGCATGAGCATAAAGAGGGATGAATATTTAAGAAGTCACAAGTACTGTGGCAGGAATGATGATACAGAATACATCCACACTTCTGTTTAGCCAGGATACATCTGCTGAGAAAAAAATAACTTGTACATCTCAATTTAGTTTCTCATGGGTAAAATTTGTGTTCCTCACAGAGGCATTTATGAAAGCAACACCATTTTTTTTTTGTATCTTACTTAAGTGCTAGGAGACTAGTGATGTACTATGAATCTGTATACATCCCTCGTGGATTACATATGTGCATTACAAACAAGCAATGTGACAGCTAGTTTGTGCAATTTTAAGTTACTTGTTTTGAACCAGGCAATGAGAAACACAATGCACCCACATTATGATTTACTTTTTTTTTTTTTTTTTTTAAACTGGCATTGCTCAGGATTTCAACTACATGAAAACTTTCCAAATATTAGTAAAACTCTTTTTAAAGTTCTTGAGTATTCTTGAGAATGGTACCTGGCTGCTATTTGGATTCAAATATTCTTCTTACAACACATCTTCACTTACAAGATGTTGGGCTACATGACTTTTTAGTAGCAAGTAATTAAATCTTCACCACAGTGGAAATTGGAAATGCCTTCACCTTAGAGGGCAGCCAAAATGTGATTTCTCTATCTTACATTAAGAGACACTCATGCTCTCATACTCTGTCTGAAGTACGGATGAAAAAAAAAACAAAAACACAGGTGTTCCTTTGTTCTTCATGAACTATATGTGAATACACTCCTGTTTAGAAATCATGAGAAATTGTACCAATGAGAATATAGTTTCCTGTATATTCTTATACTTTCTATTCTGTATTAAGTGAAAAATTAGCATCATTCCTCGTACTTATCTTCCTTGCCTTCATCTTTGATAGACTACCAGATCAGGAAATATACTGTGAGAAATAAATAATTAAAAACCAAAAGGAAGAGCCCAGGGGGTTGAAATTTGGGGAAACCCCCCCCCCCCCCCCCCCCCCCCAAAAATTATTTTTTTTAAAAAATAAAAACACAAATTTTTCCCCAAAAAACCAAAAAATTTGGGGGTTCTCTTTTCAAAAAAGGGGCGTTTTCCTAAGAAGGACCTAAAAAGTTTTTTTTTCCACCCCCCCAAAGGGAAAACACTTTTTTAAACCGGGGGCCCCTTTTTGCTACCCCCCCCAAAACCAGTCTGGTTTAAATTTTCTTCCGGGGGTTTGGGGGGCTTCCCCCAACCCCCTTGGAAATTTGGGGGAAGGGGGCCCCAAAATGCTCCCGGAAAAAAAATTTTTCCCCTTTTAATTAAAAAGAAATTTTCCCCTCCCTTTAAACGTTTTTTTTCCCCCTTTTGCCTGGGGGGTTAAAAAGTCCCCCCTAGACAAACCCCCATTTTTTTTAAATTTCTTGCCCCTTTTTAAAATTTTTAATTTTTTCCCCCAGGGGAGAAAATGTTTTTGGGATCAAAAAACCCCGGGGTTTGGTTTGGGGCCCCCCCCTTTGGGGGGTTTGGCTTTTCCCCTTTTCCCAATTTTGTTGGGGGGGGGTTGGAAACCAAAAAGGGGGTTAGGGGCCTTTTTTCCCCTTTTGGGGAAAACCAGATTTTTGGGTTTTGCCTTTTTTCCCTTTTTAACCAGCTTTTTAAAACCCCAAAAAACCCTTCCCCCCGGAAAAGGAAAAAGGCTTCGGGGGCCCCCAGAAATACTTTTTTGGGGGGGAAAAAAGACCCCAGGTTTTCCCTTCCCCCCTTTTCTCCCCCAACCCAAAAACAACCGGGTTGTGTTTTGGCCCCCCCGGGGGGCCCCCAAACGGGGGGGAAAAGGGGAAATTCAAATCCTAAAAGGGGGGAAGGTACTCCTAGCGGACTTTAAAAGGGGCCAAAATTGGGGGAAAATTTTGGGGAATTTTTCAATGCCTTTTGGGGGTCCCCTGCACCCCCCCCCCCTCCCCCAAATTCCCAAACCCTTTTCCATCCCCTTTTTAAAAGGTATTTTCCATTTAAAATTTTGTATGGAAAAGGACAAAAAAATTTCATAGAAGGGCCCCCGGGGGGTTTTTGGAAGAAGGGCCCCCCCGTCCCTCCCCTAGTTAAAAACCCCCCCCTCCCTTATGTAAAAAAGGGGCGCCACCCCCCAGAGCAGGTGCCCCAGACCCAAACCCCAGGGGGGCCCCTTGAATGCCTCCGGTTTTTGGGGGGCCCCCCCACACCCCCCTTTGGGGGAAAACCTTTTTCCCCCAGTGTGTCCCCCCCCCTTTCCTGAAATAAAAAAACTTTTCCCAACAAACCTACCCAAAAACCCCAAACCCCCCCTTTTCTTGTTTAAAGCCTTTTCCCCTTTGCTTCATATCCACCCTGTAAACAGAGTAAACGGAGGTCAGGTGTCCTCCCCCCCCCTTTTTTGGGCCCCTTTTTAGTCCAACAGAAAAAAAATTTTATGGGATTAATTTCCTTTTTTTTTATGTGGCCAAAAAAAAAAAAGAATTTTCGGGGTAGTACAGAGCAAGGATTTGAACCTTTGCTTTTACAGCTCCGTAAACAGTGTCTCTGTTTGTCCTTCCTCCCCAGCAAACTTTTCCCTTTCTCCCGGGCGCAGAATCACAAAATTTGTGGGGGGGGGAAAAAGGGGAAAAATTTTCCCCTTTGGGGTTTATCAAAACCCCAAACCTGTCCCCAAAACAGGCCCGTGCCCAAAAGGGTTTCAAGGTTGGCTTTTCCCCGGCGGGGGGCTTGCTTTCAACCACAAGGAAAAATCCCCCAGTTCCCTTTGGGAAAGGGGAATTTTCCAAATGCCCTTTGGGGGACCCTCACCGTGAAGACGTTTTTTCTGCACGTTTGGGCAGAATTCCCCTTTTTTTCCCCCCCCTTTTTCCCTTTTTTTCCTATCACCAGGGAAAAGGCGGGGAAAGAGTTTTGGCCCCCTTTGGTTTTTCCCTTTTTCTCCGTCACCTTAGTTTGGGGGCATTGATCAAAACCCCCTTTTGCGCTTCTTTTCTAAAAAGTTTCCTGAACAGGGGGCCCCGGGTTTCCCCCCAGCATTTCCCCCACAAAAAGGGGTCCCCCCGGGCCCCTTTTAAAACTTTTTTCGTGGCCCTGGCTGGCCCCCTTTTTCCCGGGGGAAGGGTCCCGATTTTTTTTTTTTCCCCGGGGGGCCCCCAAAATTTTCCCCCCGGGCGAAAAGTACCCCCGGGTGAGGCCTTTTTTGCCCAGGGCAGAGAGGGGGGAGAGGATCATTTGCCTTTTTGACCTGGGCCCCGCCCCTTTTGAATGCCTTTTGGTCCCATTGGCCCCTTTTTGGGCCCCCCGGGGGCCCCCGGGGGGGCCCCCCCCATAGGCCAAAACCCGTGGTCCCCCCGGGAAAACCTTTTCCGGGGTTTGCGCACCCCCAAAGGTTTCCCTTTTTGCGGTCGTGTCCCCCCCAAACCTTGAAAAAGATATTTTCCCGGCCCCCTTTTTTTTTTCCCCAAAAGGGGCAAGACTCGACAAAATTTTTTTTGGGGGAAAAAATTCATCTTTTTTAAAAAACTTGCACCCCTTTCCCCCTTAAAAATTTTGTATTTTCCCCCCGAGCTCGGGGGCCCTTTTTTTTTGTTTTTTTTTTGGGGCCCCTCTCCCTACCTTTTCACTCCCCCCCCCCCCCCCTTTTTTCCCTTTGGTTTTAGGGGGTTTTTTTTTCCCTCCCCCCCCTTTTAAATCCAGCAAACCCCGGGTTTTCCCCCGGGCGGGGGCCCCTGAACCAGCCAGTGCCTCAAAGCCCCTTTTTTTTTTACAGCCCCAGGCTTCTCTCGGCGACCTTCATGGTTTTCCCGGCCCTGAAATCCCCTTTTAGCAGTAACTAATCAGGGGGGGACGAAACGCCCCGGGTTGTGTGAGCCCCGGTTTGGCCCGGGGGGCCCCCCCCCCCCCTTCCCCGGGCAGATCTTGCTGGGGTTTTTTTTCCCCCCCTTTTCCCTTTTTTGGGAAAGGGTCCCTTTTTTGGGAGCCCCCCTTATAAAGGGTTTTTTTGCCCCCAAAAATTTCCCTTTTCAAAACGGGGCCCCAGCTGGGTTTCCCTTGTGTGCTTTAAAGGATGTTCCCAGCGGCTGCAGCCTCAAGGGATCCCCCGTGTATTGGGGGACCTCGGGGGGAAAGGGGGTTTTCCCTCTCAAAATGTGCTCCCCCCCCCCGGGGGGGCCTTTTTGGCTGTCTCTGGAAACTTCCCCCCCCCACCGAGGCCTCTTTTCCCCCCCCCCCCCAAAAGCGCCTTCCCCCCCCTTTTGGGAACATGCCCCCCGTCCCTGTTCCAGCAGGCTCTCCTCCCCCAAAAAATGTTTTTTGGGGGGGGGCTGCCATTTTCCCCCCAAAACCCCCACTGCTACCATACTGACAAAAGGCTTTTAAGGAAGGATGTTTTTTTAATTTCTTTTTTTATGCTAAAAAAAGGAATGGGGTGATGTTTGGGGGGGGGGTTTTTGGTGCCCAAAACCCCGTAGAAGTTTTTGGGGTTGTCATGCAGGTCCCTTTCCAGTCCCAAGGAACCCCTTTTTTTGGGTTTAGGAAAAAGGCCCCTTTTTCCCCCGCCCCCCCCTGACTGACTGAAAATTTTTTGGGGCCCCCAGGGCCCCTGTCGGAATGGAAAAGGAGTGCTTCTTTGGAAAATCCCGGGGGTTCCCCCGGGGAAGTGAGGCCCTTTTTTTTCCCGGGTTTTTTGGGGAAAATTTTCCCCCCGGCCCCATTTTTTCGCGGGGGGAAAGGGGTTTTTCCCAGGTCTTTGAAAAGGGGCATCCCCCGGCAGGGCTCTGTTTTTCCCCCTTTTTTTTCCCAGCCCTCCAGGACACCCCCCGGGGGGGGGGGTTTTGGGGGCTCCCCCCCCCTTTTGGAAAGGCCCCGTTTTGCGGGAAGGGGGATTTTTCCCGGGGTTTTGGGGTTTTCAGGCCCCCTACTTTTGATTTAAAAAAGCGGCAAGTCGGGGGGGAGAGTTAAATGGACCTCGGGGTTCGCTTTTCTTGGAAGCCCCTGGGGGGGACCCCCCCTTTTTTGGGGGTTTTCCCCCCACCCCACCGTTTTTCCCCCCTTTTCCGTGCATTTAAAAAATCTTTTTTCAAAAATGGATTCCTTTAAAGTTTTTTTCCCCCAATTTTGCTCGGGGGAAAAGGGGGTGGGAAACCCCTCTGATCGGGGGGGAGACGTAAAAAGGGGGTTTTCCCCAACAAGAACGTCAAAACCCAAAGTTTTTTCCGGGTATTGAAAAAGGGGATTTTCCCGGGGAGGTGGTGCAGGTGGGGGGCCCCAAGAAAGGTTTTTAAAAGGGGTTTGTTCGGTGCGCGGGGACTGCTTTTTTGGGTCCTTTGGAAAAAAAGGCTCGCCCACCCTGGACGGGCCCCCTTTGGGGGGTGGAGAAAGGTCATCCCAGAGGGGCCCTTTGGAGGCACGGCGTTCAGCATTGGGGGGGAGCCTCTCCTCAGGACGCCCCCGTTTTTTATTTCCATTTCCAGGACAGGTGTTTCCCCCAATCCAGAAAAGCCTTTTGGAGGTCTGTGTGTTGGTGTGAACCGGGCCCTGCACCTCCTTAAAAACCTTGGTTTTTTTCCCGTCGTGGATTTTGGCGGAGTTGGTGGTTTGTTCAAACCAGAACCCCCATTTGGAGGGCGGTCTCTTGGACTTAACCGGACGCTGCTCTTGGGGAAGGACCTGGTTTTTGTTCCCGTCCTTGATTTTGGTTGGGCAGGCGGTTACCCCAAACCAGCAGAGCCAGGTGGGGGTCTGGCTCGGGGTTACAACCGGGCGCTCCTCCTTGTAAAGGAAATGGTTTTCTTTCTTATCCCCCCTTTTGGTGGGGCAGGTGGTTAGTCCGGACCAGCAGAGCCAGGGGGGGGTTTTTTTCTTGGTTTTAACCGGGATCTCCCCCTTGGGGAGGCCCTGTTTTTTCTTCCGGTCCCCCACCCTTGGTGGGGGGAGAAGGTGGTTAGGGCAAACGAGCAGGGGGAGTTGGTGGTTTGGCTTTGGGCCTGAACAGGGCGCTGCTCCCCCTGAAGGACATGGTTTTCGTTGCCGTCCCCCCCCCTTTTGGAACAGGGGGGGGGCCCAAAAAAACAAAACCCGGTGGGGGTTTTGGTTTTTTTTTAAACTGGGATCTGCTCATCAGGGTGGTCCTGGTTTTGTTTGCCGTCCTCCACCCGGGTGGAGCAGGTGGGGGGGCCAAACCAGCAGAGCCAGGGGGTGGTTTGGCTCTTGGTAAAAACCGGGCGCTGCTCCGCCCAAAGGAGGTGGTTTTTTTTCCCATCGCCAGTCTGGATGGGCCCCCTCGCTCGGCAAAACCAGCAGGGCCAGGGGGTGTTTTTGCTCTTGGGCTGAAGGGGGCCCTCCTCCTCACAAAGGACCAGGGCCCAATTCCCGCCCTCAATTTTCATGGGGCAGGGGGGCCGGCAAAACCCGCGGAGCCAGGTGGTGGCCCGCCTCTTGGTTTCAACGGGGCGCTGCCCCTTATGGGGGATTTGGTTTTTGTTCCCATCGTCAGTCTGGATGGGGCAATTTATTCGGCAAAACCACCAGAGCCATGTGGTGGTTTGGCTTTTGGGTTAAACCGGGGGCGGCCCCCCACGTTGGACTTGGATTTTGTTCCCATCGTCAGTCTGGAGGGGGGAAATTTCTCGGCAAAACCCGAAGGGCCCGGGGGTGATCTGGTTTTTGGTCTCAACCAGGGGCTGCCCCTCATGAAGGACCCGGTTTTTTTTCCCTTCCTAAAAGTTGATGGGGCAGGGGGTCAGGCAAAACCCGCAAAGCCAGTTGGGGGTTTGGTTCTGGGTCTCAAAAGGGCGCTCCTCCTCACAAAGGACGGGGTTTTTCTTCCCATCGTCATTGGGGATGGGGCAAGTCCCTCGGCAAAACCCGCAGACCCGGGTGGTGGTCTTGCTCTTTTTCTAAACCGGGCGCTGAAAAAAATGGAGGACTTGGCTTTTGTTCCTATCGCCATTTTGGAGGGGGCAATTTGTTAGGCGAAACCGGCAGACCCAGGGGGTGGTCGGGCTCTTGGTTTCAAGCGGGCGCTGTTTCTCGGGAAGGGCATGGCTTTTTTTCCCGTCCTCCATTTTGTTGGAGGAGGTGGTTAGGCCCAACCAGCAGAGCCAGGTGGTGGTTTGGCTTTTGGTTTCTCCCGGGCCGCCCTCCTCGTGGAGGATTTTTCTTTTGTTCCCCTTCCCGATCTTGGTGGGCGGGGTGGTTAGCCCAAGCCGGGAGAGCCACCTGGGGGCCTGGCACTCGATCCCCAAGGGTTGCTGCCCCCCGGGAAGGGGCAGCTTTTTGTCCCAATTCCGGGCCCAGCTGAGCCAGCTGGAAAAGTCGGGAATTGGAGACATAAAGGCAAGTAAGATGGGAAAGAGATTAAGGTTTCCCTTCTTCCTGTTTTTTCCCAAGGGCCACTCTAAACAAACAAGTGGCTGTCCCCCAGAGCGGAGCCCCGGCAATGACCACCGGGACGGAGTAAACCCCCCACGTTTTCGGGCTGAGGGAGGGTGCCAGCTTGACTTCAAAAAGACTAAAGTTCTGCCCCCCCCTGTGATGTCACAATGCCTTTCCCGGTGCGGGTGCAAAAATGCCCCCCGCTTGGGGCTGGGGCCCCTACCCCCAAAACCCACCTCCCTGTTCCCCCTCCCCTTTTTCCAATCCTTCTGCACTCTGTAATTTTCATGGGGACACGGGGGGAAAGAAAAATAGAATGGAATTGGGGCCCGGGTTGAGGGGGCCCAAAAGGCTCACCTATTTTAAACCCCCCTGCTATTTTCAAGGGCGCCGGCCCCCAGGGAAGGGTCCCCGGAGCCCTTTCCGGCCTGGCCTTGAACGCCTCGGGGAAAGGGGCTTCCACAGCCCCCTTGGGAAACCTTTTCCAGTGTGTAACCCCCCTCTGAGTAAAAAACTTTCCCCTACTTTCAAACCAAAACCCCTCCTGTCTTAGTTTAAACCCAATTCCCCTTGTGCTATCACTATCCACCCTCGTAAACAGAGGTAAACGGAGGTCAGGTGCTCCTTTCCCATCCTTTTGACCCCTTCAGCCCAACAGCAATAAATTTGGGTTTAATTTCCTTTATTCCTATGTAGGCAAAAAAATAAAAGAAAAACGGATAGAAAAGAGCAAGAGATTTGAACCTTTGTTTTTACAGCTCCTTTAGCAGTGTTTCTGTTTTTCCTTTCCTCCTCAGAAACACAGTGTTCTCCCTAAAGCAGAATCACAAAATTGTAGGGGCTGGAAGGGACCTCTTGAGAGGATCGAGCCCAAGCCGTGTGCCAAAGCAAGCTTTGTGGACCAGGTTGAACAGGTTGGCGCCCGGGCAGGTTTTGAACATCTCGGGACAAGGAGACTCCACGGCCTACCTTGGCAGAAGTTCCAGTGCCCTGTCCCCCTCCCCGTGAAAAAGTTTTTCTGCACGTTTGTGCAGAAATTCCTTTTTTGGCCGTTTCCCTTTTCCCTATCACCAAGAAAGGGCGGAAAGAGCTAGGCCTTTTTCCTTTGCCCCCGTAACCTTGTTTGGAGAAATTGATCAGATCCCCTTTTGGTCTTCTTTTTTTAAGACTAAACAGGGCCGGGTCGCTCACCCTTTCCCAACAAGAAAGGTGCCCCGGGCCCTTGATTTTCTTCGTGGCCATCGGCTGGACTTTTTCCGGGAGTTTCCGATTTTTTTTTTGTTTAGGGGACCCCCAAACCGGGGGCATTATTCCGGGTGGGCCCGGACCAGGGCTGAGGGGAGGGAGAGGATCACCTGCCTTAAACTGTTGGCCACGCTCCTTTGATTGGCCTGTAGGGTCCCTTTGGCCTTCTTGGCCACCAGGGCACCCTGCTGGCCCATGGCCAAACCGTGGTCCCCCTGGCCCTCCAGGTTGCGCCCCGCAGGGGTCCTGTCCAGCGGGTCGTTTCCCAACCTGTACTGTTAGTTGCGGCTTTTCCCCCCAAGGTGCAAGACTGGACACTTGTTTTTTAAAAACCTCATCTTTTTTTTAAATTTTGCATTCCCCTGTCCCCCTTAGAAAAGAAGTATTTTCTCCCGGCGGGCGTTCCGGCTGTTTTTTTGTTGGGCCCATCTCCCCACCTTTTCACTACTTTTCTTCCCCCTTTCCGGGTTCAGGGGTTCGTTTGTCCCTCCACCCCCTTAGCCAAAGCCCCGGGTTGCCCCGGGCCGGACCCGTGACACCACGCAAGGGGTTTAAAGCCCCGTTTGACAGCCCACAGGTTTCTCTGGGCGACTTCTTGGCTGCCGGCCTGAACTCCCAGTCGGAAGTAATAAAAAGAGGGACGAAAAAGACCAGGGAGTGGGAGCCCCGGTGCCTCAGGGCCTCCCCCCCTTCCCCTTAAGATCTTGTTGGGGTGTTTTGCCCCCCTTTTCCCTTTCTGGGAAGGCTTTTTGGGTGGGAGCCCCCTCTCTGAAGGTGATGCCCCCGGGGTTTTTGCAAAACCGGCCCAGCTGGGGATTCCCAGTGTGTTCTGGATGTTTCCCAGCGTGTTGCAGCAAAAAGGGGACCCCCCCGTGAACTTGGGGGGACCTCCCAGGGAGGGGGGTTCCCCCTTAAAATGTGCTTTCTCCCCCCGGGGCATGGTTGTCTCTGGAAACTTCACAGCCACCGGGGCCTCTTTTACCCCCAGCCCAGCGCCCTACCTCCTCCCTGGGAACATGCCCCCAGTCCCTGTACAGCAGCGCTCTCCTGCACCAATGCCTTTAGTGCTGCCACTGTCCCAAACCCACTGCTACCATACTGACACAGGCTGTAGGAATGATGATTTTATTAATGTCATGATTGCTAGAAAATGGAGGTGATGATCTGGGGGAGGTTGGTGTCCACCCAGTAGAAGACGTTGTTGTCATCGCAGGTGCCTTCAGTGCAGCAACCTTTGGTAGGTTCAGGCGTGTCCCGCCCCACCGACTGACTGTCAACGTTTGACCCACAGGCTGTCGGATGGACAGGAGTGCTTTGTGGAAATCACTCTGTTCCCGTGGAAGCTGAGGCCGTTTGTTCCGTTCCCTGGAAATGACACGGCATGAGCGCGGAGAAAGGGATGCAGGCTCATTTGCAAAGCATCACCCTGCAGGGCTCTGATTCCTGTGCCGCTTTTCCAGCCTCACAGGACAGCTCGGGGCAGCCCGTGGGGCTCACCGCCCCTCTGGCAGGCCCCGTTTTGCATGGGAGTCTCCGGCTGGGTGTCAGCCCTACGGCCGGGCAAGTCTCAGGGGAGAGCTGATGGACCTCTGGAGGTCTGCTTTTCTTGGAAGCGCTCGCAGACCAGACCTTTGCGGTTCCCTGCTCCCCACCCGCAGTCCCTTCCGTGCAGTATGAATCTCGATCGCTTACCTGTGCCTAGTGTCTTCACAATGCTCTCAGGAGCCGGTGGGCAACCCTGATCAGGCGAGACGTACACCAGTTTCCCAAAGAACCGATCAAGATCATAGCTTCCGGGTATTGCATAAGGACGTCCCAGAGGTGGTGCAGGGTGTCAGGCAGACTGAAGGCCTTTTGCTCGGTGCGCGGGGACTGCTGCTTTGGGTCCTTTGGAACAACAGGCTCGCTGACCCTGGACGGGACCCATTTGGGGTGTGGAGAAAGGTCAATCCAGAAGGGCCAGTTGGAGGCACGGCGCTCAGCATTGGTGGGCAGCCTCTCCTCAGGACGCACAAGTTTTTGATCTCCATTTCCAGGACAGGTGTTTAGTCCAATCCAGCAGAGCCAGTTGGAGGTCTGTGTGTTGGTGTGAACCGGGCTCTGCTCCTCGTGAAAGACCTTGGTTTTATTCCCGTCGTGGATCTTGGCGGAGCTGGTGGTTTGTTCAAACCAGAAGAGCCATTTGGAGGGCTGGCTCTTGGACGTAACCGGACGCTGCTCTTCGGGAAGGACCTGGCTGTTGTTCCCGTCCTTGATCTTGGTTGGGCAGGCGGTTACTCCAAACCAGCAGAGCCAGGTGGCGGTCTGGCTCTTGGTTACAACCGGGCGCTGCTCCTTGTGAAGGACATGGTTTTCTTTCTTATCCTCCATGTTGGTGGAGCAGGTGGTTAGTCCAGACCAGCAGAGCCAGGTGGAGGTTTTGCTCTTGGTCTGAACCGGGATCTGCTCCTTGGGGAGGACCTGTTTTTTCTTCCGGTCCTCCACCCTGGTGGAGCAGGTGGTTAGGCCAAACGAGCAGAGCCAGTTGGTGGTCTGGCTCTTGGCCTGAACAGGGCGCTGCTCCTCATGAAGGACATGGTTTTCGTTGCCGTCCTCCACCCTGGTGGAGCAGGTGGTTAGTCCAAACGAGCAGAGCCAGGTGGAGGTCTTGCTCTTGGTCTGAACTGGGATCTGCTCATCAGGGAGGACCTGGTTTTCGTTGCCGTCCTCCACCCTGGTGGAGCAGGTGGTTAGGCGAAACCAGCAGAGCCAGGTGGTGGTCTGGCTCTTGGTCTGAACCGGGCGCTGCTCCTCACGAAGGACGTGGTTTTTCTTCCCATCGTCAGTCTGGATGGGGCAAATCGCTCGGCAAAACCAGCAGAGCCAGGTGGTGATCTGGCTCTTGGTCTGAACGGGGCGCTGCTCCTCATGAAGGACCTGTTTTTGGTTCCCGTCCTCAGTGTTGATGGGGCAGGTGGTCAGGCGAAACCAGCAGAGCCAGGTGGTGGTCTGGCTCTTGGTTTCAAGCGGGCGCTGCTCCTTATGGAGGACGTGGTTTTTGTTCCCATCGTCAGTCTGGATGGGGCAAGTCGCTCGGCAAAACCAGCAGAGCCAGGTGGTGGTCTGGCTCTTGGTCTGAACCGGGCGCTGCTCCTCACGAAGGACGTGGTTTTTGTTCCCATCGTCAGTCTGGATGGGGCAAATTGCTCGGCAAAACCAGCAGAGCCAGGTGGTGGTCTGGCTCTTGGTCTGAACGAGGCGCTGCTCCTCATGAAGGACCTGGTTTTTGTTCCCGTCCTCAAAGTTGATGGGGCAGGTGGTCAGGCGAAACCAGCAGAGCCAGGTGGTGGTCTGGCTCTTGGTCTGAACCGGGCGCTGCTCCTCATGAAGGACGTGGTTTTTGTTCCCATCGTCAGTCTGGATGGGGCAAGTCGCTCGGCAAAACCAGCAGAGCCAGGTGGTGGTCTGGCTCTTGGTCTGAACCGGGCGCTGCTCCTTATGGAGGACGTGGCTTTTGTTCCCATCGTCAGTCTGGATGGGGCAAGTCGCTAGGCGAAACCAGCAGAGCCAGGTGGTGGTCTGGCTCTTGGTTTCAAGCGGGCGCTGCTCCTCGTGAAGGACGTGGCTTTTGTTCCCGTCCTCCATGTTGTTGGAGCAGGTGGTTAGGCCGAACCAGCAGAGCCAGGTGGTGGTCTGGCTCTTGGTTTCTCCCGGGCCGTCCTCCTCGTGGAGGACGTGGCTTTTGTTCCCATCCCCGATCTTGATGGGGCAGGTGGTTAGACCAAGCCGGGAGAGCCAGCTGGAGGCCTGGCACTCGATCTCTAAGGGTTGCTGCTCCTCGGGAAGGAGCAGCTTTTTGTCCCAATTCCGGGCCCAGCTGAGACAGCTGGCAAAGTCAGGAATTGGAGACATGAAGGCAAGTAAGATCAGGAAGAGAGTCAGGCTGACCTTCATCCTGTTCTCTCCCACGGACCACTCTCAACACACAAGTGGCTGTCACCCAGAGCGGAGCTCCAGCAGTGACCACCAGGACGGA